>NC_064631.1:388955207-390205207 GCF_023864275.1 Schistocerca cancellata | reverse complement strand
AGGAGATTTTGTACAAACGCTTCCAGTCGTCCCCAAATCAACACCAGCAGACGAGATCCAGGCATGCTTAAAAATATAAAATAAAAAATAAAAATAGAAAAACTATCTCTGGCCACGCAAACAAATACTGCAACTAAGAATGAGTATCAGAGTTGAACTATCGAAAGACGAAACAACAACGCATTTTCATCATCTAGTTTCACCCATTAGATGATTGCACATATCCTACTGACCAGTCGATTGACCTCATTAATTTCTACAGTGATCTCTGCAACATAGACACTGCTGTAAAATGAACTCATCGACCAAATTCATGCAAACATTGTTCATTGTAAAATCCGGACTGGCTGTTTGAATGAGCAATTTTGGCAACTAAAGATAATATTGGCGACTGTGTCAACGTTAATATTGAAAAGAAAGTTCCCGGCGAAGAGAGAATATACAAATTGATCTACACGATGGTAAACGTTGAAGAAAGTGTGAACTTTCTTATAGAATTTCTAAACTCTTTGCAAGTGCCAGGAATGCCATTACACTGCCTTAGAATTAAAATTGGATTTCAGATCATGTTAGTCAGAAATGTCAACTTATCAAAACTGTGTAATGGAACGAGGATGATCGTCAGACAGCTATCGAATTAAAATCAGCGGCACAGAACTTATGACTAGAAAGTACAACTGACACATACTATTCATTCCCAAAGTAGCACTGACCTCTTCTGAAATCCCATTCCAATTTAAAATACTACAATTTCCAACCATAGTAGCCTACCGTTTGGGAATTAAGAAAACACAAATAAAAACGTTAAACTGTTGCGGCATCAACCTTAAAGACTCCTGCTTGTCTCACGGTAAACTATACGTAGTTTGTTCTCGAGTAGGAAATTCGAAAAAAATTGTACTTTTATACCCCAGATAGTAAATGAAAAGCGATGTTTATAAAAAATTCTGGAAACACAAATATATAAAAAAGAGTTTGCATCGCCCCGGTTCCCAGAACTCATGAAGATAGATGTTGACTGTGGATATTGTATCACAGACACAGTCCCTTTGACTGTTCAGAGGTGTCACTAACCCCGGTCAATCATGTAAACAACCGTGCATGAGCAGCGCCTACTAGACGGAGGGATTCCGACAACCGTTCAGTTCCAGTCATTCCACCAGGAAGAAGGTAAACGGCTTGTGTTGTCTGCAGTTCAACCATGCCTAGACGGCCAGTACCGCAGTTCGATCACGTCTGCATTGTTACTTTGTGCCAAGAAGGGCTCTCAACAAGGGGAGTGTCCAGGCAGCTCGGAGTGAACCAAAGTGATGCTGTTCGGACATGGAGGAAAAGGAAATACACAGAGACAGGAACCGTCGATGACATGCCTCGCTCAGGCCGCCAAAGGGCTACTACTACAGTGGACGACCGCTGTCTACGGATTATGGCTCGGAAGTACCCTGATAGCTACGCCGCCAAGTTGAATAATGCTTTTCGTGCAGTCACAGGACGTCGTGTTACGACTCAAACTGTGCGCAGGCTGCCTGATGCGCAACTTCACTCTCGACGTCCATGGCGAGGTCCATCATTGCTACCAAGACACCATGCAGCGCGATACAGATGGGCCCAACAACATGCCGAATGGACCATTCAGGATTGACATGATGTTCTCTTCACCGATATGTGTCGGATATGCATTCAATCAGACAATCGTCGGGGACGTGTTTGGAGGCAACCCGGTTAGGCTGAACGCCTTAAAAACATAGTCCAGTGAGTGCTGCAAGTTGTAAGTTCCCTGCTGTTTTTGGGTGGCATCATGTGGGGTCGACGTACGCCGCTGGTGGTCATGAAAGGCGCCGTAACGGCTATACGATAAGAAATACCATCCTCCTACCGGTTGTGCAACCACATCGGCAGCATCTTCGCGAGGCATTCGTCTTCATCGTGCACATCTGGTGAATGACTTCCTTCAGGATTACGACATCGCTCGACTGGAGTGGCCAGCGTGTTCTCCAGACATGAACCCTATAGAACATTCCTCGGATAGATTGAAAAGGCCTGTTTATGGACGACGTGACCCACCAACCACTCTGAGGAATCTACACCGAATCGCCGTTGAGGAGTGGGACAGTCTGGACCAACAGTGCCTTGTGGATAGTGTGCCACGACGAATACAGGAATGCATCAATGCAGTGCAAAGCAAGGACATGCTACTGGATATTAGAGGTACCAGTGTGTACAGCAATCTGGACCACCACCTCTGAAGGTCTCTGTGTGGTGGGCAACATGGAATGTGTGGTGTTTATTAGCAATAAAAAGGGAGGAAATGAAGTTTCTGTTGATCTCTGTTCCAATTATCTGTACAGGTTCCGGAAGTCTCGGAACCGGTGTGATGCAAAACTTTTCTAAATGTGAGTAGTTAGAAGATGTTTTCAATAAAAAAATTTTACCTCTTATACTTTAAAAATTACTGTAATGTTTTCAATTACATTTTTTACCACTCATGCCTCAAACTTATCCGTTTATTCTATCACACTACGTCGTATCAACTCCCTGAGTGAAGCCAGCTGATGGAACGAATCGACAGTACACGGTATTAAACTGTGGTTATGGAGCTCCGGCGAACAGAACGTGCTAAAACAGCTTTCACTATTTAATACACGCGGATGTGGATGCTGACAAGGCTCTGAGCACTATGGGACTTAACTTCTGAGGTCATCAGTTGCCTAGAAGTTAGAACTATTTAAACCTAACTAACCTAAGGACATCACACACACCCATGCCCGAGGCAGGATTCGAACCTGCGACCGTAGCAGTCAAGTGGTTCCAGACTGTAGCACACAGAACCGCTCGGCCACTCCGGCCGGCTGCTGACAAGGGACCTGTGGATGTGGAGCTTACTCCTTTCATCCTCGAACGCAGTTGACCTCGTGAATATGAAAGACATAATTTGCAGAACGAAAGGTCTAATTTCTTATCCGGATTACCTTACACGGTGGAGTGTTATAAAAGAACGAGGATAGGCCTTACAGGACGGTTATTCAGGGAGACTGGATCACGTGGCGGCACAGGCGCCTTGAATGGCTACAACCAGCGCACCGCTGGCGGCGGCCGGGTAGCGCTGCCCTGGCGACTCGTCCAGAGGCCCGGCCTCCTCCCCGGCCGGGAAACCTTTTCAAGCCGGCCGTCTGAATGGCGCTCGTGCGACTTTCTATTTGGGACGCTGGCGGGCGCCTGTGACGGGAATTGCGGAGGGGCGGTGCTATTCAGCCAAGTTGGTCGCCAGGCCCGGCCGCTCACACCCTCGCCCGGCCGACGCCGGCGAATGGATTAATGGCGAACTGTAACTGAATTGCGACGGACGAAAAAGGGGACAGGCACGGAAGGAAAGGGATAAACTGTGTGTGTGTGTGTGTGTGTGTGTGTGTGTGTGTTAGTAAGTGAGAGGAACGGAGAGAATGTGGGAAGAAGGAAAAGGGATAGAGAAGTACAACTGCTGATCGGGGACTAAACGCTTTACAAATTTTCGGCCACCGCTGCAGTCCGGTCACGTGTGATATGCAGCCTCTAGGGAACGAAAGTTTCGGCTACGAAATTGTAGGAGAAAAAAGTTGAAGCAACTGTAGAAGTCGCGTGCCTAACTTTCTGCATGCCAAAGAGGACGAATGTGTTAGTCTACATTTTTCGTAAGTACCGTAACTACGTTGTATGTGAGTGAAGGGAGCGATTGAAAATTGGAATACAGTGCTGTGCGAACATCCTGATGCAGCTGCAAAGTTGTATTCACATCAAACACTGGAATCAAATTTGTGTAGTGATATTTGCCCTGGCCCAGTTACTCGTAGTACTGTAGTTTCAGTAAGCCTCGTATTTACGTGCATGTCTCATAAACTTACTTAAAAACTGAGGATTCGTGTTATGGTGAGGCTTAAAAGGAATTGTACACGAAATAATTCTTCTGGTATATGGTAGCTGACCAGTACTAATAAGCGTTACTCTTGATTGCAGCTAACTAAACAGTTAACTGTAGGAATATCCCCTTTTGTTTGCAATGCATAAACTTGTTTATTTCACTAAATACATCAGGAGAACTTATGAATAAGTTTTAGACTGTATCGAGGATTTTATTGATATTTCCTAAAACGGTTTTCACCCCCAGAGGAACTAATTCTTTTATTTTGTTTAATCATTTGGAAAGAGTCAACAATACACTCACCGATAGATTCATCATATTCACTTCTGAGAAATTTTTATTTAAACAGCAATAATCTCTCGATGCAGAATGATGACAAGCATTGATATTTACATTGTTCATCAACAACTCAAATTTACCATTTATCATTATGTCACTGAACCAGCCATCATCAATAATCACCTGATTAAAGCGATTTTGTCTCGATTAACGAACATTCGTTATCATTGATTTGATATCAGCAACCAAAAAACAAATGTGGGACGTCAAGAATGGGCAGTTAATAAGTAAAAATCAATTGTGAATCAATATTGCACATGTTTACTTCGTCAAGTGCATGTATGATGCTCATATTTCACGAAGGAAAGAGAAAAGCTCTGTATGGAATGACATTAGCAGAGTTAGCTAACCACCACTGCACAGTTTCACTTCGATAACGCGCTAATTCAGGAATTTTTCTATCTACGCAGAAAAATAACCCTTGATGGATGTAGCAAGGAGGACATAAAAGAGCATAACAACACAGGAAAAGAGGGCATTCCTCACCAGGAAAAGGTTTTAATTTGAGGAAGAAATTCCTGAGAATGTACATCTGGAGCAAACATTGTATAGTAGTGGAACATAGACAATGGGAAAAGGAAACGGAAGAGAATCAAAGCCTCTGAGATGTACTACAGACGAATATCGAAAATTATGTGAACTGAAAAGGTAAAAAGTGAGATGCTTCTTGGCAGAATTGGCAAGGAAAGAAATATATGTAAAATATTCACAAGACGAATGGACAAGATGACAGGATATCTGTTACGACATCACGGAATAACTTTCGTTGTACTAAGAGGAAGTTGAAGAGTGTGAAAACTGTAGAGGAGAACAGGGACAGGGCTTCATGCAGAAAATAACTGCCTTTCCTATTCTGCGATAGAAGATTGGCGCAGGAGAAGAATTCCTAGTGGACAGCATCCAGTCAGTGAGAAGACTGATGCCTGGAAGAAGAAAGAAAATGTCTGAAGGTTGATGACCGATATCCTATCCAGGCCTTTCCTTGGCTACTTGCCCCTGAGTGTGAAATTATTGTGTGGATTTTCATAAGTTAGTGCTGTTGCGATAATGCACGATTAGACATATTATTATTTTAACCATATATACGGTCCAATTAGTAATTTACCATAGCTAAGCCAAAAAAGGAGGGCGTACATAACGTAAGCGAAAGTAAAAGAAAAAAGTGTTCTCCTCAAATTAGCTGATTAATTCGTTTCAGAATTCGAGAAAAAATCAGTAATAGAAGAACAGAACTTTGACAATAAGGGAGAACGAGTACAGTAAATGTAAGGCGTTAATAAAAAAGAAAAAAGACTCTGTCGTGATATGAGTGCGTTCTGTTGCTGTAAATCTCATTATACGTAAAAATAGTACGTAAAATGTGGGTGGTACACATTTGAAAAATCACTGAACTTTAATACTTCATCTCAATTAGTTACTACATTCCTTTGCTTTCCTTCTACTTTTCCTTTTTTATTGTTTCAAATTTGCTGGTACCTCCTAAATTACTTAGTTTCGGTGTGTCACATATATATCCTAGTACTGATATTCTGTTAGCGTGTTCACAGTATTCTGACCTTGTACATAATAAGCCACTACTCCCACGATAAAATTGGTTGTCCTGAGATACTTCCTGAGTGTTTTTGTATAAGGGAACAACGATCACACGAGGCTCTTAAGAGTTACCGCATTTCGTTTGGTTTGTGTGTGCATAGTACTGAAAGTTGAGCTCAAATGAAGGTATGCAGTGTATGTCTTGCTTGAGTTCACTCACGGTATCCGCTGTTCACAACAGTGACGTCGCCCTCAAGTAGGCAGTCACTTCTGCTCGGCTCTGTCTAGGCTTTCGCTGGCCGACAATGTTAGTTGT
Source organism: Schistocerca cancellata (assembly GCF_023864275.1). Taxonomy (NCBI): domain Eukaryota; kingdom Metazoa; phylum Arthropoda; class Insecta; order Orthoptera; family Acrididae; genus Schistocerca; species Schistocerca cancellata. The sequence continues at coordinate 390,199,124 of NC_064631.1, read as the reverse complement.
GCATTAATAATGATGCACAGCAGTACTATAGCTAGGTTTACTGATGAGGAGCTGGCCGATATGCACCTCGTGTAAGGGTTGACTGAATGCAATGGAACAATGGCGCAATGACGACATAGTGAGCTTTCCCCACACCAATGGCAACCTCTTCAAAGTACTTTTGCAAACAAGGGTTGTTGCAAACAAGCGTTGTTTCATCGCTCTCTCTCCTGTGTTGTATGTTCGGGTGATGGCTTGTTACACTGTTGTGAACTCATTGTTACAGAAACAAGCGTTACTGCGATAGCCGAATAAATCGTAATTACATTGTTACTGTGTCACGAACCGCCAGAGGAAAAGAGCACAGGTAGTCCCAGTCTTCAAGAAGGGTCGTCGAGCAGATATGTATCTCTGACGTCGATCTGTTGTAGAATTTTAGAACCTGTTTTTTGCTCGCGTATCATGTCGTTTCTGGAAACCCAGAATCTACTCTGCAGGAATTAACATGGATTCCTGAAACAGCGATCCTGTTAGACCCAACTCGCTTTATTTGTTCATGAGACCCAGAAAATATTGGATACAGGCTCCCAGGTAGACGCTATTTTCCTTCCGGGAGGCGTTCGATACAGTTACGCACTGTCACCTGATAAACAAAGTAAGAGACTACGGAATATCAGAGCAGCTGTGTGGCTGGATTGAAGAGTTTTTAGCAAACAGAACACAGCATGTTGTTCTCAATGGAGGCACGTCTACAGACGTTAAAGTAACCTCTGGCGTGCCATAGGGGGGTGTTATGGGACCATTGCTTTTCACAATATACAGTATATAAATGACCTAGTAGATAGTGTCGGAAGTTCCATGCGGATTTTCGCGGATGATGCTGTAGTATACAGAGGAGTAGCAGCATTAGAAAATTGTAGCGAAATGCAGGAAGATCTGCAGCGAATAGGCACTTGGTGCAGGGAGTGGCAACTGACCCTAAACGTAGACAAATGTAATGTATGGCGAATACATAGAAAGAAGCATCCGTTATTATATGATTATATGATAGCGGAACAAACACTGGTAGCAGTTACTTCTGTAAAATAGCTGGGAATAAGCGTGCGGAACGATTTGAAGTGGAATGATCATATAAAATTAATTGTTGGTAAGGCCGGTACCAGGTTGAGATTCATTGGGAGAGTCCTTAGAAAATGTAGTCCATCAACAAAGGAGGTGGCTTACAAAACACTCGTTCCACCTATACTTGAGTATTGCTCATCAGTGTGGGATCCGTACCAGATCGGGTTGGCGGAGGAGATAGAGAAGATCCAAAGAAGAGCGGCGCGTTTCGTCACAGGTTTATTTGGTAAGCATGATAGCGTTACGGAGATGTTTAGCAAACTCAAGTGGCAGACTCTGCAAGAGAGGCGCTCTGCATCGCGGTGTAGCTTTCTGTCCAGGTTTCGAGAGGGTGTGTTTCTGGATGAGGTATCGTATATATTGATTCCCCCTACTTATACCTCCCGAGGAGATAACGAATGTAAAATTAGAGATATTCGAGCGCGCACGGAGGCTTTCAGACAGTCGTTCTTCCCGCGAACCATACGCGACTGGAACAGGAAAGGGAGGTAATGACAGTGGCACGTAAAGTGCCCTCCGCCACACTCCGTTGGGTGGCTTGCGGAGTATAAATGTAGATGTAGAGGTAGGCCATGGGTCCCTCTTACAAAAATCAGAAAGTATTTCTCAAACTTTTTAAAGTTTACCGCTGCAGTTCTGGATCACTGTGTAATAACTTAAAGGAAAGGCTGTTATATTTTGTGAGTGTTACGAACGTCACCACGAGCGGCGGCACTTGAACTACCCGCCGCGGCCGGCAGCTGTGATGAGATCACATTCGCATCGCGCGGTTCCAATGTGACCGTCCATCGAGGAGGGAGCCACGGTGAATGCCGTCTGAAGCTCGGCCGTGGGCAGTCAGGATGACCAGCTCTGGCGTCTTGGTGCCGGTGGGATCAAGTCTGGAGCACGAGGAGAGAGTGCTGAACGTTGAGTCGGCAGCTTTGATAGAAAATACAGTATGAAGATTGAGGCCCATTTTGCCACTGCTGTAATGCGGCAATTCAGCTGTTTATGCTAGTATTATGGAGCTTATATTTCGTTCCGGCAATAATAGATGTTATCTTAGTGTACAGCCAGACTATGGTTGAACAGTGGCTTTATGTGCGAGGTCTGGTGAGAACCTTAACAGTTTGGCTACACTAATTCTAGTAGGTAGGTTAATTTTTCTGTTCTGCTAACCTGACGTACTGTTAACTTGTTTCTCGGATCTGTCTTGCTGTGTGGTGCGTTAAAGGAAGGTGTCGTATGCTTTTATGTTATTAAATCTTGCTTCTTGACTACTCTGAGTTCTATTGATGCGATTTTATGATCTTTAGAAGGTTCATCTCTGTTATCTGATAAATACAGGGTAAATACTTGAACTGTGATTTGGCCGACTAGTGGCTATGGATTAATTTCCTGATTGTATGTTTTCACTTAACGCCCTGTGGCTGTATTGATATCAGGCAACTACCTTATATTGCGATATTGATGTGCAGTATATTCAAAGAAATCATTTTAATTATTAGACTGACGTGTTTAATATGAGTATAGCAGTATGGGGTCGTATGTTCTTGGAAAGGAAAACTGTTGATTTCAAGTAAAAAATAACTTTCTTTTAACCTTGGTTTCCCTCTCAACCCAGCACCACTGACAACCACTGGCATACTTTTCTCGGTACAGTTATAAGACAATGCATAATTAATAAAATACCGTCCATCCAGTATTTTTTGTCCATTAAGAGTCTTTTCTGACATATATAGGGACGTATAAATATGACGAAGATAATAAAATGAGTAAGGAAATAAGAAAATCACGATACGCAGAATTGAGAGGGTGCTGAATGTGTGAACTCTGTAAGGAAAGAGATGCAGGCAGATTCACAGACGATAGGCGTAGGAACAGCGGCGTCTGGCCGCGTGTAGCGACAAACGGCGCCAGACGGCAGCTAATAGAATTCCCTTATCAGCGGCCGGCAGCGGCAGTAAAGTGGTCGCCGGCTGAGCAGCTTATCTGCGGGTTAAACCGGCCATTAGGGGCGGCGCGGCGAGGCGTGGCGGGACTCGGCACTGAGCGGGCACACGGGGAAACCTCGCCGGCTCCCGCAGGTAAACACCTGGCAGCCGGCGGCGAACGCACAGTGCAGTCAGCCGCGCGCGGGCCTCTCCTGTCTAGCGCAGGTCACTGGTAGACAAAGAGAGCTAAAGTGTAGGGTCATGAAAAGTCGAGGGACTCAGAGGGTTCTGTCCGTGGCTTTTCTTGTTGTATGATTCTAAACATGAAAGGTGACTCAAATGTTTTTAATTTCAAATAATATCATTGAGATTCTATTGGCGCCGTTTATAGAATAGAAATTGACTTTAGTTACAAATAATATTCTTAATTTATTCCACGAACGGTTGCGAAGCTTAAGGTTTCATGTTCAGGTGCACGCATTTATGTTCCTACAATTATGAACCGCTGCTCTTGCTCGCAGTTGGAGCACCTGAAGATGAAACCTAATGCTTTCAATTCGGTCGTGGAGTAAATTAAGAACATTGCTGGCAACTAAAGCGGATTTTCATTTTATAAATATGTTCCTCAGTTACGGATGTTCACCTGATCAAATATTGTGTATTTTTTTTTTTATTAGCTGTGTTAGGTACAACTGTACTATCTATTAGTGACATCTGAAAATTTGTGCCGCACCAGGATCCGAACATGGATTTCCCGCTTGTCGCAAGCGATCGCCTCAGTCACGCTTGCTGTCCGTGTGCACCTACTGTACCGACCAGTCTTCCGTTGTCTATGAGCGTATTCCGTACTCCTCTGCATTCATCATTTAACAGTGTCAGCTTTACTCTGTATTTCCGCACCAGTGAGATCAAAACTATGAGGAATGGAGATCCTTGACGTTATAATCGTGTGCCCGCCTCAGCATGTTATATTTTCTTGCATGTCTGGATCAACAGAAATTAATGACGATTGACAGCAGTCCGAAATTAATTCACTGATAGCGAAAATCTTGGCATCATCTTTCTCAGGGGTACATATACTACCTGTTAGTGAAATATGAAAATTTGGTTCAGACGGATTCTAACCCAGATTCCTCGTTTACCGTAAGCGATCACCACTTTGACTGTCAGTGCTCGCCTCCTGGACTGGCGCAGACTTCCATGTGTCACGCACTCTACATCTCCATGACATAGTCCACTACATTTTTATGTCTACAGATGACACAAATGCTACTGTGAAACACTTGGAAGGTAATATAAACTGACGTAACTAACAGGGCGTCATAAACTTCAACAAAACGGCCGCTGTGGTCGAGCGGTTCTAGGCGCTTCAGTCCAGAAACACGCAGCTGCTAAGGTGGCAGGTTCGAATCCTGCCTCGGGCATGGATGTGTGTGATGTCCTTATGTTAGTTAGGTTTAATTAGTTCTAAGTTCTAGGCGACTGATGACTTAAGATGTTGGGTCCCATAGCGCTTGGCGCCATTTGAACCATAAACTCCAACAGGTTGCTCTCAGAGAATAGACAAAGGCTTAAATGCAATCAAACGAAAAACGTACAATTTTTGATATGTACCTGGTGTAACAGCAACATTTAATTGACAAAAGGTGGTCAACGAGTCAGTGATAACCACTTTAAATTAATAGGGCAGAGGGTGGATGAAAGCTTTCTTGGAAGTGTTACGTTCAAGACTTTATGCGGGCACTGAATGCTGTTATTTTCACTATAAGACTTGACTACACGTGAGACCATGTTGACGTTACTTACATTCACTCTGTTGTGTGGTGTTACATTCTGGGATAGTAGTTCATTAACATCCTATTAGCCATTGCTGAGGTATCGTAGACTTCTGACTGTTCCATTTCTGTACATAGAGTGTGCCCTAGGATGAACGGTCAACCAAAACTATTCCATTCCAGACTTGTGTGGCAATACCGCAACCTTATTGTGGCTAATGGTAAAAAAAAAAAGAAACAGTTGTAGGTTGCACAGTTTTCTTTATTAACTCTTGAATTTGTGTTAAAAAGAACATTGTCTAGGTAGCGTTTCCGTTCCCCTACAGGTCGCGTACCCAGGTGACGGATAGGGGAAGACTCTGCAGATACGTGGGAAATAAAATATCACATGCAGTCCAACACAGAACTCAAAATCCAGATTGGACGGCCTTTGGTCAGCGTCGGTACCACAGGTTAGAGGTGGTTCAGAAAAATCTCCACGGCTAACAACCGTGGTTGTAAACCCCTTGGCTCTAACAATAAGAACCGCCCCAAGTTATCAATCGTGGAAGAGTGAGACGTGAAGTAAATTATCCGTGGTGAACAATCTGCAGCACAAAGCGTTCAAACAGACTGTCGAATTCTGGGTAGCCTGCAGCATAACGTAGAAACGAGGAGCGTCTTGTAACCTAAAGGAGGATGAAGTATAAATACCTTCTTACATAGCGGCTTTGAAACTAAATTCTGTTCTAATAACCTGAAAATTAATACCTCTTGAAGACATCCCCAAAGAACCAAAATATCGTCGTAACGACACCCTCAAGAATCATGAAACTCTCATAAAGACCCTACAAGAAACCAAATCCACGGATGAAAACAATTTCCATTCTGTAGGCTTCAGAACATACAAAGGAAAGGTAGGCAAAACAAACCAAAATATCATAAAATCCCACCACACCTTGGAACTGCCTCGACAATAGGCATAAATATTTTCGACTCCATTTTCAAAATTGAATTACAATCTGAAAGACTCTCCACATTTACCTTCAAATCTGCTAAAAAAAGTATACACCATTATGAATGTACATGCCACCATAAATGATGATCACAGGAAGAAAGAAGGAAAGATTGATCGTTTTTGGGTCAAACTAGGTGATGTCGTGCAAAATATTCCAGAAAATCAAGAAGACCTTCTTAAGGGGATTTCAGTGCCAAAATAGGGAAAAAATAATTGTAATCCACCCGTACAATGCAGAGCTAAGGAAAATAACATAATACCGATATAACTATGCCAAGCACACAATATCATGCCGGAATCCTTAGCCTTTAAAATGCCAACTAGGAAACAGAAAACATTGATCTCACCAGACGCACACTTAGGTGAATTCCGTCTAGATCACGGAGCAAACAAACTAAAATTCCGTAAAGAAATACAAAATGTCACAATCCTCAGAGGAGCCAACCTAGATTCTCATCACTACGCTTCTAAAGTCAAAGTCAAAGTTAACGTTAAAATGAAAAACCTAACAAATAACCCCAAAATAAAAAAAATACGAGCGAGAAATGAAAATTAAATTCCAAGGAGATACCCATCGCAACTGAAGGCACGCAAAACCAGCACTTCGATAGGAAACAACCGAGCTGTTACCTCACATGTTGAAAGTCAAGGAACATGCCTCATGGACAGAATGATGTGACAGACTCCCTGAGCTAAGAAGAAAAGCATGGCAACTGTGGTAACTATAGTGGCAATCACAGAAAAATGAAAATAACAGGGAAAACTTCTTAAACCTAGGAAAGTTAGTGACCAAAAATACCAAAATAATAAAAGGTCCAGGAAGACCAATTCCTCTTTCAGATCAACAAAGACTTCATCAAAACCAACGCAAAGAAGTTTTATGGAACTTTTAAACAAAAATTAACCAAATACACGCCACCTACCCTACAACTTCAAGAAAAAATCCTAAATATTGCACACAAAAACACGGATAACTGCTAAATAGTGACAGAATTTTTCAGAAATAGTCCACTTACAATTTCAACAATAACCAGCCCTAGATCTGAACCACCCACTACCGAGGAACTAAAGATAACCGATGCAAATGTCAAAAACCGCAAGAACTCGGGAGACAACCAAATCACAACTGAATTCAGGAAAAAAGTCAATTAAAATTCCACAGACTCATTCCAAAACCAATTTAAAGAAATCTGGATTAATGAAAGAACCCTCACTGAATAGAAGACGGCCATCATTCACCCACTGCGTGGGAAAAGATCCAAAATAGACCCCATAACTACAGAGGGATATCACCTCTAGATGCAGCATATAGTACATTCCTTAAAGTTCTACTAAACAAGCAGACCCCTGTTAAACCATTAAATTGGAGGATTCCATGCGTGTTTCAGGAAAGGAAGATCCCACCCAGAACAAACTCTAAACCTTAAAAACTTCATGGCTTACCAAACATTAAGAGAAAAATCATATTTTATCACTTTCACTGACTTTCAGAACGCATACGCCTCAAAAGATCGTTAGTCTGTAAACTAAAATAATTAAACACTAGCAAAAGAAAAATCACTGACGTAATCAGAGGAACCTTTACCAAAACAGACTGCAAATTCAAATTCATGGGAAACCTCTCCGACCCTTTTGAAATAAAAACTTCTGTACGGCAAGAAGATGGACTCTCCTTATTGCTACTTAACTGCGCGCTGGAAAGGTAGTCAGAAAGTGAAACGGAAGTCTTTAATTTAGCCGGTACACTGTCCATAAAAAACTATGGTACAGTTCAAGGACTGGAGAGCAAAGAAAGGAGAATGTTAAGAAAAACCCTTTGTCCCTAGATTCCTCAACAACAAACTAATTAACGTCAGAAATGAAACCCATTACCAAAATGTCGAAAAATTCTCAGTCAGAATGAGGAAGAGAATTATTGATTTTTATGGACATATCCTCAAAAATTAAGCAAATAGATTGACAACACGTTTTTGGACTACTTCCTCGAAAAAGCAAATAAGTAAAAATAAAATGAAAATTAGAAAAAATACAAAACCAACGAAATAAGTTTAACGAAACGGAGAAGGACACAAGAGTATTCCAGATCACAGAAAATATTTTCACAGATAAAAATGCAAAAGAATAACAATGAGAAGAAAGAGAGATTACAAGTCAAAATGAAAACCAAACGAACAATCCAGATATCTGAAGAAGAAAGGGAAGTAAGATCAGAAAACATGAAACAACACTGGGCTAATAGCAAGACACAGAACATTAAAGTTCATTGATTTAACGTATCCAAATATCTGGCTGAAACGAAAGAATAATAAAGAGCATTGTGTAACATACAACGTTTCTTTTTTCTTTTTTTTTTTGTTCAATAAGAATGTTAAATAGTTAGTGATATGGCAGAAACGATTACTCGAAGGAAAATAATCTTTCCAGACGACGTGTATTTGGCTGGCGATCAATTATGGGTTGTCTGTGTGTGCCAACGCGTGATTCATCCCTATTTTTGTACAGTCACTGACATTACCATTGTCTAGTTCTTCGTGCAGGTGTTCGTGAAACTGTGCGTAGTTTGTGTAATTTTCACGGACCAGTTATTTTTAATGTTGTCAGCTGCAATATTAGTAATTTTCGCCTAAGAAGCATTAATATACGCTCAGTAGTACACGCCTGATGACCTAAAGTTATCGAACTATTGTAAAGTGAAAGAAATGAACCATCGCATAGCAGCTACAGAATCTATTATTCTTTATGTTTGCCGTTCTTGTGTGGTGCCTGAAAATCTCTATGTACATGTATCGATTAATGATATAAAAAAGAATTCTGTTGTTTCAAGACAAATGAGGCAATTGGCGCCTCACCTATTACTGTTTGCATTCCATGAAAGGCGAACGCGGACTTGCTGCGTTCCTCAGCGGTATTTTTATTTCATGTGAAAATATTAAGTGAATATGTTAATAGTTTTTCTTTCAGTCAGAAAACATATAGTTTCTTGTAACTGATTACGAACAGACAGCATCAAGAGGACATTTTGACTGTTACGTATAAAGTATTTAACCACAATAGCCATCTATTGTAATTTAATATGAAAAGGTACGTACCATTAAAAAATTATGTTACATCTACATCCACATGATTACTCCGTAATTAACATTTAAGTGCTTGGCAGAGGGTTCATCGAACCACAATCATACTATCTCTCTACCATTCCACTCCCGAACAGCGCGCGGGAAAAACGAACACCTAAGCCTTTCTGTTCGGGCTCTGATTTCTCTTATTTTATTTTGATGATCATTCCTACATATGTAGGTTGGAAGAAAAAAATATTTTCGCATTCGGAAAAGTTGATGACTGAAATTTCGTAAATAGATCTCGCCGCGACGAAAAACGTCTTTGCTTTAATGACTTCCATCCCAACTCGCGTATCATATCTGCCACACTCTCTCCCATATTACGTGATAATACAAAACGAGCTGCTGTGTTTTGCACCCTTTTGATGTCCTCCGTTAATCCCACCTGGTAAGGATCCCACACCGCGCAGCAATATTCCAACTGAGGACGAACGAGTGTAGTGGAAGCTGTCTCTTTAGTGGATTTGTTGCATCTTCTAAGTGTCCTGCCAATGAAGCGCTACCTTTGGCTCGCCTTCCCCACAATATTATCTATGTGGTCTTTCCAGCTGAAGTTGTTCGTAATTTTAACACCCAGGTACTTAGTTGAATTGTACTATTTATCGAGCAATCGAATTCCAACGGATTTCTTTTGGAACTCATGTGGATCACCTCACACTTTTCGTTATTTAGCGTCAACTGCCACCCGCCACACCATACAGCAATCTATTCTAAATCGCTTTGCAACTGATACTGGTCTTCGGATGACCTTACTAGACGGTAAATTACAGCATCATCTGCGAACAACCTAAGAGAACTGCTCAGATTGTCACCCAGGTCATTTATATAGATCAGGAACAGCAGAGGCCCCAGGACGCTTCCCTGGGGAACACCTGATATCACTTCAGTTTTACTCGATGCTTTGCCATCTATTACTACGAATTGCGACCTTCCAGACAGGAAATCACGAATCCAGTCGCACAACTAAGACGATACCCCATAGGCCCGCAGCTTGATTAGAAGTCGCTTGTGAGGAACGGTGTCAGAAGCTTTCCGGATATCTAAAAATAAGGAATCAACTTGAGACCCCTGTCGATAGCGGCCATTACATCGTGCGAATAAAGCGCTAGCTGCGTTGCACAAGAACGATGTTTTCTGAAACCATGCTGATTACGTATCAATAGATCGTTCCCTTCGAGGCGATTCATCATGTACACTCCTGGAAATGGAAAAAAGAACACATTGACACCGGTGTGTCAGACCCACCATACTTGCTCCGGACACTGCGAGAGGGCTGTACAAGCAATGATCACACGCACAGCACAGCGGACACACCAGGAACCACGGTGTTGGCCGTCGAATGGCGCTAGCTGCGCAGCATTTGTGCACCGCTGCCGTCAGTGTCAGCCAGTTTGCCGTGGCATACGGAGCTCCATCGCAGTCTTTAACACTGGTAGCATGCCGCGACAGCGTGGACGTGAACCGTATGTGCAGTTGACGCACTTTGAGCGAGGGCGTATAGTGGGCATGCGGGAGGCCGGGTGGACGTACCGCCGAATTGCTCAACAAGTGGGGCGTGAGGTCTCCACAGTACATCGATGTTGTCGCCAGTGGTCGGCGGAAGGTGCACGTGCCCGTCGACCTGGGACCGGACCGCAGCGACGCACGGATGCACGCCAAGACCGTAGGATCCTACGCAGTGCCGTAGGGGACCGCACCGCCACTTCCCAGCAAATTAGGGACACTGTTGCTCCTGGGGTATCGGCGAGGACCATTCGCAACCGTCTCCATGAAGCTGGGCTACGGTCCCGCACACCGTTAGGCCGTCTTCCGCTCACGCCCCAACATCGTGCAGCCCGCCTCCAGTGGTGTCGCGACAGGCGTGAATGGAGGGACGAATGGAGACGTGTCGTCTTCAGCGATGAGAGTCGCTTCTGCCTTGGTGCCAATGATGGTCGTATGCGTGTTTGGCGCCGTGCAGGTGAGCGCCACAATCAGGACTGCATACGACCGAGGCACACAGGGCCAACACCCGGCATCATGGTGTGGGGAGCGATCTCCTACACTGGCCGTACACCACTGGTGATCGTCGAGGGGACACTGAATAGTGCACGGTACATCCAAACCGTCATCGAACCCATCGTTCTACCATTCCTAGACCGGCAAGGGAACTTGCTGTTCCAACAGGACAATGCACGTCCGCATGTATCCCGTGCCACCCAACGTGCTCTAGAAGGTGTAAGTCAACTACCCTGGCCAGCAAGATCTCCGGATCTGTCCCCCATTGAGCATGTTTGGGACTGGATGAAGCGTCGTCTCACGCGGTCTGCACGTCCAGCACGAACGCTGGTCCAACTGAGGCGCAGGTGGAAATGGCATGGCAAGCCGTTTCACAGGACTACATCCAGCATCTCTACGATCGTCTCCATGGGAGAATAGCAGCCTGCATTGCTGCGAAAGGTGGATATACACTGTACTAGTGCCGACATTGTGCATGCTCTGTTGCCTGTGTCTATGTGCCTGTGGTTCTGTCAGTGTGATCATGTGATGTATCTGACCTCAGGAATGTGTCAATAAAGTTTCCCCTTCCTGGGACAATGAATTCACGGTGTTCTTATTTCGATTTCCAGGAGTGTATGAATACAGTATATGCTCCAGAACCCTAATGCAAACCGACGTCAATGATATAGGTCTGTAGTTCGATGGATTACTCCTACTACCCTTCTTAAACACTGGAGCGACCTACGCAATTTTCCAGTCTGTAGGTACAGATCTATCGGTGAGCGAGCGGTTGAATTTGATTACTAAGTAGGGAGCTATTGTATCAGCGTAATCTGAAAGGAACCTAATCGGTATACAATCTGGACCTGAAGACTTGCCCGTATCAAGCGATTTGAGTTGCTTCGCAACCCCTAAGGTATCTGTTTCTAAGAAACTCGTGCTATCAGCTGTTCGTGTTTCAAATTCTGGAATATTTCTTTCGTCTTCCCTGGTGAAGTAATTTCGGAAAACTACGTTCAATAACTCCACTGTAGCGGCACAGTCGTCGGTAACAGTACGATCGGCACTGCGCAACGAAGGTATTGACTGCGTCTTGCCGCTTGTGTACCTTACATACGACTAGAATTTCTTCGGATTTTCTACCAAATTTCGAGATAATGTTTCGTTGGGGAACCTGTTAAAGGCATCTCGCATTGAAGTCCGTACCAAATTTCGCGCGTCTGTAGCCAATCTTCGGGATTTCGCATTCTTCTGAACTTCGCATGCTTTTTCCGTTGCCTCTGCTACAGCGTTAGGACCTGTTTTGTGTACCATGGGGGATCAGTTCCATCTCTTACCAATTTATGAGATATGAATGTCTCAACTGCTGTTGCTACTATATCTTGGAATTTGAGCCACGTCTCGTCTACATTTGCATAGTCAGTTCGGAAGGAATGGAAATTGTCTCTTAGGAAGGCATCTAGTGACACTTTATCTGCTTTTTTAAATAAAATTATTTTGCGTTTGTTTCTGGTGGATTTGGAAGAAACGGTATTGAGCCTAGCTACAACGACCTTGTGATCACTAATCCCTGTATCAGTCATGATGCTATCTATTAGCCTTGGATTGTTTTTGGCTAAGAGGTCAAATGTGTTTTCGCAACCATTTACAATTCGCGTGGGTTCGTGGACTAACTGCTCGAAATAATTTTCAGAGAAAGCATTTAGGACAATCTCGGAAGATGTTTTCTGCCTACCACCGGTTTTGAATAAGTATTTTTGCCAACATATCGAGGGAAGGTTGAAGTCCCCACCAACTATAACCGTATGAGTGGGGTATTTATTTGTTACGAGACTCAAATTTTTCTGAACTGTTCAGCAACTATATCATCGGAGTCTGGGTGTCAGTGGAAGGAGCCAATTATTAACTTAGTTCGGCTGTTAAGTATAACCTCCACCCATACCAATTCGCACGGAATATCTACTTCGACTTCACTACAAGATAAACCACTACCGACAGACACAAACACTCCACCACCAATTCTACCTAATCTATCTTTCCTGAACATCGTCTGAGACTTTTTAAAAATTTCTGCAGAACTTATTTCAGGCTTTAGCCAGCTTTCTGTACCTAAAACGATTTCAGCTTCTGGGCTTTCTATTAGCGCTTGAAGCTCAGGGACTTTCCCAGCACACTACAACAATTTACAACTACAATTCCGACTGTTCCTTGATCCAAGCACGTCCTGTATTTGCCATGCACGCTTTGAGATTGCAGTCCACTCCGTACTTTCCCGACGCCTTCTAACCTAAATAACCGCCCAGTCCACGCCACACAGGCACCGCTACCCGTGTAGCCGCCAGCTGAGTGTAGTGAACTCTTGACCTATTCGGCGGAACCCGAAACCCCACCACCCTATGGCGCAATATAAGTGTGCTTATTTTGGTAAATTAACCTTCATGATTTCCGTCTCCTCATTTACTTAATTGATAATTATTTTTTTAGTTCATCACCAGAAATTACGATCACACTGATGGGCCGAACGCAGCATGAGGCAGAAGGAACATGATCGTTATCCTATTATTTCTGAACCAACTTTTTTAAAAATTGTGAAGTGATTAATTTCTTTTAAAGTCTATAAATCTTCTGGTCCCTTAGTGTTGTTCTGCGTGTGACTACATCGCGAATATAATCCCTGATTCTGTTGCCAAGTGGTCCACCAAAATATTCAATTTTTCGACATTTAAAAAAAAATGTCTTTTTCTTTTTGCCCCCCAAGAGCAACGCTACACGGCGTACTGCCTCTGAGGAGACGGTCGGTTGGTGTAGATCATCCAGGAAATCTCCGCACAGCGCAGTGGGCCGGGCCCACTGGGGGTCTCTATGCACTGTCGGAGTGTGTGGGAGTTGTTCCGATTGCTTCGATGTTGGTGGCTCACCCACCCAGGTCATCAAAGTTTAGTGGTATTTAAATACTGAAGCCAGTCTGTTCACATTGTGCCGTTGGTTGTCATGGTTGCCTCGTTCTGTAAGCAAGGTATTTATTTGGGCGACCATTTTTTTGTCATTGTCTGACAGGCTTTCATTAATCTGTATAGCAAACTCCTTTTTTAGAATCAGCAAACTAGTAGTTATCTGAGCAGAAATTCGAGTGATTTCTGGTCATGGTTCATTAGTGTATTATCTAAAATATAGTTTGTCACGCTAGACAATCTCTTTATATCCGTGAGCTGCGTCGGTAAATGTTGAATGCACATTTAATTCTGATTCAGGAACAGCGAGGCTTGTTTCGTCTGTTGATGAATTGGCGTTACCACCGCCGACGTCAGATTCAATATTCATGTAATGAACGGGTTCCATTGGTGCAGTTTTTCCAATTTTGTTGATAACATTCAATGACTGAAGTTATTTAAAATTTATCTGCCTTATATTGCAGATAATACATATACAGCAAGGCAGAGAAAAATTATTGTTTCTACGTGCAGTTAGACAAGATGGATGTTTGTCTTAAAACAAGAGAAGTGCGTCTACAATCCATCTCGATTGTATGCTGGCTAAAAGCTGCTATCTCGGTCACGATCTTTTACAACAATGGAATTTATAGATTTTAATGATTTCCAAACAAAAATTATAACGATTTATTCAGAGCTCTGAATTGATCAGCGAGTTAAGTGGAGAAGGAAATAATCATGGCGCCCGAATTTCAAGCAAGAAAAGGTCTCCCTTACCTTTCTGCCTTCCGTGATATACGTTGTTCCCATTATTCCTTGGAATAAAAGTTCTCCTTTGAATATTGCTACTTTGTGATTCTTCCTTGTTCTACGACGGTTTATTAATCCAAAACTGAACACTGTACACGGAAGAAAGTGGAAGAGACACAATGTGTAATTATATGCAGTAACAGAAATTTTCTTGCAGTGGGGTCCTATGTTGAGCACCAGATCTCCTGCTTCAGCAAGGCGATGACAATAGAATGCGTTTCTCAAAGGAGAAACTTTAATTCAATGAACTGCAAATGATGCAGTTCGATATAGCATAACATTCGTGACATGGAGGCAACCCAAACTGACGATGGATATGGTGTGCACACAGCATACTTAAGTTTGTACAACATTTACTATTCAGATGACCTTGTGGAGCCCATCCTCGTATTTTTTCAGTCATTATCTGTTAAATCAGGCCGGTGAGTAGGTTGACGGATGTCATTATTCGTAAACAGAAACAGATCAGAATCGCGTAATTTTTATGTACAATACGTCGAACAGCAGAAAAATGATCTCATGTGGTTCTGACCCTTTATAGAAAAGTACTTAACTAAAGAACACCAACAGTGTCCAATCGTTCGTGTCCGAACGACCCTCAGCCAAGCTCGCCAGTCATTATTTGAAACGTACATAAATCACAACATAAATAGAATAAATGATTAGGAGACAAGATGGTGGCTTGAATCAGTGATGAAGCCGACACAATAAATAGAGCTGAATAACCTTTAGCGATCAAAAATATCACAAATACTAAACTTACATCTGCTCAGCTTGAGCTCCCAACAGTAAGACGCTATATAACAGGAAGACGACAGGTGAACTACATATTTTCACATTTTCCTGTGGCTTTACATTCACCAGGTACATTTTGTGGTAGTATCAAACTACATCTCTGTTAAATGAGGCGTACACCAGTAAATTCATAAGATGGCATATACTGCTGAGAGTTCGTTGGATTATAACTCATACAAATGCATTGAAGATGGCTTTTCATAGCTAAAATCTGGTCGTGCAAGAATAATGAAAAACCTCTGGGAGTGTGAATGATTTTTGCATTCCTATCCTTTCTTATAATAATATAAAGTAGCTGTGCATAACGTTCCGTATGCAATCAGAGTTGCTTGTATTAGGGTGTTTTGGCGTCTAATCCGTTGTCCTGGCACACGATTTATTTGATAAACTCATTTGCGTTCTTAAATAGAAAATGGAGGGGGTATGGGCTGGATTGACACCCTATTTTAAAGTATGTGTATTTATTTCAGAGTCCGTTTTTTGTATGTGACGTTGTTACCTTTCTGTTTTAGAGATGGAACACTTGATTCTAAACGAGAGAGTTGGCGCAGAGGTTAACACATTGGACTCGCTTTCGGGAGAACGACTGTTCAAAACCACATCTGGCCATCGAGAATAAGATTTTCCGTGATTTCTTAAATCGCTTAAAGAAAATTCCAGGATAGTTTCCTTGAAAGGGCACGGCCGATTTGCTTGCCCATTTTGGCACAGTCCGAGCTTGTGCTCCGTCTCTAATGTCGATGGGACTTTATACCCAGTCTTCCTTCCTATTTGTATTCTATCCATGTAAATTGATGAGGACGAACTCTGGCACTCGATGCTGAATGTAAATACCGGCTTCTGATAAAGTGTTCAAACCTAGCCTAGTCGTTGTTCGTCGGTAAACCTTGGGCTAAACTAAACTACATTGCATCATGGGTATTTTAAAATAATTTCTGATAAGTGGTCTGAGCTGCCTCTTGGGGTACATTTAAGGACACATTAAGGGCAAAACTCCTTCTTGTATTAAACAAACATTTTACAGATATTTGAATTTTTAATTACCACTGTATCTATAAGTACCTTTTCGTGTAAACTAATCAACCAATAAAACTGGAATTTCACGGTTTACATCTGCGTAAGAGGCTTATAAAACGTGTGGAAAAGAATTTTGTTTAAGGTCATCGATACTTTGAGACTGATTTTTCAGTCTTGTGCTACGCAGGACTGCCCTGTTTTTCTCAGATTTCAAATGAGAATGTTTCCTAGAGAAAAGGTAACAGAAAGGTGCTGCACAGGATTATTCAGTAAGTAATTCTTAAGAACTAAGCCAAATTTGATGATATTAGCTTTTATAGTTCCTGAGGAAAGCTGCACTAGATCTCAGAAAAGTTACTTTATCACAATTGGATATAGAGTTTTCATTTCAATTTCTGAGAATATTACTGTACCTCTAGTAGCTAATGCCGTCAATATCCATAATCCTTATTCTCTTCCTAGCCCTTGGAGTAATCTTTACCCTTGCCCCCTTTGCACAGCCAACTTTTGACTTTTTTCATCTGATGCTGCTTCTGAGTATCTCCAGTGAGCACGAACTGGATAAAAGCCTAGTCTCTGCAGGCACTTAATCTTATCTACATTTTCACTATTGAACAGTACACACGAATCATACGCAACTACCCTCACAACGATTGAGGACACTGTAGTCATAAAATCCTAGGCACTTTGACCCACAATTAACACATCCACATGAAACATTAATCGTATGGGCAAGTATTTATGTGTCGGTTAACCTAAATCAACTGGAAAATTCGTCTTCCTTCTTCTATGAACTCAGCGACTTTGTCAAAAAATGTCATTCAAACCTAGGAGCAGCACCTGTAACACTATTATTTAAATTTTCTGCATCTTTTACAGATGAAATTCGACTTGTTCCCCTTTTAGATTATGTGTCCATTGTTACGACCCATATCGAGCAAAGCAGGTTGATATATGCAACACTAAAAAGCGAAGTGTGAAATAAGTTTGTTGCACGTACTGTTAAAAAAACACGCTGTAAACATAAAAATAAGCAAAGATAATCTTGCTCACAGCCTTCTAGACTCACTGCAGTTTGTCGCTATTGTTTGAAGGAAGAATTAAGGCATAAAAAATTTCTATCGTAGAGAAGGTGTCAATCACATCTCAGAAAGAGAGGGCGTGGCAGGCACAGACGACCAAACAATTTTTAATAAAACTTATTTCTAGTCGAATTTGATTATGAAGCTAAGAGATATTATTCTTGAAGAATCGAATAACAAATAATTAAGTAAAAAAAATCGTTTTTCTCGCAATATTGCCCTACATCTGCCGTTAAATAGTTATGTGTCATTTTATTGGCGCCTTTGAAATTATTTTGCATTAGTTTGGTTTTAATATAAGTTTGATGCATGGTCTAATCTACTTGGGGGCAGTTAAATAATTCTACCATGTTGTGACTCGTTGGGACACTTTAAAATATTAGAGTTTTCAAAATAATTGTGATAAGCCGCCTAATCTGTTTTAGGTGGTTTTAAATATTGTTTCACGTCGTCACTAATTGGTGCATCTCAACAATCTTGCATTACTTATGTTTTTAAAATGATCCTGCTAAGTGGTCTAATCTGCTGTGACTACTGGCACCACTCACCACAGACAGAGATGAAGTTTGTGAAAGATGACCAGGCAGTCGATCGGTAGCGATGGATCCAGACCACCAGGGTCTCTATTCATTCGCTCAGAGTTAATGAAAACTCGTCAATATTATTAGCGTGGCAAAAATAATACTGGTTTTTCTTCACAGAAAGGTTTTAGTTTCATCGTAATCTGCGTATATTACCATTTGTCCTCCGAAAAATCGAACATTTTATTAACTGACCAATTAAAACGAGTGATGAGCAGCACACAAATTTATAAACGTCTGTTTCTGAGGAAATCTTGGCAACTGCATCACTTCATTAAGCAGTAACTGTTAAAATCTTGGTTAATAAATATCGACACTCTACGATCGAATTAGGGCTGCTGGTCACCGCATCAGTAGCATTTGATGTCACATATCGCTCAGTAGATTGTGCCATAAGGGAAATATCTCAAAGAACTTGGCCAATCTAGGTTCGCTATGGATTGGTCGAACAGAAATTTAACTAGTAGCCGCTTGATGTGCACCACAGTCTTCCATAGACGTAAGCTGCGGGAATGTTACACTGACCGCTGAAGGAACGAAGGAGTGCCGTCGTATGTACTGTGGATCTTGTCTTGACAATCTAGAAAGTAAACGTCGTAGAATCCTCCTTAAGACGAAGCTCAAAATACAGTCAAAGGCTGAAGCAATCGTTAGTTGTGCAATGTTCTTTCGTTCATGAATGCATGAATGTCCAAAGGAACATTGCATCGCAATTCCGACGGACAGAGGGACGGCAATATCGTATTTATCCGCCGACACCGGGCACACAACTTATAATGAAAACGTCTCCAATGTACGGGAATATACGTAACGGATGTACAAACACAGTTTGTAGGCAATTGGTGTACGACGTATGGAAGTTTGGGTCTGACCATGAGTTGTGCTCGGACGGTCTAACAGTAGGGCCACCGCTCG
The DNA here is from genome assembly GCF_023864275.1 of Schistocerca cancellata. Classification (NCBI taxonomy): domain Eukaryota; kingdom Metazoa; phylum Arthropoda; class Insecta; order Orthoptera; family Acrididae; genus Schistocerca; species Schistocerca cancellata. The sequence continues at coordinate 390,180,106 of NC_064631.1, read as the reverse complement.
CGATAAGCGGGAAATGCGGCTTCGAGTCGCAGTCTGGCACAAATTTTGACTGTCGTCATTCCATTACACAGCAGATAGTAGCCAGTATTCTCAACTGCGAATATATTTACTGTATTACCTTTATTAGGATTGCTCGGATATAACGGCCATTCGTGAAAAATCGACCTCGCCGAAGTATTTGGCTAACATTTTTCTATGATTAAAAACAGCCGACCAGTTGCAAAGGATAAAGTAATCTTTACCTAGGTTTCGATAGATTTAAACTTATCTTCTTCAGAAGGCGGCAGTATTACATTAACATGGAGTGATACGTCATTGCCATTTTTACAAACATCTCCATAGCTCCATTAGTCCAAATAAAATATAGCCCTAAGAGTAGGGTTTGTCAGATAAATAAAATTAAGTACATGGAAGTTGGAGAGCGCATAAGAGTTGCTTATGCGCTCTCCAACTTCCATGTACTTAATTTTATTTATCTGACAAACCCTACTCTTAGGGCTATATTTTATTTGGACTAATGGAGCTATGGAGATGTTTGTAAAAATGGCAATGACGTATCACTCCATGTTAATGTAATACTGCCGCTCTTCTGAAGAAGATAGGTTTAAATCTATCGAAACCTAGGTAAAGATTACTTTATCCTTTGCAACTGGTCGGCTGTTTTTAATCTAATTACGTGGAACCGTTGCTGTTACGCAGCTATGTTTAAAATAATTTTTCTATGATACATACATGAGTACCGTAGGTGCGACTACACTGGAAGGGTATCTGTGTAGAGGCTGGAAAACATACCGTTGCTGAACAGGGACAGCAGCTGTATCTGTAGTTGCAGGGTGAACAGTCTGGATGATTGACTGGCGTGCCCTTAAAGTAATCAACGTGGCATTACCACCTTGCTGGTATGAGCAGCTAAACGCAAGGAGATGCAACAGTTGTTTATATTTTCGAGCATAAGTAGCTTTAGTAGCAAAGGGGTACTACATTTCTTATTTTTCCGAAGACGTACCGCTTTACTCTTTTGCCTGATAATGATTCTGGCATTCTCTTGGATATACAAATCCAAAGGTACAAAAAGTCCACCATTCGCATCTCCTAGTATAACTTATCAGGAGGCTGAATGAGATTTTTACTCTGCAGCGGGCCGGCCGAGGTGGCCGAGAGTTTCTAGGCGCTACAGTCTGGAACCGCGCGACCGCTACTGTCGCAGGTTCGAATCCTGCCTCGGACATGCATGTGTTGATGTCCTTAGGATAGTTAGTTTTAAGTAGTTCTAAGTTGTAGGGGACTGATGACCTCAGAAGTTAAGTCTCATAGTGCTCAGAGCCATTTGAACCATTTGAAGTCTGCAGCGGAGTGTGCGCTGATATGAAACTTCCTGGCGGATTAAAACTGTGTGTCGGACCGAGACTCGAAGTCGGGACCTTTGCCTTTCGCGGGTAAGTGGTAGATCACTTGCCCGCGAAAAGCAAAGGTCACGAGTTCGAGTCTCGGTCCGGCACACAGTTTTAATCTGCCAGGAAGTTTCTTCTCAGGAGGCTGTTGTCACGACTAGAGACAAAGCTAGCAGTGCACCAGTCTGAGCGGCGGATGTTAGATCACTTCTACATCTGCATCTAAATGTATACTCCGCAAGCCACCCAACGGTGTATGGCGGAGGGCACTTTACGTGCCACTGTCATTACCTCCCTTTCCTGTTCCAGTCGCTTATGGTTCGCGGAAAGAACGACTGTCTGAAAGCCTCCGCGCACGCTCGGATGTCTCTAATTTTACATTCGTGATCTCCTCTGGAGGTATAAGTAGGGGAAGGCAATATATTTGATATCTCATCCAGAAACGCACCCTCTCGAAACCTGGCGAGCAAGCTACACCGCGATGCAGAACGCCTCTCTTGCAGAGTCTGCCACTTGAGTTTGCTAAACATATCCGTAACGCTATCACGGTTACCAAATAACCCTGTGACGAAACGCGCCGCTCTTCTTTGGATCTTCTCTATCTCCTCCGTCAACCCGATCTGGTACGGATCCCACACTGATGAGCAATACTCAAGTATAGGTGGAACGAGTGTTTTGTAAGCCACCTCCTTTGTTGATGGACTACATTTTCTAAGGACTCTCCCAATGAATCTCAACCTGGTACCCGCCTTACCAACAATTAATTTTATATGATCATTCCACTTCAAATCGTTCCGCACGCATACTCCCAGATATTTTACAGAAGTAACTGCTACCAGTGTTTGTTCCGCTATCATATAATCATACAGTAAAGGATCCTTCTTTCTATGTATTCGCATTACATTATATTTGTCTATGTTAAGGGTCAGTTGCCACTCCCTGCACCAAGTGCCTATTCGCTGCAGATCTTCCTGCATTTCGCTTCAATTTTCTAATGCTGCAACTTCTCTGTATAGTACAGCATCATCCGCGAAAATCCGCATGGATTTTCCGACACTATCTACTAGGTCATTTACATATATATTGTGAAAAGCAATGGTCCCATAACACTCCCCTATGGCACGCCAGAGGTTACTTTAACATCTCTAGACGTCTCTCGATTGAGAACAACATGCTGTGTTCTGTTTGCTAAAAACTCTTCAATCCAGCCACAAAGCTGGTCTGATATTCCGTAGGCTCTTACTTTGTTTATCAGGCGACAGTGCGGAACTGTATCGAACACCTCCCGGAAGGAAAATAGCATCTACCTGGGAGCCTGTATCTAATATTTTCTGGGTCTCATGAACAAATAAAGCGAGTTGGGTCTCACACGTTCGCTGTTTCCGGAATCCATGTTGATTCCTACAGAGTGGATTCTGGGTTTCCAAAAGCGACACGATACTCGAGCAAAAAACATGTTATAAAATTCTACAACAGGTCGACGTCAGAGATATGGGTCTATAGTTTTGCGCATCTGCTCGATGACCCTTCTTGAAGACTGGGACTACCTGTGCTCTTTTCCAATCATTTGGAACCTTCCTTTCCTCTAGAGACTTGCGTTACACGGCTGTTAGAAGGGGGGCAGGTTCTTTCGCGTACTCTGTGTAGAATCGAATTGGTATCCCGTCAGGTCCAGTGGACTTTCCTCTGTTGAGTGATTCCAGTTGCTTTTCTATTCCTTGGACACTTATTTCGATGTCATCCATTTTTTCGTTGGTGCGAGGATTTTGAGAAGGAACTGCAGTGATGTCTTCCTCAGTGAAACAGCTTTGGAAAAAGGTGTTTAGTATTTCAGCTTTACGCGTGTCATCCTCTGTTTCAATGCCATCATCATCCCGGAGTGCCTGGATATGCTGTTTCGAGCCACTTACTGATTTAACGTAGGACCAGAACTTCCTAGGATTTTCTGTTAAGTCGGTACATAGAATTTTACTTCCGAATTCACTGAATGCTTCACGCATAGCCCTCCTTACGCTAACTTTGACGTCGTTTAGCTTCTGTTTGTCTGAGAGGTTTTGGCTGCGTTTAAACTTGGAGTGAAGCTCTCTTTGCTTTCACAGTAGTTTCCTAACTTTGTTGTTGAACCACGGTGGGTTTTTCCCGTCCCTTACAGTTTTACTCGGCACGTACCTGTCTAAAACGCATTTTACGATTGCCTTAAACTTTTTCCCTAAACACTCAACATTTTCAGTGTCGGAACAGAAATTTTCGTTTTGATCTGTTAGGTAGTCTGAAATCTGCCTTCTATTACTCTTGCTAGACAGATAAACCTTCCTCCCTTTTTTATATTCCTATTAACTTCCATATTCAGGGATGCTGCAACTGCCTTATGATCACTGATTCCCTGTTATGCTGTTACAGAGCCGAAAAGTTCGAGTCTGTTTGTTATCAGTAGGTCCAAGATGTTATCTCCGCGAGTCGGTTCTCTGTTTAATTGCTTGAGGTACTTTTCGGATAGTGTACTCAAAATAATGTCACTCGATGCTCTGTCCCTACCACCCGTCCTAAACATCTGAATGTCCCAATCTATATCTGGTAAATTGAAATCTCCACCCAAGACTATAACATGCTGAGAAAATTTATGTGAAATGTATTCTATATTTTTTCTCAGTTGTTCTGCCACTAATGCTGCTGAGTCGGGAGGTCGGTAAAGGGAGCCAATTATTAACCTAGCTGGGTTGGTGAGTGTAACCTCCACCCATAATAATTCACAGGAACTATCCACTTCTACCTCACTACAGGATAAACTACTACTAACAGCGACAAACACGCCACCACCGGTCGCATGCAATCTTTCCTTTCTAAACACCGTCTGTGCCTTTGTCAAAATTTCGGCAGAATTTATCTCTGGCTTCAGCCTGCTTTCTGTACCAATAACGATTTCAGCTTCGGTGCTTTCTATCAGCGCTTGAAGTTCCGGTACTTTACCAATGCAGCTTCCATAGTTTACAATTAAAATACCAATTGCTGCTTGGTCCCCGCATGTCCTGACTTTGCCCTGCACCCTTTGAGGCTGTCGCCCTTTCTGTACTTGCCCGAGGCCATCTAACTTAAAAAACCGCCCAGCCCACGCCACACAACCCCTGCTACCCGTGTAGCCGCTTGCTGCGTGTAGTGGACTCCTGACCTATCCAGCGGAACCCGAAACCCCCCACCCTATGGCGCAAGTCGAGGAATCTGCAGCCCACACGGTCGCAGGACCGTCTCAGCCTCTGATTCAGACCCTCCACTCGGCTCTGTACCAAAGGTCCGCAGCCAGTCCTGTCGTCGATGCTGCAGATGGTGAGCTTTGCTTTCATCCCGCTAGCGAGACTGGCAGTCTTCACCAAATGAGATAGCCGCCGGAAGGCAGAGAGGACTTCCTCCGATCCATACCGACACACATCATTGGTGCCGACATCAGCGACCACCTGCAGATGGGTGCACCCTGTACACTTCATGGCATCCGGAAGGACCCTTTCCACATCTGGAATGACTCCCCCCGATATGCACACGGAGTGCACATTGGTTTTCTTCCCCTCTCTTGCTGCCATATCCCTAAGGAGCCCCATTACGCGCCTGACGTTGGAGCCCCCAACTACCAATAAACCCACCCTCTGCGACCGCCAGGATCTTGCAGACTGAGGGGCAACCTTTAGAACAGGACAAGCAGCCATGTCCGGCCGAAGATCAGTATCAGCCTGAGACAGAGCCTGAAACCGGTTCGTCGGCAAACTGGAGAGGCCTTCCGTTCAGCCCTCCAGAATGTCTTTCATCCCCTGCCACACCTCGAGTGGACCTCCCACTCTACCACAGGTGAGGGATCAGCGTCAATGTGGGCAGTATCCCGGGCAGCCACAGTCATAGTCCGATTGGGGGATGCGTGGGACGAGCTGACTGTCCCCGACAAACCCCCATCCGGACCCCCACAGTATGCCCATTGGCAACAGCCTCAAGCTGTGTGACCGAAGCCAACACTGCCTGAAGCTGGGAGTGAACGGATGCCAACTCAGCCTGCATCCGAACACAACAGTTGCAGTCCCTGTTGTGCAAAGAACGTCTGAACTAATCTACAGAGAGCACAAACAAATCGAGACAAAATTTAAACGTTTATTAAAATACAAGATTGCCTAGTAAATGCAGTAATGCTACTACTTGCGCACTGCTGACACACTGCTCGACGGCGGAAGTAGACTACGCGATTTTACGCTATTCAGGTACTAAAACGCGTTGCTACAACTCTCAAATACTATAATACGCCCAAAATTTATGAATTAAACAATGCAAGTACCAAAAACACGCAAAGAAATTAAGAATTAAACTGTGTAACAAATGAGTGAGCTAGGAGTATACGACTTTCTCCAACAAAACGACATAGAAGACAAACATAGTGAAGCATGGTGGCAGGAAGAACTGGAAGCCGTGTGGGATTAGCCAAGCAGTCTCAGGCGCAGCAGTCATGGACTGTGCGGCTGGTCCCGGCGGAGGTTCGTGTCCTCCCTCGGGCATAGGTGTGTGTTTGTCCTTAGGATAATTTGGGTTAAGTAGTGTGTAAGCTTAGGGACTGATGACCTTAGAAGTTAAGTCCCTTAAGATTTCAAACACTGTTGAACATTTTGAAGAACTGTAGTTTTGATCGGGTTAGTGCAGGATTTTCAACACAAACTCAAGTAGAGGTATTACAGGAGTAGATCTTACGATGAATAATAAAGTAGGAATGATGCAAGGGTTACAGCGAACATCGTAGTGAACCCATTTTCGTAGCAATGGTACATACCAAACTAATACCCACTATAGTAATTTGAGTTTACATGCCGACTAGCCCACAGATGATGCAGAAATTAAAATATCAGTGAATGAGATATAATATTCAGACAAGGGAGCCAACATCGTTGATGAGAGATGGGAGTTCGGTTGTAGGAAAAGGAAGAGAAGGAAAAATTTTAGGAGAACGTCGATTGGGGCAAAGAAATGTAAGGGAAAACCGCCTTTTACACTAATGAACAGAGGATTATTTAATAATTGCTAACTTTTGGTTTGAGAATCGTGAGGGAAAGTTGTATAAATGCAAGAGATCTGAAAATGATGGAAGGCTTGGGACAGTTCACACAGCGGTAAAACGGAAATTTGGAAAGAAAAAGTAATATATGAGGGGCAAACTGACCCTGAATACACGTAATGAATTATAGATTAAAAGTAAAGGAAATGTTTCGAGGCAGAAGATTAACGAGACAGTACCTGGATTAATTGAAAGAAGCAGAAGCTTCGTAAAGTTTCAAAGGGAGTGTTATGGAATGTCAGAGTTGAACAAGCGAAAGGGATGCTATAGAAGATTAGATTGCTTGACTGATGAAATAGTGGAGAAGACATAGGATCAAATAAATAAAACGACGAATCCCAACAGAAATTGTTTGATAAAAGAAGGAATATTGAATTTAAGTAACAAAACGTTTAAAAATGCACCAAATGAAGCAGGCAAAAAGGAATATTAACGTCTGAACGATGTACCAGACAGAAAGTGAAATATGGCCAATCAGAGCTGTCTAGAAGAGAAACGCAAAGTTGTAGAACCATGCATGGCAAGGAGAAAGCTGGATGCGACCAGTGGGTAGCTAGGAGTTGTTTGGAGAGGATATAACCAGCTGTATGAGCACTAAGAGCTAGATGTCGAACTAGTACTAAGTAACTATTGGATAGTTGAAAGAGCTAATAATTAACTGTAACAGCTATATAAGGGAAACGCACACCTGAAGACAATATTATAGAAACGGAAGAGGAAGTAGATGATGAAACTGAAGATATGATTCTGAGAGAGGAGATTCACAGAGAGCTTAAAGACCTGATTCGTAACTTTTTCACATAATTATTGAGATTATTGTGAGAGCTAACCGTTCCCAACCTGTTCCACACGATATGCAAGATGTTTATGAGACAGGTGCAATAACGTCAGACTTTAAGAAAAAAGTAATAATTCCTGTTTCAAAGGAGCCAGGGGCTAAGAGGTGTGAAAATAACTGGACCACCAGTTTAACAAATCAGTTTGCATGATAGCGACGTCAGTTATTTACAGAAGAAAGGTGTAACGGGTAGAAGCCGACCTCTGGGAAGATTTATTTAGTTTCTGGAGAAATGTAGTAATTTTGAATAGGGGCTGAAGAAAGGCAAAACTATGTTTATAACATTTGTAGATTTAGGAAAAGATTTTAACATTGTTAACGGGACTACACTCTTTGAAATTCTGAAGGTACAAGGGATAAAATACAGGAAGTGAAACAATAAACAGACGGCAGTTATAAGAGCTGATGGGCATGAAAGAGTAGTTGACAATGGAATGACGTAAAAAGAATTAAACATCACGGAGTAGACTTTTAAATCTTGAGTTTCTTCTATGACATTGTAATTGTTTCAGAAAGGCAACGAACTTTGAAGGGCAAAAGAAAGGAATGGAGAGTGCCCTGAAAAATATGCGAACATGAACAAAAGTAAAACAAGTATAAAAGAATATAGTGAGACGACGTGAGAATTAGATTAGGAAATGAGACGCTAAAAGTAGTGGATGCTTTTTTTATTTGAACTCCAAAATAACTGATGATACCAGAAACAGAGAGAAATGTAGAAAGAAAAGTTTATCAATAAGACAATTTTTTTAACATAAAATGTAAATATTAGTGTTAGGGAGTCGTATTACTAAGTGTTTGAGAGAAAACTAATTCATGCCACTTTTAACCTACTAAGGCATAATATGGCTTCATACTTTTCGTTTAACTGGACGACATACCTGCACTGGATCGAGCGATGAAGGTACAACACATCGTTTTGCTTTTGAACAATCTAAGAATAACCAAGGAACCTGCGACAGAAGACATATATTTAAGAAAATAGATATTTTTGTGTATTGCATGAGAAAGGCAAGCAGGTGACTTTCGACAGCCTAGCAGAATAAATTAAAAACAAAGCCACAGAGCAAGATTTTGTTAAGAAATCAGTTGACATGTAAGCATGTACCCGTAAGGAAATAAAACCATAATCATAAAGCTACCGTCCAGTTACAAATCTCAAGAAATTGACTTAATATACCTGTTGGGATGAGTAAGTGCCTGTAGTGGTAAGCTCTTAGACTGTTAATAACCCTTATAGTGACATTTTCTATGATTACATCCCCCTTCTTTATTTGTGTTTAGTGATTAGTAGCTTTTAATAGTTGTTAATACTGGAGTGAGATCACGAGATGTGCAAAGAAATACTCATCTTAATTTTGTAGTACCAACTCTTGACAGAAAATCTATGTTACTCATTTCTGCAGCATCAATGCAGTACATTTCTTGTAGTTATGTTATGGGTTATATTGAAAAACTAAAACAATCAATAACATTTAGACAGTGATTCAATTTTTATGAACGTTCTTTAAATACATATGAAAATGACGAAAATTTTCATTATTATAAAAGGTCCTTTCACATGTTAATTTGATATTGTAGATTTTTCGTAATTAACTGATTTGTGACTTTGTGGCTTGTGTTCCATTGTAAGGTATGTCTTACGAAACAGGATGCATCTTGCTATAGGTGTTTATGGAGAAAGAATAGAATGTTTATAGGATGTGCCACTAAATTCAATTCTGAGTGATATAAAGTCCTTAATTAGAAATCTGTACACTGGATGTCATAACCTCCTGATAATGTTGGCAGGTGCCAACGGAGTTGGTAACAAGTGAATGAGGGATTTATCATTATATTTTATTTTCTTTATATTCTGAAAACAGTACCGCCATTTACTAATGTCAATATAATAGTATTACGAGATCATACATAATTAAAAATCAACACAATCCTGCTGCCTCTAACTAAATTTCTGTTAGGTAGGGGTGCTTAAAATTAGGCTGATGGTAGAAATCAATAAAATGTGGGCCTCAAAGGTACTAGCAGTCATAAGTGATAACAGTGATATTAAGGTACTCATTAAAACTGTGAAATCTTATGTACATTTTTTCTTTATACGCTGAAACTTTAAAAATAATGAGAATGTCAATCAAGCAGTTTATTTTCGTGTCAGAAACGTCTCTGCACTCTTTTTGTCGGTAGCAATCACTTAAGTAGCTCGAATTTCAACTGTACACTCAAGTATCGTGAGTGATCATAAAATATTTTCAGTCGGAACAATAGATGTCTACGTTAGTGATTGGACCGATGAAACGCGCTATTTCTGTACTCGGAAGAACAAATTAATTGGTACGTTATTTAACTGCCGCTGTTTTTTTTTTTTTGAATTATCATGAAATTACTATCCGTGTACAAGAAGATTTTCCGTTGCCTTTGATTTTCTGGCTATGATTAACATATCCTTAGAGACAACAGAAGTTTTTATATTGATTTGGTGTCGCGATAGATGTTAAAGAGGGAACCATTACAATAATTTGTCTAATAAATTCAGCAGTCTACCAAGTGTCTGTTGAGAACCACATTTACATTTGCAGAAAAACACACTCGTTTAATATTGTAAAATGTTTGTGAAATTTGAATCTCCTCTGCAGCACTATGTCTAAAACGATGCAGAAAAAATCCAGTAGCAGCTGGAACATCTTATGAATAAGAAAAAGAAATTCATAACGGAAGTGAAGTGGTCAGTGACATGCCATGTAGCCCAAGGTTTCTCCACGTGCCGCCTAAGCAAAGAGCTTCTGCGCTGGCAAAGTAACAGGAAAACGGACCACAAAGAGCAAAAGAGGAAGAGAGACTCAGAGGGAGGGACGCACACACACACACACACACACACACGGCTGACGGGTATGCGGGCGCGCTTAATGTAGGCTGCAGCTGCTGCAGCGAGACAACAGTCCAGACTCGCGACAAATGCAAAGTACTTTATGGTCCCTAATTCAGGCGAGGAATGTGCCCACCCTGCCATTACCGAGAGCGCTAAACTTTGCCCGGGCGCGTCTGGGGAGAATTAAATGTGTTATTTGCAAAGTAGCGCCGGAGAACACGAGAGCGTCGCACTCCGGGCAATCTAAACTCACAGGCGGAGCTCAGTCTTTGCGGAGCGGTAAATTCCCGCATTTGTTGACTGCAGAATCTCCACCGATAGGTCGTATCGTATCGAACGGCAGTACCAGCAGTGGCTTCTCAAGACAGTGGCTCACCAGATGCAGGCTCTCTAGCAAATTGTTGAGTGTATTGAGCCAGGATATAGCAGGAGCGGTGTGACGGCAAGAGGCAAAATTGACGGGATTCTCTCCTTCAGAGAACATAACCATAACTGATCCGTATAATGTAGTGTGCACCATATAATTCTCTAAATTTAATGTCAGTGATAATATTGGTTCTGTCTGGAAATGTTGGTATGTTTCTCCGAGGGTTGATGGAACGAGGTGCTAACATTACATTAAACAAGAGTTACTGGCTACGGAGTGCATAATATTTCATCGTTTTACGCCACTGTTCGTGGTAGCTACGTACCAATAATTACATATCTTATTTTACTTTTATTGAATATTGCAAATAGTTCTATAAGCTGCTACATAATGTACTAGGTGCCTCAATATTTATAGTATATAGTATTTTCTGACGTTGCCTAGATCAACGAGCTTTTTTAATTTTACGATAGGTTTCTGTCTCTTAGATAAGTGTCATCAGACCTGGTGGATTTTCTTTCAGACAATGAATAACTGCCCCCAAGATCAAAGCCGGAGACTTTTCTGAGAAGTAGAGCAAGGACATAACCGAAGGGAAGGGGATTCCGGGGGTCCGGACTTCGCCCCCTAATCACCTAAAAGACTTTTCACACGACCTTGGTTGGCGTTTAGTGGAACTGAAGACCCTCGATAGATTTGCTATCGATAGCGCTATGCGCTGTCACCCATCCCTATTTTAGACAAGACCAACTACTGTACATCGCTGGCCTCACTTGAGCAGAGTTATTATTTTGTTAATCAGGGGAAATATTACATACAGTTGAATTTAATGTAAGCGTTGCCCTTTGTCGCTTTTTGCTGTGTACTCTTGTAATATTTCATAAGCATAGATAAGTTTATATCAAGAAAGCAGAGAAAACGCAATTTGATTCATTCTGTAGCATTATGGTTACTTAAAAATATGTACGCGCTCTTATACTAGCCTAATTATCTATCTATAGCAGTTTAATGTTAGCACTGGAGTCGTTATTTGAAGACTGGTAGAACTGGCTCAAATGGCTCTGAGCACTATGAGACTTAACATCTGAGGTCATGAGTCAACTAGAACTTAGAACTACTTAAACGTAACTAACCTAAAAGGACATCACACACATCCATGCCCGAGGCAGGATTCGAACCTGCGACCGTAGCGATCGCGCGGTTCCAGACTGTAGCGCCTAGAACCGCTCGGCCACCCCGGCCGGCACTGGTAGAAGTACTGGGTTACAGTATTTCAGTTTTTTGCAAGGCAGCGGAGCGGCAAGCAACTTTACAAATGACATTCGATTAAAATCAGTGGATAAAAGTACTCTTGTGTTAGACAGTGTCACCGAAAATTTGTTTTGATCAACAAAGCTATCACCTAAGCGATGATGGTTGCATTTCTTTAGAAACATTTGTTCAAAGTTCTATCTGTACTAGCCAAATAGCAAAATATCGCCCAATGTGATCATCCGATCAGTACTCAGTCATGAAAACCAGTTCCGATACGGAACGATGGGGAGATTGAAAGTGGCATGTGACGACAGCACATTCTCTGGTTCGTTTCCAAGTGATTATTTCAGCGGGCTGTTTGAATTCGCCCTACGTGATTGCACCGTCCATCCCCCTTCACCCTCTCTCTTTCGTCCAAAATGTACTTATGCTCTTGAAATACTGTAATAGTTGATATTATTGATCACTTAAGGAAACTGAAGAATTTTAATGAAATAAAAGATACTTCAATAAAATATGAGACTGAACTGAGGAACCTGAGATGCTTTGATGCGTTGAGGAAATTCTGACATGGTTTGCAAGTAAGATGTAAAGTTCATTGCAAGATTGTAGTAAGAGAAAGAGAGAATAAGATTGTACGAGAAAGATAGTTATTGCCAAGAGAGATTTGAATCAGTTTGCCTTAGAAGTAATACAGCACAACGTTAAGATATTTCTGCTCTACGAGGTTGAACCTTGTATTAGAAAATGGAGCTGTACTTCTCTAGCAAACAGGCAGTACACTACATTAGAATTTTAATTCGTTTGGGCTATAGTGAAGTTATGGTATTGCCAAAAAAAGAAATATTTAGTTTAATTAGCAGTTGGAGTACTTCTCTTTGACAAAACCCTGGCTACGTACCAGCGAAGAACCGAAGCGGAGGAGCAGTCCAGTCCCATACAAAAAAATGGAGACTGATTTCTTAATAACCATGCTACCAATGATGGTTTCGTAATGCTTTCACAGTCAAGGCTTCAGCGATAGTAATCAAAGCCCAGTAGCTTGAATAATTAAAAAAAAACTGATCGGTCAATCTAGTTATTACGAGGGTGTGCTTAAAAGTAATGCTTCCGAACACTTTATGTGAAAAATCTCAAAGTTTTTTTAAATAAAACAAATTTTATTAACATTCTACATCTTTATTTTTCTTTCGTTCGTAATTATTTATCTTCATAGCCACCCTGGAGAAGAACACATTTCTCCCAACCAGTAATCAGTCTCTTGGGACCGTAACCGTAGAATGTTCGACTATGTTGACGGACGCACAACCTCACCTCTGCTTGTACCGTATCATCACTATCAAAGTGAAGTCATCAAAAGTGTTCTTTAAGTTTTGAAAACAGATGAAAGTAGGATGGGGCTAAGTCGGCACTGTATCCATGGCAGTGAACCCAAGGCGTCGGATCGTTGCAGATGTCGAACTGGTCGTGTATGATCTGGCATTTTCATGCTCCATCTGTGCAAGAAGTTTTCTTCGTTAGACACTCGTGTGGCAGAGGATTACAACGTGCGTCAGCGATGCAGGAAAGTCGACCGTGTAGTATTCATGACACGTGATACCTCAGTCGATACTGAGAACAGAACATATAATTCGGAGGCACTACTTTTCAGTGCGCCCTCGTAAAGATAATTCCCCATAGACAACATACACCATAGATGCGTCGGATAAGCAGAGGACCAGCGTATGGGGGAAGGTGTATCATTCTTGCTGTTCGCTCATCAATAAATCAGAAAAAACGACAAGAAGGCGAACTTAAGTGAAATTATAATTAAGGTATCCAACCGTTCACAAGACTTTGCACACAGATTGTGTCATTTACACTCGCACACTGCTATCGAACACCGCACAGACTGCTATAGACTTTAAGCAGCGTTCGTTGTGCGATACTTCGGGGATACCATATTGTATTCCTTACTTGATAGTTTTTGTGTCCTAACTTTCCGTGTTATCAACGAATGCCGTTTGAAGGCAACGCACCTTGAAGATTTGTAAGGCCACGTCGTTCTCGATCAGATTTTCGATAATTAAATGTCACATAATTACGTATCAGTAGAGAGAGCCTTCAAGAGCTTAAAGTTACAGTACAAATACCGCACTTCCGGAATTTCGTTTTAGTGTAGAGGTTATTAGGGCAACGGCCTTTCCGCAGTGGATACACCGGTTCCCGTGAGATCACCGAAGTTAAGCGCAGTCGGGCGTGGTCGGAACGTGGATGGGTGACCATCAGGCCACCATGCGCTGTTGCTATTTTTCGGGGCGCACTCAGCCTCGTGATGCCAATTGAGGAGCTACTCGACCGAATTGTAGCGGTTTCGGTCACGAATACCATCTTAACGACCGGAAAAGGGATGTGCTGACCACACGCCCCTCCTATCTGCATCCTCCTCAGAGGATGACACGGCGGTTGGATGGTCCCGGTAGGCCACTCGTGGCCTGAAGACGGAGTGATTTTTTTTGAGTGTGTAAGTTATAAGCGTGGCTCTCTCTCTCTCAGAGAACTGAGTTGTCATTGTCAATAATTTACAAACTAAGCATGAAGCATCAAATTCGAAAACATTGATCATCTGGTAAAACAAACTACCTATCAGAATAAAAAAAAAGCTTGGACAATACTGGACGTTTGCAAAAGTTTTAAAGGTAACTGAGTCATCTATAAAGAGTAAAAAGCAATTTAAGAACCGTTGTACCAGGATACTTCTTTTGCAAACAAGAACGTCGTCAATTGAACCACATCACCAGCGTTAAGTCTTCATGATTGTATTACAATAAATTTTAACAGTATCAATGCGTTTTCGAGAGATTTTCAATGTGTTGGTGTTTCTAAATAGAATTTATTCATGGAACGTAAGATAAACAAGCTTCTGTCTAATTTGGCTGATACAATGGCTACCCACACTTTTTATTTGCGGATCAACTCCTGGAACTTTTTTTCATAGTTCTCAAAATAAATTTATTCTGTTGAGACACTTTAATGATAACTGTTGAATATATACGTTATTGGGTTCGATGCCGGTTGACTTCAGCTTGTTGTCTGCTTGCAGATGAGGAAATCGTCTCACTTTACGGTTTGATGAATGTGTATCAGGAAAAATTTTTAGTATAAATTTTTCAGTAACTTTCGGAGTTAATTCTTGAAAACACTTTAATCTCTTCCCCATCTACAGCCCAGTCCACGTTTGTACAGAACTTTACGCATTTATAAACAATGTAACTTCAAAGTTAATGTACACTACAGCAAAGAAAAAGCATAACCTCCAGTTCTCTCTATTTGATGTGATGGTTATTGTTTAGAACGCTATGTTCGCCTCACGTGTTGTGAACGTGTCACAAAGTCAATGGAGTTCTCATTTTGGCTTCATAATGACGTCAGATTTACAGGAACGCTTGTCTACTGTAGATTGTCCTTC
Organism: Schistocerca cancellata; assembly: GCF_023864275.1. Lineage (NCBI taxonomy): Eukaryota > Metazoa > Arthropoda > Insecta > Orthoptera > Acrididae > Schistocerca > Schistocerca cancellata. Next base: position 390,164,865 of record NC_064631.1, on the reverse strand, counting down.
AAATTTTGGGTGCAGACAGGCTATTGCGTAGGATACCAGCTTGCTCCATGCTTGTCTACCTGGCACCACAACGGGTTACCCAACGTGTACTTGGTTAAAGGCTACTCGGAGCAGAAGCGCCCTCCGAGCCCCATTCCGTTGTGGATCTTAGACTGTCATCCATACCACAGCAGATCCTGATAAGTCATCATTCCGTTACTGGTAGTAGTACCGAAGTTATCGCCATTTTACTGTAGATGAACTTGGAAGCAGACTTGTGCAGAGTTAATTTTAGTTACGATGTTACACAGCTGTATGTTCGTATCTATTCTGGTCGTTCATCTGTGCTGAAGTAATAAGAATTACCAGCTAAAAGAGTTTTTGTGTTGGTACCTGTAACTCACCGTGGCTGACGACTCCCTTTGTAGTTGTTTACCTCCATGACTTCATTGCAATTCTCAAAGTACCACTCTTCAGCGTCAGGACGACTTACCATTTGTTTCTTATAGTTTTTTCCATGTATTTTTGTTCTCCTACAGCAAGACGGCTACGTGCCATGTACTCAGAACTGGAGGTTGATTTTCTCCCACATTGCATTTATTCATCTTTAGAGGAATGATTTACTCCGATTTATTTAAAATTACTGTTCCTCGTCTGAAGATTTCTCGCTATTCACTTCATTCTTCACGCATATAGGATATGGAGTGAGAGTAAATCGTAGAAAGACCAATTTAATGAGAAGTAGCAGAAATGAGAACAGCGAGAATCTTGACGGCCACGAAATAGATGGCTAATTCTTCTACGTAGGCAGCAAAATAACCAACGACATACGGAGAAAGGAGGACATATAAAATAGACTAGCACTGGTAAAAAGGGGAGTCCTTTTCAAGAGAAGTCTACTAGTATCAAACATAGGCCTTAATTTGAGGAAGAAATTTCTGAGAATGAACGTTCGGAGCACAGCATTATATGGTAGTAACACGTGGACTGTGGAAAAACTGGAACAGAAGAGAATCGGATCACGTGAGATGTGATAATAAAAATGAATGTTGAAAATTTGTCGAACTGATATGGTAAGAAAAGAGGATGTTCTGCACAGAATCGGAGTGGAAAGTGATATTTGGGAAACACTGACAAGGCCAAGGGGCAAGATGATAGGACATCTGTTAAGACATCAGGGAATGACTACCATGGTACTAGAGGGCATTGTAAAGCGCAAAACCTGTAGAGGTGAGAGGTCGGCACAGGAGAGGAATTCATGGCGGGCTGCACAAACCCGTCAGAATGATGACTCATAAAAAATTCCCTACACTTCGAAACTTAACACGGACGCACACGCACACACAACAGAGAGAGAGAGAGAGACAGAGAGAGTGAGAGAGAGAGAGAGACAAAAAAGAGAAAGCAAAACAATTGCACTGAATGGCGGAAAGGCCCAAAGAGGAACTGCCGTAGGTAATTACGTATAGGCTGTCATCAGACAATCCATGGGCCTTGCTAACATAGCACTCACTGTACCATAATGTTTACTTATCTTGCCAAGTGAAGTAATTTTTGTACTCATTGCTTTTGTACTTTCCAAAATTGAAAACTTGTTCATGAAAACGCTCCCGAATGCAAGGTTACCAATACCTTGCCAAAACCCCTTGTTCAAACTGCTCGTATGTGGTAAAATTTTCGGCATTTTGCGTTGCCCGTAGGACGCCCATGCCGTGAACATAGGCTGTGATGAATTGGGTTTTTCGCTAATGAGTCCAGGCTTTTCAAAAATACATTAAAAACTATTTATAAATACAGCCAGACATTTCTTTTTGTCTGGGCAGCAAACATGAAATTGCCTGTGTTCCAGAAAGCTTTTCCCATCTCTGCGAAAGACGGTGTAGGTCTACTGTCACAGCACAAGCTGAATGTTCGAGACACGCTCAAAATTGCTCTGCATATTGTCCATACATTCTGTGACATGGACTTGTGGCGGTATACATAACACCTGTCCCGTTAGTTGAAGGCGGTGCACTACATACACCTCTCTCGACTGTTTCATCTCTTTACGAACATCATTCGTTTGTTCAATTACTTGAATACACCATCCAATTAGGTCTTTTATTAAAACAGTTTTTATGTGAGTGAAATCTTGATTAATTCGTCTGTAGGTTTACCTTGTTTAGACGCACTAACACTGAGGACTGTGGATCATAAATCAATTTCTAGTGTTTCTGTAATCTCCTCTTCTTTCTGGTTAATCTACTACATAAAACAGTCTGAAAATTTCTTTTATTGAACATTTAATCTTTTCTCTAACTCTTGATCTTGGTTAACATTAGATTATTTATTTTCATAGGTAATTCCTGCGTTTTCTGCTCACTTCAGTCTGTGCCTTCTTATACAACTGGACATCAAACGACAATTGCTTAATTACGTCTACAATATTTTTGTAGACTTATTTTAGGCTCGTAACTTCAGTACAAATATTTGCAAGAGTACCGTTTATTTGCGCAGATAATCTTCTATCTCTTTCTTTTATTTGCACGTCTCATTTCTTAAATTTTGCTTCTAGACGTGCAGATTGTTCTTGTTTAAATGTTTGAAATTAGCATTCGCTTTTGCATTTTGTTCTTGTGCTAAGAGTTTGAAATTGACACTGACGTTTGCATTCGCTTTTTTTGCTTGCAATTTGAAATTAGCATTTTGTTCTTGTGCTAGCAGTTCCAAATTAGCATCGACTTTCGCTGACTTTCTGCTAATAATTTAAAATTAGTGATCATTATAGCCGTAACTTTGGTGCGTAAACCAGTCATTTGACTTGATCTTCTACCTGTTTGGGGGTACTAGCAGAGATTTGCTATTGAGATTCCTGATCAGTTCAAAGAACAGGTACCTACGTTTCCCATTGCCGGATTAGCCGTATTGTGTTCATTGACGAGAAATTTGTCGTCACTCTTATTTGTAGATGACACTTTTGTATCCTCAACTATTTGTCTACCAAGCATACACCTTAAAACCTAAATCTAAAGAGAGTTTCCCTACAAAGCGGAATCTGGGCATCTATAAAACCAAAGCAAAGTCGTCACTCCATATTCACATCGCAACAATTAAAGAGGGCGTCGTATGAAACTTTAAGTAAAATGCAATGTCTAAATGAACACTTTTTAAATACGTAAATCACTAACAAATTTTGCTCCTTCAGGTCAATGACAACGGAATACAAGCGGATCGATAAATATGCCCTTACACGTAACTCTTATGGCGCAAATTCTCTTCCTTCTTTTTTAATTTAAACTGTTGTCTTGTTTTTTAATCATTTTCTTCGTTTAGTTTCGAACTGTTGTTTTCCCAATCATTCTCGTCCCATAAAAGGTTATTTCGGTCTCGTTGTTGATTGCTGTACATGGAACAAAAAGGATAGAACTGTAATGACACACTATAAATATTTAACAACAATGGCCCCGAAGAAAACTGTTGTCATGTAAAAGTTCCTTCAACTTCTTGTAAATTACGTGAAAGGAAACGTACTTCACTTAGGCGTCATTGAAAGACTTGAGTAAGTATTAAGTGTCACGAAATCACATTCCAACACAGATTCTTATTATAGTTATTAGGATCTTAACTAAGTTCACTCCCTTTTTCCGAGCGCTCAATGTTCAAGTCAGTGCATTGTGGATGGCTTTCATCATTGTTCATTGGCCTGTTGACCATGATCTTGCAAGGAACTCCCACACCATGGAAGTATAAGAAAATAAAAAGAAAATGAAGTATTGGGGTTTGGTTTCCTTGAAGACAGGTTCTTTCTATGATAGAAAATGTCCAGAGAAACAGCCAATATGAAGCTCAAATCGTTTCGTCGTTGAACAATGACGATAGCAGTGACTGATGAATTCGTCCTACTGTCAAATACTAATTTACAGCTTTGATTAGTTAAGGACGTGTAAATGTATGTGGTTCGTGTATGCCTCCAAATAAAACACCCCTTCACAGTTAATTAAGTTATTATTTTAAAAATTATTTTATGTGAGATGTATTACCAACGACTATGGACACACAGAACGAAGTGATACTTGCCTTGTCGTGACAGAGGTAAAGGTCCTTCTTCGTTTTAAAAAAATTAAATATAATGACATGCAAGCAGCATCTTAGGATAGGAAACAGAACAACGCACTGCAATTTCTCCACATATTTTCAATGATTCTTTAAATAAAGAAAAAGGTAGTGTTATAATGGAATGATAATGAAACACCACTGTGATGGATTCAGCTGAGCGATGTGAAATAGCGACTGACGGCTTGGATTTGTAAAAAAATAAAAAAAAGAGCAAATAAAAAATCATGAACTTCCCACTTAATTTTGTTGTTCTCTGATTTTACTCAAATGTGTCAAGCCAGTATTAGAACGTTTGTTTCAATTACATTCAAGCGAATTCTGATTCATATCACTTCCAGATATATTTGAGCGAATTCATAGTAATATGAATATACATGCCACTACCATCTACTGTGGCTTCAATAACAACCTCAGTACTGTTTTGAAAAGAAGTGTCAGAATAATAGATACAACACCAAATAACAGAGATTAAAATGAATGATATAGTATGAGTAGACCTAGATGTATCAAGCTTAAATATACGTCATGTAATGCAAGGTGTCCCTCGTAAAACAGATACTCCTCACGTGCCAGTTAATCACCTGCAGTCGAATTGCTTGTGAAGTGGCAACACTGTCTCGAAAGTTGGCTACACTGTATTTTATTGAAAATTTGAGTGCAGCTGTGTGTTCGTGCATCAGTTGTGAGAAGCTCGTACTACTGAGTCGTTACCGAAATGGGACACTTTGCATTACGCAGAGAATTGATAATGTGGAGTGTTACGTAAAGACAGGCTCTGTCAGTCAATGTAAAGAAATGTTTCAAGCGAAGTGTTCTGATAAGAAACTGCCCACAACCAACACTATCCAAGATCAGTACAAGAAACGGCCTGCACGATCCGTCCAGAGAGTGCAGGGGAATAGGCGAATAACAGTGGTGGCCCCCAGAAACTGTAGACAGCATTCGCGTTCTCATTACGAGACGTTCCCTCTAGTCGGTAGGGAGCGTATCGTAGCAGGTGGGTGTACCTCGTGTATCTAGTCATCGTGTACTAAAAGATACGAAATTAAAAACCTGTCGTGTGAGTGTAGTGCAGGATTTGAAACTTGAGGATTAGGAAAAAGAGTTAATCAGTGTAACGGGCTGTTAACATGAGTTACTAACGTTTACTAGGACTCGTTGCTTTACTTCATATCAGGTGAGGATTGGTTTCATTTGTCAGGTTATGTAAACTCCAATAATTTCGGATTGTGGTCTTAGGACAACCCGTATATTGGGCACGAAGCACCTCTCCACTCAAAGAGGATAGGCGTTTTGTGTTCCTTTGCCATTCTTCAGTTACACCTTACATTGTGCCAGATATCTAGAATATCTAGAGACATTTTACTCTTTCCATGCAGCGAAGCTGTATGTGGCCAACAAGATGGAACAACGGCTCACACATCCAATCAAAGAGAGGCCCACATAACCAACGTGTATAATGCAGACAGACTTGTCAGTTGAGGCTACACCCCAAGGTTCCTGATTTAAAATCGTGTGATTTTTATTTATGCGGTGCACTAAAAATTGAAGTATATGCTGACAATATTGCACAACTGACGATCTTAAACATAACATTGTTGCAGAAGTTAAAAACGTCAGTGTGTTGCTGTTGAAAGTCGTCACATTATATGCAAATTGAAGGTGGAGAGGGAAGAAAGGAAAGGAAAGGGAAGGGATCACTGCTGTCAGCTGCACTGGGACTTTACGCCGAATCGGCGACGACGAGTGAACCCTGGACTTGGATTCGGAGCCGGGATCTCCTCCTTTCTATGCGCCATCCGGGACATAGTGTTATTACAATTGGCGGTCTATCTGCGCTCGCTTGACGGCCAACCCACACTTCCTTCGAGCGCCACCTATCCACAGTCCTTGTCCATTACCTCCATATTCGCTCTTCCGAGATTCACACAGGAAGTCGGACGTATTTGTGCATCTGCACTGAAGAAGGTAGATTCATTTCTCAGCTGGGCCTATCAAAGAATGGTTCAAATGGTTCTGAGCACTATGGGACTTAACATCTGAAGTCATCAGTCCCCTATAACTTAGAACAACGTAAACCTAACTAACCTAAAGACATCACACACATCCATGCCCAAGGCAGGATTCGAACCTGCGACTGTAGTAGTCGCGCGGTTCCGGACTGAAGTTCCTAGAACCGCTTGGCCACCGTGGCCGGCCAGGCCTATCAAATTATTTGAAAGTGTGGTGTCTGTTCCCGGGCATGCCCGAAAGAACAGACACCACACAAAATCTTCTGCTGTTATACATTATATGTAAACAGTAGGTGGAGATGGGAAAAAAGGAAAATGAAGGGCAGAGATCACTGCTGTCAGCTGAATCGGCGGCTACGGGTGAAAATGTGCAACGAACCGTGATTCGAAACCAGAATCTCCTGCTTGTACAGATGCACAGACACGTCCGACCTCTTGTGGGAATCTCGGAAGAGCGAATATGGAGGAAATGGACAGGGGCTGCTGTAGGTGGCACTCCGGGGGTGTGCGGATCAGCTGCGAAGTGAGCCGAGATTGACCGGCAGTTGTGCTGATACTGTGTCTCAGATGGCGCAGTGGTTGCCGCACCTGCATAGTAAGCAGGTGATCCATGCTTCGAATTCCGGTACGGTACACATTTTCAATCTTCGCTGTCGATTCAGCGTAGCATCCCAATGCAGCTTAAAGCAGTGATCCGTTCCCTTCCCTTTCTTCCCCTCTCCACCTTCAATTAACATATAGCGTATAACACCTGTTGATTCTGTGTTGGGTCTGTTCCTTCGCACATGTCCGAAAGGACAGACACCACGCATTCATACAAAGTCATCACACAAAGTCAGTGAAGCCTGAATTCCCACGGCCACAACTTCCAGCATCTCTTATAAACAGCCAAGTACATCTTCACTTAAAACTTCCAGGCTTATAGGCCGTGGTCGAAGTATAAAATCTCCCCTGACGTTTCGTCTCCGACTGCGGGAGACATCCTCGGAGGTACAGCGACGAGCTGCGAAGGGAACTCGAGGAAGCGCAATAGGCGGACCAACACACGAGTTAGCTAGACACGTTGCCTCATTGCTGATACCTTATGTTGGTAGGACAGACAGTCATATTAAAAATTCAGCTCATTCCATTGACAAGTTAAAGGAAACGAACGTGGGCCTGGATGGTATCCTCGTCAGTCTTGATACTATGTCGTTATTTACCATGATTCCGGTAAACGAAGCTATCTTATGCATTGCGGATATTTTTCCTACGGATGTTGTGGCATTATTCCGACATTGCCTCACCACAACCTACTTTCAATACAATAATAACTTCTATGAACAGATTGACGGGGTGACTATGGGCAGTCCTCTTAGTCCTGCTGTGGCTAACTTATTTATGGAGACTTTTGAACAACGAGCGTTGCAGACTTCCAGTAAGAAACCAGCCAGATGGTATCGCTACGTCGATGACACGTTCGTAGTATGGAGGAGCAGAGGAGCTGGATGCTTTCCTGACACATTAAAACAGCATTAATCCGAAAATACAATTTACTATGGAGACGGAAAGGAATGGGCAATTGAATTTCCTGGATGTGTCTGTGATTAAACGACGGGACGAAACGTTAGGCCATAAGGTGTATAGAAAGGCCACACATACTGATCGTTATCTACATAAAGATTCAAACCACCACCCTACACAAAAAAGACAGGGCGTACAAAATTTGTGAACCTGTTTATTTAAAAGATGATATTGAACATCTACGGTCAACTTTCGTGAAGAATGGCTATTCTAGCTAGGATATAGGTCGAGCACTTCGCTCTAGGCAGAGAATCAGGAGCAACCACGAACAACAGTCGCCCAAGCACAAAGTTTTTCTTCCGTTCATTAGTAAGGTCACAGATCGCATTGGGAAAGTTTTAAGCAAGTTGAAACGTCCCCTTAGAACAATTTATACACGACTGTGCTTATACTGACACACAATATTATTTAGCGCAACGCAATCTGACTATCAAAGATCCCTGCAAAAGAATGGCCCTGAGTAACATTAAACTATACCTTTCACAAATAACTTACCTCACAAAAATCTCCGTTACTCGAACTACTGCAATACGGCGAGCGCCACTACTGCCAGCTAAATAAAAGATTCAAACTACTGAAGGCACTAACTACTGATAGGGATAGTTAGCAAATGAAAGATATTAATAGAGAACAAACACTGTATTTACTTTAATATCATCATGTATATATATCAGTTCATGACAAATTACAAAACTCCGTCATCTCTCTCCCCACATCCACCACTGCTGGCGGCTCACCACCAACTGCACAACGCTACGCGCTGTTCACATCCAGCTGCCGCTGCCTAACACTACAATGGCAGACAACAATGCAAACTAGCCACAGGCTGCACACAGCACAGCCAGTGATTTTCATACAGAGCGCTACGTGGCATTACCAATATAAAAATCTAAACAGCCTACTTACATAGCCCCCATGCTCCCCACAAAAAATTTTACAAAATATTTTTGGCCAGTGGCCAATAATAATTTGATAAAATTTTTCATAAATACAATAACAAAGAAATAAAATGCACACACTTATTGATACAATGTTGGTCAAAAGCTAAAATTTTCTCACAGTCCATAAAGACAGTCCTGATCATTCATCATAAGAATAAACCTGCAGTTTGTTTTCTCAAAGTCTGAGCAGTGAAAGACAATGTACACGGAAGTAGTGGATTTCCATGCAGTCTTGAAGAAGTAGTGTTGTCCTTCCAACAGAAAGACTGTGCTGACTCTTGACATGCAGACAGGTAATGGGCCACAATGGAGCAAACCCACAGCAGAGTCATTCGACGTTTTGAAGAAGATTGGTAGGTAGGTCATCACAGAGTAGACCCACTGTAGTCCCAGTAGAGATTACGGTATTGGTGGGCCATCAGAGTCGCAGACCCACTGCAGTCCTTGTAGAAATAATGGTATTGGTGGGCCATCAAAGATGCAGACCCACTGTAGTCCTTGTAGAATTGTGGACAGGCCCACTGTAGTCCTGGTAGAGATGACCAGCAGCCATCTGTTGTGACTGTGCGGGTGCACAATCACCAGTGAAGAGTCTTGCGGATAATATAGCAAGTCCATAACCACAACTTGTGCACTCACAAAGTTTTTGGAATTTTCCTTAGAACCAGCAATGCTGTTATCCAGTCCCTTGCTGAATTATTAACACACATGCAAACACTAACAGTCCCTACTTCTCACATATTGTCCATTACTATGACCAACAGAAATGTGTGCAGTGAAATGGAACTTACAAGTTACTTAATTTGATTAACTGGTGTCAATTACAATATTATAACACGAAAATATAATTACAAAGGTACAAAATACATCATTAAAAACATAACAATACAGATAACATTTGTAGTACAGGCTTTACAAAAGAATAGAAATAAACATATACATCAGTGTTACAGGAATTATGACATAAGTACATACATAAAAGATCAGAATCACTTTCGAAACATCAACTTCACACATGAACATTAAAACAAAACAGAATAAATAATGTCTAACATCTTTACAAAGTAAATAACATATTATTAATGCCAATTATATTTGAGGATAACAGTATTCCTCATCATAGTGAATGTAGCTTAATATTAAAAGAAGAAAAAATTCTATGAAACTACACAGAGACAGGAAGAAAACAAATACACAAGGGTAAACAAACACATAGTGGGATAACACAAAAGGAAAGGACAGGATTTGTTTTACTGCAGTATTTTGCATGGAGATCCCCCTTCATTCATCATTATTCCCAAAAGTCCTATCTAAGCCTGCTTTCTGTATTCTGTTCACATCCTCTGTCAAAAATAGTTTTTCTCCACCGTACACTACTTTGTTTTTTGCCTTCTCAATGCATTTCATCCAATTCATCATAGCTCATTGTCTTATAGGCTACCCCCTCTTAAGCTAACTTAAATCTACTGAGCTCAGATGCTAAACTAAGGGATGAGGCAATGCAGCAGCACATAACAAATTAACACAAACAGCAATGCAAAAAAATGGAAAATTGCAAAGCAAGCTACAGTAAATCTAAATTACCAGGCAATGCAACATTACAACTAATTTGAGCCAATGTGCAGCAACAAGAAAACTAAATCCGTAGTAAAACTGGCTTAACAGCGTAATACAAAGTCAAATTCTGTAACATTATGCCTGGCAAACAGCAGCAGCAAATATAAAAAATATAAAACTTATATCTATACATGACAAAGCTCAAGCAGAAAAAATATTACACTAAAATGGCCATGTCTAATACCTATGTCACATCTTAACACTAGAGTGATGCATCACGAGAACTTACACTAGCAGATAAGTTACCAAATCGTAAAGAAATTATTTGTGCAATTCCTGTGAAGGGAAATGTCTATTTATGTGCCCTCATTTTCTTGTAAGTAGATCATAAATTTCTTATTGACTGGATCTGTAGGCATAAAATAACTATATTAGTACATATATTAAATTTTATTTTAACCAATGCTGCAGTGCAGCTAGAAACTTGATATTAAACAAAATGTGTAAATAAATACATAAAGCAAGCCATATGGCATTTTTCTCAACTAGCAAGACAATAGCCGTGAAATGTTTCTCATCGTTTCATTAGGCATTTAAGTAAATATCATAAATTACGAGCTCCACAGTATGCTTTCAACAAGGAAATGTCAGTAGTGCGGACAATGGCCTCCCCTTTCTTTTTTTCTACCTGTGCTTCTGACGAGGCACTCACACTAATGGCTTGTTCTCCAGGCGTCTGACACACCTGGGTGCCCAGGACGCATCATGTGCAGGTGGTCACTTAACTTTCTTATGGAAATATTTACGACAGCAGTTTCCGCTACAGTGAGAGTCTCATATAAAAATATTTCACAGGTCAAGAATTTGCGTTGCAAATGTGTAGAAACAAAATCTTATGAATATAACAGTGTCCAAAAAAATTTTCGCCGGCATTGTCATAAATTCACGCATTTACACACATTCTATAACTCTTAAAGTACGATTCTTGGTTTCCAACATCCTTTTTCACAAGTCAAGCGTCCCTAACTTCTATTCATTATTCATATACATATAAACACGTAATCACATTCTTCATATATGGTAGCATCATCTTATTGACATAAACATACCTCAACAGCATAATACACATCGTCGTCGTAAAAGTAACGTCATAACACCTCAGTCAAATCTCAAAATCGTCGTAGCTTCCTCCAATAATTAAAAAAAATTCTCTGCTCATGTCAAAAGTGCCATCTGCCTCAAACGTACTTTAAAAATCATGATCTCATACCAAATACATCATTCAAAGCTCTCATAGTATCACAATGGTTCCAAAAAAATATGAAGAGTTCACACAGTACAGACAAAATACAATTTCTTAAATGTGAAATATCCAACGATGTAATTATGTAAACATGTGTCACTGACGTAGTAAAACAATTTGTCTCTCTCAGTTAAATGATCAGATAGCTGTGTAATTTATGTTTTAGAGAAATATGGTACCGATGTGTAAAGTTGTATAAGCAAATACCATATTAGCTAGGGTTCCTTGTGCTTGCCAAACACATGGTACACAAAGTAAGCGTGTACCCCCCTGAGGATTATTGTAATTATGCCCTCAGGTGTTACAGATTACAGCAATGGAATGAAATGTATCACGGAAAACTTTCTTTGTAATTCAAAAATCTTAAAAAATAAATGTTTTAAGTACAAAATTAATCACTCAAATACGTGTCCTGTAGCGCTAAATATGCGTCTTGCTGTAAGATAATCTCTGTGGAAGTGTCGTAGTTATCGTCCTCCGAAAGCTAAGTTCTGCAGAAGACAATGTACTTACCTCATAATAAACAAAAGTGAAATGCTTTGCGTATAGATACCTTAGTTATTACGCTTATTGTCGTGGTGAAAAACGTACTGTGCTGTAACGTATTGTTGTGCTACGAAAGAGGCTGTCTCATTGTAGCTATACCACAAAAGTTACTACTAAAACATGTTTTACTTCCCAGAATAATACAGAAAAACTGTGCAGATATGAAACAGAAACACCGCAAACAGATTCTAAGTCTGACAAAGCATACTAGTAATGTAAAGTGAAAAGTTATATGGCAAAGACAAAGTTAAAAGGCAGATTATCTTTCAATAAACGGTTTTACATGTTAAATGTGGTGTAAACCTTTACTCTTCCTAGTACGCAGAGTTTCAACTTCAACTCAATTATCATGTGGTATACGTCGGATTCTGTAAGGTCCATTGTAAACTAGAAAGAATTTGTGACTCAAGTGCTTCTTCTTATGTGACAATGAATGAGCTTTAATGAGAACTTTCTGACCAATATATAATTTCTTTGCATTTGCTTTACCGTGTAGTTTTCTCCTTTTGTCTGCTGCAGATTTTATATTTTTAAGAGCCAAATCAATTATGTCTTTGTGTCGAAGTTTACGTGTATTCGGGAAAGGTACAAGCTCTCTGATTCTGTTCGGTGGTTCTTCATTCTTCAGTACAAGAGTAGGTGGTAAAGCAGTGGAATCATGAGGCATTTCATTCAGCACATTTTGAAATACGTGTAAATATCTGTCCCAATGCTGATGCTTTCTGTGACAATAAAGTCTGCAAAGCTTATTGATTTCTTTCATAATCCGTTCGGAGGGGTTACAATGTGGTGAATACAATGAAATAAAAACAGGTTTGATTTTATGATTCCGAAGCATGCGGGACCAAACAGCAGATCTGAATTGCGGTCCGTTATCTGAAATGACTTTACTAACGTGTCCAACTTCACGTAAGAAATTTTTAACAAAGGCGTTGGATACAGACCGTCCAGTGGCTTTACGTATCGGAGTGAAAGAAACAAATTTTGAAGTAAGTTCAACAGCGAACGTACGAAAATCCATTCGATGTTCTGACAAGGGGTCCCAAGAGATCAACAGCAGCAAATTCTTTTAATTTAGAAGGAATAATAGGAAACAACGGAGCATGATGTGAGATAGTAGATGGTTTCGCCTTTTGACAAAGTTTACAAGTAGACAAGACTCATCGAATTCGCTTTTCCATATTGTTAAAATAACAAGTCTTTCGAAGAATATGATAACATTTTCGTGGACCAAAATGTGCGTAGCTGAGATGAATGTTCCAAATGAGCTTATTAACAAAATCGTCTGGAATGCAAAGTACCCATAGCTTGTCATCAACAGTGCAGCGTTTGAAGAGTATGTTGTTTCTAACCAGGTAATAATGCCGAATCTGAGTGTGTGTCTTTTCATGCCATTTACACTCCTGGAAATTGAAATAAGAACACCATGAATTCATTGTCCCAGGAAGGGGAAACTTTATTGACACATTCCTGAGGTCAGATACATCACATGATCACACTGACAGAACCACAGGCACATAGACACAGGCAACAGAGCATGCACAATGTCGGCACTAGTACAGTGTATATCCACCTTTCGCAGCAATGCAGGCTGCTATTCTCCCATGGAGACGATCGTAGAGATGCTGGATGTAGTCCTGTGGAACAGCTTGCCATGCCATTTCCACCTGGCGCCTCAGTTGGACCAGCGTTCGTGCTGGACGTGCAGACCGCGTGAGACGACGCTTCATCCAGTCCCAAACATGCTCAATGGGTGACAGATCCGGAGATCTTGCTGGCCAGGGTAGTTGACTTACACCTTCTAGAGCACGTTGGGTGGCACGGGATACATGCGGACGTGCATTGTCCTGTTGGAACAGCAAGTTCCCTTGCCGGTCTAGGAATGGTAGAACGATGGGTACGATGACGGTTTGGATGTACCGTGCACTATTCAGTGTCCCCTCGACGATCACCAGTGGTGTACGGCCAGTGTAGGAGATCGCTCCCCACACCATGATGCCGGGTGTTGGCCCTGTGTGCCTCGGTCGTATGCATTCCTGATTGTGGCGCTCACCTGCACGGCGCCAAACACGCATACGACCATCATTGGCACCAAGGCAGAAGCGACTCTCATCGCTGAAGACGACACGTCTCCATTCGTCCCTCCATCACGCCTGTCGCGACACCACTGGAGGCGGGCTGCACGATGTTGGGGCGTGAACGGAAGACGGCCTAACGGTGTGCGGGACCGTAGCCCAGCTTCATGGAGACGGTTGCGAATGGTCCTCGCCGATACCCCAGGAGCAACAGTGTCCCTAATTTACTGGGAAGTGGTGGTGCGGTCCCCTACGGCACTGAGTAGGATCCTACGGTCTTGGCGTGCATCCGTGCGTCGCTGCGGTCCGGTCCCAGGTCGACGGGCACGTGCACCTTCCGCCGACCACTGGCGACAACATCGATGTACTGTGGAGACCTCACGCCCCACGTGTTGAGCAATTCGGCGGTACGTCCACCCGGCCTCCCGCATGCCCACTATACGCCCTCGCTCAACGTCCGTCAACTGCACATATGGTTCACGTCCACGCTGTCGCAGCATGCTACCAGTGTTAAAGACTGCGATGGAGCTCCGTATGCCACGGCAAACTGGCTGACACTGACAGCGGCGGTGCACAAATGCTGCGCAGCTAGCGCCATTCGACGGCCAACACCGCAGTTCCTGGTGTGTCCGCTGTGCCGTGCGTGTGATCATTGCTTGTACAGCCCTCTCGCAGTGTCCGGAGCAAGTATGGTGGGTCTGACACACCGGTGCCAATGTGTTCTTTTTTCCATTTCCAGGAGTGTACTTTTGATGTCTTTCCAAATCGGATATTTATCTTGTTCATGAGCAATGTCCTTTAAAGATGTGGTGATGAAGTTTTCAAAGGCGACTTTTTGAATGTAAAGAATACTGAAATTTTTCTCAAGGGTGCCCTCTGTGTTACTTTTCTCAAGCCCAGCCGGTGCGCGTGACAGCGCGTCCGCAACAATGTTCTCCTTGCCGGGAATGTAGACTATTGTGAAGCGGAATTCTTGCAGAAACAATGCCCAACGTTTTAACCTGCCATGATTTAATTTTGAAGACATAAGAAATTGTAATGCACGATGATCACTGTATACTTTTACGTGCTTGCCAGAAAGAAAGAAACGGAATTTGTTAAACGCCCAAAGGATAGCTAAAGCTTCTAATTCAGTAACGGAATCATTTTTTTCAGATTTTGTTACCACTCAGCTAGCAAAAGCAATGGTTTTCTGAACAGTAGTGTCGTTTTCTGTGGCTTCTTGAAATAAGTGGGCACCAAGACCGACTTTAGAAGAATCGGTGCTAAGGCAGAAATCTTGTGACAGGTCTGGATGAGCTAGTATTGGCGCGTGAAGTAACGCTTCTTTCAAAGAATTGAATTCCAACTGTGCTTGTTCGTCCCAGTTCCAAATAGTATTTTTTCCAGTGAGAGAACAAAGTTTTGGTGTAACTAGAATTTGCATATTCAGAAAACGACGGTAAAAATTTACGAGACCTAGAAAACTGCGGACTTGTTTTTTTGTGGATGGAACTGGAATGGCTCTGATTGCTTCAAATTTTTCAGGATCCGGTTGAATGCCTTCAGAAGAAATAATATGTCCCAAAAAGTTCACCTTTGTCCTACCGAATTCAGACTTTTCCAAGTTAACTGTAATTCCAGATTCTGCAAAAATACGTAACAAACTGTTGAGGATGCGATTGTGTTGTTCCCATGAAGCTTCTGCTATCAGAATATCGTCCACATATAAGGTGATGTGACGTTTTAAGAACTCAGGTAATATGGAATTTAGCCCGCGAATGAATGCTGCTGAAGAAATGTTCAAACCAAAAGGAAGTTTCCGAAACTGATAACAAACGCCGAAACAAAGGAAAGCTGTGTATTTTCTACATTCTGGATGAAGTTAGATCTGATAAAAGCTGGATCTGAGATCAATGGAAGACAACACTTTTACACCATTAAAATTTTGAAGAAGTTCTTCCATCGTCTGCGGCCTGTCTGTTTCAGGAATAATGATAGTATTGATTTGTCTCGAATCTAAGACAAGCCTAATCGATCCATTTTTCTTCTCAACAACATGTAACGGATTGTTGTATGAGCTTACTGCAGGCTCAATAAGGCCCTCGTCAAGCATAGATTGTATTTCTGTTCTAACACGGTCCCTATAATGTGCAGGAATTACGTATGGTCTAACACAAAATTTAGTATGCTCACGAACACGAAATTGGTATTGAAATCCCTTGATTGTTCCTGTTTTGTGAGTAAAAACTGTGGAATGTGCTTGTAAAATTTCAAAAAGGTCCTGCCTATCAGTGTCATTACAATTCTCAACTGTTTGAATTTTATTCTGAATTAACTCATTAATTTCAAATATGCCGTCGATATCATCCCTGTCAGTACTTGCAGAGTGATTGTTACTGTCTAGTTCCGTAGAAAATTCCGAACTGTTGTCTAACAGAACGTAAAGCCGATTAATTTCCTCATCATGGTTTGAGAGCCAGTCTTCAAATTTCAAAGCTATTGACTTACCTTCTTTCTCTAAACTTATTTCAGGATCGTGAAAGCTTAAGATTGCTTTATATTCATTCAAAAAGTCTACTCCCAGTATAATTTCCGTCGACAATAATGGAACAATAAGAAAGTTCATAGAGAAGCTGTGGCTTTGACAAAAGAATTCTAAGTTGGTTTGTTGGCATACATCTACACTTTTTCCAAAGATTGCACCTTGTAATTTAATCTTACGTAACGGAAGTGTGGGGCAATTGTTCGATTTGTTGCACTTGCTAAAAGCTGTTTCAGTAATTACTGAAATGGGACTGCCAGAGTCAAGTACTGCCGTAAATTTTACGTCATTTACAGTAATGTGATTCACAGGATATGCAATGTTGTTACGTGTTACGTCATGTTCCTGGAGTAAGATGTCCCTAATGTCTTCCATTTTTACATAATTACTAGCTACGGCAGCTGCGTCGTCAGTTTCATAAGTACGTCTTGTGGCTGCCAGCGGTGTGAGTCATTGCCTATTGTCTCTTTGTTGGCGCGCGTCGTTATTGGTATTTGGAGACCTAACTTCTACAAATTCACGTTGTCCAGAGGGCCCAGCTCTGTTAGAAACCCGTCAGTTCTGATGAAATTCACGTCTGTCGTTTTGTCGGTAGTTTACATAGTTTCTTTCTTGTCTGTCACGTGGTGGAGAATTTCTCCCTGAGTCGTAACTGCGTGCTGGACCGTTGCGTCTAAAGTTATTCTGTCTCCCTTGATAATAATTATTTTGGTTCCCATATTGTCTGTTTATCTGATTGTCTCTGTGATAGTCATTACCGCGGAAAGGTGAACTCTCCCTGTAACTATTACTCTGCCAGTGGTTGTCATATGGGTGGTGTCTGTTTTGGTCACGATTTACGTTGTAAGAATGGGTTTGTCGTGGCCATTTATTGTTTCTGTCGTCACGGAATTGTGACGAATGTGACCTGTAGTGATTGTTTTCCTGTTTTCGCATCCCGCGACTGTCTGTGTCAATTTCTAATTCTTGTAAGAGTCCCTGAAAAGCTTCAATGTCGTCTTTGCAACGTCCTGCTAAAATAATATGCCGTAAATGTTCAGGTAATTTGATTAAACAAATGCAGATGAGTTCTGAGGGGCTGTATGGGTTTGACAGGTACTGATTCTTGTGCAACATGTCTTCAAAATATTTGACAAGACTGGAAAATTCAGATTGTTCAAAGTGTTTCATCATCATGATGCTATGTTTTACTCGGTCTTGTGTAGCTTGTTACCAATATGCTGAGAGGAACGCATGGTAAAATTCTCCTTCACTGTTACAATCGTGAATGACCGATCGCATTCTTACAGCTGGTTCATTCTCCAAGTAGCCACATATAAATTCTAATCTGTGTTCTAATGACCAGTTGGGAGGAAAACAATGAGAGAATTGCTGGAGCCACGCTTGTGGATGAATGTCGTTGGCAGAATTCTTAAATGTTTTGAATTTACCTGTAGTAATGAACAGCTTATAGTCGAAGTCATCATGTCAGCGAGTAGCATATCGGTCATTGTTACGTCGTGTCGGCGGTTCCATCTCAAAATTCGGTCCACCTTGCCAATTCCTTTCATAATTACCGAAATGCCCTGTGTTATTATTTTGTGGCTTTTCCGTATTTCTAAGTTCCTCTTTCCATGTTGGAGCGCGAGTGTCCTCTGAAATATGTAATTCTTGTATCACCTGCGTCAACTGATCTTGTACTTCCCGGATTTCTCGTTTGTACTGTGTATTGATTTGATTTTGATTTTGTTTGAATTTTCTTATTTGTTCATACTCTTCTGTGTCAGTGAAGGCTACGGGTCTTGTGTCATTCAGATCATCATCTACCTTTGTAGATAAGTTAGTGACCTGATCCGAAAGTTCAGCTACTTTCTCCGATAGTGAACACATTTCCTCAGTGTGTTTTTCTGAACCAAGTTTCAGAGTGTCCATTTGTGTTGAAATCGAATCTACTGTGTTTTTTAAGTTTTCCTGAGTTTTTGCCAGTTGCGTAACCGAATCGGTAGAAGCAACTGAGTCAATTTTAGCCCACAAGGTCTCATGATTTTCATGAACAATGGTTTGCAGTTCTTTTATGGCTGCTTCATGATTCTGTAATGCATTTTCATGCCGCGAAAAAATAGGTTGAAAATGCTCACAAATTTGTGTTTTTACGTTCTTACAGACTATTTGACATTTCGATTCAATGTTATGTAACTCAGTAGTTAAATCTTCACGTGTTTGTTCAAGTGTGGTGTCTAACTTTCTAAGATTTTGTTCCACTGTGTCTAACTTTTTAAGATTTAGTTCCACTGTGTCTAACTTTTGAAGCTTTTGTCCAATTGTGTCTAACTGTTGCTGTGTTTGTCTCTGATTTTGTTCCACTTGTTGCATTAGTTGTAATAACAGTGCATTAGTGTCTGGAATCTGTTCCTCTACGCTTTTCAGCAGTGCATTTGCACCGGCAACATTGACATTTTGACAAGCTGAAAATGTGTCTTGACTCATTTGAGAAAACGGTTCAAATGGTTCAAATGGCTCTGAGAACTATGGGACTCAACTGCTTTGGTCATAAGTCCCCTAGAACTTAGAACTACTTAAACCTAACTAACCTAAGGACAGCACACAACACCCAGCCATCACGAGGCAGAGAAAATCCCCGACCCCGCCGGGAATCGAACCCGGGAACCCGGGCGTGGGAAGCGAGAACGCTACCGCACGACCACGAGATGCGGGCGAGAAAACGGTGAGGACCCAAAACCTAAGTCTACGGTATTTGCAATATTGTGTTCTGTCATTTCGGATTCCTGAGGTTAGCTGTTGCTGACCGATCGATCGATAATGCTTCCCTGTTCACTAATTGTTTCACTGCCTACGCCATTGTTTGCCGCCCGCTCCATTTCCCTATGCACAGTTACCAAATTACTACTTCGAATGTCTGTTAATTCACTACACAGTGGTGCTGATAAGCTACACTCGTCGTCACTATTATTTTTCAGTTTGCTTTGGAGCCTAGTGTTACGTTTTTCACACGCCATTATTGTCACAATATTTCACACGATAACACAAAAAAGCACAATTTGAAGTGCAAAAATAAGAGAACACATTAACATAGCACTGAACATAATATCTAGTTAATTGCAAGCGTAGCTGCGAAATACTTGGTGCAAATCTACATGCATGCCACAACTGTTTTACAGTACAACAATGAAAGACTGCAACTACAAAGGAGATTCTCTCTACAATTACGCGCTAGCAATAAACAAAAGCTACACTAAATACACAAACTACATAAAAAAATCAGAAGATTCCAGTGAGGTATCCTCGGCTAAGGGTCGACATATGAAACGTCCCCTTAGAACAATTTATACACGACTGTGCTTGTACTGACACACAATATTATTTAGCGCAACGCAATCTGACTATCAAAGATCCCTGCAAAAGAATGGTCCTGAGTAACATTAAACTATATCTTTCACAAATAACTTACCTCACAAAAATCTCCGTTACTCGAACTACTTGTAACGTCCCTTAGTAAAAGACATATTTTGCAGTAAAGAGAAAATATTCTGCATTGTATTCAGTTATTGTATGGAATTATGTATTTTTTTATTATTATTTATATTAGATAATATCTGTGTCGGCGAGTACTGAAACCGCACAGACGATAAATATCATACAGAGATGAAAAATATCCCTAGTATAAATAATACAGAACGAACAGTAATTTCTTTGTCTTCTTCTTGGATTTACGTGAGAAGGATAGCCTGTGACGTGATATTGTATGCTAGCGTAGCATTCTTTTGTCAAGTTTGTAAGAGGGACGCCATTAGGCAAGATTGTTAAAAAGGTGTGTACTACTCAAATTGTTTAAATGTTTGAATAGAGTTAATTAGTGAAACCTTGCATTATGATTCATGTCAAGCTTGCCTGGTATTTTATCCCATCCCTTTAAGACATTTTCAGTTGTTTAAATATTATTCGTGGTGCAGAGCGGCGCTACGAACGAGCCAGCCGCTGCCGCGGTTCATTTAAATTGCAGTACATGAAACCTATCATACCGCAAAGAAGCGGTCAGGCAACAGTGAAGTGAAAAATTATTTCTTTCAGCTTTCGAAGTTGCAGAGCAGAGCAGCAGATTTTATGATGTGTTTTACAGGCTGACGCGGGCTGCTGATAATATAGTACTAATAGTGAAAAGAGATAATTTATTTTCATCACATGAAAGAAATCTTGCTGTGCGTAGTTCTGGTCTGGCAACCTTATAGTAAAAAACATCATTTTTCTCCGATAATAGTCTCATGTTCTTGTGCTAGTCGTGGTAATTATTGGTGTTTTACGCTTAACAAAAATCCACTGCAAAATTATGATGTTGAACAGTCATTGCGTACTATAACTGCTTTAATAGAAAGCCAGATACAGAACAATAAGAACCCAATATATTCTGTTTTGTTGAAAATTAATGATTATAAAGAAATTCTTGGCACAGCATTACTAAAAGGTATTTCGCGGCTCTTTTCGTATATGCGTTGTTACGCAAATAATAATAATCACAATAATAATAAAACAAAAACAAAATAAATAGAAAAGAGTAATTTACGAGATACGCGAAATTGTCGCCCAAAAACGCGGGGCCCGAATTTGCAGTGGCCACGAAAATAAGAATATTTTATGTACTTTCTTTCAGTGTTTATTGTTATATATATGTATGTATTTAGTGATAAATGTATGTATGTGTATCATGATTAATGCTATGTATTAATGAATGTACAAAAATTTTTCATGAAAAACCGCACCACTGCAAGCAAGTTAGAGGAAACGATCCTGACAGTACTGAGAAACTGTAACGACTACATAATCCGGGGGCAGCCGATCCCCGAGATCAGATAAATTAAAGGTAAGACTACAGTGTAGTTGTCCTGTTTGTAGAAGCTTAACTCCAGTGAAGTGATCTCATATCGCTAGTGGTGTGTAGTTTGATGTTAGTGTTTATGACAGGACAAAGTTGATTGTAGATAGTAATTTTTAGTGTGCAGTGTACTGTAGATAAACTAACATATTTTGTGTGCAAGTGAAAAAACTGTTAGGTCTTGTGTTCGAGTAGGTAATTTATGAATATGGTTAAATTGCGTAGTCAACGTCCGAGCAATATGGATACTGAGGAACAGCCATTAGCTAGTGCAGGAAATGTAGAAACGGGTGCATTAAGCAGTACAAGTACTCTCTTTGAGGATATACCATGCGAAAATGTGGGGGCAGAGACACAGGAAGTGGTGCCACCGCCCACCAGGGCTCAAGGAGAGGTAGATAGAGAAATTGCACCACCTCCAGGAGAGCAGAAACCAGAGAGTGGTAATCTGCCTGGTGGGTATTCACTTCAGGCGATATTAGAGCGCGTGCTGGATTACCAGGTAAAATTTGCGCAACAGCAGGCTGAGAGGGATCGCCAGCAAGCTGAGAGAGATCGCCAGCAAGCTGAGCGGGACCAGCAACTTGTGCAATCGTTAGAAAATATGAAAAAAGAGATTGCCTGTATGAAACAGAACTATGAGTCGATACCTAAGGCTGTGCAGGAGTTGACGGTACAGGTCAACAACCTGCAAGTAGCAAACACTAACAGGGTAGACGAAATAGGTGTCTTAGCCAAACGAGTAGAAAAGCTAGAAATAGATTCCACACAGCTTGTAGAGCAGAAGTGGAACGAACAAGCGACTAAAATTGAAACCGAATTCAACTCATGGCTAGAAGCGAAGGAGAGTGAGATTGACAAAAATATTAATTCTAAGGTACAAGCAGCCATAGCGGATAGAGATTCCGAATCGTTCAGTACCGCAGTAAATAGTCAGGTACAGATCGACGTCCAAACCATCAAACAAATACTCAGTGAGGATATTCCGCAGTGGTAAGTGAATATTAACAAACGGATATCCGACTTGGAAAAGGGTTTAGCACAAAGTAGCAAACATATTGAACATGAAACTATGTCGCCAACAGCCAATGTGTTTGGCAACGCACAAACTTATACGCGACGCAACAATGGTGAATCTTTAGGCGATAATGCGAAGAGCTGTAGCTTCTGTTCGGAGCACACAGCCTATGTCCCAGGAGCAAACCAGTATAGCCCAAAAATATTAGTTGAAGAAAGTTTGATAAAAAATAGGCAGTTTCAAACGTTTACTACTGAACGGAAGTCAGTACACCCAGTGGTATTCATAAAAAGCTTTAAAAATATCTTGCCTAGTGTGTGGAATGAAGCACAGAAAATTCAATACGTAATGTCATACATTCAGGGTGATGCAGCGTTGTGGGCTACGGAAGTAGCAGACAGCTGCATGACATATGAACAGTTCGAAAGGGCGTTTTTGTCGAAATACTGGTCGCCTTGTATACAAGAGCGGCTAAGAAAAGAAGTATACAATCCCGAACCGTACTCACTCCGTCTTGGGAATCTGAGACGGTATTTCGAGAAGTACATAAACAAAACACGTTACTGGGACGAGCCTATCTCACCAAGAGACATAATAAGACTCCTAAAATCACATTTACCCATTCATATCAAAGAGAAATTAATACACGTACCAGAAAGCGACATGGAACATTTCCTGTCTGTTCTAGATTCAATAGACTTAATCCAGGAAGACGCAAAAGCAGCGTGTGATCACTCGCGGAATAATGGATCAGGGTGTAAACATGACAGAAATAATAGTGCACAAAACCACAACCATGGAAATGGTGGGGGTGGTAACAAGCGGCTAGAGCATTCGCAAAATGGTAATAATGGGAGAAGTCAGAACGGGTATGGGCAGCCGTCCCACAATAAAAAGCGTCAATTTGACGACCGGTGCGATTCCGGATTGCCAGGGACCAACCGCTGGAAAAATGCGCGAAGTCAATGGCATAGCAATTTCAATGACGGTAATCGTAATTGGAATCAGAATCAGCGACCAAGCCCAGAGTGGCAGGGTAATGACCGGTACGATAACAACAGACCACCACTGCAGAACGCGCCTATTGCGCAGTCGTGGCGGCCCACAAACCAAAGCGTAAACATAGTAGAGGTCGCGGATAATAGCCGTCCAAGTACCTCGCAAGCAAGCCATCCGACAAACTAGAATCGGCCTCGATATGCTCTCCATCGCTGGCCGAGGGGTGGAGTGAGAGCAACACGAATAACAATAGTATCCCTGGAATACATATGCTGCGATACAACGACGGTATCAGTATGGATAAAGATCTACTGACCGAACCGCATGAATGTAAGAATGATAGCAACGAAAATGTGCAAGCCATAATAGAAGCGAAAATCAATGATGTTGCAGTGAATATAATCATTGACACAGGTGCCTCAGTGAGTGTAATGAGTACAGAGTTGTTTAAAGCGCTAGGGAAAGGACGTAGTATACCGACTTTCCCGGTTAATAATTGCAAGGTGTCTGGAGCTATAAGTGCACAGAGCCAGTTGGTTAAGTACCAGGTGCAGGTGGAGATTTGTAAGGAGGGCGAAGCCATAGTGAGCTCGTTCCTCATTGTTAAAGGGTTAAAGGTGGCCTGCATTCTGGGAGTAGATTTTCTCCGTGAGAGGGACGCAGTGATCGACCTCTCCTCGGGAAAACTAAGCATAGTTAATAAAGGTAGGAGGATTGAGTTGTCTATGATGAAATCGAAGGAGGTACTTGTGCCATGTTGTAATCGAATTAATATCAAAGGTAGGAACCCCTGGGTACTATAATGATTATTCACCTGTGACGGATCTCTATTATCCGAATATAGGAGATAGAAATTTTGAACCAAATGTTGATGAATTTCGAACCAAAATACAGGAAGCTGAAAGTTTAAGCAACATACAAAAGCAACAGTTGACGCAGCTGTTATCGGAATATACCATGGTATTTACCGACCGACCAGGAATAGTCAAAGGGTACCACTATCACATAGAGGTGATGCCTCACAAAACATACTGTCGCGCATCTTACTCCATCCCTTGGTCGAGGAGGGAAGTAGTGGCTAAGGAGATTAGGAAGATGTTAGAATGGGATATCATTGAGCCCTCTCTCTCTCCATATAGTAGTCCTCTTGTAGCAGTGGCGAAAGCCAACGGAAAAATCCGGCTAGTGTTAGATGCACGGGATATCAATAAAATCATTATACCCGTCAGAACTCGCCCAGAAAATTTAGATGAGCAGATACAAAAATTCCACGGAGTGCAGTACTTGACCTCGGTTGATCTTAAAAGTTCGTACTGGCAAATCCCACTTACACCAGAATCAAGGAAGTACACAGCCTTTATATTCGGAGGGCGAAGTTACCAATTCAAGGTACTTCCCTTCGGATTGAATGTAAGTGCTGGAGTATTTATTACTGCTCTAGACACGGTACTGGGTCCAGACTTGTTAGAAAAAATCACAGTATATGTTGATGACCTGGTAATCGCTACTGCTACTTGGGACGAACATATGGAATTGCTGCATAGAGTATTAGAGAAATTTAAGCAATCAGGTGTGACAGCAAATTTAGAAAAGTCAAAATTCGGACGCAAGAAAATTAAATTCCTAGGACACCTTATCACGCCGCTTGGTATCAGCCCAGACAACAAAAAACTAGAGGCGATCCGAGAATTTCCGAGCCCCCGAACTAAGAGGCAATTGAAAGCATTCATTGGACTTACGTCTTTTTTCAGAAGGTTCGTACCTAATCAGTTGTTAAATGACGCGTCATTGTTAAATCTACTGCGATAAAATGTGCAGTGGGTTTGGACTGACAAATGTCAGCAAGCTTTCGAAGCAATTAAAACCGCCCTGCTGAATGCGAATATTTTGCAGCACCCGGACCTATCAAAACATTTTTGTCTTGCGACGGACTCGTGTTCCTATGGCTTGGGAGCGTGCCTGTTCCAATGGGAGGAAGGCAATGACCCGGCGACAATAAAGATTATCGGCTTTGCCAGTAGGACTTTAACTAGCTGCGAGAGAGCCTACTCGGCAACGGAACTGGAAGCGCTCGCCGTAGTCTGGGCTGTAAAAAAGTTTAATTACTACCTATATGGGAAGGAGATTAAAGTGTATAGTGACCACCAGGCGTTAAGTTTTTTGATGTCATGCAAGCTATTCCATACCCGACTAAGGAGATGGATGCTTACATTACAAGAATACCGAATAAAGATTATGTATATAAAAGGACAAGACAACATAGTAGCGGATGCTTTGTCGCGACTGCCGGTAGGATTACCGGAGTTAGCCGAGATGCTAGAACAATCCGCCGAATATAAAGTGCTTTTAGTACGAGACAATGCTTACAGGAAGGATTTTCTATATATATGTCAAAATATGTCTGAGCTACAGAGGTCAGATCCGATGTGGGCAAAAATCATTAACAATATTGAAAATGGTGTCAACAATAGAGACGAGCAAGGTTTTAATATTGTGGACAATATTTTGTATTATAAACTTAGCACGAAAGAAGACGGCTGGGCAGTATGCATACCTAACCAGTCTGTCAATGTCATAATATGGTACACGCACTTGGCATGGGGCCATGCAGGAATCGGGAAGTGTGCAGAAATCATGGCGAGATACTGCCACTTTCCCCGAATGAAACACCAAATTCAGGTAACAGTTAGGACTTGCACTATATGCCAGAAAGCAAAACACTATAACAGGTTTACCAAATTTGAACTTCATCCCATAGTTCCACTCCGGCCGCTTCAACTACACTCCTGGAAATTGAAATAAGAACACCGTGAATTCATTGTCCCAGGAAGGGGAAACTTTATTGACACATTCCTGAGGTCAGATACATCACATGATCACACTGACAGAACCACAGGCACATAGACACAGGCAACAGAGCATGCACAATGTCGGCACTAGTACAGTGTATATCCACCTTTCGCAGCAATGCAGGCTGCTATTCTCCCATGGAGACGATCGTAGAGATGCTGGATGTAGTCCTGTGGAACGGCTTGCCATGCCATTTCCACCTGGCGCCTCAGTTGGACCAGCGTACGTGCTGGACGTGCAGACCGCGTGAGACGACGCTTCATCCAGTCCCAAACATGCTCAATGGGGGACAGATCCGGAGATCTTGCTGGCCAGGGTAGTTGACTTACACCTTCTAGAGCACGTTGGGTGGCACGGGATACATGCGGACGTGCATTGTCCTGTTGGAACAGCAAGTTCCCTTGCCGGTCTAGGAATGGTAGAACGATGGGTTCGATGACGGTTTGGATGTACCGTGCACTATTCAGTGTCCCCTCGACGATCACCAGTGGTGTACGGCCAGTGTAGGAGATCGCTCCCCACACCATGACGCCAGGTGTTGGCCCTGTGTGCCTCGGTCGTATGCAGTCCTGATTGTGGCGCTCACCTGCACGGCGCCAAACACGCATACGACCATCATTGGCACCAAGGCAGAAGCGACTCTCATCGCTGAAGACGACACGTCTCCATTCGTCCCTCCATTCAAGCCTGTCGCGACACCACTGGAGGCGGGCTGCACGATGTTGGGGCGTGAGCGGAAGACAGCCTAACGGTGTGCGGGACCGTAGCCCAGCTTCATGGAGACGGTTGCGAATGGTCCTCGCCGATACCCCAGGAGCAACAGTGTCCCTAATTTGCTGGGAAGTGGCGGTGCGGTCCCCTACGGCACTGCGTAGGATCCTACGGTCTTGTCGTGCATCCGTGCGTCGCTGCGGTCCGGTCCCAGGTCGACGGGCACGTGCACCTTCCGCCGACCACTGGCGACAACATCGATGTACTGTGGAGACCTCACGCCCCACGTGTTGAGCAATTCGGAGGTACGTCCACCCGGCCTCCCGCATGCCCACCATACGCCCTCGCTCAAAGTCCGTCAACTGCACATACGGTTCACGTCCACGCTGTCGCGGCATGCTACCAGTGTTAAAGACTGCCATGGAGCTCCGTATGCCACGGCAAACTGGCTGACACTGACAGCGGCGGTGCACAAATGCTGCGCAGCTAGCGCCATTCGACGGCCAACACCGCGGTTCCTGGTGTGCCCGCTGTGCCGTGCGTGTGATCATTGCTTGTACAGCCCTCTCGCAGTGTCCGGAGCAAGTATGGTGGGTCTGACACACCGGTGTCAATGTGTTCTTTTTTCCATTTCCAGGAGTGTAGTATCTGTGGATGTAGCAGGTCCCTACCCCATGGCCAGAGGAGGTATGAAATATATACTGGCCATGTACGATATTTTTTCCAAATACTTGGCAATTTATTGTATAAAATCAGCTACTGCCAAAACCATAGTCAGACGGATCAATCAAGAATACTTGCCTCAAGTGGGGAAACCTGAAGCCATAACGACTGACAATGCCACTTATTTCATGGGTCACACTTGGAAAAATTACCTATGGAACAAGGTATACAGCATATTCTAGTATCCCGGTTCCATCCGGAAGCAAGTTTAGTCGAAAGAACGTTCAGAGAATTGAATAAGTTCCTTAGAATTTACATAGGGAACCGACACACAAGATGGCCTGAGTTGGTACCTAAATTTGTAGAAATCCACAATTTAACACCCCACTCAAGTACAGGATACCCACCAGTAGAGATATTGAAAGGGGTTAATGAGACACAGAATGAATGGCTGACGCCTTTACCGAGACTACCAGCCAGGGTAGAAACAAGAGAGGAAAAGAGAAAAAAGATATGGGACAACCTAACCAGCTGTGCTGCAAAGAGAAAAAAGAAGTACGACCGAGGTGTAACTAACAAACAGAAATACAATGTAGGGGACATGGTGCTTATTCGTAACCACCCCAAATCCTAAGCCACCCTAAAGCGAAATAGTAAGTGGCAAATGGTATATTCAGGGCCCTTTGAAGTAATAAAGGTGCCACACGAATGTAGCTATTTGTTAGCACATCCACAGACGGGGAGAATAAAAGGACTGTATCCACGTAAAGATGTAAAGTTATTTATTCAGTGACATGTCTGATGTAAATAGTAGTGGTAAGAAGATTTCAATTGTGTTTTAGAGTATAAGCATGTTAGCTTTATGAAAGAATTTATGTATAGTTACAATTTTGAGGAAGTAGAATCAGTAAACTGAGCAATAATATGCAAATGGGAGACTTTGTTTGCAGACATTTAGTGTCATTAAAATACTACATGCTCTTCAAGCAATGAATAATCTTTTGTTGATAAAATAATGATTAATTTCTTGAATCATTTTGTAGTAAGTAAGTACAATTAATGATGAAATCTCATATAAATATGTAGCAGATGTAATTGTGTTAGAATTAAGGAACCCTGAGAGAGAGTCTATACTAGCCAAAAATTGACTTTGTAGTACGAAATAATTATGTGATGTAATGTTTAATGCCAATAGTGATCTGAGAACGACACTGGAGCTGAATCCAATAAAAAATAAAACCGTTCCGTGTAACCTATGCTTTGTATGTATTAATGCTTCAATTGAAGCCTGTGTACTTGGTACACGTTCTTGAATATTAATTACGCGGTACGCGAATCAAGTTACGCGGAAACTACACTGTAGTCCTGTAGGATGGACCGTTAGAAAAAATACTAGTACTAAATGAAGTATTTATTGAACAATATGCCCAAGTCAAGCTGTCATGCACATGGTAAAATCTGTTTGCTAGATGGGTGATAACCTGGCAAGCTACACTAAAAGAGGAAAAGAAAGCTATGTACAAAAAAAAAATCACACACCTTTAAATAATTACAAAAAAGCAATATATGCCTAGTAATAGTATTAAAAGTGTGTAATGAGAAGGTAACACAATGGACTCAATGTAGATGAGAGTGATTATGCTAAGAACAGTTGTTATGCATTAAAAATAAACTGTGTGCATAAACAATCTAGGAAAGGACGGAATATTGTGTGTAGTAGGGACAGAAAATGACTGTTGTATCTGCACCAATATATACGTCGCTATAAGTTAAGTGTTGAGTGACTAACTGTCATAGTGCAGTGCTCAACGAACAGTACACTGTGAGTAAAAACGGTAGTTAGTGATCCGTTCGGAGTCGATTCAAACAAACATCGCTCGACGGAGACATTTAGTATGTGTGTACCGAAATATTTTCGCGTGTTGAAAGACGCTCTGGCACTGTATCAACCGTGAGAACAAGTGAAAGTGTGTAGTACAATGTGCGTGTGACGAAACCTGAATACCAGTGTCACAATGCCACAAGAAACCTGTTATCACGCCAAAACGTCCTGTGCATACCAGCGAAGCGACGGCGTAATGAACAATAAACGCTTTTAACCAAAGTGCATTTTCTTCCACAGCTAATAAATTGTATCCTTAAAGACAGTACACCGTTGTGGAATATTTGTTTCATGCGTTACGACGGGGAGCCATGCGGAGAAGCAGAGACGGGTGCCGTGCCGCCAGCCAGCCGGTCGCAGGAAACCACTGCAACACACCGACATTGGTGAATGGTTCGGCGCGGTTCGCGACTGCTCGGGCGCCACCGCAGCACGCCGTCGATGTTGCTGCTAGCAGGTCGTCGACCTCAGCGGTCGTTGGCACGCCGCGCTCCAGACGACGCTACGCAACAATTGCTTCGCGCCGCCCGCTCCGTACGACATTGTTGACGTTCAACCGAACATTACCAACTACGTTGTTCATGTACTAATATGAAAATGATTTATTGAACACGAAATTACGTGACAAACATTTTTTTTTTTTTTGCTGAGTATAACTCAAAACATTCACTTGTTCGATGATATATGTCATATGTTTTCGTCATATTAGTGACACAAACTGACACGAATGCCATACAACGGTAGAACATTTGTCGTGAGTAAGTGTAAAGACAATCCATTACATTGCTATCGAACTGTTTAATGATTGACCTTAATTGTGACACAGAAAACAAATGTGAAAAAGTGTAGAAGGTACATTTTTAATAGAGAGGCTAAAAGGTTTAACATTTTGACATAAATAATCATTGTTATCTGTGAACATTGGACAAAGTCCACCCTTGTTTGATGAACAAAACCGTGCGTTAAGACAAACCAGGCGAGATGACCATGGCTCCGGCGCAGTTTTCCCAGGTTTTCTGATCGCACGTAGCCCAAATGGGGGAGCCAGAAAACTGTAATGACCCTGGGACTAGGTTTACGGTCACCTCGCGAAGTGTGA
Organism: Schistocerca cancellata; assembly: GCF_023864275.1. NCBI lineage: Eukaryota > Metazoa > Arthropoda > Insecta > Orthoptera > Acrididae > Schistocerca > Schistocerca cancellata. The sequence goes on along the minus strand of NC_064631.1, from coordinate 390,134,181 downwards.
AAAAATTATAAAAAGTGTAATTAAAACTATAATGTAAAAGAGCAAAGAAGTGAACAGTGAATATTCCAAACAAGGTGATAGACAATGACAAAACGGACGTTAGTGCCAGCATATTGCCGAACATTCTTAACGTTAGTCAATTGCTGCCAGGGGGCATTGTAACGTCCCTTAGTAAAAGACATATTTTGCAGTAAAGAGAAAATATTCTGCATTGTATTCAGTTATTGTATGGAATTACGTATTTTTTTATTATTATTTATATTAGATAATATCTGTGTCGGCGAGTACTGAAACCGAACAGACGATAAATATCATACAGAGATGAAAAATATCCCTAGTATAAATAATACGGAACGAACAGTAATTTCTTTGTCTTCTTCTTGGATTTACGTGAGAAGGATAGCCTGTGACGTGATATTGTATGCTAGCGTAGCATTCTTTTGTCAAGTTTGTAAGAGGGACGCCATTAGGCAAGATTGTTAAAAAGGTGTGTACTACTCAAATTGTTTAAATGTTTGAATAGAGTTATTTAGTGAAACCTTGCATTATGATTCATGTCAAGCTTGCCTGGTATTTTATCCCATCCCTTTAAGACATTTTCAGTTGTTTAAATATTATTCGTGGTGCAGAGCGGCGCTACGAACGAGCCAGCCGCTGCCGCGGTTCATTTAAATTGCAGTACATGAAACCTATCATACCGCAAAGAAGCGGTCAGGTAACAGTGAAGTGAAAAATTATTTCTTTCAGCTTTCGAAGTTGCAGAGCAGAGCAGCAGATTTTATGATGTGTTTTACAGGCTGACGCGGGCTGCTGATAATATAGTACTAATAGTGAAAAGAGATAATTTATTTTCATCACATGAAAGAAATCTTGCTGTGCGTAGTTCTGGTCTGGCAACCTTATAGTAAAAAACATCATTTTTCTCCGATAATAGTCTCATGTTCTTGTGCTAGTCGTGGTAATTATTGGTGTTTTACGCTTAACAAAAATCCACTGCAAAATTATGATGTTGAACAGTCATTGCGTACTATAACTGCTTTAATAGAAAGCCAGATACAGAACAATAAGAACCCAATATATTCTGTTTTGTTGAAAATTAATGATTATAAAGAAATTCTTGGCACAGCATTACTAAAAGGTATTTCGCGGCTCTTTTCGTATATGCGTTGTTACGCAAATAATAATAATCACAATAATAATAAAACAAAAACAAAATAAATAGAAAAGAGTAATTTACGAGATACGCGAAATACTGCAATACGGCGAGCGTCACTACTGCCAGCTAAATAAAAGATTCAAACTACTGAAGGCACTAACTACTGATAGGGATAGTTAGCAAATGAAAGATATTAATAGAGAACTAACACTGTATTTACCTTAATATCATCATGTATATATATCAGTTCATGACAAATTACAAAACTCCGTCATCTCTCTCCCCACATCCACCACTGCTGGCGGCTCACCTCCAACTGCACAACGCTACGCGCTGTTCACATCCAGCTGCCGCTGCCTAACACTACAATGGCAGACAACAATGCAAACTAGCCACAGGCTGCACACAGCACAGCCAGTGATTTTCATACAGAGCGCTACGTGGCATTGCCAATATAAAAATCTAAACAGCCTACTTACATAAGTATGGGGTGGAAACTATTTTCAGACCCAACAGGAAAATAAAAGAATATTTAATATCGGCATAAGATGCACGACACTCTTTGGCTGCACCGGGGGTATATAAAATTCCTTGTCGTTCTGAACAGGTTTATATCGGTACCACAAAGAGAAGTGTGAACACCCGTCTTGTTGAACATAAGAGGAATTGCCGCATGGGTCACACGGATAAATCGGCCGTTGCGGAACATGTTTACCAGGAAGGTGATCATGAAGTTCAAATGGTTCAAATGGCTCTGAGCACTATGGGACTTAACATCTATGGTCATCAGTCCCCTAGAACTTAGAACTACTTAAACCTAACTAACCTAAGGACAGCACACAACACCCAGCCATCACGAGGCAGAGAAAATCCCTGACCCCGCCGGGAATCGAACCCGGGAACCCGTGCGTGGGAAGCGAGAACGCTACTGCACGACCACGAGATGCGGGCCACCGATCATGAAGTAAAATTCAGCGAGGCAAGCGTCATATCAAAAACCTCGCATTATTATGTACGCATGTATTGAGAGCTATCGAGATTGAGAAACACCGTAATAAGTTTAACAGGAAAGACAAAGGTGTTAAACTGGATAAAATTTGGATGTCAGCGTTGCACCGCAAGCATGACGATCGATTACTTTTAATCGAAAATGTTGGCATTACCAGAGACAATCTCATAACCGACGCCACGTGATCAACAGTGACGCCCTCTGTACTGCCTATATATCGGCGCTTCCTCGAGATCTCTTCGCACTTCACCGCTGTACCTCCGAGGATGTCTCCCGCAGTCGGAGACGAAACGTCAGAGGAGAGTTTTATACTTCAACCGCGGCCTATCAGCCCGGAAGTTATAAGTGAAGACAATACCGGCCGTGAAAGCTTACATTATAGGTAAGTATATCGTTTTTAACGTTACTTTTATCTATGTTTTTTTTAGTCCACTGTTACATGAATGTTGGGCTAAAGGCGTAACAGTTTCATGTGGGGGACAATGTAGAAGGACAAACGGAAAGCTTCTAACCTCTCTGAACTACGGTACGTACTATAGTTCGTCAGTGAGTTGCGCCGTTGTGCTTTGGCTCATATAGCGACGTGCTGTGCTACTGTTGCGCGGGTTATTTCAGTGCTAACAGGTCTACAGGGATGTACCTGCAAACAAACATAAATTACATTTCTGACGCTATAACTACAATCTTTTGTCTGCTTTCCATACAAAATTGAGTGGGGATATTAGGCACAATACTTGCAATTCCGTTAGGTTACTTTATCATATTTCACTATTACAGAACAAATGTAATTTCATAGACTTTCCCGGAGATTGGCTGTCATCTTGTCGAATTGGGTGTACTGCCTCTTCCCAACACAATATTTCGACGTCGTAACTCGAGGTCTTAATCAGGTGTTTCCTTCCACTGGGCGACAAGCTGACCGTGTCCCGTATTTAAGCCTAGGTGGTGTCTGGTGTTCCCTACGCCGTCCGCACCAGTTGCGGCCGTTTCTAGCAGTGCTATTTATCTCTAGGCGGCCGTTTCCGCTGATTTCCCGATGGCTGTCGTGCAAAGGTGCTCCGTATAGGTCCGCGCCCGCAAGCGCATTCGCAGCATTATCGACACGCTGCAGACGTTTCTGACACTGTCGGCGAGCGCTCCTGCTCTCTATCGTGCCCTTGTGATTCTCCTGACCTTGTGGGTTCGCTATGTCCCTACAACGTGCGCTGCCTTCCGAATCCGGTTGCTGTGGGAATTGCATATTCTGTCCGTGCACACCGCAGCAGTCTTTCGTGGCGGCGTCCGCAGTTGGCATTCTATGTTGTCTGCTCCTAGGATTTGTGGTACCTGAGATTTCGGATGGTCGATGTTGTTCCCTCTTTTTTCCGTGCGCGTTACAGTTATCTCCCGAGGATGTGTTCTTGCCGCCCGATGCTTCATAAGACATTAGATCCTGTTAATTACGCCCCTTGTCTGCGGTACGTTAACAGAGAAGGGAACTTTTCCGTTTCCATATCAAAAATATATGTATGAGTGGCCCATGTGTAAAAACCGGTAAATGCATTTTTTGTCGAGTTTGAGTCGAGCACACTACCGTATTGATTTTTTTCAGCACCTTCGCGATGGAATAGGTTTCAGGGTACTAAGCCGACAATAAACATTGAAAATAGCTCTAAAAATTGTGTTCCGTTGCTAAAGCAGTTAGCTGCACGTTGTCTTTGGGTGCAAAGCTCACTAAATATCCAACGATTGCTAAACATGCCAAGGCAAAACCTGCCAAACAGACATGGCGGTATCCGTGATATGTCCGGATGCGAAGCATCAGACTTACCAATCTAGACATTTAAAACCACGTTTCAGTTTGTTATGATTAGAAGGAATATTCTTCTCGTTCAGAGTTAGGTTCGCTCAGCTGTTGCGGACGCTTACGCAACAATTAAGCTCTCGCTGCCGATGCGTTGTCGAAATACACGCCGGTGACCACGTTTCAGCTGGTCAGCTGGAATTGTTGACGTATTTGCTTGGGCGCTTTGAAGGAAATGAGTGGTATTGTGAACGGTTTAAATGCAGAAGTTTGCACAAACCAAATGGGGGTAATTGAAACAGCAGAAATTCGGCAAGAAGTCAAACCGATCTTTGTAGTTGCAAATGACCAGAGGGAGGCCGAGGGCGACGGTCCTTCTCGGCAAAGGAAGAGGAGACCTGATCAGAGGAAAAGAAATGTTTCCAAAACAGAAAGGTAAGAACATGAAAAGTATTGCTAAAGCAATGATATGCAATAAAACGTCTGTTGACGGCAATTGTTATGATATACGTGGAAGTATTAGTGAAAGTTATTTTAATTGCCAGATCCAAAAAAAAAAAAAAAATCGTGTTCACGAAAAGCAAAAACAGGAAGATTTGTCTAGTTCATGGAGAGACTTCTACAACTTCGACACAGGAGAAAGGAAGGTAATCGTGTAGAAGGCAAACTACTTCAGCTCAACACCAATCAGTTAGTATTGAACTTTCAGAAGCCAAACTAGGAGACATAAAAAAGCTTTTGGAAGAATGGGCGGCCAATGACAAACTCTAGTTCTACACCGAGGTGTTAGACGAGCAGAAAGGCACTCCTAGAGTCACTGCTGAGGCTGCCAACCATCAGAAGTAGCCGGGAGCGATTTTGAATTGAAAGGCGTCATTGAGGTCTATGTCGCTTAAAAACAATTTTCAGCTAATTTAATTTTCTAGATTTTTTAAACCAAGATGCAACTTCCCGCCAATTTTATTATTATTAAAATTTCGCTAATGTTTTACTAAGATGCAGTTTCCAGATTATTTTATTTTCTACAATCTTTTGTGAAGTCAAAAACATGATGGTGTATTTTTCTTTAAAACTTAATGTTCAATATTCTTATTTTTTATCATTTTGGTGTTAAGCATATCAGTTTTTTCCTGGGAAAATAATGTCATCTTCGTATTTTTATTTGCCAGAATTGTAGAATTTTCAGACTTCTCTTTGAAATACAACGTATTCTATTTATATCCCCAATAATTAAATTCCACATAACTATCATTCCTGACATATCACCGAATGTTTGATTGGCAATTGGATCGACACTTTTGCAAAGCCCGCAAACTGCGTATATAGGGTTCAGAAACAGTTAAGTCACTATTTCATTTAAGATTTAAACTTATAAAACGTAATCGTACATTTCAGCCATTAATAGCGTGTAATTAATTATTGTTTATTTATTACTGGAAAAGTAATGAAGTCTTTAACAGTTTGGATGGAACGAAGTTTTAGCGATTATCTCAGTTTAGTTTATCATGCAGTTAGCGGCTATTGCATCTGGGCTGCTCTGGCGGCAAAACTCATTTGCCACAGTGTCTATTCTTGTCAGGATGTTGGCACTGATGATTTTGCTGTAATTTGCTTACGTTATGTTGAGGATGGAATCACACAGGAACGGGCGATCAGCATGGTACATGTTCGGTAATCTGCAGGAGAAGCTTATAGAGCTCTTGCAACTCATGAATTAGCCTCGTAAGGCTTAAAAGCGCATCTTAAATGTGCAAGATCTTAGTAGTGTATCTTTTGGTGGCGCAGCAAATATGACAGCTACGTATATTGGTCTTCAAGCGACACTGAAGGAAGGAGCGTAAAAATTGATTCTCATGCAATGTTACGTGCATGTTTTAAATTTAGTGCTGGAAGCCGTGACTTCAAGCTGTACTATAAAAAAGAATTGTTTGTCTCTAGGTCTTAATCACTATGTTTATTCACTAACTATTTACCCGCACATCTTTAAGGGTGGACATAACTTTGGAAATAAAAGCTGGTCAGGGCACATTGAGACGATTACAGAACATTGGAAAAACGGGATGTTTGACTATGAAGACAGAGCCTTGACCTCCGTTATTGGAGAAAACTCAACGCGTCACGTTGGTAAAAACTTTGTCATATCTTCGAGAATGGATATCGAGCGAAAGGTTTGTTTAAGAGAAGACGTTGATGGATTTCTTTCTGAAATTCGAAGCATTACATCCAAGAAAATGTTTGACCTACCAACCCTGGTAATCCAGTATCTCCAAACTCCTGAATTAGACTAGCTTCTAGCTTGCGGGCTTGTCAAAAGTTCGGAGTTAAATTTCGGAAACAGTTTCCGAGTTGAAACTTTGTTTGCATCCCAAGTTCAAGGATTAATGCAAGCCGAAGATACTTACAGAGACCTACAGACCACGCTGCCATGAAGAGAAATATCTGAAAAACCAAAAAAATGCGATGAGTTATGTCAAAACGAAGTAGCATTACTGTCTGCAGACTAAAAGAGATTCCTTTCTATTTCCATCTACAAAATCATAATTAACGCAGCATTAGTTATAACAGATGCAAAATTGTGACACGACTGTCAGCTGTTATCATTTGGAGAGTCCACGGCGACCGGTGGAACTGGCTCTGCGGGGCAGCAGACGAGAGCGTGGAGGAAGACGCTGACGAGCGAGTGGTCAGCGGCGGATCGCTCCACGTGGACCTGTCAAGTTTCAAACGGCTGGCGGTTACGTGGCGTCACGAGGGTCTACCCCGCTCCAGTATACTGTTTTACACGCAACTGCAAATTAGTACGAAAAAGTACAGTACGCCAATACAAAGAGGAGTTTGAGACTATTGAGCCGAGATGCTGACAGGACTGATATGAACTTTATATCGAAATACATTATGTAAAGAAATCTGCAATAAAAGAAAATTACTGAATAATTTACAATTTTTGAATCAATGCAAGTGCAGAGTAGAGCGAGAATTGATCTTTAAGGGTTCAGCGAAATGCAGTTGCTGATATACTAGTACAGTATTTCAAGGGTAAAATTATTAATTTGTTGCTAATAATCAATTAAAGTAATTAATACAAGACATATAGGCGGATAGAAACGCATTGTGTGACATCGGGTGTCCTTATACACGTTTCCACAAATTAGTTCGTGATATTGGCAATTATTATGAAATTTAGTCTTTGTTTATTAACAATTCTTACATAATTTTGCCCATATGTCTTTAACTTTTTTGTATACGTAAATTCTGATCAGCGCATTGGAACGAATGCTTCAAACCCGTGAGGAAAATGGTGTGTTACAGAGAACTGTATTGTTATTTAGTGTGTACATCGATAAAAAATTTTCACATTCTCCATAAATAATGGCAAAACATTAAAATATAAATTCTGGCAAACTATTGCCGATAGAAATTTGTGTAATCTATGTTTTTTGTGAGAATTTCAACTGGTTTATAGTGGTGCAAACAGAATTAAAATATCTCTTCTCTGTAAAAAGTTATACGAAGAACTGATGATCAATGGAAAGCAGTTACGTGACGTAGCATCGTGGATTTCGGATCGAAGGCGTTCAAGCGGTGTTGACACGAAGCTCCAGCTCAGAGTTTTGCGCGCCTTTGTCGACGCTGGACCTGTGTTGCTCTACGCGACGCTTTGGTGATAGTTTTTTTACGGTTCCAGAGGTGTTGAACTTAGCGGAATTTCGCGTGTGCGTGCAAACGGAAGACAGATATTTTGGTGATGAATCCGGATTTAGGACATATTCAGTGTCTAACACAGTAGGGACGTGTGTTCCTTCACATGTTGCGTCTTTTGGTGATTGTTTTTGCAAGCAAACTGGACTTTGCAGAAAAATCGTTGCTGTAAGACGTTGTTTCGATTCGAGTGTCACCACACTTAGTCGCTGAAGGGCTGCTGTGCGACTCTGTTTATTTTTTGAGCATTGCGAACTGTGTTCTGGGATACCAACAGGACTTAGTTTATGATACGGTCAGGTTAGTCTCTAACTATTTTCACCACGAATTTGTGATTGATGATGAAACAACGTCACTGGACTTTAACTGTGTTTAAATCATTTGGACTTTGAATATTTTGCAGTGTCCGACACTTAGGACTTCTTTCTAGTGTCGAGCGAACTTAAGATCATTGTTGAACTGATCGATTTGCTATATATCAATGCATGTTCCTTAGCATTCAACAACTTTCATTAAAATTTATAGCATGTTCAGTATCGCTATTTAGGGCTCGAGCAATAAATAAAACGGCATGTAACTGTTTGGAAAATCGCACCCGTGAAATGTATTATTTATGAATAAATACTTGTGAATCTTAAGGAGCATAACACACGCATTCGATTCGTTATTCGACTTCAGCCTGCTAGACTGTATCCTGGTTAACATTTGCACTTGTCGGTCAGCCGCCTCGAGCGTATTTTGTTTAAACAGTTTAATAGGTGTTAGGCGCATGCATCGGGCGGTACAAAAGGTAGGAGATCATCCCCAAGTTAGACCACAAGAGCCAGCGAGCAGAAGCGTCTGCAGACCCGTTCCATTCCTCCGACTGTCGCAAAACTCAATTACGGTAAACATTTCAAGGAGGATGCCGCTTATTTGGACCGGAAAAATTTCAGTGACGTTAACAAAAATGAGATTCATAATGCCGCACTGAAGTATCTCGCATCTCTTTGGGATGAACATGTTAAACCTAGGCAACAAGACGTCAATGACTCAGTTTCTCAGTATGAGGAAGGAGACGACGGACATTACGAAGATGTCTTGGACGAAACTGCTGAGAATAACATTTGTTTTTCTAGAAGCGGTGCGGACACCTACTAACTCTGTATACTATGTGCACGTAAACTTTTGACGCAACACAACAAGCAAATCAGTACGTACTCCAACTTATACGTTGCTTAATGTATAATCCTCGCAGTTTAGTTCGTAGAAGTAACTTGTGAGGGACGATTTTCTGCACTGAAGGGCATTAAGACAAGTCTTAGATTTTTACTTTGACGAGAACTGTTAGATTCGTTGAGTATCTTAAACAAAGAATCGGGTCTAATCGAGGATGTTGAGAGCAGCAGCTTTTACGCTCGAGATATTGTCAGATTAGCTGGAACTTCTTGTCTTTCGAAAAAACGTGTTGAATGACTGGCTTTAGATTTGATAAAATTAATCTGGCTGGAACAATATTTATCTAGTAATATATATTATTGACATCAAATAATTTGTATATTTTATTATTGTTAGGTAGTATCCCATCTAAAGACCCCAGGCTTATGGGGAGGAGACACCCAGGCCGATCGGGCACAGTTCGACTGTGACAGGGATAGAGGAAATTTACTGTGGTCTAAACATCAGAGAGATGAAATTTAGTGATTATAATGATGATGCTGGATCAGATACTGGCGGAAGAGAGGATTTCATGGAATGTCATGTCTCAGAGAACAGATTGGAATACCAATCACATAGGTTGAATATGAAGGTTACTACACTTCCAGTAGCCTAGTTTCAACCAGTCTGAAGGTCACCTAACTACCATCTACTCCCATTCAAAAGACATGTTGGTTATCATGAATAGGAGTATATTTATATATATTTTCAGGATTTTAGGCGTAACAAAATCTTTATTAATATTTTCTGGCATATGCATTAATACGAAGAAAACAGCACTTTATTTAGTTTGTTTGATGGCGTTTTAATAAAATCCACGTTAATTTTAAACATGTAAGTTAAATTTACGTCCTCATCATGTACTTCTCTCTAGAGTCAGTTACAATTATTTAGTTTATTTAATTGATAATAATATTATTACAATTATTTTATCATGAATTACATAAACGCCTGCTTGGCGAAAATATTATTGTGAATGAAACTGACTTTTCATTTTAATACTACACTGGTATTTGCTGGAGAGCAGAAGAGGTGGTGGATAGGAGGCAAAAGGGTGGAATGATTGGGAGGCGGGGAAGGATTGGGAGACGGCTGTGGCACATGATGATGTCATCGGTGTAGATGTTGTGTGCAACCGATAATCTTCAAGGTTAGTGGCCACATTAAAGGTTATTTTAATCGACAAACGTTATAGCATACCTGCTGTATCCAGATAATGTCACACAGTGGCATGTGACGGAGAAGACAAGTAGCAACTTTGAAACCAAAGCATAGAAATGGTATTTTATTTATTTCATTATTTGTTCCGTCATTGCACAGAACGATAATTGTAAATAATAGTGCTTTCCAATGGAAAAAGATCGAAAAATCGACATTTCAAATTTCACATAAACGAATCGTTAAATTTGATTACAGCACCTCTCTGACACCCAGTGTCAACCAATCTCTAGTTTCAGTAGTCGATATTTGCGTTGGTGAATCGATATATCTTCTGAAATTCAGCACTACGAACTGTAAAAGCATTTTAATTTTGGTGAATCGATTTATCTTCTGAAAGCCAGCAGTACAAACTGTAAAAGCGTTTTAATTTTTAACTGATGTTGACCCACAACGTATAACAGAGATAATGGAGCGTAGCGCGCTAATTGCAACACGAGAGTGGACGAGATGAGTACAGAGCTTCATTTCATGGCAAGAGTGTAACAGAGGCCAGACTTGCTACACGAGCTGCCCTAATTACTCGTGCTCTGCGTTAAGCTAGGCGCGCATTTGTCACCCTCCGCATCTCTCCGACAGAGGCCGTGACCATCGTGTAGCGGAAGGCGAATCTGCGTGTCCACTGGAAGTGCGACCGTGTATATGCCTAAACGCGCAAACAACTTTCGGACTGGAGATGAAACTGGAGAAAGTAGCTAAATTTATCATCACGATCATCTGGAAGCATTAGGTCTTTTTCTGTGTTATCTGTTACAGTACCCATTGCTTCGTGGGTGTTTCTTGACTTCTTCTCCCCACTGATTTAAATCTTCTTACCTGAAGAGCTAATCTTTCTTCACACATTCTTTCGAGATGACCATTCCAATTTCTCTCATTTTCTGGTATTTTATTGCGAATGTTAAGTATATTCACGTATTTTCTGATTTGGGCTTTCCAAATCCGTCGACTTATGTGCATCCGTTTAACTTTCTCAGAAACCACATCTTTGTCCGGCAGGCAGTTTTAACGTGGCAGTAACATTTCTTTCAGAAATGCTAGTCCTGCAAGTTTCATAGTAGAAATTCTGTGACGTTTGGAAGGTAGGAGATGAGGTACTGGTGGAAAAAAGGCTGCGAGGACGGAGTCGAGAGTTGTGTTTGGGTAGATGATCGATAAATGACTTACTGTGAAACGCAAAGGTCTCTAGTTCGAGTCTTGGTCTGGTAAACAGTTTTAACTGTCAAGAAGTTCCGTATCAGTGTACACTTCACTGCAGAGTGAAAAATTAATTCTGGAAACTCATCTCTGGCCATTAAAATTGCTACACCAAGAGGAAATACAGATGATAAACGGGTATTCATTGGACAAATATATTATACTAGAACTGACATGTGATTACATTTTCACGCAATTTGGGTACTTAGATCCTGAGATACCCAGAACAACCACCTCTGGCCGTAATAACGGCCTTGATACGCCTGGGCATTGAATCAAACAGAGCTTGGATGGCGTGTACATGTACAGCTGCCCATGCAGCTTCAACACGATACCACAGTTCATCAAGAGCAGTGACTGGCGTATTGTGACGAGCCAGTTGCTCGGCCACCATTGACCAGACGTATTCAATTGGTGAGAGATCTGGAGAGTATGCTGGCCAGGGCAGCAGTCGAACATTTCTGTATACAGAAAGGTCCGTACAGGACCTGCAACATGCGGTCGTGCATTATACTGCTGAAATTTAGGGTTTCGCAGGGATCGAATGAAGGGTAGAGCCACGGGTCGTAAAACATCTGAAATGTAACGTCCACTGTTCAAAGTGCCGTCAATGCGAACAAGAAGTGGCCGAGACGTGTAACCAATGGCACCCCGTACCATCACGCCGGGTGATACGCCCGTATGGCGATGACGAATACACTCTTCCAATGTGCGTTCACCGCGATGTCGCCAAACACGGATGTGACCATGATGATGCTGTAAACAGAACCTGGATTCATCCGAAAAAATGACGTTTTGCCATTCGTGCACCCAGGTTCGTCGTTGTGTACACCACCGCAGGCGCTACTATTTGTGATGCAGCGTCAAGGGTAACCGCAGCCGTAGTCTCCGAGCTGATAGTCCACGCTGCTGCAAACGTCGTCGAACTGTTCGCGCAGATGGTTGTTGTCTTGCAAACGTCCCCATCTGTTGACTCAGGAATCAAGACGTGGCTGCACGATCCGTTACAGCCATGCTTATGAGATGCCTGTCACCTCGACTGCTAGTGATAACGAGGCCGTTGGGATCCAGCACGGCGTTCCGTATTACCCTCCTGTACCAACCGATTCCATATTCTGCTAATAGTCATTGGATCTCGACCAACACGAGCAGCAATGTCGCGATACGATAAACCGCAACTCGATAGGCTACAATCCGACGTTTATCAAAGTCAGAAACGTCAAAGGTACGCATTTCTCCTCCTTACACGAGGCGTCAAAACAACGTTTCACCAGGCAACGCCGGGCAACTGCTGTTTGTGTATGAGATATCGTTTGCAAACTTTCCTCATGTCAGCACGTTGTAGGTGTCGCCACCTGCGCCAACCTTGTGTGAACACTCTGAAAAGGTAATCATTTGCATATCATAGCATCTTCTTCCTGCCGGTTAAATTTCGCGTCTGTAGCATGTCATCTTCATGGTCTAGCAATTTTATTGGCCGGTAGTGTATGTGAATTTCTTGACCTTTACTTATAACTCATGATTTACTTGTGTAAACTAGCATTTTAGCCGCCATTTGCTTATAAATATCTAATTTAAGGTTTTTCACCGGTGTTTTCGTTTATAAATCTATATAAATAGATATATTCCGAAACTTTGGTAATTTCTTCTCTATGTCTTCGTTATACTCCCATGTCACGTCACTTTCTGAACACCAAAAATGTTTGACATTTCGTATTTTTATATTGTTAATCACTTTTTTTGTCCGTACAAGATGTTTTCCTTTGAAAAACCATTGATTATTTTCTTTTCTCAAACTGCTCGTTAAACGTATTCCACTATTTAGGTCGGTTACCTCCATCCTCAGCCAGCAGTGTGGCGTCGTCCGCGTATAAACGGCAATTCAAGTGGGAATTTCTGTTGATCTTAAGTCACCTGTTCAACAATTCATTGAATTTCCTAACTGCATCACGTAAATAAATGTTAAAAAGTGTGGGTGAAATGCTGCACACTTACGTAAGTACTTTGTTTATGGAAACAGGCGGTGTTAATGTAACACTTGTACCTAAACTGACAGTCGTGTTTTGCACAGACTTTTTAAAATATTTGTTATGTGTTGTGGATGTCCTATTTTTCTCATTATTCTCCACAGTTTGCTTTTATCAGCAGTATTGAATGCCTTAATAAGAGAGCGTACTGGAAAGTAATGCCTCCAGATTTTATATTCTCTTCTCAATATTCTGAGTCGTGGTCACCTTTGTGCTCATACGGCAAAGACTACCAAATCCACCGGTTAGTCCCTCAACCGTTAGGGGTAAAATCCAATGGGACTAGGGCAAGTAAGGCTAGCAACCTGCTTCCCTGGTACTTTAAATATGATGCTGGCGACAATCAGAGCAAAATGCCTCGGACCTTTGGAGGTGACGGAGTCCCACCTCTAACTGACAAACCAGGGGCTCCTAAGATACGACTTGGCAAACAAATGGTAATGAGATGGGGAACTATTAATGTCATTGGGGGCTCCTCTGGGAAGAAGGTAGAGCTGGCAGAGGCTGCAAGTAAGATGGGGCTGGACGTTTTAGCTGTTAGTGACATTCGGGTAAGGGGTGAGAAAGAAGAGGAAGTGGGAGAATACGAGGTCTACCTGTCAGGAGTCAAAGCAGGAATAGCACAATGGGGTGTAGGGCTTTACATCAGGAAAGAATTGGAACCCGGCGTAGTTGCAATAAGGTATGTAAACGAACGACTGATGTGGATAGATTTGACAGTGTCTAGCAAGAAAATTAGGATTGTGTCAGTATATTCACATTGTGAAGGGACAGCTCAAGATAAGATGGATAGTTTTTATGACGCACTCAGTGATGTAGTTGTTAGAGTAAAGGACAAGGACAGTGTTCTGCTCATGGGTGATTTTAATGCCAGGATTTGAAATCGAACAGAAGGGTATGAAAAGGTTATGGGTAAATTTGGAGAGGATATGGAGGCCAACAGGAACGGGAAACAACTCTTGGATTTCTGTTCCAGTATGGGCTTAGTAATCACAAATTCCTTTTTTAAACATAAGAACATTCACCGGTATACTTGGGGAGGCAGGGGAACCAGATCTGTCATTGACTATATAATAACAGATCAGGAATTCAGGAAGGCTGTGAGGAACACACGTGTATTCAGGGGATTCTTTGATGACACTGATCATTATTTAATCTGCAGTGAAATTGGGATTGTGAGGCCGAAAGTGCAGGAGGTCAGGTCCATATGTAGGAGGATAAGAGTGGAGAAAATTCAGGATAAGGAAATCAGGCACAAGTACATAACAGCGATCTCAGAAAGGTACCAGTTAGTTCAATGCAGTCAATTACAGTCATTGGAAAAGGAATGGACAAGGTACAGGGACACAGTACCAGAAGTGGCTAAAGAATGTCTTGGAACAGTAGTGTGTAAAGGTAGGATGAAGCAAACAGGTTGGTGGAATGACACAGTCAAGGCAGCATGTAAAAGGAAAAAGAAGGCGTATCAAAAATGGCTACATACTAGAACTCAGGTAGACAGAGAAAGTTATGTCGAAGAAAGAATCAAAGCCAAACAGATAATTGCAGCATCCAAGAAGAAATCTTGGAAATACTTTGGAAACAGGTTGGAGACTATGGGTCAAGCTGCTGGAAAACCATTCTGGAGTGTAATTAGCAGTCTTCGAAAGGGAGGTAAGAAGGAAATGACAAGTATTTTGAAGAGGTCAGGAAAACTGCTGGTGAATCCTGTGGATGCCTTGAGCAGATGGAGGGAATATTTTGAAGAGTTGCTCAATGTAGGTGAAAATAAGATCAGTAATGTTTCAGGTTTAGAGGTAGAATGGAACAGGAATGATGATGGAAATATGATCACATTTGAGGAAGTGGGGAAAATTGTCAGTAGATTGCAGTGCAATAAAGCAGCTGGGGTGGATGAAATTAAGTCGGAACTCATCAAATACAGTGGAATGTCAGGTCTTAAATGGCTACACAGGATAATTAAAATGGCCTGGGAGTTCCATCAGACTGGACAAAAGCAGTAATCACACCAATCTTTAAACATGGAAACAGAAAAGATTGTAACAACTACAGAGGTATCTCTTTAATCAGCATTGTGGGTAAAATCTTCTCAGGTATTGTTGAAAGGAAAGTGCGAGTATTAGTTGAGGACCATTTGGATGAAAATCAGTGTGGGTTTAGGCCTCTTAGAGGTTGTCAGGACCAGATCTTTAGCTTACGGCAAATAATGGAGAAGTGTTATGAGTGGAACAGGGAATTGTATCTATGCTTTATAGATCTAGAAAAGGCATATGACCGGGTTCCTAGGAGGAATTTATTGTCTGTTCTACGAGATTATGGAATAGGAGGCAAACTTTTGCAAGCAATTAAAGATCTTTACATGGATAGTCAGGCAGCAGTTACAATTAACGGTAAATTGAGCTCGTGGTTCAGGGGTAAGACAAGGCTGCAACCTGTCTCCACTGTTGTTCATATTATTTATGGATCATATGTTGAAAACAATAGACTGGCGGGTTAGATTAAGATATGTGAACATATCTTGCATATGCGGATGACCTAGTTGTGATGGCAGATTCGATTGAAAGTTTGCAAAGTAATATTTCAGAGCTGAATCAGAAATGTAAGGACTATGGTATGAAGATTAGCATCTCCAAAACGAAAGTAATGTCAGTGGGAAAGAAATATAAACGGATTGAGTGCCAAATGGGAGGAACAAAGTTAGAACAGGTGGACGGTTTCAAGTACTTAGGATGCATATTCTCACAGGATGGCAACATAGTGATAGAACTGGAAGCGAGGTGTAGCACAGCTAATGCAGTGAGCGCACAGCTACGATCTACTCTCTTCTGCAAGAAGGAAGTCAGTACCAAGACTAAGTTATCTGTGCACCGTTCAATCTTTCGACCAACTTTGTTGTATGGGAGCGAAAGCTGGGTGGATTCGGGTTACCTTATCAACAAGGTTGAGGTTACAGATATGAAAGTAGCTAGGATGATTGCAGGTACTAGTAGATGGGAACAATGGCAGGAGGGTGTCCACAATGAGGAAATCAAAGAAAAACTGGAAAAGAACTCTATAGATGTAGCAGTCAGGGCGAACAGGCTTAGATGATGGGGTCATGTTACACGCATGGGAGAAGCAAGGTTACCCAAGAGACTCATGGGTTCAGCAGTAGAGGGTAGGAGGAGTCGGGGCAGACCACGGAGAAGGTACCTGGATTCGGTTGAGAATGATTTTGAAGTAATAGGTTTAACATAAGAAGAGGCACCAATGTTAGTACTGAATAGGGGATCATGGAGGAATTTTATAAGAGGGGGCTATGCTCCAGACTGAACGCTGAAAGGCATAAGCAGTCTTAAATGATGATGATGATGATGATTCTCAATAATCTGTGAGGTGTGCATATTATTCGATCGACTTTCCCACTTCACGGATGCAAGTTGAAAACCTCTGCCGCTAGAGGGCCCCGAATTGTAGCCTGTAACATGGCGATGTGTAAGGACGGTACGTGAGGCACAATCAGAGAACTGCAAGCACGAATTCGAATACTTCGTCCTGACATGGAGCACCCTCTCTTTCAACATGACAATGCCAGCCCACACAGGAGCGCCACGATATTTGTAACAGTCCTACGCTTTTGGTTCACTGTCATCGACTATCCTGCATCCTGCCCTACATAGCCCCATACAATTTTAATCTCTTTCTATAAGTTATAGAACACCATCAATAAGTTCACAATTATAGTGATGAAGCAGTGCATGAGTAGGTGAGGTTGTGGCTCCGTCAAAATGTCGAATTTTCTGTACTGACGGTATCAATCAGTTTGTATACAGCCGGAAGTCGGAAGAAATATGTTCGTCGGCGGGGTAACTATATTGAGAAATAAGTATATAAAGTTCAGGAAAAATATGAGGAATCTTAATAAAGTTAGTAGCTTTTAAAAAGATTTAACAGTTTTACGTAAAATAATCAGAGGTATTACTATACTGCATCTGTTGCTGACCTCTTCCACCCCCCCCCCCCCCCCCGAGATTGTTCATGGTCTAGTAAAATCTCAGCTGTTATCTTTAAGCTCTTGTCAACAATTCTTGCATAAAATTTGTATGTGGTGTCCAGTAATCTGATTCCTGTACCGTTCTCACAGTTTTTGCGGATTCCTTTTTTTAAAACAGTGATGATACTTTTTCCTCTGACCATGCTTCTATAATAGCTCCATTTATCCACACACGTTGAATAACTGTAGTAACCTGTTTTGTAGTATGGTACCTCCGTATTAGCAATTCAGCATTCATGTCATCCATACTAGCAGCTTTCCTATTATTTGTGGAGTTCAGAGCTTCACTTAATTCATTCAAACATAAATCGTCTACACATCCTATTTCTATGTCATCATCTGCATTCTATTTGCGGCATGTTTCTACTCAAAATATGTTTTTGTAATGTTCTATCCAGTTTGCTTGTTGCGCGTTACTTACTTGACAAATTTGTTTTTCTGCTTGATTCAGAATTTTCATTGTTTCATCTCTTATTTGGCTTCCATCAATATTGTCTTCAACTTTGTTGATGAACCTATACCAAGATCTTTGATGAGCTCCTTTCACTGCCTCAGTTTCTGCATTTCCCTCTTGATTGCTAATGTGGTGATTACCCTACGTTGGTTCATTGAAATACTAAAGATAAGTGTCCTGTTTTTTCATTATGATTTTACCTAATTCATGTTTTTAAATTTTAACCCAGACTTCCTTCTTATCTCTCTCTTTTGCTTTCAGGCTCCTTCAGCTGTTTTCTTAACTGCAGTTTCTTTATTTTTAAATAGCTTTTCTATTTCTTCAAACTTCTTCTTTCTGTTCTAGTTCTTGAATAAGTCACATATGACACAGATCTCCAAGTTATGTTAATTTAGTTGATGTATTCCTTCCTCTTTTCTTTTTTCGATTTGCTACACTTATCTACTTGAGATATCTCCAAGAAACGATCACAACTCTGTATACTCTTGTGTTTCCACTTTAATTTCTAATTTTTCATTGAAGATAGTGTAGTTAGTAAGAGACTTAAATCCTTGAACAATCTTCCATTGTTATTTTTGATATTTCCTGCCATCGTTGCCACAATCTTTGGCATTGGTTTATTCACTGCCCTTGGGTTTAAATCAGCTGTCACTACTATTTATCTGCCACGAAACGGGACAGCTTTCATACAAAAAAGTGTCCATTACCAACTGCTGAAAATATAAAATATTTGAAAAATTGCTTAAAATTTTTTGTTATGCAGTAGAATCATCGAAATCAAAAGTCACATTTATTAACCAACCCCACCTGGATTTGACTTTGATAGCTTTTTTGGCTAATTCTGTGACATACAGTAGAACCTCGATGATCCGAATCCATATAGCCCGACTCCTCGTGAAGTCTGATCATCCCATTCTTGGTGTTTGTAGATGACTCATCGCCCGCGATATTGATCAGTAGTCAGTTGACATTGATGGGTATAGTAGCTAAAAACAAGTTATTTCGTACGAAAACTGATTTAACTCGATCAATAAGTTTATTGTGCACGTATTTGTTTCATAAATTATTAACAGTTTTCTTTTCATATGGTAAAGTGTGTATGACTAAATTATGGCATCAACTAAAAGTAAGCATGTGACGATGTCGTTACGAAGAAACTGAAAGTGCTTGAAAGATTAGGTAAGGCGAGTTTCTTCAAAACATTGCAAGTGAGACAGTAGTTTGCATATCAACCGTGAAAGACTGGAGATAAAATACGAAAACTCTTGAAAGTCATATAGTAACAATCGATGATACGAAAAGACTGAAAGTAGACAGGATTTTGAAGAAGTGTGAAAGTGAGTTTCTGGACAATGCTTTGTGGGTGTCGTTTGAGCACGAGATGAGGAAAGGAACTCCATTGGGTGGACAAATCATATACATACTAATTCCCCTCTCTCCAAGAGTTAAGCAGAAGCTCCCATCTTCCTTCACCTACGCTTCTTTCTCTTTTCATTTCTAAATCAGTTACGCTATTTTCATTTCCTGTAGCTACATTACTTGTTTTTGTTTCATCATGTTCTTATTCCTTTTGAAGACTTTAAATCAAATGAGGCCGAAGACATAGATAATGTGTCCTCGAAAAGTATTAAGTCATTCAGGGAAGGGGCTACCATATGATCATTCAAGTTGGCGTGTAGACTTTGTGACACTGGAGACACCATATCAGACTTTGGGAGAAATAGAATGTACACAATTCCAAAGACAGCAAGGGCAGGTAAGTGAGAGAACAACAGCACAGTAAGATTATCAGGTCAAGCACCCAAGTTGCTGAAAAGAATAATATGCAGAAGAATGGAATAGTAGTTTTGCTTTAGGAAAGTTAAAGGCATCAGTGACGCTGTTCTTGGTGTAGCTCTTGATCGTATAACCAGAGCAAGAATAATCAGTGGACGTTCGTAGAAACTATAAAAAGCGCTCTACAATGTATAGAGATGCAACATGTTCGATACCCTGCTACAGGGAAAGACTGGTAATGTCTGCAAAATCCCAGGGGGAACAAGAATGGTAAACCACGGACGAAGTGCTTGTATTCAAAAGGGTGTAGGGCACGGACGCAATCCCTCCACCTACTGTTCCATCTGCACTTCGAAACAATAATGACGGAAATAAAACGTAGGTTCAGACGTGGGTATAAAATATCATATACACTTGACATTGCCAAGCTAGCAGGCGACCTAGATTAGTGCAGGAAGAGAAGTACAACTTCAGACAGACAAGAACACTGTTGTACAACTTTTATTGTGATGACCGTTTTAACTAACCACGTTTCCATCATCAGATCTTCTGCACTACATTTCACTGAATCTTGAACAAACGCATCTTATATCGTATCTAATCAAAGGAAGATACTTCGTGAACATTAGAACAACATTATATTAGCAAGTCATGTGTAAAACAACTGTTACATAAAACAATGTACAGTCTTAGACATAAAAATTGACTGCCAGCCGGCCGCCACAGGGACTAAGTCCGAGTCGTTCACTTAAGGTGGCCAATAAAACTGACCGCCCCTGACAACTCGTAAGTCCGGCCATATGCACAATCTGGCAACACTGTAAGATGCACAAGCGTTAGGAGGAAGTGTTGTCTACTTCCGAGATGTTCTTGGTTTGTGTGAGCCCGTGGTCTAGTGGTTAAGCCGGCACGGTAGCTCAGCGTGTTCAGTCAGAGGGTTAGCTGCCGTCTGTAATAAAAAAAATGCTGAGTTAATAAATCAACAACGAACTTAAAAGGGTGTCTAACGACGTCCGCCCCGATCATATGCAACGAACGAAAACGAGCAAAATGAAATAAAAAAAAGGGCTTTCGGTCAGAGGGCCAGCTGCCCTCAGTAATAAAAAAACTGACTTAATGGATCAACAACAAACTGAAACGGGTGTCTTTCGACGTCCGCCTAGAACAAGTACAACGAACGGAAACGAGCAAAATGAGATTAACATAAAAAAGTGGTAATCGTTGTACGTTCTAAACTTACAGTTGCGTGTTCGCGTCCAACTGTATTTTATAATTTTTTTTACCGCATTTCGGTTTAAAATTATGAGTCTGATGGAACATTGAAGATAATTCGCTTAACATTCTACCCACCAGCAATAACAAGTGCCCGCATCTCGTGGTCGTGCGGTAGCGTTCTCGCTTCCCACGCCCGGGTTCCCGGGTTCGATTCCCGGCGGGGTCAGGGATTTTCTCTGCCTCGTGATGGCTGGGTGTTGTGTGCTGTCCTTAGGTTAGTTAGGTTTAAGTAGTTCTAAGTTCTAGGGGACTTATGACCACAGCAGTTGAGTCCCATAGTGCTCAGAGCCAGAGCCAATAACAAGTATTGCAGAAACAATTCCGCAGGACAGCTCGTGGCTGCGTCGCGATCATAACAACTCACGCTCGAGCGTTTCCTCGCGCTGCAGCGGTTATACGGCCACAGACGCCACCCGCCGCCTGAAATCCGGCGCCGCCTATGTGAACGCGGCGCCACACTGTCAGTGTATGTATCAACTGTAATTTTCCAATTTGAAGTTCTAGTTATCATCTTGCAGTTGAGCATTGGATTTTGCATACTTGAAAATCATGAACTACGGTTAAGCATTGTAAAATTCAGTCGCAAGTAGAAAAAGGTGTAACATCTGCAACACAACGTTTACTTTTGGTATAACAGAGGGGTGAATGCAGAGGAGGCAGCTAGATGGATTTGAACTGTGTGTGGAGCGAGTGCTTTTGGGAAAAATACGCCATAAAAAGATATTCTTGTTTCAACAAAGATCGTTCTGGCATGAATGTTTTACTCATTAATGAAGTCTCGACTACAGATATATGTGATAGATTACCATCATGCGACATTTGCATTCAACTCCTGGTGTAGGAGTACTGCATGCTCTAATTCGAAACAACAAAAATCAACGGAGTGACTATTATTGAACGTCATCAGGTCGCTCATTGAGCATTCCTATGCAGTACTGTTACTGGTGACGTGTTATGATGCCTTTATCGTTAACTTCCTAAGAAGAAATGAAAAGCTGAGCCCCTCCAAAAGACGTAAACTCGAGCAACGAGTAGTGTGAACACAATATTTTGCATCTGATAGCTCCAAAAGTGTGTTTTGGGCTACGAATTCAGCCCCAAGGGGTGTGTGCAACACAGCTGGAATTTGTTGCCAACAAATGAGACACCTTTCGGTCGCAGTGTAAGAAAATCGAGCAACAAAACTACATCATGTGTGCTGCTACATGATAACGCTCTCTGTTGATTTGAAAAAAATGGTTCAAATGGCTCTGAGCACTATGGGACTTAACTTCTGTGGTCATCAGTCCCCTAGAACTTAGAACTACTTAAACCTAACTAACCTAAGGACATCACACACATCCATGCCCGAGGCAGGATTCGAACCTGCGACCGTAGCAGTCGCGCGGTTCCGGACTGAGCGCCTGAACCGCTAGACCACCGCGGCCGGCTCTCTGTTGATTTGAGAAACAAAACTATCCAGGAGATTGATAGGAAAGTCGTCTCTCAGGCGCTTGTATTGATAGGGTAGTCTTCTCTCAAGCACTTGTCCCTCTCCTCAAATATACGTAATATTTTACCTTTCCCGCTCTTTATCGATCAACCGTCAAGGCAATTCATTTCTAGACGAAAATACTCTTAAAACTACTCTGGTTTAACGACATCGTTAGAGGTGATTTGCGAACATTTGTCTAGCCATCAATGTAACGGGACTTCAACGGCATCTAACCCTTAGTCATTGATATGTGCCGGCGCTAACCCGTGTCATATATATGCGAATTAGACTGTAGTTCATATTTAGTCAGATAACAAATGGTCAGTATACAAGTATGCCGGCAGCGGGGGCCGAGCGGTTCTAGGCGCTACAGTCTGGAACCGCGCGACCACTACCGTCGTAGGTTCGAATCCTGTCTCGGGAATGTATGTGTGTGATGTCCTTAGGTTAGTTAGATTTAATTAGTTCTAAGTTCTAGGCGACTGATGACTTCAGAATTTTTTGAACCATTAACGTTACTGTAAGTAGTTTGACTGCATAACACCACCACAACTACTGACAACCTGAACCATTATCATCAAGCAGTTGTGACTCGCAGTGATTGCATTTTGCTGATGTTAGTCAAGATTAGCGGAACGCGCCTCTGAAGCTCCATTTGCAATACGACTAGGAGAGACAGAATCCTAAATGACAGTATAGGTCACCCAGCCAAGAGAAGAGTCCGTGTAATGTCTCAGGTTCTTGCTGTTTGGTATTAATGCAGTTCCCGATGGTTTCACACTAACGGTTTCTTTTGGCTATCGGAATACTCATATGGGAATTATGAAAGTGTAATCGCTAGAACGCTCAACTACCTTAATAACACCTCATTCTGGATTGAATACGACTCGGAAAGCGACATTAATTTGAGGCTTCCATCCATCTCCTGACGTCTTACTGTAAGAAGTCTGAAGTGCACGCACAGCTGTGTTGCCTGCCGCAAGGATTCTGTGAAGTGTTGTGGCAGCTGGCAGTCATAGCTGAATACAG
Organism: Schistocerca cancellata; assembly: GCF_023864275.1. Classification (NCBI taxonomy): domain Eukaryota; kingdom Metazoa; phylum Arthropoda; class Insecta; order Orthoptera; family Acrididae; genus Schistocerca; species Schistocerca cancellata. The sequence goes on along the minus strand of NC_064631.1, from coordinate 390,110,857 downwards.
ACATGTGCAAATATCCTCACTGCTCTAGGGGGACTCGTCTTTGTTGCATTTTTTCCATACCGTAATCAGCACAATAAGATAAGGCTAATTCTGCTGAAGAATTTGATGCCCACAAGCCCTTAAATAAGAATCTCCTAGCGGGAGTAATGCATGAAAGGAAACAGACTGTTGGACAATAGAATGGACAGATCCCTGCTTTTTGTGTTTCCGATAGCGCCTTCGATAAGAATCTGGTGTCATATTATGCTTCAGAACCCTAAACTGTTTATTTTTTTACTTCATACTAAAACAAAAGTTATGATATGAGAAGAGGAAATGACTTATATGCTTTACAGGAACTTTAGTTTTCCGAGTTTATTTTCTCACTTCATACTAAAACAAGGGCGTTAATATGAGAAGAGGAAATGAAATATACGCATCCAAGACGTAATATTCCCTTGTGTGCTACTACTGCATACATGAAAGCCCTGCAGTTAATTTTTGTATGTTGGATAAATTTTGATATCACCTTACATTCCTTTGTGAGAAGGTTCCTATTTTCTTGGGATTCAATAGAGTGGAAATTTCATCACTGGTTAATATTCTGATCACTAATGACATGATCCCCATTGCAATTGCTCCATGGCACCTGTGAGTACAGTCTCACGTTGGTTACTATAAGAACACGCAGGCAGTGATATCCGCTCACTGCAGTCAGAGCCAAGGTGATTTCTTTCTGTTTATGGCGAAGCGTCTGCTGCAGTGTCCACGCTCAGCCAACATAAACAAATCGCGGCGGCTTTGGGCACTGCTAATCGCTGCACTTGTCGCGAGCCTCGACAACAAGAGCGCACTGTCTCTGCTAACGATACCATGGAGTTACTACATCTTACTTAACGTAATATGCAGGACGTGGGTTGGGTAAAAATTCAGTTTGATCTTCCCATCGCATTAAAATACGTTACAGTCATATTTGATGCAATATTTATTGTTGGTTATCTCTCTAATGTTAATAGTATTGATTCAGATTGTGCGTGAACACGAAAACACACACACACACACACAGTCATTGATTCCAGTGTGGGTGACAACTACTGTGTGTTAAACGACACATGCACCAGTCAGTTCCTCAGTTGGCGTCGAGTGGTTGAGATTTTTCAGTTACCTTGCATTGCAAGAATTGTTAAGGAGGAGACTGAAAGTAAGTGGACTTGTATGCTAAAGAGCTGCCACAAAGCAAAGCTTAACCGATATCAGATAATTGTCCACATGGGTTTTGTGGACGAGTATACTTTTAGTAACCAACCCACCCACGTTCATTACGTAGGATTTCTCGAAGGCGTAGGCGCATTGATTTCATTAAGTCGTCGACAGTGTAGCGTGATGGTTTACTTCCCACCGTACGTTTTCTATTTTCGTCCAAAGGTCGCTTGCATTTGTAGGTCGACATGGCAATGACCTTCTGACCTCTGCCCACATATTCTCTATCTGGTTGATGTTCGGTGATCGTGGAACAAACGGCAACAGCTTTATCCTCTCTTGGCCCTGAAACAAATCTGGCACTGCTCTGCTATGATGGATGGGGCTCTGCTCTTGTAAATAAACTGTTACCTCGTTAGTTCATATATTTATATTTAAATAACGTATTTGTAATAAGCACATTGGATTATTATTTTCCACAGTGTTTAAGAATTCAGTCCGTGTCATAGATAAGTGACCTAGATATATCTACTAGTAGCAATGTAACGTAATTATAACCCATATTTATGTGATGTAAATACTGAATCGAACAATACACATCTATTTCAGTGGTGGCAAGATACACCATATCGGATTTGCTGATGACATAATGAAAATAATAATAATAATAAAAATCCCGTGTGGCCGAAAGGGGAAACCCTCTCCCATATGGGTGGCACCGAGGAAATCAGATACTTGGGGTTAACTAAATACTAACACAATCCTGAACGGCTACTGTCCTGGAATCACCCTGGCCAAACCAATGAAACACAAACATGAACTGTGCAAGCAAAGGCAACTTTACCCCAGTTGGTACACAACCCGCCTGTCGACAGGCGGCAGTTCGATTTTCGGATTCTGGGTAGTCCAGGTTAGCACGGCAGAGAATACCGAAGATCTCTGGTAAATTTCCCTACAAGAAAAAAACATGCATTTGAAACCTAAACATCGATACATTGATCCAAACACGAAAACTAAATAATCTCACAAAAGAAATCGACCGACAAATATTTCTCATCCTTGCTCTTCAAGAACCATGACCAGTTGGCAATGAAACCTTGCATTACGGAAACCATTGCATCTTCAAGAGCAAAATACAACAAAAGATAGCGAAAGGCGTACCAATCTTCGGCATTGCATTTCTCGAACACAGATCTATCATCAACTCTGTCAAAGAAACCACGCCCATCAACAATCGACTTATGAATATGCTCATCCAGAGCCCCAGTAAAAAATATACACTCATCAATGCACATGCCCCCACCAACATCGAAAACAAGAAAAACACCGAAAATGTCCAAACATTCTGGAACACACTCGAAAATACTATGAGCAAAATTCTCCAAGATGACATGAAAATACTAATGGGAGACTTCAGCTCTCTATTTTGGATAGAAAAAAGCTGTAGAAAAATCATTGGCACAAATACAACACACCGAAACGCTGAGACCAACGGTATACGTCTGACTGACATTTGCCAACAATTCAACCACAAAAGGATGTCTTCCTACTTTAGTATAAAACAGTACCCAGGTAACAAACATGCTTGGCTACCAGGTGCAAGCTGCTTTCGTTCGCCTTTCGAGACTCGCTGAAAGTCAGATTTGTAATTCTTTTGTAACAGAGCTACAAGCAGGCAGATACAAACTCAATAAGGGAATCGTAAGACAACGCTCGAGCAGAATTCGTCTTGTTACTTTCGGTAACACTTAGTGCCAGAGTGAAAACCTTACGGTACTGCCAAATTCGTAATGACACTTTGTTTTCTGCCGACATATTTTTTTTGTTGTGAATACATATTTTTATCCATAAAATGCCACATTTTCATAATACTTGCGAATGATACAGGAAATGAAGTAAAAACAGAACGTTTCGAAGTCAGAAGTCGGAAATATCCTACTAATTCGTGTTAAAATAGGCTCAATCGTCTTACAGGCACTTAATGCTTCATTAGGATAGACTGCCGTCGTGATGTTTCTGTAGTAGGCTGGATTTAATTTATATTAGAACAGTAAATATTTTAATTGCATTTTCCATTAGTTTACTAAAAGCAACGGTAATCATCAAAGAGAAATTAATCAGCAGCAGAATTTTCTTTCACGACATCTAAAGCGATCTGACAATGTTTAAGTTGTTTACAAATTCTACGCCAGTAGAAACCTACTGGTTCTAACGATGTCGTTAAACCAGAGTAGTTTTAGGAGTATTTTCGTCTAGAAATGAATTGCCTTGACGGTTGATCGATCAAGAGCGGGAAAGGTAAAATATTACGAATATTAGGGACAAGTGCTTGAGAGAAGACTTCCCTATCAATACAAGCGCCTGAGAGACGACTTTCCTATCAATCTCCTGGATAGTTTTGTTTCTCAAATCAACAGAGAGCGTTATCATGCAGTAGCACAGGTGATGCTCAATTTTCTTACACTGCGACCGAAAGGTGTCTCAGTTGTTGGCAACAAATTCCAGCTGTGTTGCACACACCCCTTGGGGCTGAATTCGTAGCCCAAAACACACTTTTGGAGCTATAAGATGCACTACTCTTTGCTCGAGTTTACGTCTTTTGGAGGAGCTCACCCTTTCATTTCTTCTTAGGAAGTTAACGATAAAGGCATCATAACACGTCACCAGTAACAGTACTGCATAGGAATGCTCAATGAGCGACCTGATGACGTTCAACAATAGTCACTCCGTTGATTTTTGTTGTTTCGAATTAGAGCATGCAGTACTCCTACACCAGGAGTTGAATGCAAATGTCGCATGATGGTAATCTATCACATATATCTGTAGTCGAGACTTCATTAATGTGTAAAACATTCATGCCAGAACGATCTTTGTTGAAACAAGAATATCTTTTTATGGCGTATTTTTCCCAAAAGCACTCGCTCCACACACAGTTCAAATCCATCTAGCTGCCTCCTCTGCATTCACCCCTCTGTTATACCAAAAGTAAACGTTGTGTTGCAGATGTTACACCTTTTTCTACTTGCGACTGAATTTTACAATGCTTAACCGTAGTTCATGATTTTCAAGTATGCAAAATCCAATGCTCAACTGCAAGATGATAACTAGAACTTCAAATTGGAAAATTACAGTTGATACATACACTGACAGCGTGGCGCCGCGTTCACATGGGCGGCGCCGGATTTCAGGCGGCGGGTGGCGTCTGTGGCCGTATAACCGCTGCAGCGCGAGGAAACGCTCGAGCGTGAGCTGTTATGATCGCGACGCAGCCACGAGCTGTCCTGCGGAATTGTTTCAGGAATACATATTATTGCTGGTGGGTAGAATGTTAAGCGAATTATCTTCGATGTTCCATCAGACTCATAATTTTTTACCGAAATGCGGTAAAAAAAATAAAAATAAATTACAGTTGGACGCGAATACGCATCTATAAGTTTAGAACGTACGACGATTACCACTTTTTTATGTTTATCTCATTTTTCTCGTTTCCGTTCATTGTATCTGTTCTAGGCGGACGCCGAAAGACACCCGTTTCAGTTTGTTGTTGATCCATTAACTCAGTTTCTCTATTACAGAGGGCAGTTGGCCCAGTGACCGAAACCACTTTTTTTGTTTTTTCGTTTTTTCTTTTTTTTTCTAAAAAACCTTAAGTGCCACCGCCACTTTTCATTCTATAACAAAAAAAATCTGGTCCACTTCAGGCGTTGGCTCCTGACTAAACCTACTCCAGACAGCTACCTATGTACCAGGGGAAATATGGGAAATCAAGGTTAGGGCTATCCATACCAACAAAACATAATCTTCCTTTTTCTGAATTTTATTTTTATTTTTTTCTCTCTCTCTTTTTTAGCGCGCGCGCGCGTGTGTGTGTGTGTGTAATTGATCAGAGGCCTTAGGCGCCCCGCTGGTTATATGTTGAGTCACGTCTTCTCGAAATTGATGTGTTCCGGTAAATTGTTCAGAAATGTTCATTGGTTCAAACAGGAAACCTTCTTCTCTCTTGGCTTAACACATTCCAGCTGCAAGGCGGGTCGTGGAAAGCACTCCCAAGAAAGTTTGAGAAAAATTGTCTGTATTTTGGGTGACGGACAACGACATAATGACAGTCATTGAGGTATGTCCAAAAATTGAGTACAGAGTCTACAGTGTGTCCAAATAGGTAGTGAATGGTATGTCCGCGAATCCAATTCACAGCATTGGTCTTTGTCCGAGGAAAATAGTCACGTTCCGGAAATAATAATGAAAGGGGAGTAATCCGATCCGGAATGTCCCGCGTTAGAAAAGCCACAATAGGACGAACCAAGTGCCAAACCTCCGCCGCCGGTCCGCAAACAAACCGATGTTCGTCATTGTCTGGCACTCCACACGTGGAACATAGAGGTGATTGGGCGAGGTGGATACGATGAAGACGAAATTGGTTGATTTGCTTACCATTGACAGTTAGGTACCAGACAGATTGAACATTCGTGTCAAGGTAACAGGCGAACACCACGCGCCATACATGACGCCAGTCAACCTGGGGGAACTTTTGTTCAATCGGGTTAGGTGGACGACCTAATTGGAGGACATTGTATACTGCCTTTGCGTTGAGTAAAAGTTGTCTTGGTAAGGTGAGGCGTAGGTAACTGAGTTCAAGTAAGAAGTATCGTATATAATGGAACTGGGCTGGAACATCCGAGATCATCACTGGGGCTGACAGGAAAATGCCGACAGGAGGAGACCAGTGAGGCTCGTTGGGCAACGTGTCCATACCGTCATCTGGGAGCTGACAAATAGGACGCGAGCTCTATCCGGCACGTGAAACAGACCTATCCCACCTCGTTCACGGGGAAGAGTAAGGGTTGCATAGTTAACTTTGAACAACAGCCCAGAGCTGACGAAAGATCCCATCGCTGCCAACATGCGACGTGCCACAGTAAACGGGAAAGGTAGAACTTGTGCTACGTGGGGAACTCGGGATGCGATATATATATATTTTCATATCGAGCTCGTAGGAGATTATCTAGGGATAGAAGGCGATGGTCTATAAGACCTGCTCTGATCATTAAAAGGAGGCGTCTGCAGTTGATGGTGGCTGAACGCCGGAGATCAGATGAAAAATCTATTCCCAAACAACGAATGGTATCAACGGTGGTGAGAGGTGTAACGCTCTCCACGGGAAGTCCCGTACCAATGAACATAACTTGTGACTTAAGTACGTTTAAAGAGCTACCCGATGCCTCACCGTAAGTCGCTACCCACGTCAAAACAGCTCGAACCTCGACGGCATTACGTAAACAGATGACTACATTGTCAGCATAGGCCGTGGAACAGAATCGATAGTGATCTATGGACAACCCTATCAAACGTTGTCTAAGTCCACATTGCAAGGATTCCAAGGAAAAGGCGTACAAAATCGCTGATAGAGCTCAACCTTGCCGTACGGATCGACTTATTTTTATCGGAGGAGTGAGTCTGCCATTGTACATAATCCGGGATGAGGCACCCCGCAGAAGGCGCATCACTACCGTGATAACGGCGACTGGGAAACCCATATGGTGGAGAACGGCCGTAAGGAAAGAATGGTCAACCCTATCAAAAGCTTGACTAAAGTCCAAAGACGCAAGTGCCCCAGACAGGCGTTGTGCCTGGGTAACGGCGATCATATCCCTGCAGCGGCATAAAGCCGTGCGGATATTACTATCCCCTCCCAAAGATTCTTGGTCTGGCGACACAACATATCGGGCAACGTTTTTAAGTCGTGCCGCCAAAAGGCGAGTGAAGATTTTCATATCACTGTTAAGGAGGGTGATGGGCCGATAATCTGATATTGTTGCCACCATGCGATTTATGTACAGGAAAAGTAATCCCTCCCATGAAAGCGTCCGGCACAGGTACTTCCGGAGACATCAGTTCCCGACAGATGGAGGTGAAGGTGGACTCTAAAAAATCATGGAAGGTGCGATAAAATTCGAGGGGAAGACCGTCGGGTCCTGGGGAGCCATTGATGGTTCCTGCCCGGATCGCATTGCGGACTTCATCATCAGTCACCTCTGACATCAAGTCAATCGCCGCATCTCCTGTGATACCACCGAAGTTGAGCTGTGAGACTTCCTCGATCAACTCTGGGGAATGTGGAATTTCGGCGTAGAGTTTCTGGTAGTGGGCGTGAAGCCCATTCCCTATTGCAGATTGGGTTACGTAGCGACGCCCTTCTTGGTCTGTTTGGACGTGAATCAATTTTCGGCGTCAATTTTGGCGTTCTTGGATGATATGGTACATCGACGGATGTTCATGAGGCATGCGATCAGTAGTACGAGATCGTACTATCGCTCCTTCCAAATGCCTCCGCCTGAGATTGGAGATTTGTGCCTTAGCATGGTTCATCCTTGTATGGCGCTCAGGGGAGGCTGGCATCGTGGAGCATTCTCGTAGGATCCTGTAGTAAAAGTCCATAGTGCTCTTCCTCCAGGCTACAACATCTTTGCCATACCGGATCAAAGTTTTTCGAAGAGCAGGTTTTGCACACTGGATCCACCAGGATATGGTAGACCGATACATGGAACGGCGTCTGTTACATGTGATCCAAGTTTCTTCTATTAGAAGTCGACAGTCAGGTGAATTAAGAAGAGCCGTGTTCATTTTCCATAATCCACGTCCGTGCCATACTGCCTGTCTTGTGAGAACAACATCACAGAAGTAAGCCTCATGATCTGAGAAAGCAACAGGCCAGATTTCAGGCTGTCGAGTGTATTGAATTAGGGATCGCGAGATGTAGATGCGATGCAGTCGGCTAGAGGAGTGCGCAGTGTAGTACGTAAAGCCCATAAGATCACCGTGAACATGTCTCCACGTGTCGACAAATTGTGGCCGCTTGACGACTGTTTCCAGAGATGCGCACGGTGAGTGACACTGCAATTGATCCTGAGGTCGCTGGGTGCAGTTGAAGTCTCCACCGGCCGCATCTCGTGGTCGTGCGGTAGCGTTCTCGCTTCTCACGCCCGGGTTCCCGGGCTCGATTCCCGGCGGGATCAGGGGTTTTCTCTGCCTCGTGATGACTGGGTGTTGTGTGCTGTCCTTAGGTTAGTTAGGTTTAAGTTGTTCTAAGTTCTAGGGGACTGATGACCATAGATGTTAAGTCCCATAGTGCTCAGAGCCATTTTTAAAAAGTCTCCACCCATGACCCAGTCATCGTGTGGTCCCATAAAAAGGGGTGTAACTTCATTCGTGAAGAAGACATTGCGTTCATAAAGGTAGCTGGAGCCCGACGGCGCATAAATGTTGACGATGCGTACACCAAAGAGAGTAAGGGCCATACCTCTGCCGTTGGGGAGGTACAGGACATCTTCGGCAAGAAGACCTTCTCGTAAGATGATGGCAACACCGCTACCGGTGTCCGAAGCGGGAGAAAGATGCGCCGTGAAGCCATGTGGTGGTGAAAAATCGGCGACATGCACTTCCTGAAAAAGCGCAATATCTATGTCCGCATCATAAATCATATCGCGGGGCAGCACTAGTTTGTGGGGCACACGAATGGTCGTGAGGTTAATCGTTGCGACACGATAATGCTGGTGTTGGAGTCCCACAGGCACAGGTGGGGCTCCTTCTTCAGGAGCGAGAGGTCGTCGATCTTGCCGGTCCGCTGAAGAGGTTGCTGTTGTGGACAGTTTGCGGGCGCGGGCGCAACCGATGGGGGCGCCCCCATCATTAGCACCGTCCACCCCAGTCCCTTCGACCTCCACGTCGTCTGCCCAGGAGACTGATACTGCGGTAGTGCATCGGCTGTGCACATCATACACGTGGAGAGGAGACGTAGTTTTCGGCTCAGCGGATAGGCTCTCTTCACCGTCGACCTGTGGGGGCCACGGCGCCAGTAAGGAGGGGTGTTCGTTGCCAGTGGTCGCCTGTGGCGGGTCGTTCGCACCAGACTTTTGGTCATCAAAGAGCGGTTTGTCGTCCATCTTCGGGTCTGCATCCCTGGTATCCATCCGTGGAATGGATTCATCAGGGGGTGTGCGGCTATGTTTCTTTCTCTTTCGTGTCGACCCTTGTTTTCGAACATGTCGTTCAGAGTCTGATGGCGGGTGGCTTTCGTCTGACTCTGGACCATTCTGAAGGGAAGCAGAATTATGTACCACTCCCGAATCAAAGTCCATCTCAGTAGCATTTTCAGTCACAGTGCTGCAAAGATTCGGCAGGTCAGGATCTGGCGTATGTGGCACCTCAGAAGGAATCTCAGTAAAGGCTGCTTCTACCTGATCAGACGACGTCAACGGAGCCGGAAAACCCTGTGTAGAGGTGCTACCTTCCTTGGCAACCTTGGCATATGTGACAGGGATCTGAGTGATCACAGCTGGGGACGCTTCCTCGCCGACCGGCGTCTGGATCAGGCGGCGTCGCATGCAGGCGGATCTGACGTGGCCTTCTTGTCCACAACCCGCACATGTTCGGGGTTGGCCGTCGTACATGACAATGGCTCGCAGCCCGCCAATTGTCAGGTATGATGGTATATGTTTTTTCAGTTCAATTTTGACCTGACGCACACCATTAAGGACATGGTAGGTCGTGAAGGTTTGCCATTTTTCCTCTATGTAACCGATGACGTTACCGTACGGTTGTAACGCCGAGACAACTTCGTCCTTCGGCACTTCAAAAGGTAGTTCGAACACCCTAATCGTGCGTTGACCATACTCTGCGAGTTCAAGGGTTACAGCTCCGACGTGACCATCAGAGTATTTGAACTTAAGTCCATTGGAATGGCGGCGAATAACATCTTCATACACCTCGGTGTTTGTCATTTTAATATAAACTACTCATGATCGAAAAAAGGATTCCGATAGCGTGGTTAGGATCTAAACGAACTTCTTCACGTATGAACGTTTCAACTTCATGTGCACGAGGTCGCGCATGTTCAGCTGGGAAGGACGGCGGTAAGCGCTCGACATGGTGTTCACGGTGGACGGACACAAGCCTTAAAGCTACGACGCGGAAGTAAACAACGCCTGCAGCGGAGCACTGGCCGGCGCGCAGGGCCGTCCGCACGCTGCCACGGCTGACAGCCGACTATGAGGGGCGGACTATACATACGGCGGTCCATTTAAAGATCAATAACACAAGCAGTTCTGAGGTACCGGATATCGATCCATGCTGAGAAACCCGTATTAATACGTGGAGTAGCCTTCATGGGTGGCAGTGACTGGATAGTCCCTTTGTTTGGCATGGCCGATTTCCTTCCTCAACGTTAGTAGTATCAGAACGTGTGCTCCGCCTCTAATGACCTCGATACGACGGGATGCTAAAGTAAATCTCCCTTCTTCGTTTACCACGGAAAGCAACTCAGGCGCTGACTATGGCATGTAGTCGACTATACATACGGCGAATACTGTCCTAGGATACTTCATGCTACGCTAGCTCGATCAGTTTACGTATTTCTGTAAGAGTTGTGGATTGACAAATCGCTCGAGTCAATTCTCTTTCGACCATATCCCGCTCGTGGTCGATTTCAGATAAGCCCGGAGATCATGCTGGCGAGGGAAGTTGCTGTATGTCTAGCAGAACACGTTGATATTCACGGGCAGTGTGTGGGTGGACATTGTCCTGTTAGAATAACTTATCACCTTCCACTTCCAAGAAAGGTAAGAAAAAGTGTCTAACAACATTCTGCACGTACCAGGTGCTGGTTAGCATTCCTTCCAGAAACACATAATCGAACAAGGCTCGTAGCTTATCGCGCCTCACACAGTGTCTGTTGGACGAATCCCCTCTACGAGACAGCGTTCACCAGGCGCACGTCGTACGCGCAAACGATCGGCACTTGCGTTTAGCCAGAATCTGCTTTCATCACTGAAGACCACGGAGCGCCATTCCATCATCCAAGTAATACTCTGAGACCATCAGTCGAGGCGTGCACGTTGATGATGGGCGAGAGTGGAAGACACGCCAGAGGTGTGCGAGCCGATAGACCCACTGCTAATAACAGGTCGCAACAGTTTGTTTTGACGCGTCTTCGCTCATAATCCCTCTTGTCTGTGCTTCGGTAGCTGTACGATCTGCCACTGCTGTCCATAAAATACGGATGTGACAATGTTCAAATGACCAGTGATACCAACATAGTTGCACAGCTAACTGGACACGTTCAATTCGTGTGGCAATTCTCAGAAAGAACTATCTCACCACTCAGAAGGCCAAAATTTCACCCCTTTCAAACACGTGCAGTAGGCTGTAATAAGCACCAGCGCGTTTCCGTTGCTGGTAGCACTGCAACGACGTGACCTGTTGGCGGAAGATGTTGAAATCATTATCAGTACATCTACTGCCTTGGTGGTATATCCTGTCATCAGATCAGAGTCGATGTCCTCTTTCCAGTTACACTATTTCTTTTGGGCAGTGTGCTGCGTTCCATAATATTTCAATTGTCATATTAGTTGGTTACTGTTGACGCGTGAAAGTGATCTGAGCTGGATCTTTCATCTCGTTTTTCAAATGGCTCTGAGCACTAAGGGACTCAACTGCTAAGGTCATCAGTCCCCTAGAACTTAGAACTACTTAAACCTAACTAACCTAAGGACATCACACACATCCATGCCCGAGGTAGGATTCGAATCTGCGACCGTAGCGTCCGCGCGATTCCAGACTGTAACGCCTAGAACCGCTCGGCCACTTCGGCCGGCCCTCGTCTTTCACCTCGACTGTGATGGAACATGGGATTAATGGACATATTTACCGTACGTTCTTTCTACCCTTTTAATTTACCTGAAGTAGCTTTAGGTCTCAAACTCTTTTCTGGACGCAGTACATGAACGAGTTTACTTTTCACCTTTAACATTGTTAACTACATCGAAGCCAAACCATATGAGAGTTCTTGTAATTGCATTCGTCTACATCCTCATCTATTATCCACAACGGAACATGGCTTTCTACTAGTCGTTGCGGTGCACCTGCCCCTCTGTTGCTGTCACCTGAAGACAAACGAAGAGAGTCTCTCGGTGCATATCGCTTTTGACAGCTAGCAGAAAAGACCCAATGATCTGTCTATAGTCCACACTCGTGTGATTAGATCTGTGACTGCTGCTTTCATTGAACAGTGCCCTATCGTGTACCTGTAGAAGTGATGGTCAAGAAGCAAGTGGATTGACGTTTCGGGGGACTCTGTGTCTGCTGATATTTAAACGTATCAATTGGTCTCCTCGAAGTGAGATAATTTCTTGCACACCCGTGTCTTTTGACAACTGTAAAAACTTCTATACCCCTATTTTTGTAATTCTTCTATATTAGTGTCTGTTTCAATTGCTTATATCACAACAGTTGTTCTAACTGGCGAATACCAGTTTCTGTGCAGGCATGTCATCGTTAAACGAAACGATTTCATTCACATTAGAACGACGCCGGTCTTGTGGAAATACTTCACAGGTAGTGAGAGGTCTGGCTAGGAGATCGTCTTCAGGATTTCAAAAGGCCTCGTACCAAGATATATCACATGACCCCATTAAAAGAAATACATTGTCGTCAGACAAAGTAAACGAGGTGTCTGTGGAACAAGGTGTTTCCATCTGCCTTTCACGGATAGGAGGTTGTTGAAAGTTTTATTGGATCTACATCCGTACACGAAGGTCAGGTGAAATACCTTCCAGCTACTTATGGAGTACGTCTGTGAGGAGCACAATCCGCGCTCGTACATAAATTAGCAGAGAGGTAGCGGATCCGAGTGTGTTAGGAAAGAGTCACTTTCCCCATAAGTAAAGTGACATTCTGTGTTGATTGTAATTCACAACTTTGTGGTAACGAATCGCAACAGCCCGCACTCCACCGTCCCGAACCAGGAACAGCTAATACGTGTTTACTAACCTATCGTTCACTATCGCTCACAAGTTCATTGCAAATCTCCGTTGATTGTATTCCACAATATAACGATAGGGATTTATGAGTACAATGACCCACGCTTCATTCATAAGTAAGCAAGCTGCGCAAGGTGGTTGCAGCCATCCCTCTTACTAGGCAGAGTACATGGAGTCTGCCGCAAACAGAAATCCCACCCGCTGCTGCACCCATAGTCAAATTCTGAAGCCCCCACTCTTAACCTACTGTGACACGACTTCTCCCACAGTGTGTTTCCTACGCGACCCCCGTCCTTACCTTGAACAGAAGCTCCACCACCAACGTAACCCTCCACTGAGAAAAGGCGCGCCAAACTCCGAGCAGTGAGGAAGTTGTTAAGATACTCTCTGTTCTTCCACCAACGATTTGGTGTCGAAAGTTCTCCAATTAGCCGTCCTTAGACTGACGTCTTCGTAGAGCATTATAAGTCACTTCTAGAAGTCATTTATATGCCACGTTACTAATTTATTTATATGCCAATTCCCTAAGTCAGTGATGTGTTCTAGTGTCGACTAATTCGTATTTTTCCCAAGAACAAAATTTTCAAAACGCAGCTCCTACAATCCCAGTCTCTAGCTCCAACTTTTTCTTCTTTCTTTTTGATGGAGGGTCATCATTCTGACTGGTTTGATGCGGCCCTCCACGAATTCCTCTGCTGTGCCAACCTTTTCATCTCAGAGTAGCTGTTGCAACCCACGTCCTCAATTATTTAGTGGATGTATTCCAACCCTGTCTCCCTCTACAGTTTTTGCCCTCTACAGTTCCCTGTAGTACCATGGAAATCATTCCCTGATGTCTTAACAGATGTCCTATCATACTGACCCACCTCCTAATAAGTGTTTTCCACATATTCCTTTCCTCTCCTCATTCCTTACCTTATCAATCCACCTAATTTCCAACATTCCACATCTCAAATTCTTCGATTCTTTTCTGTTCCGGTTTTCCCACAGTCCATGTTTCACTACCATACAACGCTCTATTACAGACGTACGTTTTTAGAAATTTCTTCCTCAAATTCAGGCCTATGTTTCATACCAGCAGATTTCCCTTGGCCAGGAATGTTCTTTTTGCCATTTATATGCTGCTTTTGATGTCCTCCTTGCTCCGTCCGCCATTGGTAAGAGAATTCCTTAACTTCATCTACTTCGTGACTATAAACCCTGATGTAACGTTTCTTGGTGATCTCATTTCTGCTACATGTCATTACTTCTTTCTTTCTTCGATTTACTCTCAGTCCCTATCCTGTACTCATACGATTGTTCGTTCCGTTCTCCTTCACTTTCACTCAGGATAGCAATGTCATCAAGGAATCGTATCATTAACATCCTTTCACCTCGAATTTTTATTCCACTCCTGAGCCTTTCTTTTATTTCCCTCATTCCTTCTTCGATGTACAGGCTACATCCTTGTCTTACATCCTTTTTAATACGAGCACTTCGTTCTTGGTCCACCACTCTTCTTATTCCCTCTTGGTTGTTGTATATATTTTATATTACCCGTCTCTCCCCATAGCTTACCCCTGTTTTTATCGTAATTTCGAACGTCTTGCACCATTTTACATTGTCAAAGGCTTTTCCTAGTACGACAAATCCTATGAACGTGTCTTGATTTTTCTTTGATCTTGCTTCGTTTATCAACGGCAACGTCAGAATCAGCCGGCCGAAGTGGCCGTGCGGTTAAAGGCGCTGCAATCTGGAACCGCAAGACCGCTACGGTCGCAGGTTCGAATCCTGCCTCGGGCATGGATGTTTGTGATGTCCTTAGTTAGGTTTAACTAGTTCTAAGTTCTAGGGGACTAATGACCTCAGCAGTTGAGTCCCATAGTGCTCAGAGCCATTTGAACCATTTGAGTCAACGTCAGAATTGCTTCTCTCGTGCCTTTACCTTTTCTAAAGCCATACTTATCATCGTCTAGCACACCCTCAGTTTTCTTTCCCATTCTTCCGTATATTATTCTTGTCAGCAAGATGTAGGCATGAGCTGTCAAACTGATTGTGCGATAATTCTCGTACTTGTCAGCTCTTGCACCGTTGGGAATTTTGAGGATGATGCTTTTCCGAAGGTCAGATGGTATGTCGCCAGAATCATACATTCTACACATTAACGTGAATAGTCCTTTTGTTTCCACTTCCCCTAGCGATTTTAGACATTCTGATGGAATTTTATCTATCACTTCCGCCTCATTTGATCATAAGTCCTTCAAAGCTCTAATACTGGTTCCCCTATCACTTCTAAATCGACTCCTGTTTCCTCTTCTATCACACCATACAAATATTCCCCCCTCATAGAGGCTTTCAATGTACTCTTTCTACCTATTCGCGCTCTTTCCACCATATTTAGCAGTGGACTTCCTATTGCACTCTTAATGTTACCACACTTTCTTTTAATGTTTTAACGTCCCCTTAGAAAAATTATGAATGACTGTGCTGGTAAACTTCTACGTTATTTGATTTTCAGACAGCTGAGCAAAACTCAACGTACTCAAACAGTTTCCACTTTACTTATTCTGATCATCACAAAACTAACACACAATATTTTTAGCGCAACGAAATCTGACTTTCAATAGTCCCTACAAAAGAATAGCCCTAACAATAACCTATACCTTTCATGAATCACTTACCCCACAAAAATCTTCGTTACTCGGACTACTGAAGTACAACGAGCACAAATACTGCCAGCTAACTAGAAGATTCTAGCTACTGAAGAACTACTGATAGGCATAGTGAGCAAATGAAAGATTTTGATAGAGAACAAACAATGTATTTACCTTAATTGTGTTCAAAAGTCATCATATATACAAATTTCCTTTTTCTGGTGGAGACACGTCCAGATCGTCTGCTTGTGGTAACTTCTCAAAACTCTGGCACCTCTCTCTCCACATGCCCCACTCCTGGCAGCTCACCTACAACTGCACAACGCCACGCACTACTCACATCCAACTGCCCAACACTACACAAGCGAATATTCCAACAATGAGTCCAACGAGCCACAGACTGCACACAGCGCAGTCAGCGATTTTCATACAGAGCACTACGTGGCGTTACCAACATAAAGACCTGAACAGCCAACTTTTAGTGTCACCCAAGGTTGTTTTGACTTTCCTTTATGCTAAGTCTGTCCTTGTGGCAAACCTTTCTTTTTCGGTTTCTTCACATTTCTCATGCAGCCATTTAATTTTAGCTTCCCTACACTTCCTATTTATTTGATTCCTCAGCGACCTATATTTTCAGTATTTTTGAATTTCCTGGAACATTTTTTGTACTTCCTCCTTTCATCCATCAAATGAAGTATATCTCCTGTTACCCATGGTTCCTCCGCAGTTACCTTCTTTGTACCTATTTTTTTCTTTCCAACTTCAGGTATGGCCGTTTTTGGAGATGTCCATTCCTTTTCAACTATACTACATACTGAGCTATTCCTTATTACTGTATCTATAGCCATATGGTACTTCAAGCGTATCTCGTCATTCCTTAACACTTCTGTATCCCACTTTTTTGCGTGTTGATTATTCCTGACTAATGTCTTGAACTTCAGTCTACTCTTCATCACCACTATATTGTGATCTGAGTCTATATCTGCTCCTGGGCACGCCTTACAATCCACTATCTGGTTTCGGAATCTCTGTCTGACACTGACTTAATCTAACTGAAATCTTCCCGTATAACCCTGCCTTTCTCAAGTATACCTCTTACTCTTGTGATTCTTGAAAAGTGTATTCGCTATTACTAGCTGAAACTTGTTACAAAACTCAATTAGTCTTTCTCCTCTCTGCCTCCTTGTCCAAAACCCACACATCTTCTCCAGTAACTTTTTCTTCTACTCCTTCCCGTGCAACTGCATTCCAGTCTGTCATGACTATTATATTTTCGTCTCCCTTTACGTACTGTATTACCCCTTCGATATTCTCTTATACTCTCTCTATCTCTTCATCTTCAGCTTGCGACGTCGGCATATATACTAGTCCTTAAGATCCCTTCTTTTTGGATGGCACCAGAACACGGAAAATTATTCGGCTTTCTTATATGACATAGTATAAACGTATATTCTAGGTATATAATATTACTGCATAATATTGAAATCCAACGCCACTTCCGCACTATTTATGTTTGCAAGTAAAAAAAGAAAAAAAAACGTGAAAAATCTCCACTTGTCCGTCAAATAATTCAATATTCTGAGGAGGTGCCCAAAATCAACTTGTGTGAGCCTCACCGGAACAATGAGCTCACATTATTATGAATACGATCGCCATATTCGAGTAATTTTATCAAGGGATAATCTTTATACAGCTGTAAAATTAAGTGGAACACAATGTACATCTGGAGAAATTCATGTAACATGTGTCACCCAGTTTCGAAATTCGAAAACCAAATGAGTTTACAGACATACATTTTTACATTATTTTTTCATAGTTTATATGTTGATTAGCTGCCACTCACACATTGATTCAGACATCGTGTTCCGTAAGTCCCATAGTAAAGGAGACCCTTCGAGGATGGAGAACGAGTCCAGATTTCTTTAAATGATATTAACACTTATTTTAGGAGGAAAGCTATAACTCTGGACTAGGAACTGTTACATCACTCAGACATTGAGTATGTCATAACACTGATAAACTGCTTCACAGGAGTACCACAAACTTGACAAGAGTGATTAAACGTGATCTCGACAGGGATGCGCCCCGAAACACACACATAAATGAGTCTGCTCTTCAGGAACTCTGCCAGCCAGCTGTGTCTGATTCACGTAGTACGGTCAGCAAGCAGCAGGGGAAACAGCAGCGAATATCATAAGCCACTATTGGCCGGCAAATATTATTGTTACTGCTGTATAGAGTTTAACTATCTTCAGTTTGTGACTGGACATGATAATCCTATGATGAACGCGGTAGTAGAGGAAGGCGTAGAAGAAATAGTTACAGGTGGTGGTTGAATGAGAAGTAATAAATTAAAAAGTCATGCCTAACGCTCTACTGTGCAGCACTTTAAGGAAAAGTTACTTTTTCACACATCTAAATGCGTATTATGGGGCATCGATTGAGGTTGATGCATACCACTAGGATACACAATCCGAAACTCTGGTTATCAGCAGAAACAGGAAACATCATAAATGATCAAAGAGATTAATTTAAAATAGGGATTTATTTAGTAAACACAGTCGGGGTCTTGTAAAAGTTGTTATATTTTATTTGTGGATGACCGATTTCGATCTGCTGCAGGGATCATCATCAGATATACTCGTCTCAGAGCAGTGTTCTGTACGCCCGTACGGACGGGTCTTCTCCTCGACAAGGATTCGTACTGTCGTCAAGGCATGTAGATCTGATGGTGATCCCCGTAGCAGATCGAAACCGGTCATCCAGAGATGAAAAGTAACAACTTATAGGCGACCATGACTGTGTTTACACTAAAATTCCAAATTTAGATCGGTGATTCCTGCAACAATGTTCCAAAACATTTTAAATCAAGGGTGCTGTCGCACAACAGGAACGGATTATTCAAATCAATATTAGTAGGGTGGTCCAAAAGAAATGGGTGCCTCACCACTCACATACATGTATTAGTGGGAAGAGGAATCTTCTAGCTATGAACGGAAACAAGTGGTTACTGCAACAAACAGATTTATTGCCCTTAAACGTGAGAATCACCTATTGAAAAATTGAAAGGAACCATGACAAACTGGCATGGAATTACAACTATAAAGTATAATCTTGGGTCAGGTGGATGGGGAGCTTGAAACAGAGTTACATTAGTACTCGTAATACGCGGACATGACCAATTATTTGGTCATTAGCGCCCGATGTAGCCGCTCGGTGTAGCCGCGCGCTCTAGGCGCCTTGTCACGATCCCGTCGGATGTTCGAGTCCTACCTCAGGCATGGGTGTGTGTTGTCCTTAGTGTAGGTTATTTTAAGTTAGATTCGTTCGTGTGTAGTCTTAGGGACCGATGAGTTCTGCAGTTTGGTCCCATAAGACCTTACCACTAATTTCGAAAATAAGTTGGTCATTAAATGTAGGAAGTACACGGAAGCAAATAAGTGAACATCTAAAGTTTTCCAAAATGTGCATTGAGAGAAACAAGCGTACTCAGATCCTGAAGGGAGCAAACAAACTTCACGTCTGAGTGATGACCGCCCATGAGATGGAGAATCATACACTCCTGGAAATTGAAATAAGAACACCGTGAATTCATTGTCCCAGGAAGGGGAAACTTTATTGACACATTCCTGGGGTCAGATACATCACATGATCACACTGACAGAACCACAGGCACATAGACACAGGCAACAGAGCATGCACAATGTCGGCACTAGTACAGTGTATATCCACCTTTCGCAGCAATGCAGGCTGCTATTCTCCCATGGAGACGATCGTAGAGATGCTGGCTGTAGTCCTGTGGAACGGTTTGCCATGCCATTTCCACCTGGCGCCTCAGTTGGACCAGTGTTCGTGCTGGACGTGCAGACCGCTTGAGACGACGCTTTATCCAGTCCCAAACATGCTCAATGGGGGACAGATCCGGAGATCTTGCTGGCCAGGGTAGTTGACTTACACCTTCTAGAGCACGTTGGGTGGCACGGGATACATGCGGACGTGCGTTGTCCTGTTGGAACAGCAAGTTCCCTTGCCGGTCTAGGAATGGTAGAACGATGGGTTCGATGACGGTTTGGATGTACCGTGCACTATTCAGTGTCCCCTCGACGATCACCAGTGGTGTACGGCCAGTGTTGGAGATCGCTCCCCACAACATGATGCCGGGTGTTGGCCCTGTGTGCCTCGGTCGTATGCAGTCCTGATTGTGGCGCTCACCTGCACGGCGCCAAACACGCATACGACCATCATTGGCACCAAGGCAGAAGCGACTCTCATCGCTGAAGACGACACGTCTCCATTCGTCCCTCCATTCACGCCTGTCGCGACACCACTGGAGGCGGGCTGCACGATGTTGGGGCGTGAGCGGAAGACGGCCTAACGGTGTGCGGGACCGTAGACCAGCTTCATGGAGACGATTGCGAATGGTCCTCGCCGATACCCCAGGAGCAACAGTGTCCCTAATTTGCTGGGAAGTGGCGGTGCGGTCCCCTACGGCACTGCGTAGAATCCTACGGTCTTGGCGTGCATCCGTGCGTCGCTGCGGTCCGGTCCCAGGTCGACGGGCACTTGCACCTTCCGCCGACCACTGGCGACAACATCGATGTACTGTGGAGACCTCACGCCCCACGTGTTGAGCAATTCGGCGGTACGTCCACCCGGCCTCCTGCATGCCCACTATACGCCCTCGCTCAAAGTCCGTCAACTGCACATACGGTTCACGTCCACGCTGTCGCGGCATGCTACCAGTGTTAAAGACTGCGATGGAGCTCCGTATGTCACGGCAAACTGGCTGACACTGACGGCGGCGGTGCACAAATGCTGCGCAGCTAGCGCCATTCGACGGCCAACACCGCGGTTCCTGGTGTGTCCGCTGTGCCGTGCGTGTGATCATTGCTTGTACAGCCCTCTCGCAGTGTCCGGAGCAAGTATGGTGGGTCTGACACACCGGTGTCAATGTGTTCTCTTTTCCATTTCCAGGAGTGTATTATAGGCAGGCAGAGCGCGAATAAATCGAACGGCCGCAGTAGCGACTGGGTGTCAGATTCAGCCATCCCTCTGTATTCAGCGCTCCTTCTAATGACAGCAAGGCTCTCTTCATTGGTCATCTCTCCTATCCTAATACGACGTCTTGACTCTGCAACAGCATAAAGTGAAGTGTACTCTCCAAAAACTACTGTGAAGACATTACTCTGCGAAGGTCTACATGTGTTCGCCTTCGGACCACTGTGGAGGTTTGCTGTATTTCGTCAGAGCAGGAACTCGCTGCCCAATGGTGGTAAAGATTGAGAGTGCCGAGCAGTAAGACTTTAAGAGGAGATGTTAAACACGTCCTATTGTCAAATATTTGCTCTGTGTTGAACCAACAGAGCATTTCGGGATGGATGAAGGCATAAAATTTCTCCCCGCTCCATGACACGGTTCTGAAAAGGAGCCTATTCGAAGTTCTGTACGTAGACACGGCGAAAAAGCGCGGGTTCCGCGGAGAAAAACGGTGTGAGCTTAGGAAAAAGCTGGCTTCTAGAAATTTAAACCAAATGATATTCCGATGTGTCACAGTAAACGTTCTCCTGTCTAGAGACCTCTTATCTCGCTAAAAGCCTTCGGCAGATAATACTATATTTCTTTCGATAGAAAAATCGCGTCCTGTGTTCCACCTGGAGAGCGTGGGCTGGGTAACAGGAATGCCGGTTTGCCTCTCTATGGTTGCGCCCCTGCCGAGGCCGAGGACGCAACATTATTATGACGGAAAATCAGTCTTAAAATGATTCCTACCTCGTGCAGCCAGTTTGTAAGCTATGAACTCTTCGGAACCTCGACCGTACTACATAGGAAAGGCAAAGCAATAAACAGTGAAGTGGAAACAGCCACTGGCAATACTAACCCAACTCTGGTATTACGGAGTAATTTAGCGGAATGGCTACCTCATCAAGGGAATTTGGATATCTTCCTCTGAAATAGATTAACGGACATTTCAGAGAAAACTGACCACGTTACACCGTGACGTCTCATCTCCTGAAGTATGTGTCATACAAAGATACAATTTTTCAGGTATATTTTATGGTAAATGAGAGTACTGTCTGCAAATTGTGTTGCGAATACAGTTAATGGTAAACAACAAATTAAAAGTCATGCTTGATGCATGATTGACTACACAAACGGAAATTTCATACGCAGTAAAAGTTTCTCCTTTTATCGTTTTGTGGGATTCCCACCGAGAAAATGTCCCACAAAGGTTTTAATTTACGTATTTTCTTTGTTGGAAGTCGCTTCATGCTTTCGTTCTCAGACACTGGATGAATGAATTCGATGTATTTGTCCGTCGTGAAGTACGCTGCCACAAGACAAATACACAGTTTCTAACTTTAAAAATTGCCTTAATTTTTCACGTTAGGTTGTATCTCTTAATGAATAAAATAAAATTAAATTTCAAATTTTTAAATTTGTCAATAATTGCTGCAAATATTGAAAATCGAATTTTTGGTCCCCCAGCTTAGCAATTTGTACCAGTTCCTGAGTTCCGGTTCATAATTACTTAATGTTTTCGTTTTGTATTTTGGTACTCGGATTGCTATGGGTTTGTGCATCGAGTGTCATTTCTCATGTGTAGTTCACTGTTGCTGTTTGAGTTTACATATCGTTATTTTGCCGTTTGGAGATCGTGAGTGGAGCTATGGGCGCTAGATAATGGAGTGCCAAGAGGAGATAACGGAACAACGCAGACGTATCCTTCTTTTCAAGTTCAGCACAGGCGTGACAGCAGCGGAGGCTGCCAGAAAGATTTTCGACGTGTGTGGGAATAATGGCATTCGACAGAGCACGGCAGCAAAACGATGTTATCGATTCAACGTGGTTCGTTTTGAGGCTACTGGTTCTCCAGGTTCAGGACGACAGTTAGGGTTTGTGAACATCATTTGAACCCATTAATCCACAATGATCCAAGTCAGTGTGCACGAGAACTGGGAAAAGTGATGAACTGTCATCATTCCACCAGCGTGCGACATTTGCATGCAGTGGGGAAGGTTCAAGGATCGGTGTATGGTTACTGCATGTTGCAACAAAAAATCACAGAAATCAGCCGGTGGCCGTGTGTGTATCCCCACTAGCTCGTCGTAAATTAGCTCATCAAGAACATCGACCATTGTTATCCTGTAAAATTACTGGCGACGACCAATGATGTCTTTATGCTAGCATACGGGAAAGAAAGGAAAGATCGAGCCTAAACAATGCAGCGACTCCCCTTACAAAAAGCTGCGTGCAGCCACAAAAGACAGTAGGGGAACAGCGACGATGTGGTGTACTAAGAATTACCTCCCCAAGATGTAACAATAACTGTTGATATTTATTAGCACCAGCTAAGACTTATTGCAGGGGCAGTACGAGAACAACGATCAGGAAAACTGCGTGAACTGACACTACTGCCCGATAACACACGCCCACATTCTGACAAATAACACTATACAGGCGTTTGGTTGGAATGTCATTCCAGACCCATCTTATTCAACTGATCTTGGGCCCTCGATTTTTATCTTTTGAGCTCTCCATCAGAAAATTTTCAAGGAACTTCCTTTTCGGATGAAAATCTGCTCCGGACATGACAAGTTATTTGCCTCAAAACCACTTGATTTCTGCTGTCGAGAAATCGAAAAGGTACCAAGCGTTGGTAGACTCTTACTAATTGTGAAGGAGAATTTACTGTTGATGAATGAAGTCTCTGTTATGCGTATCTGTTATGTTTATTAAGCTCATGGAAAAATGCTAGGAAGTTATGCACCAACCCAATAACTATGCTTTGGATGTTAATGACATTTCTAAGAGATGGCTTTCACTACAGAATTTAAATTTCCTTTCTTGCCAAGAATGCGGAAAAACAAAACATTAATTACGTAATATTATTTTTTAAAGATAGGACTTGGATCTTAATGAATGCTCCTCCTATGATGGAAAAGTAAGTAAGGCCACATAATGCAGCAAGGTAACGCTCGGACTCAGCGCCTGCAGTCACCAGCGGGAGGGGCCCGGGGTGTGCCTCCGCTCTCCCCTGCGACCGGTCGCCGCCGCGCTCATCAGCACGCGGGCCAGACAGCCCCGCGCGGCGCCGCGCTGCAGCCACCTCCCTGAGGCGCCTGACGATAAACACTCGTTAGTCTCGTTATGAAGTTTGCTTACTGCGCAAGTTTTGCCCCTGCGCATCATCCACAGCTGGCTGCTTAAGCTCGTTTCACGGCTACCTCTCACTTGCCAGTTTACTCCCGCGCACTACCTTTCATCAGGCATTTTTCTCTTCTCATAGGACCTGACCAGATTCGTTCCACACCTCGTTACGCGAGCAAACTTCCGACGGAGTTTGCGGGAACACTTTTAATCCAAGTTATTTTTCGTTCTCGTTCGTAACGAAGCGCTCTAAAATAACACTTTTTACTGCCCAGTTCTTTACGTGATTCCATTTATTCACAAAGAATTCTACAAAAAGTTTCCTCTAGGGCTACTGTGTCTGCTTAGTCTGCGAGAAACATTACTTCTTCCGGTTTTCAGTTCTGCTATTCATTCTTCCTCAACCCAAAATGTAACAGCAATTTCGGAGGAAGATTCACATTGTTGAGAGGGCCGTTTATAACCAGATGATCTCTGCTGTAACTTGCGAATGAAACACTGAAGCATACTTCTACTGGACACTGCCGTTACTGGATGAAAGAAAAAAAATCATTCTCTAACATTTCCTGCTAATATCATAGTTGGTGAAACTTCTAAATAATTAAAATTTCTCGTGCTGCTCCACTACTTTCTTCCTAGTAATCTTCATTCTATCAGTCCTCTGTTTGTTCTCTGCATTTTTTAATAATTTTATGTGATACCTTCCCTCATATTTCTGAAGCTTTCAAGTTAGATAGTAATATGTTGTCTTTTTGTGATGCTAATTTTTATGTTTCAGAAGTTATCTTTATTTTCACTGACATGTTTGACTCCCTAAGATCCACTTTCATGCGTATCTCAGAGATACAGGCAGCTGTACAGTCGATCCAACCACAACAGAAGGATACCTCTGGAGAAGACAGACTAAACTACGATTCATTAACAGGGGCAGCAGGCTTTTGATTAGTTGCAGGGGCACAGTATGAATGATTAACATTACCCAACATGTCCCTGCTTGCACGTACTGCTAATGGCTGAAAGCGAGGAGAAACTAGAGCATTTACTTCTCCCGAGTTCATACAGTTCTACTCTACTGTTAAATGATGAGGGCATCATCTTTTGTAAAACATGTCGGAGATGAAATAATCACACGTTGAGATGTCTGGGAGGTGACTACTCAGGAGCAAGTCGTCACCAGGAAAACATAAACAGTTACCCTACAAATCCGAATGTGAAAAGTTCAATACCTTAATTGGGATTTTAAAAATTAAAAAGGAAACAGATAGTTCGAAGTTACATAAAATGGTAACTAGTGAAGAAGAACGGGACTTGTGGTCTGGTGAGTACAAAGCTATAAATATAAAAACAAATAAGAGTAATGAAGGAGTAAGTCTCAAGATGAATAAGCAAATAGGAATGTAGCCTGCTGTGAATAGCAGAGAGAACGCATTATCATAGCCAGCGTAGACATCAAGCCAACACCCTTCACAGTAGTACAAGTTCTTATGACAACTAGCTTTGCAAATGATACAACTGAAAGAATAAATGATAAGATAAACAAAATTCTTCAGGTACTTAATGGAAGCGAAAATTTGGTTGTGACTGACTCGAAGGAATGAAAAAAAAAGAACATGAGTGCGGGAAATGAAAGGGACAGGAAGCCACAGACAGAATTTTCCTCCATCTTAACCAATCGAGTATTAAGCCTTATGGCCCGTTATTGTCTTACCGTCTCTTTCTTGGGCTTGTGACACTCCTTCTTACAACACGATTTCATTCCAGCTTTTGTCGAGGAATTCGATGAGCTGAAGTATGCGATACACGCTCTATACAATCATGTTTTCTTGTGATTACTTTTCACTTAACACAAATACCCCCAGTTCTTCTCTCATTTCTTCATTTACTCTTAAGTGCTGAAACTTCATTTCTGATGTTTCCAGTTGTCTTAGACCTTTCATCTTAATATCCAACGTTCTGCCGGCCGCTGTGGCTCAGTGGTTCTAGGCGCTTCAGTCCGGAACAGCGCTGCTGCTGCGGTCGCAGGTTCGCATCCTGCCTCGGGAATGGATGTGTGTGATGTCCTTAGGTTAGTGAGATTTAAGTAGTTCTAAGTCTAGGGTACTGATGACCCATAGCGCTTAGAGCCATTTGAACCATTTTCCAACGTTCTGTTCGATATACAGGGTGATCGGAAATTCCCGTTACAGAGATCTAGGACTTGTAGAGGGGAGTGAGTAAACAATATTTTGAACAGGACCCCATTTCCGGAAACTTCATCCGACGAGACTACAGAGCGTCAAAGTTACAGGCGCGGGCGTCTGTTAGTGTACGTATGATGTTACAGACTTTCTAGGATGATAGAGAACGATAAATGTATTAATTTGAAGTTAGGATCCCTGTATCGGTAACGAAAAAGTGGAAAGTTATAAACGAAAACCATTGTGATACCTCTGACAGTTGAATACAGGTACCGGCTCTTCTGTTGCAGGGCTGGTAACTTTCAGTGGTTGTAGTGTGGACAGAAACGAGAAAAAATTTCCAATAAACATGGGCTCTAAAGTGCGTCCCTTAACAGCTATGAACACTTGCTCAATAGAGATGATGTGTTTCACATTAGCGAAGATGAACGAATGTTAATAGCGCCTCAGGTATGCAATTTTTGACGCTCTGTAGTCTCGTTGGATGACGTTTCCGGACATGGGTTCCTGTTCAAAATACGATGTACTCACTCCCTCTACAAGTCCTAGAAGTCTGTAACGGGAATTTCCACCACCCTGTATAACTGTTGATAGTGCCATTGCATTATAAAGCTTCGTTCTGGTTTCTCTTTTCGCTTTATATCTTAACGTTCTTCTTATTGTGCCTCATATGTGCTGGAAAGCGTTAATTTTCATATTTTGTATTTCTCTCCTTCGAAAGGAATGCTACGTTATTATGCTACCAACAGTAGTCTTACCTCTAATGGCGTAATTTGCTAAAAAAAACATATTTTTGTTTTCATTTTGTTGTTGGTATCTTGAAGCTATAATTTACACTTACGTTGTTTATTCTGTTCATCGCTATTTGTTATTTGTCTTCACTGTCCTTGATCATTATCACTTCGTCGGCAAAAAACATCGTAACTATACGCTTATATTTCCCTGTCCTTATAAAATGAGCTGTTCTCTCCTTCATCCACGCCATGAACAGGCTGACGATATGTAGAATAGTTCACAATTCATATTACACACTTGTTGATGCTGTAGAGGGGACTTAGCAGATAAAGATTTTCATAGGAACTCAAGTCCGGAAACGTTATCCAACGACGCTACAGAGCGCCAAAGTGATAGGTCCTGGGGCCTCTAAATACGTGTATATACAGGGTGATTGTGTGAAGATGTTACAAAAGATGTTACAAACTTTCTAGGACGATGGAGAAAGATAAATGTATTAAGCTGAGTGAAGTGTCACTGTACCTGAAACGAAAGAGTCGAAAGGAATAAGCGAAAACCGAAGTGATACCTCCGACAGTGAAATGCACGTACTGGTACTGTTGTTGCTAAGACTGTATGGTTGGCAACTTTCAGAGATAGTAGTAAGGTCCAAAAAAAGGAAAAAATGTCGAATAAACATGAGCTCTAAAATGGATACCTTAAGAGCTACCGGCACTTGTTCAATAGAGGAGACGAGTTTCGCAGTAGCGAAGATGAAAAAGTGCTCGTAGCTATTAAGATATGCATTTTGTAGCCCATGTGGAGTGGACATTTTTTCCTTGTTTTGGTCCATTGTACTACCAATAATAATTGCGAAATCTACGATCTTAGCAACAATAGTAGCAGTACATGCATTCCACTGTCAGAACTGTCAGGAAGGTTTTCGCTTATTAACTTCCGACTCGTTCGTTTCAGGTACAGGGACACTTACCTCAAATTGAAAAATTTATCCTTCTCCATCAGCCTAGATAGTAACATCATCGCGGAATCACCCTTTATATACATACATTGACGGCCGCCGGCGAACTATGACGCTCTGTAGTGTCGCCGTATGACGTTCCTATGCATAACTTGATCAACCACGTCCCTCTACAACCTCTTGAAGCATGATACACCTTGTAGATCCTGAACGATGTTGGTGCTGTACCACTCCCCGCATTACTCCCTGGCGACAGCTCTTTGCCAGTTTATGTTATTATTTTGGTGTCTTTACATAAACATTGATACGCTTTTATGAGATACGTGGAGAATTCCTTTCCCTCCATTATTGCCTGCTGCTCTCTTCTGTGAGTGCGTAGCCGGCCGCGGTGGTCTAGCGGTTCTAGGCGCTCAGTCCGGAACCGCGCGACTGCTACGGTCGCAGGTTCGAATCCTGCCTCGGGCATGGATGTGTGTGGTGTCCTTAGGTTAGTTAGGTTTAAGTAGTTCTAAGTTCTAGGGGACTGATGACCATAGATGTTAAGTCCCATAGTGCTCAGAGCCATTTTTTTGTGAGTGCGTAGAATGAATTTTCAAAGCCGATAAGTTCTAGATGTGTATCCAGAATGAATTCTTTTCTTTTTTGTGGAATTTGTTCCAGAGTAAAAACATTGTCTCTATCGGAACTTCCCTTAAGGAAGCCTGTTTGCTGTTCTAATAAAATTTCATCAGAAAGGTTTCAAAGCCAATCATTAATGATTTTACTGTAGACTGTATAAGAAGCATTCAGAAGGTTGATTCCCTGTACTTACCTGTGCTACTTCTGCCTCATTTTTAATCAGTGAAATAACCTTGACACATCTTCATTCTACTGGTATTTCACGTGTACAACAACACATATTATAGAGCTGGAGTATTTTGTGTTATATAACTTTTCCACATATCAGTTGTTTCCTGGAATGCCAATTTGAATTCTGTCAAATTTTTTAGATTTGCAATTTCCTCTTCCTGTTCTTCCATTAACTCTTATGGATCCGTCATATGCCATACTTTTTCTGCTGTTTCTAGCTGCGTGATCATTTATATGCTATTTTCTGTCTACCGTCAATGTGTTCAGCTCACCTTGTAATTGTGTCTCCTGAAGATCTATGTGCCTGTATTATTTTTCATGTTTCGTTTCTGGTTTCACTATATTTTGCTTCAGCTTCCTATTTCTGCAAGTACTGCCTATGCGTTTAATTTTCCGTTTCTATGTCTTCTTCGGTCGCTTCTTTCCAAGTTTAAACCCGTATAATCATTCATTTCGGGTTTTTCACCGGTTAATTCCTTACATTTTTTAACGTTCGTCCACTCTCCAGTTACATCCTAACTTGACAGCAGCTTAGTTCACAGCTTCCTTGGAACATATGCTCATTAAAATATTTGGCTGGATTTCTTTCATTTTTTCCTCTTGTTCTGTTTTTTGCATTTTTCCTATAGCTGGATCTTTGCTTAATTATATAATGGACCATACTCATGTTTCTCCCAGTATATACTTGTGCGTCTATCATCACTGAAGCTATGTTTTTATTTACTATCATGTAATCAACAAGAAGAATGTGGCATCGAGCAGGTCATGTTTATTTTTATATATTTCTCTCTTAAAATAAGTATTGCTACTTTCATTTTATTGAATCGACATAATCTCTCACTTTCATACCGTCGATCTTAATGTTATCTTCTCCATTTCTGCCCAGCAACTAGTTTAGTGTCCTCGTCCTTAACATGTTCCTGCATTTAGGTCCCCGACCAAGATGACAGGGTCAGACTTGTTTGTTTTAATCAGGTGTCTCAGTAATTCTTTATTGTACAGGTCTGTTTCTGCTTTCTTTCCTTCCTCTGATGCGTAGTCTAAGTTGATCATTCGTGTACTACAGCATACGGTCGTAAGTTATCTTCCCATTTCCTATCAACACCGCCACTTCACTGCACACTCTTTTCTCAGATGGTATGTCACTGAATAAAATAAGATACTGTTCTAAATATTTAGTACCTTTCAACTCATTTTTAGTTTCTGTAATCATTGTTGTATTGATATTGCAATCATTGCCCATTTTGTTCAGCTCGGTCTCATTTGTTCCAAGACCCTGTACGTTCCACTTGGCAACACTGATTGCATCTCTTACTCCATAATTCTTAATATTTCCTTTCCTGGTCTTCGGTCATGATTTCAGGCTCTTATCTTAGGTTTATTTTCAGTCTTGTGAAGTATGAATGTTTTACGTGGGTAGGTTACCGGCCTTACAGCATAACTTCGAACTTGGAGGGCCAGGCTTTGTCTTCTGAGTTTGCTGACGTGGGAAGGCTGACTTCACCTGGGAGGCCTTCTTCCTCCATGGAAGATAAGAGAAGGAAAATAATTAATCCCATCTGGGTCAAAACATCAAAAGTTGGCCAAGAGAGTCAGACAGGAAGAAAACAAAAGAAGTCTGGCCCAAGTAAGGATAACGAATGTCGACCGTGGCTAAGGGCTAAATTGACTAAAAAGTAGCCCTTTAGCGGGGCTACACTTTGTCTGTCCTCTCACCCACTGACCAATGTGGCATAGCTCACTTTACGGGAGCAAGCATCCCCCGGCATAGTTCTGTCGATCACTGAGACAGACTTTAAGGTGGTAGTCCATGAGGAGTGAGAAGTTTGCACAGAAAATATTTAATTGCTGTTTCAAGAGCCGTATAATAGGCTTTTATACACCAAGAGACATGGCGACGCTGGTTAGTTTCGGATTAGTTATCTAATGGTAAGCACATACCTGTAAACTAGATTTAAAAGGGTAAGATGTATCCTGGGCAGATGGATTCTGACCATAATTCATTGATTAATCATCAACTGAATATTAAATCTGTAAATATTGCAATGTGGTAGGAAATGAAGGTGTGTAGTGCCAATAGTAATATTCCGAGTCGGTGGTGTTCTGTTGTTGTCCCGTTTCTCATGGAGGGGCTTGCAGCCCTCGTAATTTTGCGTGGCACCATCACAGCACTGGCCTTCATTGATGTTTGAAGCACCTTCCTGCTTCCCACTGTTGAAGAGCAGTTCGGGGATGCCGATTGCATCTTTCAACACGATCGAGCACCTGTTCATAATGCACGGCCTGTGGCGGAGTGGTTACACGATAATAACATCCCTGTAATGGACTGCCCTTGCACAGAACCCTGACCTGAATCCTGCAGCACACTTTTAGGATGTTTGAGAACGCCGACTTCGTGCCAGGCCTCACTGACCGACATCGATACCTCTCCTCAGTGCAGCACTCCGTGAAGAATGGGCAACCATTCCCCAAGAAACCTTCCAGCACATGATTGAACATATGCCTGCGATAGTGGAAGCTGTCATCAAGGCTAAGGGTGGGCCAGCACCGTATGGAATTCCACCATTATCGATGGAGGACACCACGAAATTGCAAGTCATTTTCAGCCAGGTGTCCGGATACTTTTGATCACAAAGGTCGAATCACGATGTACAAATATGCACCCAGGTTTTCTGGACTAATCACGTGAATGCTCCTGCTGTGATACGAAGTCGCACCCCACACCATGACTCCAGATGTAAATGTCTTGGTTCAAATGGCTCTGAGCACTATGGGACTTAAAATCTCAGGTCATCAGTCCCCTAGAACTTAGAACTACCTCAACCTAACTAACCTAAGGACATCACACACATCCATTCCCGAGGCAGGATTCGAACCTGCGGCCATAGCGGGTGCGCGGTTCCAGACTGAAGCGCCTAGAACCGCTCGGCCACCCGCGGCCGGCTACTCCAGATGCAAATCCAGTGTGTCTAGAACGTGTACAGGTTGGTTGCAGATCCTCAACTGGCCTCCTCCTAATCGCCTCATGGACATCACTGCCAGCGAATTAGAACCAGCTTTCGTCAGAAAACACAACAGACCTCCGTCCTGGTCTACAATGAGCTCTCGCTTGACACCACTACAGTCGCAAATGGCACTGGAGCGAGGGAATGCACGCTGCAGAGCGTCCATGTTGGAGCTGTCCTTGAAGTAACCGATTTGTAACGGTTCATTGTGTCACTGTGGTGGGAACTGCTGCTCAGATAACTACTGCAGATAAAGTACGATGCGCTAGAGCCACACACCAAACACGATTGTCTTCGCTCTCGGTAGTGCCACATGGCCGTGGGAAGCTCGGTCTTCATGCGACGGCACGTAACCACCACTGCCAGCGTCGTGCACAATGGCTACATTCCTGCTGAGTCTTTCTGCAATGTAGCAGGAAGGACATACAGTTTCCTGAACCGTGGTGCTAGCAAAAGGCCTATAAGAACTATCAGAAATGAATGCTGTCGAAAGTGATAAACTTACATAATTATGGAGACATAAATGTGTGCCTGTCGTGCCATTCAAACGTGGGGTAGCACTCCCAAGTCAAACAAACGCATCGGACTGGAACAAAGACGCTAACCTGGGGGAGGAGTCTGGACAAAAATGAACTCAACAAGAAATAAATAAACCACTATACGTTAAATGACACTCAACAGTAAATAAATAAATAATTATCAAATGACTCCTGAAGATGTAGTGTTAGATCTTCTAACCGGTCGTGCAATAAATAAGAAATCACTGACAACTGAAGCGGATTTTTTTTATTTTATCAACGTATTCCTTAGTGGCGGATGTTCGCCTGATCAAGTACTTTGTAATAAATGTACTTACTGGTGATATTAGAAAAGACAGAGACTTCCAAAGTTTGACGCATCCAAGCATGTAGACTAAGGAGCAGTGAGTTATTTCCAGTCACTTGCCAGAAAATAACTTACTTAAGAAACATCGTTCAAGCGTATTTTATTTTGTTCTTTACGTTAACCTTCTACATCTTCATAAAATGAACTCATCTGTCCGAAGAACAAACCTTTAAATGTTCATATGGAGATAAATAAATGCCATCTTCACTCATGGGAATCTTGTCCTGTTGGAGTAGCTTCTGGCTAAATTCTTGTTGAGAACTTTTGCTTTTAAATTGGAGAGAGAAAATTATATTTAGCTTTTGCGTGTGTTCTGTCATACAAGAAACAACGAGTCAGTGAGGCTACCGACAGTGCTTGTTATTAACAAACGTATTTTTACAGAAGGCTGAAACAATTCTTAGTGCATCGCGACTAATACCTACAACTCCTTCTCAGGAAAGAAGGCTAATTATTCACATTAAATGTAGGCACTTGCTACAAAACATACTTCTTCTGGACCACTCCTAACTCAAATGACATCTGATTCAACCACACCCTGCAGCCCTGTTTAGAATCAACCAAGTTAATATGCATGCATTGTACTCACACTGATGAGTCCAAACATGAAGACCACCTGCTTAATAGCTTGATAGTTCGTCTTTGGAATGAAATACATCTCTGAATCTATGTATCAGGCATCCGACAGTTTGTTCGTAGGTTTTTGGAGATAAGTGGCATTAGATGCTTACGTACAGGACATGTAATGCGCGTAAATAACGGGCCGCTGATTAACGTATCCGATAATGGAGTCCGATAACTCCTAAACCACTGTAGCATTATTCTGGCTCCCAGACAGACAATTATTGTGCTGAAAGATGACATCGTAGTCGGGGAAGACATCAAACATTTGTGGATGCAGGTAGTTTGCAGCTGGCAATGTGTCTTCGGTTACTACCACAGGACCCATGCAAGTGAAGGTCGTCTCCCATAGCGTAATACTTCTCCCACCAGCCTGCCTCTGTGGAGCGTTGCACGTTTCGAGCCGCCGTTCACCACGATGACGCCGATTGTAGAGAGGGTGTAGTGTAGCATGAGCGTGATTCATCCGACGAGGCGACACTTTCCATTGATCGAAAGTCGAATCCCGATGGTCCCGTCCCCACTGCAGTAGTACTGACGATTCCGTTGGCTCGACATGTGAACACGTTGGGATGAACTGCTGCGGAGCTCCATGTTCAAAAGTGTACGATGAACAGTGTATTCCGAGACACTTGTACGTGAGTCAGCATTGTATTCTTTCGGCATAGATGCCACAGATCACCAAATGTCCTACTTTACAGCGCGGACAGGCTTCGGAACCCCACGTTCTGTGAAGAGTTTTGGACATCCAATCATTTACCGCGAAGTGGTAGTCTCACTATCCTTTTACCTCTTTCCACAGATGCTCGCTACAGGAGGATGTGAACATTCGATCAGATTCACCGTTTTCGAGATACTCGTTCACAGGCTGTGTGTAATAATTATCGGCCCTTTGTGAGAATCGCTCATCTCAATGGATTTCCCCATTTGCAACCCATATCTTCGGTATGGTGATCCCCCTATCGTCTCTGAACAGCTTACATACTTTTGTTACAGTGTCACATGCGCACAACGTCACCAGGACGCATCCAGCGTTGCGATGGGCAGTAGTTACAATGTTTTGACTTATCGGAGTGCGTCTGTAAATTAATTGATTGATGGTCTCCTTACTTCTGAAACGGCGGTCTTCAGGATGCCAATACTTTGTGTCTCGCAACTGTCGCTAATAATAATAATAATAATAATAATAATAATAATAATAATTGTTGTAGTAGTAGTATTAGTAGTAGTAATAATACCGTGTATGTCCTACAGCAGTGTAGTAGCCATTGCACATTCACTGGCGCGTCGTGCTGTCAGTTCGTGCGTTTATTGTTGCTAAGAGCATAATGAAAAAATTTCTAGTCTATTGGAGGAACCACTATTTTCGTGAAATATTTAAGCGTATGTAATACAGGTAAAAAATAGTACGTAAAGTTCTTCGCTGTGGCCCTGACGGTCCAGTAAGTCTCTATCCATCGCCATGTCATTTTCTGCCAATGGTGTCATCGGATGCGATATGAAGGGCATGTGGTCAGCTCTCTGGGCCGTTGTCGTGTTTTTGACCATAGAATCACAGGTAATCGGTAACTCTTCAGTTGGCCTCACAAGGCTGAATGCACCCTGCACCAGTCCTCCTAGCAAGCAAAAATCCTTGGCGGTACAGGGAATCAAACCGGGATTCCCCCCATGGCAGTCATACGTATACCTCCTGCGCCTGAGAGAAAGATTACTAAGAACATCAAAATCTACTACTGATGACCGGGAAAACCTGAATATTTACTTAATTTTGTTAAAAGAACCACCAACCATAAATGTTACTACCGAAATGCCGATTTCAGCATCCAGAATATTCTTAAATATTCTTAAGAATTTTGAGGGAACAATTTGTGGAAACAGAAATCAGGACTATTACCAAAATCACATTAAAACTGTAATAACCAGACAGGAAAAATGTAATGTCTGCCGGTTGGAGTGGCCAAGTGGTTCTAGGCGCTACAGTCTGAACCGCGCACCCGCTACGGTCGCAGGTTCGAATCCTGCCTCGGTAGTGGATGTGTGTGATGTCCTTCGGTTAGTTAGGTTTAAGTAGTTCTAAGTTCTAGGGGACTGGTGACCTCAGCAGTTAAGTCCCATAGTGCTCAGAGCCACTTGAACCATTTTTTTAAATTTTTGTGATATCTATAAACAACAGTGGTAGAAACTCCAGAGCAGAGCTCGTTGTATGGTATGCCTTTCACAAGATTTCCATGATTAGGATTCAAGTATAAACAAGAATGAAAATGGATCTGTAAATATTTTCAATAAGTACATATATAGCTAGTCATTACAACGCATTCAGTGTATACTTGCAACTCGCTTTTCGCAAAATATTGTAACTGAAAGTCGCATTAATGCGACATTGAAATGCCGTGGTTAATATGAAGATTACGTTGAATCTAAGGTAAGCAGGAAGCAATAGATGTTTTAACGTGATCGGAGATAAAACATTAACTTACTTTCCTTATGCCGTAGGCTGCCGGCAGCCGAAACGAAAATATAACATCCGAATGAAACTACGGAATATCTCTGTGCCGGACAAATCTCGTGACAGAGTGAGATTGGCCGCGCATTCGCCAGGGATGGATACGGGCGACAGGCATGACCCGCGAGCGCGGCGCGCGCCTCCTGCAGCGGACGACAAACAACGAACAACAAACGAGAGGCACCAGCAGCTCGCGGCCATCAATCGCGCCGCCAGCGAGCAGGTAGCGGCACATTTTTCACGCGCCTGACGGCCCTCCATTTCCTATTAGCTGCAGTGCCGCCGCCAGCCGCCGCGCTCAAAGATTTCACTCACGTCGGGAAAATAATCATACACGAGGACCGCCCCTCGCGGGCGCTATTTATGCGCTGTCACACAGATAGACAGCGGCGCTTGACGCTGGAGCGTCCGTCCGGCGCCGACTGTGAAATATCTACTGCGCCTCATCGCTCTCTAAACTGACTGCCGCTCTCACAGATACAGGTATCACATCTCCGTGTTTACCAGACAAGATGCTAAAGCCGAAGCCCAGTGTCTGCTGGGAACAATCCGCTGCGTACAGATTACACAAACTGCCTCTGAATTAATTCGTAATCCAGTATGTTTGCTTAAAAAACTCAATTCTTACCATCAGGTTTACGATGTAAAACAACGTACTGCAGCATGCAAGAGGGATGCCATACACTCACTCACTAAAAAGATCTTCGGTCTACGTGCAAACGTATATGGCACAGCAAAAATTGTTAATGTGTGTGAACCGGCAGGTGTGGCCGAGCGGTTGTAGGCGCTTCAGTCCGGAACCGTGCGACCGCTACGGTCGCCAGTTCGAATCCTGTCTCGGGCATGGATGTGTGTAATGTCCTTAGGTTATTTAGGTTTAAGTAGTTCTAACTTCTAGGGGACTGATGACCTCAGATATTAAGTTCCATAGTGTTCAGGGCCATTTGAACAATTTAATGTGTACGCTTGTAGACGTTCAGTCAATATTACGAAACTTATTGTCGGCTTCTAAGAAGAACACTCACGCCATGAATGCCGCAGGAAGTCAGGTGTGAAGCGTTGTAGAGCGGAATATATTCGCAGTTCTATAAAAATATGCATGAATAGAATTATTTCAACACTGTAACTCCGACTCATTCTACGACATTTGAGAGGTGTAAGTACACCAAGAAGTCTCATCTTGGCGGTGCATTGAACATCTACATTTGTGTTTGTACGTAACATCAGGAGCCGCTGCATCGATTACTTAATTAATATTAGTAATGTGAATGTTATTAATGAAATATATTTTCGCGTCATGAGAAATGTTAGGTATTATTCAGCTGAAAAGTTTCCAATTATATAGTTTTCTCTTTTGTATCTTCCTTATACTGGGGATATTACGTCTGTACGTAGGTTTCACATCAATTTTTTTTTCGCCAGTGGCGCTGCGAATGAAAAATAATAGATTAAGGAAGAACGTGAACTGCGAACCATGCAAGACAAGACTGACAATCAGTTCTACTACACTGACCAGTCACATAGTGAGTCCCAATCAAAAACCTGAGTAACCACCTTTTGCAGTGCACACCGTTGTGGGACGTGCAGGAAGAGAGCCGGTGAGTTTCTGGAATGTGGAGCCATGCTGACTCCTGTGGTGTGGCCAGTTGCTATGGTTTTCGGTTGAGGATCCGTGGCGCCAACAGCCCGATCTAGGTGTTCC
The DNA here is from genome assembly GCF_023864275.1 of Schistocerca cancellata. Taxonomy (NCBI): domain Eukaryota; kingdom Metazoa; phylum Arthropoda; class Insecta; order Orthoptera; family Acrididae; genus Schistocerca; species Schistocerca cancellata. The sequence goes on along the minus strand of NC_064631.1, from coordinate 390,073,649 downwards.
CCCAGATTCTCCATTGGGCTTACATTGGGAAGTTTGGTAGCCCCTGGATTACGGTAAACATAACCTGGTGCTCTTTGAACCACGCACGTACACTGCGAGCTGCGTAACAGGTTGCATCGTCGTACTGGTAGACGTCATCATGACGATGACAAACAAACTGCATGTAGAAGTGGACACTGTCCTCGAGGATAGTTCCTTATTAGTAAAGTAAGAGCATATGGACTATCAGACCAATTTTGTGATTGGATTGAACAGTTCCTAGCTAAAGAACGCAGCATGTCATTCTCAATGGAGAGAACACTTCCGAAGTGAGAGTGATTTCAGGTGTGCCGCAGGGGAGTGTCGTACGACCGTTGCTATTCACAATATACACTCCTGGAAATGTAAAAAAGAACACATTGACACCGGTGTGTCAGACCCACCATACTTGCTCCGGACACTGCGAGAGGGCTGTACAAGCAATGATCACACGCACGGCACAGCGGACACATCAGGAACCGCGGTGTTGGCCGTCGAATGGCGCTAGCTGCGCAGCATTTGTGCACCGCCGCCGTCAGTGTCAGCCAGTTTGCCGTGGCATACGGAGCTCCATCGCAGTCTTTAACACTGGTAGCATGCCGCGACAGCGTGGACGTGAACCGTATGTGCAGTTGACGGACTTTGAGCGAGGGCGTATAGTGGGCATGCGGGAGGCCGGGTGGACGTACCGCCGAATTGCTCAACACGTGGGGCGTGAGGTCTCCACAGTACATCGATGTTGTCGCCAGTGGTCGGCGGAAGGTGCACGTGCCCGTCGACCTGGGACCGGACCGCAGCGACGCACGGATGCACGCCAAGACCGTAGGATCCTCCGCAGTGCCGTAGGGGATCGCACCGCCACTTCCCAGCAAATTATGGACACTGTTGCTCCTGGGGTATCGGCGAGGACCATTCGCAACCGTCTCCATGAAGCTGGGCTACGGTCCCGCACACCGTTAGGCCGTCTTCCGCTCACGCCCCAAGATCGTGCAGCCCGCCTCCAGTGGTGTCGCGACAGGCGTGAATGGAGGGACGAATGGAGACGTATCGTCTTCAGCGATGAGAGTCGCTTCTGCCTTGGTGCCAATGATGGTCGTATGCGTGTTTGGCGCCGTGCAGGTGAGCGCCACAATCAGGACTGCATACGACCGAGGCACACAGGGCCAACACCCGGCATCATGGTGTGGGGAGCGATCTCCTACACTGGCCGTACACCACTGGTGATCGTCGAGGGGACACTGAATAGTGCACGGTACATCCAAACCGTCATCGAACCCATCGTTCTACCATTCCTAGACCGGCAAGGGAACTTGCTGTTCCAACAGGACAATGCACGTCCGCATGTATCCCGTGCCACCCAACGTGCTCTAGAAGGTGTAAGTCAACTACCCTGGCCAGCAAGATCTCCGGATCTGTCCCCCATTGAGCATGTTTGGGACTGGATGAAGCGTCGTCTCACGCGGTCTGCACGTCCAGCACGAACGCTGGTCCAACTGAGGCGCCAGGTGGAAATGGCATGGCAAGCCGTTCCACAGGACTACATCCAGCATCTCTACGATCGTCTCCATGGGAGAATAGCAGCCTGCATTGCTGCGAAAGGTGGATATACACTGTACTAGTGCCGACATTGTGCATGCTCTGTTGCCTGTGTCTATGTGCCTGTGGTTCTGTCAGTGTGATCATGTGATGTATCTGACCCCAGGAATGTGTCAATAAAGTTTCCCCTTCATGGGACAATGAATTCACGGTGTTCTTATTTCAATTTCCAGGAGTGTACATAAATGACCTAGTGGATGACATCGGAAGTTCACTGAGGCTTTTTGTGGATGATGCTGTGGTATATCGAGAGGTTGTAACAATGGAAAATTGTACTGAAATGCAGGACGATCTGCAGCGAATTGACGCATGGTGCAGGGAATGGCAATTGAATCTCAATGTAGACAAGTGTAATGTGCTGTGAATACACAGAAAGAAAGATCCCTATCATTTAGCTACAATATAGCAGGTCAGCAACTGGAAGCACCAAACTCCATAAATTATCTGGGAGTACGCGTTAGGAGTGATTTAAAATGGAATGATAATATAAAGTTGATCGTCGGTAAAGCAGACGCCAGAGTCAGATTCATTGGAAGAATCCTAAGAAAATGCAATCCGAAAACAAAGGAATTAGGTTACAGTACGCTTGTTCGCCCACTGCTTGAATACTGCTCAGCAGTGTGGGATCCGTACCAGATAGGGTTGATAGAAGATCCAACGGAGAGCAGCGCGCTTCGTTACAAGATCATTTAGTAATCGCGTAAGCGTTACGTAGATAATAGATAAACTCCAGTGGAAGACTCTGCAGGTGAGACGCTCAGTAACTCGTTACGGGCTTTTGTTGAAGTTTCGAGAACATACCTTCACCGAGGAGTCAATCAGTATATTGGTCCCTCCTACGTATATCTCGCGAAGAGACCATGAGGATAAAATCAGAGAGATTAGAGCTTACACAGAGGCATACCGACAATCCTTCTTTCCACGAACAGTGCGAGACTGGAATAGAAGGGAGAACCGATATAGGTACTCAAGGTACCCTCCGCCACACTCCGTCAGATGGCTTGCGGAGTATGGGTGTAGATGTACATTTAGATGTAGATTTGTGTTTATCCATTGTGCCACGAAAACTTTCCCCATATCCTAATGCCCCTCCTCCAGCCTGGTGAGACAATTGATGTAGGATGCACGCTTCTAGACTTTCACGCCATACACGCCAACGGCCATCCCTCCGATGGAATATAAATGCGATACATCTGCAAAGACAACCTGTCGCCACTCATTCTCACTGGACGCCCAGGTCTGGATATTGGTGAGCAAATTCCAGCCTTCGTCGCCGATAAGGAGCGTGGGCACAAAAACCAGGTGTCTACTGCGGAAGACCATACTGAGCAACGTTGTTGGTAGTCCCTTCGTTAATCTGGGCAGTCAGCTGTTAAACAGTTGCATGTCTATTCACCTTTACACATCTTTGCAGCCGTCTTTAACCCCTTTACTTATGGTCTCTAATGTATTCCAGTTGCCTCGGCAACGGTTTTTTATAGCGCCATTTTTCCATGTCAGGATACTGTAACCTCGATGGTATGCGAATATTGTACAAACTTAGTCGTTTAGGAAATACTTCAACCGTTGGCCCGAAATTCAGTAATCATGCCAATTTGGAAATCAGCGAAATCGCTCCGTTTCCGCATTACGACAACGACTGCACTATTTCCGCGTCCCCATACACGCATCTAGTGTTGCCATCTGGAGTCTGTGAGTATGTACTTACTGCACACTGAAGTCGAACATTAGACCCTGTCGACACGGCTCCAGGCACATTCAGCTGGGTATTAAAGTTCATGTCACGTTCTAACACGGCTTTTCTTACACTGCTCCGCCACTGTTTCACTTTGCACCATTTCGCAATGACGCTATGTTTTCTTTTTCGAAGTTCACTGAAATTCTTAACATAAATGCATCAAAATGTTTTACTTAAATATGGATATAACATTAAACGACTTTTATTAACTACATTAACCGTTATCGTCAGTATTTCGCCTCGAGATCAGAATTTGTTTGGATGGTCACATAAAGTGATTTTAAGGACATGGTTTGTCGTGAAATTGAGCTAAGTCGCGGCGAAGTTGAGACTGACCTCACATTTGGACGACTGGGATTCAAATCTACACCTGACCATCCAGATTTATATTTTCCTTTCTTCGCTTAATTGCAATGGTAGGAAGACTGATTTGGAACGACTGTGTCGATTTCCTTCCCCGTCATTCTTACTTACTTAGGCTTCTGTTCTAACATGGAACTCGTATGTGTAAAAGGCCAATGATGTTACGCCCCACGTATTGTCTACCACACAACCACACTATTGGCTGCTAAAAGCAACAAGGGGCTAAACTGGAGGTATCCAATGTTGAGCACTGCATGAGGCAGAGGAGCATAGTTGAACGGCGAACTCGACGAGTAGCTCACAACAATGCTTAAGTGCTAGTGGTTTTGCTACAAAGCAGGATAATGGCAACGATAATCAAAGCAAGTATTGCATTATATCTCCAGCAACAGCTGCCGAAGTTAGCATTTCTTCAGAAGGGAACCCAAGAAATTTCGTAAAGCGAGAATGAAGCGTCAGATGAAATATTAGCGTTTCTGCAAAATGAGCAAGTGGAATATGTGGTGTGTAGGCTCAACTGTGTGGACAATGTACATGAGGAGTACAGTGATGACGATATTTGCTTAACAGGTGAAACATACTGAAGCAGGTGTCGAGCCGTGTAGTTTATCAACCTTGTCGGTGGGAGCCATAAATCGCGTGTCTACTGAAACGTAGTAAAGAACAATCGTTGTCAAAGGAGAGGCTTATAAAAATAATTACGTCTAAAAGAAAATAGTTACGTGTAAAAGAAAATTATTAATAGATTTCGAATAATCCCGCAGCGATATTACCGTGTAATGTATAAGAAAAACTACGGATATTCAAGGGAGCGCACTTTTTACAAAAACTTGTTCGCGCTTTTCAGTGATTCTCGATAGAATTTACTGGATGTGCGAGATAGTGAACTACAAAGTTATTCACATCAAATGTGCGATACTGATTACAGTGATTTCAAGGGAAGCAGTGGGCGCCTGTGTAACTTCAGACAGTGCTACATAGTTGGAAGACATAAGATAACGGAATTTCAGACAAAGCGTCAACTCGACGATACGCAGCATAAGACGAATTGGCCCGAAAACATTTATATGAGATAAGCAAACTTATCCTATAGTTCACTAAGAAATCTGTGTTCAACTCCAATCCATCGGGATATGAACGGGAAATGCATGTGAAAGAAATTAGAGTTACCAAAAGAGTTGTATCAAGATCCACTAACACCAACGCTTTAACACATTCGTATATAATTATGCCGAATGTTCATCTGGATTTGAAATTGGCTGGAAAGCTATTTATTGTGCAGCAAGAAATTGGAGGTCCTCTCCCCTTAAGATTCCTTCTCGTGCGTATGATGTTGCAAGGACAGAAGTGAATATTTATGTCACAGCAAGCAAAAGTGGAAAAATGAGCGTAAGAGTACCACAACCGTGATATGGGTACTGCTTTAGGCCAAGAGCTGGTCAAAATAACTTGCTTCAGCTTGATTCCTGGTTTGCGTTTAAAATTCATATCCCTTTAGAGCAAACTATAACTCCTGAAAACGGTGTGACATTGCAGTTCATACAACCTGAAACCATTGGACAAATCCACCCTCTGCATGTTTCTTTTTCCGTGCCTATGAAACAAACAATCGTATTATATGCAGCTACACCTTAAAGGATAGCCACTACCACGTAAAACTCCGCTATAGTCTGTTTCGCATTCCGTTGCATGCCATCACATTCCATCAGTTCTCGTCATCCCGTTACACCAGTATGATTCTATACGCTTTTCCTAAGAATGGATGCCTACCTGAACGACCTGCAGGGTTTGTAACTTCCAAGGAGCACGCTTTCGGTCTTAATGGTGCGAACCCTTGTGATCAATGTGGAGCTCTATTTTCATTCGGTGTTCATGGTGCAAGTTAATGGTTTGTTCTGAACATTTCTTGAATGTTGACGATGTCTGTTGTGTGAAGTGTAATGCACATATCCCACAGCAGGTTAATCTCAGCACCTCCCAACAGTCATTTTCTGTCGACCTCCAGATGCACATGGTGAATCATTAGCAGCTAATATTTATCCTGTGATAACTGTTAAACCAACAGTTTCAAATAAGCCCTCTAAACATTTAGCTAGAGACGTTGCAATCAAGGGCTTCCTTGTAAGTCCTTCTCTGTTCACAGGAGGACGTAAACCCGAAAAGGCCTTCCTTGCGTGTAGTGCAGATTTGATTTTCGTGATTGGGAGGTGAAAATAATAACTACTCAATTAGCATGGCTTTTTTAAGAAAATAGTACCTTTATTTTTACTAACTATTGGAAATTCATTTTAAATGAAATGTTTCACAGTTGTAGTAAGGAGCCTAAAGTAATTTGTTTCATCCATATCTACATCCGTGTCAGCACTCCCCAAGCCACCTTGTGGTTGGTGGCGGAGGAAACTTTCTGTGCCACTATCACTACTCCCCTTTCCTGATCAAGGTATGAATGATTCACGAGAAGGACGATGTTGGTAATCTGAGCCACAATCTCTATGGTCTTCCGCGAGATATGTGTACGGAAAAACAATGTACTGATTTACTCTTCTAGGAACGTACGCAAACGGGAATTGTAAGAGTAAACCACATCGTGGTGCAGAGCACCTGTCTTGCAGCATCTGCCTCTGGAGTTAGCGGAACATCTCTGTGAAACTTTAGGATTAACTAACTAGACATGTGATGATTCGCACTGGTCTTCTTTGGATATTCTCTCTTTCATCCATCAATTCCATTTCGTGCAAATTCCATATTGACGAGCAATATCAGCAGTATTCAACTACTACTCAAACGAGAGAATTGATACCAACTTCCTTCGTGGGTGGACGCACATACTGAGCATTATTCCAATGAATCTCAATCTGGTATCTGTAATAAGTTTCTTGTAATTAGTTCCGTTTGGTCGGTATTCTTAGAAACAATTCTCTAGTATTTGATGATTGTGACTGCTTCCAATGATTGTTACACAGTCGTTAGGCCCCGTAGTTCATATTTTGTCTGAGTCGGTTATTACCCAAGCCCCGTCTGTTCCCAACCCTTGCCTCTGGAAATTTAAAATTCCTGTTACAGTCACGTTAAGGTGACCACCGCGTATTCCCAACATCAACGTCCAGTAATCACTCACAATTGGCAGGTGGCAGTCGTGGAGGGTATAGAATGCTTGTTGGGAGGACGAGCAAAGCAATGCAGTTGTTTTCGTAATGCGGAAACGTTGACGTCGAAAAGCGCATGATCATTGGGTTTCGCGAAAAGAGTGGAGTAATTTCCGAAAGAAGTCGTAAACTTCCGCTGACCACCTTGGTGAAAGTATACGGTCCATGTCAAAATGACGCTATCCAAAACCGGCAACGGCTCATAGACGACAGAGGCGAACGATGATTGAGGTGATGCGTACGGGCGAACAAACGTTGCAGCTGTTGACCAACTGACTGCTCAGATGAACCTAAAAGCTACCAACAGTCTCTCTTCAGCGGCCGTTCAGCGATTGTTGCTGCGTATGAACCTCTGCAGCTGGCGCCTTCGTCATGCATCAGTCCTGACCGCTATTCATCGGCGATGATGACTGGAATTTGCGCTGCCATTACCGAAGTGGACTTCCACTGAGTTGCGAGGGATGGTCCTTCAGATGAATCACGTCCATGCTCCATCGGATAGATGGCCGTTGGTGTGTACACAGTGAAGTGCATGAGGATAAACACTGGAATGGTCCAGGCCAGAGGAGGGAGGAAAAGTTTTCGGGACTTCTTCGTTCTGGAAAGCACAATGAATCGAAACAACTATGCAACAATGAAACATTACCTGTACTATGAAACTTGCGGACCATGTTCGCCCCATATGCAGTTTATCTTCCCTCCGTACAAAGGCCTCTACCAAAAGGAAATGCAATCTGTCACAGAACTCACAGTGTAAGTGCTTGGTTAGAAGAGCACTGGGACGGGTTTACCGTACTCCCATTGTCAACAAACTCCCCTGATTGGAAACCTATCGAGAAATGTGTAGGACCTCTTCGATCGCGCTGTTCGCACCCTGGAGCCTCAGCCGAGAAATCTTGAGCGGCTGCTCAAGGCACTGGAGTCCGTATCGCCCCACGTCCCTGTCGGTAAGTCAGCGAATCTCAGTGACTCTCCTCCTGCTCGTCTCTAAGCCATCAACGGTGCTAAAGGTGATTATTGAGGCTTTCGACGGGTGGGCACATTAATGTGACTTTATGGTCTAAAAGGATTGTTCATAAAAATGAGTCTCTTTGGGGATAAAAACTATAATAAATTCAAAATTATTCTTAAAATTTTATTAACACAATAAAATATTATTATTAGTAGAAAATCAGTTTTACAATCCAAAACCAGTGACTCATCTTGGGTGTCGCAAAGTAAATGTCTTTAATCTAATCTAAATAACTCCTTCTATTCAACTGACGAACTTTAATTGGAAAACTGGTAGCGTCTAATTTTTAAGGGATGTTCCATGAATAGGATCAAAAAGTAATATTTTCAGTATTGTTATAGTTTCTCATGTATACAAAGCAAGTAAACTAACTCATTCCACGTAATTTAGATAATAGAATCGTTCAGATCTATGGAACATGTAAGCTACTAACTAACAAATCACCTAAATCTAATTTATCGGTTATGTCGCAGTACTCATCATAACTAGCGATATTACTGAAATGATATTGCCGTGCTGTTCGTTGTAAATAAGTTTGGAATCGACGTGAAATAGGTAAAATTAGCTCATTAAAACAGGATGATCCAGAAATTCTAATAACAAAGCAAACAAATGCCACATACTTTAGACTGTCACTTTGTTCATTTATACTCTTTAAAAAACTTTCTACATTTTTCATATTATTTGCCTGGTCTCTTGAAAAGCTGCAAAAACTTATCTCTATCGCTTATCACAATACGCGAATTTCACCGACGTCTGTTGGATATACAAGAGTAATCATTCTGAACGATTAAAAAAACTTAGTGAAACAATTGTCGAATCTACTCTCAAGTGATACAATCAACTGGTGTAAAACTTAAAAATACGATTTTTTTGAAAAATTGGACGAGGCTCTTTGAATTTGAAATTTCGTCATTGCCTTGATCAAGGCCTTTAGAAGCTTTGTGCTGTCGTGGAAGTTCAGCTTCGCCAGCACTAAGATTAGAAAAAGTTTGAATACTTTGACACAATTTTTTTTTCCAATTTAATCTCACCAGCAGAACACAAAATATCAGTAACTTCTTCTGTTTTGCATATGGTTCGATGACACATACATCTGACTTCCATAATTTTGAATGGAAAATTTATACAGATGAAAAACTTCAGTAATTTTTTCAATTTACATAGCAAAAAACCTTTGCAAATATTCTTAGACTCTTGATAATTTAGCAGGTATCCTACAATCAGTTCCGTTGCCAACAGAAAGGTCAACAAAAACTACTTCAGTTACCTGGAGCTTGCTTCTAGAGCCCTTAGTCGCATCAGCCATCTGTAAAATAAAGGTATGTATTAATATAAAGGTAAAAATACAGTTCAATGAAACTTTTAACCTTTTAGGCTGTTAGAGAAGGTAGACATGCTTGAGTTTCTTTCTCAGTTTCAGTCTGCTGATCTTTGAACTGAGCACAGCGCTTCGGCGACTCCTATGCAAAATTTATAAAATGTTTCATTATTCCAATAAATTTTCTCTTTAAGTGCTCTCCAGCGCTACAGGATGCAGATTGTTAACATTAAAATGCATAAATAATGTTAAATGATCTCCTTACCATACTTCTGACTGCAATGCTGAGACATTACCAGAAACACTTTATAAAATAAGATTTGTTTTTGAAATATTTCGTTTACCTGTGCTGTCGTTCCTCGTGGCCTGCCAAATTTCATGTTTCTAGGTAGACGGGAAGTACCCAGTACGGTTTGATCAGAGAGTTTGCAAGTATCGAAATACGTGACGTACAGGCCTCATGTAAATGGCCGTATCTTTTGACTGATTTTATGTAGAGGTAAATTTTTTAAATCTCCAGAGATCCATACACTTTGGTAAAGTGACACAATTTACAACCTGATAGGTCTGCCCGTTACCGAGAAAAATTGTTCTTAACAATCGGACAGACAGACAGACGGACAGATTAGAAAGTGATCCGACTGAGGCGCGGAACTAGAAATGACAGTGATATGTGTTAGTTAGCAAATATTTGATGAACTCTATGTTTAAGTGACTTAAATATTCGAACTGAACAGAAGAAACCGGAAAAAATAATGATCGAAATGTAACTCGACCCAGCGATTACCAGTCTCCTACGTTTCATGTATTTCACGCTACACAAAACACACATCTTTGTTTGCAAACTTGATTCCATCTGTAATCGAACCCATGCCCACAAGACAGCGAGGGAGCACTATGCGACAGGACCGCATTGCTCGTTTGAAAATATATACTTTATTTTAGCAAACTGAGCGTGGTTGAGAAACTTCGAAGTCGGTTTCCTAGAGACTTTTTATAGTTTCATCGAATTGCTTTGGGATAAGCATCTCTGAGTTCTAAACTTCACATAGCATAAGTATAAAAAATTGTAAAAAGATGCGACTGCCGTGTGGTGCCCTTGTTAGTGTTTCGACATCACTGTCTTTTTCACGTTGCTAAAGCCAACTGTTCCGAGGAGTGTTTGAGTTGTAGTGTGTGCCTTGCGTCCTCGTGTTTCTGCGATTCACTCCAGCTGATACAAGGAATGAAAAAAATACCTTACACATGCAACAAGAAATAGGATAATGGCAGTAACAATCGTTATGAATAGGAAAGTTGGGTAGCGTGTGAGTCGTCAGAGAGGCTCTTAAAGCCATGGATTCACCTTTTTCACCGATCATACGTGCAAATGATGCTTCATTGACCACAAGGACCACTAACAGACGGCAACCACTCCCCCAACTATCATGCACATCAAAAGTCCATTTGAAGTGATGTCGGGCACATTCGGCCTGGAATCTCTTTGATTGGAATAAAATTGTGATGAGTCACACTTCGATCTGAGTCCAATGGCCACCGAGGACGTGTCTCGAGATGCCTCAGACGGCGGTGGGGTAGCAACGTGGCTGTCACCATTCGGCCCGACAACTAGAAGTAATGTTCTCGGATGCTATGTCATTTATTAGCAGGACCCTTTACTTGTCATCCTGTCAAACGTATAGCACTTCGGTACGTCGAAAATCTTCTATTGCCCCTTTACTTGCCCTTCGTGGTAAGCCATCCTAGGCTTACATTTCATCAAGGTAGCCCCCACCCACACATGATGAAAATTTTAACCACTTGTCTTCATGCTTGCCGAACCCTACCTTTGCCAGCAAGGTCGCCAGATCTCTGATCTGTTTTGAACTTTCACAGCAATACGGGGCACGCCCTCCAACCTGCTGGGGTTTTTGGACATCCAAAAACTCTACGACTCTACCGACTAGTGCCAAACCGAATAACTGCTTGCATAAGGTAACAGGTCAACCAAGACGTAACTTGATCAGTTTATTAATCTCTTTCCTCTGAATAAAGGCTGCAATTTTTCGGAAATTGTAATCATTTGTTTGTCTATACATTCACATCATATCTACTAGTTTCCGTCCAATTCGGGTAATTCTTTTGTGGTGCGTCGTGGTTTTATTTTTTGTATACTGCAACTGATGGACGAGAAGAAAACACCAAATTGTTCAGGGAAAATCAAAACTACAGGAATACAACTCAGAAATGAAGTAAACAGGAATAACAGAGAAGTCAAGGAAGAATTACAGCGTGAAAAACGTGAAGAAATCGAAAGAGGAATGGTAATGGGAACGACGGATCAGCATACAGAAAAGTCAAAACAACCTTCATACAAATTGAAAGCAAGCACGAGGACTGTACGATTGGTATGGGAATTCCATTGTTAAGGAGAGAGCGGAGAGGTAGAGAAATTCCACTCAAGGCCTTTACGAAGGTCAGCGCTTGTCTCATGAGGTGACCGAAGAAGAAATGGCAATATGGAAGATAGGGGATTCAGTATTGGAGTTTAATAGAGCTTTGGAAGATTTGCGATAGAATAACACAGCGTAGATACCCAATATTCCTTCGGAATTTGTAAAATCATTGGGCAACTTGGCATCAAATGGCTTCAAACCAAGAAAGATAAAGGAATTTGTCAAATCCGTACTGAGTTGTGTGAGCGTAAGTTAATAGTCATTATTGGCGGGCAGGCCATAACACCAACAGAAGCTTCGGTTGACGATGGATTTTCAAATTGAAAAGAATCTGTAATTCTCGATCTGGAGCCAAACACAGTCTTGTCAGAAGTCAGGATAAAAACTGTTGAGTATATGTCAGTCTTATCGGATGAAGATTGTGACCTTTCGGGAACTGAGAAACTATGTGCTTGAGTCGCGGCTGACACTATCTAAAGACTTACGGAAATCGAACGAAAGAACAGCTGATGGCACATGTGCTATTGCTGCATGTGCTGTCACGTCTCTGTTGGTACAAGCGGCTTTTAGATGTTCTTTTCTGGAACTCCGCATTTTTGATAAGCACTGACACATTTATGTACGACAGATTTAAATTTGGTTACGAAGCATTTCTGGCAGTTTACTGACCTTCTTTACTGCACCCGCAGTCTATGGTAGCGTCTTTGGTTATCAACCAATTCGTCATTGGTCCCTGGTTCGAAATCGACCCCCGGGTAAATTTTGACTAGTAATCAGCGTTGTCAGCCGAAGACTTCCCGCTAAAGAAGTTACCCTCATTCGGTCAACGGCCTTGTCAAAGAGGGCGGGTGAGCAGACAGAAGTTGAGGGTACTCTCTTGTCCTTGCGATGGGAGACTACTGCTCAAGGTGGAAGAATCAGCAATGGTCAACGGCATGAGGAGGCAGAAAGCAATGTAAACCACTGTATTAAGGACACAACATGTATCCGCAGGACATGAGCCCTGCAATTGAAAAAGTGTGATGATGATCTTTCCATTGGCAAAAGATTCTGCAACAGTCCCCCATTCGGATGTCCGGGAGGGGACAGTCAATGGGGAGGTGACTGAGAAAAAGATTTAATAACCAATGAAAGGAGGCTGTTCTACGAGTCAGGACGTTGAATGTCAGAAGCTTGAACAAGGTAGGGAATTTAGAAAATCTGAAAAGGGAAGTACAAGGGCTCAATCTAGATATACCAGGGGTCAGGGAAGTGAAATGATAAGAAAACAAGGATTTCCGGTCAGATGAATAATATCAGCAGCAGCAGAAAATGGCATATCGGGAGTAGGATTCGTTACGGACAAGGCAAAGAGTGTGTTACTGTGAACAGTTCTGTGACAGGGTTCTTCTTATCAGAAACGACAGCAAACCAACACCGAAAACGATAGTTCAGGTATATATGCCGACGTCACAAGCCGAAGATCAAGAGCTAGAGGGAGAATATGAGGACATTGAAAGAGTAATATATTACGTAAAGGGAGATGAAAATCTAATAGTCATGGGAGACTGGAATGCAAGCGTGGGTTAAGGAATAGAAGAAAAGGTTCATGAGAATACGGGCTTGGGACAAGGAATGAGAGAGCAGAAAGATTAATAGAGTTCTATAATAAATTTCAGCTAGTAATAGCGAATACTCTGTTCAAGAGGCACAAGAGGAGGAGGAATGCTTGGAAAAGACCGGGTGATACAGAAAGAGTTCTGTTAGATTACATCTGGATCAGACAGAGATTCCGAAATCAGATACTGATTTGTAGGGCATACACAGGAGCAGATATAGATTGAGATCACAATAAAGTAGTGATGAAGAGTAGCATGACGTTTAAGAGATTAATCAGGAAGAAACAATACACAAAAAAGTGGGAACACGAAGTACTAAGCAATGACGAGATACGCTTGAAATTCTCTAAGGCTACAGATACAGCAAAAAGGAGTAGCACAATAGGCAGTACAGTTGAAGAGGCATGGACACCTCTAAAAAGGGCAATAATTGAAGTTAGAAAAAAAACATAGGTGCAAAGAAGGTAACTGAGAAGAATCCAAGGTTAGCAGAATTAATACTTCAGTTGATCGATGAAAGAAGGAAGTACAAAAATGTTCAGGGAAATTCAGAAATAGCAAAATAGAAATCACTGATGAAGGAGATACATAGGAAGTTCAAGGAAGCAAAGACGAAATGGCTGCACGAAAAATGTGAAGAAATCCATAAATAAATGATTGTCGAAAGGACTGGCTCAGGATTTAGGAAAGTCAAAATAGCCTTCGGTGAAATTAAAATCAAGAGTGGTAACATTATGAGTGTAACGGAAATTCTGCTATTAAATGCAGAGACGTTGGATAGGTGGGAAGAGTAAACTGGAGGCCTCTATGAAGGGGATGATTTGTCTGATGTGATGGTAGAAGAAACAGGAGTCGATTTAGAAGAGAATCAGAATTTAAGACAGCTTTGGAGGGCTTAAGACCAAGTAAGGCAGAAAGGATAGGTAACGTAACATCAGAATTCCTCAAATCATTGTGGGAAGTGGCAACGAAACGACATACCAAGCGACTTTCGGAAAAATATCAAACACTCAATTCCGAAGACTGCAAGAGCCGATCAGCTAAACAGCTCACGGATCCAAATTGCTGAAAAGAATAATACAGAGAAGAATGGAAAAGAAAATTGAGGATGTATTAGGTGACTATCAGTTCGGTTTTAGGAAAGGTAAAAGCACCAGACCGGCAATTCTGACGTTGCGGTTGATAATGGGTGCAAGACTAAAGAAATACAAAGATACGTTTATAAGATTTGTCGACCTGGAAGCAGCGTTCGGCAATGTCAAATGAGGCAAGATTTTCGAAATTCTGAGAAAAATACGGGTAAGCTAAAGGGAGAGACGGGTAATATGCAATATGCACGAGAGCCAAATAGGAATAGTAAGAGTTACCGACCAAGAACAGGGTGCTTGTATTAACTAGTGTGTAAGTGATGGATGTAATCTTTCGCCGTTAATGTTCAATCTATACATCGAAGAAGCAACTAATGAAATAAAAGAATGATTCAGGAGTGCAATTAAATTTCAAGGCGAAAGGATATCAATGATAGTAGTCGTTAATGACATTGCTATCCTAAGTAAAGAAGAATTACAGGAAATGTAAAATGAAACGGTCTAATGAGTATAGAATATAGATTGAGAGTACACTGAAAAGACGAAAGTGCTGAAAACAGCAGAAATGAGAACATCGAGAAAATTAACATTTGAATCGATGGTCACGAAGTACATGAAGTTAAGGAATTCTGCTACCTACGCAGCAAAATGACCAATGATGGACCTAGCCAATGAGGACATCAAATTTAGACTAGCTCTTGAAAAAAAGGGCATTCCTGGCCAAGAGAAGCTTACTAGTATTAAACATTGGCCTTACTCTGTCGAAGAAATCTGTGATAAAGTTCGTTTGGAACACAACATTGTATGATAGTGAAACATGGAGCATTTGAGATGTGGTCCTGGAGACGAATGTTGAAAATTAGGTGCTCTGATAAGATGAGGAATGAGGAGGTGCTGTGCAGAGTCGAAGAGGAGGAATACGTGGAAATCTCTGAGAAGGAGAAGGACAAGATGATGTTACATCTGTTAAGAAATGAGGGAATAACGTCCATGGTACTAGAGGGAATTACAGAGGGCAAAAACTGTACAAGAAGATTGTAATACATCCAGAAATAATTAGGACGTAGGTTTCAATTGCTACTATGAGACAAAGAGTTTGAGAGAGGAGAGGAATTTGTGGCGGGCCTCATCAAACAAGTCAGAAGCCAGATGACTTAAACAAAAATAAATAAATAAATAAAAAACAAAATAAAATCATCCGCCTCCTAGTAGCACTGTCCTGTGCAATATCAAACTACTATACGTATGGAGACCCGTTGAAAGTGCTGAAGATTTGTGGATTAAGAGGTTGCCGTGGGTACACCTTTTTAGACCGTAGAGTAGGCCTGGCCCAAAGGCCCTCCGGCTACACGCTTGTCTCGCGCTGCGAATGCAGTGGCGAGGGGAGCTTAGGGGCGAGGAGAAAGAGCTCAGTGAAGGCTGCATCCGGAAGCCACTGGAGCAAAGTAGTCGCCTTGTAAGGTGCCAGGCCGTGCAGCATCCAGCTCAACGACCTGTCTATCCAATCCACGTTTTCACAAGGCTTTTATAAAATGTTACCTCCCACAAGCAATATCCATGATTGTACATACAAGGCGTTGAAGTTATTTCATTGTTGGGTTCAGTAGATGTGAGGGAATGTTTTTCTTTCTGTCATGAGAATGACGAAGTCACACCAACTTTCAGGTTTAACACATCTTATTCTGAGTAGCTCTACGTGTTTGACTGTTTCACGAACCATACTTACAAATTTATTACGTGTTCTAAAATCGAAATGATTATAAATTTATAAGTATCACAAATAAACGTTAAATGTCTCCGTGTAAAGCCAAAAGAATTTTTGATTTACTTACTTAACCCAGTAACGGAAGTTACTGCATAGGCAGCAAATTAAAAAGTTAAAAGGAATACAAACCTGATAAGGCACTGCTTATAAAAGTATGCCACAGTATTTGCCTCTGAGAAATGCTTGCACCGCGTTGCAGATGCATCTTACTAAGCTTGTGTAGGCTTCGGCTTGCAGCAGTTTCACTCACGTATCTGATCGGAATAGGGCAGTGAGGAAGGAAGCCGCAGCGCTGCCAAGGGGAAGAAGGCCTCAGCCATGGCCAACCGATTCTAACTTGAAAGTCTCTAGATATCTCTTTTTTTTTTCAACAACTCTCTCCTCCCCACCGTTTTTGAGAAAACTTTTCAGGTGCCGTTTAAGAGCCAATAATGCTAAGGTCCTTCAATGATAGCTCAGCTGGCGTAGCGACCGAGGCATCTGTATGCGGAGCAGAGAACCACTATCCGGTTCCCAAATTCATTCTGTACTTTTTTTCACATGTATTTTTTTTTTCATTGGAAATTTTTAGGAATAGAACGTAAGTAAATCAGTGAAGAATAACTGACTTGTATATGCACGAAATTAGAAATTTAATCATTGTAGATTTACAATAGTTCTTTCATCCACTCAGCTGGTTCTCCTCAATTTGCTTCCCCCAACTAGATATACAGTTATTCGCTTATAACCACTGGAAATAAATTTACTGCTACCACAAAGTAGATCTAATGAAAGCAGTTTTCGAGTAAATACAAATACATCGTTTTTTTTCGACGACACGACGGAAAACAGACTTGATTTACTTTCGAAGACTTTCTTTTTCAGTTATTAATTTTCTTGCTTCCCATGCGTACGATAACATTGCCTGGAACATTGATGCTGCAAGCTGCTCATGAATTGTGCTGTGAATCGTTATTGTATCCGCCCCATTGTGCTATTCCCACTCGATTTCCGGAAACATATTCTATTTTTGAAGCCTCAAAACAAGGCATTTAACTTCGCGATAGCAATAAGCGTCACATTGCTGGTACACAAGTACTATCAGTTTTATATTGTGTAAGTCGGTTAGCTCTGGTCAATATAAATTTGTCATCATACTTGCAGGCATTGGTTTCTCCACCGCAGGAATCTGATATTGGAAAAGCTTGTTATAGGAAACGTATGGTTTTAAAATATTCTTGAGATATATTTTGAAAACTGAATTTGTAAATTTTTTATATTTAGCGCAACTGAAATTACCATTTTTTACCGTGCCCGTTAGACCATAGATCCCATCTACAAGAGGGTCAAATTACCCATTAGTTTCTTATAAACACAGAAAAACCTAAATAATAGTTTTCTAGGAGCTTGGATGGAATATCGTGCCCTGTAGGAATGTGTTTTTCTCCCTAATGCAATATCGTGCGTCAAATGTGCGACTTCGCAACAGCTTTACTCAAAATTATTTTCGCACCAATCCAAGTCTTTTGAGAAATTTATTGACATATCTTATTACTATTGTTCATTGGTTTACTTACTTTATTAGCTCTCTTGTTCCTACTAATTTCGATGAGATAAGAAACACAAATCAAAAATCTTGAAAATGCTTCGGGGAGTCGAAATCAGGTTCTCTACTAGTAACTGCAATGTGAGCACATCTTATGAAGCTCTTGGGGAGCCTGACAATTTTTCCATTTGTTATTAACACGATTTACAAACGATTTGTTCCTGTCTGAAGCAAAACGAAAATCAACGAGTGCAGGCATTAGGAAAATTTCGCATTGCTGTCTCTTGATTAGTTTATCAGAGGTCGAAATGGAAAGGGAACACCCATATTTCCTAACGGTAAGGCATTTAAACCATTAGAAACCAAATCTCTCAAAAGTACGAAAGTTATATTTCCAAGTAAAAGTTGGTTGTGTGTGTGTGTGTGTGAGTGTGTGTGTGTGTGTGTAAGAGAGAGAGAGAGAGAGAGAGAGAGAGAGAGAGAGAGACAGACAGACAGAGGAATAAAAGGATGGATAGATGCGAAGGAGGAAGATGAAAGAACGAGAATGAATACAAGCAAAGGTTGCACATAAGGAAGAAAGGATAATTACGGAGGAGGGTATGGCATTAAAAGGTTGAATTCCTGTTAGTGGTAGTAACATTCATAACCAAACAGTGATAGGGGGAGAGGAACAGAAATAGATGGAGAGTGCTAGGGTGAGTGATATAAATATTTACATGTAATAAAAGCACAAGAACGAATTTAATTTCTGACGATCAAGTCAGGCTATAAACACTACACTATTATAAATGCACATGCACCTATTAACCAACATAACAGAACAAATGTTGACAAAGTGGAAGACTTTTGGGAAATGCTTGAACAAGAAACATCCATATTACCAAAAGAACATATTAAAATTTTAGTGGGAGACGTTAATGCACAAGTTGGCAAAGAAATAAAATTTAAATCAGTAGTTGGAGATTATCCAGCACATGCAAGAACCAACAGAAATGGGGAAAGACTCATAGATTTTTGTAGACAGTTTAATCTAAAATTAATGTCGACATGTTTCAGGAAACTTGCAAGAAAGAAAAAAACGTGGGTATCACCTAACCCAAATCAAGATGAATATCAGTTGGACCATGTGGCAATAACAACTCGCAACTACAAGGAAATCTTGGATGTCAGAGTGAGGAAGGGCCTAAACATAGACTCGGATCATTATCTGACAGAAATGAAGACCATGTTCCAACCAAACAAACCTAAACCAAAACCAAGAAGATTTCCAAGAGTAAACACTAAATTTCTCCTGCAAAGGCATGACAAATTCTGTCATATACTAAACACAAGAAAAAGGGATAATTGGGAAGAAATTAAAGAAACAATGATAGAGTCAGTTAAAGAAATGGGACAGCCACGAAGAATACCAAAACACAGATGGTGGAACGAGCTGTGTGATGAAGCAATTGACAATCGACTACAGGCATGGAAAAAAATGGAACAGTAATAAGAAACACGAATACTGGGAAGAGTTTAAAGAAGAAAGGAAAAATACAGCAAAAATCATCAGATCAGTGAAAAGAAAATATGACAAAGACAGATTAGAAGAAATGGATTCTGATTTCAAAAGAAACAACACTAGAGACTTCTATAAGACTTTCAGAGAAGTTTTAACAGGATTCCAGTCATCAAGTTTACATTTTAAAGATAAAAATGGAAAAATGGTTTTAAGCAATAATGAGAACTGCCAAATCTTAGCAGAATACTTTGAAAATCTATTAAATTGTGAGGAGCCTAATGACAGGTTACAATTTCAAAACCAACAACATGAAAATCCACCGTCGGAACCACCTACAGTAGAAGAAATAGAAAAGATTATCAAAGTATTGAAGAATAACAAAGCATCAGGTGAGGATGGGATAGTGGCAGAAATGTGGAAACTAGGGGGCTTATCCGCATGTCAGAAAATTCACAAAGTAATTAAAGACATTTGGACAAAAGGAATCATACCCAGTGACTGGAAACAAGCATTGATCCACCCTCTCCATAAAAAAGGAGATAAAACAGACACCAACTACAGGGGCATATTCTTGTTACCAGTGACATACAAAATACTTTCTAAAGCACTTTTGAATAGAATAGAGGTACAAGCAGGACCTAATATAGGAGATTATCAAGCAGGATTTAGAAAAGGTAGATCATGTGCAGAACAGATTCTTAATTTAAAAACAATTTTGAGAGTGAGAGCTATACAAAATAAAAATACAGTAGTTACTTTCGTAGACTTCAAGAAGGCCTACGACTCAGTAGACAGAGAAACACTATTCCAGATACTTTATGAATCAGGGATAGATGAAAACACCAGAAGAGTTGTTGAACAAACGCTCACAGATACAACATCAAGAATTAAGTTTCAAGACGAAATTTATGAACCATTCAAAATCAAAACAGGAGTTCGACAAGGTGACGGACTGTCCCCAATTCTCTTTAACTTGGTTTTAGATAAAGGAGTAAAAACATGGGAAAACACATTAAAAACTGAGGCACAAAGGGTATAAGCATGGGCCAAGGAAAGAACAAATTTGAAATAAAATGTTTAGCCTTTGCGGATGATATGGCATTGATAACTGAAAACCGAACAGACGCAACAGTTATTCTTGATATGTTACACGAGATTGCTGAAAAGACTGGACTAAAAATATCCTACGAAAAAACCGAGTATATAGAACACAAACATAATACAGAAAAGTTTATGAAAACGAAGTATGGAAAAATTAAAAGAGTTGATAGATTCAAATACCTGGGGGAGTGGATCCAAGCCAATGGACTGGATAACACAACAAATAAAGAAAGAATAAAAAAGTTGGAATTTGCATATAAATTAACACAAAACTACTACAATAAGAAATCAATATTCATACAAGCAAAGATTAAACATTATAATTCAGTTATTAGGACACAAGCAACATATGGATCAGAGTGCTTAACATTGAATAAGAAAGTCGAATTAAGAGAACTAGAAAAAAGAGAGAGAAAAATATTAAGAGAAATTCTAGGTCCTGAGAAAAACAAGGAAAATAGGTGAATTAAAAGGAGAAATAAAGACCTATACAAAAATACAGAAAAGATTACAGATACAATGAGGAAGAGACGGCTAAAATTTTATGGACATTTAAAAAGAATGGAAGAAACACGAATTACAAAGAAAATTTTTAATTACCTTATTAAGCTGAAAAAAACTTTAGGATGGATAGAAGCAGTAAAGAAAGACGCCAACAAAAGAGGTGTTACAGAAGAAATAATACGTGACAGGAATAACTTTAGGCTACTTATAGAAAACGCAAACTATGAAGAAGATGCGCCAAAACCTCGACCCAAGAGAGTGTGGACAGATGAGCAGAGACGAGCAGTTGGCGAGAAAATGAAGAAGTACTGGGATGAACGGAAGAAAAAGAAACACCGTAAGTCTTAAGTTGTATGCGGTCCATAGCTGGCCAAATTCATAAATAAAAAAATAAAGCACAAGGGTAGAGACTAGATACAAAGGGCGATTAAATGTAGCTGAGGTGAAAATGAGATATATGAATGAGTAAATTTTAGGTAAATTTGTTGCCATATTCTTTTACAGACATCAGGATAGTTTATGAATGCAATTTAAAAAACTGATTGTAAATTCACCATAATTTATGGCCTAATCAGTAAATACATGAGGAAGAGCCGTCAATAATTAGCATATTGCAACCAAACGGCTTCACAGGTGGCAATCACACAGCCTCGCAGCCTTCAACCCTGGCTGCGTCTCGCTGCTCGTTGCCTCGGCGGACGTGAAGCGACCGCCGAGGGAGCCGTGCGTCTCAATCACGTGCCGGCAGTCGGCAGCCCGCGGCGCTCGGCGCTTTATGAAGGATTTGCCGCGAGAAATGATCTCGAGGCACATCCCGAGCGCGCCGTCTCCTGGGAATCATATTTGGCGCTTGTCGGGGCGCGCGGCGCATACGGGATGAGGGCGGGCGGCCCGCGGCGGACGTGGCTGAGCTGCCGTATTACACTGCCAGGCCCGACGTGGCTCCCGCTAGGGACCTGCAGCGGCAATGCTCATCCGTCACTCGCCACTACCGTCCCAGGTGGATTCGGAGGGCAACTAAAGTCCTCGACAAATAACTCTCATTTTTACGCTCGTTAATCGCTACTCCCACACGCCCTTTCTTCTGAGGAGTACTGGGAGATGTTAAAAAATAATTCCACTCCGTCTGCAACTGAGTTTTTTATTTTGTGTTCTGTACTATAGTGTAGATTCAACCTCAGGCCACTTGATACATTTAAATACATTCTTGAAGGAATTATCATCTACATCTGTGCTGGCAGATACTGCAACGCTGGTCTCTAATAGAGAACTTGCCTTTACAGGATCATACTGTCAACAAACATATTTTGGTACATGGAATAACCTAAGGTCTAAATTGAGCAGTAGTTTTGAAAATGAACCAAGAACGGACACTAACAGGTGGAATTAATTCATTTAAGAAACTCTTAGCAACTGTAGACCACACTTCAAGGAATATCGTCAACTGGAAAATACGCAATAAAGTGCTACGTTGCTTCCATTTATTGCTGATAATCTTACTGAAGTTCTCCTTTTACTCTGGCACATACCTTACAGTCCTATGAAACCTGTAAATATGTTTTGACTAACATTTTATTCGTCTTATTAGCGTTTACAAATAATTTTGCACTTTATAGAATGTAAATAATAAATATCAACCGAAGGCTACGACTCATTCCCACAAATTCGGTGCTTTATTCTTTGAATTAAAGCGTGACGCGAAGACAATACTGGAGAGACAGGTCATCACTCTACCGTTATTCCAATTATTAACTTCACAGTTCGAAATTGCAACCGCTATTTCGTTCTCAAGTTGCCTATCACCTGCCCTCACCAGGTGTCCTCCAAAGCACGTGGATCACGAGCATTCTTTGACAGCAGACATGAATAGCAGAGGCAACGTGCAAATGCAATGAGAATAGACTCGGTTTTTTGGTTGCTTTGGGGGAGAGAGCGAACTGCGAGGTCATCGGTCTCATCGGATTAGGGAAGACTGGGGAAGGAAATCGGCTGTGCCTTTCAAAGGAGCCATTCTTACACCTGCCTGAAGAGATTTAGGGAAACCACCGAAAATCTGAATCAGAGTGGCTGGACGCGTGTTTGGACCGTCGTCCTCCCCAATGCGAGTCCAGTGTGCTAATCACTGCGCTACCGCGCTCGGTAGAATTGTTCAAATGTTTGTGAATTTCTAAGGGACCAAACTGCTGAGCTCATCGGTCGCTAGACTTACACACTACTTAAAGTAACTTATGCTAAGAACAACACACACACACCCATGCCCGAGGGAGGACTCGAAACTGCGGCGGAAGGGCCGCACAATTCGTGACATGGCGTCTCAAACCGAGCGGCCACTCCGTGTGGCACTCGGTAGAGTAGACTCTTAAACACGAGTATCATTGTGTAAGTGCCGAACTGGCTCAGAAACTGTGATAAAATGGGACCGACTTGACTATCGTGGCCGGTTTTTGATGTTGATATAGATTCAAACACACCAGCCGTATTACCACACTGCGGGCTGCGTGCAGACTGCGTCCATTGGCAAGACCGTCTATCGGCGCAGGCGTTGAGGGGTGTACACGAGCGTCCCTCGGCCAGCTCTGCCCAGTTCTGATATTTTTCGGTCGCTCACGTTACTATTAGTACGCTGTGACACGTTTGTTCTTAGTTACCTCTCTCCATTTGTTACGCAGGCTTTGTTCGTACGCTTTTGACAATCTTGGCTTCACGTTCGAATTCTTGTCGTTTTGTTCTTACAGATTTCTGTACAATTAGCCGTCGTGCACTCAGTATTTGCGGCCACTCGCCGTTGGACACGAAAGCCCCTAGTCACACCCCCTCCACGTGGATAGTACGTTAAAAAATTGATAGAGGATAGATTTGGCCAACAGACAAGTCGGAGGCCACACTCAATGTATTTATGTCTACACGTTGTTTCCTGTGGAAGTGGTCGGCGGTTTCCTTCGCTGGCTTTCTCTTAGTTTTACACGTAAAATTCTTTACGTTTCTGTAGCTTTGCGTTATTTCACTTTCAGATAAATAAACTGTCTAAACATTAGTGACTATTCAGACATTTTCATGTGTCTTACTTGCCTTGCTGCAGCACAGATAATAAGGAAACCAGCGGAAAAATGCTTCTATAGGAGCACAGAAAATGCGCATGTACTGTTTATTTAAAAGACCAGCTGTCTCGTTCTAGCTTCTCAGCACGTAATTTCTGTTTTAAATTTGGCCATGTGTACATATTTGGTCTTCTGTATGCCGAGAGAGTGGCAGTGCGAAAGACAGTATAAAATCTGGAAGATAGAAGACACTGCTGTGTTGTAGAAAGATTGGAGACAATGGCAGTGCGAGAGAAAGAGAGGGATACAGTGGCAGTGGAACATAGTTGACAGTGACAGAACAGTGCTAGACAAAGAGTGCAGGAGACATTAGTACTAGGAGAGGGTGGTTGGAGGGGGTTAGGAGGGTGGAGGAGGAGAGAAATATGGAGAAAGAGGAAGTGAAAGTCGAAAAGTGGATTAGAACTACTGTATTTGAAGCCAGAGAGAGACATAGAGCATGGCAATGACAACGAGGAGGAGATAGAGAGACAGTGATAAGAGACAGCAGTAGTAGGAAGGAAGTAATGAGACACTGGTGGTAAGAGAGAGCAAGGGGAAGGCAGTGACACAGGGATGAGACTGTAGTAGTAGGACAAAATGAAGGGGACTTTGGATATGGCACAGGTGACAGTAACAGAGAGACACGACTGGCGCCCTACTTTTCAGCCACAGTGTTCTGAACAAACGGGAACATATTTGTATTTTTGTGCAATAATAGGAGCATTTTTCCGCTGATTTTATTAAATTTTTCTGGCTGTTACGTCCCTGAGCCTTCTCGCCCATGCAGTATTCTAGCGGCCACGCCAACAGAGGGCGCTGTTCACTAATTTTCGTGCTTTGTTTTCACCCATTTCACTTCTTCCTCTTGTTGTTTTATCAATTACTCGTATATTATTTTATCAGCTCCATAAGCTTGTTCTTGTATATGTTATTATTTTTATCTACAATGGCCATAAGAGCGTCTATGAATCATACATTCTCACTTAACCATTCTGTTTTTAGCAATTTTAATTGAGCTTCATTTGCGTTTTTAATTTATTGCATTTTCTCACTGTAATAGCTTATAAAATTGGCCAGCCAACTATTGACCTTGCCTGTTGCATTCTTCACTTTATTGCATTCTGTATCATTTTATAATCGACGAAAATGTGTAGACTTCCAGTAGTGACATCTAACGAGGTTACTACACAAACACATGTTGTGGCTACTATACTGCACTTTGTTATGAGCAGAAGAGCTGCTAACAGCATGACTCCGCCAGCACTATGGCCTACTGTACACCATATTCTAAGTAAATGCTACCATACCAAGCTGATTCTGTGACAATGCCACTATGGTTTCATTGTATTAGGACGTGTTGTAAAACAGGTATACTTTGTCGTATTTGAAACGAATCTGATGAGGTAATACATTTGATTATAGCAGACTTCATTGTTTTAAGATGTAAATTTTCCACTATTGGCATTTCGTTTCCTATGTTATGCTGCAGATCTCAAGACGATCGTTGCTCACCAAAATCATTAGTCTCAGGACCAAAGGTTTTGCAATCATTGACGGAAATAAAAGAAATTATAGAAACCTTGTTATTGCAGTGCCTGTAGTATGTAAGGGAAACGCATGTTCCTTTTTCTGTTCTTGAATACGCGGATCGTTTTTTCAGTATTTGTGCTGAATACTTGACGGGGCTTCCAATGATGTTGCTGTTATTTTTCTCAAGGAGAAGGGTTTTTAAGGATATACTTTAGTTCGATTGAAATGTAATGGTGGAAGTGCAGGTGACCTTTGTGGATGGCCGTTCCGGTATCATTCATAATGAGCATCGCACACTAGAGACCATATCTGATGTCTTTCGGAGAAACGATAATAGGCCTAGACCGAACATTCTCCAAGACGCTGCAAGATGGCTGGGACTCAATTTTCCTGTGTCGTGATTTTGGTTCGCGGAGATCTTTAGTGTTTGAATTTCGTTATCTCCTTCTTTTAATCGTGTCATAATTTAGAGCAGTAGGCCTATCAGAATTTAGTCCATCTGTTACGAAACAAGGAGCAAATTCATGGTCGCGAAAAACGTCTCTGTTCAAAGGGCAAATGATACAAGTCTTCAGTCCTACTTGAATATTTGATGGCGTAAACTCAGGAGGACATCGCGATGTGATTCATATGCGTAATCACACTTCCATACATATCAAGAGGTCCGAAACGAATAATACGGTCTGCTGCCATCCTGCTGCGACTACGGGCAGCATGGGGATCACGCCTGAGCCTCAGGACGTGCGCTAGCAGCGCATATCGGGTGTTTCAAACGTCAACTTCGCGTCTCAATATCTCGGGATGTAATGGGAATATTCAGATGCAATCAACGCCATTGTGTATGTGCTTTGTCATGCTATGGATTGCTGAAGAAAAAATATAGGAGGTCCATTTAAAAAAAATCGTTTTAGAATGTTTCCAAATATGTACATTCATGGGCCCCAGCACTACATTGATACCGGTGAAAGTCGTTTTCCAATAGCTGTTATTGTTCCAGAGATATTTTGGGTGGACAAGATAGCTGGGACACCCTGTACAGGGCTATTACAAATGATTGAAGCGATTTCATAAATTCACTGTAGCTCCATACATTGACATATGGTCACGACACACTACAGATACGTAGAAAAACTCATAAAGTTTTGTTCGGCTGAGGCCGAACTTCAGGTTTCTGCCGCCAGTGTGCTCGAGAGCGCAGTGAGACAAAATGGCGACAGGAGCCGAGAAAGCGTATGTCGTGCTTGAAATGCACTCACATCAGTCAGTGATAACAGTGCAACGACACTTCAGGACGAAGTTCAACAAAGATCCACCAACTGCTAACTCCATTCGGCGATGGTATGCGCAGTTTAAAGCTTCTGGATGCCTCTGTAAGGGGAAATCAACGGGTCGGCCTGCAGTGAGCGAAGAAACGGTTGAACGCGTGCGGGCAAGTTTCACGCGTAGCCCGCGGAAGCCGACGAATAAAGCAAGCAGGGAGCTAAACGTACCACAGCCGACGGTTTGGAAAATCATACGGAAAAGGCTAAAGCAGAAGCCTTACCGTTTACAATTGCCACAAGCGCTGACACCCGATGACAAAGTCAAACGCTTTGAATTTTCGGCGCGGTTGCAACAGCTCATTGAAGAGGATGTGTTCAGTGCGAAACTTGTTTTCAGTGATGAAGCAACATTTTTTCTTAATGGTGAAGTGAACAAACACAATGTGCGAATCTGGGCGGTAGAGAATCCTCACGCATTCGTGCAGCAAATTCGCAATTCACCAAAAGTTAACGTGTTTTGTGCAATCTCACGGTTTAAAGATTACGGCCCCTTTTTCTTCTGCGAAAAAAAGTTACAGGACACGTGTATCTGGACATGCTGGAAAATTGGCTCATGCCACAACTGGAGACCGACAGCGCCGACTTCATCTTTCAACAGGATGGTGCTCCACCGCACTTCCGTCATGATGTTCAGCATTTCTTAAACAGGAGATTGGAAAACCGATGGATCGGTCGTGGTGGAGATCATTATCAGCAATTCATGTCATGGCCTCCACGCTCTCCCGACTTAACCCCATGCGATTTCTTTCTGTGGGGTTATTGTGAAAGATTCAGTGTTTAAACCAATTCTACCAAGAAACGTGCCAGAACTGCGAACTCGCATCAACGATGCTTTCGAACTCATTGATGGGGACATGCTGCGCCGAATGTGGGAGGAACTTGATTATCGGCTTGATGTCTGCCGAATCACTAAAGGGGCACATATCGAACATTTGTGAATGTCTAAAAAAACTTTTTGAGTTTTTGTATGTGTGTGCAAAGCATTGTGAAAATATCTGAAATAATAAAGTTATTGTAGAGCTGTGAAATCGCTTCAATCATTTGTAATAACCCTCTATATTAATGATGTATTAGAAAGCATTGGATGCTCTCTAAGGCTATTCTCAGATGATACGGTTGTCTGTAAAAGAGTAGCAACGCCAGAAGATAATAGCGATTTGCAGAATGACCTCCAGATTATTGATGAATGGTGCAGGTTCTGGCAGTTGACCCTAAACGTAAATAAGTGTAACATATTGTGCATACATAGGAAAAGACATGCACTACTGTAAAACTACACTATTGATGACAAACCGCTGGAAACAGTATCTGCCGCAGAATATCTAGGAGTAACTATCCGGAGCGACCTTAAGGGGAATGACAATATGAAACAAATAGTGGGAAAAGCAGATGCCAGACACAGATTCATAGCAAAAATCTTAAGGAAATGTAATTCATCCACAAAAGAAGTGGCTTATAATTCGCTTGTTTGACCCGTTCTTGAGTATTATTCATCTATCTGCCATTCCTAGCTGATAGAACTGATAGACGAGATAGAGAAGAGCAGCACGTTTGGTCATGGAATCGTTTAGTACTTACTACAGCGCTCGGAGATGCTCAATAAACTCCATTGGCAGACGTTAGAAGAGAGGCGTTTTGCATCACGGAGAGATTTCCTACTGAAATTTCGAGAGAGCAGTTTCCGGGAGGAATCGGGCGACATTTTACTTCCACCTGCAAACGTCTCGCGTAATTACCAAGCGGAGAACCGTCAAGAAATTAAAGCCAATACAGAGGCTTATTGACAATAAATCTTCCCCGCGGGTTATTCGCAAGTGAGACAGGGTTGGAGGGCTGAGTTTACCTTACAAAAAGTGCCCTCCACCACACACCATTAGGTGGCTTGCGAAGTATGATGTATATGTAGACGTGGTAAAGCGAATACTCTGTGGAAGAATCACAAGAGGAGGAGGTATACTTGGAAAAGGCGAATATTTCAGTTAAATTGCATCAGTCTCTGGCAGAGATTACGTAATCAGATATTAGATTGTAAGGAGTACCCAGGAGCAGATAAAGACTCAGATCACCATGTAGTAGTGATGGAAAGTAGGCTGAAGTTTAAGAGCCTGGACAGGAAGAATCAGCACGCAAAGAAATGGCATACGGGAATACTAAGGAATGAAGAGGTGCGCTTGAAGTTCTATAAGGCTGTAGATACTACGATAAGGAATAGCACAGAGGGCAGTTCAGCTGAAGAGCAATAGCCAGCTGTAAAAAGAGCAATCACAGAAGTTGGGAAGAGAAGTGTCGGTACAAAGACCGGCCGCTGTGGCCGAGCGGTTCTAAGTGTTTCAGTCCGGAACCGCGTAGCTGCTACGGTCGCAGGTTCGAATCCTGCCTCCGGCATGGGTGTGTGATGTTCTTATTTAGGTATAGGTAGTTCTAAGTTTAGAGAACTGATGACCTCAGATGTTAAGTCCCATAGTCCTTAGAGTCATTAGAACGATGTTTTTCGTTACTGAAACGGATAACGGAAAAGCACTGCAGTTGAACGATGAAATAAGGAAGTAGAAGGAAATTCAGAATTAGAAGTCACTTAGGAATAAAATAGACAGGAAGTGCAGAG
This sequence comes from Schistocerca cancellata, assembly GCF_023864275.1. Classification (NCBI taxonomy): domain Eukaryota; kingdom Metazoa; phylum Arthropoda; class Insecta; order Orthoptera; family Acrididae; genus Schistocerca; species Schistocerca cancellata. The sequence continues at coordinate 390,044,398 of NC_064631.1, read as the reverse complement.
AAGCTAAGCTGAATCGGCTGCATGAAAAATGTGAAAAAACCGAAAACGAAATGACTGTCGGAAGGAGAGACTCAGCATGTAGGAAAGTGAAAAAAACCTTCGCTGAAGCCAGAAGCAAGGGGGGAAGGGGTGGGGGGGTAACATTAAGAGTACAATGGGAATACAACTATTAAGGGCACGGGAGAGAGCGAAGAGAGGGCGAAAGAATACATTACGGGCTTCTGTGACAAGGAGGACCTGTCTAATGATGTGACAAAAGAAGAAACAGTAGTCGATTTAGAAGAGATAGGGTATCCGATATTAGAATCGGAACTGAAAAGAGCTGTGAAGGACTGAAGTTCAAGGAAAGCAGAAGGAAATAGATAACATTCCATTAGAATTTATAAAATCATTGGGGACAGTGGCAACGTTAAGCTAAGGTGAAATAACTGCATGAAAAATGTGAAGGAGCCGAAAAGCAAATGATTATCGGAAGGACTGTCTCAGAATACAGAATACTCAAAACAACCTTTTGTAAAATTAAAAGCAAGTGTGCTAACATTGAGAGTGCAATGTGAATCTCACTGTTCAGTAGAGAGGGTAGGGTGGATAGGTGGAAAGGGTACATTGAAGGTCTCTCTATGACGGAGCACACTTGTCTGATGACGTGATAAAAAGAATAACAGTCGTAGATATGGGAGAGAGAGGGATTAAATATTAGAATCAGTATTAGAGCTTTGTAAGGTTAAAGATAAAAGAAGACAGAAGGATATACAACATTCCATTAGAATTTCTAAAATCTTTCGGGGAAGTGGCAACAAAACGACAGTTAATGGTAGTGTGTAAAATGTATGAGTCTGGCGAGATACCATCAGACTTTCGGAAAAATATCATCCATACAATTACAAGAATTGTAAGAGCTGACAAGTGCCAGAATTATGGTACAGTCAGATTAATAGCTCATGCTTCCAAGCTGCTGACAGTAATATATACAGAAAATGGAAAAGAAAATTTACGATGCGTCAGATGACGATCAGTTTGACTTTAGGAAAGGTAAATACACCAGAGAGGCAATTATGACGTTGCGCTTGGTAATAGAAACAAGACTTAAGAAAAATCAAGACACTTCCATAGGATTCGTCGACCTGGAAAAAGCGTTCGACAAGGTAAAATGGTGCAAGATGTTCGAAATTCTGAGAAAGAAAAGGTTAAGCTGTGGGGAAAGACAGTTTTTATGCAGTATTTACAAGTACCAATAGGGAATAAGAGGGGAAAATCAAGAACGATGTGCTCGAATTAAAAGAGGTGTAAGAGAGAGATGTAGTCTTTCGCCCTACTGTTGAATCTACACATCGAAGAAGCAATGGAGGAAATAAAAGATATTTCCAACAGTGGAAGTAAAATTCAAGGTGAAAGGATAACAGTGACAAGATTCCCTGATGACATTTCTCTCCTCAGTGAAAATGAAGAAAACTTACAGAACGCGTTGAATGGAACGAACAGCCTAATGGGTACAGAATATGGATTTAGAGTAAATGGCAGAAAGATGAAAGTAATTAGTAGTAGCAGAAATGAGAACAGGAAGAAAACATCAGGGTTGTTGATTATGAAGTTAAGGGATCCTGCTACCTATGCAGCAAAGTAAGCAATGACCGACGGACAAGGAGGACATAAGAAGCAGACTAGCAGTACAGAAAGCGCATTCGTGTCCAAGAGAAGTCTACTATTATCAAACGTAGACCTTATTTTGAGGAAGAAATTTCTGAGAATGTACATTTGGAGCACAGTGTTGTATGGTAGTGAAACATGGACGATGGGAAAACGGTGAAAGAAGAGACAAGAAGCATGTGAGTTGTGGTGCTACAGAAGAGTGCAGAATGTTAATTGGGCTGACAAGGAAGGGAATGAGCTTCTCCGAAGAATCGGTGAGGAAAGGAATGTATGAAATCACTGACAAGAAGAAGGGACAGGATGATAGAACATCTGTTAAGACATCCGGGAATGACTTTCACGGTACTAGAGGAAGCTGAAGAGGGCAAGAACTGTAAAGGAAGGCAGATACTGGAGTACATTGAACAATTACTTGAGAACGTGTGTTTCAAGTGCTACTCTGAGATGAAGATATTGACACAGGGGTGGAATTCGTGGCGGGCCGCATCAAAGCCATCAGAATACTGATGACTAACGATTCAAAGAATGGACAGGATGTACGTATTGTTCGTATAGCAAGAATCCATTACCGGTACTCTCTAGTAGTATATATTTCTAGGAGTACGTTTCTTCTGAGAATTTAATCCACCTGCTTTTCCGTGTTGAATTACCCCTTTTTGTCTACCAGTTGTGTAAGCCGCTTTAATTGGTTTTGTTCACATTGTGTTACTATGCTACTGTCTGTAATACGTTGCTTTGATGACCTTCGACAGAATTCGAATGACCGCAGTGTCGATCGTTCTGACGCCAACAAAAGAAGTAACTAGCGATGTGTTTCCCATTATTGTTGTTATGTGTTCTAAAGACTGTTACAAAATACTTGTCAAAATTCGAAAATGCAGCAGTACCAAGGAGAATGAAGTCATAATGCACTCCAGGACAGTATCCCAGATAACCTTGTTTGTTCAGTACAGTCGCTGAGCAGCCTGAAGAACGCTCTTCGGTTTGGAAACTGCAATGTAATTACGCTGTACAGTCACATAACATCTGCTTGAAGTTTGGGTACGACCGTGCGTCCGGGACAAAGAATTCCTTTGCTAACAGTGCCAAAGAAATCATTGTGTATACAGGAGAGCACCTTATGATAAACGCTGATTTATTTCAATTTCTACGAGAAGCTAAGACAGCTTAGAATACCGTGATGTGTTGGGAATAGAGAAAAATAAAGTAACATTTGAATTATGTGTAGAGAAGCACTTCACTAAGAATCCGGTAATGCTGAGACAGTAGATATGATCGCGCCCACAGCGGTATCCACTATTAAGACACACTATGAAATGACTGCATACCACGCACCGACGTTGACCAATTAAGAGTTCTTACACTTGCCGCCCTATGCATTCGAATCTCGTATCTCTCCTGTCTTCTTCTCAAAAAGGTTTTTCATATATGCCTTGTGCTGTCTCTCTAGAGACTGCACAAAAAGTTATTTGTTCCTTGATTATTTTCCTCGTCGAACTACCAGTTATCATTAAGGACTGGCTAAATGCCGAGTAATACGCGTGGATTGCTGTCACCTTGTGCTGTAAAAGACTCCCTTGTATATACATAATTGATTTATTGCTTTTCTGTCACGTGTTTGTGGTCGTCAAACTGTCACTCATTGTATAACTTTAAGTCGCTGAAACACCAGCTGTAGGTCCGATCACCAATGCTACCAAACTGAGGAGACAAAATACCTTCAGATAAGCTAGCTCTTATCTGCAGATAGGGAACTGGTAACAGATAAAGCAGCAATTTCAATTAATTCTCCATGTGTTTTGGCTAACACTTCGTTGAATACACCTCGATGAACTTTTTCATATTGTTTCGTATACATACTCCACAGTACGAGTACGTCGTTGTATAATTTTCTCGTCCGTTGTCTAGTTTGTAATCGAACGAGGTAGCGCAGGAGTTGCCACACTGGGCTCGCTTTCGTAAGGACCGATCTAGTTTTTTCATGATTTTCCTAAATAGCTCCACGCAAATGGCGGGATGGTTCTTTACAAATGCCACTGCCGATAAGCTTCCCCAGCCTTGACATCTTCCGAGCCTATCCTCCATCTCTGACGAACTTATTGTCGACGGAATGCTAAACCATAACTTCCTTCTTTCCTTAAATGGTACATTGAGTCACCGAAACTGGCTGCTGCATAATAAATAACATCGACAGGACGCCTGCAGCTATTTTATTTTACAACACTAAATTGTGTAAGTAGACTGTCCATAACCACAATGATTAAGCTGGAGGCCACGGTTTTCATGAGATTGAGGAAGCTGATGGCTGGGTAATCAGGATAGGAGGCGCTAAGACAGCAGCACGTCTCAACAAGAGCCGGCAGCACCAGGCGGGAAGGGATATTTACGGTTAGCGGAAGTGATGAGTGCAGCATGGGATTTCAAGGGGAAAAAATCGGAACAGCGGAAAAATGCAAAAGAGTGAGGCTGCCATAGTAGGAAAATGTGGGCAATAAACGCTCTGAAACATAGGGAGATAGTTCTCCGTTTATCCATTGTGGATACGGGACAGCGGCCGGTCACATATTATTTACCAAGGAAAACGCCAAACAGCCGTATGTTTTCAGAAGTTCAGAAGCTTACCGTTTGGGCATTTCATTAATGCCATTTTCAGGCCCCTATGGAGTGCATAGGGGCCTGAAATAGTATTGATGGGAGGCCTAAGCTGGTTGTCTAAACAAGCAAATTTCTCAAAACAACCGGCTGTTTGGCGATTTTCCCCGACAAAAAGTTTCTATAAAGGCTATAGTGCCTCTGATAATTTCATCATGCGCTCAGATAGATGTTGGAGGCATCTGCGAAGTGAATCGCTTCGAAAACAAATGTGTGTGTTTGTGTGCGCGCGCGTGTGGGCGTGTGTATGAATTGCTAAGGGACCAAACTGCTGAGGTTATCGGTAAGTCTTTACACAGTACTTAAGCTAAGAACAACACACTCAGCCGTGCCCGAGGGAGGACTCGAACCTCCGGCGGGGATAGCCGCGCAATGCGTGACATGGCGCCTCAAACCGCGCGGCCACTCCGCGCAGCGCTTCGAAAACAACCTCAGCTAGCTTTACCCGACAGGTGACTCGTAAAGGCACAGAGAGACTAATGCTCTGCTTTGCGAAAGAGGGCAGCAGTCCTGTTATCCGAAGTGGCCGGTCAGGGCAACACGTCGCTAAGAGGATGATCCACGGCGCGGCCCGCGGCGAACGTCAGCGCCGCTCAATACAGAAAGCCGCAGCCGATAAATGCAAAAGGCACAGAGGCGGCGGCGGCGGCGGCGGTGGCAGTGGATCAGCGGGTGCCCCGGCCCGGCGCGGCGCTTCGGCGTATCGCGTCCGCGGCGGGTTGGGCTGCTGCACGCAGTACTGTGTGGCTTTGAGCCCCACCTCCTGCCGCCGCCGCTGCCGGTCAAAGCCGTCCTCGCCGGTCGATCGGCTCCGGGCGGCGGCGGCGGCAGAGCTCGCGCATCGCTGCCCCGCTGTCAGTCGCAGCCGCCTCCACCTCCGCCTCCGCTGCTGCCCGGAGCTGTGCAACGCGATAGGCACTGCGGCTCCCGTTTCGCCAGCACCGCGGGGACAATATACCGGCGCCGTTCCGATCTCCCACTGATCCACTGCGCGGCACGTTGCCTCTCACACCATCATACCTCAGCAGCCTCTACGTGTAAGGGAAAGTGTAGGAACATCAGTGCTGAAGAGCGGCTCAGCTATATATTTACCATCAAAAGACACCAGTACTTACGCGTTTCGAAGTTTATTAAGACTTCAGAATGTCAATAGAATAATCTCGAAAGACTATAATACAGGAGATAAACAATCAGAAAAAGCCTTGTGAAATAACGTCGCTACTTTTCCAGCAGCCATATCCTCTCAAGATGTATGTCCACTTCAACGTCAACTGCTAAAATTAAAGCACCCCGTCTTCAGGCCACGAGTGGCCTACCGGGACCATCCGACCATCATGTCATCCTCAGTGGTGGAAGCGTATAGGAGGTGCGTGGTGTCAGCACACCGTTCTCCCGGTCGTTATGATGGTACTCTTAACCGAATCCACTACTATTCGGTCCAGTAGCTCCTCAATTGATATCACGAGGCTGAGTGCACCCCGAGAAATGGCAACAGCGCATGGGGGCCTGGATGGTCACCCATCCAAGTGCCGACCACACCCGACAGCGCTTACCTTCGGTGATCTCACGTGAACCTTTGTATCGAGTCCGGCAAGGCCGTTGCCCAACTGCTGAAATAGATTAAAAAAGTAATTCCACATGTTGTCCTGGGCACTGGCCTCATCACAATAACAGCTATGTGCGTAGATGGTCCGTGTGTCTTCCTAAAAGCTACGTCCCACCGGCAGGCACAGAAAAGTAGTTGGTAGTACCCACGGCAGCACGTGGAATTCGTTTTTAATCCATTTTACCAAATGGCGGTGATGTGGAGTACATCTTAAAAGGACACGGCTGCACGGGAAGTAGCCACAGTTTATTATTCTTTTTTCTTCTTATTCATGTTCTAAATTGTCACCTTTAGAGGCTCTTATACTGTTATTCTGAAAATGTAAGCTTGTTCTTCGAAACACCTAAATTCTAAAACATTTACACCGTCTGTTCAGACAACATTTCAACAATTATTTCAATAACTATGACATCATATCCATCAAAGTAGAGCAATATCGAGGACAAAGCAAAAATTACCACTCTGACACGTTAATAACAGGTCACTCAAAATCTGCTGATTTTAAGACTGCTGTAGGAACTCTACTTTTACTGTAATAAATCAATTTAAATGTGCCAAACTATACACTGAACTCTGTTTAAAACTAGTAAAACAAGTGGCTGTGGTCGATATGCAAAATTACTCGTTGATGTTTCTTCTGACTGCAGGAGACATCAGAGGCTGAGGCAAAACGACAACTGAAACCACCAAACACGTCGAGGTCCCACAAATTCATAGAATCACCTTACCTGTTAAGTGAAGGCGATTGCATGATTAGATCAGTGGTTAGACACTGGACTCGCATTCGGGAGGACGACGGTTCAATCCCGCGTCCGGCCAACCTGATTTAGGTCTTCCGTGATTTCCTTAAATCGCTCCAGGAAAATGCCGGGATGGTTCCTTTGGAAGGGCACGGCCGACTTCCTTCCCCAACCTTCCCTAATCCGATGAGACCGATGACCTCGCTGTCTGGTCTCCTTCCACAAAAACAACAACATGATTAGATCTGGGTGGAGCAATCGTTCTTGTTTAGTAGCAGTCGTTCTGTCATTTCCTTGGCACAAAATCGACAGCTTCCTCTGTCCTGTTCAAAATTGTTACGAAGACTCTGAGTCTCCATGAACCATTTTCACATGCGCCCACGATAATGCGTTGTGCTTATAAAAACACTTGTCCAACTGATTTTTATTTCACGGTATTAATCTCGTAAAACTTCTTCTAATCCCGTCGATTAGTTAATATGGGGCAGGAGACAGATCCTTTTGTGTTCAGATAAGAGGGTGGTAATGTATTCTTGCCGACAACGATGCTGAATCTTACGTACCCTAGGTGTCACTAATGGATGCCGTACTTCCTTCGCAGTTACTAATTTTTCTTTTATCTTCTTGATGGTTCGTTTCTATCTCATATTTTGGTACCACCTTCCCAAACCGATCCGCGATCCTGTTAAGAAACGAGCGTTTGTTTGCCGTCGAACCTAATTAGACCCGGATTTTTGTTCCCCAGAACGGAGTGCTCGATCCATTTCTTTCCTGGAGAAACTATTTTTCTTGAGAGCCTCACGTAGCTGATTCAGCTCATCTCGTAAACAATGGGCCTTGGAAAACTTGAATTCTGTGGCCCCTCCAATGCTTCTTGCATCATTCCAAGATGTCCCTAATAGACAGCCTCTCAGCCTGAAAGTTTTAACTGACGTAAACATCTGCCGTATAAGCCTACACTGCACGAGTAGAGTGAACTTTAAGTGCAAATACGACTGGCTATTTAGGAACTATATTCCGATTGGCGACTCAAAACAAACAAACGTTTGAAGCTCCATGGCGCTAGCATGGTTGGGGAATAACATTGTATCGGTCCCGTTGGATCAGTAAGTTGCCTTTTGCGCTCGTCAGTGTTTAAGAAGTAAGGCATTGAAAGTGTTGACCTTACCACGTCTCCCTCTAATAGCGGGGTACTTTCTTTCGTTCACAGCCTGTTTCTTTCGGCATTGTGGCGCTTTAAAATTCTATGGCATCACAAATTGTTGAGAAGCCCTTATGAAACTGAGGTTGAATCCAAATAATCGGCGCTAGATGGTTACCGCAGAAAACATCCCAGTTTACTACAATATGTGACCACATGAGAATCGAGGGATAAGTGCAGACTTTTTGGCTTGGATTTTTTTCAGCAGCCTCCCTGTAATCCGTGTTTAGTATCAAATGACCTTATCTCCGTCTCAATATGAGAACGATGAGCTCGGGGATGCTGTCAACTGAGTGAAAATCTACATGACTCTTATGATGAAGGGATAAGTAAGCTGAGGTCACGGTATCGCAAATATCTGAACGTGGGTGGGGACTATTACTGTCAACATGAAAGTAAAGACGCTGTGTTCACAATTTTATGTATTTTGCAAAATTCAGTAATTCTAGTACTACACAAATCCGACTGCGCACGATTCCCCATCCCATTGGGCAATTATCCGCAGTGACAGGGCAATTGCGCGCTTTAGAACCGAAGCTTGTATTAAAAATACACGAATGAAAATAACTCAACTGAAATTATCTGACAGATGCTGTTAGGCAATTTAAATTACGGAAAAATATTTCAATAATAATTTAAATAATATTGCTTTCAATTTTTAAATTTTAGCAGACTTTATAATATTCATTTCTTAGATCATCAGGTATTACAAACATACTCTAGGAGTGTCTTTTCTAGTACATACAGTAAGATTCCAAGCAGAGCACCCAACTGTAACAAAATTAATTGTCTTTACTTATTTGTCAACAGATTCGGCATAACCCGTGAACATAGTTACTACTTCTAGGCTGTAATTTCAACTGGCTGTCATAATAATTGTCATCGACATCCAGAAAGATGCTCGAAACATTAGATACCTCTGATGACTCTAGTGTTTCCTCCTTACTTCTCGTTTTCTTTCTGACCTTTCCTTGATGCTCACTTAAGCACCTACGTACAGGTTTCACACTCTTGTTCTTCAACCAAATATGTCTTTCTTTTCGCTATTGGCTTTCTTTTTCATTTAAGCTCCCCGAAATTCTTTCTAGCAGGGTTGATCACCTGTTGTATTTCAGCGCACCAACACTACCTGCCCTTGGACAGTAACGGGAACACATTTTAAATGTTACACTGTTGTATTTAGGATGTAACCTCCTACAAAAATAAAATGAACTACAGATTTTAACAATATAGTCAGATAAAACTTAATCATTAATAACTGTCTGCTTACTTTCTTTCTTCTGTGTGCTGAAAGTATCAAGAAGGTCGCATGGCTTATTTGCCTCAACCCGCGTATGCCACTGCCCAAATGGCGCCTCTCTTCTGGTTCCTGCTTGTTATGTGCAGGACTCAGAAAGCAGGATTCTGCTCATTTGCGCAAGATGAGCACGTACAGTTGCGGTTGTCCCACGAAAACAGCTCTCAACCAATTTTGTTCGATACTTTGCTGACTTACGGCAAATTCGAGTACGTCATCATCTCATCCTCGTAATGTTATGTTTGCTGGGTCTGTACCTTCTGCCTGAAGGGACGTCGGATTTGTCTCCCCCCGTATCCGACAGAGTCCTCGCTCCATATAACATTAAATACGGTGTCCGTTCAACATCGTAATAGCTTGCACTATTGGGCCCCATGAAGGATGAGTTGGCGCTCTCGAAACCGGGTGTTTATCGTATTCCATGCAAATGCTGTAATGCATACATCGCATAAAGCATGCTGACAATGACAGAAAGGTGCAAGCACCACTGGATACACAATGAACTTAAGCAACCAACGAAATCAGCAGTCGCAGGACATTGGATGCCTACAGGGGGCCCGATGAATTATGAAGAAACGGAAGTGTTCGCACAGATATCGTCGTTTTGGGACTGTGTTCTAAAGGTGGCTACCGAAAGACGAGTGACCGATGGACTGGTCAACAGAGACAGTGGATTCACTGTCAGTAGTGGGAGCCAGGGCTCAGCCAGCTGATGTCACATCGTTAGACGAAGCCGACTTCTGTGTCCGACGGGGACTGCAGAAGCGCTGAGGGCCGGAGGTTGCGCCCAACATTCAGCGATAGCGTCCATCCACTGCTAGAAGAGCATAAATGATGTGCAGTGTACGGAGGATGCTTATTCGACACACACCACATGAAGATGACAATGAGGTACGCTATCGAAATACCGTATTACGTAAACGACGGCATCCGGCTAGACACTCGAAGGAAATACAAACATTTCATTCGACGGTAAAGCTTAACGTCACACATATAAAAACTACAATCAGTAACAGGATATTTACTCTGTCTCAGGTGTACTTATCATTATCAAAAGACAAGAAGGAAGCTTTGAAAAAAGAGTCAGTTTTCTCAAAAAATAAAAGTAGGTGATGTACAGCAGATACAATAATATCTTTCAAGCATTGTAGGTGTGTCACACTTCTGCTGCATACTAGCACATAGCGTCATGCGGAACAACTGCGGAAAGGGAGAGGTCTTGGGAAGCAGCCAGCTGTGACCGAAATCCAATTACTCTCCATGCTGGCAAGGGTGTGGTATCGTACCACGACCTAATGCCCACGGATGTAGAAGAATTTAACTACAATTGGAGGTCATTGGTGTCACAAATTTCAATACCAAATTAAAGCTTGTCAACGGCGATCTAGAAAAGAAGATTTCACTTAATCTGACCTTTAACTCTACATTGCTGTCAGAGCATAATAAAGCGGGATTAAGCCTCCAGAAACAAAGACTATATGTTCCCATCCCAGTTCACTATTTCACGTATCATCACAATTGTCACACCACCATAGTATGGGACGGACGGTGCGAGCTAACATCTCCAAAGATGTCCGGGCTCACATGCGGTTCCTCTTCGTCGAAATGTCTTGGATCAAACTCGTCTAGCGGTTTGAACAGCAGTATCGCATTACACGCCCTAAATAGACACTTGTGACCTTCTGGTTAAAATGTCTGACTGGTGGAATGTTTGCGAAATTGTACGAAACATTCAATGTTAATATAACATATAACAACAGTAATAATAATATCGAGAGGTAAATTAACGATACATAAATGATGCAGGCCACACAGTTGTGATTTGGTTACAATAATGTTTATTCAGAAAGGGAACTAATAGCGAAAGTGGTCATATGTGGAATTACTATCACACTCGAGCGCATATCCATTTGACACAATTCGATCATTCAAAATCACATCGCGAATTAAAAGTCCAATACCCCACCTCGTTAACTACGCGAAAGCTAGAGTTCGCATCAGGCACGCGGCTGCTCACCACCTAGCTACCTAAAGACCGACCGTCCGCTAACTCATCTCCACCACCACTGTTCCTTTTGGTATCTAGACCAGCACTGTCTCTCTGCCCGTCTCCAGCCGCGTCCTCCACGTGCAAAACATCTTCGCTCAACAGACAACGGCAGTTCCCATTCCTGAAGCCGTTCATCTGATTGGCTACAGCTTACTCTACATTATTTTACATTTTAACATATTTAAATAATTAAAGCTTGACCACTTTCACGTTCTACATAAAGTAACAATAATATCCATTACATAATAAGTGTTAAATTGTTTTACACAAAACCAGTACAATTTTCTTCTTAGCTTTGAATCCCACGGCCAGTAGCCTTGCACCAATGTACTTACTGATAAATAAATAAAGAAAAAACTAACTATTATGCACTAAACTTTACAACAAATGTTCTATTACCTAATGATTAAATACGGTGTCACTCTGTCATCGTTCAATGTTTTTATGTGGAGGAAATGATGATATGATGCTTAACTTAAAATACTGATAATTTAAATTTACTATATCTTTTAAACAAATAAAGTTACAGAGTTGATACTTACAACGTTTGTGATTTTAATGATGCGGTTCTATATGAAATGTCAGTCTTTAAGATCGACCCAAGCGTTCAGATTTTAGCGTCATGTCCTTGTTACAAAACTTTTTAATTTCACTTTAACAGTATTTTCTAAACTATTATAGATATGATCAATAGTCAATAGTCAAATTGGGATCACCATAAAAATTTATGAATGATGGTAGGTTAAAATTACTGTGGCTTTTGGCTTCATTCCCTGAATTACTTCAGAATTAAATAGTTTTCATATATGTTTCCCATTTGGCCAATCTTAGGTTCGCCATATTTAATACAGCTACGTATCCCTGGCCACATACGGCTTCTACGGGATTTCCCTATGCCGTAAGTTCTCGTCTATCTCCCTCACACACTACAGTGCTTAGGCCTCATTCAACATAATAGACGCCTGTGAATTTCCCCATCTCTTGGCGAATCTGCACTCTTTGTGGCACACGGTCCTGGACGACAGGGTTGGTTTCATAATTGCTGAAGGCTGACTCTTTCAACCATATATTTAAATGAGAGCAAAACACTCGTTAACTCACAACAGGCGTCTTCTGTGAGATGCGATCAAGCTGCACACGAAGATGGGAACCCTAAAACGTCTCACCTGTTTTTCAGCTACAAACACAGGCATGCTGTTTGAAGCTCGGATGCCAAGCTTTTGTGGATGAGATTAAGTACAAGAGATGAAAGTCACAAGCATAATCTCCTATTTAGAAGCCAAAACATCTAAACTACTCGTAAATCAGCAAGCTTAGTGACCTGATTTACTTCAGCATGTTCTTTATTTTGGATGATGTTCCTATCTTACTGAACAATTTTCGCCTGTTGACTTTCTCTTAGAGCGAGGAATAGCGCCAAGTTTGGACTGAAAGGCGTCCTGGTTGGAATGAAAGATGTCCTTTTTCGACTGATTGTTATCTGATTTTGTTGATATGCAATCGAAATTTGTCTTCAAAATTGATTCATATTTTGATGACAGGCTATCAAAATTTCTAGTCCTCACTGCTTCTGATCTTTTATGCAACTCTAAGAAAGGATCTACGACATGCCAATTTTGTGGAATAAGTTGTCACCTTCAGTTTACGATTCTAAATTACTAGCTGAAGGTTCTATATTATCAGCAAAAACACTGCCATCAGCATGTAATTCACGGTTATTATTTCTTACAGATCTCATACTTCTAATTTTACCTGCCTTTATTATGCCACCGATTACGGAAACTATTTAATAAGTTATGTAGACCCCTATTGAACAAAAATATACAATTAATGTTGGCTCAAAGTGTAAGTTTTCAACAAGAAAGTATCGATCTGCATAAACAAGGTAGTAGCGCTATTCCATATTGTTCGCGCTGTACACAGAGTCAGACATGTGGTTAACACTAATGTAATGAATGACACAGTTAATTACCAATTTTTAATAATTAGATTTGAGATTTATTATGGGCCGTCAATAGTCTATCTGATTGACAAAACTTCATAATACTCATAAGCAAAGAAATAACCAATGGTACCTTTACCTCATGTGTGTCGGAGTTTTTCAGATCTTCCATATAATACCCGTATCGAAAAATTTTATTGATACAGTTTTATAGGCCTTGTATTTTGTTTAAAATTTTCCTTTTATTATTTGTGGCTTATTTACTTCCATTTCTTAGTGTCAAGTTGTCTCATTGGATACGTATCTGTGTATGAAAAATAAGAATACAATTTGTTTTTACATGACCACGAAACCTGTGTGTACAGGAAACTCAATAAAATTACATTTAGGCCGTGGTAAACAGTTGGTACTGAAGTGGTTCGTTTCGTGTAAATAGACTGCGTTTCGAGACTATAAGTATCACGAAATATCAAACAACACCATCCATTTCCAAGGCGGTAAAAAAAAAGAGGAAGTGCCATTATTCTCATTCATAAGTGAAATTGTTGTAAACACTAACTATTCTTTACTTAAAAAGCAGTAGTATTTATTGACTTAGACAAAATGGATGAAATTTAGTTACAGGCCAAAAAGTTATTGTCAATTAATGGCGTGTTAGTGACAATAGTCGTGCATGTAGTTAATGTTCATAAAAGGAAATTATTTTGTAAAAAAATAATCGGACTTTGTATTAAGATACTGAGTGCAATTACTAATATTAAAATAACTTACTAGAGAGCGCTATTGGTGTTCGATCGTCGCGTCACCAAGCAAGACACTTACATTTCATGTAAATGGCCTGAAACTACTTGCATTATGCAAATAAAACAGGAGAACTGAGACGTTGGTCATCCTAAGAAACGAAATATGTTTTGTGTGTAGTACTCCAATTATTACTACGAAGAGTTACAGTGAGTAAATCTACGTCCGCAGCGTGTCACTGCCGGAACTAGAAGAAGAAAACCAACAAATGTTGCTTATTTTATAGACAGAACAATTACAACTTCGCAGAACAAAGACTGTTGCAGTATGAAACGTTGCAGATGCTATTTTACGGAGACCTAGCTTTTTCGTAACTACAACCAAAAGAAGTAAGTTTTTACCGTTCGTTCAATGTAGCTGCTATAATTTCGACAGAATTTTAACTGAAATGATATTAGGAATTATAACGTAGCAGTCCATAAGCACCATTATGACTTAAAGTAATTATTACCATGTCTCTTCAAGACTATTCCGTAGGCAGAAGTGTTCAACTCTCTGATTTTGTTGAAATGTATGTTATACAGTGACAACTTCGACCCGAGAATCCAGGATAAAGAGGGTGACAGATATTTAGCCCGAATCATCGACAGTTGACATAGAGTTTTCTCCAGAAGAATCACAGAGCCAAGCTGAATTGTAGATTTACTCGTACAACGAACGGCAAGGACTTCTCTTTGCTTCCTTCCCTGCTGGAATAACCCTCCAGTTATTACTAGTTCAAGGGTGACGGTTTTCGGACTTAGTTACGTCTCCCTCTCTTTATAGTCGACACAAGATTTATCAGTTGCAATGCCAACATCTCTGTATGTGAACGATATACTCTTTTTCATGAATTGCCTTACTTTTTTGCATAAATTGCCTCACTCTATTGCTTTAAATAAACGTGTACATCCCAGGGAGTGTTAGAAGATCCACAGTAACACAGACCCATTATTTTACGTAATATCTGCCACCGACTATGCTTCTAGGTGCCGTCTTTACACGGGTTATTTCTCCTGCGTGTTCCTGCTACACCCACTTTTTTTTAATGGGACTTAACATGATTACAGCACCACTCTTTAATAAACAGAAAACTGAATTACCGTCAACCATGCATATGTTTTGTCAAATCAGAGAGTAGTTACTATATTTCGCTTAAAAACTTATGTTATTTGATATTCTGTTCGTCTCTCCTTCTCGACAAAGTATCATATCTGAATGGAAACTCTATCACATTTAGGCACTGGCTACAAATCGCAGGATTAAGGTATGATAGTTTCTGCTTCCAGGATGAAGATATGCTAGTAACTTGTTTCTAACAGGTCTACAATTTCTACAAGACATGAAGTTAAGTGTCTCCTGCTAACAGTGCTTCTAATTGAGCTGAGGAATATGTATTTGTAATGTCACTTGTTACTATCGACTCACGAATATGGTGTTGATGTGCTCTGGCTGTGGAGGTCTGAAGATAATTATTGAACATTATGAAAATGGAGACTACGTTGAGTGGTGAAGAAATGTCTGAAATTTAAACAGAAATCGATCGTTAAAGACACAAATCATAAGACACGTCTCAAGAGGAACAGTTCTGGCAAAGGTATGTTTTCCATTTGTACTGATAGTACTACTATTCGCCGGTAAATGGGGATACGTAATTTAAAGATTTTAAATAGAGTTCTTTGTGAGTAACATAATCAGTAACAAACAAACACGTCAGTATCACGTCGATGTGTATAAGATCAAAGTACTCCTATATTGTGCATTTTCAAATTTAGCCTCGACTTCACCTATCTGGGACTCATTAGAGAAAGAAGCAACTGAAATTCGACTGGAGGCGAATTTAATTAATAGAAATAGCGGCTTCAGCTTCGACAAATCATGGAATTTCTGTAATAAAATCAAAGACACTGCGACGGTCAGCTCGCATTGATGCATCGGTATCACCTTGGTGTGGATCAACTGCGCTGCCATAGATGTAATTCCATGCATGTGTCATGCCTCTTTGCCGCTGATCAACGTCTCTGTGCGCCTTGTGTACCTGCGCAGTGGTGCGGTACGCTGGTTTAAAAGGACGAAGAGAATGATGGGACATCAGTCACCTCACTTCACTCGGAAGATGACTGGGCGATTTTCAGCCGAAATATAAGAAGAAGTCGGATTATGCGGCTGCACGCCAGAAATTTTATGAAATACTCCTATATTGTTTGACATTTCCAACGTAATTGCCAGAAATTGAGCGAGTTACTAATGCTCCTGCATTTCTTTAACTGTTACTCGTTGATAAACATTGCGCAGTCGTGATTGCTGTTCAAAACGCTGCCCATCGCGAGTTGCACTTTTTCCAGCGGATGGACAGACGTCGCCGACAGTTCAAACTTTGAGCAGGTCTGCGTTACGTACTTGGGTATGTCAACTGAAAGGACGCGACATGCGGGAAATTCCACTCCACATCGGTGTCGTACTCGATAACAAAGTTTTGACCCACCAAATCTCGTGTTGGACCTGGACTGTGAATCAGAATAAATTAAAAAAAAGGAACACACCCTACCTATCTTCCGCAATAGTAGCATCAGAGCAAGGTGAAAAGACGTAACATGCCAAAAGATAGTTCTCCCATTTTCATGCAGAGGTTGAATGTTGAGTAACATGTACTGAAGAATAGCTTTAAGAACATAAAAATTCACACACTAGTCAATGGCTAATTTTTCTCTCGGTTACACTGGTTTTAAGCAACGTGAATGTGAAGTGGAAATAAATGTCATTTGTGGAGTATATTTTCATTGTATCATTGCTGTTATATCCAAGTAATACATATTTTACGCTGACATCTGCAATAAAGTGGCGCAACTAATGGCAGTAATAAGCAAATGCTAATTGCCTATATGATATATTTCCTAATTTTGCACGCATGATTGTATAAGGACGCTTAAAAAATGGAAATGCGTGTTTTTTGTGCATGAAATGGGACGAAAGCTTTAGAAACATGTTATGCTATATCGAAAAGTCATCTCTATTTGATGTTGTCCTTTATGGTAATGTAAAGTCTGTAAAATATGTAGAACAAGCTGAACCAAGTGCTGTAGTATATGTATCCTGACTCTTTCACTAGCTCCTATTTTAATTTAGAGAATGAAAACAACACGTGGTATATTTTCATATAAAACAGAAAATCTCTTCTCAATGGGCAATAAGCTGTCATATCATACTGACAGAAAAAAATAATACATAGCTCATTTCCAGAACGTTACGCACGTTATTGATTGTCTGCAGCCGTTTATTTCCGGAATCGCGAAGACTTCCTGAGTATTTTCTCTCACTTTCTGAGATGACTAAACAACATACTAACTGACTTTTATTACTAAGTTGGCAACTGAAACTGTGCCAGACCTATGTTCAAACCAGATCCCTCCCTTCGCAAGCGGCACACTTCCACAGAATAACAAAAGACTTTTTATCAACCACCCTAAGGATGAGGACAAAAATTTCTCTGTATATTTTTGTCCTATGAGGTATTAGTTTCGAACTGTATTGCTGAGTGCAGTAAGGAAGTGGGACGACTTCGACCCGTCTTGCAGCTTCGGGTCGATCCGTGAGAAGAGCTGATGGTTTGATTAGTGTTCAGCTAGTAGAGTTCTACGATCTGTGACTTAATCCCCAACTCGCACCCGTCTCTCGATATCGCATGTAAACAAAGCAAAATACACTCATCACAAAGAAAGCGGAGTGTGTGCTAGCACAATTCATACACTCTTGGAGTTAGCTGATCAGCTAATAGCTATTTACTATCATGCCGTTGCTGCACCCAATTGCTTCGTATCATGCCATCCTATAGCTGAACGGAATTTGTAGGACATTCATTTCCATTAAAAATTATCAATGGATATTATCCATAAGGCCAGTTTCGATGTTCAACGTTCTGCCTATTTTTTCAGCCAAAATGAAATTAACATTGCGGCCTAGTTTTGTGTGATGACGCTCCCCCCACAAATGTGAAGAACACTATAAGTGTTGGCACAAATATTACGCGCACTAATTTTTTTTTTACTTTAAGTGATCATACCACTTTATAAGTAAGTGGAGCCATTGTAAGGTGACAATAAGCTCGGACACGGCGTTTTCATATCACATTTTTAACGCACATATCATCAAAATGCTTCGTATGTGAATGAGTATTTCAATTTGTCACTGAGCTCAGTGCCACCTTGAAGCAGCAGTTTGATTACAACAGCACCGTAAAGTAAAGGAATTTTTCAGAAGGCTATTGTGCTCCTCTGACAATCGCCTCGAAAGCGAATGTTTTTCTACTGTTAGCCCTTGCTTGCTGTTAACGTGAACGCAGGATGGAACAAAGGTAGATGTAGCCGGCTGATGGGATGCCACATTAGTGGGAGTCGGACAGATGTGGAGGAGCGTGTGAAGAATTAATACAGTTAACATTTGGAATAGGATGTCTAGAGTGCAAGTTAGCCACGAGTATTACGAGTGAAAAAGATTAAAGAAGTCGAGAAGTTATTTCTGTGTTTGATAAAGTGTGTAACATGATTGTTTAAGGTTCTGCCGTTGGTACTAGTTTTATATTTTAGCAGTTGCTGCTGACAAACCAAGTGAATAACAATAATCAGCAACTGTAAAAGCTCCAAATTGTGTGTTTCGTCCTTAATTTAATCATTTTGTAACAGAAATAACTACAGCGAAAATTTAGAGCGAAGCTATCATAAAATGAACTATCCACTCAATCAGGGTTTGATACCATGATGCTGGTAAAACATGGTATGGAAATTATCACTGCAAGCATAGAAGACAGACCAAGAAACACTTTACCTTAAAGACTATGGGAATCATTCTTCAAGAAACATACAGTGAAGCGACAGAACTCATGGGATAGCGACATATACCTATACAGATGACGGTAGTATCGTGTATGTAAAGTATAAAAGGTCAGTGCATTGGTGGAGCTGTCATTTGTACTCAGTTCATTGATCTGAAACCCTTCTCGACATGATTATCGCCATTCAACGGGAATTAACAGACTTTTAACATGTCATGGTAGTTGGAGCTACACACACGGGCCATTCAATTTCGGAAATCGTCAGGGAATTCAACATTTCGATGTCCACCGTGTCAAGAGCGTGCCGAGGATACCAAATTTCAGTCATACCTCTCATCACAGACAACGCAGTGGCCGGCGGCCTTTACGTAACGACCAACAGCAGCGGCATTTGTCGAGGGTTGTCAGTGCAAACAGACAATTAACACTAAGTGAAACAACTGCAGAACTCAATGTGGGACGTACGACGAAAGTATCCGTTATTAGAGTGGGCCAAAATTTGGCAGTCGAGTGACGTGAGTGTAATAGCACGCCATCGCCTTTATCTCCCATCCTGGGCTCGTGATCGTATCGGTCGGAGCCTTGATGTTTGGGAAAACATGACCTTGTCATCTGTCCCGATTTCAGTTGCTAAGAGCTGAAGGTAGTTTTGAGTGTGACTCCAGACCCCACGAAGCCTTGGACTCAAGTTGTCTCCCACGCCCGGGTTCCCGGGTTCGATTCCCGGCGGGGTCAGGGATTTTCTCTGCCTCGTGATGGCTGGGTGTTGTGTGCTGTCCTTAGGTTAGTTAGGTTTAAGTAGTTCTAAGTTCTAGGGGACTTATAACCACAGCAGTTGAGTCCCATAGTGCTCAGAGCCACTTGAACCATTTTTTTTACTCAAGTTGTCAACAAGTCACTATGGAAGCATTTGGTGGCTCCGTAACGGTGTGAGCTGTGTTTGAATGGAATGGACTAGGTCCTCTTGTCGAAGTCAACCGATCATTGACTGGAAATTGCTGTATTCGGCTGCTTGGGGACCATCTGCAACCATACGCTGCTCCCAAACAACGATGAAATTTTTACGGATGATAATTGACAGTGTCACCAGACCACAATTGTTTGTGATGGTTTGGAGAACATTCCGGGCAATTCAAGCGAAAGATGTGGCTATGTGGCCACTCATGTCGCCCTACATGAACCTCTTCAAATATGTATTGGACATAATCGAGATCAGTTACTGCGCAAAATCCCTCACCGACAATGCGTTCGCAATTATGGACGGCTATAGAGGCAGAATGGCTCAATATTTCTGCAGGGGACTTCTAAAGACAAGTGTTGGTTCCATGCCACGTCGAATTGTGGCACTACGCCTGACAAAAGGAGGTCCAACACTGTATTAAGGAGGCATCCTATGACTTTTGTCACCTCAGTGTGTCGCAAATCCTTTCACTTGCAGGGACACAAGATCACACAAATATAAAACTGTTGTGCAAGTACAAAGCAAAAATCACGTGCAGCATCATAAAAATTAATAGAAAATTTGGAAATTTGTGATAAGGTCTTATGGGATCTAAGTGCTGAGGTCCCTAAGCCTACAAACTACGTCATCTAAATTAAATTAACTGACGCTATGGATAACACACACACAACCATGCCCGAGGGAGGACTCTCGAACTTCCGACGGAGGGAGCCGCACGGATCGTGACAAGGCGCCTGAGAGCGTGCGGCGTGGCAATTAATAGAAAGTTCTTATCATACATAGTAAACATTTAAAAGTGAGGATAAAGTATAGTTGAAATTTCTGATAAAATTGTGCATAATGTCTCCTGAACTAATGTCTGTAATATAGAAGCACTGACTAACAACATTAACAGTGATTGTGTAGTCTTTCTGTATCCATGCCTGGCATGTGTTCTTACCGTATTTTCACCAATGTGTTTGCGGGGCGTTTAACAGCACTGAGATGAAGTGAACTATTTTTTTACGGAGATGCATGTATGACAGAATTGACACTGTGGACCATCTAAAAGTAAGAAATAATTGGAAATGAATTTGCTGAAAGCGAATTCCTGGAAATCAGCTATATTAGGTGTAGATCTATTACCCATCAGTGACATAAGAAAATTTTGCCTGAAATGGGACTCGGACCCATTGAGACCCATTCCATGCCAATCAGAGCCCCTGATTCCAAGAAATGACTTTAATACGATCACAGAGTATCATCTCTAAATGTATCTTTACCTCACGCAGAGATGCTTGGTTCGAAGATAGGCAGGCTCTTGAAAAAAATATTGTATTCCTTGACAACCTCAGCAATCTCAAATTAGGCACACTAAATCGAAGTTGAACGTGGCCGAAACGGTGTCAGAATCTGGTAGTGAGGACGAAGACACGGGACTCATGCAAGTGACAGGGAGTACTGATGTAGGTGACATGGCGTCACGGTTCACTGTAAGACGTAACACTGCTCAGAACTTTCACTTTGCTGTGGAGGCAAGAAATGCAATGACCTCGAAGAAGCTTCCGATACTAAAACCCGTCCGCCACTGCTGCACACAAAAGCAGCCATGCCCCAATAACTGTAAATCTCATAAACACCCATATTGACACACAATTTGTGTCACACATGAAGTGGAGTGTTTACGTCCGACGATTTGCAATCAATTTCACAAACAATCCAAAGAGAATCCGATACGATTGAAAACAGTGCGATGAACAACGTGGAGCAGCACAAAAACAAGGTGAGACAGCTGAAAAGTAAGGTGAGATCTTACCTCAGTTAAAACATATCAGAAGAGAGATTTCCCGATCCAAATGCATTAATGACAAAGGTCGAAAGAAAACCTGTGGACTTTGGAATAACATAGTAAATTCATGAACAATCATGATATGCACATTATTGTACTGTGAAGTTTAATTGAGCTTCCCATTACATAATTATTTCAACAAAGCAAAAGATTGAGTGAAATACACAGTCAAGTACAGTGTACCAAACTCGAAGAAAATATTTCTTCATTAGACTAAGCTGTAGAGAGTTAAAGATTGTGTAAAGCAGCAGTTTACTGACGTTTGGGAACGGTTAGAGAAGCTGAGCGAAATGCATGAGCAAATAATTGTCGAGATGTGTCAAGAATACCTTTTGGAACATGTTTGTACGGAATCTGTAGCATTTTCAGACACTGCTGAAAATCAGAAGATCCAGCAACTCATTAAGAGTGCAGAAAGGAAGAAGTTAGAAGATACGATGTTGAAATATTTTGTGAAAACCTTGGAATCTCAGATGTTGCATTAAGTCATTGTCCTGATGTAATTGCCATATGTGGAGAAAGTAGTTTTATCAGTAATACTCCTGGACAGGAAATACAATCAGTCAACCAATGTAAAAATCAAGTATATGACAGGTAAAAATTTTGGGAACATGAACGATATCTCAGTTACAGCGGTGATCGAAGAGACACCCAGCAGTAGTAAAGAATCAGTTATCCAAATGGTTCATATGGCTCTGAGCACTATGGGACTTAACATCTGAGGTCATCAGTCCCCTAGAACTTAGAACTACTTAAACCTATCTAACCTAAGGACATCACCCACATCAGTTATCCAGTGTACTTGCATGAAATGGGATAGAAGACGGAAAAAATCATTTTATCTGCAAATTATTTAGATGGGTACATGAAGCTTCAAATAGTGCCTGTTGCTCAGTTTTTCTATAACGTAGAGAAAGTTCGAATCAAGTTTCTATATTTTGGCCACGAATTCGACAATTTAAAGAGAGTGTAGAGATAATCAGTGAACTTAAGTATCCTGCGGGTGGCAAGTGTAAAGCCATTACACAACTTTTTCACTATTGTTACCAAAAGGAAACATTTTTGTGTCAGTAACCTTAACTCGAGGATTTGGTTCATGTCCCAAGTTGCCATAGCGCAAACAGGCGATTGCTATCACAAACAGAATAAAATATGGAACAGTTTACTTCTGCGTTGTAGTATCTGGATAATTGCAGTAAAAGTCGTTGTAGTTATAACAGCACTTTCAGCCACACGTCTTAAATCGTCCCGGCCACGGAACTAGTTATAGGGATAAAAACAATCGTAGGGACAGATTTAATAACGAGTGGAGAGGAACAGAAACGTTCATTCAGGAGACAATGGGTATCACAACAAAAGGCTTAAACAGTGGACAGGAGGTGATCATCGTAACACTGATGTAGAAATGCGACATCCTACCCAACCCATAGACCAAATGCTACAACTATGTTTCAGTACTCTATACAAGAGAATTTTTTTTAATAGAATCACTTCAAAAAGGGATTGGTGTGGGAACACTGAAACGGATAAAAGTTTACAGGGACACAAACATTGGAGTACAGAGGGTCAGTGACGGAACTGTGTTTTTAATTCACACAGGCTTTGTAAGACGTCGTGGTCTCCTGACCTTCATTGCTTTCATATTCCGCCCTCATTATCATATTCCACACATCAAGACGCTTCATTCGAACGCAAACTCGATAAGATAAAGTCAATGTTGTATGAATTCATGTAAATGATATGCAAATAACTAATAAATCGCAAGTGCGCACATTGGTTGAAATACTCGAGGCTGGCGTACACACATACATTCCAGACAAGACGTCAAAAGCTTTTAGTTCGGGAGAGCAACCACCCACCAGGAGGCCAGTCCCAACCTATCTACGTCGGCCAGTGACTGCCTGTAGAGCAGACAGTGTTTGCCCAAGTGAAAGCACGACCCCGTGTTTGGCTTAAAGGCAAATTCCGCTACATTGTGTGGCAGCGCCCAGCCTATGCATTCGTTACAAATATAGCATGCAGTTTCAGAGATTTTCACAGGTAGACAGCAAACACCAAACGCCGATGCTACAGATTTCCACATTGGTCGCCTTAAAGGAAACATCATTCTCCCGTTTTAGAAGATCAATGCTGATTGGCAGACGATATTTCTGACGGCTTGAGCTGAAAGAGTAATGGAAGAGACCAAAAGATATACCCCTTCACGTCTGGCATGGAGCGGAGCCATTCCATTGTCGCTCTTGGAGCGAGAATACGTAACGAGAGCGTGTGTGCTCGTACATGTTCTCAAAGAGCGAGGAACAAGTCTCTCCTCAGCACTTCACTGGGACAGCTTCTCTGTCGAGTGCGAATCGAAGTGCGACTCTATACTGAGTCCTTGCGATTAACCGTTGTTCACTGTGTTGGCCGCCACACTTATTGTGCTGTATGAGTGGACATAGTTATAGTTAAACACCAGCGAGCGAATTTTTGAGTGGCATCGCGGTGGACTTATCTGACCGGTGTACCACGCCAATAGTTACACTAGGGGCAAATAGGAGTCCTTGACTTCATCAAGGCATAGGGAGAGTTTGATTGGCGAAGGTCAATCCAGATAGAACGAGAGTTATCTTATTTGTCAGCAGCAAGCGTCGCAGACAGCAGTCATCGCAGCTTACGATATTGTGCGCTACAGCTCTTGCAAACCCCATATTTCCTCCACAACAGTTCACTTCACTGCATTTCTCACGCAATAGCCTCGACTGTACCTAGCAACATTCTAACGGATAATCATTCAAGTTGTGTAGGCACGGCTCTCAGCCGTTCTGCCAAGTCAATAACAATCTTAAACTTTGTATAGAAATTTCATTAGCGAATCCTATCCTGCAGAGGTAACTTCACATTCCGAAAAGAACCAGGAAATAACGTGTTCAGTTCATATCTAAAAGTGCCATTGTGATGTCTCGGAATTTTTGCAAAATAAATAATAATTTTGGTTAGTTTCATGTTTTTCTTACACTACTTAGCACTACTCCAGAACCCAAGTATCCCACTAGTTACGTAAGAAATGTTTGTGAATTTTTGTGTCATTTCCTTACGAAATGGCTCTGAGCACTATGGGACTCAACATCTTAGGTCATAAGTCCCCTAGAACTTAGAACTAATTAAACCTAACTAACCTAAGGACATCACACACACCCATGCCCGAGGCAGGATTCGAACCTGCGACCGTAGCAGTCCCGCGGTTCCGGACTGCAGCGCCAGAACCGCTAGACCACCGCGGCCGGCTGTCATTTCCTTACAGCGGATGGCTCCAGTAGATATTTAATGCTGAAACTTTCTCAGGTATTTCTCTTTAGAACTTTAGGAGCGTATGTGTGAATTCTGTAGTAGTGTGGGGGTGGAATTTTCATCTTGCAGGAGCCACAGGGAAAAGGGTACATCTAAGATTAATCCGTTGCGCAGAATGACAGAATAGCACCCACACGCTCACAACTTGAAGCCGAAGTTTCACGAGCACTTTAGTAAGAATGGGACGACTTCTAGAGATCATAGATGTCAAGAAGGTATTGAGACAAGCGAAACAAGTTTGCTTAACGTTCATGGGACCTCGAATGATATAAGTTCGAGTACATCAGTTGGAACAGAACTGGCCTTTGAAGAAATCTGTTCTCTTTCCTGAAATTTGTGTACCTTTTTGTAATATTGGACTTACAGTGAGTGCAGAGACTACAAGCGAGGCCATGGTGATTTCAAGCGATGCTTTGAACAAGTGTGTTGGTAAGAAGTCATGAATGATAGAGTCTATTGTGACGGAGCAACTGTCAGGGGCTATTATCAAGAACTATTACGAAGTGACTGAGAATATCGAAATAATTGTGGAGTGTCCAAGGAAAGGAAAAATTAATGCTTATGTAATGTTGGGTATAGATAATTTAAAGAAGAATTAAGGAAGAATGGAACTGAGAAAAGTGTGACGCTACTGATCGACTGTCGAAAAACTGTGTTCCACTTTAAAGAAAACAGGAGGAGGAATTTGCAGTAGTTATTTTTGAGATTTGTGAAAGAAGGCCTTTAAGTTTTAATCGAGTATATGGGTCGTTTACTAGACCAAGACAAAATAGTTTTAGAAGGATGACAGTCAAGGTTGGGAATCACCAGTGAGGTTGAAGAACGAGTGACAGTAGCGTCGGGCTACGAGTCAATACCCTATGGGAGACAGACTTGCCGCTATAAAAAATTGTTGCCTTTTCATTATTTAGCTGAGTATTGGAAAGTAGGAATAAATGGAGCAGAAACTGAGCGATGTGCCTACAGTGATCCAGAAGAAATATCAAAACTTCAGGATTGAATCGTATTCTGACAACGGTTTGGTAACATACGCTGCAGAAGTACGAAAGAGAAGAGTATGAAAGAGAAGACACGGAATCTGAAAAACTGTGTAAAGAAAATGAAAGCATCAGGATTGAGTTCAAAAATTTCAGATGTGTGTGAAATCTTATGGGACTTAACTGCCAAGGCCATCAATCGCTAAGCTTACACACTACTTAACCTAAACTGTCCTAAGGACAATCACACACACCCATGCTCGAGGGAGGACTCGAACCTCCGCCGGGACCAGCCGCACAGTCCATGACTGCAGCGCCTCAGGATTGAGTGTTTTACTATGGAAGGGGACCTGCAAACTGCTGAAATGACGCTAGAGGAGTGAAGGAATGGAAAAGTTCCTATTCACAACTTGGATAAACAAGGCTGCAAGGTGATTTCAGAGAATGGCAGCCAAACTTTTGAGAGTATGAGTGGACAGTCAGTAGTAGAAGTATTATGAAAAGAACATAAATAAATGTGAGACTTTCTCGGCGTATTCCATTCGTGAAATCTTTTCGGGTGATCAGCCGAGTAAAGGCGTCGTCTTCTCGCAACGTTTCGAAGGGTTTCGTACCCATCATCTTCAAGCGAAGATGATGGGTACGAAACCGTTCGAAACGTTGCGAGAAGACGACGCCTTTACTCGGCTGATCACCCGAGAAGATTTCACGGGCAAGAACATAAATGTTTCTAAATTTCTATTCGTAGGGAGAACCAATCAAGAGAACTGGCAATGGACCGCAATTGAATTGTTAATTTGAAGAAGGTAAAAAGCACGAAAAAATCGATTTTCTTTTCAGCAAATACGTTTCAGCATACGTATGCAAACTGACCCGTGAAAAGGGGACGAAAGCCACACATATCCCGGGTTAATAGCTCCATTTGGAGTTCACCCACTAGCAACCATTTGGCAGAGCTATTAGCTGGTGTCCGTATCTGCTGTTCAGTTGCTTAAAACTTCGAGTTTGCTTTGTATCAGAGTATTTTGTAATGCTTAATGTCCAACGTCTTAGTTTAGATGGTGATCTTTACAGACAAACGAATAATAAGTACTGATACAGCAATTATTAAATATCTTTTAAAAGCGTATTACTGTATCGTTTCTAATGTGATGACTCCGCCGCGCGGGATTAGCCGAGCGGTCTTAGGCGCTGCAGTCATGGACTGTGCAGCTGGTCCCGGCAGAGTTTCGAGTCCTCCCTTGGGCATGGGTGTGTGTGTTTGTCCTTAGGGAAATTTAGGTTAAGTAGTGTGTAAGCTTAGGGACTGATGACCTCAGCAGTTAGGTCCCATAAGATCTGAACATTTTTGTGGTGACTCCTTTTTTTTATAGGCCTTCCTTTCAATTGTTTAGTGTTGAGGTTATTTCTATAATATCTTCATCCACTTCTGAAAGTAATATGGACTCTACTACAAAAAAATGGAAGAAAGGTATTCGTCGTCGAGAAATATGTTTTTACGCTCTGAAAAAACAAGCGACTCGGGTGATGACTGCTATAGAAAAATTAGATGTTTGCTGTTACAAACATTAATAGACTGAAAGACTAAGTGTAGAGGAGAAGAACTTTGCCTGAAAACTTTGCTTGATGTACTTTCTTAAAATGAGGAGAACATATTCTTAATGGACCTGATAGGTCGCAAAACACCACTACGGAGGCTATTTTAAAGACAAATACCACTCAAACGAGATAGCATTTCTGTATATCATGTAATAAAAGGCGATGAACGCACTGCTGTGTGTAAAAATGCATTTAGTATTGTGTACTACATAAAGTATTAAGCAGATTTTCGATTAACGTAATTAATAACAGCAAACTAGGTTCTGTTGTTAATAGGGGCGAGCATGTACCTCGCGGCTGTGCAGTACCGAACAACATTCGTAGTTTTATCGACGAACACGCTATCGCATTGCACTAATAAGAATGTAATGCACTAATAAGAATGTAATGTATCTAGTCCTGGACTTCAAAACCACGTATCATCTCTCCTGTAAAAAACATCCAGTAAATTACGACTACTATAGGAACTATTTCAACGAAAATTTGATTATAGATTTGGACGTCCGCTAATCATTGTCTGTCGTACTTTTGAAGAACTAAGTGCAAAGATAGAAAATTCACATCAGAAGAGAGAATCAGTGAGATTCTTTCGCTGAAAAGATCATTCATCATTCATGTTCGCTGTGCTCAGAAATTTTGTAATAAACGGAAAGAAATAAAAGCTCTTATTTCTAATGACCCGGAGGCTAGAGTACCTTGTATTTGACTACATGTAAAACCAACTTTTACCTAAATTACCTGTACTCGAAATGTTCTGTTTGAGAAAACTCTGGTTAAATGTATTGTGCATATACAATATGAAAACAGATCTGGCCGACTTTTATTTTTTTCCGGAAGGGGTAGCTAAACGTGGACATGACGAAGAATGTAGCATACTGCTGTTGACTAGTGTGGACGTCGAATTACGGATGTTTTGTGAAAATACAACTATTGCTAAAGTTGTAATAAGTTTTAATGCTTCATTCATAATCAGTTTGAAGAAGGAAACAATTCCATAGTTTTCAGTATCGTGATACGTCTTCAGCACAGTCCAATCAATCCAGTTCATCTTTGCCAGGTACTGAGTATGGGTTTAATGTACATAATCTCACATATATGTGTTTGATTAAGACCAAACTAAAAATAAGAGCATGGGGAAAGTTTTTTGTATTTCCCCACAAAATGAGGTTTGGATTTGTTCCTTTCTTTAGACTACCGATTCCATTTAGGTTCCAAATACGGAAGTAAACAGTTACTGATCACTGCATGAGAAACACATTTCATTGTGTGATCCCACATCAAAAGCGATAGCCTGACCGATGAGAGAATGGGTCACAATACTTGGGAACCCAGACTTGATGCTTATCAGGAAATGTTAAATAACATAGCTCATGGGTCAACAGGATTGTATCCCTGTAAGATCCGTTTACTGAGGAACGCAGTGACGTTATTAGAGACAGAGAAAGTTTTCCCCATCCATGGTCGTTAAGCAAGCGTTATGTAGTGAATTGTGCAATTAAAAAATTCAGAGAAATCAGCAGACAACAGAAACAAAGGATAAAATATTACGGCTGAAGAAATTCATTGTCGGACAGAAAAGCTTTTAGTAAGTAATCATTGTCTTTCTAATAAGCTGAAAGATGAGTGTAAGAGATTCTTTAGAGTATTTAGTGGTAATTTGTGGGTGTACAGTATTTTCCATCCAAATGTTGTGGACGTGGAAACAAAATTTACCAGTAAGAGTTGAGGAAGATACTATACTTCTGAAGTAATTCGTTTTGTGATTATTTGAAGAGGATTGGGCTTGCCGCTACCAGTTGGAGTTGCTGTACAAGACGATGATCATGTGTTATAGACGCAGATATCACAGAAAGAGCTACAGCCTCAACGTGTATACATTATGAAGCTAAAATTTTGCCATTCCTCTATGATAGAAACATTACTCTGTAATTGTTTTATGATTGGTTACAATTTTGTTAACAAAACCGATTTCGTGTAGTTTATGTATTTTAGATGTCATTGTTCACAGTTATTGATACAATATATAACAATTAGTAAAATAAGGTTTCTATTTATTCTAGTTCTTTTGTATCTTCACATGCAATGCGAAACAAGAGAGTAATTCATGCCTATCCACAAGAATTAAGGCTTACACAACTAGCTGAGATGAAGAGTTGCCAAAGGAGTTCCTGGAAACCATAAGATTGCCACCAGATTGGATAACTGAAGAGTACCAAGACATCATCAGCCAAGAACATTTCATTAAAACAAAGTAAATAAAATAATTTCAAGGAACTTCTCTAACGTTATTATTTTATATCACCTGTGTGTCTTGCTAATTTAGCCAACTCCCGTCGTCTAATTAAAATATTGTGTTTTATGTTTTCAATAGATCCTAAAGTCATTATTTGCTTTGTGTATCATTTGTTGAGGAAAGTCAGTTAGGTTTCACAGAATTGTTCCTGATCAGACTGAGTCAGGTGAAGCGTGTATAATGATAATGTTTTAAGTATGGTCGGTTAAGTTTAATTTCATTCAGGTTTCCTGTTCTTTCATTATGCTGTGTTTACTTCAGATCCTATGATCTCGCTTTTTTTTAAAGGTAAGTTACCACAATATACAGGGTGAGTCACCTAACATTACCGCTGGATATATTTCGTAAACCACTTCAAATACTGACGAATCGATTCCACAGACCGAACGTAAGGAGAGGAGCCTGTGTAATTGTTTAATATAAACCATACAAAAATGAACGGAAGTATGTTTTTTAACTCAAACCTACGTTTTTTTAAATGGAACCACCTTAGTTTTGTTACCACATCTGAACATATAAACAAATACGTAATCAGTGCCGTTTGTTGCATTGTAAAATGTTAATTACATCCGGAGATATTGTAACCTAAAGTTGACGCTTGAGTACCACTCCTCCGCTGTTCGATCGCGTGTATCGGAGAGCACCGAATTGCGTAGGGATCCAAAGGGAACGGTGATGGACCTTAGGTACAGAAGAGACTGGAACAGCACATTACGTCCACATGCTAACACCTTTTCATTGGTCTTTTTCACTGACGCACATGTACAGTACCATGAGGGGTGAGGTACACGTACACACGTGGTTTCCGTTTTCAATTACGGAGTGGAATAGAGTGTGTCCCGACATGTCAGGCCAATAGATGTTCAATGTGGTGGCCATCATTTGCTGCACACAATTGCAATCTCTGGCGTAATGAATGTCGTACACGCCGCAATACATCTGGTGTAATGTCGCCGCAGGCTGCCACAATACGGTGTTTCATATCCTCTGGGGTTGTAGCACATCACGGTACACATTCTCCTTTAACGTACCCCACAGAAAGAAGCCCAGAGGTGTAAGATCAGGAGACCGGGCTGGCCAATTTATGCGTTTCATAGGACGTGGAGGACGCAGAAATTGGCCAGCCCGTTCATTTTTGTATGGTTTGTATTAAACAATTACACTAGCCCCTCTCCTTACGTTCGTTCTGTGGAATCGGTTAGTCAGTATTTGATGTGGTTTACGAAATATATCCAGCGGAAATGTTAGGTGACTCACCCTGTATAGCAATCTTTGTAAAGAATATTCAGTTTCAAAGATAATTCCCTTTTGTTTTGTGATGGCCAAGGGAACGATAGTGATATCACCTAATATTTTTATTACTGCATAGGTGGTCAAAATTCTGTGTAACTAAATTGCCCCCAAAGATAGCGCGCCTTCGATGCAACTGTTTATTTATAGAAGTACCGTAGGGAAAAGGATTTGTCCAAAAGAGTGTTGCACTCCTCTGACGATAACATGTAAGGCAATGTTGCTGTCAGCTCCTGCATGCTGATAATGTGATCTTAGCGTAGAACACACGTAAAGTAACCAATTGAGGTGAAGCCACGTCGTTGTAAATGGGATGGTAGCAGTGAGAAGACAGAGTTGGATATTGATGTTGTGGGAGAGCGCACGAATCTCTATGTATGTAAATTGAAGTCCCTGTCCCGCGTCCACCTGTACGAGTATATGCAGCCTAATATCTGAAACTGCTGGAGGACTTTGATCCTGTTTCGACTAATACGCGCTCTGATTCACGAGAAAGCTTTTCCTATGTAATTTATAAATTTTTGTACAAATTGTCTGAAAGACGATGTTAAGTGGCGATAATAATGGATTCGCTACCTATCTCATAACCGTCCTACCTCGAGAGAGTAGCAGTGCCTTGAGATCGAAGCAAATGGAATATCTATTACAACCGGTGTGGTGATCTATCGGTCGACCATGTGGCTAGAAACCGAAAATTTGTGGGACTGAATCGTACTTCTTTTTTTTTTATCACTCCATCTTTTAACCGAGCATTCACGTCTCAATGATGTCGAGAGACGCATTTAGAAGCAGGACGACAATATCAGACTGCCAATTTATGATTCCCTCAGATTAGCAATCGCAGTTCACATTCTTAATTCACTACAAACTCTTCGAACAACGGGTAGAGAGTTACTCATCTTTGAAGAACAGTATCGTAATAAATACGATCAGCAGCTAAAAGATAACCACCTCGTCATCAGGCTCTGATGTGAGATTTACAATCTTAAGTTATCAAATATTTTTAAAGGTATGTTCCGTAACTTATACTGACTAAAAGTTCCATGACACTTGCTGAAACAAAGGCTTCGTTTGTCATGACAAAAATTAGTTTTAGAAATGCGTGAACAGGCTTTCCAAGACAATCCGAGGGGTATACTGCTAACTCCTTTACACATCTCTGTTATATCCAGAGAAGTTTTCCTGCAATCGTTTGAGAACAGCTGCATAGCGAAAATCCATTTGTATCCAAAATATATCGCACTTTATTCTGATGGTACTAGTAAAATATTTTTCGAGAAACTGCTTCAACAACTTTGCTTCGTTTACATGCAGTACGTTCTTTCAGCAGTGCAGCAGGTGGCACAAATTCCAGCTTTCTTCCATCATTGAATTAAAAATGGATGTCGACACGAATCTTTTCGTGGTACGGTGGAGCAATGTGCCATAAAGAGCCCATTACAAGGAACTCGGGCAATGAGTCTCAACAATGCATTCACAGTGCGTACTAAGCTTCGTTAGAGGAGTGCTTTAACACTAGCTAAAATATGCATCATGTGTGCTTTTTTCTTATTATTTCTTTTACTTGTGCCACCTTAGCCACCTTAGCTGTAGATGCTGTACTTAATGCTACCTGTATGGAGCCGTGCCGGATCGCAAGTAATTGATAATATTAACATTTGTAGTAGGATGCCGAGTGCGCAAGAAAGAATAGGGTATTACAAATAAAATAATGAAACAAGTGCAGAAGTTATTTCAACGTTGGACGAAGTGTCTACATGCCTGATCAAGATTGTGCATCCGGTGTTAGTAGTATATGTTAGTAGTTGCCGAAAGGTCAAGTTCACCGTGATAAATTACAACTGGCAAAAATAATTACGAACTATAATTTTCTTCTTTAATTTAATAATTTCGTTATAAACTTACTATAACAAGAATGTACGGCGACGTCGCCATGAATGCAGCGTACACTCAATTACGGTTCGCTGCCATGATGCAAGTGAAACAGGACATTACTGGAACGTCCCAAAAACCATCACAGGTTAGGGCATACTTTAACACGACAATATGAAATTTCAATGCCCAAGATTAGTTATTGCATGTCACAGGTTCATTCACTAACATTTGCAGTCAGATTAGATCACATAAAAATAAAAGCGATACACAAATAAAAAGTAAGAGTAACAGGTACAGGGCCATTAACAATAAAAGATAGTTATACTACAGAATAAACACTCAAACATTTATGCGATTAGTTATTTGTAAACCATTGTTCAGCATGTGGAACACGATAGCGCAGGTCTACAACTTTAGTAGTTATGTGACATCAAATGACGGTATTTAGTTGCACTTATAATTGCTGTCACTATCACTGGTTTCAACGACCAGAGTCTTTTCTAAGTGGTTAAGAGCCCGTCAGGAACTACTACCGCGATACACTCACAACTACAGGTAAATACTGCTAGTAGCTGAAACCTATAGTAGCGATCGTCGGCCGCTGTGGCCGAGCGGTTCTAGGCGCTTCAGTCTGGAACAGCGCGACCGCTACGGTCGCAGGTTCGAATCCTGCCTTGATCATGGATGTGTATGACGTCCTTAGGTTAGTTAGGTTTAAGTAGTTCTAAGTTCTAGGGGACTGATGACCTCAAATGTCAAGTCCCTTAGTGCTCAGAGCTGTTTCATTTATATAGTAGCGATCACAAATATACGACTAAGTACCTAACAGAATTAAATGATGATTTTTTGAAAACCCGTAACTGCTTGCCATTCCATCCATAAGGGTGAAATTTACCTCAATTGTGCGTACCACCATCCTCGATAACAGAGCGATACCGTGGCACCCTGCGACGTCGCCCTCGGACACAACGACACTTCAAACATCAAGGTAGTGACGTCTGCGAAAAGAAGCCACATTTGAGAAGTTCATGTGATGTTTCAAGTGGGTTAATGATGTCACATTGACACCATATTTCACCAAAATTGTACACACCACCTTCGCCACCGTATCGCATGACGGGAAGGTCGTCAGAGCTCCTCTCACCCACATCTCATCTCTTCTTTTGACGTCTCTGCGATGGAAGTGAGAACCGTAACGCTCAGCGTTGAGATTACCAGTTTTTATTATGAGTGGGAGAAGATAACGTTCCATAGACACCGGTCCTCGGATTTGGCAGAAAAGTCTTCAATGTGTGGCATAAAGAGCGTCAATCAAACCATTAGTTTCCCGGAGGCGTTGATTCACACATATATTTCGGTGCCGAAAACAACAATTGCTAGTGCGAGGAGCAACAGGAAGACGTTCTTGACAACCTTTGAAAATTCTGACACCCACGGACGTCGCAACCCTTCTCTAACAACATTTATGGCTATATACCTACATCGGCGTGACCGTGAGTTTTGCAATCCGTGTTCAGATTGGAACCATTATGGACTGTTCAAAACAACGAAATTAGAACTTGATCCGAAGCAGCAATGAATGTTTCTTCCTTTCCGACTGTCTTATTTTGCTGTCTCCTGAAGCGAAAACACTTAACGGTGCGACATTGGCACTTGTGAGTTCAAAAGTGTGGCAAAGAGTCGCTCTAAGGTTCCACAGTTCGGCAGTGCCCTGGGTAGCACCCACCCATATTTCTTGAGAATTGTAAATGTGAACCTGTACACAGAGAATCTGTATATAAAAAAAAATGGTATTACATACATTAACTGGTAGAGGGCATTGATGTATACCAATGAGGAAAGTCGGAAATTTGTGCTGGACCTGGAGTCGAACCAAGGGCTCGTGCTTACTAGGCAGATGCGCTGACCATATGGAGGCAGTTATCACCACAACTCCACTGGCTGCGCTAGCACGCCTCCTGTCAGATCCAACCTCTCAACTTATCCACACACTACTGATGTAGCGCCCCTTGCCTATTATCCTAATTAGTGGCATCATTTCGCCGATTCCCGAAAGAACAGACATCACATACAGGGTGTTTCAAAAATGACCGGTATATTTGAAACGGCAATAAAAACTAAACGAGCAGCGATAGAAATACACCGTTTGTTGCAATATGCTTGGGACAACAGTACATTTTCAGGCGGACAAACTTTCGAAATTACAGTAGTTACAATTTTCAACAACAGATGGCGCTGCAAGTGATGTGTAAGATATAGAAGACAACGCAGTCTGTGGGTGCGCCATTCTGTACGTCTCTTTCTGCTGTAAGCATGTGCTGTTCACAACGTGCAAGTGTGCTGTAAACAACATGGTTTATTCCTTCAAACAGAGGATTTTTCTGGTGTTGGAATTCCACCGCCTAGAACACAGTGTTGTTGCAACAAGACGAAGTTTTCAACGGAGGTTTAATGTAACCAAAGGACCGAAAAGCGATACAATAAAGGATCTGTTTGAAAAATTTTAACGGACTGGGAACGAGACGGATGAACGTGCTGGAAAGGTAGGGCGATCGCGTACAGCAACCACAGAGGGCAACGCGCAGTTAGTGTAGCAGGTGATCCAACAGCGGCCTCGGGTTTCCGTTCGCCGTGTTGCAGCTGCGGTCCAAATGACGCCAACGTCCACGTATCGTCTCATGCGCCAGAGTTTACACCTCTATCCATACAAAATTCAAACGCGGCAACCCCTCAGCGCCGCTACCATTGCTGCACGAGAGACATTCGCTAACGATATAGTGCACAGGATTGATGACGGCGATATGCATGTGGGCAGCATTTGGTTTACTGATGAAGCTTATATTTACCTGGACGGCTTCGTCAATACACAGAACTGGCGCGTATGGGGAACCGAAAAGCCCCATGTTGCAGTCCCATCGTCCCTGCATTCTCAAAAAGTACTGGTCTGGGCCGCCATTTCTTCCAAAGGAATCATTGGCCCATTTTTCAGATCCGAAACGATTACTGCATCACGCTATCTGGACATTCTTCGTGAATTTGTGGCGGTACAAACTGCCTTAGACGACACTGCGAACACCTCGTGGTTTATGCAAGATGGTGCCCGGCCACATCGCACGGCCGACGTCTTTAATTTCCTGAATGAATATTTCGATGATCGTGTGATTGCTTTGGGCTATCCGAAACATACAGGAGGCGGCGTGGATTGGCCTCCCTATTCGCCAGACATGAACCCCTGTGACTTCTTTCTGTGCGGACACTTGAAAGACCAGGTGTACCGCCAGAATCCAGAAACAATTGAACAGCTGAAGCAATACATCTCATCTGCATGTGAAGCCATTCCGCCAGACACGTTGTCAAAGGTTTCGGGTAATTTCATTCAGAGACTACGCCACATTATTGCTACGCATGGTGGTTATGTGGAAAAT
Source organism: Schistocerca cancellata (assembly GCF_023864275.1). Classification (NCBI taxonomy): domain Eukaryota; kingdom Metazoa; phylum Arthropoda; class Insecta; order Orthoptera; family Acrididae; genus Schistocerca; species Schistocerca cancellata. The sequence goes on along the minus strand of NC_064631.1, from coordinate 390,008,074 downwards.
ATCGTACTATAGAGTTTCCCAGACCGCAGCGCCATCTGTTGTTGAAAATTGTAACTACTGTAATTTCGAAAGTTTGTCTGCCTTTGTCCCAAGCATATTGCAACAAACGGTGTATTTCTATCGCTGCTCGTTTAGTTTTTATTGCCGTTTCAAATATACCGGTCATTTTTGAAACACCCTGTATATATATATATATATATATATATATATATATATATATATATATATATATATAACCTGTACAGTAGTCCAAGGCACTTGCAGATGGGCAACTGGAATAGCAGCGGTGTCAAGTGGTTGACTTATTTCAGGTGTCTACGGCTACTTCGCAGGTTTTCTCTGAATAGGCACGTACCACGAAGGGTATCGTCGTACTGGGGGCGCTTAAAGGGACCCTTTTTGGGTATATTTATGTGTGCATTAATGTCAAACACATTCGCGATAACGCCATAGGAGGGCGCTAAGCAGGAGGTCTTAAGAAGCATAAGTACACTTTGATGCTTCGCTTCAAGTTCACATTTCCTCGTACGCTTTTAAACGGTCCTAGTGCACAACACAGCAAAATTTGCAGTCGCACTACACCTTAAACTCCTGCGATCGCGTTCAATGGGGCTGCAGCCATACGATGTCATTATGGAAGGGTCGAAACGTCTGATGATGTCGGAAGTATCAAAAGTCGTCAAGAATATCGTCCTGTTGCTCATCACATTGCCAACAGTCGTTTTGCACAACAAAATATTTGGGAATCAACATCCCAGAAAAGGAAATAGTTTCATTGGCGTCCTTTACGCCACCGCTGTGGTCTTTTCGTGCTGATTCTGATCGGAAGTGTTTTCCTCGTCCAAAGAAAACAGCTTGAATTCATCGCTGTCCGTCGTGGGTTTGACCTCAGTCACAGAGGAGTTAAAAGAAGGGGGTAAAATGTGGGTAAGAGGGGCTCTGGCCATGCCACGGGGGCGTTGAGTAGAGTTTTAACGGAATTAGGTGACAGTTTGCCGTAACCTACCTTAAACGTGACGCGAACCTCTGACCTGTGGCCCTTTTTCTCACAAATGCCGACACCTTGCGATGTGAAGCGTCATTGAGCCCGAGGATGACGTTGCAGTGCGCCACGGTTTTGGGCCGTTCCAGAGAAGGAAAGCATGCGCTTCTGAGGCAAATTTCGGACTCACGCGTCGCAACGGGAATCAGTTACGTTGTTTCGAGAAAGTGATCCTTTAATTCTGTTTGCGCTGTGTAGTACTGTTATTTGATGCCAAGTAATTGGTTGTACAGAAATTTGAGTAAGTACTTTACTTCTCAAACTGCCGTGATAATATACATATATCGAAGACTAATGTAAGTCCTAAGCCTTCAGAACAAATGGTGAAGATGATAACATAACAATAGGCTTTTCTCAAACTGTCGTTACTGAACGCGTACTTTGGTCAAACAACTTAATAGCCAAGATCGTAGTCAATGCGACTTCATGATTTGGTTTCAGTAGCGAAGGAACCCATTACGATTATAGTTTTAAGTCTCTGGCAATAGATGCGTCTGACCAAGAAGCGTCTCTCACGAACCATTCTAGGAGGGGCAAAATGTGAAACCTTCATCGAATTACTTGAAGAACAAGCAAGTATAACTTTGAGAATATATGAAGATAGGGTTCTGAAAACACAGGAGTTTGTCTTTCTACATGAAAATTTTAAGTCTGGCAATCGTGCTGTTTCTTGTAAACGTTACAAAACGTAACGAAAGAGTATTTCTCAAAAACAGTATTCTTACACTCGGAAGTTAGCAGTTTTCTAGGTGCTAACTTTTCATCTCCCAGAGTAGCACACTATAAGTAACTTTCATTCATGGATGAAAAATATTACACTATTGGAATTCAAAATGGCTCTAAGCACTTTCAGGCTTAGCATCTGACGTCATCAGTCCCCTAGACTCAGAACTACTTAAACCTAACCTAAGGAAACCACACACTACCACGCCCGAGGCAGGATTCGAACCTGCGACCGTAGCAGCATGGCGGTTCCGGACTGAATCGCCTAGAACCGCTCAGACACAGCGGCCAGCAACTAAAAAGTCATATTCTCCTTTATGCCCCATAACCTGCCTCTGTGAATACGTACTTTGTGCACCGACAACATCGATTTACATTCCTGTTTCATTCGTAGCAATTTAAAAAGTTTGCGTTTGCCCGATTATGACGCTGAATATATTTCATATTAGTTATCTGGACGTAATAGACATGTGTCTCAGGTCTTCACTTCTCTCGGATATATGGTTCGCGTATTTCAGAAATGAATCACCTTTATGACAGATAACCCCTTTATTTCAGCGAGTGTCGTCAGTGATTTGGAAGAATGAAACTAACATTGTTTGAAATATCGCACATCATAAGGCATACATCTTCCATTTTTATCCAAATTCTTGTATAATACAGTTCATTAAATTAATATTTTAAAGTGATATAATTTACCGAATCTATGGCCTAGACGTAGCGGCCTTAATTAGTAATCAGGTTCGAACTCGGCACTGTTTAAATTTTGAATTAAAATCATCAGCAATGGCGGCCGAAGATTTCCAGCATAAGAAACCCTCATTCAGCCAACGGCCTCGCCAAAGGGAACGGAGGAGCTCACAGAGATTCAGAGGACACTCTTACACTTGGGCTGGGAAATTGCCTTAAAGGCGGATGAATCGGTAATGACCGACGGCATCAGGATGCAGGTGGTAATGAGAGCCACTCCATTAAAGACACATAACTTGTATCCAAAAAACATATGGCTTTTAACTGAAAATGTTTTATGAGGATCTCTCGATTGGCAAAAGATTCCAGACTTGACTTGTCCTCCATTCGGAGGGATGGTGGTGGTGGTAGGGCCGGGGGGGGGGGGAGGGGGCAGTAAGTAACGAAAGGATAACGTTCTACTAGTCGGGACTTGGAATGTCTGAATTTGAAATTGGTAGGGAAGCTAGAAAATTTGAAAAGGGAAATTCTAAGACCCTGTCTAGATATAGTTAGTCAGTGAGGTGAAATGGAAAGAGGACAAGGACTTATGGTCACGTAAGTGTAGGGTAGCACTAACAACAGCAGAAAATGGTGTAGCGGAAGTGGGATTCGTCAAAAATAGGGAGGTAGGACAGAGAGTGAGTTATTAAGAACAGTTCAGAGATGGGGCTGTTATAATCGAAATCGACACCAAACCAATAACGACAACGATAGTTCAGGTATGTCGCAAGCAGAGGATGAGGTGATATAGAAAGTCTATGAGGATATTGAACGGTTAAGTCAGCACGTAAACGGAGATGAAAACCTAACAGTCATCGAGGATTGAAATGCGACAGAAGGGGAAGTAGTAAAAGAAAGAGCTGCAGGACAATAGGGGACTGGCACTTGCAATGAGAGAGGAGAGAGACTAATTGAGTTCTGAAATAAATTTCAGCTAGTAATAGCGAGCACTTTGGTCAAGAATCACAATAGGAGGAGGTATTCTTGGAAAAGGCTGGAAAAAAAATGATGATTTCATTTTGATTACGTCATGTGAGGCAGAGATTTTGAAGTCAGATACTGTTTTGTAAACGTCTCCAGGAGCAGATATCTCAGATCACAACTTAGTAGTAATGAAGAGTTGACCGAAGAATAGTCAGGCAGAATCAGTGCGGAAACAAATGGGATACATAGGAACTAAGGAATAAAGAGATACGATGGAACTTCTACATCTACATCTACATGACTACTCTACAATTCACATTTAAGTGCTTGGCAGAGGGTTCATAGAACCACAATCATACTATCTCTCTACCATTCCACTCCCGAACAGCGCGCGGGAAAAACGAACACCTAAACCTTTCTGTTCGAGCTCTGATTTCTCTTATTTTATTTTGATGATCATTCCTACCTATGTAGGTTGGGCTCAACAAAATATTTTCGCCTTCGGAAGAGAAAGCTGGTGACTGAAATTTCGTAAATAGATCTCGCCGCGACGAAAAACGTCTTTGCTGTAATGACTTCCATCCCAATTCACGTATCATATCTGCCACACTATCCCCCCTATTACGTGATAATACAAAACGAGCTGCCCTTTTCTGCACCCTTTCGATGTCCTCCGTCAATCCCACCTGGTAAGGATCCCACACCGCGCAGCAATATTCTAACAGAGGACGAACGAGTGTAGTGTAAGCTGTCTCTTTAGTGGACTTGTTGCATCTTCTAAGTGTCCTGCCAATGAAACCCAACCTTTGGCTCGCCTTCCCCACAATATTATCTATGTAGTCTTTCCAACTGAAGTCGTTCGTAATTTTACACCCAGGTACTTAGTTGAATTGACAGCCTTGAGAATTGTACTATTTATCGAGTAATCGAATTCCAACGAATTTCTTTTGGAACTCATGTGGATCACCTCACACTTTTCGTTATTTAGCGTCAACTGCCACCTGCCACACCATGCAGCGATCTTTTCTAAATCGCTTTGCAACTGATACTGGTCTTCGGATGACCTTATTAGACGGTAAATTACAGCATCATCTGCGAACAACCTAAGAGAACGGCTCAGATTGTCACCCAGGTCATTTATATAGATCAGGAACAGCAGAGGTCCCAGGACGCTTCCCTGGGGAACACCTGATATCATTTCAATTTTACTCGATGCTTTGCCGTCTATTACTACGAATTACGACCTTCCTGACAGGAAATCACGAATCCAGTCGCACAACTGAGACGATACCCCATAGGCCCGCAGCTTGATTAGAAGTCGCTTATGAGCAACGGTGTCAAAAGCTTTCCGGATATCTAAAAATACGGAATCAACTTGAGATCCCCTGTCGATAGCGGCCATTACTTCGTGCGAATAAAGAGCTAGCTGCGTTGCACAAGAACGATGTTTTCTGAAACCATGCTGATTACGTATCAATAGATCGTACCCTTCGAGGTGATTCATAATGTCTGAATACAGTATATGCTCCAAAACCCTACTGCAAACCGACGTCAATGATATAGGTCTGTAGTTCGATGGATTACTCCTACTACCCTTCTTAAACACTGGTGCGACCTGCGCAATTTTCCAATCTGTAGGTACAGATCTATCGGTGAGCGAGCGGTTGTATATGAGTGCTAAGTAGGGAGCTGTTGTATCAGCGTAATCTGAAAGGAACCTAATCGGTATACAATCTGGACCTGAATACTTACCAGTATCAAGCGATTTGAGTTGCTTCGCAACCCCTAAGGTATCTACTTCTAAGAAACTCATGCTAGCAGCTGTTCGTGTTTCAAATTCTGGAATATTCCATTCGTCTTCCCTGGTGAAGGAATTTCGGAAAACTGCGTTCAATAACTCCGCTTTAGCGGCACAGTCGTCGGTAACAGTACCATCGGCACTGCGCAGCGGAGGTATTGACTGCGTCTTGCCGCTTGTGTACTCTACATACGACCAGAATTTCTTCGGATTTTCTACCAAATTTCGAGAGAATGTTTCGTTGTGGAACCTATTAAAGGCATCTCGCATTGAAGTCCGTGCCAAATTTCGCGCGTCTGTAAATTTTAGCCAATCTTCGGGATTTCGCGTTCTTCTGAACTTCTCATGCTTTTTCCGTTGCCTCTGCAACAGCGTTCGGACCTGTTTTGTGTACCACGGGGGATCAGTTCCATCTCTTACCAATTTATGAGGTGTGAATCTCTCAATTGCTGTTGCTACTATATCTTTGAATTTGAGCCACATCTTGTCTACATTTGCATAGTCAGGAGAAGGAATGGAGATTGTCTCTTAGGAAGGCTTCTAGTGACACTTTATCCGCTTTTTTAAATAAAATTATTTTGCGTTGGTTTCTGGTGGATTTGGAAGAAACGGTATTGAGCCTAGCTACAACGAACTTGTGATTACTAATCCCTGTATCGGTCATGATGCTCTCTATCAGCTCTGGATTGTTCTGGAACTTCTCTAAGCCAACAGAGACATGGAATATCTCAGTACGCAGGTCAGTTGAAGAGGAACGGACATCTTTAAAAAGGGCGATCACAAATAGGGAAAAAGAGGGTAACTGCGAAGAAGCGACGGGTGACAGCTGATCGGTGAAAGAGGAATTACAAATTGGAACTACAAAAATGTTCAGGGGAATTCAGAAATACGAAATCACAAGTCACTTACGAATGAAATGAATAGGGAGTACAGGGAAGCTAAGATGAAATGAGTGCATGAAAAATGTGAATAAGTCTAAAAACGAATGACTATCGGAAGAATTGTCTTAGCATGTAGAAAACTCAAAGCAGTCTTCGATAAAATTAAAAACAAGGGTGCTAACATTGAGAGTCAAATGGAAGTTCCACTGTTAGTAGAGAGGAGAGGGTGGAAAGAGTGCAATGAAAGCCTCTGTGAGGGGGCAAGTTGGTGTGTTGTCGTGATAGAAGAAACATCATGAGTATATATAGGAGAGAGAGGGATCCAGTATTAGAATCAGTATTAGAATTTTGGAAAATTAAAGATCAAAGAAAACAGAAGGGGTATACAACAGTCCACTGGAATTTCTAAAATCCTTCTGGGAAGAGGCAACGAAACGACTATTCACGTTAGCGTGTAAAGTGTATGAGTCTGGAATTGTAGTGTCTCAATTTCGGAAAAATATCCTCACAATTCCGAAGACTGCAAGCCGACAAGTGCGAGAATTATCGCACAATCAATTTAACAGCTTGTGCATCCAAGTGACTGACAAGGATAATATATAGAAGAACGGAACAGAAAATTGATAATGTTTTAGATGACAATTAGTTTGACTTTAGGAAAGTTAAACGCACAAGAGAAGCAGTTATGATGTTTTTGTTGATAATGGAAGCAAGACTGAAAATAATTGAAAACACTTTCATAGAATTTGTCGACCTGCGAAAAAGTTCGACAATGCCAAGTGGTGGAAGATGTTCGAAATTCTGAAGAAAAATACAGGGGTAAACAATAGGGAGAGAGGAGTAATGTACATTATGTAAAAGGCCGCGGGTCTGCTCGAGTTAGTCCGGACAGTGGTCGTTGGCGGTTGGATCGATTGATCGATCGGTTGGTCGGTCGCGGTGAGACGCGCGATAACTTGTCCGTCTTGGGCGTCCGAGCGTGTGAGGTCGCTACGTCAGTCCAGTGGTCCGCGCCGTATAGCGAGCGGTAGTGGCTTCGCGGCCGACACGGGAGCAACAGGAGCCAACCTACGACATCGGTCTGACCGGTGCGAGCTGCGACGCCGTGAGACTGGAGATCGCGCGCCTTCCTGCGGCCGTTGAAGCGGCTGGCAGCGGACTGTTCGGGAAAGCGTTCTGAGGGTGCTGCGCCAGGTCTTCGCCAGGCATCGCAGTTTATTAGAAGTTAAGTGCTTCGTGATATGTTGTTTCTTTTACTTGTTAAATTCTACTTGTCTTGGTCGGTCTCTCGTCCCCAGCTTGCTCGTCTGACCCCGGTCCGCATTTGTTAGGCAGTTAGTGTCTGTCTGTCTGTCGGTCTGCCGTACGTTAATAACTGCCTCTGTCATGTTTGTCTTATTCGGTGTTAACGAATTTGTTGCCTAAGGTGTAAAGGCCGAATTCCTGAAATATGTTTTTAGCTTGCCTATCAGCTTGAGAGGCGGTATATGTGTTATGTAGAGCATGTTTGTACATTTTATGTAAGACTGCATTTCATGGGTTTTTATTTAAATAGTCATTTTAGTATATAAGTTGCCACCCTTCCACCGTAAGAGTTCTTTTAAAAGCAAGTTTCACTTTCGGTGGCAAATAATTTTTAATGTGAGTGTTTTGTACCTTTTCCATCCCTCTTACGGGGTGCATAGTTTATGTGTTTGTGTGAGGTGTTAAAATTTTCAGTTTAAAGTGATCTGGTGTATTGCAGATTTGCACCAGTGTAGTCTTTCAGAGGTTGTTGTGAGCGGTCGTGACTACAGCCGTGTTAAAAGTTAGCGGCAAGGTTCTCAGCCCGAAAGCTCATACTATCAGAAAAGAAAATTGTTATTTATGCCTCTGAATAAATTGTAAATTGATATTTACAGGGTGCTTTCTGATTATAATTTTAAATCTGTTGCAAGAAAAAAAAGAAGGGCGTATAGAAATAGAATTTCCATTTATTAAAAAAAAGTTATTTGTTTCATCAGTTACCAATTGCACGCTCACATAGAGTGATTAAATGTGTTAATGTTCTTGATGAATCGCTAGTAAATAAAGTAAATTCTTTAAGAAAAGATTTTGAAAGTAAATCCACGGTTCAGGGATGAACAGCGTGATGAGTACATTATATGAATTGAGCATAAATGGAAGAAAGATGAAAATAATAAAAATTGGGCAAGCGGTAACAACAAGAGATTTAACACCAGGATTGGCGACCACGCCGTAAATTAAGTTATCGATTCTGCTACCTAGGAAGCAAAATAACCCATGACGAACGAAGCAAGGATGACACAAAATGCAGACTAGAACTGGCAAAAGCGGCATTCGTAGCCGAAAGAAGTCCACTAATATCAAACTCAGACCTTAATTCGATGAAGAATTTGTGAGAATATACGTTTGGAGGACAGAATGATATAGTAGTGAAACATGGGCTGTGGGAAAACCGGAACTGAAAAGAATCGGAGGATTAGAGACGTGGTACGACAGAACAATGTTGAAAATTAAGGCATGAGGAGGTTCTCCGCAGAATCGGTGAGGAAAGGATTGTACGGAAAACACTGACAAGAAGGAGGGACAGGATGGCAGGACATTTGTTAAGACGTTAGGGAATAACTTCAATGCTACTAGAAGGGGCTCTAGATGGTAAAAACTATGGAGGGAGATAGAGATTGCAATACGTTCTGCAAATAATTGATGATGTAGGTTGCAAGAGGTACAGTGAAATGAAGATATTGGCACAGGAGAGGAATTCGTGGCAGCCATTTCAAACCAGTCTGAAATCTGATCAAAAACACATACACACACACACACACACACACACACACACACACACACACACATCAAAAACAAATGAATAATGAATAAAATGTCTGAAAGGAAAACATCTCTGAGTGCCACTTTCAGTAAAATTATGCGAGATCAAGATTTTATGAAGCCTGAATGTACCTATTTCATTCTTGTGATGCCTCTTGCCTTTTTCCTTTGACACAGTTCATTGTTAAGATTCGCCTACATTACTTTATGTGCTACATCTCCATCCCATTTTAACGGTCGAATCTTCATTATTGTGCTATTTATCAAAACATGGAGAGAGTCAGTTTGGTTACGGGAGATATTGTATTTGCCTCATATTTCTATAGTGCACTATACGTGCACTTTATGTTATACACACCTCCCCAATCCGCGAAGGAGACGTTCCGTTTCGTCTCGAGGGTAAGTGTTTCCTTTCGTTTCTCCGGTGGTATTCTGTGTTTGAGCAGTTGTATCGCTTTTGCCGTTACCTCCTTCTGTGTGACGGAGACCTGGTAGTCCTTCGGTGTCCTAGATCCCCCACAATAAGGACACATTATATATTTTTGGAGGCACTAGAATACCGTATTCAGAGTAACTTTCCATCCGAATTCTTAATATAAATTCCCCCATCCGTATTCTTTAACTATATTAATATAATCCTCCAAATTTTACTGCTGCAGACAAAGTTACCAAGTAATCTCTAGCATTCGCTTGATGACGACGCAGCCGGCCGGAGTGGCCGTGCGGTTCTAGGCGCTACAGTCTAGAACCGCGAGACCGCTTGGTCGCAGGTTCGAATCCTGCCTCGGGCATGGATGTTTGTGATGTCCTTAGGTTAGTTAGGTTTAAGTAGTTCTAAGTTCTAGGGGACTGATGACCACAGAAGTTGAGTCCCATAGTGCTCAGAGCCATTTGAACCATCTGATGACGACGCCATCTTATGGGAGCAAGGCAAATACAATCTGGTAACACAGTATCAAAATAAAAAGAAATATTACAATCTGAAAGATAGGAAGAAATGTACCGGTGTACATATAGCAGATAAATAATATTAAAACGGCAAATCGGATCTGGAAAATTCTTTTTCTCCTCTCAAATCCTAGGCACTAATACCCGTTTACGGCTTCTAGTGTTGACGTGGTGTACGGCGCTTCTTTTTCCAGCAGCCTGTTAGTTCCAAGTGTTGTGAATTGGCAGGAGCTAATTCACGGAGTTTGGAGGAAGCCGAAAGGCACGCGTTTAAGCTCACGCAGGCTGGCGTGAGGTCTGGAAAATGACAAGGAATTAGTAGCCAAAAATAGTACATAGCTTCTGGAATACTTAACTTTAATCCATAATTGGAGAACATCGCTCTTGATGATACATAATTACAATCTCAATATAAACTGGTAATGGCGCCTTGCTAGGTCGTAGCAAATGAGGTAGCTGAAGGCTATGCTAACTATCCTCTCGGCAAATGAGAGCGTATTTGTCAGTGAACCCTTCCTAGCAAAGTCGGCTGTACAACTGGGGCGAGTGCTAGTAAGTCTCTCTAGACCTGCCGTGTGGTGGCGCTCGGTCTGTAATCACTGACAGTGGCGACACGCGGGTCCGACGTATACCAGCGGACCGCGGCCGATTTAAAGGCTACCTACCTAGCAAGTGTGGTGTCTGGCAGTGACACCACACAAAGTCCTTCACGATCCTAGACTGATCCATTCATTTGGGAGCTTGCCCTTTATTCCTAAAATATTGTGGAACCTGGACTGTTCCTAAAACATTTATTCTTCGTGTGGTGTAACCAGAAGATTCCTCCCACTTCATTACCACATTTAGACTCTTGGTACTCTCTTTCTGTTTTTATTTGTTTTGGTCCATGTTCCACTCCGATACAGTTACAAATAACTTAGTTTTTCTTTCCCACGTCGCTTCATCTTTGAATGAGCAACGCTTGACATAGATTGTCACACGTTCAACCAAATTTTACGGTTGTCTGTGTACAACAGGTCGATCTTATAATTTAATTGGAAGTTTAAGTTCTGTTACTCCTCAGTGTCTGACAATTCAGCTCACGATATTCCCCCTATTTTGTGTTCATACTTCAAATGTGAGAAACTTACAACACTATAAAGGAAAACCGTGACGAAATTATATCTTGGAAACTGAACTCATGCGCGGAAACACAGATATTATTTGTATTATGGAACTGTACACTGATGCTGAGAACCCTCTGAAAAACGATTTATTTATAAATTTAGGCTCCAGATGTCGTGGCAAATATTAACGGTGGACCCTGCGATTCTCCTGATGAATTTACCTACACAACTTTCGTACATACGTCCATGTTAGTATGAACTGTGATTGCTGAAGGAAGAAATATTAGGACAAAGTTCAGTCACGTCTCGGTTACTGGGCTTAAGGATAGAAACATAAAGGGATAAGGAAGGATAAGGAATGAAATCGGCTTTATCCATTTTAGAGAAAATATTCCAACACGTACGACCTAAATCCTTACATGGGGATCTGAATGACGTCCTTCCGAATTCATGTAAAGTGTCTTAACTATTGCGCCAGATCGCCTGAGGACAGTGTGCGGGATCAGACGAACGTCCCAGGTAAATGTTGTACCCTTGGCATTTCCAAGTACGCTTGCGCAATGCAAGTAAGTGGCTGGGCCGAGCCCAGTTGGAATTCAGGATGTGGTGTTTTGGTGTTTTCTAAAGGAAGGTAGTGTTTGGGGATATCACACCTTAATTGCCGCTGCCACTTTGCGGTCGATAAATTCAGTAATTCCTACACATCTGGTTTTGTATTCGAACTTGAACCGTATCACTGACGAGAATTTTGGTCGAAAATTACATCAATCATTGCGAGGGAAATCAAGTGATACCTAAACCTCTCGATAGCTATAATCACAGCACAAGTCCCAACTGGCAGGAATGCAGAAGACAGCCCGCTGTAGCTTGTTCGAAGGAAATGTTACGAGATTGGCCAGAAGTGATTAATGAACGTAAGACGTACCATAAATCTGGAAGGTCGAAATGTGATTTGAATCCACAGCTAACAAATACGATTGTAGCTTCTCAGCAAATTCATTACCATGCTTCGAAAACGGAATACTTACACTTCCTTTGTAAGCAGGTGTACATTTTTAATCGTCCGAAGCGTTGTAAGATCTGAATACTGCTGCAAATGTGAATACACTCCTGGAAATGGAAAAAAGAACACATTGACACCGGTGTGTCAGACCCAGCATACTTGCTCCGGACACTGCGAGAGGGCTGTACAAGCAATGATCACACGCACGGCACAGCGGACACACCAGGAACCGCGGTGTTGGCCGTCGAATGGCGCTAGCTGCGCAGCATTTGTGCACCGCCGCCGTCAGTGTCAGCCAGTTTGCTGTGGCATACGGAGCTCCATCGCAGTCTTTAACACTGGTAGCATGCCGCGACAGCGTGGACGTGAACCGTATGTGCAGTTGACGGACTTTGAGCGAGGGCGTATAGTGGGCATACGGGAGGCCGGGTGGACGTACCGCCGAATTGCTCAACACGTGGGGCGTGAGGTCTCCACAGTACATCGATGTTGTCGCCAGTGGTCGGCGGAAGGTGCACGTGCCCGTCGACCTGGGACCGGACGCAGCGACGCACGGATGCACGCCAAGACCGTAGGATCCTACGCAGTGCCGTAGGGGACCGCACCGCCACTTCCCAGCAAATTAGGGACACTGTTGCTCCTGGGGTATCGGCGAGGACCATTCGCAACCGTCTCCATGAAGCTGGGCTACAGTCCCGCACACCGTTAGGCCGTCTTCCGCTCGCGCCCCAACATCGTGCAGCCCGCCTCCAGTGGTGTCGCGACAGGCGTGAATGGAGGGACGAATGGAGACGTGTCTTCTTCAGCGATGAGAGTCGCTTCTGCCTTGGTGCCAATGATGGTCGTATGCGTGTTTGGCGCCGTGCAGGTGAGCGCCACAATCAGGACTGCATACGACCGAGGCACACAGGGCCAACACCCGGCATCATGGTGTGGGGAGCGATCTCCTACACTGGCCGTACACCACTGGTGATCGTCGAGGGGACACTGAATAGTGCACGGTACATCCAAACCGTCATCGAACCCATCGTTCTACCATTCCTAGACCGGCAAGGGAACTTATTGTTCCAACAGGACAATGCACGTCCGCATGTATCCCGTGCCACCCAACGTGCTCTAGAAGGTGTAAGTCAACTACCCTGGCCAGCAAGATCTCCGGATCTGTCCCCCATTGAGCATGTTTGGGACTGGATGAAGCGTCGTCTCACGCGGTCTGCACGTCCAGCACGAACGCTGGTCCAACTGAGGCGCCAGGTGGAAATGGCATGGCAAGCCGTTCCACAGGACTACATCCAGCATCTCTACGATCGTCTCCATGGGAGAATAGCAGCCTGCATTGCTGCGAAAGGTTGATATACACTGTACTAGTGCCGACATTGTGCATGCTCTGTTGCCTGTGTCTATGTGCCTGTGGTTCTGTCAGTATGATCATGTGATGTATCTGACCCCAGGAATGTGTCAATAAAGTTTCCCCTTCCTGGGACAATGAATTCACGGTGTTCTTATTTCAATTTCCAGGAGTGTATTACTGCCGGAATGTGAGTATTACATCACGTTCGATGAATGAATAGACGCTATTGGTTTCGTTTATAGTGAAGTCATAAAATGGTCTAATTATGGTTGTTATTTCTTCCCTCTTAGTTTTACAAATTCAGATTTGGACAGCAACATGTGTTATCAGTCGCCACAAGAGCATGATAAAAATTATACATAGGGAGAGTAAGAAAAATATTATATATATTTTATCATATGAGTCGACTGGTTGATTCAGAATAGACTTAGGCATCCAATATCTCTTAAGCAGAGGAAGTAGCAGCATTGTAGAAGATTATACATGTATATAAAAATCTGATAGTGTGAAATAGTTTATCGAAGACGTTTGTTGTAAAAGTTCCCTTGAGACTTCATGTTCCGTCCTGATTCCACTGTGAATACGAATGGAGTGTAAATGGTATAATGCTAGATCACATCTTAAACGGCTGACGTGTCTATAAATTTCTTAGTATTAGACACTATAGCTGGGTCAATTAGTTTAAGCAAATTGCTATTCTACAGTCGTGAAGCAGCGCAAGTTTTCTAGCTACCAGCACTTACAGTTTGAACAGAAATCGGCAAAGCAATTCTGACGTTCTCAACAGCGAGTACGCTTGACTATTTACTCGGCACAGAGCCAGGATTAAAACCGTACACGGAAAGGGATTCACAGTCCAATTAAAAGTCGAACTTCGTTAGCGTCTCTAATTAGCAGTTAATACATGCATTGTTTCTCAAAAAGTTTATTCGCCCGATCCTTCTAACGAGGTCACTTTGAAATCATGCTACTTCTTGTATTAATTGCAAAGGAAGAAAAGAATTCACTAACACCAGCGATTTATGTAAATGACCTGAAGTAGCATCTCCAAACGTGAAATGTATGCATCTGTAAAGGTTTCGTGGGCATACGTAAAGAGCCACACTACCTCACAAAGGCTGTACCTTTATGATCGTGAATAGGGATGCTACGTTTCATGTTACCACACTGTCTAGTCGAGGAACTACGATTCGCAACAACATCAGCGTAATTCATTCGTCCTTTTAAAATTTGCGCACCATGCTCTTGACTGAAACAGCGTTTCATTAGCGCGTTGCTATACGTAAAGGAGGATATGACACAATAACGCTGCGTAGCAACTGTCTTCTGAGTGCTACGTTGTAAGCGTTAATCCCAGCGGATAATGAATTGTATGGATCTCATCTATTAGTTATGTACTGGTCGCTGTTTCTCTCTTGATTATGGACAATGTGGTCAGGTACCGAATCAGTGACGCTGCTGATCACATACAGCCCTATTCAGGCACCATATGTACAGCAATCACGTTCAGTCACTGCTGTCACGACTGAAGAAAACCGTTACGGTTTATTTGAAAAACTAGTTGTTATGTACTTTCTAGAGCCGAGTAATTTAGCAGTTATTTAAAGCTCGATTCACGCGAAAGCGAGCTGAAAGAGCATGATGTAGAAGAAGTGGATAATTTAAAGTTTCTATTCATTCCTGAAATGACATACTTGGTGGAAAACTGACAGTGGAGGCGACCTCAGATTTTGTTGGTTGCCTTAGTTAAATCACATCGATATTTAAAAACCATACGATTGTCTCATCTCTCAATTTAAAACAAGAGGCACCCATTCTGATTTATAACAATAAAGAAATAAATATAAAATGTGAAAACAGTCACAAGAGGTGCGTTACATATCACATTATTAAATGTAGTAGTTTCAACAAAATGACATGCAGGTGAATCGAAATAAAGTTAATACAAGTAATTATACCCTCCTCAGCTAACATTTAAAATTTTGAGTTACGAATTACCACCTTCCTCGGTTATGTTTTTTCACAAAATATACTAAAGTTTTAGAGGTAACGAAGGGCAGCTAACTGAAAGATATCTGGACTGAGCTTTATATTACAATTCTATATTTATAAATATCTGAACGAAAGCAATAGTTTGCACTGTCTTTATATACAAAGTGAGTTCTTCACGTAAGATAGTGTTTGAAGGTTAAATTATTTTGGAGATTAAAAGTGTCGTTTATGGCCTCGGTGCAATATGGCAACATATTTCCAAAAATCTGCAATATTATAATCAATGTTTCAAATTTTTTCAACTGGTTTGTGATAACTTCTCACATTTTATGTTTATTTATAATGTCTGAATAGCGGCCTTGCCGCAGTGGATATACCAGTTCCCGCGATCTCACCGAAGTTAAGCGCTGTCGGGTGTGGTCAGCCCTTGGATGGGTGACCATCCAGGCCGCCATGCACTGTTGCCATTTTTCGGGGTGCACTCAGCCTCGTGATGCCAATTGAGGAGCTACTCGACCGAATAGTAACGGCTTCGGTCAGGAATACCATCATAACGACCGGGATAGCGGTGTGCTGACCCCACGCCCCTCCTATCCGCATCCTCCTCTGAGGATGCACGGCGGTCGGATGGTCACGGTTGGCCACTCGTGGCCTGAAGACGGAGTGCTTTATAATGTCTGAATCAGTTTTGCAGTATGTTCAAACTAATTTACTCCACAAATAAATTTCTGATAAAAGACGCTCTAATTTGCTATCAATTCTCTGCCAGAGGAAAAACACAAACTCTGCATCTTTTTTAGTGTTATCAGTCTTCTGACTGTTTTGATGTCACCCGTCACAAATTCCTCCCCAGTGGAAACATTTTCATCTCAGAACAGTAATTGCAGCCGAAGTGCTCAACTTTTTGTTGGATATATTCCAGTCTCCGTCTTCCTCTACAGTTTTGACCCTCTATAACTCCATCTAGAACGATGGAACTTATTCTCTCATGGCTTAACCGACGTTATAATATCCAGTCCCTTCTTCTTGTCCGCATTTCCGATTCTCTTCTATTCCAGTTTCCCACAGTTCATGTGTTACTACCTTACAGTGCTACGCTCCGAGAGTACACTTCTTTTTTAAATTAAGGCTTATTTTTGATACTCGCAGCCTCCTCTTGCGCAGGAATGCTCTTTCTGCCAAAGCTAATCTGGTTTTTAAGTCCTTCTTGCTCCGTCCATCAAGGGCTATTTTGCTGCCTACGTAGCAAAATTTCTCAATTTCTTCTACTTCGTGATCTTCAATTCTGACGTTTGGTTCTCGCTGTTCTCATTTCTGCTACTTCTCATTACTTTCGCGCTTCTTCGACTTACTTTCAATCCATATTCCGTACTTGTTACACTGTTCATTCCATTCAACAGATCCTCTAATATTCTTCTTCACTCTCGCTGTGAACAGCAACATCAGCGAGTCTTATGAATGCTACCATTTCATCTCGAATTTTAATCCCACTACTGAATTATTCTTTCATTTCCTTCATTGCTTCTTCGATGTATATGTTGAACAATATGGACGAAAGACTACACTCCTAACTTCCACCCTTTTAACCCTAGCTTCCTGGGCATCGACCTTTATTGATCCCTCTTGGATCTTGTACATACCGTATATTAACCGTCTTTCCCTTTAACTTACGCCGTGCGGGGAAGCCGCCCGGTCTTGGGCGCCTTGCCATGGTTCGCGCGCCTTCTCCCGTCGGAAGTTTTAGTCCTCCCTTGGTCATGTGTGTGTGTGTATGTGTTGTCCTTAGTGTAAGTTAAGTTAGAGTAAGTAGTGTGTAAGCCTAGGCACCAATGACCTCAGCAATTCAGTTCCACAGGAATTTACCACAAGCTTTCAAACATTTCCTATAGCTTAGCCCTATTTTTCTCAGAATTTCGAACATCTTGCACGATCTGGCATTGTCGAATGCTATATCCAGGTCGACAAATCTAAGAATGTGTCTTGATTTTTTTTATATTCTCGTTCCATTATCAACCGCATTGTCAGAACTGCCTCTCTTTGATTATACCTTAGATAAAGCTAAACTGATCTCCTTCTAATAGATCCTCAACTTTCTTTTCCATTTTTTCGTATATCATTTTTGTTAGTAACTTGGATGCAAGATGTGCTAACCTGATTGTGTGATAATTCTCATTCCGGGTGTTACGGTTTCGAGATTGGGTGGATGATGTTTTCTCCGAAAGTCGGATGGTAGTCGCCAGTCTGATACATTCTATATGCCATCGTTAATGCTCGTCCCTCAATGATTTTAGAAATCCCGATGGAATGTTGTCTATCTGCTCTGTCTTATTTGATCTTAAGTTACCCAAAGATATCTCAAGATCGGATTCGAATACTGGGTCCCCTATACCTTCCATGTCGACTCCTATTTTTCCTTCTGTCACGTCATCAGACAAGGATTCCTCCTCATGGAATCCTTCCATGGACCCTTTCCACCTATTCACTCCCTGCTCTGCAGTTAACAGTGAAAATACCATTCCAACCTTAATATTCCCTCCCTTGCTTTTAATTTAACCGAAGGTTGTTTCGACTTCTCTTTACGCTGAGCCCGTCGTTATAATGATCATCCTTTTCCATTTCTTCATATTTGCCCTAGCTTCCTGCACTTACTATTTATTTCGTTACTAAGTGACTTGTATTTGTGTATGCCTGAATTTCCCTGAACAGTTTTGTGTTCCCTTCTTTCATTGATCAGCTGAAGTGTTTGTTCTGTTATCCGTGGTTTCTTCACAGTAACCTTCCTCGTAGCTACGGTTTTCATTCCAAGTTCTGTGACAGCCCTTGTTAGAGCTTTCCACTCCTCTTCATAGAACTGCCTACTTAGCTATTTATTATTGCAGTATCTCTAGCCTCAGAGAACTTCAGGAGTGTCTCTTCATTCCTTAGTACTTCTACATCAGCTCCTCGCGCATTCTTCCGGCTAGTAGTAAACTTCAGCCTAATCTTCATGACTACTTAATTGTGATCTGTGTTTACGTTTGCTCCTAGGTAAGCGTTTTAGAATGTCTGTTTTCCCGTGTCTATCGATCTGTTGCAGGCAGTCTATACTTCCTCCTCTCGTGATTGTTGAATTGTGTGTTTGCAATTATTTACTCATATTTATTGCAGAAATCAAAGACTTTCTCCTCTCTCCTTCCTACTACCAAGACCATATTCTCCCGTAACCCTTCCTTCTACTTTCTCCGCTAAAACCGCATCCCAACCCCGAAGACTATTAAATTATTGTCTCTCTTACGTACGTAAGTTAGTGCTTTCATTATCCACACAGTTATTAATTGGTTATACTTCTAACTCTGTCTCACACTATTTTCTAGTATTGTCACGGTTATTTTCTGCTACCAGTCTATTCTCTAGACTAACGTCTTGCAAGTTTTTTACTTCCTTCACGGTAGCAGGATTTACATGCTTATGCGGTGTCAGGCTTCCATCCTTGCTTCAATCTTCTTACGTGATCATCCTTTTAACTTAGAAGTGCTTTATCAAACATTCTTTCGGACTGTGTTTTCTCATACCTTTTTTGTGGTCAATCGTCCTAGTATTTTTATAATAAGAGGCGTATTAAGTACATTTAATGTTTGTCATAACTGCCACTGGACAGAAAGTAGAATTGCTAAAATTTGGCATTTTTATGATGACAGTTCGTAGGTGACAAAAAAATCACAATTAGGTAGTAAAATTATGTCACATGGACGCCTTGGTAAATGAAATAGGTCATTCGACTGAGGATGAAATAAGTGGGACTTGGTATATGGTAAGAGGGCAAGCATAAGGTAGAGTAACTTGGGTGATCATTTTGGTAGGGGAGACTGCTGTACCTAGAGGATAGTACACCTAAGAAAACATGACGTTTTGCTGTCGGTACCTCAATCTAGCAATTGATTTTAGTATCGCGTGAAGGAATGCACCCCAGAAATGGGTGTAATTTTTAGCCATTTCTACTGTTTTTGTTGTTGTTAGCCATGAGGTTGTGTTTTGCGTAACATTTATAAATATTTCGTGTTCTACACATTTTAGTACTGAATAATATATTAAAGCTATTTGAAATATATTGTTAATTCTTCTGGCCCAGAATTTCATAGTGTGTAAGAATTACGTATATTTTAGAACTATTTACATTACAAGTGTAAAGTCAAGCCATACTTCGTTGGTCATGTAATATCTTGTACTTCGGTAGAGTGGAAGATGTTTTACCGTGAAACAAGTGACACTTGCAAATGAACTGACCTTCTTTAATGTCGTAAGAATACTACTTGTCTTGAAAACAGTCATTTGTGTTAGCTTACTAAACCTACTGTTTCAAAATGGTTTTCATTAGTAACCGGTTTCTGGTAAAATTTACACTTACTTTGATTTCACTTATTGATTATTGATGTTTAGTAGATCAGTGATGTAGCAGATAGATATTAGATACGGTATTGGGTAGATATTCTAGACGGCTTCGTGTTTAAATCTCAGTCGAATCTTTGCTCCTAGGTACATGATCATTTTATGTCCTGAAACAGGTTTCCACATTTCGAAAAATTCAGTTTTTCAGATTTTATAATGCATATAAAGACTGCAGCATGCAAAAAGTGAATCTCATCATTCAAAAATGGAATAAGAAAAAACATTAAATTTCTATTTTAGGGCTGGTTAGGGGGCAACGTGAAAAAGTGAACCCTGATACAACACTCTTACATACCTATTTGAAAAAAGACTGAACATAATTATGTGCAGGTAGAAAACACACATTGTTATATAGTGTATTTGGTTAAAAGGTGGTTTATCTTTTTTAGTAGAATGCGACAGAAATATATCCTGACCAGAGAGATGGAAAGGATACTTAACATTTTGTAATTCGACTACCTATCACAAATAGACAACCTGAGCTGGGATGCGATAGAAAAGGCTGTTTGAGAATTTAATGAGATTTTAAATTTAGTAATATATTGGTAACCGTACTCGCGGCTTATGACGTGTTACACAGTGATCAATATACTTGTACGGAGCCCATTAAGCGAAGCAGTAACAGTTTTTCATAACAAAAAATCTAAATCTATACAAGTCTGTAGGGAAAGGTGACTCTAGGAGGTGTACACTACGCTTTTTCTCATTGCACATTTCCTTGCCGACGTACTACTTAATCACATTTACATTATTCTTTCAGTGGCAGTCGCAGTAGGGACGGAATATTTGGTGGTAAAATCACAGTAATGGTTCGATTCCTTTATTATGGACGATGAGAATTTAATTATGCCAATGACAGAACTAGCCCCATTTGATAATGCAACCACAAGGCGCGTAGAGTCACACACTATCTGCCTTATGGTTCTAATTCAAAACTTCTTATTCATTTACGGGTCCCATCACACGTATCAAAACAAAAAATTAGGATACATCCATCATAGTGGAATCAGCCTCCTGTTGGAGTCATCAGTGATCTAAAGCATGAGACAAGGATCATTTAATTTCACACTAAGTCACACCGTGCGAGAGAGAGCTACGTTCATTGCTACTGCCGGCCGCTGTGGTCGAGCCGTTCTAGGCGGTTCAGTGCGGAACCACGTGACTGCTACGGTCGCAGTTTCGAATCCTGCCTCGGGCATGGATGTGTGTGATGTCCTTATATTAGTTAGGTTCAAGTATTTCTAATTCTAGGGGACTGATGACCTCAGATGTTAAGTCTCATCGTGCTTAGAGCCATTTGAAACACCCATTGCTACAAATCTAGTACCATGAAGCAAACAAAGAATGACCAGAGAAGATACAGAGAAGTATCACCTCACAGCCAAGCGGTTTCCAAGATTTTGAGTAAAAGTCAAGAAATAGCCCACTAAATGAGAACTCTCCACGGACGTCGGAATTTATTAGGGACACAATTTCGCTACCTAAAAATGCATGGTCCCGTTCGCTGAAGAGTACGAAAACGCCAAGACATGAGGGTCTTACGGACAAGGGTGTTGGTATCAACCAGAAGGCTTCGCCTACTGATATAAAACCGAATTTTATACTGTATTAAACATACGAGATATTGGGTAACACATACACAAATTAGCAAACGAGAGCTCTTAATGGCTACTCAATTGGACTAAGGATTTGCGTGTTGGTAGCTCAAATCCCGAACAAAGCATATAAAACACGTCATCCTCAACGCATGAAATTAAGTAACATAAATTAAAAGTGGCAGAGCTTCTTGGAACCATCCAGCAGTCATAAAGAAAATTCTGTCAATCACCACGGGATAGGAAACACAGGTGATGGACAACAGATTGCGACAGAGCACTTGAATCTCGTATTCAAGCCTGCAAAATTTGGCACAGCAATCGAACACCGGAGAATTGGCAGAACGTTTTGGAAACACAGAAGAAATCATCCAAAACCATTAGACAAATTAAAAGCATTTACCATCAAAAGCGATCAGAGGAAATTGATAATGATTTTAAAACAAACAACACGATAAATTTTTATAGGACATTTAGGGAAGAAATAGCAACCTTCAAGCCACCCACTCTTCGTTTTCGGCACCCTGGTGGAACACTTTGGACGAACACAAAGGCCAACTGTGAAATTCTGAAACAGCATTTCGAGAAGATACACCACCAGCAGACAAAACTGACTTCCATGTTGCGACCCCAAACCAGGATTCAACTCCACCTAGGCATGAGGAGACACGAAACATTGTATAACATATGAAAAAGTACCAGAAGAAGAGGGTATAATTGTCGAAATGCTCAAGATTGGAGGTAAACTCTTGATTGACAGACTAAAAACTATCATTGCAAATATATGGAAAAGTGGAGTCATACCAGCAGACTGGAAAACTGCTTTGATTCACGTCTA
Source organism: Schistocerca cancellata (assembly GCF_023864275.1). Lineage (NCBI taxonomy): Eukaryota > Metazoa > Arthropoda > Insecta > Orthoptera > Acrididae > Schistocerca > Schistocerca cancellata. The sequence continues at coordinate 389,985,887 of NC_064631.1, read as the reverse complement.
CACAAAAAGGACGACAAGACCGATCCTACAACTCCTACGAGTCATTTACAGAATGCTCTCTGGTACTCTTCTCACCAGATTAGGACAAATAACATATCAGGAAGGCTTCAGCCCACATCTGTCCTGCGCAGAACAGATCTGGAACCTGAAGATGATACTGCAACACCGTCAGCCGAACCACACATTAGTCAGCTTCTTTGATTTCGAGAAAGGATACGACATGTTCATCGCACCAGTCTGTTCAATACACTTCGTGATTATGGTGTAGATAACAGAACTACTCTATTAATTGACACAATCTCAAAAGTACAATTCATTGAAGAAGTTTCTGAACCTTTTCATATTAGGACAGGTGTGAGACAGTGTGATGGTTTGTCCCCTCTCCTCTTTAATGTGGCGCTGGACAAGATTATCAAGACGAGGGGGACAGAAATACCTGGAATAAATATGGGGACAAAGGACAAACGAATCAACACAAAATGTCTTGCTTTCTCTCATGACCTAGCAATAATTACGCTGACTTCCGAAAAAGCCAAACATGCCATCGAGAAACCTCATGAGGTTGCCATCAAATCTGGACTCCAAATTTCTTAAGAGAAAACACATTTCATGGACTCCAGGAGCTCAAATCTGAAACCACTTGCAGCAAAATATGGTGACAGCAAAAACGTTAAGTACGACAAGCAGTTGGGTGAAATGATCAGCAGCACTGGCAACGGAAAAGTAGCTCTCAAAACACGAACCGAAATATTACGTAAAGCTTCTACAATGACCAGGAACACATACAATAATAAATCGCTATCCACGCAAGCCTAACTTCACCACTATCATACAGTCACTCTTCCAGAAGCGCTCTAAGTAATTGAAACCACAATTAACCATCAATATCAAGGAAATGGAGAAAATGGAAAGGTCAGTATTCAGGAAAATATTTGGAACCAAGATACAAGATGATATCTGGATGCGCAAAAGCTCTGAAGAACTCTAATCAACGACTGAACGTTCCACGTCAGTTGAATGGAAAAGACTGTAACCTCCCAACGGATAAAAATATGTATATTGCATTCACATTTAGCGAAACATTTCAACCGATAAATTTCGTAATCTAGCAACAGTTTATTATTCCGAAACCTCACAATAATAAAATGCGACTAACCTCCTAATTAAAAAAAAATCTGACTCATATACAACCTTTCAATAATTGACTGACTGTGAATCTAAACTGGTAAATTTGGACGTCAGCAGTGCCGCGTCATGGCCCTGAAAGATCATTCTGAATAAATTGAAAATTCTTACCTCAATAAGGTCGCCGGATAACGCGTATATATCTGCTCCAATAAGAAATTTTTCTGGCACAGCCCAGTACAATGCTGGTCGATAGATTTTTCATGTATAAAAGAAACAACTGATTTTTCTTTACAATAAATGGGATAACCATGGACTGGAGAAATTAGTAAATTCTTTAAATTGAGATGAATGATAGTCAAAAAGTTAATTTTTATCAGAAATATTATTATTAAGAGATTTTTTTAAAACATTTTACATGGGACTTGATATAACAATAGTACATATGCGCGAGGCTCCTTTTACCTTATACTACATCGCTCAGGCACCGCCATCGCTCCCCACGACCAACCCAGCCAACTCCATACACCAGACCGCTAGCTACTACTTACTCCTACTGCCACACAGCTCCTACTGCAGCCAACACTGCTCTTTGGTCTGAGATTATCTTACAGCTTACATATCGCAGGCAGCGCATGAGCAATCCATCGAAATTACATCTGGTCGATTGCGCTAGCAATAATTCATTAGTCATGGACCTCCTACATAACTCTCCACGGGGGGGGGGAGGGGGGGGGGGCAAAATTTGGGAGTGATGGTGAGTCAATTGGACTTGCCATGAGCAACAAATTTATCTGTAATCCATTTAGTTAACTAAGTCTACAGTTACAAAGTATATATATATATATATATATATATATATACTCTGTTGCTGAGTATGTATATACTGAGTATATATATATATATATGTATAATAGAGGGAAACATTCCACGTGGGAAAATATATTTAAAAAGAAAGATGATGAGACTTACCAAACAAAAGCGCTGGCAGGTCGATAGACATACAAACAAACACAAACATACACACAAAATTCTAGCTTTCACAACCAACGGTTGCCTTGTCAGGAAAGAGGGAAGGAGAAGGAAAGACAAAAGGATATGGGTTTTAAGGGAGAGGGTAAGGAGTCATTCCAATCCCTAAGGTAAGTCTTTCCGCTTTATATATATATATAAAACTGTAGACTTAGTTAACTAAATAGATTACAGAAAAATTTGTTTCTCATGGCAAGTCCAATTGACTCACCATATATAATATATATTATTGATAAATAATATAAGTACAGAACATATTAAGAAATGAAATAGAGTGCACACGCACTGAGTACAGAACATATTAAGAAATGACAGAGTGTATATGCAATGAGTAAAAAATATATTAACAAATGACGTAAAGTGCACACGCACTATATAAGTCTTTATCATTTTTACATGAACTGATCACATTAAGAGATGAAAAAAAAGTGCACATGCACTATGTAAGTCTTAAGCATATTTAGGAGAACTGATCATATCAACAAATTTAATGAAGTGCACACGCACTGCATAAGTCTTTAGCAGTTTTTACATGAACTGATCACATTAAGAGATGAAATAAAGTGCACACGCACTGTATAAATCCTTAACATTTTTACAGGAACTGAATACATTAAGAAATGAAATAAAGTGCACATGCACTGTAAAAGTCTTTACCATTTTTACATCAATTAAACATGTCAAGGAGTGAAATAATGTACTCACGTACAGTGGAAGGCTTTAGCATATTTAGGAGAACTGATCGTATTAACAAATGAAATGAAGTACACACATACTGTGTTAGTCTTTAGCATTTTTTTACAAGAACTAGGAAAGGAATGAGAAAGATAGCATCATGGTTGTAGCACAGTGGGTTGCATGTAGCTGCACTGAAAGTCCATATCTTTCTACAGAAGCACAACACCAAGCGAGACAATCTGAAGTTCTCTTCTCCAAAGTATTTATCATTGTAGCCAAGACACTGAAATGTTGTATTAATATTCTATGTTATCATTTTGGTAGTACATTAGGTACACAAAACAGTAGGACCATAATAACGTCTCCATTGTTTAAGGTGGTGGACCGATTGATATGTCAACACCTCATTCTTGTAGATTCCATACTCTTACACCAGTGTAGAATTAGTGCAAAAACCACATATAGTGCTCCATGACCATGAGGATGGACAGGACATATGGCTATTGCAGTAATTGCTGGTAATTAGGTCAGAAGGTGAAGGACATTAAGTCTTATGCTAGTCATCATTCAGAATTACACTAGTGTATCAACTGATTTGAATAATTATTGGCACTCATTGGCGAGTTACTAAACGTTTATGTAGTATGTATAGAGCATTAGAACATTATTCATAAGTCATCTGATTACAGTAATTAATGGCACTCGCTAGCTAAATACAAGGCATTTATTATGCATTATTCAGAAGTCATCATTAAAAACAGGAGTTACTGGGTGTAGCATCAAGCTGCTAGTGTTTATATATGATATCGTGTAAGTGTCATAAGACATATTTAAAATTTAAGACATTGTAACTAGTACTCAAGGTCTGTAGTCCAAAAATACATAGACATAATGGAATCAATACATCAGAGAAATTTGAATTATATTTAGGACTAGAAATATATCTTAAACTGGTAGCATTAATTAGTTGTATACTGGTAATAGTTGAGACTGGTAATAATTTTTTTTTTTTTTTGCTAGCAGTACATTACGCTGAGATCGACAGTCAATTGCTGGGGCCAGAAAATATTTGCTTTTGACTTATTGCTGGAAACAAAGATTAATAACATCATTTGTCATGAGTCAGCTGTAGCAACATTATGAAACAAGTACAGTATATGTGATCACATTCATAAATGATAGACACAACTGCATAAAAAAATGCAAGTATTAGAACAGGTTTATTAACTAACTGCTTAAAGCATATTAATAATATGAAAATCTTCTCCTGAAAAAAATACAAAATGGATTATTGACCTGAAAGAAAAAATGTATATTATGCTGAAAAGTAGTAAACTTCGGATTAACAGGTAATGAAACGTGAACTTAATATGTATGTACTTGAGCTGTCTTCCCAAAACATTCAGTCATTATACTATGTGACATAAGACATACTGTCAAAAGGAACTGCAACAAATACTTAAATAACTACATAGCACTTCTTAACTAACAGAAAATATATAAACTTCATCATTAACGTCATCTGCAAAGAAAACATCGTTATTCACATTACCATAACTTCAACATTATCATCATCTGCAAAGACTTCATTATTAATATTACCATATTCTTCATGTAACTACTCATCATCATTTATTATCATCTGCAAAAAATAGACACTTCATTGCTCATTATTCATATTCACAGTACCATTCTCCTCATACCACTATTCATTAACATTTATTACTTCGTGTAGTATAGAGTTTCTTACTTATAGCATATTTCATCACTAAAATTAACAAGTGTAGTTCTGTCTCACAGCCTGCATTAATCGCCTTGTATTCTGAAAGAAAAATAATTACTCAAGACTGCTATTATACAGTGTGTATAGTACATTCTTGTTAATTCTGATCCATTTACTCTTCATCACAAGGTATTGCAGTTTCTTTCCTTCATTCCAATGGTAAAATTTCCATTCCATAGTAAACCACTGTGGTTGTATAATTTATTTCTTTTACACCGTATTGCTTTCTGAAAATGATGAATATGGATTAAAATCTTGCATGTAATTCATATAACCATCAAATGAAAACTTGTTTCTAGTGATATGACTAAGCATACAGCATAGCATGACAGAGAACTTATTATGTCAAACACATAGACAGCTTTCAAGTGCGAAAATGTACATACAATATGATAATGTAGTAGCAAAAAAATGTAGAATAGTCAAGATATTGAGATATCATAAGGCAAAAATGTTAGAGTCAGCTGGTGTTTGTTACATTTTAAAGATATCATGCTGTATACAGAGAAAAATTCTACTTTCGTTAGGAAAACAATCATACACACACAAAATATTGGAAAATGTGCACGGTTTGATATATAACGACAAGAAAAGCGACCTGCTAACCTTACCTTGCTGAGCACTTGCCAAGGAAGAATATGATGATTATCAGTAAGTAGTCACATAGATATAATTGCATAAGTGATCATATAAATATCAGGAAGTGGTAATACAGTGTGATAAATCATAAAGTATGTTCATTCAATAAAGGGTTTATTATTGGAGACATAGTGATTGTCTTTGCTTTTTCTGGTTCTCAAAGTTTCGATGTGTACTGCATTGGGGTGAGGAATGCTACGAATTCTATATGGACCTGCATACAGAAGCATAAATTTAAAGCATCTACTCTTTCCTCTGTTGGATAAATAATTTGTGCATACTATTACCTTCTGTGCAATGTGAAAGTCATGGCGTGTACAAACCTGTTTTTGCTGTCTTCTCCGGCGCTCTGCGGCAGGTTTGATGTTGTTGAGCGCAATGCCAATTATTTTATGGTGGCGTAGTCGACGAAATGTAGGGAAAGATCCTAAATCTTTAATTTTGTTAGGTGGTTCAACATTTTTCAATATAACAGTCGGAGTTAGCATAGTGGATTCATTTGGTATGAAGTTAATTACATCCTGGAATGAGAGTATGTGTGTATTCCAATCAATATGTTTTTTATGGCGGTATATTCTACATAGTTTACTAATTTCTTTCATCAGTCATTCAGAAGGGTTCGAAGAAGCGTGATACCCGGAAATATAGATCAGACATATGTTTCTAGCTCGTAACATACGTGTACACATTGCAGATCGAAACTGTGGTCCATTGTCAGGAATTACTTTCAATACATACCCTACATGAAATAAGAAATGTTTTTCAAATGCATTCGATATAGATTTAGCAGTAGTTTTGCGTAACGGAGTGAAGGTAACAAATTTCGAAGTGAGTTAAACAGCGACAAAGATGTAACAAAAAACTATTCGATGTGGGAATCGTTCCACAAATGTCTACAGTGACCATGTGTCTCAATTTAAAAGGCCAGTGGAATGTAACGGAGGAATATGTGGAGTCGTGTCTGATTTAGCTTTCTGGCAGATTTTACATGACGCTAAAACTCGTGGAATATTTTTCGCCATGTTGGCAAAATAACAGTTCTGTCTCAGTATAAGAAAACATATTCTGCCTCCATAATGTGCGTAACTTAAATGATATACCAAATTAAATTGTTTACAAGCTCGTCAGGAATGCATAAAAACCAATTATTGCTGTCAGGGTGAGAGCAGCGAAACAGAATGTTTTTACGTACAGTGTAATGGCTTCTAATGGTAGCGTTATTCCTATCTTGCCAAAGGTGTTTAATTTCTTTCCACACGTTGTCTTAGGCCTGCTCTTGTGCTATGTCTCGTAATGACGACGAAATGAAGTTTTCAAATGCAACTCGTTGAATATACATGACACTAGAATTTGCTTGGCATAAGTCGGTTGCGATGTCTTGCTGATTGTTGCTGAGAGAACGGGATAGTGCACGTGCTACAATTTTTGTGTGAAAAGAATGTGAACATTTGTAAAATAAAATTCCCGTAAATAAAGTTTCCATCTGCCATCCTGTCACGTGTAAATTTAGCGGAAAGTAAAAACTGTATAGCCCTATGATCTGTATAAACGGTAGTACGTCTTCCTTAAAGAAAATACCTACATTCTGTAAATGCCCATACAACACATAATGTTTCAAGTTCTGTAACAGAATAATTACGTTCAGCAGGTGACAGAGTGCGACTTCCAAAGGCGATGTTTTTAATGACTGTAGTACCGTCTTCTTCAATTTCCTGATTAATGTGTATGCCTAGAGAGGTGTTAGAACTGTCGGTGGCAATGGGAAAATTTCTGGGAGGATCTGGGTGTCATAAAAGAGGTGCATTCAACAAGGCATGTTTCATATTAAGAAATTCAGACTGTGCCTGGCTATCCCAGGATCAAATACCGTTCAAGTGGCATAATCTAGGGGTGTCTATAGCAGAGTAATGAATAAATTTACGGAAAAAGTTAATCAATGCCAAAAATCTGCGTAGTTGTTTCTTCGTCGTTGGAACAGTAATGTCAGGTACAGCTTGAAGTTTTTCTGGGTCAGGCTCAACGCCTTCTGCTGAAATTAGATGTCCAAGAAATTTCATAGAAGTTTTGTCAAAGTGTGTTTTGCTAAGATTAACTGCGAGTCCTTGTGCACGAAATGTTTGCAACTGTTGTTCCAGAATCAAATTGTGTTCAGACCAGTTAACTTCTGCAATAAGGATGTCGTCTACATATGTGGTGATTCTGTCGGAAGTATAGTATTCAAACCGCAAATAAATGCTGCTGAAGAAATTGTTAGAACAAACGGTAATTTGCAAACTTGATAACAGTCACCAAAACTAAGAAATGCTGTGTACTTTCCCAGTTCAGATGGAGCTGAATTTGCCAAAATCCCGATTTCAAATCTAATGTAGAAAAAATATCAGTACCATGAAATATCTGTAAAAGTTCTTCTAGTGTCTGTGGGTGATCTGTTTCATTAATAATAATGTCGTTGACATGACGCGAATCAAGTACGAGTCGAGGTGAACATCCTTTTCTTAACAATATGGAGCCGGTTCATGTATGGACTAACTGCCGGTTCAATAATTCCTTGGTCAAGTATAGCTTGCAGTTTTTTCTTAACTTGTTCTTTGTGAATATATGGAATGGGATAACGTTTGGCTATAAACGTGTCGTGCAGTTTAACTTGAAATTCATACATGAAACTGGACATAGTACCAGGGACGTTGTCAAAAACTGGAGCTTGCTGTAATAGAATTTTGCGTAGTTGAGTACGTTCGTCATCTGTATTTGCGTTGTTCTGTTTTACCTTATCAGAAATCATTTGCATAATGTCATAGTCAGCTTCGTCTGGTGTATTATAGTCGAGTACGTACATATTTGTGAACAATGTGGAATGACAGTTTGTGTTACGAGATGTAGAAATGACCTCTGTCCGATTAATTGCCTGTTCTTCTGCTGATAAAGAGTACTGAAATTCTAATGCCAGTTGTACCTTTTCATCCTTTAACAGTAAATAGAAATTTTGAAAGTCAATAATTGCGTCGTGTTGTACCAAAAAATTCGTACCTAAAGTAACGTCTGTTGTCAATAGGGGAACAATCCAAAAATTTGAGTGGAACGTATGACCTGCAATACAAAACGATAAGTGTGTCTGTAATGTTACATCTACTCCTTTACCTGATACTGCTCCTTTTACTTTAGTTTTGCCTAATGGTAACGTAGCATAAGTGTTGTCTTTGTTACATTCATTGAAAGTTTCTTCAGTTGTAACTGATATAGGTGATCCAGAATCGATTACTGCTGAAAGTGTGGATGATCAAATCTTTACTTCAATGACAGGGTGGGAAATGGTTTTTTGAATAACTGGTTTTTCATGCAAAAGTGTGTCTCGGATGTTGTCAAAAGTAATAACATTTTTGTGATCAAGATTCTGTGTGTCAAAAGTATTGCTTATGTTGCTGGAAGATACAACCTGTACTGTGTACCTAGTCAAATTCTTTCTGACATGCTGTTATTTGCAGGAGTATGCTGTGGCATTTCGACTATTTGTACTGTTCTGTTATTTCTTCCTGACGTATAAGGTTCGGGATAATACCGACTGTCTGGTTCATTCATGATAATCTGTTGTTGTTGATGATTCTGCTGCTGATAAAACCTACTGTTATTAAATGTACATTGAAAACTGTGCTCATTACTTTTATGTCTTATACGCGTAGGCGGCAAAACATTAAAGCCTGGTTGACCTTGACCATTAAATTGTTGGTTAGGTATGCTAACCGGCTGCGTTTTCTGCTGTTGTAGGGCAAATCCTCTATTGTTGCCAAAATGTGTTGCTGTTGCTGATAATTTTGACGATATTGATAATTAAAATTTTGTCTCTTATTAAAATTCTGATGGTTATCATTTCTGGAGTGTCTATCACCTTTACTATTAAAATAGCGTAGCTGATCGTAATTACTGTATGCTTGTTGGCCTTGGATATGTTGTGAAAATTTTTTGTTTATGAAAGAATATTCTGATTGTTGGACTTCCAAAAGCTGTAGCAAATCTCTAAATGCCGAAATATTTTCTTTCTGCTGTCCTGTTAAAAGTGACAATCTTAACGATCGTGATAATACATAATTGAATAAGTGCTGACTCACTGTATGGCTCACATAAATATTGGTTTTGTTGTACCAATCCAAAGGGTAAATCTGTGTTCTGTCATTCTTAAATACCTTAAATTTCCTGACAGATAGAAAGTGCTTCTAATCAAAATGATCGTCTCTGAATATTTGAGCATGTTCAGGATTGTATGAGAATCTATTTGTCTGTGTCTGTTCGGAATCTAAGTCATGTACTCTCTGTAAATTACCTAAGTTATACTGGCTGTGTGATTGCGACAAATGTTCAGAATGTGGCGTATGCTGTGACGTGTTGGACGCTGAAACATTTTTCATTTCTGTCACTTCTTGCTGTAAAGATGACAATTTTCTACGTAATGTATTATTGGATGTACCCATGTCACTGATTGTCTGCTGCATGTTTTGGAATTCGGGTGTTTGATTGAACGAAAGTGGTGACGTATCGTGTCATTTGGTGTCATTGTTATTTTCGATAACGTCTATATGACTGGCCAATTCATCAAATTTTTCAGTCAGTGCATTTACCTGATCGTCATTTTTAGCGTCACAGGCATCGATTTGTTTTGTATTTTACGTGTGGTTTTGTTCAATTTCTTAATGTTTGCTTTAATGGCATCGGGATCCTGTATTAATTCCAACTTTTCAAATCTGCTGTTCATTGTCTGAATGTCTACTGTGTGTGTATGTGTGTGTCTGTTTTAGTTTTAAGATCGGAGATTTCATAATACAGTTCGGTGTTCAGCTGTTTGATTTCGTCTGATATTGAAGCAATATTGTTGTCTATGTATGTTTTTGCTTTCGTAAATAACTTTCGCTTATCTTCATGTCTCTGTGCGGTAATTGTTTCCGTGACTTGTTTCTTTACATTGTTCTGTTCCTGAATGAATTTACAGTAACTTGTTTCACTGTTTTTTAGGTAGTGATTAAAACGTTCGTCAATTTGGCTCTTCTGTTCGTCAAATTTCTTGTCTACTTTCGCATCCAATGTGCGTGAAAGTTCTGCTGACATTAATTTAAACTCGTCGCATAACTGTGTTGCGTTTTATGAACATTGTTTAGCAACTGCACTAATTCTGTCTCTAAGTAAATTTGTTGTGTCTGCATGCGTATTACGTAATTCGTGTGCATCATATCTAATTTCTTCCTTACTATTCCTAGCACAAGCCTTAATTTCCTCACGTAATTCTCCTTTTGTATCATGACATTACACGGCAATGGCTGCAATCTGTTCACTAATCTGTTTAAAGTTCTCATTAATTTGTTTGATCGACCTGTCATGTTTTTCATTCGACTGTTTGGAACTTCCATTAAGTTGTGTGTTCGATTCATTAAGGTTGTTGTGTTTCTCATTCAACTGTTCGAAATTGTTGTCTCCTTTCATTAAGTTGTTTGTTCGATTCATTAAGTTGTTTGAAATATTCAATAAGCTGTAACAGTACTGCCATAACTTGATCCATGCCAAAATTGGCGACTCTATTTTTTGTACTGTGTGATGGTGTATCTGCATGTGTCACGTTTTGTGTAACCATTTGGTCATTGTCTGATTCATGAAAAGGTTTGCCAGTCGGATGTGCACTGTTGGTCACTACATCAGAATCAAATAAATCTGACATGTTTTGAGTATATTGTTCACTTACATTAGAAACATTTGTCTGTTCACTGTGTAAATTTTGCAAATCAGTTGTGTCAAACTGGGCAGCGTTCATTGTAACGGAATGTGCGACGTCATCAATTGTCATTAAATTTATAGTGGACACAATCGAATTTGTTTGCTCTTTATTTAGATTAGAATTATTACTGGTGGTCGGTATGCACTGATTATCTGTAATTGGAGGAATATCATTATGGAACTGAGAGTTGTTACTATATTCTGTCAAATTATTCAAGTCCTCTTTTTCACTCACTGCACATCGAAATGTACTGGTAGCAGTTTCTCACGGCTTTTTCACAAGTCAAAGTAGGCACAAAATCAAACAAAGACAAAGCAGAATTGAACAAATACAATAACAACAAAGAGCAATAAATTGCTGATGATCTGTGAAAGAAAGAATGACAAATTAGTGAATGCATTGCGCCAGATGCAAACTACATTTAACGTTAAGTAAATAAGAGAATTTATAAAACTTACTGCTTAGTCATGGCCTTCTTACAAGACGATTGAAATTCTATGGACATTTAGCAAGAATGAACGCCTCCACAATGACCAAGAAAATCTTCATTATCATCAAAGTAACTCCCCAAACCATGAAACTCTGGCTAACAGAAACCCAAAATCACCTCACAGAAATTAGCATTGACCCAATAGAAACCACACGGATTGCATACAGACAGAAAATCAACTCTTCTAAGTTCACGACCAAAAACCCGATGGAAAAGAATCTGAAATAGAAAAACGCACTGTCACAAGAAAGAAGACAGGCCAACGTGAAAGTTTTGGGAAGAAAAGGAGAACAAGGAAGCTAAGAAGACCAGTGCTAATTAATGGTTCCTTGTGCTCCTTAGAGGGTGAAACGAGTAAATAAATAATAGTAAAAGAGGTACAAAACATTCCTCTAATATAGCCAAGCCGAAATAGAATGGCTTGAGCTCTTCTACAAGTTACACTATCAAATTGGAATACCTGCACGCACAACCGAAAATAATAGCTCAAAAGAGCATGTGTCTTAACTCACCAGTTCGCCAGAAGATAGTGATGAACATGGCGCTAGCCCGAAATGGTTAGTCTTTCGAGCAGATGCGGTGCAGAGATCCCGAGGCATCTGACCAACCACATGACGACAATGGCAGGACCTACCATTTATCTCCAGAATTGAACACTACTTTTTTCCACTGGTGCGCTTCCCAACTATGTTTGTCAACTTCGACCTCCTGCGAAAACGTTTATGTGCTGCCATAAGACATAATTGAGACACAACTATTGAAAAACCGCCCTGGCTGAGATGCGACCATCGCTGAACGACTTCTTTGGGGTTTTGCCTTTTAGTGGGCCTCAAAATGGATGCTACTACAAGGCGCTGGCTGAAACCAGGAAGCGAGAGTGCAAGGAAACTGGTGGAGTCGCCCAAAAGAGAAACGTCGAGAAGTAGCCTTGGAACACCGCCTAAGAATTATGTCGTATTGACTTAACTGTAGGCCTGGGCATTTGTGGTGTAGTCGGATGGTATTAGGAAGGATGATCTGGTTGAGCTGTTACTGTACGACACATTGGGTGCAGTTTACTTGGGGCTAGCTCTCCAATCTGTTCCTGCAAGATACATTGAAGGAGCGACTTAGCCTCTGTGAGTGTCTCATTAGACATGGTTACAATGCTGGTTACCTCTCTCCCTGTAATCAGTAGTGCGTTCGATAGGAGAGATAGGAGTGATTTTTAGGTTCAAAATTTCTCGTCGTTACCAGGTTGCTCTCAAAGAACTACATGTTTCGCAGATTGTTATTAAATGGCATTGCCTTTGTGAAAGAAGTATTGTTCAGTAATTGTAGTAGTGTAGTAGTGCACTGCAAGAAAGGGACCAACGACGACTGCAGATAATCCTTCAAAGAGACACAAGTGCTAACTTTCCTCAAATTGTTGCAGAATTGAAGGCTAGCCATCAACAACTGTCAGCACAAGAACCATTCAACGTAACATCATCGATATGGGCTTTCAAAGCTGAAGGCCCACTCACGTACCCTTGATGACTGCACTACACAAAGCTTTAGGCCTCGTCTTGGCCCATCAACACAGACACTGGACTGTTGATGACTGGAAACATATTGCCTGGTCGGACGAGTCTCATTTTAAATTGTATCTGGTGGATGGATGTGTAGGGGTATGGAGACAACATCATGAATCCATGGATCTCCATGTCAGTAGGGGACTGTTGAAGCTGATGGACGCACTGTAATGGTGTGGGGCCAATGTAGTGGGAGTAATATGGGATCCTGATACATATAGATACGACTCTGACAGCTGACACATACGTAAGCATCCTGTCTGGTCACCTGCATACATTCATGTCCATTCTGCATTCCGACAGACATGAGCAGTTCCAGCAGGACAATGTGATACCTCACACGTCCTGAATTGCTACAGAGTGGCTCCAGGAAGACTCTTCTGAGTTTGAAAACTTCCGCTGGTCACCATACTTCCCAGACATAAAGATATTGAGCTCATGTGGGATGCCTTGCAACATGCTGTTTAGAAGAGTTCTGCACCCCATTGTACTCTTACGGATTTGTGGACACCCCTGCAGGGTTAAAGGAGTCAGTTCTATCCAGCACTACGTCAGACATTAGTTGCGTCCACGCCAAGTCGTGTTGTGGCACTTTTGCATGTACGCGGGGTCCTTCGCTATATTAGGCAGGTGTACCAGATTCTTTCGCTCTGTACAACATGCTATAGGTAGCCATGAAGAGAAAGTTACCATTTGCCTTATTTTGTGTACTTAGCTGTAGTCAGCATTCTTATGATAGAATGCACTGTGAATGAGTCGCTAAATTATATTTTGGGGTGTAGAAATCTGACGAGTCAATAGGAGGTTAAGTTAGTAGTATGAACCGAAGTGCTCGACGTATGTCTCTCTCCACTTCAATGAATAGAGAGTTAATAACATCTTGGAAGGTATGTACCTGAGGATAGGATGCGAATCATGTTTATTTCCCCACCAAGGAATTTTGTTCAGCTGTAACAGCTATTGACAGAGGCAAGGTATGTTGAAAGGAACAGTTTTGAGGAAAATAACGTAGGACTGGTACAGGAGAACGTTAAACATAATTGAATCTAGGAATATAAAAGGAAAGGTGTGCTGTGTTAGAGGTGTAAATGCCTGCGTCATTTGGCCAGGAACTGTCGTGAGAAGCAGAAAGATCCTGGTGGATAACGCCAGTGGACTGGGGGATGTGACTAGGTCTCAAGCGCAATATGCTATTTGCCGCCTCCGAAAGTTGCGTTCCTTTTGTACACGCTGAAGTAAATTGACATGTTTCTCCACTACTGGACATGAGCAGTTCAAAGATATATGCAAGTTTAGATCCCTATCAATGAAGGACAAAGTATGCAAGGTAGCCCTATAAAGTAAAATGATCTTACTGAGAGAGTTGGCTGTACAGTTACGTGTTAATACACTCATGCTCATAAATTAAACATAATGCTCATACATGGTGAAACGATGATCTGGACTGCGGTTTGCGGGTTTAAATCACCTTGGGGTATGACCATGTGCCTTGTTTGACCTGTGGTCATCGCACGTTGGCCCTGGCAGCAGTCCACATATGCAGAGATGTGTTGGTGCACGTCAGAGTACGGTGCAGCGTGTAAGTTTGCAGACGTTTTCAGACATGCTAATGGTGACTATATGTTGAAAATGGTTCAAAGAACACATATTGATGCCGTTATGAGGGGTAGAATACTAGGGTGACTGGAGGCTGTTCAAACACAGCAGGTCGTAGCATGGGCTCTCCGTGTGCTACGAAGTGTGATTTCTAGATGAAGGCAGTGATTCCAGAAGACAGGAAGCGTGACGAAGCGCTACAGTACGGGACGTCAACAGTGTACAACACCACAAGAAGACCTATATCTCACCATCAGTGCCCGCAAACAGCCATGGACTACTGCTGGTAGCCTTGCTCGGGACCTTACAGCAGCCACTGTAACAGTTGTCTCCAGACATGCAGTCTACAGACGAGTGAACAGACATTGTTTATGTGCCTGGAGACCTGCAAGGAGCATTCCACTGACCCCTGGTTACAGGAGATCCTGTAAAGCCTAGTGTCAAGAACACACTACATGGTCATTGGAACAGTGGTCCTATGTGTTCACGGACGAGCCCCCGTATAGTCTGAAAAGTGATTCTCGCCGGATTTTCATATGGCGTCAACCAGGAAGTAGATGCAAACCCTTTAATGTCCTTGAAAGCGCCTGTATGGAGGTCATGGTTTGATGGTGTGGGGTGGAACTTCGATTGGTGCACGTACACCCCTGCATGTCTTTGACAGAGGAACTGTAACAGGTGAGGTGTATCAGGATGTAATTTTGCACCAGTATGTCTGCCTTTTCACGGGTGCAGTGGGTCCCATCTTTATCCTGATGGATCACAATGCATGGCATCACTGAGCTGCCATCATGAAGGAGTACCTTGAAAGAGAATATGTCAGGTGAATGGAGTGGTCTGCCTGTTCTCCAGACAGAAACCCCATCAAGATGGTGTGGGATGCTCTCGCAGCACATCTTCAAACTCCTACGACACTTCAGAAGCTCCAACAGGCATTGGTGCAAGAATGGGAGGCTATACCCCAGCAGCTGCTCGACCATCAGATCAAGAGTACGTCAACCCATGTTTAACATCTGCATGGTGATCATATCCCATATTGATGTTTGGGTACATGCGTAGGAAACAGTGGCATTTGGTAGCACATGTGTTTCGGGTTGGTTTTCTCAACTTATGACCTATACTGTGGACTTACAGATCGGTGTCGTGTGTGTGCCCTATGTGCCTATCCTATTAGCGCTAGTTTTGTGTAGTACCACATTGTGTGACACCACATTCTGCAATTATCCTTAATTTGTGAGCAGAAGTGTAAATTTAGGCCAAGAAAGGCGCGAGGATTATCAGCAACAATTATTCTAGGAGCAGATTTTGTTTACTGACGATTTTAATCTCTAACTGACATCACAAGACGTTTTATTTCATTTTGAGCCACAGTAGTAGTTAGATTTTGTAGGATCTCGACCACTAGACCAATCTAATAAGAAATTAAAAATTACTCGTTAGCACTCGCAATTTTCAATTTTCTATAAGATTGATGTAATGATCCAGAATCTACAAAATCTAACTACTCCCCCTTTTACCTAATAATAAAATAATGTAATGTGATAGTGTAATAATAACTATAAAAAAATTATTTATCTTGCATACATTTCCCATAGGTGAATGTAATGTAATTAAATAAATTAGGTAATTAACTATTATTTAAAAAAAAGCATTTTTATAACATTTTCAAAGCCCCAAAAATGTCCTATTTTTGGCTTCTGTGAAGAAGGTGTTTTTTAAATTTATTTTCAAGACAAATTTTAAAAAAAGACATTTTTACATCATTTTCTTAGCCCCCCTTGCCTTCATCTTGAATCACACTTCGTAGCGCACGGAGAGCCCATGCTACGACCTGCTGTGTTGACTTCCATGAACAACGTGTTTTTTAAAAATTATATTAAAGAATAAGTACATAAAATTATTTATTTTCTGTTTTAGCAACCATAAAATCATCATGAGTTGTTTGTAAATGTCTTTTGAGATAACACTTATTTAAAGTTTTACCACATTGACAAGTAACTTTAATTTTACTACATTCTTTGCAGCATTCTTTACATACATATTTTTGTCCACCTGTTCAATATTTATCTTTATAAAATTCATCAATCCTTTTTTAATCATACACTCACTACATGGTCCTAATAGTGGCTCGGCACAGCCTAAAGACTGCTTTAGCTGTCGCTTAGTGTTGTCCATTTAAATAAAATAATGTAAATGGGAAAAATAATTTTACATTGTGAACATAAGAAAATGTAATACTTAACAAAAGTAAATTTTTTACATTGTGAACTCTATATCATGAAATCCATTATTTCTATTTGTAAGTTTCTTCATTCCTCTATGTTTCAGTTTCACTTGTCCTTTTTTTAATTATTTCAAATTTCAAAGGATCAATTAATTTGTAAAATCTATCTGGCAAAATAACTTTAAAATCATTATTACGTTCTATACAAATGTTTTCTCCATAACTAATATCTAAATATTCAAAGTCAGTAAAATTATATAAAACATTAATCTCTAGTTCAGTTATTTTTCTAATCTCTCTCGAGACACTAACATCATTGCATTTATTGCTTATAGTCTCCATTTATATAGAAAAAATTTATTAGATTTATATACAATAATTATTTATTAGATTTTCAATAATGAGTAATGACCATATGGTATATATATCTATTCTATTTTCTTAATATATCTTTTATTATCATGAGGACTAGGTGCATTTTTGTTTACTTGAATTGTATATATTTCATGTTTTTCACTTTTAATTAAATTAAATTTTCTGTATTGTTCTATATTGTTAAACAAACAATGTTTATAATCTTCTAAACGTATTCTGTTTTTAACAACACATTTTTAATTCCTTTAGACTTCTTATCTATTTTGTCACCAACTTTATAAGCATACATCTTCGCTCTTAAACCACAAAATTCTTCCATTATTTATCCATTACATTCATTTTACCAACAAATTTCTCGTTTATTAGTGGAACATTATATATATAATCTGTCGGATATTCACTTCTATCAAACTAATCAATCACTGACTTCATATCTTCATAGAAATCTTTGTTTTTATATTATACATACAACTATCTGTATCTTGATAACATAATTCAATATTTTCTCCATATTTAGGTTTCATAACTCTATAATGAAAATCATACATAAATTGTTTATAAAAAACAAATATACTTAACCCAACATAAATAGGTTTATTAAATATTATTTTAGTTTTATTCATATGAATCACAGTAAGATTTTCACTAAATATAGTTCTCTTTTTAATATTTGGTTTAGCTGCAAGTTTATCACATATTTTCTTATTTGAAACTAATTTTATATCTTGTCTATTTCTTATATTCCCCGTTATGTTGCCAAATACAGAATTATTAATTAATTTATAGACATGTTTTTCAAAATCATTTTTAGCTTTAGTTCTTAACTGTGTGTTTAGATATATGTACTTCTTTAACCAATCAGATTGTTTAAATCTTAAGACTTTATATATTTTTGTATGTTGCATTCCTACAGATAAATATTGTTTACGATTTCTATAAACTGCTACATAACTACATTTTTTATCTAAAGTAGTTACTAATTTACTTTCTTTTGTACGTGGAACAAGTTTTGATTCAGAAGTTAATGGTAAATCTTTACATAAATCATGTAATCCTTTTGGATATTCTAGTTCTACTTCAAATATATAACCATCTTGATTATTGATTGACATTTCACTTATTATTGTACAACTAAAATTATTTGGTCCTTCCCATTTAAATCTACCATATGGTAAATATTGGTTGGTAGCACAACCATATGAATTATTTGCCACTAGATACATTCTATAATTAGATATTTCTATATTATTATAATCTTTTAAATATTTGTTATTTGGTTTTACGTATCTTTTACAACATTGTGGGATTCAACCTTTTATTCCTCTTTCCACCATTAAAAAGCATATTGTAATCATATAATAATTCCAGTTTTTGAATAGTAATGTTTAACATTGCATCCCAAGATAAACCTGGTACAGTAAAATACCAAGTTGGATCTAAATTATACATATTTATACATGTTTTTCTAAAATTTTCAAAAACGTCACTTAATAATAAAACATCAGTTTTAAGATATAAATCACGATATTCAACAATATTTTTAATATCCAATTTTTTCCAAACTATTTTTGCATGTTTATAATCTTCACTACTTATGTCACAATCGTTTGATTCACTATAAAATTTATATTTTGTTGGTAATTGTGTTACTTCAATTGTTTTCTAAGAATCCATGTAATCATATGGATAAACATCTTTCCTAATTACTAGATTAAATAATTGTGGAGAAAAATACTTTTTGATATTTTTAATTAATTTTTCTTTAAATTTGATGAAAGTTTACCAAGTATAGGAGCCATAAATGTAAATGTATCAACAAATCTCATTTTTAAAGTTTTTGTATGTTTACTAAAAATAATGTATTTATTTTTATTGTTCGGTATTAATTGCATTTGTTTATTATCATAACCAAGTTCCTTTACAAAAAGATGTGAATCATAAACAGATAAATTATGTAAATAATTAGGTACAAAAATAGGTTGTTGTAGTTTTAAATCACACATATTACATAATGGAGCAATATATTTTCCACTTAAATGATCATGATGATGAACTTTTTTTATTCTTTTTTGTATAAGGCCATTAACATAGTGTACAATATCTATATTTATGAAACATTCTGTATTCATCAAGTGTAAGTGGTTTCATTTCTTCAATTTTAGAATAAATTTTTCCAGTTTCTTCAACTTCTTGTTTTATACATTCCACAAATTTTTTTGACAATCTGGTCCTCTATAAACAACATTATCCTTATAATTTCCATATATATATTTAATATAATAACAAAATCCACTTCGTTCATGGTTTTGATATTTCATTGTATATGGTGAATCGGGATTTGGTTCACAATTATCCATTTTTAAAAGTAAATTTCAAAATCAGCATCAATAACAAATGGAACTTTTGTGTAAATCAATAATTTTGAACATATATAAATTCTCCTCCACCTGACATTTCAACATTGAATGGTTTATTAGTTAAATAATTTTTTGTGTGCTCATCTAATTTTTCTTTACTTTGAAAATGTAGTAAACATAAATCACAAATAGATTTCCTGAAGTATGTTTCGTCATTGACTCGATACAAGTCTTGACAAATTTTTTATGTAGCAATAATGTGAATTGTCATCTTTCTTAAAATAAAGTAGTTTTACATGTTTTTGTTTTTAGATTTTGTTATTTTTAATGGATACACTTGATAATTTTCATCTTGATAATCAAATGTTTAAACATTAATAGATACATCAATTATTTTTTCTATTTTTGGACTATGATAAACTAGTACAGGAAATTCAATATTTTCATGTTTTTTTTATCAAGGACAAGACCAACATTTTTATATTTTGTTATTCTATAAGAATGATCATCTACAGGAAACAAAGCTGATTTTACAGTCCACAGAAGACATATTTGATCATTATTTTTTACAATAAGACTTGTTTCTTATTTTTTATTTTATCTGGTAACTCAACATAAGATGATCCTCTTAGTGGAACATATTTGTTAATTGCTTGCTGTAAATGAATAATTCTATTTGATGACCATCCTGATCCTTGTGCTTAAAAATTAGATATTTCTTCTCAAATATGTCTCTTACCATACTTGAATTTATTATTAAAATCCTTTTCTGCTAAAATAGTATAGTTTGGTGTCTGTTGTCCAAATTCTTGAACTTTTTCATTTCTTTCATCTGTTTGTAGTTTATATTCATAATATAAACTAAAATTTATCTTTACCCCATGATGTACTTTCAAATAATCATTAACAATCTTACAAATTTTTTGTTATTACTGCATTTAAGAAATGATTAGGATTAAGTAAATCCATATTATTTTCTAAATTTATAGTTTGTAATCTTGCCTTTTCGACTACGTAATCTTTAATTGTTTTTCTATCTTTTAGTTTTACATTTTCTAGAAAATGGAAATATTCCTTTTAATGGTTTATATAGTTTCTATAGTTAGAAAAACATCACAATTCTCATAAAATGGTAACTTTTTCCAAAGATTTTCACTAGGTTTAGCTTTATTATTTTTAACAATATTTGTTTGATTTTCACTTACTTCTTCAGGTAGATAAATATTAACAATATTTTTACTTCCTTCAGTTAATTTTTTTATGATTTTCACTTACCTCAGACATATTATTTTGAACAATATTTGTATTATTTTCACTTACGAGAGGTGTATTATTTCTAACAGTATTAGGATATTACCAATAATATTTGAATGATTACTAATAATAAATATAATTAAATCAGCTTTAAAATTTGAATATTAGTGGGTTATGCGTGTTCCTTTTGTACTGCTCGGTCTGGAAGAAAGTTTCGTGATGATGATTGTGAGAGTCGAAGTGTGAGAAATAATAAAAGATCCACCATCCTATCCAGAAAGTGCACTGTAGCGTTAAATAATTACGAGACCATAAGGTAGAGAATCACCAATGTTAAGCCATGCCCACTGGGCGGAATTTCTCATGTGTTATTGTTGTAGGTTATAGAATTTGTGTGTTTAGGTTATAGAATTTATCGGAATAAATAAGATAGTGAAAAGAAAAAGATTGGTGGCCTCTTCCTTCGAATTGTATGTTGTCATGATATCCAGAATTTAGAATGTGTGCGCCACTCATATTCAGTGCGATGGCCATGTGTTGATAAAAGCTGTTAAATAAAAAGGAAAGAAAATGTGGTATTGCCAGTGCATAGTGAACAGTGAGAGTTCTGTAAATTTACTGATAGTCAGATGCGTGTTTCCGTTGCGTATTATTCATACAGGAGGATAATTTGTAACTAAATTGTGAGTACGAGAGTTCATGTTACTCGATAAATAAGAATGAATCCACTCGCTTGGCAGACCACTCATCTTGCAGCCCTGACTGCTTGATGCCACAGTGTGAGCAAGGCACATGGGAGCCTCTCATAATTTCGACCCTGCCAGGATTATTGCTGTTAAGATTATTTTTGATGGAATATATAGTGATAGCGCTAAGAAGTAATTTTTTTTGTTTGCAATTTCTTTCAGGATTGGTGAGTATCTTTTATTTTTTTACGTAATTAATTGCTATATCGCCCAAGGCTGGAAGATCGTTGTATATTTTTTTTGCGTAATGTCCGTAGTAACTAGGTCACAGTCGAAAAGTGTAGTCACCATGGAGAATAGTGATTCTAGGGTGAACAGAGCAGTTCAGCAGGAAGTAGCTGTTGACCATGGGTTAATGAGCGAGAAAGACAAACACTCGGAAGGGGCTGAATTGTTCAGCGGACCGCGGCTAGGTGATCCTTTATGCGGCGGGCTTTGTCCACAAACGGGAGCTTTTCCCGACGTCGTGGGCGAGCCAGGACTAGATCAGGTATGCTGTGAAAGTGCAGCTACCCTTAGCGAAGCTACCGTTTCTCAGGCGAATGAGGTGAGCGCACCAAAAGTAGCAAATTACAATGTGCTACTGCAGTTTTTGCAGAGGATCGATAGAGATAAAAGGGAGAGAGATAGGGTGATTAAGGAAATATTGGAAGCCATGGATAAAGATAATAAGGAAAGATGGGAAGCGATGGATAAAGATAGTAAGGAAAGTATGGAGGCATTGGATAAGGGAAATAAAGAGGCAATGAGTAAGCTACACTCAGTTATCAATGAGCTTCTGCCCGCAGTTAATAATCGGTTAGATGAGGGGGAGAAGAATCTGGGTGTGTTGAAGAAAGTATGTGACACTGTGAAAGAAATAGCCAATAATTTGGAGGTACGAATAATTGCAATAGAGAGTGATATTACAGAACGTAGGGACGTGTTGCCAGATGAGTGAATCAAAGAGGTAGTGGAGGATTTACTTGCAGATAAACAAGGGGCATTAGACAGCGTGGAAGCTCAAATCATCCGGCAAGAAGTGGCGCTAAATAAACACAGGGATGAAGTTGTGGAGGTAGTGGTCAGAAAGAATAAGATTAGTGCAGATGTAGAAAAGATCAGTATAAGAGGCGAGACAGGTTCTGACAGTACGCAGCGAGAGGTTTATTCCGACCAGGAGGACATACAATCACCATTACAGTTTAAAGAGGCACAATTAGAAATCAGTAGGAAACATAGTGAAGAACTAGCACAGTTGCAATTAGCGTGCAGTAGCGAAGGTGACACACCACCAGGTAGATTGCAGAGGGAGAGTGAAATAAATTCAAAAGGCGAAAATAGGCAGAAAGAGGAAGACGAATTCACAGAGTCAGAAGAACGGTTGTGTCGGATAAAACAGGTGGCAAACCCAACTGGGTATAGTCCAAGGCTGTCTCAATTTCAAGATTCATTACCTTCATCGTGGGGACCGCTCCTCAAAATGAAGTTTGTGTGTAACCATTTGAGGGACGAGGCTAGAGCGAAAATGCAGGAAGTTATTAAAGACTGTAGTAGCTATTTAAATGAAATCTGGACGAAAAGTAAGCAGGACCAGGTTACGCAAAGCATATTGATGATGCCAAATTGTAACGAAGGTGGTATAAGAGATCCAGTGGCATGCTATGAGGAAATGCTGAGACGAAATAGGTATTTGGATGTGCCATACGAACCTGGGGAGTTCATTAGGATCTGTATAACGAAGTTGCCAGTGAAATTGCGCAGAGATATAGCGATAGCAGGCAGAGGCGTAGACGATTCTGCGTCATTTCAGCACTTGTTACAAGAATAGGGTAATGAGAGCAATATCGTGAACGGAGACACGACTCATAGGTCAGATAGTGTCGAGGATAGGAACGGCAGAAACTATCAGAATGACAGGACAGCATGGAATCCTGGCATTTCTTTCTTTTCATAATAGATTGATGGATCCAACATATCAATATATCAGCCCTTAGCATGTTGCCTTAAAACACTTGCCGCTGGTACAGAAAATTGTCTATGTAACAGACATACTCTACTGATATGTAGGAAGGCAAATACCATACTTCTGATCACAGAATAAAACACCAGTAATTGAATCTGTTAGGCTGGTCTCTCAGAGCAAAATTTGCAAATTTTTATTTCGAACACTAAAGTAAAAGGACTGTTTCCTCAAAACAAACCAGTTGCTAGAAATGTTATGTAATAATCCCAATAAATTCAGTTTACTTAGTGTGATTTGACTATTGCAGGTACTTAACACGTAATGTAAAAAGTCAACATTGTGATCTGTATGGCATGGGGTACATTTATACTGCTGTTACAGGTAACATCAGTAATGTGATCGAAGTTTTTAAATTAGATGCCACCTGATCTACAATATGTCATTGTCATAGTGACAGTTATAATGAAGTGCTTGCTGTGTATGGTTGTTCGGAATCTGGTGTTAGGGAAAGAGGCCACTAGCACCAAAGTTTCTAACACTTTGGCTGTCCCAGCTCTCCCAGCTTGTATACTCTCTGCACACATTTAATTTTCATGTAAACTCAGATTCCTAACTAGCGAATTCTTTACTGTGTATAGTGGACCATGCAGAGTGAGGCGGATTGTCCAGGAAAATGCTGTACTGATTGAGACGATCAAGGGAAAACAATTGCGTGGGCTTCATCACATTTCTAACATCAAATTATGGAAAACTTAAGGATAGATCGAAAGTAGGCAATTTATGGTAGATAGTCAGTGTATTTATTTGTGGTGTGTAACGTTGTGCAGGGTCAAATCGAACATAAGAATTCTCAGGCGGGATGTCAGGAAGTATGACGGAATAGACTGGTCGAATGAGTCATGAACAGGAGTCGACAGAGTGGTGTATGCACGTATTTTTTGCCATATGAATAAGGATCAAGCAGAAACGACGTGATGATTAATGAGTGGATAAAGAGGGTAGATAGAGAAGCGACGTAATAAATAGTAGTTGATAAAGGTGATATTTATGGAGAGAGGCGACGTGAAGCAGTGTGATTAATAAAGAGAGATTCGGCGTGATGAAACAGTGGTAAATAAAGGTGAGTAGAACTAATAATGTGGAGATGTCTTAGAGGTATGTTACAGAGAGGCCTGTGTATGCTGCAATCGAGATTGATGCGAATGGCGAAGGAAGACCAAGAAATGATGGAGTAATCGACGGACGGAGGGCCGAAATATGAATGAAGAGATGAGGACAACTGCACAACGTGAAAGGACATAAAGGGAGTATGAGATCCAGATGGTGAACGTTGTGGAATACTGACGTAAGATGTAAAATAAGTGTAAATCTAATTCTTACCATAACATTTGCTTTATAAAAAAAATAATTTTTGTTGTTGTTGTTGTTGAAGCCTGGTACCAGTATAACTAACCAAAACAGTACCGAGAATGTGTACAGTTATTTTGCAGGATGAATAATTTGTGTATTTTTTGTTCTTAGATGAAATGTCGCAATTCTAAGTTGATATTTAGCAGGATGAATAATCGGTAAAGTGAAGGCAGAGGTAAGCTGACGGAGAGAGGTGCCAGAGTGAAAGGACGAATTCGGAGACTGGAATGCTATCTCCGAAACAGCTTCATATGTTATGTGGTTGAGTATAAGGGAGCAAAGGTATGGTATGTTGTCGTGAGTGTGGTGGTGTTAAGATTAGCTGACTTCTAGACCTATTCTGTTAGTGTATTAATGGATTGAATGAGAAGGAAAATGTGATGTCTGGTGAGTGAGGGTCGTAGAGTAGTGTGATCAATGCGCACACTCCTGTAAAGGGGTGCTACCGATACATAACTAAAACATTATTGTGTTATTGTTTGATTTGGATGAACCTCGATGGCAGGTCAGGATCTGACATTATGTGGATGGTACATACATGTCCTAGAAATGTTGTTATATATAATAAAATGATAAAATATATAAAGAGATACTAATTTCAGTCTGTCACGAGCACAAAGGTGGATTGTACGTTGTAGATTTAGAGTCATCAGTTTCTAAAATGTTTATTGTGTTAGGATGTTAAAGTAGTTTACTATTTAACAAAATGTGGTAGGTAATTGTGAGCTGTGTAGATTATTTCTTATTTTTTTGTTAGAACACTTTCAAGGGTTATTAATTTCAGTCTGTCACAAGCACGAAGGTTCATTGTATATTGTAGCTTTAGAATGAACAGTTTCTAATATTTTCAGTGATAGGATGTTAGAGTAGTCTACTATTTTATATTGCAATTATGAGTTGCATAGATTGTTCCTTATTCCTTTTTTTTATTTTTACACTTTCATGTTTTGTATGAGGGACGACAGGTACAATCAATAGCACAAGTGTGGGCTGTATTTAGATAAGGGATAAATGTTGATGTTGTATGTGTAGAAAACTAGGGTGTATGATTTTATGAATTTTAAAACAAAGATTCTTTTATTACCAATGTATCTAATAGATCATACATGTAATGAGTGAGTATATAAATACTGTAAGAATATCCTTTTGTCTGTAACGTTGCGAGATGCACGGAAGGGTCTGACTGATTGGGTGTCGTAGCGCTGAGGTGCTACGCGGAACGCGCCCTACCGCATAAAAAATGAAGGAGGCCAAGCCGACTTCGCCATGGGAGAGGCGACACAGCCGCGGCGCTGCCCACTCCACTGTCGGTCGGGGTACACTCCACGCGCCCGCTACAGCAGGTCAACGGCCTGGGGCGACGCTCACGTACCACTGGCCATTCATAAGTTCCGCCACCCTTACGACTGGGGAAAGTATCCCGCGGAGGCAACAGCAGGTGGTTTCTTCTGCTCAACGGCTCGCGGCAGAATGAACGACGCGCGGCAGAGTCCGGCGGGCATTTTTTACCAGCAACTATTAACTAGTACTGGACTGTGGAGCCGTGAAACAAGATTACTGCTCGTTACGTCTCCATAAGGTGGAAAGTGAAGGACTGGTGTTTCCACGTTGTGAGTGGTGGAAAAGATTTTGTCTTTAGCAGACAGGACGATTGTTTTGTTTTGTCTTGACCACTGAACTGTGGGATCCATGTACTTTTGGCAGTGACTTGTTAAGTGTGCTTTGTGAATTGCATGTGGGACGCTTGGTATACTTAAAGAGGACAGTTGTTGTTTGGTGACTAATTATTGTATGAACGCAAGAAACTAAAGTGGGACATTGACATTTGCATTTGTAGTAGGAGACATTTCTTTAATTGGTGCGGGAATAAGTGCTGTTTGTTGGAACTTACGA
Source organism: Schistocerca cancellata (assembly GCF_023864275.1). NCBI lineage: Eukaryota > Metazoa > Arthropoda > Insecta > Orthoptera > Acrididae > Schistocerca > Schistocerca cancellata. The sequence goes on along the minus strand of NC_064631.1, from coordinate 389,959,032 downwards.
CTTTTAATTACACCATGAACTGAAAGGACAGAACCGTGGGTAATAGTAGTTGTAGGGCCATTTCTGGACGACCAGATTCGTGTGGATGGTACTCTGAGAGTGACTATGACATTTGTGTTTAATGTGAGATACAGTTTACTGTTCAGTGCGTGTTTAAAATGCCAATTTGAGTGACGTAAAGACTTTCATCCGGGTAACCATGGGAGAGCTGTGACACCAAGAAAGTGTTTCTGGGGAACCTGTCAGCAACTCTTTTGACCCCAAGAGAATCACAGAATGAAATGTTTCCGTGTGACTCGCAAGATAGGGAATAATGTATTTGTACTTGTAATTGTGTAAATTTTTTTTATATGTTTCATTCCTGAAGGGACAGCAAGTGTAATTGTATTTCATTAACATTTGTGTTTAGAATAGTTAGTCTTTTTTTGTTTGTTCTGGGCTACCTGTTCACGTAGCATGTTTATTAGAAAATTTGGTACAATGATGCTTTAATTATTAGCCAGTGGCGTAATACTAACGTAGCGGCTCTTGTTGCATAGATCAGTAAGGTTGTCACAGGGGACAAGAGTTTGCATTGCACAACAAATATCGGAATTAATTGATGCATTTTGATGTCGTGGACAGTAATGATCTTGTAGGTGTGTTGACTGAAACCACTTATTTTCATTATCACAGTGGTGATATTTCACATTAAAGTGTAACGAAGGCTAGTCGAAATGCAAGTTCTTGTCGTCCAAATGTGTAACAACAGAGAAATGAGCAGTAGAGTAAGATACGAGAGGTACTGGTGGATTCAAGCACTTATTGCTAAACTATTTACTGCGTGTATTGATCAAAGTTGATGGACTGACCGGCTCAGCAGCAGGTATTTGTACTGGTGGACAAGGATAAGGTTAAACTCACAGTTGAGTAGTGGTGGCAATTGCTTAAGTTGACTATATTACGTAACCAGTATGTAACTTGTGGTATATTTCATTGTTTTTCTTCTCAGTTTTATTTCTCTGTAGGTTTGATGTATATTTTAGAGTACTGATATGGAGCCTGACTTCTACGTGTAACTAGTGTACGAATTTTTTTTTTGTTGATTTTGGTTTGTATTTAGACATTGCCGTGTAAAGATTATTACAACACAATTTATGAATGTCAGATTACTTGTTCTGTGTTTGGACGGTGAGCTATTTAAAATTTCATGAGTACAATTAGTATTTGTTTTGTTTTGTCATAGAATTAGTGAAGTTGGGATTACTCATAAAAATAACGAAGATCCCAGTAACTAAGCAAATTTTTATCTCAACATTATTTTTATTTGTATGATGTAATGTTTTATTTGGCATGTGGATTGTTGTAAATTTGTATGTGTACGTTACTCCGGATTGTGGAGAGTACAATAATGGAACAACTGTGTCAATAATTTGGTAAAGTAACAGCATATGGTCGTCTATTTGATGTCACCAGGGGCTAAGGTCTCCTCCTACGTTTGTTCTAATACAGCTTTCTTAAAAAAAATGTTTGGAACTACCCTCGCATTGCAAGGATAGTACCGTGCCATTTTTTTTCTGCATGGGTAGCCGGTGATGAAAGGGTACAGTACCGCCCGACATTGAAAATAGGTACAACATACTTCATTATTTTTGCCAGAACAACACATTTTTTTATAATAATAACTCAATTTCAATTAATACAGCGAAGCCGGATACCAGTGTGGGAAAGAATGACTATTTATTTAATTGATCACATGTGCACTCCCACAAAATAAATCCCTACGTCCAATTTGGTGAGATCTTTTGAAATGAATGAATGTATGGTCGTCTGCTAACCGCAGATAGTGAATGTGAATATATGATCGTCTTTGAGTCGATCCTTTGGCCATCTTTGGTGGGACCAAAGAGATGAAATTTACCTAAGCATTGAGCGCCTGAAATATGGCTGACCAATACAGTAGCAAGGTGCTCCCCCACTTCGACAGAGGTGTGAGAGGACCTGAAGAACGGCCATGTTTCAGCACTCTGCCGCTGGATCTTGTGCTGTTAAGAGCTGTCTCAGTTGTGCTCCGTAAAGACAAAAGAGTGGAGACATGGTATGCATGTGGAATATTTAAGAGTAGTTTGAATTAATAATTTCTCTATTTCAGGAACTTTTGTGGGGAGAATTAAATGTCAGGCAGGTAATATTAATGGGATTGTAGTAATCTTTGGAAGTGACCAACGGTCACAATGAAACCACGTGTAGCAATAAGTTGAAATACTTCCGTGTGCTTAAGTTAAGCTGAATTATTAGCGTGTGTACAATGAGTTGAAATATTTAAGAAATAGCGTGTGTACCATAAGTTGAAATGTTTAAGAAATGGCGTGTGCAGGACTTGAAATTAGAGACGAGTACTTCCACGTGGTGAGTACTGCGTGAGGCTCAAACTGTGTATGAGACAAAAGATAAAGATAAGAAAAACACTCCATGGTATCAGTTGAGGACTCGCGTGTGTGATGAATACGTTCTTAATATTACTTTGCGTGATGTGATTCCGTGTGACGCTGGATTCAAACTCAGAGAGAAGCAAGGTGAGTCGGCCGTCTATCCAGCAACGCCACTTGGCTTGCATTGCACAGGAAGACGTGCATATATCTCAAGAGTTCATAGTAGGAAAGTAGAATTACGAAGTGGGGCAGTGTCGTGTGAAACTGGGATAAATATTAATTGAAGTGGGAAAGCTGAAAGTGATAATGTTGTGACGATTCCTTGTGTAGTATTTCATATTGTAGTGTGGTGTATGTCATGTAATTTGGGTAAGTGTGGTTTGCATGGGAGAGAAGCGAGGTAGTTTCAAAAGATTAGTGGGTTATGCGTGTTCCATTTGTACTGCTCGGTCTGGAAGAAAGTTTCGTGATGATGATTGTGAGAGTCGAAGTGTGAGAAATAATAAAAGATCCACCATCCTATCCAGAAAGTGCACTGTAGCGTTAAATAATTACGAGACCATAAGGTAGAGAATCACCAATGTTAAGCCATGCCCACTGGGCGGAATTTCTCATGTGTTATTGTTGTAGGTTATAGAATTTGTGTGTTTAGGTTATAGAATTTATCGGAATAAATAAGATAGTGAAAAGAAAAAGATTGGTGGCCTCGTCCTTCGAATTGTATGTTGTCATGATATCCAGAATTTAGAATGTGTGCGCCACTCATATTCAGTGCGATGGCCATGTGTTGATAAAAGCCGTTAAATGAAAAGGAAAGAAAATGTGGTATTGCCAGTGCGGAGTGAACAGTCAGAGTTCTGTAAATTTACTGATAGTCAGATACGTGTTTCCGTTGCGTATTATTCATACAGGAGGATAATTTGTAACTAAATTGTGAGTACGAAAGTTCATGTTACTCGATAAATAAGAATGAATCCACTCGCTTGGCAGACCACTCATCTTGCAGGCCTGACTGCTTGATGCCACAGTATGAGCAAGGCACGTGGGAGCCTCTCAAAGGATTACCTCTCCAAGTGAGAACTACTGCTACCAAGTTTTTAGTGCTATCTAGAGTCATCCCTATTTGCATCGTGACACTGCCATTACCTTGACGCCAGTCATTACTTCGGCAGTTCCACATCTCTGTGACTGTTTTCGATGATTACAGTAATTGGTTATACACAATACCTGCCAAAAGCTCACAATGAGGTTACCCCTAACATTATGATTTCACAAGCAGAGGAAGAGCTGCACAGTGCAATACAGTTAAAAAATTACTTTTCATACAAAAATTTAATCATTGAGCTAATAACTTTGTTGACTCACGTCGGTGAATCTGTACAAGCTACCGCAAGGTCATTGCACAGTGATTTGATTCATATCTGGACACAATGGAAATAATCGACTAACATATTCCATTCTAATATCTAAAATATCTAGTAGTTCCATTCCACACTCTGATTTTCAAGTTGCTATTTAAGAGTCCTCGTCCAAACATTCTCTTTACTATCTACTGCAAACAACATGTCATATTAAGGACTGTCTAATTTCACAGGCTTCTTTTTAACCTCTCTATTCAAACATCAGGGCTTTCGTCAAAACGAATGGCAACAGGATGTGTCGTTAACAATTTTTGAAACACCTTTATGCACTGCTGATCTGTGCAATTTCGAGTATGTAGAGAAAAACATGAATAATTTTTCTAAAGAACCAGGCCAAAATAACATTATTGGGCTTCTTCCATGGGCTTACATTCTTCACTTCCGAAATCCGAAGCATATACACAAAGAAACCAGGGTCACACGTAATAAATTATTTAAATATGCTCCATATTTTCCAGTCCCCAGTTAACGTTCCCTCTCTATCTCCGTCCCACTGATTATTTGTTTTGTGGCTTCTTCTCTTCTCTTGTAGTTTTCTCTTCAACAGGCAGCTTCGTTAGTGTCAGGAACGAATCCAGATTCTCTGAAATCTAAATTTCTGAGGATATTTCCTTTGGACGTCCCATATCTCAGTTCGCACAAACTACATGAGCAGATCACATCCCCTGCATTATAATTTCCTACAAATACTGCATCAGTCACTTGATGCGATCATGCTTTCCCGGCAACGGAATAAAACCTCCATCGGTACTTCTCGCTACCTTTATTTTAAAAGCAACCTCGTCACGTATCTGTATCACTCGTACATCCAACTATAAACTAAATATGCTTTCTAAGACGCTACCCTTTGTAACCAAGTTAATTAATTACAGTTCTTAATCTACAAATTAACTCGAATATTGCTATGACATACTCTCAAGTATACCATTTCACAATATGAATACAGATGTAGACTGACCAAAGAGTCACAATAACTAGCAGTATGGAACACTTTTTTCTTGGGTAATATACGTTCTGACACAGAAATGACAATAATAATAAACACTAGCTTTCACTTTAACGGGCAATTGCTATAATTAATATAGTCTCTTTTTGTGTTTTTTTTTTTCAATTTTGAGGTTCGCTATGTGGTGACAGCCACATAATGTCTTCATCCGTAGGGATCCGATGTCAACTATATTTTCATGCACAACTCTTCTCACACCAAAAGGACCAGCATAGATATAGAAAAACTAGTTACAATGATGTCTAAGCTCCTTTGATAGTCCACAGGATTTCGGCAACACCCTATATTTTACTGTGCGGTGTAGTTGTCTCAGTGGTTCCTTCTGCTTCTTAGATTTCAAACATCACTTAACTTTAGCTAATATCAACATACATTCCTGCTTTTATACCTACGAGACTTGAAAAAAAATGCAATGACTTCATTATTTTTAGATGTAACGCCGTTTTCTCGCCAAGAGTTTGTCAACTAGAGATCAGTTCCGAGAAAAAAATCATTGTCCTAGAGCCTCCGTCTGGCCTCGTACGTCTTTGGGGTCTTTTCTACTTTTTCTCAACGCTTCAAGTCTTGTATCTGAGAAATGTCCATCTCTGTATCGCGATTTCGTGAATTATATTTGCGCAACCACTCGTATCTCGCCATCTGCCAAACATCGCTAAACAGCTGAAGGTAGGAAGAAAGGCCTCGTCTATCCTTGTGGCACTATAGAAGCACATAGTCCGTGTGTGAACATACGGCCTTACGCTATTATAGCCTTTAACGACATCCAAGCTATTACTGCTGACAATTAAGGTAATCGGAGTTTCTTATTTTCTAACAGAACTGCCCCTAATCTTGTCTGGAAGTACAGACTGCGTCTTTATTTTCTGTGGTGTTGCAACTTAAGTCTGATCTTAAATACACAACGGTGCGCAAAATGAGATTTTCACTCTATAGGGGAGTGTGCGTGATACGAAACTTCCTGGCAGATTAAAACTATGTTCCGGATCGAGACTCGTACTCGGTATGACACCCGTTGAGACGAGGTACTGGCAGAATTGAAGCTGTGAGGACGGTTCGTCGGTTGTGCTTGGGTAGCTCAATCGGTAGACCCATTACCCACGAAAATCAAAGGTCCTGAGTTCGAATCTCGGTCCAGCACACAGTTTTAATCCGACAGAAAGTTTCAACGGTGTGCAAAGCTTAACATGGAAAGTTACTTTCGCACCATGTGTCAACGCCAAATAACACAGCTCAATGAAACGTGGACCACTCATTCAATGAACTGCTATGGTATGGTACAGCACGTACGGAATGTAACAAATAAATATTCTGTGAGGCGAACAGAAATGACAGTTTAATTCAAAGAGAAAATTTACTTTTAAGTTAATGTCATTGATGAAGTTCTCCTGGACAATAGAAAGGGCTCGACTTGAATCTTAATAGGCACTTGATCACCACGGACGGTAATCCATGCAGTGCAACGTACTCTTATGATGAAAAGAAATTGGTAAAGAGTTGTTGTATTCCATCAAAGCATCAGCAAAGGTGACACCTGATGGATGTTCATTGGTGCTCCGCAGCACATGCTTCATCCGTCCCACGCTATTTAAATCGGGGGTATGGGCTGGCCAAGCCCCTGAATATCCTATCGATCCAATAGCTCCTCCATCTGTGTTGAAAGCATCCCTGAATGAACTCACATGAGGAAATAGTAAAGCGCGCAGTAACATTGATCAATGAGTGTACTGTTTTTAAAGATTTGGAGGTCAGTACGCACTTCCAACATTAAGCCTCCTCACACCATAATGCCTGGACCATCAAAACGGTCACGTTCGATAACGTTCCTGGTTGCGTTACTTGTTCCCACCTCTCTCCGTACGAGGAAAAGTCAAACGTCAAATATGATCTTTTCCATGGTTCAGGTGTTATGGTGTGCGGATGCAAAATGCCGCAAGGGGATACCGACCACCGAATCTTTGAACGCCGTACATTCACTGGCCAAAGTAGTTGTTACATTGTACTCCCTTCTCATGTGCGTCTTTTCAACGAGCCATTCGACCATGAATACATTTTTGTGGAAAGCTTCGCAAACCCCAACGAACACTGCTCATGGCGGAGCCCTTGGAATGAGAAGCTATTCGGCGAATGGAGTGGCTTGCACGTTCACCCGACTTAAAACCCATGTGGGTAGCGTTGGAGAGACTTATGTAGCTCATGTACATACTCCAACGACCATCCAGTAGCCTGGTGGAAAAATAGAACTCCCTAACAAAATGGCTCTGAGCACTATGGGACTTAACTGCTGTTGTCATCAGTCGAACTCCCTAACACGACAACTCCCTACGAACATCGTGGCCAGCATGAGACCATGCATTGCAGTCCTTCCTCAGCAGACACCCTATTGAGAACCATTCCCGTCTTTTATAATGCCCAGGGGACCATCACGAATCCCGGTGATTTCACTATAATTGTTAACTTAAGACGACAGTATCATTTCTGTTCGTCTCATTCACTATTTGTCTCAGTTACCTTCTGAACTATAACGTAGCCGTTCTTTCTATGTATGGTCCACGTTTCATCTCGAAACGTAACACAGGTATTGCTCCAGTTTTTTAAGGAAGAACACTGTCTTTATATTTCGCTCGAGTGACGTCAGGTAAAAAGAAGAATTAACTATTCATTGACTTATAATGAACTGAATATGTACACTAAAACATGTTTCTATTTTTGGTCAGTTTCAAGTCGAACGAGCAAATTCCTGGAAAGGTGATCCAGTTATATTTGACCGACGCAGTGATCGACAGTGCGGGTCACTGAACGAATTGCACCGAAGGTTCATGATCGAGAGAACAGCTGGAGAACATTACCAAGGACTACTACGCTGTCTATTAAAAAGAAGATTTTCAAAAACGAGAGTTTATCAATCTCATATCAGTCTTGAAAATCCTTTCATATATAATGATCCGTGTAATATTTATCACTGTGTGATTAAAAAAAAGTACCTTCGTTAATTTGTGTCGAGCGCAACTACTGAGTAGAGTGGTATCTCCGCAACTGCAAGAAAAGAAAATCTCTTTCAGTTTACTGGCAACAGATTAACGTGGCACAAATCTGATGGTGAGTAATCTTAAAAGAAATTTCTTTACTTATGAATTTATTCTGAACAGGAAAACAACATTCAAAAAACAAATGGTGAGAAAATAGTAATTAGTAAACCATAACGTTTTTATTTGTATTGTTTCTTGGAAAGTGAAGCGTAACTTATTACATTGAAAGAAGTATTTTAGTTTAAATAGTGACATTTTAAATATTGATAACTTGATTCTTAAAAAATTATAGTCAGGGATCAAGTGTGTTAAAAGGGAACATCACGCTTACATTAAGTGTGCTATGAATTGTAACATCTGTTAATGGCTACTGATAACTAATTTAATGTTGAAATGTATTCTGATGACTGTTAACTAGGAATCACTGAGAAGAATAACAAATATTTGATTCTACAGTGAAACTTAGAAGTTCTAACAGTGAAACTAACTGAAACAACACCTGGTAATATTGCGGAGCAGTTCTGTCAGATAGAATCTGTCAGAATTCTTGATAGGGCGAGTCGCAGTTTTTAAGGAAATGCACACAATTTACGCTTCAACGGCGAGTTGCATAGACTTTTTAGCGCAGTCTATCTTAATGGCCCTCCTTGATATCTGAAAACTTCGTTAACCTGTTTACAATGAATAGTGACACTAGTATCTGGTCGTCTTGGTGTAGTGTCTCTGATCAATGATCAAAAGTCTTCATTCCCAGGTTCCAACCTCCCCACCACTCAATTTATTAATGATAATTATAAGCAATGGCAACCGAAGACTTGTAGCAAACGAAGTCACCCTCATTCTGCCAACGGACTTCTCAAAGATGGCAGAGGAGCAAATGGAATCCGGAATAGTCCCCCATTCGGATCTCCGGGAGGGTGCTTCCAATGGGGAGGTTACCATGAGTAAAAGACTGAATAACAAAGAAAAGGATAACGTTATAAGAGCTGGGTTGTAGAGTGTCAGAAGCTTGAGCACGCTAGGGATGCTAGATAATTTGACATAGGAAATTCTAGGGCTCAATCTGTATACAGTAGGGGTCAGTGAAGTGGGATGAAAAAAGTATTTCTGGTCAGATGAGTATACGGTAATACCAACAACAACAGAAAACAATATAACGCTAGTAGAATTCGTTATGAAAATTAAGAAGGGCAGACAGTAAACCAACACCGAACGACGATAGTTCAGATATACATGCCGACATCGCAAGACGAAAATGAAGAGACAGAGAAAGTATCTGAGGATATTGAAAGCATAATTTTGTACGCAAAGGGGATGAACAGAAGGATGATGATGATGATGATTGGTTTGTGGGGCGCTCAACTGTGCGGTTATCAGCACCCGAACAAATTTAGAACCTTTGCTCAGCCCAATCTCGCCACTTTCATGATGATGGTCATGAAATGATGAGGACGACACAAACACCCAGTCATCTCGAGGCAGGTGAAAATCCCTGACCCCGCTGGGAATCGAACCCGTGACCACGAGTTCGGGAAGCGACAACGCGACCGCAAGACCACGACCTGTGGACAATGAGTAGAAAGAAGGGTTACTAGAGAATGTGGGCTTGATACTAGAACTGAGATAGGAGAAAGAGTAATAGAGTTCAGCAATAAATATCAGCTAGTAATAGCGAATACTCTGTTCAGGACCCGCAAAAGTAGGAAGTATACTTGAAAAATGGCGGGAGATACTGGAAGGTTTCAGTTTGATTGCATTATGGCCAGCACATATTACGAATCCAGATTTTGGGTTGTTAAACGTACCCAGGAGCAGATAAAGATTAAGATCACAATTTGATAATGATGAAGAGGAGGCTGAAGTTTAAAACTCTGTTCAGGAAGAATTAGTGGGTGAACAAGTGGGATACAGAAATACTAAGGACTGAAGAGATACAGTTGAAGTTCTCTGAGCCTACATATACCGCGGAGTAGTTCAGTGGGCTATTCGGTTGAAGAGGAATGGACATATCTAAAAAGCACGATCTTATAAGTTAGAAAGAAAACCATAGGTACAAAGAAGGTAACAGTGAACAATCCATTAGCAACAGAAGGATAACTTCAGTTAATCGACGAAAGAAGAAAATACAAAAATGTTCCAAGAAATTGAGGAATAGCGAAGTACAAGTGACTTAGGAATGAAACAAATAGGAAGCGCAGGGAAGGTAAAACGAAAAATATGAGGAGATCGAAAAAGAATTTACTGTCGGAAGGACTGACGCAGAATATGGAAAAGTCAAAACCACCTTCAGAATTAAAAGAAAGGGTGGTAACATTAAGAGCGCAATGGGAATTGCACTGTTAAGTGCAGAAGAGAGTTGTATGTGTGGAAAGAATCGCCGCGCGGTCTTAGGCGCTGCAGTCATGGACTGTGCGGCTGGTCCCGGCGAAGGTTCGAGTCCTCCCTCCGGCATGGGTGTGTGTGTTTGTCCTTAGGACAATTTAGGTTAAGTAGTGTGTAAGCTTAGGGACTGATGACCTTAGCAGTTAAGTCCCATAAGGTTTCACACAAACGTACACACACACACACACACACACACACACACACACACACACACACACACACACACACACACACTTGCCTGTGGCTTCATACAATAGGGGTGGACACGAGAGCTGCCCGCATGGTTGCCCGCGGGCACAGTGAGCCGCGAGGGCAACGCTGAGCGGCTGTGCGACGTTGCTGGCCGCTTGGGTATGCACATTACAGGAGGGGCAACTGTGCCGCTGTGAGAGCGCTTCGCGCGCACAGCTGAGTATGAAAAATCAGTGCAGGTGGAACACACATACGTCCGAGGTCGTTTCAAGCGTATGTGGAGTCCGTGAACTCGGCGCCGGTACACGGTTATCGCGAAGCCAAACATATGTGGCACAACATGCGTGTGTGGGACGTAAGTGTAAAACGTGCTTACCCGAAGTTTGTGTATCCTGTGCCTTGCATTGGTTGGCCATCAAAGGATGAAACACAGTTTCGAACCATTGTAACATGTCCTACTTGCATGACCACAAATAGGATACAGACGTAGAGCATTAAGATATTAACACAGTCGTACTGTAAATGTAACGTTATATTTACACAGCCGTTTGTAGTTCAGAGTAGAGGTACTACGTACGAATAGGATATAGGCATGAATTTACACAATCCTGGATGTTTTTACAATGACTTTAACTAGCTTCTAGATATTTGGTGTGAAATTACTGGTCATTAGGCGCATTGCACCAGTCAAGTGAACATAATTAAGAATACTCCTAAGCTTCGATTTTGTCAGTTTCATTATGAAGAAAACACTTACGAACAAGTATGTTGTTCTAAAAAAAAACGATAAACACGAGCAGCTATTTTAATTAACAATGGAAACTGTTCACGTGGGAAATATTATTAGAAGCTTCCCAAGGTTTCTGCAGTGTGAAATTTCTCCTTCAGTACACGATTGGACTGAAAGTCAGTGAGTTCCAACTGAATTTCAGAAGGCAGATTTTCAGCGTTAACTACAAAACGAGTCGCAAAGAAGTTGACATCGCATCCAGTCGATTTAAGTCCTTAAAACTACTAACAAAAATGCCTTCGAGGGACTGTAGCACCGTTAGAAACCCATCAAAATGTTCTTTGAGCCTCTCCTGTTCCAAATAGTTTTCAGTAACAACGAGAGCAAATGTAGATACGACATTTCTGACAGTTGCTTTGCCCACAAAAGCAGTTTTCTCTTGAATGCCAAAACAGTGTCATACACATCGCCAATTACCTTATTTCTACCTTGCAAAGCTACATTCAAGCTTTTCAGATGCTTGGTTACGTCAGTTAGAAACGCACTGTTGGACCTCTAATCCTTTCACTGGTTTTCCTTCCGCATCCATGAATAACGCTATATCTTTATGTAAATTAAAAAACCGTTCTAAAATATCAACTCGATTCAACCAGCATACTTCACAAAATATGGAACTTCGCCGTATTCACAATAGAGATGCCAGGAACTATTTGAATTGTCTGGGTCACAAACCGTGCGACCTGAGAATATTAACTGTTTTTATAACCACGTCATTGACGCCAACTAGTTTGGCACATTTTCCTAGCAAATTAACACGATAAAGAACGCAATGTATTGCTGGTAGTTCCTGCTAGACACCGAGGGCTTTCAATTTTTTTCGTATCAAAGCAATGACGTCAGAATTATGACCAATCATGAGCCCCATCTGTTGCAATCGATGAAAGTTTTTCCCAACATTGCTCGTATTTCTCGATACTATGTTCTATGCACGAAAATACATCGTCGGCCGTTGTTGTGTAATCCATTGGCACTAAATCGAGGAGTTTCTCAATCACATTAAACTGAGCATGAACTCCTCGCAGTCGCGCAGTGATTAGACACTGGACTCGCATTCGGGAGGACGACGGTTCAATCCCGCGTCCGGCCATCCTGATTTAGGTTTTCCGTGATTTCCCTAAATCGCTCCAGGCAAATGCCGGGATGGTTCCTTTCAAAGGGCACGGCCAACTTCCTTCCCTCATCTGATGAGACCGATGACTTCGCTGTCTGGTCTCCTTCCCCAAACCAACGAACCAACCAACTCCTCGCAAAAAGACTGCAAGTTGAGCAACATCACATACATCAGTGCTTTCGTCCAATGCTAATGAAAATAAAACCAAATTTTTAATCCTGTTTCTCAACTGAGCGTCCACGTTGTTTGCCATTACTTTAATGCGCCTGCAAACCGTTCTACATGAAAGAGGAACGGTTTGAAAAACAGGAAGACTTGTTGTCAAAAAATTGTTCCGACAGCAAAAGAACTTTCTTTCACAAATTCTTCGGCAAACGGCAGTGTAGTTTTAGCTATTTTAAGAGCTACGAGATAGCTTACTGTCATCGGTGCATTGTTGTGGATGATGAGGTTTTCGTCCTGTAAATACGTACAGGAGAATGTAAAAGTGACCAAAAATGTATATAACATATTATTAATAACAATAATAAGATGAATCAATGTCCTAATTATCTACTTGTATACGTATGTCTGCGCGGCTCTCCCTGTCGAATGTTCGAGTCCTCCCTTGCGCATGGATGTGCGTGTTGTCCTTAGCATACGTTAATTTATGTTAGATTAAGTAGAGTGTAAGCTTAGGGACCGATCACCTCAGCAGTAGGGTCCCATAAGACCTTACCACAAAATTTTACGTCTTTCTCCTTTTTCTGCTTCAGTTCGATAAGTGCCTTTTCCTTCTTGATTATTGAAACCGACTATATTCTTCTCTTGAAGTAGCTGATAATGCTGCTTCATATTGTACTTCTTCCTTGAAGGCAATGTTGCATTTCAAATGAAACACAGAGGTCCGCTTTGCGTCACAACAAAAAAGTAGTCTTCTTCCCACTGTGGTTAACGAGTATGGGTTCAAAGTACTTTCGTTTCAACGACTTTAACTCCTTCTCATCCATTTTTCACTCACTAGTTCTGTTTTATCACAAACACCGAACGCGATATCTACAAAGATAATAGCACCGACGGGAAGTAAACGCACCGAGTGTCTCTGCGCGGTGCAGTGACATGCGTGGCAAGGCGAGTGGATGGTGGGGGTACAGCTGGCTGACAGAGTGGGGCAGAGCCGCGGGTAAGCCGTGCGGGCGTCTACGAGTCCCCGCGCTCGCGAAACGGTATTTGCCTAGACGTGTCATAGAAGAAGAAACGAGGGCGGATATAGAACAGATACAGTATCCATCATTGGAATCGGAATTTAAAAGAGCTTTGGGAGACTTAAGTCCGAATAAGACTGAAGGGATAGATAATATTCCATCGGAATTTCTAAAATCACGGAAGCAAGTTGGCACAAAATGATTATTCACGTTGGTGTGTAGAACTTATGAGTCTGATTATATACCATCTTTCGGAGAAACATCATGCACATAATTCCGAAGATTGCAAAAGCCGGTAAGTGCGAGCATTATTGCGCAACCAGTTTAGCAATATGGATTGATGGTAAGTCGAACGTAATGAGAAGCAGCAAACAATGAGAACAGCGATAAGCTTTAAATGAGGGTGGTGATCACGAAGTAGACGAAGTTAAGGAGTTCTGTTACCAAGGCAGCAAAAGTATCTATGACACGCGATGCAAGGAGGACACAAAAAGCAGACTACCAGTGTCAAGAAGGGCATTTCTAGCTTAGAGACATCTGCTCATGTCAAACAAATGCCTTAATTCGAAGATGAACATTCACTGAATGTAGGTTTGGAGCATGTAATTGTATTGTAAAGAAACATGGACAGTGGGAAAACAGGAACAGAAGAGAATCGAACCATTTGAGATGTGGTGCTGGAGAAGGATCCTGAAAATTAGATGGAGTGAGAAGGTAATGTTCTCCAAAGTATCGGTGAGTAAAGGAATATATGTAAAACATACAAGAAGAAGGGACAGGGCTGTAGAACATCTGTTGAGGCATCACGGAATAACTTCTACTGTAGTAGAAGAAGGTGTAGAGGGTAAAAACTGTAGACGAAATCAATGACTATATCCAACAAATAACTGAGGACGTAGTCTACAAGAGCTGCTCTGAGAAGAAGAGGTTAGCTCGGGATGGGAGTTCTATCTTGCCGCATCAAACCGGAGTGAATGTATAACAGAAAACTAATAGCATGCGGTGAACATACGATATACAACGCTCAAACTACTACCTCAAAAGAGCCTTTCGACTTTTTATTAGCAATAAACTGAAACCAAATAACAGAAGATTTTGCACAGTGTTATCTGCTTGAATGCAGAGAGGAAGTTCAGTTGGTTGTAGGCTGCTTTTGATACGTAGAAATGAAGAAGCTTGCGCAGGACTAAGTAGCATAAAGAACAGCATCAGGCCAGTCTTCGGTCTATAGGCCACACCATGTACAAGTTACTATGTGCGTGGTTCGAAGAAACACTTCCACGCTCGAAATGCTAGAATTCGACTTCAGAGTCGTTTCGCGATGCCTCTAGGGTGTCCAATCGTGTTAAAGGCTCTTCATCCCGGAGTAAGACTCACGCCCAACGTCTTCAAATAAGTCTGATATATATTTCGGTCTTCGCGCAGTTTTTGCTCTCTATGGCTTCCTTTTGTACCACTAAAGTTAATCACTGAAGTCCGAACACCTGTCGTATCATCGAGTCTCTTCTTCAAGTTAGCGTTTACCACACATTGTGTTCCTCGGTGATTTTGCGAAGGGTCTCCTGATTTCAAAAACCAGCCCAAGTAATTTTTAGCATACTGCTGCACCGCCGCCTCTCACACGCTTGGCTTCTCTTCTTTTCCGCTAGCTGCATTTCCATTATAGTGTGACAGGTTAATAATAATTATACCGATCAGCTTATACTTGCTAACATGTAGATAGCTGCAAACGATTTTTCTGCTCTGCGGTAACTGTTTGGTTGTAGTGACACGAAGCGTAAAGGGCTACAGAATTTAAAAAAATATGAAGATGGTAAGATGTTCCACGGACTGTTGCCCGTGAGCACAACAAGCAGTGGGTTCAGATGGTTCAAATGGCTCTGAGCGCTATGGGACTTAACTGCTGAGGTCATCAGTCCCCTAGAACTTAGAACTACTTAAACCTAATTAACCTAAGGACATCACACACTTCCATGCCCGAGGCAGGATTCGAACCTGCGATCGTAGCTGTCGCGTGGTTCCAGACTGTAGCGCCTAGAACCGCGCGGCCACCCCGGCCGGCGCAAGCAGTGGGGAAACAAACGCTGAAGAAGAGAAGGAATGTGAATAATATTAACGCGACTTATATTTCTTAAGTGTAAAACCAATTAGATTTTTGTGAGCTCTGCCTGACAGCCGGCCTGTGTGGCCGAGCGGTTCTAGGCGCTACTGTCTGGAACCGCGCACCGCTACGGTCGCAGGTTCGAATCCTGCCTCGGGCATGGATGTGTGTGATGTCCTTATGTTAGTTAGGTTTAAGTAGTTCTAAGTTCTAGGGGACTGATGACCTCGGCAGTTAAGTTCCATAGTGCTCAGAGCCATTTCTGCCTGACGTTTTTCATTTACATTATTTCTTGCTCGTTTTCAAGCTAACGAACAGAGTTTCATGGAGGTCGGAGAACAAGACGCGCCGCGTGTTCGGATCTTTAGTTTCAGAAGTAGTTCACCGAGAGTACTTGGAATTTGCCCCTCAACTCGATATGTACTGCAGCGCGGGGAAGGCAGCTGCCAGAACTGGGGGCGACGGTTCGGGTGTTGTGCGAGTTACAGCTTCGAACAGCGCCGGACGACATTCCGCTGTCGCTCCGGGCTCGACCCTGCCAGACCCGGCGTGACGTTAATTACTGGCAGTGCGGGGGCGGGAAGTGGCGGCCAGAGGCTGGCGCTGCCCCCGCGCCGTGTTCCACTCGCTGACAGCCGCATCCGCCGCCAATTTCATTTGCTGTCGGCTACGCGACGCGACCTGTCAGCCACTGTGTCCAGAGAACACGGCTTTCACTCCGACTTTGACCGTGTATACGAGGCGATGGCAGAAATTTATCTGCTTCAATCAGACCAAGCGCTGGTATCATTGGTTATCATTTAGGTTGGTAAAGTATATAAAATATACACTACTGTCTGGGAAACGTGAAACACCATGATCGAGAGATGTGATTGTAATGAAATTCATTCCACCGATTAGGAAATGACAACACACAAATGATTGCCATTACAGATCTCAGACCTGTACACGCAGCGTGACTGTGGGAACTTCGTAATAGCACCGCCACGTGTTGCAATCAGAGCCACTAGACGTCGTGGCATGGAATCTAAGAATACTTGAATATGCTGCTGCACAATGCTGTGCCTCGCAGTTTTTAAGCGCGTCCAGTTTCAACTCTGGCAGCAGGATTACCTTGAACAAACAAGTTCCCGATCGACCATATCCCAGGCATGTTCGATGGATGATACGTCAGACGTACGGACGGACCATGGAAGAAGTGGTACTCATTATTCCTAGAAGAAGTCTTGCACATTCCTCGCCAAATGCGACCGGGAGCTGTCCTGTTGAAACATGAGATGTGGAAGGACTTGCAGCAGGGGCAGTGCTTCAGGCTGTAGAACCTCCCAGAGGTAGCGGTAGCTATGTAGATTGACCTCAAGACGTACGAGACGAGCTCGCGTATTACAACCAATGATGGCCCATACCATCACACTTGGCGTTTATCCGAAAACAATACAGTCCATCCGATTACGTTCACCATGGCGGCCAACGCCATAGGTGCAGCCTGCGGCGTTGGTGGGTTCTGGTCAATGGAAGCCAACGCAATGCCACCAGTCCCACCCGCAGAAGACGCCATCGAACCATTCACAGAGACATGGCCACACCCGCTGCAATGGTCCGACGTCGTCCCGACACTTTGAACGGCCAAGCGGACGAGATGCTAGTCATCTCGCGCTGTGGTCACATTGTGTCCAGTACCCTGTCGGCGCTGTGCACGGCCCTCTTCTCTCCACTGGCGTCACTACTCCTCACCGCTAAAGCAACGTGTAGTGTACGAGCCGCAGTGTCACGGAACGATAGACCCGCCTCCCGGAGATCAATCATTCTGCCCCATTTGAATGTACTCACATGCCGATATTTCACTCTGTGATCTCAGCAAGGCATTGTGGTGGTTGGTTACCGGTTTCAACGTCGTATGAGGGCTGCATACTGACTGTGCGTTCCGTAACACGGACTTGTCCGGTCACACAAAAGAGGGCGCCATTGGGCCTACGTTCACGATACCTAACTGTCGTTTAACTCTCTTATTATGGTACTGCTGTTATACACGTTCTCTTATCAAGACGTGCCGGGAGGGGTAGCCGCGAAGTCTGAGGCGTCTTGCCACGGTCCGCGCGGCTCCCCCAGTCGCAGGTTCGAATCCTCCCTCGGGTATGGGTGTGTGTGTCGTACTTAGTGTAAGTTAGTTTAAGTTAGATTACGTAGTGTGTAAGCTTAGGGACCGATGATCTCAGCAGTTTTGTCCCAGAAGACCTTACCACAAATGTTCAAAATTATCATAACGTGTAGCTGTCCACTGCTTCTGTGTGTTTCACTTTTTACAAACAATAGTGTATGATGACAGAATTGGACAGTCTCACAGCATGAAACGCTATCGGATGCTCACCTACAATGGGTATTACGTGACTAACATTCAGTTAATTGGTAACTGATGCCTATCAACATCATCAGTATGAGGACACGAATACATTCTTATGCCGATTGTAGCATTGTAGTAATCAGCCAGGAAAAACATTAAACACTTCATGTGTCAGTTCATGAAAGTTGCTCGATAAAGGTTGTTGTGAAAGTATACGTCTGTCTATCACTTCCCAGACATTCTACTTGAGGAGAAGATTCATGTGATGAAGCTGCCGGTCAAGAATGCTCAGGATGTTTGTGGTTTAAGCTTCTATGTGGGTTCTTGCACTAACATCATGGGATGTGCAATTTGGCACCCTGTTCAACAGGTGAGAATTCAGACTCACTTATACAATTACTATATGAGTCCTGTTGTCAAAGCTCCACACCCTATCGTCACTGAATAACACAGAATGCCACTTGATGTCAAAAAAAAAAAAAAATGGTTCAAATGGCTCTGAGCACTATGGGACTCAACATCTTACGTCATAAGTCCCCTAGAACTTAGAGCTACTTAAACCTAACTAACCTAAGGACATCACACACACCCATGCCCGAGGCAGGATTCGAACCTGCCACCGTAGCAGTCCCGCGGTTCCGGACTGCAGCGCCAGAACCGCACGGCCACCACGGCCGGCCACTTGATGTCATATTTCATTCTAACTGTATACCATGAAAGTATCAACTATAAGTGGTCTGAAGTTAACGGTAAGCGAAGCCTGGTAATTTAAGATCTCGAACAAACTTGCAGTAATCTGCTCCCAAATGTTTGTGTTTACACCGCACTTTTAACTCCTACCTGAATTTCAGCTGTTGCCTTCCATTTGTTACGGACTGAGTGAGTGGCAGAGCTACGCTGAGGTGAGTGTGATATTCTTATTCGAAACACATTAATATTTCAAATCTAAAACTCTCAAGATAAAAATATTCGAAACGTCATTTAATTTAAAAATAATATAATTTTAATAGCGAAATGCTTGTACATCAACTTATTCAGCAATTACAAAGTGCAACTGAATAATATGTGAAAGACGCGACAGTAATACAAATTCATAGACTCCAGATTACCCATGCATGGAAAAATTGTCTTCTGACATGAATCACATAAAACCTTAACGAGATAAAAAAAATTAAAAGCATTCTCCTTTACATAACCTAACATTCACATTTATGAACACAATAATATTTATAACTGGTCTTCAAATTTAACTCCGATTATATACAGCAACAATTTGTAGCCACTTGCCTTTGGCCAGCCACACCAACTCTACCACGATGACAGCGTTACTGGATAAAAACAAGGCATCCAGCACTTGTGCGTAAGCAATGAGATTAAATAGGGCCCACAACCACGAGGAAGCGACCGTAGACACACTGGGTCAACCGATGGTAGGTGCTACCAATGACAACACTGAGCCCACAGAAACAAACGTATTCAACTAGGGCTCTAGCGGTGATGGCTTTGCCGATGGTTGCTCAGGTTTGCAACTCATGGCGGAAGAGTACATTTCGTGTGGTCTCTCCCCGGAAGACCGCCGAGAGTTTCGTTTCAGAGGTGCCAGAGTCGCGCTGCCCACAGCACCGCCCAACGCCACCACTTGCAGAAGAAGGAAATAAACTGCACCGGCAAGGTGGTGACTTTTGTGCCGGCACACAGTTCATCAGAGCCAGTCGAAAAATCTTGCGATTTCCTCTTCGTGTTGTCCTTCGAAAAGGACTCGAGACACCTACACTGAAGAGCCAAAGAAACTGGACCACCTGCCTGTCATCATATAGGACCCCTGAGAGCACGCAGAATTTCTCCAGTACGAGGTGGCATGGACTCGAGTGGAGTCATGCTGGAGGCAACTGACACGATGAATCCTTGAGGACTGTCCACAAATCCATAAGAGTAGAAGCGGTTGGAGATCTATTCTGAATAGCACGTAGCAAGGCATCCCAGATATCCTCAATAATGTTCATGTCTGAGGAGATTGGTGGCCTGAAGAAGTGTTTAAACTCAGAAAAGTGCTCCTGAAGCCCCTCTGTATCAATTCTGGACGTCTGGGGTGTATCAGCTTCCGTCGAAATGCGCAATGGACATAAATGTATGCAGGTGATCAGACAGGATGTTTACGTACGTGTCACCTGTCGGAGTCGTATCTAGACGTATCAAGGGTCCCACATCGCACCAGCTGCAAACGGCCCCCACCATTACAGAGTGTTCACCAGCTTGTACAGTCCCCAGCTGACATGCGGGGTCCATGGATTCAAGAGGTTGTCTGCATGCCCGTACACGTCCATTCGGACGACACAATTTCAAACGAGACTCGTCCGATCAGGCAACATGTTTCCAGTCTCGACAGTCCAATGCCGGTATTGACGGGCCCAAGCGTGGCTTAAAGTTTTGTGTAGTGCAGTCATCAAAGGTACACGAGTGGGTCTTCGGCTCCGGAAGCCCATACCGATGATGTTTCGTCGAATGGTTCGCACGCTGACATTTGTTGATGGGCCTGCACTGAAATCTGCAGCTATTTGCTCAAGGGTTGCACATGTGTCACGTTGAACGATTCTCTTCAATCGTCTTTGGTCCCGTTCTTGCAGGATCTTCTTCCAGCCGCAGCGATGGCGGAGATTTGATGTTTTAGGGGACTTCTGACATTCAAGGTACACTCATGAAATGATCTTACTGGAAAATATCGACTTTATCGCTACCTCGGAGATGCTGTGTCCCATCGCCCGTGCTCCGACTATAACACTACGTTCAAACTCACTTTCATGTTGATAACCTGCCATCTAATAACTACGTCATACATTTGTCTTATATACGCGTTGCCGACTGCAGCGCCGTATCCTGCCTGTTTATGTATCTTTGTATTTGAATATGCATACATATGTCAGCATCTTTGGCACTTCATTGTATTTTTGCAACACTGTTGCCCTGAGTCCGTTTGACCATTATCCGTTATATGCTCACTGCACTGCCTATTGTCTGTGTGACCCCTTGATTCTCATGTTATTGGTTCTCCTTTTTTATGTACGAAAGATGAGCCGTACGTTCGCGTCCGCAGGGCACGCAGTGTTGCGGTCTCCACACGGATATTTCCATTAAGGTAAGTACACCAAATAGCCATCATGTATAGGAATTGGGCAAAAATATGGTAGCTTTCTACGTTAGTGTTCCGAGCATGCGGGCATCAGCTGGATATCTGCTACCCACTGCGTAATTTGTGTATGTGTATGTACGTATGTGTGTGTAGGTGTATGTGCGTCTATGTGTGTGTGTGTCTGTTCCTACATTCAAAATTTTTTTGTGTATGCTGCTGTAGGATTATGTTGTGGATACTGTTGAACTTGATGGACTTTGGCAAAAAAAAAAAAAAAGCTGTGGCGTGATTCGCTGTAAAAATTCTCGCCACCCATCCCTCACCGCCTCCTTGCTATGCAATTGATGAAAAACATATCCCGCTAGCATTGTTTTGGATTTTTAAATTCACCACCATCAACACTCCTTCATTTTTAAGTGTACTACCACCAGACATCTATTTTTTAAATTTTTTTCACTGTTCACCTATTTAATTTTTAAATTTACTACCATCCAAAATCCTTAATTTTTAAATGTCCCACCAACCGCCATTTTTAATTCTCAGTTTTTTCGTCTCCCACAATCTTGATGACATTATGCTTTCAAGGTCATTGATGAAGTCATACTTGCTGTTGTCAAAGTCACTGATAGTGTCATTTACCCAAAGTCAGTGACCACATGTAACATCACCAGGGTTCAAAGTCGTGAAAGTGGTCGACGACCTCAAAAATATACTGCTCCGATTAAGTGTTTATGAAATATTCAATGGTGTTCCAACAACCGTAAAGTTGGTTACATGTCGGGGTATTATTTGTTTTGAACTATTACTACTTTGAGTAGCTTCGCTCAAGGGCAACAAAGATGAACGAATTCAATTCTGTTACCAACAATGTGGAGAAAGAGAGTGTGGAACTTCATTCAACCTAAGAACAAACACGTCATTCGGGTTATTATAACTATTACTGATTCTGCTACAGTCAACAACATATCAAAGTAACATATTTACAACAGTTTGGAAAAAAAGTGTTTTACAGTATTCCATTGAATCCGATTTCGCAGTGAAACCACAAATAAACCGTCTATAGAACGTTTTATATTTATATAGCGGGAGTTTAATGTTTGCGTCACCTTAGCTAATGCTGTTGAGACAGTTGTTAGTATCCTGCATACTGATAGCTACTGTTTGCACTCGGTACATGGGATGCACAGCGCAACCATATCGAAAAACTCTCTAGTTTGTGTAAGAGACGAAGGATCAGGTTTCAAAAGGGATTTTTTAATCTTCGTAACTATGATTCATAGTTCCATAACTGCCATTAACGTACTTATCTATGCAGCTGAGTTTGCACTTCTAAAAGAAAGAATTTAATTTACGTCTTCTTTTCCCTTAATGCATAAACTACGAGTAAATTCAGTTTTTTTATGACTTGAACTTTCTTTCGAAACTGGTTAGCTGATGAGGAGCGATCAGTAGGTAGTGTGTCTTTTGCAGTCAACTTACGGAGTAAAGCCTTGAAAAATCACTGCAATAAATTGTGTGGAAACACGAATAAACAGAATTCAGCGAAATAAATAATGGACGTCTAACTTTATTTCTTGACTTTCATGTGGGTAACTAATGGATACAACGATTTTGGTAGTAATATTTAAACATAATTAACTTGGTTAGAATTAAAGTAATGAAATAGAACTTTTTTGTTAATTTCTAAAGAATAAAGGCAACCAGTTCCATAAATTCATGCAACTGGTGTATGTCTAATTTTAAGGTTGCTGTTGTCAGTCACGTTTAAAATCGTGAAACAGCAAATATTTTAGTAGACTACAAATTTTCTTCTTGAGCCTTCTGCCATCAAATTCATCGCTGAAAATGCTACCACTATTCCTGCAATGAACGTGACGGTCGTCAGATCATCATTATGGTCACAGTAAAATAGTTTTTCAATTCCAACGGCAGATCCACTTTTTTTACATCTTATTACAAGGTCAGAAGTTCACGATAACGTGAGGTCCAGTTTAGCTTTTACGATCTTATCGACAATATCTTAAGTGATACATGAACTGTATTTGCAGTTGAGAATATGAGCAACCATCAGCTGTATAATGGAATTATGACAATGACAATTTGTGTTGGACTGGAACTCGAAACAAGACTTCCAGCTTATCGCGAGCTGTCGCGTTACCATTAGGCTATCCGAGCACGCTCCTCAGTCATATCCAAACTTTCATATGTCGTCAAACATGTGTCTACAACCTGCACTCGTGCATTCATTATGTAATTACCTTATACGGGAGACGCTGTAACTGAAAGCTTCATGTTGAAACATCATATCTGCCTCACATCCCTGGCCTACAAACAGGATATAAAATGTCAATTTAGTGTAGAAACGACACTTCTCTTGCAGAGTTGCTGTACCTGTTCATGAATTTGGTGCTACTAAGGAAAGAATTTCATTGCTGAAAAGTTGTTCATTGTTAGAAACTTATCTCTTCTGCAGTCAACAGTCCGTTGTTGCCGTGCGCACCAGATTACCCAAAGAGCTATCAGAAATTAAGTGAAAAGAAATGGCTTGACATAAAAAAATTGGAGCTTTACACACCAACACACTATCGTAACTTATATAATGAACTACTAGCTGCCCCCCCTGCCCCCCTCCCACAACAAGTGATGACAAATTATGTTGATAAAGTTGCACACATAGATGTAAGATGTAATTTTTTATGCTCGCACTCTTTATTGAATTTCTAATACATGTAGAGCTTTATAACGTAAGAGAAATGTCGTAAAATTGTATCCTCTATACTGCATACACCATGGTCTGGGTAGAAATATTGTTTAATATCTTGTTACTAAGAACCTTTGGCACAGGATAGACAGAATGGATTCTATAATCTGTTGTCAATTTAAAACTTTTCTTTGTTAAGAAGTACAGTTTATAAATGCGTTACAGACTATTACAACCGATTTAGTGCGTTTTATTGTCAAAGTTATTACAATTTATTCCACAACCAGCATTTCTCCACAACTTTTAAAATATTCTGTAGGCTCTGTATTGATATCATATTATCGAACAAGATGTACAAATATTATCACTCAGTAGTAGAGAAAACAACGAAAGACCGTTACTTGCGTATCTAGATTATCCCTTGCAGAATTTTTGTTTCATTTCCTGGTAAATGCGACTGATTGGTTCAAATGGTTTAAATGGCTCTGAGCACTATGGGACTTAACATCTGTGGTCATCAGTCCCCTAGAACTTAGAACTACTTAAACCTAACTAACCTAAGGACATCACACACATCCTTGCTCGAGGCAGGATTCGAACCTGCGACCGGAGCGGTCACGCGGTTCCAGACTGAAGCGCCCGGCCCGCTGGCCACACCGGCGGCAATGCGACTGAGCGAGGTTTTGTTTTAGAAATAAAGTATTCGTTAATGTATTAGTACTTCACGCATGATGTGCCATTTTTCACATCTCTCAGTTTTATGACGTCATATCTGTTGAGCTATTTGACATACAATGATGCATTTGTGTAGGTACATTCAGCGCATGTGTGGACGATGTCTGCAAAATGTGTTACGAGTAGGGTTTAGTAGCAAAGATGTAACAAATTTGAACATGCACAATGCGACAGTTTGTTATGTGTTTTAGATTTCATGATGTCATATATCCTGAACTATGAGTGGTACCGTGATATAATTTTAAAATTTCATTTAGCAACATACGTTGATACTGTTTGCGCTAATACTCGTAGGATCAGAAGTAATAAGTTTAAATGTCTTGCATGAAGCGACCGTTTCTCATGCATCTCTTGCCGTATTTCCTGATCTGTGGTAGACAGGTGGTTCTTGTCAGCCCGCATCTCGTGGTCGTGCGGTTGCGTTCTCGCTTCCCACGCCCGGGTTCCCGGGTTCGATTCCCGGCGGGGTCAGGGATTTTCTCTGCCTCGTGATGGCTGGGTGTTGTGTGATGTCCTTAGGTTAGTTAGGTTTAAGTAGTTCTAAGTTCTAGGGGACTGATGACCTAAGATGTTAAGTCCCATAGTGCTCAGAGCCATTTGAACCATTTGGTTCTTGTCACCACAGAGATTGTAGCCTGATAGTACGGGATACGTGTACCAAGTTTGGTTGAAGTCGATCCAGTGGTTTAGGAGGAGATGTGGAACATACAGACACACATACATATATACATTTTTATAACATGTACGGATTTTATGGTTTGTCACGGGAAGTAATTCTCTAACTGTAATAGTGTTTCGTTGTTATCAGCATGGTTCTGCTTCTCGTCATCATAATTCATTCATATCATAGTATAGTAACTAATTTAGTTGATTGGCAAATACATTTTCTCCGAAGTGGAAGTTAATCAGGTTAGTGTTCATTTTGGTTTTGAAGTGAAGCTCATTTACAAACGTAGTTCATCAGACTGGTATTGTATTCGACCGTGTGCACAGTGCAGACGCAGGGGCGCGCTCTAGTGGGGGCAGGGCGCAACAGGGCTGGCGTGGCCGCTGCCGCTGCCGGGGCCGGAAGTGGCCACAGGTGACCGGCGCCCCGCATCCGGCACCCGCTTTTGTTTGCGGAGGCGTCCGCCGCCTCATCACTCGAAACAATGGCGTCCGCCACAATGGCTTCCACCACACACACGCACGTATGAAACGGTACCCCTGCGTCAAAAGAATCGGATCGAGGGCTCGCACTCTCTGTTATCGCGTCGCATGCATCCGAATAGAACTGTGGCCACCGATTATCGGGCCTCGGCAAAATGAATTACGGTCTTCCGTAATATTAGAGTGACTGGGCGCAATACATAATCATTGTTCAGGTACTCAAACGAACGTGTAGTAACGCTACCAGTAACGATATAACAAGTTTTACTCACGTTTCAGTGGAAGATGCAGCACTCATTGTGCCAAAAAACCTTTTTATATAGAAATAATACTGCCGTTTTAGATCTTTTATACTACCACAGTCTGCTTGTAATTAATTATTTCCAATGTTTCTGTAAATTCGCTACTGGTTTCGATTGCAACAATCATCTTCAAGCAGAAAACTATTAGGTGACAAAAAAGAATACTATGGGTATACACAGACATCATACATAGATATTGTACATCAATCTATGAATCACAAATTTACGTCATATATGAGCCATATAGATGTGGTACGTACATAATTGCCGTAATAGGTTGCCTTAGTGCAGTTGATACAAAACCGATAAATACTGCGCGACTACGCTTGACGTTGGGGCACCTCAGCACAACTAACGTCACAAGTCAGGTCGGTTCCTGACCACCCCCGTCACAGCCACAGCACGTAGAGATCGAAACGTCGCCACAACCCAGTTTTCCAGAGCAGCAGGCAGTGCCATCCATCCTACCTACGAATCCTTCCAGACGACATTATAGCCTCCATTTGCAGACCAACGTGTCTAGTCTACCGCGGAGTGATTTAGATTATATTACCTAAATTAAAAGTGCAGAGGGGAGAAAGAAAAGGAATATGAAGGAACTACTGATATCAGCTGCATCGGTACCTTAGTCTGAATCATCGACGACGAGTGAAAATGTGTGTCAGGCGGGGACTCGAACCCTGAATCTCTTGTTTAGTCGGTGGATGCATTAACCATTGCTTCACGTGGACTATCTCGGTACGCCCCTCAGCCGACACACTTTCCCAACTAGTGCCTCCTATATGCAGTCCCCATCCATGTCGTCCTTGCCTGCTACTTTGAGGTTCCCACAAGAGGTCATACATAATTGTGTATCCGCACTAAAGGTGAATCAGTTGTATGAATACGTGGTGACTGTTCTTTCTGACATGTTCAAAATAAGTGACGTCACGCTTTCACATGTCAAATATGATTTAGAATATCTTTGTATTAATGGTCCGGAATCTCCAGAGATAGTCGCATAGCTGGGGGCGTTTATAATTGGGAGTAGCTGTGTGTGCGAAGAACATCCCAATGGACCACGCAAGATAATATGGGTGGGTTCTTTAACGAATCTATAAGAAACAGGAGGCAGCAATGGCGCCCATGACCGAAAACTTGTACATCTAGAGTTCTTTAGGCCCGTACTGATTTGCGACAACTGTTCCCGCTACACAGAGAATGCCTTTCGACATTCCTGGAACTTTTAGTGACGTTGATGATTACATACTCTGGTTAGCGGCTTGTTTCTGAGTGGAGGGTGAAAGCTGTATTTTGGCCCTTGATGGACAGACTGTATCAAGTGAAACTGATGCTTTTGTTTGACTTTAACAAAATGCAGCCTGGAATCCACGTAAGAGCACAGTCACCGGTTATGCAGGCTGAATTCTGCCCACGGCTTCTGTCACTTATATAGCTCTGTGCAGGGCCTCTTCTTTGAAGGAATAACTGCGTTGGATTACTTCGGTAGGTATCATGAATAAACGTGCCCAGTGCAAGAGAGATTTAGATCCTTCCAATCACAATGAATTTTTCACAATTTTTGTAACTTATTCGCTCTACGGCCTGTTTAAGTCGCTCAGGGCCCGTAGCACTGACAAACCACATGGCATCCTGTTCAGCACTATATAGTTACAGTGTTTAAATGTATTACTTTACAATCTTATATCATGAGAATGTAACGTGAATGTTTTTCATTTGGCATTAACACATGAAATGTAAGTTTGAACCACTATTGACAGACATAATGAACTGATTAAGATGCAGAAGGAAATGGAAACCACTGTATTAAAATCACGTAATACACTCCTGGAAATAGAAAAAAGAACACATTGACACCGGTGTGTCAGACCCACCATACTTGCTCCGGACACTGCGAGAGGGCTGTACAAGCAATTATCACACGCACGGCACAGCAGACACACCAGGAACCGTGGTGTTGGCCGTCGAATGGCGCTAGCTGCGCAGCATTTGTGCACCGCCGCCGTCAGTGTCAGCCAGTTTGCCGTGGCATACGGAGCTCCATCGCAGTCTTTAACACTGGTAGCATGCCGCGACAGCGTGGACGTGAACCGTATGTGCAGTTGACGGACTTTGAGCGAGGGCGTATAGTGGGCATGCGGGAGGCCGGGTGGACGTACCGCCGAATTGCTCAACACGTGGGGCGTGAGGTCTCCACAGTACATCGATGTTGTCGCCAGTGGTCGGCGGAAGGTGCACGTGCCCGTCGACCTGGGACCGGACCGCAGCGACGCACGGATGCACGCCAAGACCGTAGGATCCTACGCAGTGCCGTAGGGGACCGCACCGCCACTTCCCAGCAAATTAGGGACACTGTTGCTCCTGGGGTATCGGCGAGGACCATTCGCAACCGTCTCCATGAAGCTGGGCTACGGTCCCGCACACCGTTAGGCCGTCTTCCGCTCACGCCCCAACATCGTGCAGCCCGCCTCCAGTGGTGTCGCGACAGGCGTGAATGGAGGGACGAATGGAGACGTGTCGTCTTCAGCGATGAGAGTCGCTTCTGCCTTGGTGCCAATGATGGTCGTATGCGTGTTTGGCGCCGTGCAGGTGAGCGCCACAATCAGGACTGCATACGACCGAGGCACACAGGGCCAACACCCGGCATCATGGTGTGGGGAGCGATCTCCTACACTGGCCGTACACCACTGGTGATCGTCGAGGGGACACTGAATAGTGCACGGTACATCCAAACCGTCATCGAACCCATCGTTCTACCATTTCTAGACCGGCAAGGGAACTTGCTGTTCCAACAGGACAATGCACGTCCGCATGTATCCCGTGCCACCCAACGTGCTCTAGAAGGTGTAAGTCAACTACCCTGGGCAGCAAGATCTCCGGATCTGTCCCCCATTGAGCATGTTTGGGACTGGATGAAGCGTCGTCTCACGCGGTCTGCACGTCCAGCACGAACGCTGGTCCAACTGAGGCGCCAGGTGGAAATGGCATGGCAAGCCGTGCCACAGGACTACATCCAGCATCTCTACGATCGTCTCCATGGGAGAATAGCAGCCTGCATTGCTGCGAAAGGTGGATATACACTGTACTAGTGCCGACATTGTGCATGCTCTGTTGCCTGTGTCTATGTGCCTGTGGTTCCGTCAGTGTGATCATGTGATGTATCTGACCCCAGGAATGTGTCAATAAAGTTTCCCCTTCCTGGGACAATGAATTCACGGTGTTCTTATTTCAATTTCCAGGAGTGTATAATTCACATGACATGTGGATAGTAATTGAAAACGCCGTGAAGATCTCTCCATCGGCAAAAGATTCCTGAATATTTCCCCTTTCGGACTCCGGGAGGGGACTGGCAAAGAGAAGGTGACCATGAAAAAAAGACTGAATAACTAAAGAAACGATAACGTTCTACTAGTCGGTGCATGGAGCGTCAGACGTTCGAACGTTGTGGGGACGGTAGAAAATCTGAAAAGGGAAATGCAAAGGCTCAGTCTAGTTATAATGGGGGTCAGTGAAGTGAAATGAAAGGAACACAAGGATTTTTGGTCAGATGAGTATGGGGTAACATAGCAGTTAAAAGTATAAAGGAAGAAGGATTCGTAATGAGTAGAAAAGTAGGACACAGAGTCAGTTACTGTGAACAGTTCAGTGAAAGCGTTGTTCTCTTCAGAATCGACAACAAATCAACACCGACAACGACAGTTCAGGTATACATGCCGACGTCGCAAGAAGAAGAAGAAGAGATAAAGCATAGGAAGATATTTAATGGATAATTCAGTACGTAGAGGAAAATCTAATAGATGGGGAACTTGAATGCGGTTGCTGGGGAAGATGCAGAAGAAAGGGTTACAGGAGAATATATACTTCGTACTATGAATGAGAGAAAGATTAACTGAGTTCTGCAGTAGATTTCAGGCAGTAACACTCTGTTCAAGTATCACAAGAGGGGACGTGTACTTGGTAAAGGCCGGTAGATACGGAAAGATTTCAGTTACATTACTTCATTGTCAAGCAGAGATTCCAAAATCAGGTACTGGATATTAAGGCGTACCCAGAAGATGATACTGATCACAGTTTAGTAGTAATGAAGAGTAGGTTGAAGTTCAAGACAGTAGTCAGGATGAACTAATACGGAAATAAGTGTGACACGGTAATACTAATGACTGAACAAGAGATAAGTTTGAAGATCTTTGAAGCTATAAATACTGCGATAATGAATAGCTCATTGGACAGTATGGTTGAAGAGGACTGAGCATCTGTGAAAAGGGCAATCATGGAGGTTAGAAAGAAAAACGTAGGTGCAAAGAAGTTAATTGCGAAGAATCCATGGGTAAGATAAATTCTTAAGTTGACTCTCGAAAGAATTAAATACAAAAATGTTCAGGGAAATTGAGGAATACAGAAACACAAGTTACCTGGAAATGAAATAAATAGGAGGCGCAGGGAAGCTAAGTCGAAATGGGTGCATAAAAAGTGCAAAGAAATCGATAAAGAATTGATTTTCACAGGTACTGACACAGCATTTATAAAAGTCGAAACAACCATCGGTGAAATTAAAGCAGTGACGACAACATGAAGAGTACATTGAGAATTCCTCTGATGAATGCAGAGAGCGAATAGATGGAAAGATTTCATTGAAGGCCTGTATGAGGGGGAAGACTTGTCTGATATGATGGAAAACTAAATAAGAGTCGATATGGAAGAGATAGGGGATCAGATCAGGATCTGATTTCAGAAGAGCTTTGGATGTCTTAAGAACAAATAAGAGGGATAGATAACATTCCATTAGAATTTCTAAAATTGTTGGGTGACGTGGCAATAAAACGGCTATTCACGTTGGTGTAAAAGATATACGAGTCTGGCGAAAAGCCATCGGAATCTGGAAAAAAATATGAACCACCCAGTTCCGAACATTGCAAGAGCTAACAAGTGCGAGAATTATCGTATGATCAGTTTAACAGTTCATGCATCCAAATTGCTGACAAGGATAACATACAGGAGAATAGAAAATAAAATTGAGGATGTGTTATATGACGATAAGTTTGGTTTTGGGAAAGGTGCAGTGGAGAGGAGACGGTGGTACTCACAATGGATCAGCGTATGTTCGTGTGCAAAGTTGAGTGACTGCAAAGTCTTGGAAATGGAGTGTTCACTTGTTTGCTGAGACGTTTGATGGTGTGAAAGTACCAGCAAGGAGTACGATGCAAAGTTTACTCCAAAAATGGCGTCACAAAAGTTCTGTTTTCAACAGGCCAAAAAAATTCGAAAAGGGCCCGCACATCAGAAAATGTGGCGGCAGTTCACCACAAAATGCTTCAGAGTTCTACCACATTAACCCCACACCTGTCACAAGAGACCTGCGTATCACGTCGATCATGCGGACGAATACGCCACCTGGAATTGCACATGCATCACTACAAAGCGTCTGTTGTTCATGCATCGAAACCAGCAGATGATCCTCAACGCCTCCAGTTTTGTGAGTGGCGTACTTGATGTGTGATGAAACCTTGTCTCACCTGAGTAGTTATGTCATCTCACAATATAACAGATAGTGGGCAGCGGAAATTCCGCATAACTTCCACGAATCACCATTGCATGATCAGAGGATTGGGGTTTGGTTTGCAGTGTCTGCAAGCCGCGTTATTGGTCCCATCTTCTTTCATCACACACTGACTTCGGCGTGTTTTGGAGCCATTTGTGGCAGCATTAGCGGATGAGGAAAGACCAACAATTACTTCCAACAGGATTGAGCAACTTGCCATACATCCGGCTCGAACTTGGTTGACATTTACACAATCTTCACGCCTGACAGAGTTGTTAGCAGAGGTCAGTCTGGTCGCGGCCCTAGCTGGTACCCAGATCACCCGATCTGTCAGTTCGATTACATTTTGTGAGGAGCCCTCCAGTCTAAAGTGTATCACAACAACCCACACAGTCTTCAAGAACTGCAGTAGAACATTTCGCATGAGATTGCAGCAGTTCCAGCAGTCCAGTTTCGACCAGCTTCAGCAACTTGCCAACCAGGACCCAAAAGTGCCAAGACATGAATGATGGTTACTTTCGACATCTGCTTCAGTCAGGTTAGTACTCTATCTCTTTTCCTCCACCGTGTTTCTTTGTACCCTGGAACTGTGATCTCTGGGCCATTTTTATTTTTCCCACTCTGCGCATCCTCCTGCAGATCCAACCATTAGTTAAACTGGTTGGACAAAACACACTCAGAAGGATATATAGTAGTGATGAATGTGCAGTTCCAGGTGGCGTATTCGTCCGCATATATATATATATATATATCAAATTTGTGTCATGTGTCTCAGCGCACTCATAAACAATTGACTGCTCGCCCCCGAAAATACTCGTATGTTCTGTAATGCTTACTCAAATACCTTCCTGAAATTAACGTTTAAAATTTTACAGCATTAATTAAATAATACAGCATAAATTAAAGAGAAAAGAAAGTCAACTAGACTCGACAGCATCCAGCTGAGTAATGATATTAAGTGTAAAATTATGACAGCGACTCACACCAAAGGCGACAAGTAATTTAAACTAAACGAGTTCCAGCTACTGACATTTCTCCTTGGCGAAGATCTATGTCTGTTTTTGTTTGTTATCGCAGCCAGCATTGCTCCATTGTAACAAGCTTCCAATCATGCTGTAGCCGAATAAAAGCAGCGAAAAAGCAACATGACGGAAAAGTACGCTTACACGGCCGGTTATGCGTCTGTGGTGAATTTTGCTTTTTGGGGATGAGGCCGCAGAGCAAGGCATAGATCTGTGTCCAAAGTTTCGTTAGCTACGAAATATGCCTTCGACGAGGCCTAACGGCTAGTGGTGTAAGAATATCGTGTTACGCAGTTTCAGTGCAGTCGTCATGGTTTTAAACGGTTATATCTTTGCTTAAATTTCTGTAACCACAAACCGGTGTGTCCTGCGGGTACCAAACGCCTCTAAATGGAAGTGCAAGAAACAGAAAGTACTGGACGTAAAACATTCGGTAGTGTGTTGCATTTGTTTACTCGTTGCACAGACGCATACATTTGAGGAAGTGACTGTGTTCATCACAGCTCTTCTGCAGTGATGTGTTCTCTTGACAGCGTATGGAATCGGTATAAATGACGTACATTTCAGTATTGGGGCCGTCTCTGTAATTATACACTATCGCGGCGACTGAATTATCTCAATGAATATCAGATATGATACTGTCTATAAAACTCACAGTTTTGTTACAAACAACGACAGGAAGAACGCAGCCACAAATTAAATTGGAAAGGAGCAGTGTTAAGCCTAAGCCTTATTAATCAGTTATCATGTCGTAGTATTCAGAGGTATCTAAGCTTACTTATGTAATGTTGCCGATACTGTACCTGCAGTGTCATCTAGAACTGCCACCGAGAAAAGAATTTATTGAAATATTCCTACAGCAGTGCATGTAACATGTGTACAACTTCCACTGTTATAGTCCAAATACTGGCGAGCTGCATTCCAGAAGGTGACAATTACGAACTAGGTGCACTTCACACACACGGAGAAGGGCTTCTAGACGTTGAATATTGCCGTGTTCCAGTAACTGGTACACAGAAAGTTCATAATTCATATTCGTTCGGATTAATTGTGCATGGCTGAAAGGATCTTGAGGGCTAGAATCTGACTAATTTTATAACAACCACTCTGAATCCAGCATTTAGTAGACGATTGCTCCTGGTGGCAGATCTCATGCAACAGACGACGCTAAAAGAATGCTTACTGCAGGCAATACTTTAAACGAATCATAACTACTAATCGTATGCATAGGGTGCACAGCGTCCAGCGTCTTGCTACTGACAAATGAGATATTGGTGTATAGGCACTTCGTGAAATGAGGTGCGTAGCCAAAAATATAAGTAAATCAGTCGTGTTCCTAATGAATTAGAGGCTATCAGGAAAGAGATATACATTATCTGTCGCATTCAAACTTCCGTGTCGATGGCGATGGGCTGCTGTAGCAATGTTCTGATAGTTTGTTAATGTATGGGGAAGCTTTACTGGAGACCAATTTTCGTCACAGTGTGCAGTTCAACAATGTGGTGACGAGGGCTCAGGAAATAAACGTATGACGCTATAAAGCGAGCAAAAGTAGACAATACCACCTTTTCATAAGTACACGAGAATTTTCCTTTGATTTCGACTTACGTAGACGCAGTGCTGAAGAAGAGTAAAGCATATTTCGCAGACCCGAACTATTTGAAACAGTTAACGCAGAACAGGGAATCAACGATCATAAAGCGGTTACTGCATCGATGATTTCAGCCGTAAATAGAAATATTAAAAAAGGTAGGAAGATATTTCTATTTAGCAAAAGTGACAAAAAGCAGATTTCAGAGTACCTGACGGCTCAACACAAACGTTTTGTTTTAAGTACAGATAGTGTTGAGGATCAGAGGACAAAGTTCAAAACCATCGTACAATATTGTGTGATGTCCTTAGGTTAGTTAGGTTTAAGTAGTTCTAAGTTCTAGGGGACTGATGACCACAGATGTTAAGTACCATAGTGCTCAGAGCCATTTTTTGAGTACGCATTAGGAGTGATTTAAAATGGAATGATCATATAAACTTGATAGTCGGTAAAGCAGATGCCAGACTGAGATTCATTGGAAGAATCCTAAGGAAATGCAATCCGAAAACAAATGAAGTATGTTACAGTGCGTTTGTTCGCCCACAGCTTGAATACTGCTCAGCAGTGTGGGATCCGTACCAGATAGGGTTGATAGAAGAGATAGAGAAGATCCAACGGAGAGCAGCGCGCTTCGTTACAGGATCATTTAGTAATCGCGAAGCGTTACGGAGATGATATATAAACTCCAGTGGAAGACTCTGCAGGAGAGACGCTCAGTAGCTGGGTACGGGCTTTTGTTGAAGTTTCGAGAATATACCTTCACCGACGAGTCAAGCAGTATATTGGTCCCTCCTACGTATATCTCGCGAAGAGACCATGAGGATAAAATCAGAGAGATTAGAGCCCACACAAAGGCATACCGACAATACTTCTTTCCACGAACAATGCGAGACTGGAATAGAAGGGAGAACCGATAGAGGTACTCAAGGTACCCTCCGCCACACACGGTCAGGTGGCTTGCGGAGTATGGATGTTGATGTAGATGTAGATCAATCAGTTACAAAAACTACAGTGAAACAAAGGAAAAAGGATATGTTCAAGACGATGGAAGCTGTGAGAATCCTTCAGGAGGCTCTGTATAGGGGAGGAGTTTTTAATGTAACCGAGAAACATGGAGAAGCACTACGTAATTTGCTTCAACTTGACTCTGAAATTATTTCGAATCTAGTGGAATTCACAGCTGGTGTACGTTTGATAAGTCCAACGTTCCATCAAGTGAGACTGGAAAGTGTGTTCTTGTTTTTATTTCATCAGTTATTTCGTTACACATATTGGTCACAATAAGAGAGACAAGTTTTTCTCACACACGATTGGACATAAATAGAATTTGACCTTTTCCTTGGTTTACATTAACTCTTGCTTGTTATGATGAAGCAAAACGAAAATAAAAATAGAAAAATATTTGGGAGTAAAAAAGAATATTGCAATTTTCCTTAGGGAGCACGTGATATCTAAAGCGAAATAGATGCGGTAAAAGCATGATGGAATCAAAAAGTAATGACTCTCAGAAAAAATTGCAGCATTTAAAAGCGAAGTAACATTCGAAAACATTTAAGCAAGTGACACAAAATTAACAGTATGTTAAGAATGACACTGTTAAGCGTAGGGAAGGGAAGGATAAAAGGAAAGGGCACATTGCAGATACGTACGAGCCAGGGGAACAGTCTATTGACATGATACAGCAAGAAATGGGCATCGATAGGAAAGACTTTGTGAACAAGTATTTGATTCCGTTTGATACAGGTTTGGAAGGCCCGATTTGATACAGGTTTGGAAGACATGTTTTCAAACACGACAGGATAAATAGATAAAATTTCTTCTGAACTTCTAAAGTCAATGGTGGATGAGTGAGTTAAAAGGATATTCATCATAGTGTCATGATTCTATGGGACCGAAGACATACTATCGAAATTTCGGAAGACTGTTCGTTCACGCAGTCTCGAAGATAGCAAAAGTTGATAAATGCTATAATAATTGCATAATCAGCTTATCAATCAGTGCAATCAACTTCCTGAGAAGTTTGCAATGCACATGAATGTAAAAGAAAAGTCAACATTAGATAGCTAGATGGCATTAGGAAAGGTAAAGGCGCTAGAAAACCTGTTCTGACTCTGCATTTGGTACAGGTAGCAATACTTAAGATAATTTCATCAGATTTGTCGACCTAGAAAAGAGTTCAACAACGTAAATTGGTTTATGTTACTGGGAAACACTGACAATATACAACAGGTACAACAAAGAAGATCATACAATGAGAATGGACAACAGGCAGACACGTGTTCGCAGTAGAAAGGGAGTGAGGCAGGGATTGCACGGCTAGCCGCGCGCTCTAATGCGCTGATTCTCGAGCGGGAAGGGGTGCCGGGCCCCGGCACGAACCCGCCCGGCGTATTAATGTCGAGGTCCGTATTGCCAGCCAACCTGTAGATGGTTTTTAAGGCGATTTTCCATGTACCTCGGCGAATGCGGGCTGGTTCCCCTTATTGCTGCGCAAACACTGCCTCCACTCGTCTGGTATGAGACGTTCCCGGGAGGGTCCACTGGGGGCCTGAACCGCACGGTAATCCTGGGTTGGGTGTGGGGCGGCGGTGGGATGGCTGGACTTCTGTGGCCTGTTGTGCGGTTGTGAACAACTTAGAGTTACGGCGGGACGAAGCCTCTCCATCGTTTCTAGGTCCCTGGTTTAATACACAATACACACATGGTAGGGATTTCGTTTTCCTCTACATTACTATCTAGAAAGTAATGGATGAAAGAAAAGAAAGGTTCAGAAGTGAGATATCAACAGTGTTATTCTCTGATAACACTGCTGTCTTCTGTAAACTGTATGAATATGTGTAGGAAATGAAACTGGGGTACTCAGGGCAGTAGGAATGAGATTAACGATGAACTTAAAATCAAAATTGGAGACCACGACGTAGATTAAGTGACGGAATTTCGATGCCTTGAAAGAAAAATAGCGCATGACACTGCATGGGGGCTTAATTTATATAACTTTTATAATTATGCAAATAATTTTTTTTTTACTGTCTGTCCGATTACGCAAGTCTCGTAAACGGCTGGCCCTGACTAGTTTTAGTACGCAATCTGACTGCTTAGAATGACAACAAAGAATGTAAGAAAATTTCTGTTAGCACAATTAATTAATTAAGTCCCCAGCAACTATAAAACCTACGAAACCAACAAAGCACAAGTGTAGCTGTTCTATATGTGGTAGTATGGCTCAACGCACATCTGGCACGGTTCTTCCTCAACAAGACAAGAATTTTTAAATACCAATTATACTGACGTGATAAAAGAAAATTAGAAATACTATAATTGTGCAAGAAAACCAAAATTACACTCTAATACAAGAACACAAGCCAGATGCTTTGTTGACTGAACCTGTAATGATGCATTATTTAGGTCACTGAAATAATGAGAGAGAAAAATAAAAGTAGTTTGTTACCTTAATTTATATTGACGAAATGCACTCTGATCATTACAATGTCTCCATTAGAATAACATCTGCTATCTCTCCCATCAAATAGCTGCATAAAACATGGAACAAACACTCACTACTACCCCATCTCACTCCAACTTCAGCGACAAGCAGTGTCCACCACAACTTCTCGGCCAGAACTGCCTGCCGCTACGTCTCAATAAGCACTGCCAGTGGAGGCGGCGGAACAATACTCTCTGGCGCGATCTTTGGCGCTGTGGCTCAGTGTAGCCACCTTTCATATGCCCTTCCTCCACGGGCTAGAATTTGATGGTATTTTTGCCAGCATTGGTGGTGAAAATACCACCAAATTCGTCAAAAAAAATACAGACAAAAATAAAAGATAATATTAATACATAAATATCATATAACTAGATAAAATTTTGGCTTTGAACTGACCTTTCAATAGCCTAATATATAAAATACACTAAGCAATACAAATTCTTTCATACATGTGACTTTACATAATAGTTTACACAAGTATTATGTGGTTAAACAGTTCAATCAATAGCGTCAGCAATGACGAATATGTACAGGTAAGAGTCTCATAACTTTTCACAAACAGTAATACACAAAAAATCAGTTTATACAAATATTCACATAAAATGTTTTCATAACAAGTAGTTGACAGTTCCAGCAGTAGCACCCAGTATTGTGGAACAGGTGCAGACTCCAACAGGTGACATCATTTCAGTAGAAGCAGTTCATCAGTGGCACCCAGCAATGTCGAGTAGGTGCAGACTCCAACAGGTGACATCATTTCAGTAGAAGCAGTCCATCAGTGGCACCCAGCAATTTCGAGTAGGTGCAAACTCCAACAGGTGACATCATTTCAGTAGAAGCAGTCCATCAGTGGCACCCAGCAATGTCGAGTAGGTGCAGACACCATCAGGTGACATCATTTCAGTAGAAGCAGTCCATCAGTGGCACCCAGCAATGTCGAGTAGGTGCAGACACCATCAGGTGACATCATTTCAGTAGAAGTAGTCCATCAGTGGCACCCAGCAATGTCGAGTAGGTGCAGACTCCAACAGGTGACATCATTTCAGTAGAAGCAGTCCATCAGTGGCACCCAGCAATGTTGAGTAGGTGCAGACTCCAACAGGTGACATCATTTCAGTAGAAGCAGTCCATCAGTGGCACCCAGCATTGTGGAACAGGTGCAGACTCCAACAGGTGACATCATTTCAGTAGAAGCAGTCCATCAGTGGCACCCAGCAATGTGGAGTAGGTTCAGACTCCAACAGGTGACATCATTTCAGTAGAAGCAGTCCATCAGTGGCACCCAGCAATGTTGAGTAGGTGCAGACACCAACAGGTGACATCATTTCAGTAGAAGCAGTTCCATCTGTGGTACCCAGCAATGTTGAAGAGGTACAGACAGCAAGAAGTAACATCATTTCAGTAGAAGCAGTTCCATTTGTGGTACCCAGCAATGTTGAAGAGGTACACACAGCAAGAAGTAACATCATTTCAGTAGAAGCAGTTCCATTTGTGGCACCCAGCAATGATGAGCAGGTGCAGAGAGCAGTCCATCATATTCACCAGCACTGATCACACTGTTCATCACAGTTTATAAGCAGAAATTAAACATGTCCTATTGGCACCAATCAAGTAGAAAAAGTACAAGTAACAGTCCATAATATTTACTATCACTGATCACACAGTTCATCAGCAGAAATTAAACATTTCTAAGTGTCACACATCATGTTGAAAAGTGCAGGTAACAGTTCATAATATTCACCATCACTACTCAGACAGTTCAAGCATGAACAATAGTTTGAATGCACATACAAATGCTTTTACAATGCTCTTACACTAAACATACAAATCATAACAAACACACAAATGATATCAGATAATTGTCATATTACTATTACAAATACACAAACATCAGTAAACCTATAATATTTATGGGTGTCAGTGCAAGCCACTACAAACAAATAAAATAATATTTAGGAGATAGGTGGGTAGGATTAGGAAAGGAAAACACACAAAACGCACTCACTCATCTTTCATCCACATTAAGTACTACTGTGTAATTGAATAGTGTTAACTGTTTAAATGCAATTCTGTCAAAATTTCATGTTCATCATGTGTATCAAGTAATAGTGGCAGCAATGTATAACAGTCAATAATAGTTAAGTCAACGTCATAGTCATCATGTCAAGACCAATGTTTGCCAAGCCAGATCAATTGTACTGTTACTGAACAACTGTCAGTGTGCCAAGATATGCAAATACTTCCTCTCTCCAAAAAAATACATACTGCTTAGTGATTTAACAAAGTGTGTGTAGACAATCTTCCTTCCACTTTAGTGTTCTAGTCTGCTATCTTCATCCTCTTTGTTCCATTTAGACCAAAAAAAAAAAAAAATATGCACCTCACTTACTTTACCTCTTATACACCAAAACTCCAATCAACTTCATATAATCTCAATACCTCAATAATACCTCTTCAATACGTCGATACATATAAACCTTATTGCCAATATCATTTCACTTCCATAACAACTCTTTCCTCTCGTCAGTCTCCTCGAACAAGTACAGATAAAATCCTAATGCAAACCTCATCATCCCATACAATCCGAAGACACACTGTCAACACACAACCTCTGTGTAATCCATCTGCCCAAAATCTTCTACTCATTATGAATTATAAACAAAGAATGCATACATGACCTCTAACTGACTTAGTTCGAATAACTCTCAGTAATTAAGTACGATTACGGAGTGTGAATGATCCTAATATTTCACAGTGTGTACACCACTTCAAGAATTATGGCAAACAGAAGCAAATATGTGGACTATTTCTTGTGTCAAGTGTCACTTCCTATTTCAATTGCTCACGAAAAATGCAGTGTAATAACTGTGTTGGTATGTCATGTCGTTTGCTTCCTTCCTATTGGCATACATTTATACAGCTTTCATAAAACCTCCAGCTCATGTGACTTCTATGATGTTTCTTGTACTAAAGTCGCTCGTCGAATTACTGCAGTTCATTTTCTTATCTTAAAAATATAAGGCACTGAGCGTAAGCAAAACAAGCAATAGCGAGTAGATATTCCAGTAGTGAACAGAATGTCAACAAGTGGATGCAGCACAATTCTTACAACGAGGCTCTGCCAAATAAACAATCTATAATTAATGCAATAGTGTGACCTAAACTCTATGTTTGTACTCAGTATATCAGCATTTCTATATACCAAATTAAAGAGTAGTTATGACAACAAACAGAGATGTATAAGTATACAATCCATACGCATAGCTGCAAACATATCTTACGTAATAAACAGGTCATCAGCATCGTCTCACCGTAAGCAAATAAATGTTCATATGTAATCTTAATAAATAAACATGAAGGCGCAAGCAGATAAATCACAAAGTATAACTTACATACCTAACCACATCAGCACAATTAATCAGGTGACAATTATAATTTAAATAAATAAGCACAGCAGGCACATAATTAAAAAATATGACATCAGTGAAAAAGCAGTGCAGTCAAGCGATGCATAATATACACAAGTTACAACCCAGTTCATTAATAATCATTGTCAAAATCAGTTAACGTACGCAAGCACGTCGCTTCACAAGTAAATTCATAGAACATGAAATTAGTACAAAGTATGAATCACGTAATTGCGAGCAGCAAATTACGTCTAAAGTACGTACCTAAGTGGAAATATGTTACCTGAAAAATAAACTCAATTAATAGTTACCTTTTTTTAGTTTATTAGTTTCTTCTTGGAAATTACATTCTTCCTGAAAATTTCTCGATAGCAAGTCGTCTTAACGTCGGAGACACACAGAATTTACCTGAAGTTCTTAAGTATCTTATAGAACCGTATCCTGAAAAATACTGAATGTTAATACATAATTCATCAAGTCACTAAGGCTTTATACTGAATTTAGTCGGAGAAATTAGACTGTGTATTTATTTACGGCTGTCAGTGCATTCGCACTGAGCGCTCGATCAGCTGTAGGCGCGTGACGTAGGAAGTGATTGTTTGCGGTCAACGACTGCCCTGTGCGGCGCGCAGACTTGACTGTTGCTTTGAGTATATGCCGCCGCCAAAACACAGCGCGGTATCCTTGTACTCTCTGCGTGTTTACATGTAGCTGTTAGTTTCTCACAAGTATGTCATTCTACAAAAATTTTTCAAAAGTATATCATTCCACAAAAATTTTAACGTTAGATATATGATGTATTCCTTTAGAGCGTCGTGATTTAAGAGTTTCTGCTTCAACAGTGTTATCATGAATAATTTTGTGAATCCTATATGGACCGTTATAAAGCAGACAAAATTTGCGACACAAGCCTTTTCCTTTGTGAGACAATCGATGAGACTTAATTAACACTTTTTGACCAACTGACAAGATTTTTAAACGACCAGGACGCTTAGCTGATTTCTCTCTTCTAGCAGCCGCAGATGCAATCTTTTGTAGAGCCAGGTTGACAACTTCAGAATGCCGCAGTTTCCATGAAGGCGGAAAAGGAACGATTTCAGAAATGCGATTTGTCGGTGCTTTGTTTTTTAATATCAGTATAGGCGGTAAAGAAGTTGAGTCATTAGGAAGTTCATTCAGAATGTTTTGAAAAATATGAAGATACTGATCCCACGTTCTGGGATTCTGATGACAATAAAGACGACACAATTTATTGATTTCCTTCATCCATCTCTCTGAACCGTTAGATTGAGGGTGAAAAAGTGAAATGAAGATTGGTTTAATTTTACGACGCCGTAGAGTACGAAGCCAAATTTTAGAACGAAACTGTGATCCATTATCTGATATAACCTTATCAACATGACCAACTTCTTTAAGAAAATGGTTAATGAAAGCATTAGATACTGAACGAGCTGTTGCTTTGCGTAACGGTGTAAAACACACATATTTTGATGACAACTCCACTGCTACGAAAATGTACGCAAAACCATTAGTAGAACGAACCACTGGACCGAACAAATCAACTGCAGCCATGTCCTTTAATTT
The DNA here is from genome assembly GCF_023864275.1 of Schistocerca cancellata. NCBI lineage: Eukaryota > Metazoa > Arthropoda > Insecta > Orthoptera > Acrididae > Schistocerca > Schistocerca cancellata. The sequence continues at coordinate 389,916,426 of NC_064631.1, read as the reverse complement.
TGCTGGAATGATAGGAAACAATGGTGCTCTATGAGAAATTGTTGGCGGCTTAGCCTTTTGACATAATTTGCATTTGGCAAGAACAGATCGAATACGTTTTTCCATATTACTGAAGTAGCAATTTTCTCGCAATTTATGAAAGCATTTTCTGGGACCAAAGTGTGCATAACTGAAATGCGTATACCAAATCAGCTTATTAACCCACTCATCAGGAATACAAACTAACCAAACAGAGTTGTCGACCGATTTTCGTTTAAAAAGAACTTTCCAGATAGATCACAAAAACGAGGTGTGGCCAAATCGTCCAATTTAACAAAGCGTCGAAGAAAATTACAGACACCTAGAAAACTACGAACATCACGTTTTGTAGTAGGAACAGCATAATTTCGAATAGCGTCTAATTTTTCTGGATCAGGAAGAATACCTTCTGTAGAAATAATGTGACCGAGAAATTTCACCTGAGAACGACCAAATTCAGATTTTTCTAAGTTCACCGTAATGCCAACTCTTACAAAAATACGTAATAATGAATCCAAAATTTTGTTGTGCTCACTCCAAGAATGTTTAGCAATAAGAATGTCGTCAACATATGAAGTAATATTGTCACGATGATAAACGGGTAAAATTTCATTTAAGCTACGAATGAATGCTGCTGAAGATACAGTAAGTCCAAACGGTAATTTCCGAAACTGGTAACAGTTACCAAAGGCTAAAAAGGCAATATATTTTCTACAATCAGGGTGTTCTATTTGCCAAAAACTTGCGCGCATATCAATCGTGGATAAAACTTTAATTCCATGAAAATGTTGAAGAAGTTCATCTAAATTTTGTGGACGCTCAGTTTCAGGAATGATGATATTATTTATCTGTCTGGAATCCAGAACCAAACGAATTGATCCATCCTTTTTAAGAACAACGTGTAATGGGCTAGTATAAGGACTGACTGCAGGCTCAATAATGCCCTGATCTAACATGTACTGAAGTTCATTCTTAACCTTGTCTCTGTAAGCCAAAGGAATAGCGTACGTTTTCCCGCGAAATGGTGTGTGTTCTTTTACTTTAAATAAATATTGTAGGCCTTGTATAGTTCCTGTATGATGACTAAACACTGTAGCATGTGAAGTCAAAATTTGGTGCAGTTCTTCTCTTGCAACGTCATTTGGCACTTGAGCTTTCTTAACCTTTTCATTAATTAATACTTCGCTATTAATTACATCATCCATCGCGTCTCTGTATCTATTGTCATTATCATGAATGAACACACTGTCGTCATAATGCTCAATGAAAACATCAGAAGTAAGAAACCTGAAACATTTTGCATTTGACTCGGATCTTGTTAAACACTCGAAAAATTTCAAACATTTCGGCATTCCGGCAACAGTCAAATTCACACTTCCTTCTTTAAAGTTCAAAATTGCCTTATGTGCGTTAAGTAACTCCATACCTAATATAATTTGTGTACTGAGTAATGGAACAATAATAAAATTAGCAGAAAATTCGTATCCTTGACAATTGAACTTTAGGTTGGTCTGTTGTTTAACTTCTACACCTTTTCCAGAAATCGCTCCTCGAATTGTAGTTTTAGAAATAGGTAACACAGGACAGGCAATAGTCCTTTCACATATACGAAAAACTGATTCACTAATGACGTTCAATGGGCTCCCAGAATCTAAAACTGCAGTGAACTTATTCTTATCCACACATACTTCAACAACAGGATGTAAAAATGCGTCTACATTATTTTCCTTTTCGTCTAACAAAATGTCTCTCATGTCTTCCAGGCGTACGTGGTGTAAAGTCGTAGTGTCATTACTTTCTGAACCGTCTATATTGCTGCCAGAAGCCGAAGCTGCAAGTCATTGTCGATTGTTTGCGTCACGTCTTTGAGTATTCCCGTCATTCCGCGGATCCATTTCTACGATTTGCACTTGTCTCTCTGAAGTTCTGTCACGTGGAGGATGCCAATTAGGTCCCTCCTGTCTGTTAGATACAAATTCTTGGTTGTGTCTGTTATTAAAATTTCTGTTTTCCTGTCTGTCTGCATAACTACTTCTTGTGTAATTTCGACTGTCACTTCTGAAATTATTGTTGTATCTACTACCCTGGTTATTTCTGTAGTAAGAATTTCTATTACTGTATGAATAATTTCTGTCTTGATGATACCGATTACTGTTTCCGTATGATTGATCATTCCGGTAGGAATTACCGTTATTATTATTATTATTATTCGTTACAGTCAACTTTGGACTACGCTAAGCATCAGTCATTTCTTGTGCTTTTTCTTGCGTTCTTCCCAGTACTTCTTCATTTTTTCTGAGTGGGCTTCTTTACGTTCTTGCGACCAGGTTGTTCCCGTCTTCTTTGATTGCGTTCGGTCTTTGAATCCCTGTATTTTGTTGATGGCATTCCTATATTCAATTCTGTTGTAAACTGTCTCTGGTATAATGTTCATTTCTGCAATGTCTTCTTTTACTTCTTTCAGCCAGTTAATTTGTGTCTTTCTGCTTTCCATGTATTCCAGGATTTTCTTTGCCGTTCTTTCTGGTGCCATTCTTTTGACATGCCCATAGAAACTCAGTCTTCTCTTTTTAAAGGATGTTGTCAGTTTTTCAATTTTCTCGTATAACTCTTTATTGGATCGCAATTTATATTCCTTTCCATCCTTTTTAGGTCCTAAGATCTTTCTCAGTATTTTTCTCTCTTTTATTTCCAATTTCTCCAACAGACGTTTTCTGTTCAGTGGGATGCATTCAATCGCATACAAACTTTCTGGTTTTATTACCGCATTGTAGTGCCTGAGCTTGGCATTGATGGAGATGGACTTTTTATTGTATACATTTCGGCATAGCTGGTATGCCGTTTCCATCTTTATTGCTCTTTCCTGTAGTGAAACATTTGGTAACCCTGTCGGTGTAATTTCTGTTAGAACGTCTGTTATTAACATAAGGCTGGTATCTATTGTCCTGTCTGTTACGTCTGTCATTCTCAAAGTTACCCATATAACGCCCGTTCCGATCACTATCCCTTTTCTCTGAAAATCTATTGTAATTACTGTTACTGAAAAATTTACAGGAAGTCCCATCGTCATTGTCATACTCGAGTTCTTGTAGCAAAGTCTTAAAAGTCTCAATGTCGTCTTTACATCTTCCGGCTAAAGCAATTTGTCTTATGGATTGTGGCAGCTTAGTTAAACAAATGCGAATTAATTCAGTCGGGCTATAAGGGTTGGAAAGGAACTGATTCTTTCGAATCATGTCTTCAAAATATTCCGCTGGCGTGCGGAATTCAGACTGTTTGAAATTACGCTGCATAATAAGACTGTGTTTGACTCTGTCTTGCGTGTTTTCGGACCAATATGCCGATAGAAATGCATGATAAAAATCATTCAGATATTACAATCTCTAATGAGTGCGCGCATCCGCGTCGCCGGTTCGTTTTCTAAATATCCACACATAAATTCCAGTTTGTGACTTAGTGGCCAATTTGGTGGGAGTGCGTACATAAATTGATCTAACCATGAACATGGATGTATGTCATTCTTAGAATTGCGGAAGATCTTAAATTTGCGAACAGTCAAAAAGTGTTTATAGTCAAAGTTTTCGCCTCGTGGCGACAAAGACCTACCGCGTCTGTCCCAGTCCCAATGACGATTATTGTTAAATTCACGCGCCTGGCGCTCTCTTGTTGCATCCCGTAAATGAAACAAATTACTTTCTTCAAACCCCTCTGGTATCTGTGATTCTAAATTTCTTTTGCCGTCTTTTCCTACGATTTCGCCTTCAATCTGTTTGACTTGCTTTTTTAAAGCCTCAAACTCCCTTTTCACGCGTTCATTAAATTTTCCCTGATTTTCAACATGTTCATTTATGTTCTGGTATTCTTCGGTTTCTGCAAATGGCAATGGTGCTGTATCATCTGAATCTCTGTCTCCACTTAAACTAAGATTTGTCAGTTTATCTGAAATTTCCTCAACTCTTTCCGATAACTCACCTAATTGTTCTTTCTGTTTATTTACGTCTTCTGTAAGTGTCGCGACTCTGGTTTCAGTATTGACACATTTGGTAGTTAGCTGTTCATATTGTTGTGTTAGGTTATTTAATCTGTCATTTGGTACAGATTCCTCGATTCTCTCAAATAATTCTTCCTTATCCTTTGCACATTGTAAATTTAACTCTGAAAATTTCTGTACTATCACGCGATCTCTTTCTTCCTGTTCTCTATCCTGTTCCCTTTGTCTAATCTCTACTGCAACTAATCTATTATTATGAGAATTCAAAATCGGTTGTACTTCTTCTCTGATTTCTTTCTTTAACTCATCTTTCATATTTTTGAAACATGTCCCTATTCGTGAGTCTAACCGTGTTTCCAGTGTTCCCATATCAGTTTTTAATTCAGATCCCAAAGTTCCCATTTCGGTTTTAATTGTTCCTATTTGTGATCCCAGTGAGTCTAACCGTGTTTCCATTGTTCCCATCTGTGTTTTTAATTCAGATCTAAACTGTGTTTCCATTGTTCCCATATCTGTTTTAATTGTTCATATTTGTGATTCTAACCATGATCCCAAATTTAATATTGCACTCATCAACTGCTCCGTGTTAAGTTGTTCGAAATTCTTTTCGCCCCTAACACATCCCACAAAACTAACTTCCTTCTGCATAGCCATAAAGCTATCTGTGTTCGATACTGTTTCAGAATCTTCTATCGTTAATCTCGTATTCTGTGAATTTTCTGATTGAGAAAAATTTTGAAATGGTTCCGGACTATCTTCCCGACTTATTACATTGTTTTCCACTTCATTATCCATCACACTGTTCTCCTGTGTTAGCGCGTTCGCCATGTTAACAATTTCGTCGTTCTCACTATTCAACATTTTTGCCTTTTTCATTGAACGCGTAATCATTTACAAAATATAAAAAAAACTCGTCACTGTACGAAAATTACACACAATGACTCCTCATCTTCAACAATACCATTCACACGAAATATTTCCCTCAAACACGATTAATCGAACAATTGAAATAATTGCACCAACTCGTCAAACGCGTATACAAGGCAATAAAAATTAAATTTTGAAAAATACCATTAGAAGAATGCCAATTACCAAATCTACACATGCAAAATAGACTACAATTACTAAACTACAAATTACTACTACAATACTACTGTCTACTATTTTTACAATCAGAAGATTCCAAGGGACGATCCGAAGCAGCGGTCGCCACATGCATGGGGGCTTAATTTAAATATAAGGAATGCAAATATTTTTTTTTTGTAGCTGTCAGTCCGATTACGCAAGTCTCGTAAACGGCTGGCCCTGACTAGTTTTAGTACGCAATCTGACTGCTTAGAATGACAACAAAGAATGTAAGAAAATTTCTGTTAGCACAATTAATTAATTAAGTCCCCAGCAACTATAAAACCTACGAAACCAACAAAGCACAAGTGTAGCTGTTCTGTATGTGGTAGTATGACTCAACGCACATCTGGCACGGTTCTTCTTCAACAAGACAAGAATTTTTAAATACCAATTATACTGATGTCATAAAAGAAAATTAGAAATACTATAATTGTGCAACAAAACCAAAATTACACTCTAATACAAGAACACAAGCGAGATGCTTTGTTGACTGAACCTGTAATGATGCATTATTTAGGTCACTGAAATAATGAGAGAGAAAAATAAAAGTAGTTTGTTACCTTAATTTATATTGACGAAATGCACTCTGATCATTACAATGTCTCCATTAGAATAACATCTGCTATCTCTCCCATCAAATAGCTGCATAAAACATGGAACAAACACTCACTACTACCCCATCTCACTCCAACTTCAGCGACAAGCAGTGTCCACCACAACTTCTCGGCCAGAACTGCCTGCCGCTACGTCTCAATAAGCACTGCCAGTGGAGGCGGCGGAACAGTACTCTCTGGCGCGATCTTTGGCGCTGTGGCTCAGTGTAGCCACCTTTCAACACACGTATCATTGATGATATAAGAATAGCATAGGTAACAGAAGCTTTTCTCACTTAAAGAAATCTGTTAACATAGGCCGTACACTAGAAATAGAATGAATTTTCGGAACACAGCATTGTGTGGAAGTAAATCATAGACTGTGAGAAAACATAAAAAACGAGAATCGAAGCAGTCGAGTTATAACAGAAGAACGCTGAAAATTAGGTTATCAACAGAACTGGGAAAGAAAAGATTATATAAAGTGCAATAAACAGAACATGGGATACAGTGGTAGGACTTGTGTTAGGACGATAGGAAATAATTTCAGTTGTACTAGCGGGAGCTACAGATTGGAAAAACTGTAGGAGCAGCATTATTTTGTTTTTATCCATTATATTACAGGTGGAACAGCATGTAAGAGCGGCTCTGAGATGAAGGGGTTGGCACAGGTGAGGTGTTCGTGTATGCCCACATGAGATGATGTGAAGACTAATGAGATGAACAAACTCGTGTGGCAGCCATCTACGCTCCACCAGAAGAAATGTAACAGAACGACATACCTCCGTGGCAACCTGTAGGGAAACTTTCTTAAGGTACAATTTGTGATAATGGCAATTTCGCTGTGAAAAGGAGAGTAGTGCAAACGCCTTCCAAACTCCCATGGTACATCTACATCTACATCTACATCCTCTCGGACAGTCGCGCTAGTTAGCCGCACAGTCTCAGGCTCCTTGCCACACTTCGCGCTGCTCCCACGTTGGAGGTTCGAGACGTCCCTCGTGGTTGGGTGTGTGTCTTGTCCTCAGCATACGTTATTTTCAGTTAGATTAAGTGACGTGTAAGCTTAGGGACCGATGACCGCAGCAGGTTGGTCCCATAGTCTCTTACCACAAATTTCCAAATTTCTACACGGGTACTCTGCGAATCACACTTAAGTGCCTGGCAGTCGCCCTTCGACGAACAGCGGAGCACTTCATGAGACGTGGTTCTTCGTTATACAACTGCAGAGGACGTCAACATAACGCGTCAATTACATATATTTCGTGACATCGTTACGTATTTGAGATGAGCCACGTCATAATTTCAAAATATTTAGGGCAGGTCCACATCGGTCTGATAAATGGCAAATAAGAACCACAGTGACACTCATACAGGTATTTACCTTCGAAGAATAATCTCTAATACAAAACTGGTCGAGGGGAAGTCTGACCATGATTACGAGGACCGCACCAAGTAGCGTAAAGGTAGACAGTGTCCTTATATCGAATTGGAGCTTCTTTACAATACCGGAGCCTAGTTGCAAAGGGATTGTGGCTATGTTGTTGCCTACTTCATGCACACAAATAACCTAGTCATGCATGTCGTCTCTGTTACCTGTTTCAACAACGGCCAATACAGTAAAATAAGATAAGTTATAATATAGGATAATATACCAGAAATTCCCCAAGACTTCACTTCCTACATTATATTACTAGTTGTCGTCATTTATGGGGCCAAAATATAGTTTCAGGTTCAAGAGAATTTTAATTCTGAAGCCCAAGTTAATTTTTTAAGTGAATGTTAGTTTCAGGAAGATTTTATTGTTCGACTAGAATCTAGTTTTTTAGACGGTCTTAGTTTTCCAGAGAAACCTTGTTTACAAGACAATCTTAGTTTCCAAAATGAGTTTAGATTCTATTGAGGAATTTAGCCAAAAGAAGGGTTTATCTTTACACACGGGGTTGTTTTCAATGGGTATGTTAGTAATGGAGAAGAGGTTGTATTCGGTTCTGTAGTTCTGTGATTCTTTTACACATGCAGAAACTTTGTCGCGTGCATTGTATGTCATTACTCCCTCCATAGGAAATAAAAACTGCATGAGAAGGCAGTTATTTGGGACAAGTAGTACATCCAGCGAAGGCATTGATGTTAAGCACAAGATGGGCTAGTAAGGGAGGAAGGATGATAAAAAAGATGGTAAAATCAACTGTTTGCAAGAAGCAAGCTATCCGGTTTCGTAACCTGGAAAAGGTTATTTGTAATCACACTGTAATTACATTGCAAATCCTCAGTTCATGTATGGCACAAGTACATCCCGAAAATCCTGAAGAGAACTGTTATTTCCACTCAGTTACCTGTGGCTACACCAGCACTGTCTTAAGTAGGGTAATGTTTTAGCTATCCTTTTATGAATAACAAATCTATTGGTCATACAGTAACACTAAAACGTGAAATTTGGACTATTGACTGTTCAGCCCATGTGTATACTTAAACTAAAAATATGATCAGGGCGTTCATACTTTTCCTTTCGTTAAGCGGATCTGTAATGATCGAATTGCAGAGTTTTACTGTCACTCTGATCACCAGCGAGCAGACCTCACTGTTGTTCTCTGTTAATGGCGCTAATTCGTACAGACTGTATCGAAAGTGACTACGAACTACGAGCTAAGGTTGAAAATGAAAATGTGTTGTTGTGTTATATCACATGAAGTTTAGCGCCAGGAACAGAACAAAATTTCGTGACAGACTTTGTGGGAGCATGTCGCACGTGGAGATGCAGGTAAGTTCATTGGGGTATGGAGCGCTGGTTTTTTCCCGACTGAGGGTTGGTTAGGCGCAAACTTATTTATCTACGCTATTTAAACCTTTTTTCTTTTATTTTTCCCAGCTATAATTTGATTAACAAGTAACCTTCAAATTAGAAGCGAATGTGGAACATCCAACGTCTCTGAAGTGAATACGGCACCCAATGTCAAAACCTGATCCAGCTCGAGCAGCGCGGAGTCTGTAGTAACGATGGCGCGAACCGTGTAACACCTGAAGGCGTAAGACAAATGGAAAATGAAACCTCAGTCGTTCTTAAACACAGAGATGAATAAATGACATGTCTCACTCCAACTAACAGCATCACTGGCGGACAACATTTAAAACCACACCAAATAAAAACATCGAACGAACAATGATCTAAAGACACGAGCAGAAAGGCATCCAGAAATCATTAAATAAAGACGTCAAAAAAAAGATCTCAATGAACATTAAATGTGAAAGCAACAACGCACTTACGATTAATAAAAATTCAGAACACAGTAGTTACCAACGTGACACATAAATTACCATGTACTCGCCAAATAATAACGGTTGCCTGGCATTAGTAGATACACCACTAACCGCTCACTAAGCTACACCTAAGCAAGAGCACTCACTTAAAATTCCTTAACTTTAATAATAATGACGTCACCAACGGCTACGTCATCAGCAATTTATCGTACCGTATCATTCAACTGTTAGGTGACACCCCGCCATATACTAATCGGCAATAGCCGTAGCTTAACCTAGATTCCTAATTTAGAGTAGGGACTTAGCCCCTTTGTAGCTAAACAAGTTGTAGGCTGATCAGCATTGACATTAGGAGAGGTCTAACAGCTCTTGCAGTGGGATTTTACTGTTGAAAACTCAGGATACTCAGTGAGCAAGGCGGGCAACTTCGATAACAAATTCACGTACATTGTCCCGAACAAGCAACACAAGGGAACAACTTGAACTAAATACGCACACATGCGTACCTCAACAGAACCAACAGGGGTGAGAAAGATTCATACTTCGTAGCCATCAAGAAAGTGGTTTCTTACAACGAACCAAAACACCCAGTGGCAAAACTGAAGCCAAGCACAGATCAATATACGGGAACGACTTAAAATAAAGACACAGATGATGTTTTGTCAATACACAAGTAGTACCAAAAACCAGACAAAAATACTCAAGGCAGACGATGTAACCATTTAACCTCCGTGAGAGACACGCACAGGAAACGAGACTGAATTCATTTCATAGAACACTACGAAGTGAATCGCAATTGTCGTTCGGTCACGGCTGTTGCAGACCACACGCCCCCGGACAGTGTAAACAGGGACACATCCGATCCAGTACAATTCAAAAAGCAGTGGCGCATCCTGTCGACATTAGGACAACCTCATCCAACTATACTTGTTCAAGCTTCCACACAGTACACAAGCTAGACTTGTCCACTTCTTCCCGAATGACGCGCAAAATTCATTACTCCCAACAGTTTACCTCACTAATCATATTATGGGACATCTGCTACAGAGAATCATTGTAAGCGTTCAGTCGGATTCCACCGTCTACAGAAAATCTCAGTACACAATGGAAAGTACAAAACACCAGACAGGTAAACTACAAGTAACTAATCTTCCTTTCGGTTTACGTACGAACAGAAAGAATAGGACGGGATATATTACTGAGTGGGAACAGAGAGGATCACTGAAGTCTCCGCTGACACATTTGGAGGTCAAATAATCGGTTCCTGCAGCAGGAAGCTGAACTTTGTTTGATACGATATGTTACAGGTTGGCTTGTATTTCACAATCCATATGCGAGTAGCCAAGCCGTGTGGCGGCTGAGAGAAACAAATAGAAAACGGTTCCACTTGCAGAACAATTCTGCTCAGTATCTTTACTCCTATTTCGTTCCACGTGACTAAACTTACTGTGCGAATGGTAAAATTATTGAAATATGAAATCAGTATAAGAATTCAATTAATTCCACCACCCGAATACCTCGATTGGAAGTTAATGGTACAAAATATTAATCAAATAATCTATTAGTCCCTGATCTCCCTAACGTTTCACTGAAAAGGGACATGTAAATGTCCGAAATTATCAACCACATGCCACTGTGGAAACAATCGGCAACCGAACCACAATTAATCTCCCTAGACGTGGTGATTAACCAAGAACACACATGCTCACTGGTGCAAACATCAGACTGACAAGTATTAACAACTAATCCTTCCCGTGGTTCACATCCAGGAAAGAAATGCAAATCTTCCTAATCACCAACTACGCGATATAACAGAAACACTCGACATCGAATGAAACGAATTTCCGAAGATGGCTCTGAGAACTATGGGACTTAACATCTGTGGTCATCAGTCCCCTAGAACTTAGAACTACTTAAACCTAACCAACCCAAGGACATCACACACACCCATGCCCGAGGCAGGATTCGAACCTGCGACCGTAGCAGCAGCGCGGCTCCGGACTGGAGCGCCTAGAACCGCACGGCCACCGCGGCCGGCCTTTCCGAAGACGTGATTCCCAATTTACTAGGAACACGCACGCTCACTAAACCAACAGCAAAACCACGCATACTTCAGCTTGCTGATCATTACAACAAGATAAAAATTCTAACTACAACTGGCATAAGGGAAAAACCCTAGTCAATACCTTATCAGTTATATTAATCCGCAACTGCGATACATGTAGTGCAAAGTAGACGTGGAGGGGGAGAGGTGAAAGGGAAGAAACTAATGACATCACCTGCATCGGGGTCCGCACCTGGTAGCTGAGTGACCAGCGCAACGGAATGTCATACCTAATGGCCCGGCTTCGATTCCTGGCTGGGTCGGAGATTTTTTTCCGCTCAGGGACTGGGTATTGTGATGTCCTCATCATCATCAGTTCATCCCCGACACGCAAGTCACCGAAGTTTCGTCAACTCGAAAGACTTGCACCAGTCGAACGGTCTACCTGGCGGGAGGCCCTAGCCACACGGCAGTTTCATTTATTACCAGCATCGGAACTTCATGCGCAATAGCCAGAGTGAAAATTGGTACCTGACTGGGACTCGGATCCAGGATTTCCTGGTTACTACGGACGTTAAAGTAACCTCTGGTGTACTACAGGGAGTGTTATGGGACCATTGCTTTTCACAATATATATAAATGACCTAGTAGATAGTGTCTGAAGTTCCATGCGGCTTTTCGTGGATGATGCTGTAGTATACAGAGAAGTTGCAGCATTAGAAAATTGCAGCGAAATGCAGGAAGATCTGCAGCGGATAGGCACTTAGTGTAGGGAGTGGCAACTGACCCTTAACATAGACAAATGTAATGTATTGCGAATACACAGAAAGAAGGATCTTTTATTGTATGATTATATGATAGCGGAACAAACACTGGTAGCAGTTACTTCTGTAAAATATCTGGGAGCATGCGTACGGAACGATTTGAAGTGGAATGATCATATTGTTGGTAAGGCGGGTGCCAGGTTGTGATTCATTGGGAGAGTCCTTAGAAAATGTAGTCTATCAACAAAGGAGGTGGCTTACAAAACACTCGTTCGGCCTATACTTGAGTATTGCTCATCAGTGCCGGATCCGTACCAGGTCGGGTTGACAGAGGAGATAGAGAAGCTCCAAAGAAGAGCGTCGCGTTTTGTCAGAGGGTTATTTTGTAAGCGTTACGGAGATGTTTAGCAAACTCAAATATCAGACTCTGCAAGAGACGAGCTCTGCATCGCGGTGTAGCTTTCTGTCCATGTTTCGAGAGGGTGCGATTCTGGATGAGGTATCGAATATGTTGCTCCCCCTTACTTATATCTCCCGAGGAGATCACGAATGTAAAATTAGAGAGATTCGAACGCGCATATAGGCTTTCCGACAGTCGTTCTTCCAGCGAACCATACGCGAGTGGAACAGGAAAGGGAGGTAATGACAGTGGCACGTAAAATTACCTCCGCCACACACTGTTTGGTGGCTTGCGGAGTATAAATGTAAATATAGATGTAGATGTGGAGCCACTGTGCCCCCCGGGCAGAGTAAAATATCGCAAATGTGCAGACAATCTCGGCACGCCCCTGGCCGACTCACTTTCCTACCTAGGGCCATCTTCTTGCAGATCCCTCTTTAGAGAAACTTGTCAATAAAAAACAAACGGTATTTGTCAACAATGTCCCTCTGCAAGACCTCTCTATTGCACAGCAGAAGAGAGTGCTGCAGTCCACGTAAATCAAACTCTTGAGCCAAATTGTAGTACTTAAAATGCTTTTTGATAAACTAGAATCTGCCGTCCACTATTTTCAGTGAATCAATAACATTACGCTGTAATGAGCATTTCATGCTAAACACCGTTACTGAAAACACAAAACCTCTAACAGGTGATTTTCTAACGGAAAACTTGGCAGTGTAACTGATGATGCGAGGCCGAAGCCGTGTGATTCACGATCGGTATGGATAAACGCACTCCGATTCTCTGATTAAAGTACTACGTCTTACACATTTTTTGAACAACCAGATCAAGCGTAGTGCATTTGATTCAGTTAAGTTAATGATTTGCGCTCAGGATCGAATCATGATGTTGAATCTATGTGGCTGAAGTCATTCTATATTATCCTGTCAGAGAGGACCAAATGAGTAGACAGAACTGCCTAGACGTCCACTGTCATATGCTCGCCTCCTACAACCACTAGCTGTCTGCCTACAACATATTAATGAAAATTTTGTCTATCATGTATTAATGATCCCCCATTCAAACTAAAGTGTTCCTTGACACCTCTGTTGTTTACGATTTGAATCTGGTTTTATGTAACCGCCAACGGTAGATTGAATGCGTATATGTCGGTTTTCAACGGTGATGTAATTTTAAAAGGAGTGTTGATGATGTTACAAACCTACGAGCTCTAGGCTAATTCTTTCATTCTGGTCTTGCCAGTTAATACCTAAATGGCGAATGTCGCGAATTTGCATCGTACCAATGTTGTGCTAATAATTGGAAGGTTAACAGTTTTTGAGCGCCAGTGCTGGTGCGTGCTAATTGAGCACGCACTTATCTACGCTTCTCCTGCGTGTTTCGGGTACCTGTAAAGCAGCACCATTTTTTACTTTAGTGTTTCATCTAGAAATATATTTCGGCATTAAGGGGATAACTACTGTGACAGTTAATTTTGGAATATTTTTGTAACTACTCATTTAAGTGGTACTACCTTGAATTGTTTTTTATTGATTGTGATTGGGGTTAATATGCATTGTGGTAATAGAATTGTAAGGCTAACTGGGGTTTCTTTCTTATTTGGCATTTATTTCGAAAGTATACTTTTTTTCTGATAATAAAGTAACTGTGTTTTCGAATGTTGCTTCGCAAACCTCTCGAACCGGTGTCATCACTCACTCCTACTGTCACAGTTATATTCTTCAGGGGAAGTGCGGGAGCATACCTCCCCCACTTTACGTAGTTTTCGTGTTAGATTTCTTAGTGTTTTCTTGATCGTTTAGAACAGAAAGCGCCCTAAAACCGTCTTTGTTTGTTTCGCGGCCGTTAGCCACTAGTCACTTGAATCAGCAGTTGTCTTGTGACAGCCAGAGCGAGAGCACCAGCAGCAGCGAGTACTGTTTGTATAAAGCGTTTTTGTACTTATTTGCTGCGCTTAGCTTTTAAATAGTTTTTCTGGGAAAACCTAGCGTAGTTTTCGCGTCTCGTATTTCAGTGAGTGTTTCTTGATTATCAGAGTAACTCATCAGAAGATTATCTTGGGAATTTGTCACCGTATAGGGTAGGGTAAACATAGTCATGTGTAGGGACTGTGGTTGTTGTGAGCGGACGCAAGGAGAATTGGCCACTCTTCGGGGGCAGGTGGAGGCTTTGTCTGTTAGGCTCATCGAGCTCGAGGCGCAGGCGTCGGCTCGTAGTGGCGTTGGGGCAACTGTGGTGAGACCTATGCCTACTTCGGTGGCCTTGGAATCACATGCAACCCCTGATGTCGCTGCGTCTTCCGGCAGTGAGCATCTTACCGGTCAGCCATCACTCCAGGGTGAATGGCGGACAGTGGTGGGCTCTCGCGTGCCTGGCCGAAAGGCGAAGGTGGGATCTGGCCGCGTGGCAGCTGCCTTACCCCTTTCCAACAGGTACGGGGTGCTTCCTAGTGGTGATGACATCGTTTCCGAGCCACCACAGGATGCCTCGCCTGTTGGGCCAGTGGCCGATTCTCCGGCAAGGTCCCGACAGTCACAGAGGGCGGGCCTATTAGTTATAGGGAGCTCCAACGTTAGGCGGGTTATGGAGCCCCTCAGGAAAATAGCGGGTAGGTCGGGGAAGAATGCCAGTGTGCACTCGGTGTGCTTGCCGGGGGGTCTCGTCCGTAATGTGGAGGAGGCCCTTCCGGCAGCTATTGAACGCACTGGGTGTGACCGGCTGCAGATAGTAGCACATGTCGGAACGAATGACGCCTGCCGCTTGGGTTCTGAGGCCATCCTTGGTTCCTTCCGGCGGCTGGCTGATTTGGTGAAGACAACCAGCATCGCACGCGGAGTGCAAGCTGAGCTTAATATCTGCAGCATAGTGCCCAGAGTCGATCGCGGTCCTCTGGTTTGGAGCCGTGTGGAGGGTCTAAACCAGAGGCTCAGACGACTCTGCGACTATAATGGTTGCAAATTCATCGACCTCCGTTATTGGGTGGAGAACTGTAGGGCCCCCCTAGACAGGTCAGGCGTGCACTACACACCGGAAGCAGCTACTAGGGTAGCAGAGTACGTGTGGCGTGCACACGGGGGTTTTTTAGGTTAGAGGGACCCCCCCCCCCCTTGGGCGAAACGATAAAATACCTGACGGCTTACCAGAGAGGACATTATCATCGTTGATAAAGAACGTCCGTCCTCAGAGACCAAAAACAGGAAAAGTTAACGTAATATTGGTAAACTGCAGGAGTATCCAGGGCAAGGTTCCTGAATTAGTATCTCTTATTGAAGGAAATAGTGCGCATATAGTATTAGGAACGGAAAGTTGGTTAAAACCGGAAGTGAACAGTAACGAAATCCTAGACACAGAATGGAATATATACCGCAAGTATAGGATAAACGCCAATGGTGGAGGAGTATTTATAGCAGTAAAGAATTCAATAATATCCAGTGAAGTTATTAGCGAATGCGAATGTGAAATAATCTGGGTTAAGCTAAGTATCAAAGGTGGGTCAGATATGATAGTCGGATGCTTCTATAGACCACCTGCATCAGCAACCGTAGTAGTTGAGCGCCTCAGAGAGAACCTGCAGAACGTCGTGAAGAAGTTTCGTGATCATACTATTGTAATAGGGGGAGACTTCAATCTACCAGGTATAGAATGGGATAGTCACACAATCAGAACTGGAGCCAGGGACAGAGACTCTTGTGACATTATCCTGACTGCCTTGTCCGAGAATTACTTCGAGCAGATAGTTAGAGAACCAACTCGTGAAGCTAACGTTTTAGACCTCATAGCAACAAATAGACCGGAACTTTTCGACTCCGTGAATGTAGAAGAGGGTATCAGTGATCATAAGTCAGTGGTTGCATCAATGACTACAAGTGTAATAAGAAATGCCAAGAAAGGAAGGAAAATATATTTGCTTAACAAGAGTGATAGGGCACAAATCGCAGAATATCTGAGTGACCATCATCAAACGTTCATTTCTGAGGAAGAGGATGTGGAACAAAAATGGAAAAAATTCAGAAACATCGTCCAGTACGCCTTAGATAAGTTCGTACCGACTAAGGTCCAAAGCGAGGGGAAAGATCCACCGTGGTATAACAATCATGTACGAAAGGTACTACGGAAACAAAGAAAGCTTCATCATAGGTTTAAGAGTAGTCGAATCATAGCTGATAAGGAAAAGCTGAACGAAGCGAAAAAGAGCGTAAAGAGAGCAATGAGAGAAGCATTCAACGAATTCGAACATAAAACATTGGCAAACAATCTAAACAAGAACCCTAAAAAGTTTTGGTCATATGTACAATCGGTAAGCGGATCTAAATCCCCTATTCAGTCACTCGTTGACCACGATGGCACCGAAACAGAGGACGACCGAAGAAAGGCAGAAATACTGAATTCATTGTTCCGAAACTGTTTCACTGCGGAAAATCGTAACACGGTCCCTGACTTCAGCCGTCGCACGGACGCCAAAATGGAAAATATTGAAATAAACGATATCGGAATTGAAAAACAACTGCTATCACTTAGTAGCGGAAAAGCATCCGGACCAGACGAGATACCCTTAAGATTCTACAGTGATTATGCTAAAGAACTTGCCCCCTTTCTATCAGCAATTTATCGTAGATCGCTGGAAGAACGTAAAGGACCTAGCGACTGGAAGAAAGCGCAGGTCGTTCCCATTTTCAAGAAGGGTCATAAATCAGATGCGAATAATTATAGGCCTATTTCGCTTACGTCAATCTGTTGTAGAATAATGGAACATGTTTTGTGTTCTCGTATTATGACGTTCTTAGATAATACAAATCTCCTTCATCATAACCAACATGGATTCCGCAAACAGAGATCATGTGAAACTCAGCTCGCCCTATGTGCCCAAGAAATTCACAGTGCCGTAGACACTGGCGAGCAGATTGATGCCGTACTCCTGGACTTCAGGAAGGCATTTGATACGGTTCCGCACTTACGTTTAGTGAAAAAAATACGAGCTTACGGAATATCGGACCAGGTTTGTGATTGGATTCAGGATTTCCTAGAAGAAAGAACTCAACATGTCATTCTTAACGGTTCAAAATCTGCAGATGTAGAGGTAATTTCGGGAGTACCGCAAGGAAGCGTGATAGGACCTTTATTGTTTACAATATACATAAATGACTTAGTTGACAACATCGGTAGCTCCGTGAGGCTATTTGCAGATGACACGGTTGTCTACAAGAAAGTAGCAACATCAGAAGACTCGTACGTACTCCAGGAAGACCTGCAGAGGATTAATGCATGGTGCGACAGCTGGCAGCTTTCCCTAAACGTAGATAAATGTAATATAATGCGCATACATAGGGGCAGAAATCCATTCCAGTACGATTATGCCATAGGTGGTAAATCATTGGAAGCGGTAACGACCGTAAAATACTTAGGAGTTACTATCCGGAGCGATCTGAAGTGGAATGATCACATAAAACAAATAGTGGGAAAAGCAGGCGCCAGGTTGAGATTCATAGGAAGAATTCTAAGAAAATGTGACTCATCGACGAAAGAAGTAGCTTACAAAACGCTTGTTCGTCCGATTCTTGAGTATTGCTCATCAGTATGGGACCCTTACCAGGTTGGATTAATAGAAGAGATAGACATGATCCAGCGAAAAGCAGCGCGATTCGTCATGGGGACATTTAGTCAGCGCGAGAGCGTTACGGAGATGCTGAACAAGCTCCAGTGGCGGACACTTCAAGAAAGGCGTTACGCAATACGGAGAGGTTTATTATCGAAATTACGAGAGAGCACATTCCGGGAAGAGATGGGCAACATATTACTACCGCCCACATATATCTCGCGTAATGATCACAACGAAAAGATCCGAGAAATTAGAGCAAATACGGAGACTTACAAGCAGTCGTTCTTCCCACGCACAATTCGTGAATGGAACAGGGAAGGGGGGATCAGATAGTGGTACAATAAGTTCCCTCCGCCACACACCGTAAGGTGGCTCGCGGAGTATAGA
The DNA here is from genome assembly GCF_023864275.1 of Schistocerca cancellata. Classification (NCBI taxonomy): domain Eukaryota; kingdom Metazoa; phylum Arthropoda; class Insecta; order Orthoptera; family Acrididae; genus Schistocerca; species Schistocerca cancellata. The sequence continues at coordinate 389,898,247 of NC_064631.1, read as the reverse complement.
TGTAGATGTAGATGTAGACCTGAACTCCTTCACTGCACTACTGAGCTTTTTCCGCACAGCCCGGAAAATGACGCCCTTGGAACTCGCACATGCCAACAGTTCTAGTAACCTACCTATCGTACGATAACATGCAAAGCCCCTAAGAATATGGCGAGACATGCGAACAGTACTAAGTGTCGGTAGAGATACGGTCATGAGAGTCTCAGCTCTGGACTGACTGCTTCTAAATCACAGATCCTGGGATCAACATGACTATTTGACACGTCAGAAGGGTCAAAATGTGAATGTGAGCAGTACACTTAAACTAGAGGTGTGCGGACTTTCACTCTCCTCTTTGAATGATGTATATGATGCTAAGAATCCATGCTGTGATATTCCTCAATTGTGTCATCAACGATATGTTGCAGGTATTAATAGCTGCAAAATGTGGAAGTCCAGATTGGACATTGGAATGTACTGCTCACACCTACATGTGGAGCCATCTGTGTCAGCTATTATTACAGCGCCTTAGGAAATTGCTAAACGGTGCAATAATTGAGTGAATATGTTTATAAGAAATTCTAAAGTTTCTCTCTCAATTTTCATGATAGAAACCACGTGCATCACAGTCACAAAATAGAAAATATGTTTTTCTGATTTACGGGAATCGTAGCATTGCTCTGCTGTTTGACAGTTCGTTTTCTTTTGATGAATTGTGACTGACGCACAACATATAGAACTAAAATGTAATTAGACACCAAAGTGAAGCAGTTAATGTTAAACACATTGCGAGAGTTGAGAACAGAATCAGTTCTGTTTGTTGTGCAAACAGCATTGTGCTGACGCTGGGAGTGTGAGGTGGTACGCAGCGAAGAGAGCCTGTGAAATAATAACAGTGCTCATCGCTGTGCGAAACGCGCTGTGTGCACTTTTTTGCGCTCTCATAATGGTGACATTGTTTCTTTAATCAAACACTGGGCGGTAACGCTTCTCCGGAACTGGCGCCAGCGGTACAGCGGTTCTAAATGGACGCCTAAATGAGGTCCTGTGCGCGACCACCGCCGCGCCGGCTGTACAATACTGCACAGAGCTTCGGTGTCACAGAGAAAATCATACGCTTTCCACAATGTCGCAGAGCCGCCATCAAGCGTATGTCTCTATGTGCGCTAGCACTGTATGTGGTTTTAGCGCCCACTAAAACACTGAGCCACGGTAATAGCACTCTTAATGTGTCCATGTATTTTTATCGTCGGAACAAAGTAATTCAGGAGCCTCAGGTGCTGTACAAAAGGTATCACAGTGCAATATTGGAGAATACACGTACAGGCAATAAGGAAATAACGGTATATAGCATGAATTTTGGCAGAAAAATGGTCCGAAATGGGGAATGTAATAAAGAGAGCTGTTTTATTCACTGGAAAACATCTATAAGTAATGTGTTATGACGAAGAATTTTCCCTGGACTGTTTGAGTATTCAGTTAGTTTTAAAATACTAGTGGATTCATTAAGCGTGTGACGCATTTATATCAGAAGGAAAAATAACCAATATTTGCATGAAATGAAATAATTGAAATGAAGACAGCGCATAACCGAAACAGTATGTACGACCCCAGTGATACACGCCAGTCCAGTGCACGTCTCATGTGTTAATCATAATCTATTGAAAATCATTACTGTCTGAATTCTATTCTTATCAATTATTAAAACAGTTAACATCGAAATACCTCACGGGTGAATTAGCAGTTGTCATGTGAGTGTCCGATGGGTACAAAATTCGGCAGATGACGTTAAAGTCATCAGGTGCGCTGATGAACTGACTGATGGGAGGCCGTCACCGCACTTTCTTCTCCTGGCCCTCGTCCTCCGATCTGCCGCTCTTTCAGGCGTCCGTGCCCAGTATCCATAACCTCACTGTCCCGCCGACACAGTGCTCCGTCCTAGATTCGCTCTCAGATGTGCGTACTGGCGGCTACCCTACTATGTCCATTAGCATATCAGTGATTACCAGCATCGAGCTGTGTACTTTTAAATTCATTCCATTTCATTTCTAGTCGCTGCTAAGCATGTAATATTCTGTGTAATGTCGCTGGCTACGTGATGAGCCCGGCTGGGCGCATTGGCCCAAGCCAATATCTTGGTCTTGAGACCATATACCCTGTTAGTTGCGGCTTGTCTCTCGGAGGAAAGTATCAGGAGAGGAGATGAGCTAAATTCTCAGGGCAGACTGCGAACGGTGACCTGGGCGTTTATGCAGTGCCACATGGCCAAAACACATTCTGAGGAATCTTGTTTTTGGCTGACGAGTCACCTTCAGAGAACGCTGCGCCAGGGAAGTCAATGACAGAAGAAAATATCAGAGTTCGGTGACAAGTAACGGACCTGCATTGAGGAAAGGGATTCTTTGTGTTTTGTAAAGGAGTGATCCGACTTCCTGGCGCAATTTTTCGTAGGGTGCGTAACAAAATGGTTCAAATGGCTCTGAGCGCTATGGATCTTAACTGATGAGTCCCCTAGAACTTAGAACTACTTAAACCTTACTAACCTTAAGACGTCACACACATCCATGCCCGAGGCAGGATTCGAACCTGCGACCGTAGCGGTCGAGCGGTTCCAGACTGTAGCGCCTACAACCGTTCGGCCACTCCGACCGGCGGGGTGCGTAACGTCTGGCGTAAAAGAACTGTAGGTCACCCCATCAGTTAATTTAAAAAAAATTGAGTAGTGAGACAAGCGTATTGGGTGAAGTTTAAAATGTGGCAGAGGAGAGGAAGAGTATCTCAGGCTTGGTTAGGAAATGCGTAGTTTGGTGTCTAGTGATTTGTTAATGTTGTTGAACTTCGGCTCTGACCAGTATTTTGCAGAGCCCTTTTCACTGACTCATGGTGACTCTTAGACAGGAGAAACGAACTTAATGTCGATGGAGAACGCAATTTCGTTCAAGGTTCGGTGGAGAGCAGTTCTTCTGGAGATCGTGAGGAGAGCACTAAGACGCGGGATATGAGAGAGCACACACTTCGTCTGGAGGTCTGATGTGTCGCGGTCTGCAGCTCACTGCTCTGCGCGCTCCGAGTTTTGAAATAGCGAAAATCGCTGACTCAGCGAGCTAGTTAGGAGAAATTTATCATGCGTTTCTAGGCACGCTGTTAGGATCAGATAAATTTCGCGAATCCAATACTTCTCTGGAGTTTCATTCACTACTCGATCAGCAATGTTATTTGCTTCTGCGTATTTCTGTTCTTCTGGTGGATTCGGGGTACCACTGGGTGCCGACCGCGAATTTGTCTTTCCATAATCCTGCTACACAAGCTGCGAAATGGTGGCGGACTAAAATAGTGCTCCAGGAAGCGCAGAATAAATTCCTTTTATTTCCGTCGGTGATTGGAGAACGTTTTGTCCTTAGACTACCAGTTTCCGTCAACAGCGACCACCATCAGAGCTGCAGAAAAACAGGGGAAAATGAACAGTACAGATAAGATTAAATCGTAAACAAATAAAATGCGCCATAACGAAAAAATTTTACTTCCATGGATGTGGCAATATGCGTTTAAAATATGACGGGGCATACCGCTTTTGCGTTACGTGAGGCCCTCTGGTGGTTAAATTCCTCCAGCTTCTCTTGCCTATGCTGCATTCTAGCGCCTACTCCTACAGAGGTCGTTAATTACTTACTTTAATTTTTTGTTTTGGTCATTTTCAAGTCTTTTCCAATCCTATCAACTTTGTGTTATTTTACTAGCTACAGAAGCTTCTTCTCGTGTGTTTCATCTAAAACTGATCGCAAGAGCGTTTCAGATACTCATATTATCACTTAACGACTTGGTTTAAACGATTTTGAAATCAATAGTCTTTTAATCATTGCATTTTACCACTGTAATAACTTATACACATGGCGAGCCCACTATACACTTTATCTATTGCACTATTCATTTATTGCTTTCGGTACAATCGTATACTTGAAAAATATGTCTGGATTTTCAGTAGCTGCATCTAACGAGACATGTTTTGCGGATACTGTACTGTAGTTTGTTATGCGCAGTAAAACTATCAACAGTATGACCCCACCGCCAATGTGGTCCAGTTTCCAGCCTATTTTAAATATGTGTGACAATGCTAAGCTGGTCTGGTGTATATTTTGACTGTACCACTGTGGCGTTACTGCATTAAACTACGTTATAACACAGGTATGCCTCGTCATTATTTTAGGCGCATATTTCCACATCCATGAAAGTGATAATTTTTCTTCGTGGCATCATTTATTCTTTTAAGATGTAATGTGTCTACAAGTCGTATTTCATTTCCCATATTTAGCTGTGGATCTGAAATTAGTCAACGTTAACCGAAGCTCGATGAAATATCCGCACCCAAAGACTGGGAAGTTGCACAGGTCACGCCAATATTCAAGAAAGGTACTAGGAGGAATCCACTAAATTACAGGCCCATATCGTTAACGTCGATATGCAGCAGGATTTTGGAACATATATTGTGTTCGAACATTATGAATTACCTCGAAGAAAACGATCTATTGACACACAGTCAACATGGGTTTAGAAAACATCGTTCTTGTGAAACACAACTAGCTCTTTATTCACATGAAGTGTTGCGTGCTATTGACAAGGGATTTCAGATCGATTCCGTACTTTTGGATTTCCGGAAGGTTTTTGAGACTGTACCGCACAAGCACCTCGTAGTGAAATTACGGGATTATGGACTATTGTCTCAATTATGTGACTGGATTTGTGATTTCCTATCAGAGAGGTCACAGTTCGTAGTAATTGACGGAAAGTCATCGAGTAAAACATTAGTGATGGCTGGCGTCCCTCAAGGTAGTGTTATAAGCCCTTCGCTATTCCTTATCTATATAAACGATTTAGGAGACAATCTGAGCAGCCGTCTTCGGTTGTTTGCAGATGACACTGTCGTTTATCCACTAATTAAGTCATCAGAAGATCAAAATAAACTGCAAAACAATTAAGGAAAGACATCTAAATGGTGCGAAAAGTGGCAGTTGACCCTAAATAACGAAAAGTTTGAGGTGATCCACATGAGTGCTAAAAGGAACTCGTTAAATTTCGGTTACACGATAAATCAGTCTAATCTAAAAGCCGTAAATTCAACTAAATACCTAGGTATTTCCGTTACGAACAACTTAAATTGGATGGAACACACAGAAAATGTTGTGGGGAAGGCTAATCAAGGACTGCGTTTTATTTGCAGGACACTTAGAAAATGTAACAGATCTGCTAAGGTTACTGCATACACTACGCTTGTACGTCCTCTTTTAGAATATTGCAGCGCGGTGTGGGATCCTTACCAGATAGGAATGAATTGAATGTGATATGCAGAGTATCAATGTAGATGTAGAATCCTGTAAGGACTAAATGTTTTGTGACCACTAACAGAAACAAATGAAATTTATTCACAATTCGTATACTGATTGTAGTTTTACCCCATCTACCTAACCTATCGACTCTTTGCAGTGTCATTCAAGAATAGATGCCAACAGTTGTTGGTCTACATCTACATCCACATGATTACTCTGCAATTCACATATAAGTGCTTGGCAGAGGCATCATCGAACCACAATCATACCATCTCTCTACCATTTCACTCCGAAACAGCGCGCGGGAAAAAGAACACCAAACCTTTTTGTTCGGGCTCTGATTTCTCTTATTTTATTTTGATGATCATTCCTACCTATGTAGGTTGGGCTCAAAAAAATATTTTCGCATTCGGAAGAGAAAGTTGGTGACTGAAATTTCGTAAATATATCTCGCCGCGTCGAAAAACGTCTTTGCTTCAATGACTTCCATCCCAACTCGCGTATTATATCTGCCACACTCTCTCCCCTATTACACGATAATACAAAACGAGCCGCCCTATTTCGCACCCTTTCGATGTCCTCCGTCAATCCCAACTGGTAAGGATCCCACACCGCGCAGCAATATTCTAACAGAGGACGAACAAGTGTAGTGTAAGCTGACTCTTTAGTAGACTTGTTGCATCTTCTAAGTGTCCTGCCAATGAAACGCAACCTTTGGCTCGCCTTCCACACAATATTATCTATGTGGTCTTTCCAACTGAAGTTGTCCGTAATTTTAACACCCAGGTACTTAAGTGAATTCTAAGTGTCCTGCCAATGAAACGCAACCTTTGGCTCGCCTTCCCCACAATATTATCTATGTGGTCTTTCCAACTGAAGTTGTCCGTAATTTTAACACCCAGGTACTTAAGTGAATTGTCAGCCTTGAGAATTGTACTATTTATCGAGTAATTGAATTCCAACGAATTTCTTTTGGAACTCATGTGGATCACCTCACACTTTTCGTTATTTAGCGTCGACTGCTACCTGCCACACCATACAGCAATCTTTTCTAGAAAGCTTTGCAACTGACACTGGTTTTCGGATGACCTTACTAGACGGTAAATTACAGCATCATCTGCGAACAACCTAAGAGAACTGCTCAGATTGTCACCCAGATCATTTATATAGATCAGGAACAGCAGAGGTCCCAGGACGCTTCCCTATACATTTTTTGTAACTGAAAAAGTCCTGCAAAGTTTGTTATTCATGAATGTTTTCAGGGAACGTATAAGAAAGAAGGATTGATGTGAACCACGTTTAGTTTCATATTTAGCTGGTAACATTGTTTGTTATCTTTTGTGAGATGCAACACTCAGTCTGAAGTTGCTAGGACAGCTCCTGTCCTATTAGTTACCCATTGTGCGACACTTTTTATTACATGGGCATGAGCCCATGAGGATCGCTCTGACTATTGGCCAGTCGAACTGACGTTGGTCATTCTGAGGGTATGTACCCTCACACCAGGAAAAAATACAACCAAACAGAGGGAGAGCATTATTCCAAACAAAAATTAACTGAAATGAAATGTCAACTAGTGGAAAATATGTGAAGAAGCCTAGGAAAGTTTAAACTCGTGTAGTAGCCAATTTGGGTGACAGTTGCGTATATTCAGTACAGTGCATGAGAATTGAAGGTTGAATTACATTATTCGTATGGGGTTCTGTTGTATCCGTGATGTCACTGCATAGACGATATTGGGTGTCCATTAAAGGAATGAAACTCACATCTCACTGAAGTCTTTAGCTACTGCACTGGAACTGAAACCGCATTGTGGTTATTTCTTATTTTGAAAGATGTGATCCTCTTTACCGGATACGTGCGTCGTCTACAGGGGATAGAGCGACCATTGAGAATTAATGCCAAGATAAATAACACAGTCAGGTTATAATTGATCTTTTATTAGTAATAACAATCTTCCAACGAAATCATCAAACTAAGATGATGTCTGTAGGTGTAATTCCAGTTTCAAAACGCCTTAGAGAGATGAGCACTTCTCAGAATTTGAGCAGCATATTATTGACACAGGGGGAAAAGCCATGGAACCAAAAATTTAAATTTTACCTATAGATTCCGCTGAAAGCGTTGTAACGTAAAATGACAGATGAATCGTAATACGACGGCTATGATTTGAGTTGCACATTACGCCATCCGTACTGTTCAAGATGCATGACTACATAAGTTCGGCAGTAAACAGCTCCGGCACTATTAGTTAGGCGAACCACTCAACCATGGCGAGGTCGTACCACATCGGTGGGAAAAATACGCTTTTAATTGCTCTGGTGCCAGAAACCGCAGAAAAGGAGAAATGACCTCTTGAGGCTGGTACAATACATGTTCAATATGCTGTTCGCCGTTCTCTGCTACTGGTTGGTATCGAAAAACAGCATGTTCCGTATCAGGTCGAAGTGCCCCGGTGGTCTCCTCCAGAACGCATTGCGGAATGAGTGCCTTCATTTCAATTACGTTTGTAATAGGAACATTGAACGTAACTTCTTTCAAATAACTTCACAGCTAGCGGTCACACGGATGAAGAGCGGGTGATCTGGATAAACAGGCTGTAGGGATATGACAGCTGATAATTCCGGCATTTCCGAAAGGCCTGTGCAACAACAGCTCCATTGGCTGTGCGATGTGCGGAGGACCACTACACATCCCAGCTGTTGAAGAGATAGAATGACGACTCTGTTGAAGAGTTAGAATGACGATGCGCAAAAGACTTTCATACGTTTACCAGTAGCAATAAAGGTAATAGGACCAGCAGAGTTCATATCTGAGAAAATACGAAAAAAAATGTTCAAATGGCTCTGAACACTATGGGACTTAACATCTATGGTCATCAGGCCCCTAGAACTTAGAACTACTTAAACCTAACTAACCTAAGGACAACACACAACACCCAGTCATCACGAGGCAGAGAAAATCCCTAACCCCGCCGGGAATCGAACCCGGGAAGAAAATACGACCCCTCGATAAACGAAGCTGTCAACACGTACCACACAGTCACTTTTACTGAATGTTGTGGAACCGGCTGATGTGCGTGCGGCTTTTCCGTTGCCCATATTCCGCACTTTTGCGTATTGAAATGTCCTTGGAGATGGGAATGGTCTTCGCCTGTCTACAGATTGTTTCACGGCCAGCGACCGTTTGTCTTGCTGGCTGGTCAACAGGAAGCAACTGCTGAATATGGGTGATTTTGTACGGATAGAAATGCAGGATGTTTCGTAGAATTTTGTGTGCCGTTCTCGCCGTCGTGTCCAACGTTCAGACAATTCCCCGTGCACTGTGCGTTTGCACGACACCGTTGACCCGTTCTGCAGTGCTGTGGCCACATCTTAATAGACGTCACAGCAACAGTTTTCCTCCCTCTGCCACACCGCAGACTATGTGATCAAAAGTATCCGGACATTCAAAAACATTACGTTTTTCACATTAGGTACATTTTACTACCACCTACTGCCAGGTACTCCATATCAGCCACATCAGTTGTCATTTGACATTGTGAGACAGCAGAATGGGGCGCACGGCGAAAGTCACGGACTTCGAACGACGTGATTGGGAGTCACTTGTGTCATACGACTGTACGCGAGATTTCCACACTTATTAACATTCCTAGGTCCACTGTTTTCGATGTGATACTGAAGTGGAAACGTGAAGGGACACGTACAGCACAAAAGCGTACAGGCCGACCTTGTCTGTTGATTGACAGATACCGCCGACAGTTGAAGAATTTCGTAATGTGTAATAGGCAGACATCAACCCAGACCATCTCACAGGAATTCCAAACTGCATCAGCATGCACTGCAAGTAATACGACAGTTAGGCGGGAGGTGAGAAAACTTGGATTTCAGGGTGCTTATAAGCCACATATCACGCCGGTAAATGCCAAACGACAACTCGCTTGGTGTAAGGAGCGTAAACATTGGACGACTGAACAGTAGAAAAACGTTGTGAGGAGTGACTAATCACGGTACACAATGGTGATCCGATGGCAGGGTGTGGATATGGGCAGCGTGTGTAGTGCCAACAGTAAAATTCGGAGGCAGTGAACGATGGTGTGGTCGTGTTTTTCTTGGAGAGGGCTTGCACCATTTATTGTTTTGCGTGGCACTATCGCAGCACACGACTACAGATATGTTTTAAGCACCTTCTTGCTTCCCAATACTGAAGAGCAATTCGGGGGTGGCGACTGCCTCTTTCAACGTTTTGGAATGCCGACTTCACGCCTGGCCTTACCAACCGACAGCGATACCTCTCCTCGGTACAGCAGTCCGTTAGCAATGGGATGCCGTTCCCCAATAAACATTCCAGCACGTGCTTGAACGTATACCTGAGAGAGTGGAAGCTGTCATCAAGGCTAAGAGTGGGTCAACACTATGTAAGCCATTTTCAGCCAGGTGTCCGGACACTTTTGATCACATAGTGTACTTCAAAAGAACTTGTCTTTTCGAACTTTGTAATAATTTTCTCCATAGTTCCGGAAGACATCAGACCGATGCCATTTTTCATGCTCTTGCGTGTCCTGAACTTGTACAGGGATACTGGCGCACCGTCACAGTTCTCGTAAAAGAGCAGCACCAGTAGCTCGTCACCCTTCATGGGGACTGTCCTGTTGGGCATCTCGGACGCAAACCGAGGAGCAGCCGTAAGTCAGGCTGATACGTTCTGCCGCTTACAGCGCCATCTAGATCTCCAATTTATTTTATTTTATTGTGTATCTCCGTGTGTCAATAACACGTTGTCCAAATTGGACGTCATTTTGACCAGTGGGTGTCTTTGTACAGCAGTTTGAAACAGAAACTTTAACTAAGGACAACAAATGTTCGGCGATGGTGCTGAGTATAGCAGACAGCACACGTGTTGTCATCAGGTATTGGCTCTGAGGACAATGAGACTTAACTTCTGAGGTCATCAGTCCCCTAGAACTTAGAACTACTAAAACCTAATTAACCTAAGGACATCACAAAAATCCATGCCCGAGGCAGGATTCGAACCTACGACCGTAACGGTCACACGGTTCCAGACTGTAGCGCCTAGAACCGCTCGGCAACCCCGGCCGGCCATCAGGTATTGCAAATCTCAAGGTGATCTTGCTAACAGACCGAAGCCAGTAATAAAAATAGTAAATTATTCGCGAGATGTTGTTTTTCGTTAACGGTTCATTCCATTCGCGTGTGCCAATAGCTTACGGAAGGGGGTTCATTACCCCGCCTGTCATCTGTATTAGAAAGGAAAATTGTGAATTATTTCTTGCCAGTAAATAGCAGCTACTAAATTCTTCGGTATTCTCTAAATGAACATTGAGGTATAAATGATGTAAAAAAAAGGAAAGAAAGAGAGAGAGAAAGGGAGAAAGAGTAAAGTTACTGTGTCCTACAAATGAGTGGACCTGATCGGATGCCACTGTTGACGTAAGCATCTTCAGCGGGTGTGTATATAATTTGGATTGTTATACACTGTGGCAGGTAGAAACCCCACTAGAGTGCCTTAGCGTTGTCAGTGCTCTTACCAGGCCTGGAAGAGTATAAAACGGGCATGAATAGTTTCAGATGTCAATTGATCACTGTGAAGGGCACTGAGATGTCCTGTACTCAAGTGAAAAAGCGTTATCAGCATGTGGTATAGTTTGAAAGTAGCGTCAATTTGAATGTCCGTTTGGATGGTTGGTCGAATCATGCTATATCCAGATTTGTAGAGCATCCGGATTTGACAGTGGCTCGATGTTAGACTGCATGGTGTGTGAGAGAAGGGATATCTGTAGTTAGGGTTCCGGTCTAGAACATTGTCTTCCCTCATCAGATATGGAATTAATAACGTTTAACAACTCGAGGCTAATTAGAATAAAACCTGCCACACACAAAACTTCACGGATAAATTATTCGAACGTTGTACAAACATCTCTTTACAAAAAAGAGGAATAACCAGCCAAAAATTCACTTCATGACTGTAGTATCGAACAACTTTCCTGGGCTGCAAAGCGATGGTTCCACAGGGGTGCGTCACTCAGGCACAACACTGAACTGCACTCTGATGCTGCTTACCTGATGTGATGCCACACATCTTCGACTCATACATGCTCTTATCTGTGAAGCACTTCCTTACGCTGCACTCGCATATTTGTGCCTCATTGAACTTTGCATAAATACAAGTACCTCTGATCCATCGGTACACCATTAAAAAAAGAAGAATCTAATCCGGTAACACGAATTATATTATAGATGCTCTGTCCTCCAAAGAAGTTGTTGTATATGTGTTACAACATTTATGGAAGGCTGGCAGTACCACTCACCTACATTGGAGTAACTTGCGAGAGTACAACTAAATCCCTTTGACAAGACATTTCCGTCATGCAGAATTAGAGACACATACGTACCATTAGAAGCATTTTGCCACTCTGTCACGCGCCACCAGACACGGGCTGCAAAAATAGTTTTGGGAGCTTCCGAGAATAAGTCACACGATATCTCCAAGACAGAAACCACCCTAAACCCTCAGCTGCCACTAGTATGCCATCAATGACAATATGTTGCAACATTGCGACAGATCACACCTAGTTTATCTGTATTGTTCTACATGCCAACATTTTCTTAAGTGATGACGTGTGACACCCCTTAAGCTTTGTTCAGTTAACTTGTTTCTACGTAAGTGCCTGTGCGACTGTACTTATTCAGACTTAATTGACATACACAAATACGAATGTTATAAATAAGATGGACTGTCATCTGACATTAGTCGAACCCCATCTAAACACCAACACATTCTCCCGTATATAATGGTCTGCCACACCCACTTCTAGTTGTTTGAGCTCCTATGACGACAGACAACCCACATTACTAGTAATACGGCTCTCTAAATTATGTCCTATCTCGGCTCCTCATGTGGAACCCTTTCCAGAACACGTCAGCCGCTGTGGCCGAGCGGTTCTGGGCGCTTCCTTCCGGAACCGCACTGCTGCTACGGTCGCAGGTTCGAATCCTGCCTCGGGCATGGATGTGTTTCATGCCCTTAGGTTAGTTAGGTTTAAGTAATTCTAAGTCAAGGGGAATGATGACCTCAGATGTTAAGACCCATACTGCTTAGAGCCATTTGAACCATTTTTTGATCTTCCGGAACACTGTAATTATACCTTAATTCATATAAAATGTGCTTTTCGAATGGATTTTTCTTCTTTCCTCATTTACCCATCCCACCTGTTTGTTGTCCAGGGGCATCTGCACTCGCAAATTTTGTCTTTCAGTTTTCGCCACTGGTATTCTATGCTAGCTTCCTCAAAGATTTCCGTCATAATGGTCTAAACCGCCCGTTATTGGTGTCCTTAAATATTTTGTCATACCACCTCACGATAATGGTTGCTTTCAGCTACCGCGCGTTGGCACGATTTTGGTTTCAGTATTTAATTACAATTTCAACGTTTTCTAATACACAACTCCGAAAACCATGCGGTTTTCTTAAATGAATGACCTTAGCTGTACATCGTCCTTTCCATCCTCTTTGGCCTGTTACTCAATTCTTACGCTAACAGAAACAAATATGTCGTCAATGAGTGCAGTCCACACCTATCACTGCCACGTTTCAGGTCGATAGCATCTGACACCACATTGAAACCCCTTCACATATGAGAACATGTAATACACTCACTGCAACTTTTCTGTCATCCCACAAAATTGGCTGGATACTGGTAGTCCCATGCATAGGCGATCATTAACAGTGCGACACTAACCGCTTTGTTTGAAGAGCTTCTGTGTCCTCCTGACGAATGGCGTCGCATTGGGTTCAAAAATGAATAGCAGTTCTGCACTATCCATAAATGACCATTGTTAGCAAACCTATGGAGTCGTCCCATTCTTCCAATGTCTTGTAGAGCTACATTGGTGTTACAACTGACATCATGGTGTGGAGACCCATTGGATATGACATAACGAGTGGTAGTGATTGAGGAAACGTTGAAAGTACAAAGCTACATCACCGAAAATCCTGTGTCGTTATATGTTACTTCTACGCGACGGTATTTCTGTGCCATTTTTCAACAGAGAAAATCCTCAAATGGCACGTATCTTCATAAACTGTTTGAATGATGATGACGTACTTCCGTGGGCAGCGAGATCACTAGCTTTGTACATGATAGAATATGTTTTTGACCTGATAAGACATAAACTGCAGTCCAGTGTCAGTTATAGCAGTTGTGGGCCAGTAGGCCTCAGAAGAGGATACCACGGCTTTGTAATACATTTCCGAACCGGAACAGTACCTGCATTCAGGCCAATGGCACTGTAACATCATACTCACGTGCGTACTCATACAGCCACGTTCTCTGTAAATTTGATGCTATTTTGTAATTAGTGAAACAACATAAAATTTCATTTCAGACCTAGAAGTATCATTTCTGCCTCTGCGTGTTACAATTTTTTTTCCTTGTCAGGCAATGTAAATCGGTAGTGGAATTGACAGCCTTTATACTTAGGGAACTCGTACTGTGTTGTTGTTGTTGTTGTGGTCGTCAGTCCTGAGACTGATTTGATGCAGCTCTCCATGCTACTCTATCCTGCGCATGCTTCTCCATCTCCCAGTACCTACTGTCTCCATGCTACTCTATCCTGTGCAAGCTTCTTCATCTCCCAGTACATACTGCAGCCTACATCCTTCTGAATCTGCTTAGTGTATTAAACTCTTGGTCTCCCTCTACGATTTTTACTCTCCACGCTGCCCTCCAATACTAAATTGATGATCCCTTGATGCCTCAGAGCATGTCCTAACAACCGATCTCTTCTTCTAGCCAAGTTGTGCCACAAGCTTCTCTTCTTCCCAATCCTATTCAGTACTTCCTCATTAGTTATGTGATCTACCCATCTAATCTTGAGCATTCTTCTGTAGCACCACATTTCTAAAGTTTCTATTCTCTTCTTGTCCAAACTATTTATCGTCCATGTTTCACTTCCATACATGGCTACAATCCATACAAATACTTGCTGGAACGACTTCCTGACTCTTAAATCTATACTAGATGTTAACAAATTTCTCTTCTTCAGAAATGCTTTCCTTGCCATTGCCAGTCTACATCCTCTCTCCTTCGACCATCATCAGTTATTTGGCTCCCCAAATAGCAAAACTCCTTTACTACTTCAAGTGTCTCATTTCCTAATCTAATTCCCTCAGCATCACCCGACTTAATTCGACTACATTCCATTATCCTCGTTTTGTTTTGATGATGTTCATCTTAAATCTTCCTTTCAAGACACTATCCATTCCGTTCAACTGCTCTTCCAAGACCTTTGCTGTCTCTGACAGAATTACAATGTCATCGGCGAACCTCAAAGTTTTTATTTCTTCTCCATGGATTTCAATACCTACTCCGAATTTTTCTTTTGTTTCCTTTCACTGCTTGCCCAATACACAGATTGAATAACATTGGGGAGAGGTTACAACTCTGTCTCACTCTCTTCCCAACCACTGCTTCCCCTTGATATCACTCGACTCTCATAACTGCCATCTGGTTTCTGTATAAATTGTAAATAACTTTTCGCTCCCTGCATTTTAACCCTGCCACCTTCATAATTTGAATGAGAGTATTCCAGTCAACATTACTAAAAGATTTCTCTAAGTCTACAAATGCTAGAAACGTAGGTTTGCCTTTCCTTAATCTAGCTTCTAAGATAAGTCGTAGGGTCAGTATTGCCTCACGTGTTCCAATATTTCAACGTAATCCAAATTTATCTTTCCCGAGGTCAGATTCTACTAGTTTCTCCATTCGTCTGTAAAGAATCCGCGTTAGTATTTTGCAGCCGTGACTTATTAAACTGACAGTTCGGTAATTTTCACATCTGTCAACACCTGCTTTCCTTGGGATTGGAATTATTATATTCCTCTTGAAGTCTGAGGGTATTTCGCCTGTCTCATAAATCTTGCTCACCAAATGGTAGAGTTTTGTCAGGACTGGCTCTCCCAAGGCTGTCAGTAGTTCTAATGGAATGTTGTCTACTCCCGGGGCCTTGTTTCGTTTCAGGTCTTTCAGTGCTCTATCAAACTCTTCACGCAGTATCATATCTCCCATTTCATCTTCCTCTACATCCTCTTAAATTTCCATGATATTGTCCTGAAGTACATCGCCCTTGTATAGAAACTCTATATACTCCTTCCACTTTTTTCCTTTCCCTTCTTTGCTTAGAACTGGGTTTCCATCTGAGCTCTTGTTGTTCATACAAGTGATTCTCTTTTCTCCAAAGGTCTCTTTAATTTTCCTGTAGGTAGTATCTATCTTACCCCTAGTGAGATAAGCCTCTACATCCTTACATTTGTCGTCTAGCTATCCCTGCTTAGCCATTTAGCATTTCCTGTCGATCTCATTTTCGAGACGTTTGTATTTCTTTTTGCCTGCTTCATTTACTGCATTTTTATATTTTCTCCTTTCATGAATTAATTTCAATTTTCTTCTGTAAAACAAGAATTCTACTAGCCCTCGTCTTTTTACCTACTTGATTCTCTGCCGCCTTCACTACTTCATCCCTCAAAGCTACCCATTCTTGGTTCAAAAATGGTTCAAATGGCTCTGAGCACTCTGGGACTTAACATCTCAGGTCATCAGTCCCCTCGAACTTAGAGGCTCGAACTTTCAGGCTCGGTCTCAGGCTGATACTGATCTTCGGCCTGACATGGCTGCTTGTCCTGTTCCAGAGGTTGCCCCTCAGTCTGCAAGATCCGGGCGGTCGCAGAGGGTGGGCTTACTGGTAGTTGGGAGCTCCAACGTCAGGCGCGTAATGGGGCCCCTTAGGGATATGGCAGCAAGAGAGGGGAAGAAAACCAATGTGCACTCCGTGTGCATACCGGGGGGAGTCATTCCAGATGTGGAAAGGGTCCTTCCGGATGCCATGAAGGGTACAGGGTGCACCCATCTGCAGGTGGTCGCTCATGTCGGCACCAATGATGTATGTCGCTATGGATCGGAGGAAATCCTCTCTGGCTTCCGGCGGCTATCTGATTTGGTGAAGACTGCCAGTCTCGCTAGCGGGATGAAAGCAGAGATCACCATCTGCAGCATCGTCGACAGGACTGACTGCGGACCTTTGGTACAGAGCCGAGTGGAGGGTCTGAATCAGAGGCTGAGACGGTTCTGCGACCGTGTGGGCTGCAGATTCCTCGACTTGCGCCATAGGGTGGTGGGGTTTCGGGTTCCGCTGGATAGGTCAGGAGTCCACTACACGCAACAAGCGGCTACACGGGTAGCAGGGGTTGTGTAGCGTGGGCTGGGCGGTTTTTTTACGTTAGATGGCGTCGGGCAAGTACAGAAAGGGCAACAGCCTCAACGGGTGCGGGGCAAAGTCTGAACATGCGGTGACCAAGCAGCAATCGGTATTGTAATTGTAAACTGTCGAAGCTGCGTTGGTACAGTACCGGAACTTCAAGCGCTGATAGAAAGCACCGAAGCTGAAATCGTTACAGGTACAGAAAGCTGGCTGAAGCCAGAGATAAATTCTGCCGAAATTTTGACAAAGGCACAGACGGTGTTTAGAAAGGATAGATTGCATTCAACCGGTGGTGGAGTGTTCGTCGCTGTTAGTAGTAGTTTATCCTGTAGTGAAGTAGAAGTGGATAGTTCCTGTGAATTATTGTGGGTGGAGGTTACACTCAACAACCGAGCTAGGTTAATAATTGGCTCCTTTTACCGACCTCCCGACTCAAGAGCATTAGTGGCAGCACAACTGAGAGAAAATTTGGAATACATTTCACATAAATTTTCTCAGCATGTTATAGTCTTAGGTGGAGATTTCAATTTACCAGATATACACTGGGACACTCAGACGTTTAGGACGGGTGGTAGGGACAGAGCATCGAGTGACATTATACTGAGTGCACTATTCGAAAATTACCTCCAGCAATTAAACAGAGAACCGACTCGTGGAGATAACATCTTGGACCCACTGATTACAAACAGACCCGAACTTTTCGAATCTGTATGTGCAGAACAGAGAATCAGTGATAATAAGGCCATTGCAGCATCCCTGAATATGGAAGTTAATAGGAATATAAAAAAAGGGAGGAAGGTTTATCTGTTTAGCAAGAGTAATAGAAGGCAGATTTCAGACTACCTAACAGATCAAAACGAAAATTTCTGTTCCGACACTGACAATGTTGAGTGTTTATGGAAAAAGTTCAAGGCAATCGTAAAATGCGTTTTAAACAGGTACGTGCCGAGTGAAACTGCGAGTGACGGGAAAAACCCACCGTGGTACAACAGCAAAGTTAGGAAACTACTGCGAAAGCAAAGAGAGCTTCACTCCAAGTTTAAACGCAGCCAAAACCTCTCAGACAAACAGAAGCTAAACGATGTTAAAGTTAGCGTAAGGAGGGCTATGCGTGAAGCGTTCAGTGAATTCGAAAGTAAAATTTTATGTACCGACTTGACAGAAAATCCTAGGAAGTTCGCCATACGTTAAATCAGTAAGTGGCTCGAAACAGCATATCCAGACACTCCGGGATGATGAAGGCATTGACACAGAGGATGACACGCGTAAAGCTGAAATACTAAACACCTTTTTCCAAAGCTGTTTCACAGAGGAAGACCGCACTGCAGTTCCTTCTCTAAATCCTCGCACAAACAAAAATTGGCTGACATCGAAATAAGTGTCCAAGGAATAGAAAAGCAACTGGAATCACTCAACAGAGGAAAGTCCATTGGACCTGACGGGCTACCAATTCGATTCTACACAGAGTACGCGAAAGAACTTGCCCCCTTTCTAACAGCGGTGTACCGCAAGTCTCTAGAGGAACGGAAGATTCCAAATGATTGGAAAAGAGCACAGGTAGTCCCAGTCTTCAAGAAGGGTCGTCGAGCGGATGCGCAAAACTATAGACCTATATCTCTGACGTCGATCTGTTGTAGAATTTTAGAACATGTTTTTTGCTCGAGTATCATGTCGTTTTTGGAAACCCAGAATCTACTATGTAGGAATCAACATGGATTCCGGAAACAGCGATCGTGTGAGACCCAACTCGCTTTATTTGTTCAAGAGACCAAGAAAATATTAGATACAGGCTCCCAGGTAGATGCTATTTTTCTTGACTTCCGGAAGGCGTTCGATACAGTTCCGCACTGTCGCCTGATAAACAAAGTAAGAGCCTACGGAATTTCAGACCAGCTGTGTGGCTGGATTGAAGAGCTTTTAGCAAACAGAACACAGCATGTTGTTATCAATGGAGAGACGTCTGCAGACGTTAAAGTAACTTCTGGCGTGCCACAGGGGAGTGTTATGGGACCATTGCTTTTCACAATATATATAAATGACCAAGTAGATAGTGTCGGAAGTTCCATGCGGCTTGTCGCGGATGATGCTGTAGTATACAGAGAAGTTGCAGCATTAGAAAATTGTAACGAAATGCAGGAAGATCTGCAGCGGATAGGCACTTGGTGCAGGGAGTGGAAACTGACCCTTAACATAGACAAATGTAATGTACTGCGAGTACATAGAAAAAAGGATCCTTTATTGTATGATTTTATGATAGCGGAACAAACACTGGTAGCAGTTACTTCTGTAAAATATCTGGGAGTATGCGTGTGGAACGATTTCAAGTGGAATGATCATATAAAATTAGTTGTTGGCAAGGCGGGTACCAGGTTGAGATTCATTGGGAGAGTCCTTAGAAAATGTAGTCCATCAACAAAAGAGGTGGCTTACAAAACACTCGTTCGACCTATACTTGAGTATTGCTCATCAATGTGGGATCCGTACCAGATCGGGTTGACGGAGGAGATAGAGAAGTTCCAAAGAAGAGCGGCGCGTTTCGTCACAGAGTTATTTGGTAACCGTGATAGCGTTACAGAGATGTTTAACAAACTCAAGTGGCAGACTGTGCAAGAGAGGCGCTCTGCATCGCGGTGTAGCTTGCTGTCCAGGTTTCGAGAGGGTGCGTTTCTGAATGAGGTATCGAATATATTGCTTCCCCCTACTTATACCTCCCGAGGAGATCACGAATGTAAAATTAGAGAGATTAGAGCGCGCACGGAGGCTTTCAGACAGTCGATCTTCCCGCGAACCATACGCGACTTGAACAGGAAAGGGAGGTAATGACAGTGGCACGTAAAGTGCCCTCCGCCACACACCGTTGGGTGGCTTGCGGAGTATAAATGTAGATGTAGATGTAGGTTTAGGACTACCTAAACCTAACTAACCTAAGGACATCACACACATCCATGCCCGAGGCAGGATTCGAACCTGCGACCGTAGCGGTCGCGCTGTTACAAACTGAAGCGCCTAGAAACGCTCGGCCACCAGAGGCCGGCCTAGCCATTCTTGTTCTACTGTATTTCTTTGCCGCATTCTTGTCAATTGTTCCCTTATGCTCTTCCTGAAACTCTGTACAACCTCTGGTTTAGTCAGTTTATCCACGTACCATCTCTTTAAACTGCCACCTTTTTGTAGATTCTTCAGTTTTAATGTACAGTTCATAACCAATAGATTGTGGTCAGAGTCCACATCTGTCCCTGGAAATGTCTTACAATTTAAAACCTGGTTTCTAAATCTCTGTCTTACCATTATATAATCTATCTGAAAGCTGTCAGTATCTCCAGGCTTCTTCCATGTACACAACCTTCTTTTATGATTCTTGAACCAAGTGTTAGCTATGATTAAGTTGTGCTGTGTGCAAAATTCTACCAGACGGCTTCCTCTTTCAACTCTTACCCCAATCCACAATCACCTAATACGTTTCCTTCCCTCCCTTTTCCTACTGCCGAATTCCAGTCACCCATGACTATTAAATTTTCGTCTCGCTTCACTGTCTGAATAATTTCTTTTATTTCATCATAAATTTCTTCAATTTATTCGTCATCTGCAAAGCTTGTTGGCATGTAAACTTGTACTACTGTGGTAGGCGTGGGCTTCGTATCTATCTTGGCAACAATAATGGTTCACTATGCTCTTTGTAGTAGCTTACCTGCATTCCTATTTTCCTATCTATTATTAAACCTACTCCTGCATTACCCCTATTTGATTTTGTGTTTATAACCCTGTAGTCACCTGACCAGATGTCTTCTTCCTCCTGCCACCGACCTTCACTAATTCCCACTATATCTAACTTTAACCTATCCATTTCCATTTCTAAATTTTCTAACCTACCTGCCCGATTAAGGGATCTGACGATCTGATCCGTAGAATGCCAGTTTTCTCTCTCCTGATAACGACATCCTCTTGAATAGTCCCCGCCCGGAGATCCGAATGGGGGATTATTTTACCTCCGGAATATTTTACCCAAGAGGACGCCGTCATCATTTAACCATACAGTAAAACTGCATGCCCTCGGGAAAAATTACGGCTGTAGTTTCCCCTTGCTTTCAACCGTTCGCAGTACCAGCACAGCAAGGCCGTTTTGGTTAGAGATACATCCCCCCCATGAACCATGGACCTTGCCGTTGGTGGGGAGGCTCGCGTGCCTCAGCGATATAGATAGCCGTACCCTAGGTGAAACCACAACGGAGGGGTATCTGTTGAGAGGCCAGACAAACGTGTGGTTCCTGAAGAGGGGCATGAACCTTTTCAGTAGTTGCAGGGGCAACAGTCTGGATGATTGACAGATCTGGTCTTTTCACATCCTACTGTGTATGGCCTTCATTTGCAAATAAAGATTCCTAAAATGAATTCTATTATATATACACTCCTGGAAATGGAAAAAAGAACACATTGACACCGGTGTGTCAGACCCACCATACTTGCTCCGGACACTGTGAGAGGGCTGTACAAGCAATGATCACACGCACGGCACAGCGGACACACCAGGAACCACGGTGTTGGCCGTCGAATGGCGCTAGCTGCGCAGCATTTGTGTACCGCCGCCGTCAGTGTCAGCCAGTTTGCCGTGGCATACGGAGCTCCATCGCAGTCTTTAACACTGGTAGCATGCCGCGACAGCGTGGACGTGAACCGTATGTGCAGTTGACGGACTTTGAGCGAGGGCGTATAGTGTGCATGCGGGAGGCCGGGTGGACGTACCGCCAAATTGCTCAACACGTGGGGCGTGAGGTCTCCACAGTACATCGATGTTGTCGCCAGTGGTCGGCGGAAGGTGCACGTGCCCGTCGACCTGGGACCGGACCGCAGCGACGCACGGATGCACGCCAAGACCGTAGGATCCTACGCAGTGCCGTAGGGGACCGCACCGCCACTTCCCAGCAAATTAGGGACACTGTTGCTTCTGGGGTATCGGTGACGACCATTCGCAACCGTCTCCATGAAGCTGGGCTACGGTCCCGCACACCGTTAGGCCGTCTTCCGCTCACGCCCCAACATCGTGCAGCCCGCCTCCAGTGGTGTCGCGACAGGCGTGAATGGGGGGACGAATGGAGACGTGTCGTCTTCAGCGATGAGAGTTGCTTCTGCCTTGGTGCCAATGATGGTCGTATGCGTGTTTGGCGCCGTGCAGGTGAGCGCCACAATCAGGACTGCATACGACCGAGGCACACAGGGCCAACACCCGGCATCATGGTGTGGGAAGCGATCTCCTACACTGGCCGTACACCACTGGTGATCGTCGAGGGGACACTGAATAGTGCACGGTACATCCAAACCGTCATCGAACCCATCGTTCTACCATTCCTAGACCGGCAAGGGAACTTGCTGTTCCAACAGGACAATGCACGTCCGCATGTATCCCGTGCCACCCAACGTGCTCTAGAAGGTGTAAGTCAACTACCCTGGCCAGCAAGATCTCCGGATCTGTCCCCCATTGAGCATGTTTGGGACTGGATGAAGCGTCGTCTCACGCGGTCTGCACGTCCAGCACGAAAGCTGGTCCAACTGAGGCGCCAGGTGGAAATTGCTTGGCAAGCCGTTCCACAGGACTACATCCAGCATCTCTACGATCGTCTCCATGGGAGAATAGCAGCCTGCATTGCTGCGAAAGGTGGATATACACTGTACTAGTGCCGACATTGTGCATGCTCTGTTGCCTGTGTCTATGTGCCTGTGGTTCTGTCAGTGTGATCATGTGATGTATCTGACCCCAGGAATGTGTCAATAAAGTTTCCCCTTCCTGGGACGATGAATTCACGGTGTTCTTATTTCAATTTCCAGGAGTATATATATATATATATATATATATATATATATATATATATATATATATATATATATATATATATATATATATATATATTCGGGAGATCACACTTAACCACCTTCACACATATCCTCTATTATTCCGTTCTCGCTCAGCGCACGGAAAAACGAACACCTGTATCTTTCTTTGACAGCCCTGATTGCCCTTATTTTATTAAGATGATTGTTGCTCCTTATGTAATTCAGCGTTATCATAATGTTTCTGCATTCTGAAGAGAAATTTGGGGATTGAAATTTCGCGAGAAGATCTCGTGGCAACAAGAAATGCCTTTGTTGTAATGATTTCCACCTCAAATCCTGTATCATTTCCGTGACACACGCTCCCCTATACCTCGATAGTACAAAACGCGCTTCCTTCTTCGTATTTTCTTGGTGTACGTCGTTAATGATGTCTGGTAAGAATCCCACACCACGCAGGAGTACTGCAAAACAGATCGAACAAGCGTAGTGTAGGCAGTCTCTTTGTTAGATCTGTTGCATCTTGTTGGTATTCTGCCAATAAAACGCAGTCTTTGGTTCCCCCTCCCCATAACATATTCTGTGTGTTTTTTCCAATTTAAATTGTTCGTAATTGTAATTCCTAGGTATTTAGTTGAACTTGCGGCCTTTAGATTTGATTGATTTTTAGTGTTACCAAAGTTTAACGGATTCCTTTCAGCGTTCATGTCAATCACCTCACTTTTCATTATATGGTCAGCTCTCAACTTTCAGGCCATACAGCATCGTCCGCAAACAACCTAAGATCGCTGTTCAGTTGTCTCCTATATCGTTTATACAGATAAGGAGCAGCATAGGGCATGTAACACTATCTTTGGGAACGTCATAAAGCCCTTCTGTTTTACTCGTTAACTTTCCGTCAGTTACTACGAACTGTGACCGCGAAACATTTCAACGCAACTGTTAGAATGGGAATGGCATTTGAACGTGTATTTTGTGTTGTCGCTTATGCGATTTGCCCTGTATTGAACTTTTCTGACTGCGAAAATTTAAATTTAATGTAGCTGCGACAATGTAGACTGTCTATAACTTTAAATTAAACCAAAACTGCATGAATTAACTTAATACAAAAGCTGAATCTGATGCAACACTACAGACTGGAAAATGAATCTGGTAATAAAACAAAACTTGATCAATTTGAAAATAATGGAACCTGTTCTTAATGAATTCTATCCCTGACATTTATAAAATTTCTTACCTTTGCCTGCGCAATGGTAACGCTCTTCGCACTGTTCTCTGTTAGTACTTTAATTGTTAGGAAACAGTTATTATGCACGGCTGTTGCATGAAATGAAATGAAGTCCCATGCTTCTTTACAGAGCGTAGGAGTACGATGCG
This sequence comes from Schistocerca cancellata, assembly GCF_023864275.1. Classification (NCBI taxonomy): domain Eukaryota; kingdom Metazoa; phylum Arthropoda; class Insecta; order Orthoptera; family Acrididae; genus Schistocerca; species Schistocerca cancellata. The sequence goes on along the minus strand of NC_064631.1, from coordinate 389,874,471 downwards.
GGAGACCCGCACCGCCTTACCAGGCAAGGTCCTAATGGAGGTGATTTGCCGTTGCCTTCCTCCGACCGTAATGGGGATGAATGATGATGATGAAGACGACACAACAACACCCAGTCATCTCGAGGCAGGAAAAATCCCTGACCCCGCCGGGAATCGAATCCGGGACCCCGTGCTAGGAAGCGAGAACACTACCGCGAGACCACGAGGGGCGGACACGGCTGTTGCATAGCATACATTTAAATTAGATCGAACATGACGAAGACAATAACTTCTAGTGAAAAATACTTAATATAAATGACATGGATCTCGGAAATGTTACTGACGTGTGGTAAGTAACAATATGGCACTAACTTTAAAACATGTATGTTTACTCTTAGAAAATTAATGATCCTCACAATTAACATGCTCAATAAACTGATTATACATTTACAATTAGCTTTAAAAAACCATTGGGTGTGAGTGCTATACACGGTCTCAAACATCGCTTATGAATACGCGCATTGAATTAGTAACAAAACAACATTCTTCACCTTAATTATGTCCAACATCTGTTGAGATTCCTTTTACAGTTAGCAAACATCACAGTATCTTGCAAATAAAAAAATATTGCTGACCATAGCGAGTAAGTACAGGGTGTTTCAAAAATGACCCGTCTATTTGAAACGGCAATAAAAACTAAATGAGCAGCGAAAGAAATATACCGTTTGTTGCAATATGCTTGGGACAACAGTAGATTTTCAGGCAGACAAACTTTCGAAATTACAGTAGTTACAATTTTCAACAACAGATGGCGCTGCGGTCTGGGAAAAACTATAGTAAGATATTTTCCACATAACCACCATGCGTAGCAATAATATGGCGTAGTCTCTGAATGAAATTACCCGAAACCTTTGACAACGTGTCTGGCTGAATGGCTTCACATGCAGATGAGATGTACTGCTTCAGCTGGATTCTGGCGGTACACCTGGTCTTTCAAGTGTCCCCACAGAAAGAAGTCACAGGGGTTCATGTCTGGCGAATAGGGAGGCCAATCCACGCCGCCTCCTGTATGTTTCGGATAGCCCAAAGCAATCACACGATCATCTAAATATTCATTCAGGAAATTAAAGACGGCGGCCGTGCGATGTGGCCGGGCACCATCTTGCATAAACCACGAGGTGTTCGCAGTGTCGTCTAAGGCAGTTTGTACCGCCACAAATTCACGGAGAATGTCCAGATAGCGTGATGCAGTAATCGTTTCGGATCTGAAAAATGGGCCAATGATTCCTTTGGAAGAAATGGCGGCCCAGACCAGTACTTTTTGAGGATGCAGGGACGATGGGACTGCAACATGGGGCTTTTCGGTTCCCCATATGCGCCAGTTCTGTTTATTGACGGAGCCGTCCAGGTAAAAATAAGCTTCGTCAGTAAACCAAATGCTGCCCACATGAATATCGCCGTCATCAATCCTGTGCACTATATCGTTAGCGAATGTCTCTCGTGCAGCTATGGTAGCGGCGCTGAGGGGTTGCCGCGTTTGAATTTTGTGTGGATAGTGGTGTAAACTCTGGCGCATGAGACGATACGTGGACGTTGGCGTCATTTGGACCGCAGCTGCAACACGGCAAACGGAAACCCGAGGCCGCTGTTGGATCACCTGCTGCACTAGCTGCGCGTTGCCGTCTGTGGTTGCCGTACGCGGTCGCCCTACCTTTCCAGCACGTTCAGCCGTCACGTTCCCAGTCCGTTGAAATTTTTCAAACAGATCCTTTATTGTATCGCTTTTCGGTCCTTTGGTTACATTAAAACTCCGTTGAAAACTTCGTCTTGTGGCCACAACACTGTGTTCTAGGCGGTGGAATTCCAACACCAGAAAAATCCTCTGTTCTAAGGAATAAGCCATGTTGTCTACAGCACACTTGCACGTTGTGAACAGCACACGCTTACAGCAGAAAGACGACGTACAGAATGGCGCACCCACAGACTGCGTTGTCTTCTATATCTTTCATATCACTTGCAGCGCCATCTGTTGTTAAAAATTGTAACTACTGTAATTTCGAAAGCTTGTTCGCCTGAAAATGTACTGTTGTCCCAAGCATATTGCAACAAACGGTGTATTTCTATCACTGCTCGTTTAGTTTTTATTGCCGTTTCAAATATACCGGTCATTTTTGAAACACCCTGTATACATCCAGCATGTATCAGATAGAACACTTGAGAGCCCTCCATACATCTCTCGATCTACAGTTCCTCTAACACATAACCCACAACACCTTGAATCAGTGACCGCGGTTGAGCAGCGACACTTCTGCACAGTCGATACTACACTCGGCCAACTCTGGTTCAATGTAATATTTTCTTATAAAACTTTAATTAACTTACCCTGTGTGTATACCTTTAAACCACTCTGTCCGGAAATCAGGAATCCAGTCGCATAACTGAGACGCAATATGATTACAAGCCGCTTGTGAGCCACGGTGTCAAAAACCATCTGGAAATCTAGAAATAATTTGTGTATCCATAGTTGATTGCAATCAACAGTTCGGGTGAGCGAGGAGCTACTTGCGTTTCGTAAGAACAATGTTTTCTAAATCCGTGTTGACTGTGTGTCAGTGGACTGTTCTCTTCTAGATAATTCATAATGTTCGAACACAATATAACTTCTAAATTCCTACTGCATATCGACGTTAATGATATGCGCCTGTAATTTATGGGATCACTCCTACTGCCTTTCTTGAACACTGGTGTGACCTGTGCAATTTTCGTGTTTTTGGATACAGATCTTTCGTCGACCGAGAGGTTGCGTTAAGTATGGACTTATTGCGTCAGCACACTCGTAGAGGAACCAATCTGATATACATTCCCGACTGGACTGGAGGACTTGCTTTCATTAAGTGATTTAAGATGCTTCACTATTCCGAGGAAATCTACTTCCAAGATGCTCTTGTTGGCAGCTGTTCTTGATTCGAATTCTGTAATATTTACTTCGTCTTCATTGGTGAAAGAATTTCAGAAGGCTGCGCTTAGTAACTCTACTTCAACAGCAATATCGTCGGTAGTATTCTCATTGTCATCGGTCAGAGAAAACAAAAATTTTATATTGCCGGTAGCATACTGGTGTGTTTCCGGGGTCTGCTGCAATGCTGCTAACCCGTAACGTAGCACCGGTATGCGGGTCATCGCTCCAGCTCCACAGGCGCACCGGACGAAGTCAGCCGAACTTCTGATCTGCAGCAAGCACCCTAGCTCAAAGGAGGCGTGCTAGAGCAATAGAGGCCGCCAAATCAACAGGCCTTTTGGTGCGTTCGCTGCGCCATTTTCCTCACCAAATGCGGGCCTACATCGGTAGGCAAATATCTGTCTGGTAGTCATACGCCACGTATAATTGACCTCGACCAGCGAGATGCAGGGTGTTCCGTCTCCGCTAGTAGAATTAGAGGTCGCAAACGCCACGCCGCCACCCGGACTCGACATACCCTGGCCATCTTGTACCATAGCGCATCGCGACCCACTGTTGTCGCCACGAACTCTGATGCTGCAACTCATATTTTTCGTTCGATGGGACTTTAATTTTCTGCCTACTGTTGATGTCTAAGAAGATAATCTCGTTTTTAAGAGAACTTCTCGGAAGATGGTCTAACCCGGAGATCTACTTGTGTTGTTTTCCAAGCACTTTAAGTTGTCAAGGAAGAAAGACTTTTCTGTTGGTTTCAATAAATTGATTTCTCAGTGTAATCAACTGACATACTCTCAAAGTGTTCCCAAACAGGGCTCTTCCCATACTTTACATACGATCAAAGTCTTTTTGGATTTTCTGTCAGGTTTTAAGACAAAGTTTCTTTGTGGAAACTACTACAAGCATCTCGCTAAATTTCGAGCTTGTCTAAAAGATCCCCATTATTGAGGATTTAGCGTTCGTTTGAATTTGTCATGCTTTTTCGTTGTTTCTGCAAAGTGTTTTTATCAGATTTCTATCTTTCAGTTGCTGCCGATACTTTTTTTAATTCAAGCAAAAGTTTTCGTTTATCTTTTGAGAATTTGTGGGTTACGGTATTCAGTCTCGCTACGACAATCCTGTGTTCATTAATCCCTGTACGAATTTTGAGGCTTGTTATTAGCTCTGGATTATTTGTTGCCAGGAGATCAACTGTGTTTTAACACCCGTTTAATATTCGAGTGTGCTCATGAACTAATTGATCGAAATAATTCTCATAAAACGCGTTTACCACAATTTTACGTGATGTTTTACAAGTACCACTGGATTTAAAAATTGTATTTTTGTATTTTCGCGAAAAGTCGAGGATACATTGAAGTTATCATCAATTACAACTGTATGAGTCGGGTACGTGTTTGAAATTAGTCTCAATTTCCCTGGATCCTTTCATTAAATGTATCATCTGAGTTGGGAGATCGGAAAAAGGATCGAGTTATTATTCCATTTTCATGAATTACTTCTACCTATACCAACTTACAGGAACTATGTACTTCAATTTCGCTAGAAGATAAGTTACGTCTAACAGTGACAAACTCGCCACCACCAACTGTATTTAGCCTACCCTTTCTTCATAAAAATTTCGGCTGAACTTATCTCCGGATTTAGCCAACTTTCAGTGCCTATAACGATTAGCTTTCGACTACTGCTTGGGGCTCTGGTACTTTCCCCAACACAGCTACGACAATTTAAAACTGTTACACCTATGGTTTCTAGTTCAATGGTCTTCCTGTGTAGGACCTGCACCCTTTGAGACTGAAGCTCTGTTTGTATTTCTCTGAAATCCTGTTACTTAATAGACTACCCGGTCACGCCAAGAAGTCCCCACTGCGCATGCAGCCGCCTCCTACGTGTAATGGACTCATGACCCATTTACCGGAACCCAAAACGCTAGCATCCTCTAGCGCAAGTCGAGGAATCTGCAGCCTACACCTTAAGCAGAACGCTATGAGTCTCTGATTCAAACCCTCCACGTGGCTCTGTACCAAAGGCCGGTAATGGGCTTTGTCGACCGTCCAGAACTTGGTGAGATCTGCTTTCATCTCGCCAGGAAGATTGGCAGCCTTTCTCATTTCTGAAAGCTGTTCAAACCTAGAGAGAATCTCTTCCGATCCAAAGTGTCACACACATCATTCGTAACGACCTGAGCCTGCAATTCGCTGCACTCTGTGGTTTTCATGGTATATGGAAGCACCCGTTCCACGTCTGCAATGTCTTCACCTAGTGTGCAAACACAGCCGGGAGTCAACACAGACTGGAGCTGAGAGCGAAATGTCACCATCCAGACTTGCATCAAAATGGTTCAAGTGGCTCTGAGGTACGATATACTACTTTAAACGTAGTTGCATGCATTCTCATCATCGAGAACTGTGAGATACCGACCACAGAAGATATTTGGGAATTATAAATGACCATAATTATTTATAAAATATTTTTCCGTGGCCAATGAGCCGTGCTCCAAAGTGACAGTCATCTGCAACTACATGAATATCCCGACATTCACACTTAAGTGCCTGACAGGGGTTCATAAAACCACTTTCATACTATTTGTGTACCGTTCCATTCTCGAACAGCGAGGGGGAAAACGACTGAAATTTACACATAAGTGCCTGGAAACCACTTCCACAGTACTTCTCGACCGCTCCACTCTTGAAGAGCGCACGGGAGACATGAACACTTCAGTGATCCCGTGAGACCTCTGATTTCTCCCATTTTATTACAATGACCATTCCTAACTATGTTTTGGGTGTTAAAAAAATATTTTCGCACACAGGGGAGAAAGTTTGAGACTGAAATTTAATCATAAGATGTGGCCTTTCATTTCAAAATTTCCAACATTCCTCACGTATCATATCCATCATATCCGTGGCACTCTCTCCCCAATTTCGCGTTAGTACAAAACGATTTCTGCTTTGTTGTACTTTTTCGATGTCTTACGTCAGTCCAGCCCCATACCACACTGAAATACTTCGGCAAAGGGGGGACAAACCTAGTATAAGCAGTGTCTTTGGTAGGCCTGTTGCATCTTCTAAGCGTTCTGGCAGTAAAACGCAGTCTTTGGTTAGCCTTCCACTCAGCATTGCCTATACGATAATTGCAATTTAAGTTGTTCGTTATTGTAATTGCTAGATATTTAGTTGAATTGTCAGCATTTACATTCGTGTGATTTACCGTGATTCAGAAATTTAACGAATTCCTTTTAGTATTCATGTTCATGATCTCATACTTTTCATTAGTTAGGATCAGTTAGCACTTTTCGCACTATACAGTCACCGTGTCTAAACCATTGGTTTTGACCCTCTGATGGCTTCACTAGAGGGTAAGTGACAGATTCTTTTTCAAACAAATATCACTGGTCCGATTGTCACCTGTGTCATTTATAAATATTAGAAACATTAAAACTTATATCACTTCCCTGGGGAATGCAGGGTATCACTTCTGCTTTGTCGATGAATTCCCGTCAGTTACTACGAAGTGTGACCTTTCTGTGGGAAATCATGAATCCAGTCGCACAACTGAGACAATATTCCATGAGAAGACAATTGATTAGGCGCTGCTTGTGAGGAACGCTGTCAAAAGCTTTGGGAAATATATAGATGTCGAATGAATTTCAGATCCTCTGTCAATAGCATTCTTTACTACGTTAGAATAAAGAAATAGCGGAGATACATATTCGTACCTCAAGCACTAGTCGCAGTTACCCTTTGGGTCAGAATTCTTTAATGTTAGTGGAGGCTGAGAAGGCGAGATGTCAGACGCTGTTGTAAGAGGTTGAGCTCGTGTGTTAGTGTCACACGGTATCAAAACTGAAACAGCGTTGTCTGGAAACATACTTATTATTTCTGATTTTACGATACGGATTTTCTTCTCCGGGGTGGCGGGAGGCGCAATGATGCAATGTTTCACGGAACCAACCGCGATGGTTGTGTCTCTGGATCTCTGCAAACTAATATCTATTAACGACTAGTCTCCGCAGATCAACCGGAGTCTGCGTATGTGCAGAGACAGATCGCTCAATGACAAGAGCAAAATTTTACTTTCAGCAAGTTTCGACGCCGACTGTGGGTGTCTTCATCACACAATTCAAATTACATGTACTAGACGAAGAACAAATTTAAGAGCAAAAGTGCTCTCGTCATATAAAATAATTCACTAAAAAGTTTAAATTAAAACTACATAAAATAAAGACAGTTTGGCTAACATTAGATTCATAAGTGCTGACACAATTATAGGTACATGACATAGTGATGCATGCACCGCTAAGGGCTGCGAGAGGTGACATGAAACTAAAAGTAGAGTTTTTTAGCAACCGATTGGCTGTTTTATATCTGCCTTATTCTAGTACAGTTGCTGTCTCACAGACAGGTTTAAAACTTTTTGTAAAAAATGTAGTTAATTACCATGCTGTAAATGACAATATTGTTCTTTCGACGAAATCAGACAGTGACTGCATCTTCGTGCTTTCGAAGAAATATTCATCAATTCAGACAACCTATAGGGCATCGTAGAGCGTAGAAGTAGGAAACCATGTATCGTAGAATTACTAAGAGTTAACGTACCTTCTAAACAAAACGTCAGCATGTATTCCTTTAGAAATAAACTCCCTCTTTTAACGTTCCCTGGGAGCACACACACTGTTAAGAAACTGAAATGACGAATTATTGTACTATGTACGCCGCTATGAAGCAATTCGTATGTACTGTAATTGTTCAACAAAAAATATTATTTAATTTTGTATAAAGGACGTTGGTTATTATTGTAATATTTTCTGTAATAATATTCTCGATGTATTTATGATTGTAATATTTCTATACTCATAATGTAATTACGAAATATGTTAATATCGGCAATGAAAAAATATAAAATGTAAAATGTAGTCACAGAGGAAAATAATGTAGTAAGATTACAAAGAGATATTAATAAACAGCAGTAGTATAAATAGCACTACATAATGTGCATTCCTTGTCGTCTTCCTCGAGAGCTGAGAGAGAGAGGAACCTGTGACGTAGCACTATATGCATGAGTAGATTTCTTTTGTCTGTATCTGTCTTTAGCCGCCATTAGAGGAGAAATTATAAAGGTGTGTAATTTTAATTATTGTTGTGGTCTAAATACATTATAATTTATCAAAATAGTGTATTACTAATGTAAATTAGCTTGCCCATGTCATCTATAATATTTCTTTAAAGAATTTTCAGCACTTTTAGCGATTATCGTTGGTGTTGCTGGGCTGTGCCGCGTGCCGCGACCGAACGATTTGCAGCGGCGGCACATTTAAAAAATTGTTCCGCTATAAAATTAACCAAACCCGTAAATCGGGAGCAGGTAAAATTAGCAGTGAATTACGAAATATTTTTCTTTTACAGCGATCCTGAGGCTGACTGAATTTATTACTGGTTTTACATTTGTGAGTTCATAGGCGGATAATTAACGTTGAAGTTGTTAATCTGTTGGTTCTTTCAATTTCTAAAGTAAATAAACGTATAGTGAAGTGTGTTTTGTCAATGATAATTAAACGTTGAAGTCGGCTTGGCAATATTTTACGATTTTATGCTAACAGAGACAGTCTTGTGTTCCATAGCTAACGCCGGCAAAGTATTCAGTAAATATTTAAAAATCCACTGCATTTAGAAAATGTGTGCCAAGGCCGAAATACGTAAAAAATTTAATTTAAATAATTTTCAAAGTCATAAATGTTATTAATCAGTTAGTTTGAATTTATCAGCATGAGAGGGTTGCTAAAGTTCACGTATTTTTAAATGTACTTAATTCTGTCTACATGAATTTTTATTACCACACATAAAAAAATGGGTTCTACAACAAAGTTCGTACTGAAAGAGTAAATAACAAAAATATTTAATGCCATTTCTTCCCCATTTTCATCCATGCATAATACGTAATAAATTTTAATTTTCTGATATAATGAGCTCTCTTCTTCAGCTTGCCTCTGGGTATATAGTGTTCTCATGCGAAAAATCATAAACAGGTACTACCACACAATGTTGGTTAGGCAATACATACAGTACATGAAAAAATTATTAATTGTTCTCCAACAAAGTTCGAGTACAATAATTCCCTAATTATCTCATGGGTATTTTGTGACCACAGCTTATTCTGGCCCCACGTTGGGCGCCAGTTTAATTAAGAAAATATAATATATATATATATATATATATATATATATATATATATATATATATTATATTTTCTTAATTAAACTGGCGCCCAACGTGGGGCCAGAATAAGCTGTGGTCACAAAATACCCATGAGATAATTAGGGAATTATTGTACTCGAACTTTGTTGGAGAACAATTAATAATTTTTTCATGTACTGTATGTATTGCCTAACCAACATTGTGTGGTAGTACCTGTTTATGATTTTTCGCATGAGAACACTATATACCCAGAGGCAAGCTGAAGAAGAGAGCTCATTATATCAGAAAATTAAATACCTACCACAATACCAAGGGGCAGCTGCACCCAAGATAGATCACCAAAAGGTAAAGCTACAGTGTATTTGTCCTGTGGGTAGTAAAGTAGCCTCAGTGCGGTGTTCTCGGATCATTAGTGGTGTGCTTGTTGTTAGTGTTTTTTTTTAAATAACAGGACATTTGAGTAGTTAGTCATCGTAGTATATTATAAGTGCGTTTCAACAAATGACCATTTCTTGTGTGATTATGTCAGTGAAACATGAGTGTTAGGATATTTAGTTCAGATTTTGTTTCTTTTGTTGACTATGGTTAGATTGTGTAGTCAGAAAAATATAAACGTGGATAATGAACAACATTTAGCAAGCAGTGATACCGAGTTAGAATGTGGGGCACAAAGTAATGTTAGTGGCGTAGTTCAGGAAGTGCAATGTGAGAATCTGGGGGCAGAAGGGCAAGAAATGTTGCCACTGCCAGCCAGTGATTCAGTTGAAAGTAGAAATACTGTGCCACCCACACGCGCTAGCCACGGACCAGAGAGTGGTGAGGTGTCAGAAGTGCAATCATTAAGAGTTATGTTCGGGTGCATGCTCAATTTCCAAGCTACGTTTGTGCATGAACAAGCAGAGCGTGACCAGAGATTGGTAGCTGAATTTGCACGTAAGCAAGCTGAACACGGTAAGGAACGTGATGCTATGCAAGCAGAACGCGATAGAGAACGTGATGCTATGCATGCAGAGCGAGAAACGGAACGTGATGCTAAACAAGCAGAGCGTGATCGATGCCAGCATGAGAGAGACTTGCCGTTAATGCAATCTTTGGAAGCTATGAGATTGTTAGTTTGAGACAAAACTATGAAACCATACCCAAAGCGGTGCAAGAACTGAGCGAAAGAGCAGAAAATGTCCGAACAAAATTGAAAAGAAATTTACGAACTGGTTAGAAGCAAAAGACACCGACCTTAATGAAAAAGTAGACGAGAAGGTGCACGCCGCGATTGACGCCAAAGGCTTGGGCTCGAGTGCGGGGGTGCGGGGCCTTGGAGGGGCGGTGCACACTGGCGTCCCTGCGGAGCTGGAAGGCGGCTTGTTGCATGGCGGCAAGTCGCGATTGAGGCTCGAGTGCGGGGCAGTGCACACTGGCATTCCGCTACAGTGTCAGCCGACTCCGCGGAGCTAAAGGACAGCTTGTTGCATGGCGACAAGTCGCGAATGAGGTCAAAGACTGGGGCCCGAGAACGAAAACTATGATAGGCTTATAAATACAGCAGTGAAAAATTGCGACTGCGAGACAGAACAAGCAACCAATGTTAGCGAAACAAACAAATGTCACTCCAAAATAGTGATTGAAGAAAGCCTGATTAAAAACCGACAGTTTCGGATCTTTACAACGAAGAGGAAATCTGTTCACACTTTAGTATTTATCAAGGAATTTAGAAACATGTTGCCTAGTGTTTGGAGTCATACACAGAAAATACAGTACGTTATGTCTTACACACAAGGAGATGCTGCATTATGGGCAACCCAAGCAGCTGACAGTTGCGTCACATATGAGCAATTTGAAAAGGCATTCTTGGCCAAATATTGGTCAACATGTATTCAGGAGAGATTACGGAAAGAGATATATAATCCAGAGCCGTGTTCTTCACGATTAGGCAATTTACGAAAATATTTTGAGAAATACATTAATAAGACCCGTTACTGGGACGGGCAGATTTCATCCCGGGATTTGATCAGACTTTTGAAATCACACTTGCCGATACACGTAAAGGAAAATCTTATACACGTACCGGAGAACGACATGGAACAGTTCATGTCTGTTCTGGACTCAATTGACCTGATTCAGGAGGATGTTAAGGCAGCCTCTGAACAGGCTAGAAGTAACAGAAACGCTTACAGAAATGGTCGAAATAAAACGCCTCCACCAAATAATGGAAACGGCGGAGGTAACAATACGAGGGAAGATTATGTACAAAACGGGAATAGAGGTAGAGACCGGAACGGCAATAGTCCGTCGGGAAACAATGACCGGAAAAGGAGGTTCGATGACCGATATGAAACAGGCCCACCAAACAATAGTAGATGGAAAAATGCCAGGGGCCGTGGAACACCAATACCTATAACGATGCAAACCGAACTCGGCCACAGAACTAGAGGCCCAGTCCGGACCGGCAAAACAGTGAAAGATGTGACAATAACCGACTGCCACCACAAAATGCGCCAATTGCGCAACCGTGGCGGCCGACGCAACACAACTTACACATAGTGGAGGTCAGCGACACAGAGCAGTCACACCCATCCACCAGTAATAATCCAACAAACTAGGTTCAGCCGAGATACGCTCTCCATCTTCGGCTGCGGTTTGGAGTGAGAGCAGCCCGACACAGAACAAAACATCGGAAATTTGTATCCTCAGGTATAATGACGGGGTACAGATGGGACATGAATTAATAACTGAACCACCAACGTACATAAAGGAGCACAACGACAAAGTACAAGCGATAATAGAGATCAAAATTAACAATATTGATGTGCAAGCAATCGTAGATACAGGTGCTACTGTCAGTGTCATGAGTATGGACTTATTGAGAGTACTGGGGAAAGAAAAGCGTATGCTGACTTTTCCTGTGAACAATTGCAAAGTCACTGGAGCCATCAGTGCACAGCGACAAATAATTAAACTCCAAGTGCGGGTAGAGATGTATACGGGGGGAGAAGCCATAGCGTGCTCGTTCTTGGTAGTAAAGGGTTTAAAGGTAGCCTGCATTTTGGGGGTAGATTTTTTGAGAGAAAGGGACGCAGTAACCGACCTTTCTCGGGGAAAATTAAGTTTTATGAACACGGGTAGGAGGATAGAAATGTCTATGCTCAGATCTAAAGAGGTACCTGTGCCTAATTGTAATGCTATTAACATAAAATGTAGGAATCAGTGGATACTACATTTAGACAACCATTCTCTAGGACAAAATCTCTATTATCCAGACGTACAAGGTGATCAATTAAAAGCAGATGTGGACGCATTTGTGAACAAAGTATCACAGTCCGAATATTTGAACTCAATACAACAGCAGGATTTGGTACAGTTATTATTTGACTATGCAGATGTATTTTCAGAACGGCCAGGAATTGTTAAGGGATATCAATACAATATCGAGGTGAAGCCTCACAAAACCTACTGTCGAGCCTCATACTCCATTCCTTGGTCCAAGAAGGAAATAGTAGCTAAATAAATTAGAAAGCTGATCGAGTGGGGAATAATAGAACCGTCTTTGTCCCCTTACAGTAGTCCTTTGGTGGCGGTGGCAAAAGCAGACGGACAGGTACGGTTAGTATTAGATGCAAGAGACATAAACGAAATTATTGTACATGTCAGGACTCATCCGGAAAACTTAGATGAGAAAATTCAAAAATTCCATGGAGTGCAATATTTGACATCTGTTGATATGAAAAGTTCATTCTGGCGAATCCTGCTCACACCCGAATCGAGGAAATATACTGCATTTATATTTGGGGAAAGGAGATACCAATTTAGGGTACTACCTTTTGGGCTAAATGTAAATGCAGGAGTTTTCATAACAGCCCTCGACGCGGTTTTGGGCCCGGATTTGCTGCAAAGGGTCACAGTGTATGTAGACGATCTGGTGATTGCTACTGCCACCTGGGAAGAACACACAGAACTACTGGGTAGAGTCTTAGAAAGGTTTAAGCAAGCGGGAGTAACAGCGAATGTTGAGAAATCCAAATTTGGACATAATCAGATTAAATTTCTAGGTCACATAATAACACCACAAGGCATCAAACCCGACAGCAAAAATCTTGACGCAATTCGTGGGTTTCCGAGCCCGAGAACTAAGAGGCAACTCAAAGCGTTTATAGGTCTTGCATCCTTTTTTAGACGGTTTATTCCAAACCAATTAATAATTAACGAGGCGTTATTGAGCCTGTTGCGTAAAAATGCGCACTGGGTGTGGACAGAACAATGTCAACGCGAATTTGACGTTATCAAAAACGCCTTGGTGAATGCAAACATACTGCGACACCCAGACATGACAAAAGATTTTTGCATAGCGACAGATTCGTGTTCATACGGTCTGAGCGCTTGTTTGTTTCAGTGGGATAGGAGCAACGACCACGCAACAATCAATGTAATCGGTTTTGCCAGCCGCACACTAAACAGCTGTGAGAGAGCTTATTCCGCTACCGAGTTAGAGGCTCTTGCAGTTGTTTAGGCGGTAAAGAAATTCAACTATTACATCCATGGCAAAGAAATCAAAGTATTCAGTGACCACCAGGCTATGAGCTATTTAATGTCTTGCAAATTATACCATACCCGCTTGCTAAGACGGAGGTTAGCATTGCAGGAATATAAAATTAAGATTATGTACATAAAAGGACAAGATAATGTTGTAGCTGACGCCTTGTCGAGGCTCCCACTAGGGCTATCCTCAGTGTCAAAGATTTTGGAACAATCGGAGGAATATCGAATACTCTTAGTACAAGATAAGGTACATAGGAGGGACTTTTTACATATGTGTAAGAATATGTCTACATTGCAGGAAACTGATCCGATTTGGCGAGATGTCATTAGCAAAATTAAAGAAGGTACCAATCTTAAAAGTGTTCAGAAGTTCAAAATAGTAGATAATATTCTGTATTATAAAACAGGTGTGTCAAATGACCATGGAGTCGTGTGTATACCGCAACAGGCTATCCCAACTGTAGTGTGGCACACGCACTTAGCATGGGGTCACGTTGGGATAGGCAAAAAAATAAGGATTTTATCCAGATACTGTTACTTTAAGGGAATAAGTCAACAAATTTGCACCATTATCAGGACTTGTCCTCTGTGCCAAAAAGCTAAGTTTCAAAATAAATCCACAAGGTTTGAACTGCACCCTATAGTGCCTCAGTGGCCACTTCAGTTATTATCTATAGACATAGCAGGACCCTACCCTCGAGCCAGGGATGGATTAAAGTACATTTTAGCGGTATATGATATTTTCTCTAAATACTTAATAATATAGTGCCTTAAACCAGCCACCGCTCGTGGATTAGTTAAATGGTTAGGGAAATAATATTTTACACAGGTGGGTAAGCCTGAAGCGATAATATCAGATAATGCTTCCTATCTTACAGGTCATACCTGGAAGAACAATTTACATGAACAAGGAATAAAGCACATACTAATATCCCGTTTTCATCCAGAGGCAAATTTAGTAGAAAGAACATTTGGAGAGTTAATAAATTTTTCAGGTTATATATCGCATATAAGCACACAAGATGGCCAGATCTGATATCTAAATTTTTGGATATTCACAACGCAACTTCGCATGCCTCTACAGGGTATCCACCAACCGAGATTATAATGAATAATAATAGAGTACTGAATGAGTGGCTGTCACCTTTGCCTAAGGTCCCAGTCATTCCTGAGCCTAAGGAAGAGAGGATAAGGAAAGCAGGGTGCAACCTTACCCGGTGCGCTCAGAAAAGGAAAGAAAAATATAATCGACATGTGACGAATAATCAAAAACTTAGTGTTGGGGACTTGATGCTCTTACGCAATCATCCTAAGTCCTCGGCACCCTTGAAACAGAATAGCAAGTGGCAATTGGTGTACAATGGACCTTTTAGAATAGTAAGTGTGCCACATGAGTGTAGCTATCTCTTAGCAGATCCCCAATTAGGGAGAGTACGAGGACTGTATCCGCGTAAGGATGTGAAAATATTCCTACAGTAAATGACTAATAG
The DNA here is from genome assembly GCF_023864275.1 of Schistocerca cancellata. Classification (NCBI taxonomy): domain Eukaryota; kingdom Metazoa; phylum Arthropoda; class Insecta; order Orthoptera; family Acrididae; genus Schistocerca; species Schistocerca cancellata. The sequence goes on along the minus strand of NC_064631.1, from coordinate 389,859,325 downwards.
TCCTATGTGTTATGTGTAAAAAGGTACACCATTCTTTTGGAAATGAATGAACATTAGTGATGTGTGATCTGTAGAGATAATGTACTAGTGTAGAAGTATTTAGTTATAAGAATATGGTTGACTTTCTCTTTTGTTTATGATTATATGTGTTATGTCTTCTTTTTAATTAGTGTTAGCTTAAACATGCTCTAAATGTCTGCACAGATAACCTGATTAGTACAATTATTTGTAGTGTTAAATTGTGACAGAGATCAGTCAGGAGGAACATTTTAGTAGTGATTAGTTTGTGTACTGCATGATATTCTATATGTGTGTCAAACTTGAAATACTTCTCGGTACAGTATTTTCTATTACATGTATATATATATATATATATATATATATATATATATATATATATATATATATATATATATGTGTGTGTGTGTGTGTGTGTGTGTGTGTGTGTAGCTGTCAGATTGACAGGTTCGAACTCAGAATAATATTAATAATATGAGACCCTGAGAACTTTATTTTCAAACCAGTATTATCAAAGAGAGTAATGCACCCAGTAGTGACCCGAGGGCACCATAGGAGGCAAACATATTGCAAATTTAAGTAACGCAAAGTTACGCACAAAGAAGCTTCAATTGAAGCATGTGCAGATCGAATCAGTAGAAAGAGCTAGCCTGATACAGTCCAAGTCAATTTTAGCCTACAGAGACTACACTGTATTTACGTAAAGTGAGACATAATTTCAAAGGAGTCATTGAACAATATTCCTGAATCCGGCTGGAATGCAGAAATAAAATCAACCTGAACATAAATATAGATGATTTTTGGGCAAACTAATACGAAATTTTAATATTTGTTACCATGTACGCAATTATCACACACCTTGGCAAAGAGCGAACAAAGAAGTTTCGAATGTGCTGTTACAAAAAATTGCACAACGGACATTGTAACTGAAAAAACTTAAACAAAAGTGCAGTATTGTGTGGCAGAGACAGACAGTGACTGTTAAAACTGCAGCAGTACGTCACGAGGTTGTTTTGAACAAGCAATAAGAAACTGTATCATCGCCGTGTGTGCAAGTGGACAATGAACTAACACGACACGAGCAGTGAGCCGATAATAGACGGTGGACCAAGCTAGTGTCAAACTATAACTTGTACTGTGCGTGTGTAAAAAAAAAATTCTTTGTGTGTCAAGGGACGCCAGGAAAGCGTATTGACTACAGAGATACATTTTGTTCTAAGGTGAAAACTTGCGTGTGACTAATGACAAGTCATGACATGGTGAAAAAATAGTGTGTGCCCATAAAACGCGTTACTGTGACAACGAAACATTGTGCAAACCAGACTAGTGAAGGCCTACTGAATAATAACTGCCAATAACTGTGTGCGTTCTTTCCCACAGCAGGAAAAATGCCCATAAGGATAGTACACTGTTTGTGAACTTGTTGCATGTCTGCTGGAGCACTGCAAGAAGATGTCACACGGGCGAGCTGATACACAACGCGCATCCGGCTACTTCAGCAGCAGCAACCCGTAGCAGACCAGACGGCCACACGCCTCTCCGCGCCGTAGCTGTCAACACCGGGGGCGGTGACCTACACGGAGCCGACGCGCCGCGCCGAGCGCCGCTCAACAATCGCTCCTCACCGCTCACCAACTACAGCATAATTGACATATTCCAAAATATTTACACAAACCGCATAACATGTCAATGAACTCGATTTATATATATATATATATATATATATATATATATATATATATATATATGTACAGAGTGTTTCAAAAATGAACGGTATATATGAAACGGCAATAAAAACTAAACGAGCAGCTATAGAAATACACCGTTTGTTGCAATATGCTTGGGACAACAGTACATTTTCAGGCGGAGAAACTTTCGAAATTACAGTAGTTACAATTTTCAACAACAGATGGCGCTGCAAGTGATGTGAAAGATATAGAAGACAACGCAGTCTGTGGGTGCGCCATTCTGTACGTCTCTTTCTGCCGTAAGCGTGTGCTGTTCACAACGTGCAAGTGTGCTGTAGACAACATGGTTTATTCCTTAGAACGGAGGAGTTTTCTGGTGTTGGACTTCCACCGCCTAGAACACAGTGTTGTTGCAACAAGACGAAGTTTTCAACGGAGGTTTAATGTAACCAAAGGACCGAAAAGCGATACAATAAAGGATCTGTTTGAAAAATTTCAACGGACAGGGAGCGTGACGGATGAACGTGCTGGAAAGGTAGGGCGACTGCGTACGGCAACCACAGAGGGCAACGCGCAGCTAGTGCAGCAGGTGATCCAACAGCGGCCTCGGGTTTCGGTTCACCATGTTGCAGCTGCGGTCCTAATGACGCCAACGTCCACGTATCGTCTCATGCGCCAGAGTTTATACCTCTATCCATACAAAATTCAAACGCGGCAACCCCTCAGCGCCGCTACCATTGCTGCACGAGAGACATTCGCTAACGATATAGTGCACAGGATTGATGACGGCGATATGCATGTGGGCAGCATTTGGTTTACGGACGAAACTTATTTTTACCTGGACGGATTCGTCAATAAACAAACTGGCGCATATAGGGAACCGAAAAGCCCCATGTTGCAGTCCCATCGTCCCTGCATCCTCAAAAAGTACTGATCTGGGCCGCCATTTCTTCCAAAGGAATCATTGGCCCATTTTTCAGATCCAAAACGATTACTGCATCACGCTATCTGGACATTCTTCGTGAATTTGTGGCGGTACAAACTGCCTTAGACGGCACTGCGAACACCTCGTGGTTTATGCAAGATGGTGTCCGGCCACATCGCACGGCCGACGTCTTTAATTTCCTGAATGAATATTTCGATGATCGTGTGATTGCTTTGGGCTATCCGAAACATACAGGAGGCGGCGTGGATTGGCCTCCCTATTCGCCAGACATGAACCCCTGTGACTTCTTTCTGTGGGGACACTTGAAAGACCAGGTGTACCGCCAGAATCCAGAAACAATTGAACAGCTGAAGCAGTACATCTCATCTGCATGTGAAGCCATTCCGCCAGACACGTTGTCAAAGGTTTCGGGTAATTTCATTCAGAGACTACGCCATATTATTGCTACGCATGGTGGATATGTGGAAAATATCGTACTATAGAGTTTCCCAGACCGCAGCGCCATCTGTTGCTGAAAATTGTAACTACTGTAATTTCGAAAGTTTGTCTGCCTGAAAATGTACTGTTGTCCCAAGCATATTGCAACAAACGGTGTATTTCTATCGCTGCTCGTTTAGTTTTTATTGCCGTTTCAAATATACCGGTCATTTTTGAAACACGCTGTATATATATATGAGATTGACTTCAACAATGCCTAATATTCGTAAATGACTCTAGCTTCTACAATACGTCTCCATGAGTACTGAAACCAAAGTAAAGTTATATTTAATATGAAGAGTTAAAATTACTTGTGTTAGTGGTGCTGTGGCCAGCTGTAATTTGTATCGGGCGTGGTACTGTTACTTGTGCGCCCATTACTGAAAAAGTACCTGGCATATGAAAATTCGCTTGTCTGTATCTTGATTTAATGTCTTCCTGTATCAAACCAGTTTAATCTAGGAGCGAGATAAGCTCGTCTAGATACTCTTCAGATGTGAGGATCAATTTTTCATGACTCTCTGCAGGGAGTTTTGCTTTATGATTTTGTAGAATACCTTTCTGTATAATTGGTTCATCTCTGTATCTTGCTTTTTTCAAGTACTTCTTGAAGTAACGCAACAAGCTACCAGAGAAACGGTCTGGGTCAAATACTTCATTTCTCAGATGCTCCTGTATTCCGTGTGACCAATAATTGGCTACGAATGTCCGAATTCGTATGATAGGCATGAGTCCATCACACCAGCAGCCAGAAACGTGCCGTTCCCTTGTATATAACATCAGGCATAGCAAATTTTCTGATATTATATCCCAGATCTAGGCAGCAGACCACTAAATCCGTATATGAATACAACATAGTTTTATTGTCATTGGAAATGGTTATAACTGTCTCTGGTTCAGAAGATTTTCTTCCATTACCATTGCGGTATACAGTTCAGATGATGACAAAATATCGTCCGCGGAATCAGGGTTATTACTGCAAAACATCTGATAAGCGCGCTGCACTGCCATATTATGATGCTGGGCTCAAAGTCTGGGTCTTTCCTCGCTGTCAGTTTCAGTACGAGAGTTTTTTATTGGCTCTTGGACATCTTCAAGATGTCGTGAAAACGTTTCTACAGACTGTGCCATTTTTGTCCCCAACTGTACGGAGTCGGATCCTAATTGATGTTTAACTTACTTAAAGTCTTGCTTAAACTGATCATCTGAATGAAAATTATTTTCTAATAAATTTATTGTGGTCTCTTTAACTCCCACAATGGCACTGAATTTTAATTCCACACTCATCTAATTTAGTTGAGAAATTCTAACTTTTTCTCGATCCATTGATCACAGCCTTTGCCATGCTTTTTCAAAGGAATTTACAAAATTGGAATAGAAATATTTGAAAACTTGTGTCGCTTGAAATCTGTGCGCCGTATGTAACCCGTGTCTTAGGTGAACTTGCCGACAGTGATACAGTTGAACAGTGAAAGTTCCAAACTGGTGGCTTTACGATATCTGACAGTTACCAGACTTAATATCCATTCCTGTCACTACACAAGATCTTGCGTTCTTTACAATTACTTTCCTTTTCCTATTTTCGCACTCCTGTAGACGTCTACAGACTTCTGTTTCTCAAGGACTGAGTTTATCGAACTTGTCATGCAGCTCGGAAAATGAGACAAAGAAGGTTCGTTTCGGTTGCGCCTAGCGGAAGAGACGGCGCGCCGGCAGTGAGCCCCAGGCGGCGGCGCGAGGCGTCGAAACGCCGGCAATGGGGGTGCTGGCGTCGTCAGCCAGCGGCGGGGGCGGCGTCGGCGGCGTCGGCGACGGCGGATATTCAATCGCCTTCCCGACAAGGCGCCCGCCGTGGCGCGCCGCCCAGCGCGCTGCCGGAAATTGCATCGCGCTGCCTGGCGCGGCTGTGACTGCCGACCCGCTACGTCCGCGCTCTGTCTGACGAGCACGGTACGGGCAACGGCTGCTGGTGTGTCCGCCTTACTATACTGTAAAAAAAATGTTTTAAGTCATCAATGTGCTGACTGGTTGATGCGGCCCGCTACAAATTACTCTCCTGTGCTACATCTTCATCTCAGAGCAGTACGTGAACAGTCAATTATTTGCTGGATGTATTCCAATCTCTGTCTACCTCTTAACAGGCGACCTTCAGTCCTGTCCCTTCATCTTGTCAGTATTTTCCATAGCTTCTTTCCTCGCCCATTCTCCGGAAAACCTCCTCATTTCTTTCATTATTAGTCCACCTAATTTTAAACATTTTTCTCTAACATCATATCGCAAAAGTTTCGATTATCTTCTAGCCCAGATTTCGCGTAGCCATACCTCATTACCTTAAAATACTGTGATGTAAACGTACATTTCTCCCTCAGTACGCTTGATACTAGTAGGCATCTCTTGGCTAGGAATGCCCATTTTGCCTGTTCCATTTTGGTTTACATGTTCTCCTTGCTCCATCCATCATGGGCTATTTTGCTGCCAAATATTAGCGTTCCTTAACTTCATCTGCTTTCAATCACCAAGTCTAATGTAAAGTTTCTCGCTGTTCTCATTCTTTCTACTAATTACTCTCATCTTCCTTCGATTTACGCTCCATTCCTACTCTGTACTCATTAGTCTGGTCATTCCTTTCAACAGGTCCTGTATCCTATCATTAAGGATAGCAACGTCATCAGGTAATCTTGTCACCGGCATCACTTCACCATGAAATTTATTCCCACTCTTGACGCTTTCCTCTATTTTCATGATTGCTGCTCCGATGTATAGATTAAATAGTGAGGATGAGAGACTACACCCCTGCTTCACACCCTTTCTAACACGAGAATTTCGTACTTGTTCTTCCAGTCTCATTGTTCCCCGCGGGTTCCGTCTTTCGCTACAGGTTACCTCCATTTTTCTCAGAATTTAGAACATCTTGCAGTATTTCACAATGTTAAATGCTTTTTCCAGGGTGACAAATTCAGTGAAGAGTCTTGATTTTTCTTCAGTCTTGTTTCCATTATCAACAGCAAAGTCAAAACTACCTCTCTGGCGCCTTAGCTTTAATACATCCGCATCTACATGGATATTCTCCAAACCACATTTAAGTGCCTGGCACAGGGTTCATCCTACCACCTTCACAATTTTCTATTATTCCAATCTCGTATAGCACTCGGAAAGAATGAACACCTATATATATCCGTACGAGCTCTGATTTCCCTTATTTTATCGTGGTGATCGTTCCTCCCTGTGTAGGTCAGTGTCAACAAAATATTTTAGCATTTGGAGGACAAATTTTTGATTGAAATTTCGTGAGAAGATTCAGTCGCAACGAAAAACGCCTTTCTTTTAATGATGTCCGAGCAAAATCGTGTATCATTTCTGCGACACTCCCTCCCATATATCGCGATAATGCAAAACGTGTTGCCTTTCTTTGAACTTTTTCGATATACTCCGTCAGTCCTATCTGGTAAGGATCCCACATCGCGCAGCAGTATTCAAAAACAGAACGGACAGGCGTAGTGTAGGCAGTCTTCATAGTAGATCTGTTACATTTTCTAAGTGCCCTGCCAAAGAAACGCAGTCCTTGGTTAGCGTTCCCCACAGCATTTTGTATGTGTTCCTTCCAATTTAAATTGTTCGTAGTTGTAATAACTTGAATTTACGGCGTTTAGATTAGACTGATTTATCGTGTAACTGAAGTTTAACGAGTTCCTTTCAGCACTCATGTGGATGACCTCACTCTTTTCGTTATTTAGGGTCAACTGCCACTTTTCATACCATTCAGATATTTTTTATAAATAGTTTTCCAGTTTGTTTTGGTGTTCTGATGACTTTATTAGTCGATAAACGACAGGGTCATCTGCAAACAACCGAAGACGGCTGCTCAGATTGTCTCCCAAATCGTTTATATAGGTAAGGAACAGCAAAGGACCTGTAACGCTACCTTGGGGAACGCCAGAAATCACTTCTGTTTTACTCGATGACCTTCCGTCAATTAATATAAGCTGTGACCTCTCTGACAGGAAATCACAAATCCAGTAGCATAAGTGAGACGATATTCCATAACCACGCAATTTCACTACGTGCCGCTTGTGTGGTACAGTGTCAAAAGTCTTCCGGAAATCCAGAAATGCGGAATTGATCTGAAGTTCCTTGTCAATAGCACTCAACACTTCATGTGAATAAAGAGCTAGTTGTGTTTCACAGGAACGATGTTTTCTAAACCCATGTTGACTGTGTATTAATAGACCGTTTCCTTCGAGGTAATTCATAATGTTCGAACACAATATATGTTCCAAATTCCTACTGCATATCGACGTTAACGATATGGGCCTGTAATTTAGTGGATTACTCCTACTACCTTTCTTGAATATTGATGTGAACGGTTCTATATGATTGCTAAGTATGGGGCAAATGCATCAGGATACTTCGAAGGGAACCTAACTGGTATACAGTCTGGACAAGAAGACTTCATTTATCAAGTGATTTAAGTTGTTTCACTACTCCGAGGATATTTACTTCTACGTTACTCATGCTGGCAGCTGTTCTCGATTCTAATTCTGGAATACTTACTTCGTCTTCTTTGGTGAAGGCATTTCGGTAGACTGTATTAGTTACTCTGCTTTGGCAGCGCCGTCTTCGATAGTATCTCCACTGCCATCGCTCGGAGAAGTCATTGATAGTTTCTTGCCGCTAACATAGTTCACATACGACTAAAATCTCCTTGGATTATCTGCCAGGTTTCGATACAAAGTTTCGTTATGAAAACTGTTACAAGCATCTCGCATTTAAGTCCACGCTAAATTCCGATCTTCTGTAGAAGGTCGCCCATTTTGGGGATTTTGTGTCTGTTTAAATGTGGCATGTCTGTTTCGTTGTTGCTGCAACAGTGTTCTAACCCGTTTTGTGTACCAAAGAGGATCAGTTCCGTCGTTTGTTAATTTATGTGGTCTAAATCTCTTAATTGCGGTTGACATTATTTCTTTGAATTTAAGCCACATCTGCTCTACACTTAAATTATTAATTTGGAATGAGTGGAGAGTCGTCAAGTGAATTTTTATCTTCTTTTTTGAATAGGAATATTTTTCGCTAATTTTTCGGGGATTTGGGGATTACAATATTCACTCTCGCTACGCCAACCCTGTGTTCACTAATCCCTGAATCGGTTTTGATGATCGTTATTAATTCAGGATTATTTCTTGCTAAGAGGTCAAGTGTGTTTTCACAACCGTTTACTATTGGCGGGGGCTCATTAACTAACTGCTCGAAATAATTTTCAGAGAATGCGTTTAGCACAATTTCGGATGATATTTTATCCTTATCCACGGAATTAAACATGTATTTTTGCCAACATATCGAGGGTAAACAAAAGTCACCACCATCTATTATCGTATGAGTCGGGTTCGTGTTTGCAATCAAACTCAAGTTTTCCTTGAACCTTTCAGCAACTGTATCATCTGAATTGGGACGTCGGTAAAAGGATCCAATTATTACTTTTATTCTGGTTGCCAACAATGACCTCTGCCCATACTAATTCACAGGAAGTATATACTTCAATTTCGCGACAAGTTAAACTACTTCTAACAGTAACAAACATGCCACCGCCAACCGTGTATAGCCTATCCTCTCGGAACACCGTTAGGTTCTTAGCAAAAAATTCGGCTGAACTTATATCAAGATCCGGGCCAGCTTTAGGTGCCTTTAACGAATTGAGCATCAGTGCTTTCTATTAGCACTTGGAGCTCTGGTACTTTCCCAACACAACTACGACAATTTACAACTGTTATAGCAATGGTTCCTGTATCTACGTTCTTCCTGTGTTCAGCCTCCACCCTTTGTGACTGAAGCCCTTATTTTGTTTTCCCGAGACCGTTCAACCTATTAATAAAAACGCCCAGTCGACGCCACACAGCCCCTGCTACCCGTGTAGCTGCCTCCTGCATATAGTGGACACCTGACCTATTCAGCGGAACCCGAAACCCAACAACCCTTTTGGCACAAGTCGAGGAATAAGCAGCCTACACGGTCGCAGAACCGTCTGAGCTTCTGATTTAGACCCTCCACTCGGCTCTGTACCACAGGTCCGCAATCGATTCTGTTGACTATGCTGCAAATGGTCAGCTGTGCTTTCATCTTATAAGCAAGACTGGCAACCTTTACCACTTCTGTTGTTGTTGTTGTTGTGGTCTTCAGTCCTGAGACTGGTTTGATGCAGCTCTCCATGCTACTCTGTCCTGTGCAAGCTTCTTCATCTCCCAGTATCTACTGCAGCCTACATCCTTCTGAATCTGCTTAGTGTATTCATCTCTTGGTCTCCCTCTACGATTTGTACCCCCCCCACGCTGCCCTCCAGTAATAAATTGGTTATCCCTTGATGCCTCAGAACATGTCCTACCAACCGATCCCTTCTTCAAGTCAAGTTGTGCCACAAACTCCTCTTCTCCCCAATTCTATTCAATACCTCCTTATTAGTTATGTGATCTACCTATCTAATCTTCAGCATTCCTTTGTAGCACCACATTTCGAAAGCTTCTATTCTCTTCTTGTCTAAACTATTTATCGTCCACGTTTCACTTCCATACATGGCTACACTCCATACAAATACTTTCAGAAACGACTTCCTGACATTTAAATCAATTCTCGGTATTAACAAATTTGTCTTCTTCAGAAACGCTTTCCTTGCCGTTGCCAGTCTACATTTTATATCCTCTCTACTTCGACCATCATCAGTTATTTTGCTTCCCAAATAGCGTTTTTATTTCTTCTCCATGGGTTTTAATGCCTACTCCGAACTTTTCTTTTTTGTTTCCTTTACTACTTGCTCAGTATACAGATTGAATAACATCGGGGAGAGGCTACAACCCTGTCTCACTCCCTTCCCATCCACTGCTTCTCTTTCATGTCCCTCGACCCTAATAACTGCCATCTGGTTTCTGTACAAATTGTAAATAGCCTTTCACTCCCCATATTTTACCCCTGCCACCTTCAGAATTTGGAAGAGAGTATTCCAGTCAACATTGTCAAAAGCTTTCTCTAAGTCTACAAATGCTAGAAACGTAGCCGCTCGAAACCAGAGAGAATCTCTTGGTACCGACGTGTCAACCACCTGCAGCTGGCAGCACACTGTGCTCTTCATGGCATCCGGGAGGTATCTCTCCACATTTGTAATGACTCGACACGGTATTCATACGGATTGTCCATCGATGTGCTAACCCTTCTTGTCAGCCAAGTCCCTAAGGTGCCCAATAACGAGCCTAACGTTGGAGCTCCCTACTACTTATAATTCCATTCTCTGTGATTGCCCAGATCTTGCAATCTGAGAGGTTTCCTCTGAAATAGGACAGGCGACAGCATCTGGCTCAGCGGCATTGTCAGCCACAGACAGAACTTGGAACCAGTTTGTCAGACAAACCTGGGAGGCATTACTTGCGGCCGCCCGAAGTCTTTCGCCGCCTACTTCGCCCCGGGGGGTGGGGGGGGGTGGGGGGGGGACGACCTCCCACTCGACCACAGGTGAGGGCTGAGCCTCAGTGTGAGCAGTAACTGGGTTGACCACCTGTGAGGACCGATCGGAGGACTTGGACGTGCTGGATGTCCGTTGGATTCCCACGGCCGCGCCACAACAGTGGCGCCCATCCACTGCAGCCTAAGGCTGTGTAACTGAAGTCATCACTATTAAAGCACACAGATGATTTAATAAAATTCGCTCCTGGTTAGGAGCCAAACTGATCCTGTATCACACTTCCTCGATCCTTTTTTCTGTTCTTATTTTTATTATCCTGATTAGCAAATTGCCTGCAGAGCTATTAAGCTGACTGTGCGATAACTCTTGTATCTTCTAAATTGTGTGGGTGATGTTTCTCTCAAATCCTGCTGGTATATCTCCATGTTACACACTAACATGAACAGCCGTTATGTTGCTACTTCCGATGGATTGTTTTGAGTCCCTTCTGGCTTATTTGATTTTAAGTCTTCAAATCTGTCTTAAACAATAATACTAATACTGAATCCCCTTGTTGTTCCTATCGAGTCATGTTTATTCTTCTGTCAAGTCATGAGAAAAGTCTTCCCTCTCGTGGATGCCTTCAATGTACTCTTTCCACGTATCCGTTTCCTGTTTTGCATTTGACGGTGAAATTTCCATTGCTATCTTAATGTTAACCCCTAGCATTTAACTGTGTCCTTCCGACGAAGTCCGCAGCTCGTGGTCGTGCGGTAGCGTTCTCGCTTCCCGCGCCCGGGTTCCCGGGTTCTATTCCCGGCGGGGTCAGGGATTTTCTCTGTCTCGTGATGACTGGGTGTTGTGTGATGTCCTTAGGTTAGTTAGGTTTAAGTAGTTCTAAGTTCTAGGGGACTGGTGACCATAGATGTTAAGTCCCATAGTGCTCAGAGCCATTTGAACCATTTTTGAGCTTCCGACGAACATTTCTTGGCGAGTTCTTCACATTTTTCATGCAGCCACTTAGCCTTGCTTTCGCTGCACTTACTATTTATTTCGTTCCTAAGTGACCTGTATTTCGATATTTCTGAATATTCCAGAAAATTTTGGTTTTTCGTCTTTCATTTGAAGTATTTTACCTCTTACCCATGGTTCCTTGTACCTACGGCTTTCTTTCCTTTAAATCTGACATATGGAGCCCATACAGCCTGTGTACATCTTGAAGATATTACTTAGTAGTCTCCGACGCTATTCTGGGCTGACTTCCCTTTTAGATGCTGATCGACTAGCATTCATAGTGTGAAAAGGAAGACACCTTTGTCGTACACAAATCGATAGATGTCCGGGAATCAGGGCGTGGAGATCCGACACTGAGTCAGCTTTTCACGGTAACTTACTATATCCTGACGTGACTCTTTGATAGCAATTTTGGAAGCTGTTCCTGCCTTTGTTATTTCGAAACTTGGGACTCCCCAACTTCATCCCATGATTTACACGAATTTACAAAAAGGAATAGGTCCCTCACTAGTGAACTACTGTATACGTAAGTTTAAGCGATCCTGCTTCTAGGGTTTTTCGTCTCTGTCAGAAGCCTGAGATTATGTCAATGACATTTTTTTTCTTCTTTTTATTTACTACGTTTCTTAGAAGTCTGTGATTATGTCGTACATTAGTGTTACTATTTATTTTTATTAGTTACTTGTTTCCACCTCTGGTAACCGAACTATTGGTTCAATAAGTCTTGGTTGCTGAATACTAATTTTTTACATAAGAATGGGAAAACTGCTGGAAGCCGACCTAGGGGAATATCACTTTGGGTTTCGGAGAAATTTAGGAGCACGTGTGGCAATACTGATCCTACGAATTACCTTAGAAGATAGGTTAAGGAAAGGCAAACCTATATTTATAGAATTTGTAGACTTAGAGAAAGTTTTTGACAACATTGACAAGAATACTCTCTTCGAAATTCTCAAGCTAGCAGGGTAAAAATAAACGGAGCGAAAGCCTGTTTACCACCTGTTTAGAAACCAGACGGCATATATGAGTCGAGGGACTTAAAGGAAAGCTGTGTTTGAGGAGGAAGTGAGACAGAGTTGTAGCTTATCTCCAATGTTACCCAATCTGTAAACTGAGCGAGCAGTAAACGAACCTAAAGAAAAATTTGGAGTAGGAATTTAAGTCCAGGGAGCAGAATTAAAAACCTTAAGGTTTTAGATGACATTGTTATTTTATCAGAGACAGCAAAATACTTGGAAGTGCAGCTGAACGGAATGAGAAGTGTCTTGAGAGGAGGTTATAAGATGAACATCAACAAAAACAAGACAAGTATAATGGAATGTAGTCGAATAAGATCACGTGATGCTCAGGGAATAATATTTGGAAGCGAGACACTAAAAGCAGTAGATGAATTTTGTTATTTGGGCAGCAAAAAAAGCTGACGATGGGCGAGTTAGGGATTTGTCTGGAGTGTAGCGATGTATGGAAATGAAACATGGACGATAAACAGTTTAGACAAGAAGAAAATATAGGCTTTCGAATGTGGTGCTACAGAGGAGTGCTGAATATTAGATCAGTACATCTCGTAACTTATGAGGAGGCACTGAATAGCATTGGCGATACAAGAAATTTATGGCACAAGTTGAGTAAAAGAAGGGATCGGTTGATAGGACACATTCTGATTATCAATGTTTCAGGAATTTAGTATAGAAGGGAAATGTAGCGGGTAAAAACTGTTGATGGAGAGCAAAAGATGAATATAGTAACCAGGTTCAGAAAGGTGTACGTTGCAATAGTTACTCGGAGATGAAGAGACTTGCATAGGATAAATGCCAGAGACAAGAGTATCGTCATGAGTGTACCAGGGAAATGTGAGAGGACCGCTATTGTTCTCTATACAAATGAATGACATGGCGGACAGGCTGGGCAGCTATCTGTGGTTGTTTGCTGATGATGTGCTGTGCGGTAAGGTGTCGAAGTTCAGTAACTACAGGAAGATAAAGGACGACTTAGACAAAATTTGTAGTTGGTGTGTTGCATGGCAAGCTAACTCTAAATTGAAAATATTTTAATTAATGCGGGTGAGTAGGAAGAACAAACCTGTAGTTTTCGAATACAGTATTACTAGTGTCCTGCTTGACAAAGTCTAGTCTTTTAAATATCTGGGCGTAACGTTGCAAAGCGATATGAAATGGGAAGGGTATTCGAGAACTTTGGTAGGGAAGGCGAATGGTCGACTTTGGTTAATTGTTAGAATTTATGAAAGTGTGGTTCACCTGTAAAGGAAACTGCATATACGATGCTCGTGTGACCTACTCCTGAGCACTGCTCGAGTGTTTAGTATTCGTACCAGGTCCTACTGAATGAAGACACCGAAGCAGTTCAGAGGCAGGCTGCTAGATTTGCTACTGGTAAGTTCAAACAACACCTAAGTGTTACGGAGGTGCTTCAGGGACTCAAATGGGAATTCCTGGACGAAAAGCGACATTCTTTTAGAGAAACACTGCTGAGAAGATTTAGAGAACCGCCATCTGAAGCTGACTGCGGAACTATTCTAATGCCGCTAGCATAAATTGCTCGTAAGGACCACGAAGATGAGTCACGATAAACAACGGAAAAGTAAGGTAATGGAATGTAGTAGAATTAAATCAGATGACGCTGAGGGAATTACATTAGGAAATGAGACACTTAAAGTAGTAGATGAGTTTTGCTTTTTCGCAGCAAAATTACTGGCGATGGTCGAAGTAGAGAGGATATAAAATTTAGACTGGCGATGGCAAGGAAGGCTTTTCTGAAAAAGAGAAGTCTACTAACATTAAGTATAGATTTAAGTGGCGGGAAGCTTTTTCTGAAAGTATTTGTGTGGAGTGTAGCCATGTATGGAACTGAAACATGGTCGATAAACAGTGTAGACAAGAGAACGGAAGCTTTCTAAAAGTGGTGCTAGGAAAGAATGGTGAAGATTATATGGATAAATCACGTAACTAACGAGGACGTACTAATAGAACTGGGGAGAAGAGGAATTTGTGGCATAACTCGATTAAAAGAAGGGATCGGTTGGTAGGAGTCATCAAGGAATCACGAATTTATTATTGGAGCGAAGTATGGAGGGTAAAAATCGTAGTGGGAAACCAAGAGATGAATACACAAAGTAGATTCAGAAGGATGTATGGGTGCAGTAGTTACTCGGAGATGAGGAGGTTTGCACGGGATAGATTAGCATGGAGAACTGAATCATCCCACTCTTTGGAATGAAGACCATAACGAGAACGATTTATTAGCATGACAAAGGGAAAGAGTAACGAGGAGATGGAGTCCACGCTAATATGGATGAGCTAGTTCCGAGGTTAAGTTATAATCCACTGTTAGTTCCATTTTGTTGTGTATCCCATATGTTTCAGATACTTCCAAAGAAGCAACAGTGTTTTGCAAGCGGTCTCATTATCAGACATCCTCCTGAACTGCACTTGCTGCATGCTCCTTTACAAACCTCAAAATGAGTTTGCTTTTCAATTTAGGTGTTCCAGTTGCCGAAGATTGTACGTCTAATCTCAAAGTCACTGTCCCCATAGTCATGTCACGCTGCCGGAAAATTTTAGGGGTGTTTCCGAATCTAATTTGTATTCGCAGAATGGTCACATTATATTAATTGTTTCACAGACGTTCTCCTTCTCATGTATCAAACAAACATATCGTTTCACGGAAACTTTCTCGACCAATGATGTTCTGGCAGGAACAATGTGTCGTAGATCCATTTTATATGTGACGCTCGTGTTTCAAAATTCCCTAAACGTGTTCTACATTTCGCCAGCTAATTCATTTTGAATATTACTGCGACGAAGGGAAAGCGTTTCACGAGGAAACTACGAACACTGCAGAAACGTTTATTGTCTCTACTAAACGACTAAGTTTACTTTCTTATGACATCATGTCGGTAGCCAATCAACAGATCCGATACCGATCCGTCCCGAAGGAAGCGCGTTGAATATGGAAGCTGTCCATCCTCCGTAAAATAAAAATTATAATAAAAAAGATACTAAACTGGGTGAGGTATTTATCGACAGGCGCTGAGAAACTGTCATGTAATGTCCGCAGAGAACTTGTCTCCCCGAAGGAATAGACACGGAAAGGAATAGGAAAAAGTAGTCGGTAGAGGATCTGCCAAAGATAAGCAGAAGTTCCAGAATCAAGTCCTGGTCTGACTCACTAATTTATTCTGCCAGTAAGCTCAGCTCAGCTCCCTCTCCGCTGCAGGCTGAATATCTATTGATTTAATTTTTGACATGCTAGATCCACCTCACATTTAACAATGCATGCCAATTTGATGTAATTTCTGGTGGTAAATAAAGCACTTAAAGTTATTGTGGGGCAAATAACTGCTGTTGAGTATAAGAAGTTGCTGACATCTCCTAATTATCGTCTCTACTTGTAGTAACAGGAAACCTTCTAACTGGTATTCCGCCAGTCTATTGTCGTGCTTTGAATTTCCCACGACAAGTACCGGTTGTTGATGTGTAATATTTTGTTTCTTTAAATTTAGTCTAATTAGTCAACTAATATTTTGGTTACGTGTTCGTCCGTGGTAAATATTAAATCGATCTGAAATGAGGACTTTGCACATCTCCTGTTCGTAGAAAATGATTTTAACGTTACCAAACTCTGAAGGCTAAAATACGGACATTAAATTGAGACTGAATACAGGCAACAAATTTTGATCGTTGATTTTTTACTGTTCTCTCGCAGGTGGGTATTGATAAAGGTGGTTGGACTGAAGATGATATGCCCAAAGCCATAACTGCATTTCGTCAGGGAAGAAGCAAAACTATTTGGGACGCCTCGTTCATGTATTCACCGTCATCTACAAAATGGTAATGATGATCAGCTGAAGAAGAAGACTGCGGAATCGACGTTTACCGTCGAACAAGAGAAGCAATTAGAAAAGCGAATGCTTACGTTCTCCGCTTGTTGGCGCGTATTAGATTCTGACGTCTTAAGTAAAGCTGTTTCTTTCTTCGTAGAGCAATACGGAACCGAGCATAACTTTTCGAAACATCAAATGGCAGGAACTTATTGACTTATTGTCTTTCGCATGCTCAATCTTGAAACAACATTCAGGAAGGCTGAATGATTCTCATCGTATCGTGATAATGGCCTTAATAAGCATGACGTTGCGCGATGTGTTACTTTATTGGGAAAAGTTTGGAATAACTGACATTCTTCAAGCTACAATTGATTAATAGATGTAATGAATCATGCTGAAAAATTAATAATAAACCAAACAAGAAAATATGTGCTGCGAAAGGTTGCAAATCTATTTGCAGACTTGTGTAGAGAAGCGTGAACTTTTTACCATTCTTGCCTGCACCAATGCTTTACGGAATTTCGTTCCATCAGTGGCATTATTTAAAAGCAAAAGTTTCATCGTGAATATTCTGTTTTCGTAATGACTCATTGATAACAATAACACACTCAGACCCGATAAATGGATATTTCTTTTCGAAATAGTTGCATCATTATCTAATTCATAGGGTTCTTGTAGTATGTATCTTACTTCCAGAGGGACACATTTCCAATAAAACTCTAACTTCATTGGAGTTTTGCGGAGAATATGCCGTATATGTGATTGTTTTACATATTGATACAACTCATTGATTTGTCATTAGCCATAGGTCAGTTTTCGAGCCGCAGAAGTCATATTATGACAATGAGTGTAATACTTTCATGAGAAATAACCAGGTGGGAAGGGAAACTTTACAAGCTCTCTTTTGGAAAGATACTCAGACCATCCTAGCTGAAAGCAGCGATGGCTGTCACTCGTGAGTATGGATTCACATCAGCTGGGGTTTATCCATTTATTGCAGAATATTCCCTCTAAACATGATTTGCTTCCTGGTTGCGTTTAACCAGGGTATCTGCTGTGTTCAATCATAGTTCAGGTGCTACAACATTATAAGCCGGCACGGAAAGCCAGACAGAATCTTTCCACTACCTTCTTCCGTCACCGAAGAAGGATATGAGCCAAAATCCATGGAGTAAGGAATAAAAAGCATTTCTTTTAACTGTGTTCTGAAAATATTGTTGCAGAAAGGAGAAATAGTAAGTAACTAAAACGAAAAGTCTACTTTCAGAAACATTATCAGAAATATTGTCCTCAGAATCAGAGGAAAAAGGTGCAATGTGTGGATTTTGTGGTATGAAATACAGCGACCCCGTATCTTTGTAACTGTGAGGCCGCATTCAGTGCCATGGGAGGGGAAAGGAGTGGTAACATGAAAAGTGCGTAGGAGATGAGGGGAAGAAGATATTTGTTTGTGGTAGACGTGTATTTAGAAAAAAGTCACCCAAAAGCACGAAAGCTGTCCTGACACACTCACTACACCTCCTTAATAAATATGCACAGTATATGATGATTAAAAGAATGAACAGTGTTATGTAACAGTGCTCCAGTTCACCTCAACGATTGTCCCGATTCATCCTCACTGCCAAGGGTAAATAGCGACATGTGGATGCTAATAGTTATCTTTAACATATTCACTATGTATCTCACTGCGAAAGCAGTATGCCCTGTTATTTGTTCCTCAAATATTATGCTGAAGAATGGACTAGAAACTTCACAGTTTTTACTAACAATAATACCTGTATTACAATTTTTTTTAAAAATTGTTTCCGAATACACTTAAACTTACTCTAATGCTGTTTAGCTTATATTCTCTTCGCTTTAGTGACATAGTACGAAACTCTGGGTCCTGTATTAAAGCAACTGGTTTTTATAAGTTCAGGCCTGCAAATTAGTTGGAAATAGTCAATTTGGTGCCGTGACGATCGCGCTCCATAAGCTAGCGATGGTTTTTTCATTTCAACCTCTATATGTCGAGCATACCGTCCACGATTTAAAGGAAGTCCGATTGTTGTTATTATCATTGCTATTATTATGCAAAACTAACTCTTTGCATGAACGATTAACAATAAAACTGTTCATTGACATGAAGCGCGCTTCTTTCTAGCGACGGATGCTTTGCCCGATGTTATCCTTGGACGAGAGTGAAATTAAGCTCATATGAATAAACATCATTTTATGCCAGAGGAATGTATTAACAAAGCTAATACCATCTTGCCGAATTTATGATTACAAGTTTTCTTTTCTTATCGACAATGTAATGCTTCCTTCGATATAATTTACTTTCTTGAAAAAAATCTGAAATAACAAGACCCATACAGGAGGAGAGATGATACATTACAACGTCGATCGTTTTGCAGGACAAATGTTATAAGAATTTGGTCTTATTATGTTATTAAACATTGTTTTTCTGTGTTTCGTGTACTGAATGGAAACTCTCAAATACTGACGAAAACGGACAGAAGTCGAAGAAAAATATGTTTTACTAAAGAGAAACATCATGAGACAAAAATTTCAAAAAATATAAGAAACAAAAAGAATAGGACCTGTAACAACTTGTTTTAATCATTTATACTCTTTATTTATGAGATAAAGGCATAATTTTTAATCCCCTTGATACTGCATATGATAATGGTTGCAGATCGAATTTCTCTTTCACGTCCAATTTTTTATTCATAGTTTGAAAATAGTAATTTGTTGGCAATTAAATGCATTATTCTAGAAGTTAAGGGGCACAATATACCTGACTTCGTGTAGCGAATGTGCAATATAGTGTACCCTGTTAAATTATTTCTACAGCTTAATATCTTCTCACTGAGAAGCTCACCTTCTGGATGATTATTGTTAATGTGCTATTAATAAAATGAAATACGTGATCTACTCAGATAACTTCGGTGATCATTGTGTTATGGTAAAGATAGGAAAATCTGTAGACATGGAATCTGAAGAACATAATAATATACAACCAACCCAAAACATAGCGAATTCACTGATATGGCTGTCGGAATAATTGACGCTTCAGCACAAGGAATGGAGTTGCAGGCTGAGAGCATTAATATAATATTCTACTAACTAGTTATACTCAAGACCCATTTACAGTATGTTTTTAGGCAATGATGAATTATAATTTTGATCACTTGTCAACACAGGGAGATAAACTGTCATCTAAACAAGATACCCTGCCGTTTAAACTGACAAAATTGTCAACAGATCTAGCAAATTTCTCATGGGGACATGATGCCCTAACAACCGAAATTTCGAAGTTGAAAACCACATACCATGACACTCCTGGAGTCATACAAATATCAGCAGATGAACTTTTATAAATGAATCTGTTCAGAAACTAAGTGACAAAATAGATAATTTTACTTCCAACAAGAGATTAAGTTATACAAAATGTTTGACACTCAGAGTTTTCACAGGATCTTTCAAAGTAGATTTCGCATAAGGACACCCAGGTCAATTGAAAATTAAATTGACAATTACAACATGTAATTCAAAGGTCAGTTACTGAAATATTATCTGAGAGAGGTACTTCAGAGAAATGAGTTAAACGAGAGTTAAATCAAATTAAAAGTACTTTAAATAAATTTATTCCTGAATGATGTAAGAATGTCACTTCTCAGTAATATTCAGCTCAGATTGTCCACTGCCAAAAGAATGGTATGTGGCGTGCTGCCTTCTAGTACTTGGGTGAGTGATGATAATAATCAGTGGAATTCTAATACAGGAAACAACAGTCAGTTACATGTAAATGATACTCACCAGCAAGGTCATCCAGTACTATACAATGCTGTTGACATGAGCTGGGAAGTACAAACTCTACTGACCTCGTCGTCGATGGGACGTCAATCATTAAATACTGGGAAGTGCAAATGTAAGCAAAAAATACTCTTAAGGTGACAGAAGACTCTCACCCAACAATGACTCATTCAGCAAACTAGAAACAATCGCATTACATACACCAGTGATGGTCGTGGAATGAAGTGATGGCAGAAAACATAATTCTGTGAACCTGTTAAGATTGACCACTTTAGAAATATAGTTCAGGCCATTAGTAATGTCACTGACTGAAAAATTCTGACATCAGTTGTTATTAACACAGGTACTCGTATAGATATTCTTTCATTGAATGTACTTTATAATATTACTTAGGTTATAAGAGTATCTACTTACCCATAACAAAACTGTAATATTATTGGAGCATTCATCACCTGGTATTGAAAGGTCAAGGTGCAGATGCAGGTCAAGGTAATTATAGGAAATGGAGCCTTAGTATGCCTATACCTAGTTGTAAATGGATTAATAGTCAAATGCACGTTTGGTACGGAATTTCAGAGGAAGTAATATGAGAGTATCGATGATGAAAGTATTGTAGCTGATTTAATGAAGACAGGAGCCAAACACAGTAAATACCATGCCAAATGAATCAATTTTCTTAAGACGAAAGATGCACAAATATCTAGCCAGTCTGCTCACTGTAGTTTTGTAAAGAACGACAAACGTCAATAAATTACAAAGCGGTAGTATGCTCAATTATTAACCAACGTCCAACAACAACATGCCAGACTAAAAGAACTGTTATTGAAGAATATACACATTTTTGGTAAGTAGACTGGTATCAAACGTACTTGGAAGTAATTATGAACAAAACTTGCTGCCGAAACTGCAACTCAATCCATGGACAAAACGAGACACATCGACCAAAAAGATGGGGCACACTATTGCAGCCATTTATTAGCAGTAGCTAAACCTGGTGGAAATGTCTTCCTTTCAGTGAAATATTAAATGTCCTATCACTCCGTGCTACATAGTATTCTATGACTGAACTTACTTGTAAAGTAAAGGAAAGAAACTAGTGGATACATCCTCATCAATGACTTCCCAGAGAAGGTTGCCCTTGTGAACGTAAGGCAAACTTAGGTCACACTTGCGGAATATCCACACCTGAGAAAAAATTATTAAGATTTTGGGGTGTATATAGAAACATCGGGCAGGAGACCGTGTATGTTTGAAAACTCACCTAAAATATTTTCTTCATCAATGCTAGAACATTAAGTGGCAACTACTTTACACAGTCCTTCAAATTAATTAGTATTCCTCGTGAAGGAAGCTGCTTGTTAGACTACCCTAGAACCAACCAAATAAGTGGTCTATATTCCCATTGCAATCTTAAGAAATATTTGTGTGAATAATTGACCTGGTCTATGTTTAAATAATGCTTGTAAATACATGAATAATTAGTTGTATATTAGTAACTGACACAGTATGAAAAAATCTTGGCACCATATTTATTTATAGAATCCACATGGAATGGGATAAGTTTCTGTCAGTGTTACTGTTTGTATTTAAATATTTATTGCAGCTGAGCTAGGTGGCACAGTGGTTAGCACACATTGGAGTCACATTCAGGAAGATGGTGATTCAAACCCATGTTCATCCATACTGATTTAGGTTATACATGATTTCTCTAAACTGCTTCAGGCAAATGCCAGGACATTTCCTGTGAAAGAGCACAGCTTCCTTTCCCATCCTTCCCTAATCAAATGGGACTGATGATGTCACTGTTGGCCTCCTCCCTCCGAATCAATCAAACAACTATTTATTGTGTGTGGACCAAATTGGTGACTATTAAATAGTGTAAGCAATCCTTACCACATATGCACACACATGAGATAAACTGAGTGATGGGCGGTGTCCTGGATGCATCCATCATTGTCTGACTAAAGAGTATATATGTAAATAACAAGTAGTACGAACTAAAGGCAAAAGAACATTATTAATGTTAGTGTATGCCTTCCAAGGCCTATATGATATGAAAGACAACCTGCTATAGTATTCCACAAGGCCAATGTACAGAGTCATGAGTTGAATGAAGAATTTGTCTTTCGCAGATTAGTATAATCATTGTGATGCTATTTATTTACTACATCTGTGTTCTCAAAAAAGGAGACTTTTGTATATAAAACAAAATCTTTTCCTGTTCAGACAATTTATCTGGATTCATAGTATTTAGCTGTAAGAAGTACGTATTTGTATGTCCTTCCCAGTATGTTTGCACTAAATGAACTCAAAGCTTGGTAAGTGAGAGAAAATCCTTGATTACTGGTAGGTTTTACTTGTGTAATGTAACCTTTTACTGTAATGTGAGGATGAAATTCTGAATCTGTGTTAATCAATATAACGATCTGAGTTGGCACTTTACAAATGTGAAGTAAATCTTAGTTCTGATTCTAACTAACAAAATGACCTTGCCTGCGAACTGAATTATCTTTCGTGCATAGCATAAGACTTTGTATTCTGGGCAGCCTCAGCCTGGATATATCATGTTAAAGATAGTCCCACTTCAGCTGCAAGTACCTTTTTTATAAGCGTAAACCGGTTGATTACGAACAAAGGACTTACAGCTGAAGTAAGGTTATTTTCAAAATTTCATGCATTCATTTTCTCTTAGCATTAAATATGCAAAGGGCAATTGAATAAGTAGATAACCTCATCCTGGCCTACACCAATGTTAGATAGTAAAGAATATATATGTTTCACCATCTCAGGCCAGAAACCAATTTCTTGATGTGAATTATGTAGACCTTTCTTTCGAAATATGTATATATCTGTCCTGTGAATAAGATACATGTACTCTCTTTCACCAGAATATTGTGGTCCATGTGAGTGACATAATGGATGGGTCTATAAGAAAAAAGTACTGAGTGACTATGATCCAGTGACTCCATTTTAAAAAAAATGCTTTTGCATTTGTAAGTGCACTGTGAAACTGTGAGAAACTGGTAAATTAATTATGATGCTCGCACATGCTGAAACGGACACACAGACTATTACACCAACAAAAAACTTGTAACATATTTTGCACTAGCTTGGGTCAAAAACAGCAAACTGTTTCCACGCTCATGGTGCTGTGTGGAAGATAAGAATCCACTCTGAAAATAGTGAGCAACTTTTACTTGCGTTGGAGATCCCTACGTAGTTGTATGAACATGTAAAGACAACTCTTCTGCCGAGTGCAGTAACCAAGAATCCTATCTGGCTCTACCGTGACTGTCAATTTTAAGTACAGCGTACACGATGGTTATTGACCTGAAATGAACAGTAAATCTAGACGACAATTTGACCAACTTTTTTCAATATCGTTAATTTAAACAATAAAAAGCAATTTAAAGCACAGTGATGAGGATATAAAACAACTGATGAAAGGTCTTAGTTCAATGGATGCTAAGAAATGTTGCAAAGACGAAATCTGTATGGCCATCATCACCTCCATCCAGGCTAAAAACGGATTCATTTAATGTATTATGATCATTCTCTGTTATACTTAGTTACTTGTGTGCCAACAAAATTTCTACATCTGTCACAACTGATGTAAGTCGTGCATTACATTTTTCTGATTCCTTTGTAAAACTGATACGTGTAACTTAATTACAGTGAAATATCTGATGCCTTTGAAATGCAACGAAACTATGATGAGGCATCCTAATAGCTGTTCCAATCGTGAGCCTCCCTGTCAAAATTCTGTCCTTTGTGATGGGTCATTAGAAGCAGACAAACTAGGAATGCACCCTGTACTTCGGTCCACCTTATGCTGCCCTTGTCAGATGAACCATCTGATAACTACAACAGTCCAACCATTAAGGTGATGGAAAACGCTACCAAGGCCGCTGGAACACCATCATGATGGAGGACTACTGTCGGTCATGTCACCGAGAAATTCAGCAAGCGACTCATCATATAAGCTTCAAAGAAAAAAAGAGAAAGAAAATACAAACGAATGCAGCTGACAAGTGAAACCTCTATTAACACATATCTTTGTTTTAAGTAGCTTACTGTAAATACAAAGCATGCTTATGTTGTAACAAAGCGTTTCATAAATTTCCCCGTTTATGGTATAGTACAGGATTTTTATACTGTATTATAAAAAGCATATTACTTGAAAACTATGGGTGATACAAAAACACTAAGGCTAGATTTGGATTCAGCTCATAAAAATCTATTAAGATCAGCTATCAATATAAAAAGTGTTTTTCTGAAAGATTTTTCGTTGGCTTGTATTTCAGTCCTAGGGTTTCATCTACCAATTGTATACATTTATTGGCCCATGATTCAGACATGCAATGCATATTTTTTACTCATTGACTTTATATCTCAAACTGAAGAGCAAATTATTCAAGAATGCAAACTAGGATCGTCACCAGCATATTGCTGGCCAATACTGGCTGTATTAATGTTCAATTACAATTAGAGCTAGCAAATTATTTCAAATATGGTTTCACTGTAAATATTAAAAATGGCATGAATGTAAAATGAGTACACAACAAGTCTATGAACACAAGAAGAAGGAAATAATCACATCAGCATCATAACAACGAAATTATTGATTATTTCCAAGGAAACACATGA
The DNA here is from genome assembly GCF_023864275.1 of Schistocerca cancellata. NCBI lineage: Eukaryota > Metazoa > Arthropoda > Insecta > Orthoptera > Acrididae > Schistocerca > Schistocerca cancellata. Next base: position 389,834,477 of record NC_064631.1, on the reverse strand, counting down.
GTGGTGCTTAGTTTAAGTTCTATCCTTAATTTAACATAATAGGAGAAGAAAGAAATATGCAACCAGTGGAGGGTGAAACTCATTTTGCAGCAAGAGATTGGTGAAAGCTAATGCATAGAAATGGAACTCTCTCTCGTCAAACAGCTAAAATTCTATTTGTCGATCAATCATATTGCAGAGTGCATTTACTGGATATGGAAAGAATCTGTCTGATGTCTCCATAAGGCATGCTGCAGTTATCTCTAGCCCATTGTTCTACGTTGTAACACATTCCAACATTTTGTTGGATGAGATAAATGTGTGTGTGGTATATTACACAGCGAATCTGTACATCGTAAAATTGTTTGTTCGTTTGCAAATATTCAGCTTAATTTGTTATCAATTTAAGCACATTCCATAAATAATAATAATAGTAATAATAAAAGGACAACAACCTGATTGGTGGTAAAATAAGTAATAGCCATTCCCTTAGCGTCTGAAGATGAGCTATGTTATGAGCTGGGTAAACCATTAGGCTTTGATGGCAATGTATCATAAGTTGGTAGAATGTCACGCTTTTGTGAGGGTGAGGAGACCTGTGTCCCATCTATTGTCACAAGAGCTGTAATTATGTGGGAAACGACTCAGACGCCAAGAATGCACAATTACGTCTAACACAACGATGAAGGACCCCTCCTGGGCACTTACAGGTGTGTTCATGTGATTACATAAGCTTCAGAATTTAGAGAACCAGTTTTAGAAGGAAAAGATGATCAGCGTCTCCAGTACCACATGCAGTACATCGCAGCAGAGGTCCTAGTAGTCATCTCGACATGTAGAAACAAGATGTCAGTCATATGTACTGCGAAGTCACTGAACACAACAGCTGGAAAAATAAAGGTATTTTTTGAATATCTGTGATATCATATCTTAGCAATTCTAAATAGCTCAAAACATCCTCTGTATGAAAATATAACGTTTCTTCCGTGTATCGTGATATAATTAAATGTTTTGCATATACTAGTTTTCTTTTCATTACAAGATTACAAAGTGTACATTAGTATATCACTCGACTTCATTTTAATAATTTTCTTGCACTGAATACCTGTCTGTTCTATACTACAAATCGTCCTCTAAAAAATTATGCCAATAATTTTCGAAAACAACTACATTTTCTTAGCCTTGATGCCCAAGTGATTAAATGTTATGTAAACATTACATGAGTAACCAAACTTAACTGCTAGTGGACTTGAGGAGGTTATAGTTTGGATGGGGTTCTATCAGCTCTAGGCTTGTGCTTGTCCTTTCTTTTGCTTCACTGTTATCATATGTGAGTGTGTGTATGTGTGTGTGTCTGTTTGTTTGTGTGACTGAGACAGTGAGAGAGGGAGAGAGAGTGAGAGAGAGAGTGATAGAGAGAGGGAAGAGAGAGAGAGAGAGAGAGAGAAGAGAGAGAGGGAGAGAGAGAGAGAGAGATTGTGGTGATCTATTTATCTGTTCTGCTCTTGTTCATAACGTTAGTGCGGACTACATTAGGCTAACCTGAATCGTTCTTTGGCTTTATAAAGCAGGCGTGGCAAGACGTTTGGCTTATGAACAGTCCCATGGTAAGAGTGCCATAAAGCTTAGCCTACCTACACACTTCCCCAATACCATCTTCCACGTTGCATGTTTGTAAGTCGTGGTAAAACAGGAACGTGCCGCTTTTAAATGGCTATGCAGCCGCACTGCATGCAACTTGGTTTAAATTTCACATCTCTCAACAAGACACTTTACTAAAAAACCAATTTTGGGTTCTATTTCGTTATTCTTAGTACACTGAAGGCGTAATATAATTATGTATTGTAAAAACAGATAACATGTCGACAGATGGCTACAATAGCACAGATTTTAGCATTTAGATTGCCACATAGTCGTCACCTACTTAGCATCACAAGGGAAGAAACATCTTTGACACTCATATATTGATGGAAATGTTATGGCACGTTTGCAGTCCCTTTATGGAGACGTGGAAACACTATATGAGGAAAGCAAGGTAGACGTCTTGAACAAGGATAACCTAAAAGAATTTGTCTTTAAAACTGGATTTCCATTGTGCATCAGTGCGTTACATTTGGATATGCACGGGGGCGCTTTCATTTGAAATTTCAAACGGAAGAAACAGCTCGAAACCAGATGTAAGTTTGGTAGTCTCCTCAAAACCTTCAGAAAACTATTCTTGTTACTTTTTCAAGGGCACAATGAATTCTCTGAACGTCGTGTTCTCTTTAAAGTCAGTGAGCTTTGCGAACTGGACTTTGTGTGTCAGAATTTGTGCCTTTTACAATGTGACTTTCTTCTTAAAAACATCCCAATAAAATCATAAGAGAGTGGAGCCGACCGGACAATGCCACACCGCAGTAATAAAAGAAATGTCTCTTTGTACTGGATACTTCAGAGAAGAAGCGAGTGAGGCGGAGGCCGACCAAGCGCCGACCTGAACAGGGCCAGCACACACGGCCCGTGTGCGATTTTGCAGGCTGTGGCCGTGTCATTGCACATCTCCGAAAAACATATCAAACCATTGCGCAATGAGAGTTTAGCAATAGGAAAGCGAATGTTTATGTCTGTGACTCGTGATTTCTCCAGTCTACTGGATGTAAGTGACTCGTTCTTCCGCATGTCGCAGCTATATATTCTGTGAATACGGAATATCATGCGGAATTTAAGACTGAATTGAAGAGTTCCTAGTAAATAACATATTATTCGTAATAGTAAGGAAACTCACCCTGTTTGTACACTACACTGGATGACGTTACATGCACATGTCTTTGTTGACACTGAGTTCAGTACCTTTCCGTGCTGTCGTCAAATGAATAAAGTATGAAATGTCGGACGAAATTTGTGATCGGGTTGGAGGTTTAATTTCAACTAGTGTGTTGTTCTTCACATAGATCTAAGTTCACACTTAAAATTTAGTTTCATGTATTGGAGTACTATGAAATCACTTCTGTCAGTGTTCAGAAAACTGGACATTAGTCTACACCCTATGCCACCGCAAAATTTCAAAAACGAGACCTGGCTGATGCCTTCGGAATATCTCTGTGTAAGCTCCTGTTGAATGACGTCTCTTGTTGGAATTTACTATATGCTCCAAAACGTCCGGGGTCGCACAACGAATACATTGCGACAATACTGTTGTTGGTGGTTGTGAGCAGAGACGGGGGTGCAAAGCACTGACCGACATGTGCCTGCATTTCAAACCTTATGGCGTGGCGCTGGACAGTTGAGATCCACACCTACTGCAGGAGAAAGCTATTGGGGACGTGGACCGACATAACATTACACGGTGCTCTCTGAGTTATACTGGTTCTGCCGTACACTCTGTCTGTCGACCTGGGTGGATTCCTCTAGTGCAGTGCATCATCCAGCATAGTAAAGAGACTTGTGGCGTTCCATGTATGAGAGTTAAGGCTAACCGGCATCCACTAATCGACGTGCATTCTACACTGTGCTTTATAGGGGCCATGGTGGTTAAATAGAGATACAAGTAAATACCGCTACTATTCCTCTCCCCCTCCACACATGGTGATAACAAGTGTTTGACATCAAAACATGCTGCCGAAACGGGCTACTCTCTTATAAAGTTAGGACAAGTGCTCTACTTTTTTGACAGTCAGCACATTTTCCATCATTTTAAACGTTGGCTGAGGGATTTTCTTACCATTTTGGAATTATGGCAACTGGTGTAGAGGGGGAGCTATTTAAATCGTAATGATAGAGTTGTAGAGAAGGCGAATGACGAAGCACAGCACGAGAGGACTTTGGGGAAATGTGGGCTTCCTATTTTACAGTTGAAATAAACTGATTGTGTATGACATACGGGCCAGGCAAAGTTAAACTACGGGTAAATACTGTTTAAATATTGATGCCAGTGGTGAAATATTTATTTTAGACAGGCAATATGGAATTGTACACTCAGAATAAGTGGTCTGTCTGCTATAAGTTGCCCTACAAATCTCTATGAAACTGGAACTTTGTAATAACCATGTGACCTACTTCCACCAGCAGACAACGCAAAATGTTGGATTTTTTAATTTTCATCCAATTTATTTTTAAAAGCAATAGCCCTATATCCACAGTGACATGATAGTAATGGTAGGAAATCTCACTAAAATGTGGAATATCAGCAATTTTAGACATAGGGAAACTGGCCTTTGTCAAAGTAGTGCAGGCAGAAGGGGTTGGGTAATCAGGTGGCTCATCGATGGAGCCATTGATGTTATCCTCGATGTCATCATCTATGTCGTCGTAGGTGGTTTCAGCACGCCGGAACTGTCCTCGCCTACCTACTAACTGCTGTTTGACGAGCAGAGGAATTTTACTTTCTCTTCATATCTGGTTAACAGTCAAAACAATTGCAAGAGTATCCGACTAAATTCATCCCCCCTTCCTAATATGCTTTGTGGTCTGCAGTCCTTTTGTAGTCATGAACCACACTGGAACGATTAGCCTGTGGTGGCAGCGTCTTCAATTTCCATCAATTCGACATATTTAAAAACTGATGCAACACGAGGTTGCTCATCGGATTCCGCAGAATCCAATGTAACAACAATACATGCTGGTAATACCCCAGTCATCCCTACTGTAACAAATATTGGACCTGAAAGAAGAGGAAACGCAGCATTACTGAAGGCCACAGAGAGAGGAAGAAAAAAGGAAACTTTTTGCCGGAACTTTCATACCACTAGATGGAACAATGTGACTAAGTTCATCTGGGATTTGTCAAATTTTTGATAGAATGAGAAACAGGTATCAGTACCACGATCACAACCACTATGACAAACGTTATATAAGGCACTGCACGGATTTCCAAAGCCTGAAGTATGTGCTCCAGTTACCTCTAGATATCTGGTATCAATTTCTAGTTCAGTTCCTTCTGGGCATATTTGTGAAGTCGAGAAATTGGAATAAATGGATAATAGTGTAGAAAGATTATCACAACCGTTTCGTCTCCCATCCAAGGATGTATCAAATGCCGAAGCACAAGAAATTTCCGTATTTTTTTTAAAGAGATTTGGAGGATTCACCAAGCGTTTAGTAACCTTTTAATGATTTGCGTGGCATACGTCTAATTATGATACATTTAATAAAGGGAGAATTGTGGGCTTGAACCCAGAGACTGCGTCGAACACAAAGATATCATATGGTGCTGCTACTGCAGTAAAACAAAATTCGGGAAGACCCTTTATTTTCCTTCAATATCTACCAGCATTGTGATAATAGTTATTTCTTTGTGGTGACTTGTTTCGGACCATCATGTCCATTTTCAAACCATGCATTTCCTACCCATGTACATGTGACTAACCACATATGCATTATACCTCGCCACTCGTCGTTGAATATATTCAAAATGTTAAACTTCGCATATATGAACAACGTTCGTTCTTCCCAGTTGAACAATGCCAATAGAGAAGAATGTTTGTGTAGAAATGTATGTTGCTATACACGAGTCACTGTTGTTGACAAATATCCTACACACGCTGCTCTGTCCAGGTTACTTTGTTCCCATAGACAGATTCATCTGCATTTGCTAGCTCCATTGTCCCCCACATGATGTACGTACCTCGCGTTGGGTGCAGTATATGATGTACGAAAGTTGGGGTCTCATTTACTCCTCTCAAGAGGCAATTCTAAGAAAGTTATTAGGATCAGTATTCATGGACAGCATGTAATGAATGAGAAGACATCATAGGAAACAGCAATATCTATCGCTATAAAAACATCAGAGAAACATAATTCGCATAAGTGATGTGTTATGCGAAAAGTGAAAGGCCGAATAATTAGTCTTCCGTATGTCTGATATTGTAGTTATGCATATACATAGCTAACCTCGAGATTCGGATCGCTTTCTCGTACTTGTCTAGTTATGTTCCATATCTCCATGCTGAATGAATATTTTTTCCAAGATAATAGTTTTTATTTAAGAGTCGTATCAACATTCAAAGTATGTCGATCTTGACTAACATCACTACCTGATTATGATCCAGTTCTAAATGTGAGAATGACAGTCGTTCTCTCACTGAAAACATCATTCAGTTTTCGTTCTAAATGGCCTTACCACTTCAGAAAAGAAGCTTACACTTTTTATGGTAAATAATATAAAACACTGCCTAATGAAATGTCATCACAATATACTTGTGATGCTATATTAGTCTCACAAAAGATATACATAGCAGCCTTTGAACTCTAGCAAATTTTTCTTCTATGAGTCAGTCACACACATAAAAGACATTCCTTATTCTGTTTTTCGATGCAGATAGCTGTATTAGTATAAACGTTATACACATACTTTACTATGAATCACTCAGCACTCCTAATGTTTGCATTCTTATAAAATTTAAACTCAGTATAGAAGAATTATGTACGTGCATGATATACAGATGTATGGAGTCGAAATGGGAGTCTCTATGCTTCACTGCAAATATAGCTTAATGTACAGTTGCTGGGGTATGTTATCAACAGCCGCTCGAATACACACTGTTTCACCTAAATATACTATTAATACAACAATGTAAACAAACTATGAATGGGGTTACATGGATTTTGAGGTAAGTTATCTCTTCGACACTGATTGAAACAGAAAGAAAAACTAATTCTGAGCGTCGTTTCGTGCACACCTATCTCTTGTCCCTGGTCCGCCTACATAGCTAAGTGGTAACGTGTTTGCGTACAATGCAGCGGACGCGGTTTCGATTACCGGCCAGGCTGAAGATTTTCTCTGCTCATGACCTGGACGTTGTGTTGTCGTCATCATCCTTCATCATTATCACCGTCCCACAAGTCGCCCAATGTGGCGTCCCCTGAAATAAGACTAGCAACCCGGTGGCCGAAATTCCCCTGTTGCGTCTCCCGGCCTACAATGCCATACGATAATATCATTTCATTTTCTTGTCCCTAACAATCATCAGTACTCTGTCCTTAACAATCACTTTTAGCGGTACAGTTACGTGGATTTGACAATTAATCTATTGTTACATATAATTCATTATTTATCGGTACTATGCTCACTATTCATATCGTAAGAATATCACAAAGAAACTAACACGATACAGGGAAACACTATTGTCTCTTTCTATAGCGGGGACAACTGTGGTTTAATTTGCATCACATGCTTACAGAACAATAAACCAATGGATGTCCATTTTATGCAAGGTAAGATACCTTGCTTTAAATATTTTTGTTATTACGATACACAAATTATGCACAGCAAGGAACATGTATCTGTGATGTCGGACAATACTTTAATCTTCAACCAGTGTTCACCAAGATAGTTTGCCGACTCATCGAAAGTACCAGAAGGAGATGAAAGGACTGCAAAGAGATGAAGGAAATCTTTTCAGACGTGGAACTGATATTAAAAGAATAAAAAACAAAATGATCTTCGTGCCCTAATGAATATAGACAGAATGTCAAGAAATTGCTGATTTTTGTGTTTCTAATTACTGTTTTCTGCATAGTATCGACGGAAATTTTATTAATACTGTACTATGGATTTTGTACCCGCATCTGTTTCGAAAGTCTCCTTTGAGTTTTACCCTGAATGAATGATCTGCAATGACAAATGTAGATGACACAATGTGATTAGTAAATACAGCAGAGTGGACACTTTAACCTCGATTCATCGTCGCACATATCAAATTAATCTTTCTAATAGTTTTAATTAGGTATGCTTGAATAATTACATACAAAAGAATTTACCTAAGGATTGATGTTAATGTTACAAGAACAATACTTCTGGTTGCAGGTTCATCAAGCTCTGTCCTTTGGCCCTGGTAAGTGTTGATACTGTAATGATGTGAATGTGAAATGCTAACTCCTCTAACACGAAGATACTGGAGTTCCTTTATGTGTTAGTGTTGAACAACGTATATGCATGGGATGACTAAGCAATCTGACGAAGTTATTCATGGTTTTATGATAGAGACTAGTCGCAATTTAATTAAATACGAAATGCAAATGGCAGCGCTTGAAATGATGGAACCTGTCTATGGTAGTCAGGTGAATACTGGAATGAAAACAAAAGAATCAACACTTCAGTTTCGATTTGAGACAAATTGCGATTAATTAAATGAATCACGAGGGAGATGAGAATGCTTCTCTGTTTCGGTAAACTTAACGAAAACTATTGACGCAGGAGAACAGTCCTCTACTTATGTCAGCCACGTGAAATTAAAGGCGATTTTTCGTGACGTAGTGAGCGAATTGGAAGCAAGAGTTTTGCAACATAAGAAGAAAAACCTGTGAATGCTCGCAGCATCAGAACTTGGATACCGACCTCACTCAGTCACGCACTACCTCTCGATCACTGTCTCCCTTTCTGCAAATGGTCTCTTGTGAAGCATCGCGCCTCGAGCCCCTAATGACGCCTGTTGAGTGCTGTCAACCACTAATGCGTCTGTTGCTTCGATTGTGAATAATGGTCGGAGTTCAGCAGGCCAAAGTGAGCTGTGGTGGCTGGCTGCGTCGAGTTCACCGCAGGACAAAAAAAGTGAGCACTTTAGGTTCTGCGAAGAATGGGAGGCTACAGCTGAGACAACAGCCTTCCTTGAAGCTCGACAATAATGAAACATTTCTCCTTTTGCTTCTACTTTTGCGTTTTCGTGCAATCACTATTGTGATTTTAAAAGCCATTAACGCCTATCTTGCATGATTTTAATAACCACAGAAATTTAGCCCCTGGAACGAAACCCGTGTCTTTTGACTGCTGGTTCAAAATGTTAGACTGGCACTGAAGAATCTCGAAACTCCATAATATGTCGGCAGTTATTAACATAATTTGTCAGACAAAATGTGAATCCAGTGCTTCCGAAATATATTATTCAACTGGCATATAAATACACTTAGAAACTTGAGCGTATTAAACTTGGATTACCATCGCTCGTCTGCTCCTAGTTAAGTTGACAATGGGCCGTTCTTTAAATGAACTAATATTTTATTTAATTAATGGCCACCATTTACTAACAAATCATTGAGTACGAATCTATATCTTCCTCAATAAACCAGTTATATAAAGTATAAATATGAAGTGTAGCGTATATTATTACAGAGACTACCCTGATGTTTTACGTTTAATAATCTTCAGCTCGTTCTACGTGTCTCAACGCCATGGCCACAGGATCAGCAGCGCAGTGGATTGACTGGTCTCTAACATATGAAGCCCAAAGCAGATGGTGTACGTTTCGATCCAGAGACATCGATGAGCCAACTTTTTAACGAACAGAGTTACGTCGCACCTGTTCCGCTCTCTCCTGATGGAGCTTTAGTAAAATTATGAAGGCTGCACAAAACATGTATTCTGTTGTGCAGCACTTCAGAGAAGAGGCAGCTGTGAGAATGGGCATGATTTTAGTGGAATGTAAGAAGTACGGAGAGTTCAAATACAGTTTCCTTCGTGAACAATGGTTAAAACCAAAGCGTGATAAGCTAAATTGGGAGTGTTAACGACGGAGTGTTAAATAGATAGTGGTGGCAGGACCCTGTATGTTAGCCGGCCGCTGTGGCCGTGCGGTTCTAGGCACTTCAGTCAGGAAACGCGGGACTGCTACGGTCGCTGGTTCGAATCCTGCTTCGGGCCTGGATGTGTGTGATGTCCTTAGGTTAGTTACGTTTAAGTAGTTTAAGATCTAGGGGACTGATGACCTAAGATGTTAAGTCCCATAGTACTCAGAGCCATTTGAACCATTTGAATCCTGTATGTTATTTTAAGCTGGTCAACAGAAATCAGTTCTTAGACGTGTCATAGGAGCCAGGAGAACTAATCCAAATTTGATTGATGAAACTAACCTGTCCTAACACAGAGGGAAATTATGGCATTAGGTAGGAACATGCTCAATATATGAGGAATGCAACGGGTTTGTTGCAATATTTAGGCTACCCTGTTTGTACTGAAGCGAGGAAAGCTGTGTGCCTTATACAGTCGCTCTTTACACTGGAAAAGCAGCAACAGAATAATAAAAACTGTAGAGCGAAACACCAGGTGTGTAGAAATGGATATGGCTGGTGGCATGGTCAAAAGGTTCACAGACGATTGGGGCCACAGTAGGAGGCAGATCATATGAGGAACAATAGGACAGGTGAAGATCAGCTTCAAGGGAGGGTAGAAACAGTGGACGTTCATGAACCTCTGCCAAGACGTAACGAGGAATTAAGGAATGATTCGCGGTATTGACTAGTCAAACCAACCACTAAGTTAAAGGAAATGGGGCGGCGAGAGGAATGATCAAGGATTTTGCAGAGCCCAGGAGCACACTGCTAGTAGACGATGAGGAGACTGCTCACTGTGAATATCCCGTCCTTAATGCAGATTTGAATGGAAGAATAGTTCAGTATGGGCTATAGACGGTTAGCCATTATCTGTTTTAGAAATACGTGTTCACGACGATTGTGATAGGCAAAGGAGGTGAGCAGTGTTTAAAATCAAAATACGAAATTTCGAGGCGCCGTTATATGCAAGAGTGCTGATATTAAATAAGAAGTGAGGACAGACTTCACATGCCAAATGCAAAACTTCTGCAGATGTTTACTGTTTATACATGGTTTAACAGCTGAAGCAATATAGGGACTCGACTTTGGGAGCAGATAAGAAATGGTGTTGCACCTGGCAGAAAAAACTGTTAGCGCAAAAGTTCCAAGTAGACTACAGAACCCGTGTTAGTGGACGCCCTAGTTCTCGTTTCCGGAGTCGCGACATGAATGGTGTCCCGACATTATCTTAAGCAGGGGAAACACGAGCGCGACTCCCACTGCTCTGTCTCATGGAAACTAATCATGGACCTTCAGTGGCCGCTAATATCTTCAGCGGGAAATTCTCTGTAGCATAGCTGCGGAAGGTGAATTTCCTCTGGTTTCATAGGCCGACAGTTATACACAGGCTCATTGATCGATGAATGTTAGGCGAGTATATTCTTTCACAGTAACGCCAGCAGCAGTAAGGTAATAGTTTTCGGAACTCTACGGCAGACCCGTGAGAGATTCTAACGTGGAGCTCTGCGGCTGAACAGGAGAGACGCAGACGCTCTACGGCCGAATGGCGGAGATCCTGGGATCTCTTAGACTGGCGCTGAACATGCTGTTTATCTGGACCCATGTCAGGTGTCGGCAAGCGATGCTTCGATTCGGTATTTCATAGAATCGCAAGTGGGAACGATGTCGTTCGATCAGGCATGGATTGATTCTCAGCTCCTCATAGCGACGTTTGATTTGATAAGCGCTGTTTTACAGGCTTCTTTTTGCCCGCTAGTGAATTTTAACTGTAATAAATCCCCGAGTGAGATTGCAGTGCCATGCGGGTAACATTAACTTCGTTGTTTGCATGATTAGTATCCCTCTGACGCAGTGTTCCATTCAATCAGTAGATTCGGACGCCGTTCCTGTCAATAATATCTTCCGTTTCATCCCTTTGCACTCCACATCTAACAGGGAACCTCTTGTGTATGAGGTCGCAAGTTCAGTCTTTAGTATTTAATTTGAAAGTGTTGCGGGTACAATTGTAACAGGAAAAAAAATAGCTGACGATGACTCATTATGGGCATCAGAGATCAACCGTCTATGGGATGTATGTTTTACACTGCACAAAGTGGACATCGTAGACATTCAAGACAAGTTCAAAACAAACCATTAACCGGCACCACGTATACCGAATCGAACATGGTACGGCACAGTGATCACGAAAGTTCACACCAAAAAGATTGAAGGCGAAATCCCTGCGAGTTACAAACCCTGCAGGACGTTCAGTTACGTATCGACTCTTACCCCCCCATGAACCATGGACCTTGCCGTTGGTGGGGAGGCTTGCGTGCCTCAACGACACAGATAGCCGTACCGTAGGTGCAACCACAACGGAGGGGTATCTGTTGAGGAGACAGACAAACGTGTGGTTCCTGAAGAGGGGCAGCAGCCTGTTCAGTAGTTGCATTGACAACAGTCTGGATGATTGACTGATCTAGCCCTGTAGCACTAACCAAAACGGCCTTGCTGTTATGGTACTGCGAACGGCTGAAAGCAAGGGGAAACTACGGCCGTAATTTTTCCCGACGGCATGCAGCTTTACTGAATGATTAAATGATGATGGCGTCCTCTTGGGTAGAATATTCCGGAAGTAAAATAGTCCCCCATTCTGGTCTCAGGGCGGGGACTACTCAGGTGGACGTCGTTATCAGGAGAAAGAAAACTGGCGTTCTACGGATCGGAGCGTGGAATGTCAGATCCCTTAATCGGGCAGGCAGGTTAGAAAATTTAAAAAGGGAAATGGATAGGTTAAAGTTAGATTTATTGGGAATTAGTGAAGTTTGGTGGCAGAAGGAACAAGACTTTTGGTCAGGTGAATACGAGGTTACAAATACAAAATCAAATAGGGGTAATGCAGGAGTAGGTTTAATAATGAATAAAAAATTAGGAGTGCGGGTAAGCTACTACAAACAGCATAGTGAACGCATTATTGTGGCCAAGATAGACACAAAGCCCACGCTAAAGATAAAATAAATTATTCAGGTAGTGAAGGGAGACAAAAATTTAATAGTCATTTGTGACTGGAATTTGACAATGGGAAAAGGAAGAGAAGGAAACGTAGTAGGTGAATATACATTGGGGCTAAGAAATGAAAGAGGAAGCCACCTGGTAGAATTTTGCACGGAGCATTACTTAATCATAGCTAGCACTTGGTTCAAGAATCATAAAAGAAGGTTGTATACGTGGAAGAACCCTGGAGATACTGGAAGGTTTCAGATAAATTGTATTATGGTAAGACAGAGATTTAGGAACCAGGTTTTAAATTGTATGACATTTCCAGGGGCAGATATGGACTCTGACCACAGTCTATTGGTTATGAAAGTAGATTAAAACTGAAGAAACTGCAAAAAGGTGTGAATTTAAGGAGATCGGACCTGGATAAACTGAAAGAACCAGGGGTTGTACAGAGTTTCAGGGAGAGCATAAGGGAACAATTGACAGGAATGGGGGAAAGAAATACAGTAGAAGAAGAATGGGTAACTTTGAGGAAGGAAATAGTGAAGGCAGCAGAGGATCAAGTAAGTAAAAAGACGAGGGCTAGTAGAAATCCTTGGGTAACAGAAGAGATACTGAATTTAATTGATGAAAGGAGAAAATACAAAAATGCAGTAAGTGAAGCAGGCAAAAAGGAATACAAACGTCTCAAAAATGAGATCGACAGGACGTGCAAAATGGCTAAGCAGGGATGGCTAGAGGACAAATGTAAGGATGTAGAGGCTTATCTCACGAGGGGTAAGATAGATACAGCCTACAGAAAAATTAAAGAGACCTTTGGAGAAAAGAGAACCACTTGTATGAATATCAAGAGCTAAGATGGAGACCCAATTCTAAGCAAAGAACGGAAAGTAGATAGGTGGAAGGAGTATATAGAGGGTCTATACAGGGGCGATGTTCTTGAGGACAATATTATGGAAATGGAAGAGGATGAAGATGAAGATGAAATGGGAGATATGATACTGCGTGAAGAGTTTGACTGAGCACTGAAAGACCTAAGTCGAAACAAGGCCCCGGGAGTAGACAACATTCCATTAGAACTACTGACAGCCTTGGGAGAGCCAGTCCTGACGAAACTCTACCATCTGGTGAGGAAGATGTGTGGGACAGGCGAAATTCCCTCAGACTTCAAGAAGAACATGATTATTCAAATCCCAAAGAAAGCAGGTGTTGACAGATGTGAAAATTACGAACTATCAGTTTAATAAGTCACAGCTGCAAAATACTAACGCGAATTCTTTACAGACGAATGGAAAAACTGGTAGAAGCCGTCCTCGGGGAAGATCAGTTTGGAATCCGTAGAAATATTGGAACACGTGAAGCAATACTGACCCTATGACTTATCTTAGAAGAAAGATTAAGGAAAGGGAAACCTACATTTCTTGCATTTGTAGACTTAGAGAAAGCTTTTGACAATGTTGACTGGAATACTCTCTTTCAAATTCTGAAGGTGGCAGGGGTAAAATTCAGGGAGCGAAAGGCTACTTACAATTTGTACAGAAAGCAGATGGCAGTTATAAGAGTCTAGGGACATGAAAGGGAAGCAGTGGTTGGGAAGGGAGTGAGACAGGGTTGTAGCCTCTCCCCGATGCTATTCAATTTCTATGTTGAGCAAGTAGTAAAGGAAACAAAAGAAAAGTTCGGAGTAGGTATTAAAATCCATGGAGAAGAAATAAAAATCTGAGGTTCGCTGATGACATTGTAATTCAGTCAGACACAGCAAAGGACCTGGAAGTGCAGCTGAACGGAATGGACAGTGTCTTGAAAGGAGGGTATAAGATGAACATGAACAACAGCAAAATGAGGATAATGGAATGTAGTCGAATTAAGTCGGGTGATGCTGAGGGAATTAGATTAGGAAATGAGACGCTTAAAGTGGTAAAAGAGTTTTGCTATTTGGGGAACAAAATAACTGATGATAGTCGAAGTAGAGAGGGTATAACATGTAGACTGGCAATGGCAAAGAAAGCGTTTCTGAAAAAGAGAAATTTGTTAACGTCGAGTATTGATTTAAGTGTCAGGAAGTCGTTTCTGAAAGTATATGTATGGAGTGTAGCCATGTATGGAAGTGAAACGTGGACGATAAATAGTTTAGATAAGAAGAGAATAGAAGCTTTCGAAATGTGGTGCTACATAGAATGCTGAAGATTAGATGGGTAGATCAATAACTAATGAGGAGGTATTGAATAGAATTGGGGAGAAGAGGAGCTTGTGCCACAACTTGACTAGAAGAAGGGATAGGTTGGCAGGACATGTTCTGAGACATCGAGGGATCACCAATTTAGTACTGGAGGGCAGCGTGGAGGGTAATAATCGTAGAGGGAGACCAAGAGATGAATACACTAAGCATATTCAGTAGGATGTGGGCTGTAGTAGGTACTGGGAGATGAAGAAACTTGCACAAGATAGAGTAGCATTGAGAGCTGCATCAAATCAGTCTCAGGACTGAAGACCACAACAACAACATCGACTCTTAAAGAATGCGTATAGAATCACATTGGTGTAATGGTGTGATGAAAATTTATGGAATGTGATGGCATGCAGCCGAATGCGAAACAATCTGTCGTGGATATGGTGAAATTAGCTATCTTTTAAGGTGTAGTTGCAGATAGTACGATAAATGTTTTATAGGCATGGAAAAAAAAACAACATCCAGAGGCTGAATTTGTCCACTGGTTCCAGATGTTACGTACTGCAACGTCACACACTTTCGGGAGGGATAGTTTGCCCTACAGGAGTCTACCTTTTCTACGCAATGGAAATGGAAATGAGCGTATGGCGTCAGTGGCCGGGTGGTCCCAGACGGGAAGTTCGGCCGCCAAGTGCAATTCTTATTGAGTGCGACGGTACAGTTGGCCACTTGCTCATAGACAATGGGGATGAAATGAAGATGAGAACAGCACAACACAGAGTTCCTGAGGGGAGAAAATCTCATTCCCCACCCGGGAATCGAACTCGGGACCCAGTGCTAGGCATTCCAACTCTCTGACCATTCAGCGAATAGGGAAGACTTTTATACGCAGTCCAGGAATCTAGCAAAATAATGTTATTTTGACATAATCTTGGTCAGAAGCAGTGCTCATAACACTGTACGCCCATTTTCCTACTCTTTCTTCTTGTGACGTGAATTTTGTCTACTGTCCTTGGAAGATCACGCACACGAGAAAAATTGTAGGCTTCAGAGGCCCTCGAACTTCTCGCAGCAAAATAAATAACTTTCCAGATAATTTAATATCCGCATTAGCAGTGGGCATATTTGTTCACGAATGCGTTAAGACATTGATGTTAGTTGATCTTGATATAACTCTCGTGATACAGCTAGTTTACAGGCTTTCTTTCATATGTATTCTCTCTACAGATCCTCACTGATCGGTGTTGAAAACAAATTCCTTACCGAACGATGGGATAAATTTCTTTACCCTATCTATAATTTTTCTGGTAGATTCCACAGTTTGCTGTACATCCTGCAAGTTGATGCTTCGTTTGAAATTTCGTTATTTTACGTCTTTCAGTTCTGTAGCAATGTGAAGTTATGCAAAATCCACTGATTCCCTTAAAAATGACTGTGACCGACGTTGCGCGAAATTTGATTTGCATACCGTAGTAAATAGTAGATTTTATCGAGAATTCTTAAACGGCAAAGACAATTTTTTTGTAAAAAGTGCACCTTGCCCTCTCTTGAATATCCGTACTTTTCTTATGCTCCACCCGGGGCATGTTCCTGGGCTTTTTCGAAATCTATGCTGCGGATGATATTCGATGTAGGTAATTATTTTTAGTACTCGCTCCTTGGACAACGACTGCCCTTTACTGTGTTTTACTTGAGATGTGATTTGTGATTCTCTGTCCGACAAGGATGATGAACTACATCGCTCGACATTTGTTTTCACTTGTTAAGCACCTATCAATGTAGGTAATTATTTTTAGTGCCCGCTCCTTGGACAACGACTGCCCTTTACTGTCTTTTACTGGAGATGTGATTTGTGATTCCCAATCCGACAAGGATGATGAACTACATGGCTGGACACTAGTTTTCACTTGTTAAGCACCTATCGTCGTTGTTCTTCTTAACGTATGTTTCCCGCACCGTCGAAACACTAATGTTTCCTCTGCCACTTTGTTTCTCACCCACATAAATTCCTTGTGTTTCTTTTGAAACGTCCCCTTAGAACAATTTATACAAGACTGTGCTTAAACTGACACACAATATTTTTAGCGCAACGCAATCTGACTTTCAGAAATCCGTACAAAGGAATGGCCCTGATTAACATTAACCTGTACCTTTCACAAATCACTTACCTCACAAAAATCTTCGTTACTCGAACTACTGCAATGCAACGAGCGCCACTACTGCCAGCTAAATAAAAGATTCAAACTACGGAAGTCACTAACTACTGATAGGCATAGTTAGCAAATGAAAGAATTTAATAGAGAACAAACAATGTATTTACCTTAATAGTGTTGAAAAACCATAATATACATAGCAGTTCACAATATCCAGTATAACAAATTTCAAAACTCCGCCATCTCTCTCCCCACATCCACCACTGCTGGCGGCTCACCTCCAACTGCGCAACGCTAAGCGCTGTTCACATCCAGCTGCCGCTGCCCAACACTACAATGGCAGACAACAATGCAAACTAGCCACAGACTGCACACAGCACAGCCAGTGATTTTCATACAGAGCGCTATGTGGCGGCGGCGTTACCAATATAAGAACCTAAACAGCCTACTTACACTTTCTGACGAAATCTCAACTTCGGCACCTAATGTTGTTGATGTTTTCTTTGTTTATCTTTGCCATTTCTTTGCTTTGTACCAACGCGACTAGCACTACAGTAGTGTTTTGAGTTACTCGTCGACTAAGCAGTTCAACTATGCTCCGTAGCCTCATGCTGAGTTCACCACTGGATACCTCCAGTGTCGCCTCCCGTTGCCATTAGCATCCTATATTGTGGTTGGTGGTAAGAAATTTGTGGGGTATGGAAAGCCGTAAACATAATTTGCCTTTGGCGACCTCGCACTAAAGCGGTTCTTAGTACGTGAGTAACGTATGATCCGTGTAAACTAATATATCTACGTGCACTGATGGAGTATGTATGTGCATTTTACGTTATGTAAATAAGTAAGGGGTATTACTGGACTCTTTTTTTATCAATCCTGTAAGTATATAATCCCTGCCTCTATATACTTGATAATTTGCAGGACCAGCACCCGGTTATTCATTTATCCGTACGAGAACCGATTTACATTCATCCGTTGCACGAATTTTAATTTACATAACTAAGTAAAGGCAGTGGGAAGCTGCCTCACTGCCGGAAAGTCCAGATGGCCACCGACATTAAGTCGGCAAGTCACGTTGAGGCTCGCAGCCGGCAGTTTGAAATACAATTACGGAATTCTACATTGGTGGGCAAAAGTTAAGGATGAAAGTAACATTCGCGTTATGTGCCACCGTGCCACTAACAAGTAACATAGCTCGATGAAATGTGGACTATAGACAGAAGGAACTGCTTCAGTGTCGTAAAGAATGTTTCTGGAAGCATTACGCAAAGAGACAAATAGAAATGACACTTTTATTCAAAGACAATAACTGCACTGAACTCATCGCGACTTATCGAGGACCCATCGACATTACCAGAGGCAAGATGTGTGGTATATGATAATCATGGACAGCAGCACATCATCTGCAACGTGCTACCATGCGGGCCTCGATGTTGGAAATGAGTTCTTGTGGCAGCGCGTTCAATCACCCCACCAGCACGGTCGACGATTGCTGGATACTCGTCGGCGCTTGTGGGCGTACAGCGATACGTCGTCGCAATGCATCCAACATATTTCAGATGTGACTGAATTCAGGGGAACGGGCAGACCAGTCCATCCGCTAAATATCCTCTCGTTTCAAGAGCTCCTCCACCTGCGCTCTTCGATGAGCTCACGGGTTGTCATCCATAAAAATTAAGTCAGGGTCGGACTTGGAGAGTGAGTACAGTGTCACAATAACACTGACCCCTGAATGCACTGCGTTAAAGGATTTGGGGGTCGGTAAGCCCGTTCAACATTATGCCATCCCACTCCATGTCACCTGAACATCAAAACGATCATTTTCAACAATGGTGGGCGAATCCTGAAATCGTGAGAGATAGACATGTCATTTATCCATGAACTTTGTTGTACATGATCGTTTTGGTCTAAGTGTTATGCTGTGGGGAGGTATAATGTTGCATGGGGATACTGGCATCCGTATATTTGAACACAATGCACTCGCCAATAAACCTTACTGCGAGGCTGTGCTCTTCCATTTGTGTGTCTTTATTCATTGGAATAGATTTCATTTGTTTATTTATCCAGATGAAAACAAATACACGCATACAAAATTTGAGGACAGGTGTGTACAATCACAAACTCACAGAATGATACATCTCCAGGTCTAGTTCCCTAATCAGTTTGATAGTTTATTACGATGTGTGGTGAAAGGCCATTGCCATTACTCTTTATGCTCGAAGAGCACAGTCAGTAACAATGTAGGGGATTGACTGTATGGAGACATCATAGTCATAATTTACAAAAGTAGCCCATCCCCACTTGTGCACTAGGTAACCTTATATGCCTTGTTTGCTGCGAATCCGGTTAAAAACCACCCATTTACGTCTGGGTAGATCGAATCCTTATATCAACGTGGGTTTTCATCTAGGTGTTTGTTGACAACTGGTGACTGGTACCTCTGGTTTCTCCATGAGTGGCTGGCACTGAAAGACGGTCCAACGAGGTTTTTAGCTGCTGCCAAAAAAGATTATTTTGATTACAACTGTTGATGTTGTGCTTGTGCAATACTCGATGAATGGGTAGCTGAGGATTCTTCTGAATGTTGTTCCACGCCTTGAGGAGAGCTACGGATCTCCTCAGAGCTGAAGATGGGATGCTGCTTCGAACAGGAAGCCATAGATTGTTATTTATACGATTGCTTCCAGTAACTATACGTATTGCCTGTGTGAGGAGCACATCTATCTTTTTGGTGTGAGCGCTGTTTGATCCACGTCGAATGGTAGTACGCTACAACAATGATAGGTTTAGCCTTTGGATCTGAAAATGTCAACATTAGGTCCCCATGAAGAACCAGCAAGCATTTGAATAATTTTGTTTCTGATTTTCACTTTGGAAGCTATGTTTAAAGGATGTTGCTTGCAAATTAGAGTTCTGTCTCGTGTTATAACTTTGTATCTTGGTGTACAGAAATAATGCAAAACTAGGTCTTTGAATTTGATTTTTGGTTTTTAATTTGCCTGTCTGTTGTGTAGGTAAAAATGTAGACATAACTGCTTTTTGAGGAAACAGCTGCAGGCACCATTACATGAAATATGTGTCTAACACTATGAAATGAGTTGTTCCAGTGATATTGTAAGTATGCTGTTCAGGTTTTTATATTGGTAACGCCACGTAGCGCTCAGTATGAAAATCACTGGCTGTGCTGTGTGCAGTCTGTGGCTAGTTTGCATTGTTGTCTGCCACTGTAGTGTTGGGCAGTTGGCTGTTAACAGCGCGTAGCGTTGCGCAGTGGGAGGTCAGCCGCCAGCAGTGGTGGTTGTGGGGAGAGAAATGGTGGAGATTTGAAATTTGTAAGACTGGATGGCATAAACTGATATATATATATATATATATATATATATATATATAATGATTATTAAGGTAAATACATTGTTTGTTCTCTATTAAAATCTTTCATTTGCTAACTATGCCTATCAGTAGTTAGTGCCTTCAGTAGTTTGAATCTTTTATTTAGCTGGTAGTAGTGGCGCTCGCTGTGTTGCAGTAGTTCGAGTAACGAAGATTTTTGGTGAGGTAAGTGATTTGTGAAAGGTATAGGTTAATGTTAGTCAGGGCCATTCTTATGTAGGGATTTCTGAAAGTCAGATTGCGTTGCGCTAAAAATATTGTGTGTTAGTTTAAGCATAGTCCTGTATAATTTTTCAACGGGGACGTTTCAATATCAGTGTCAGAAAATGAGCAGCTATGCACCAACCAATAAATGTTATCATCGTAAATTAATCTTCTTGAAAACGTTTCAGGTGCATCATATGTGTGCAGGCGGGAAAGAGGGGGAGCCGGACCATTTTTAGATCGAAAAAGGCAGCTATACTTGCTGATTAATTACTTCTCATGAGCATTTTAGATTTAAGTAAGACAGAGAGTACTTCATCGTTACAACTTCTGCCTGGTCGGAATTCTGTTTATTTTGTTGGGATATGTTTGCAGATTACTTCAAAAATTATACCGTAGGTCAGAAGCTCATCGCGCTGGTATATGACATTTATAATTGCTATTACGTGATAGTTTTCTACCACTGTGCAATCCGTTTTTGGTTTCGGTTTGGCTAATGTTTTTGTTTCTTTTTCAGAGCTGGAAGATTGTCAGCTGTTTCCAAAGCAAGTAAGAAGACTAAACGCTCCACCCATTCGTTCAGATTAATCTAGTGAACAAAATCGATAGATGTTGGTTATTCGGTGGAGATTATTTTTCAGTTGCGATTTTCAAGTGCATCTTACTTCTCTCTCTTACACAGCATGTCACCACATAATGGTTTATGAGAGAGGTGGCTTTGCTTAAGAGAACAGCTATCCTAGAGAATTTCAAGATTTCATACTGCGTTACGGATTTTGGGAGGTTTATTTACAAAAGATCGTTTAAATGAATGTCTCATTCCTGAGTATGTTACACTGTGAATTATCAAATCATCTTCTTCTAAATCTACGTTTGAATCAACAATCATCAACAATCTTGCTGTCTGTTCAAATTTAATGGTGTATACGTCAACTTATTTCAAGGTGTTTAATAAAAAATGATGTTACCTGTATACTTTACCAGCGTTACTTTCTATCACGAGTGTACTGCATCACCGTCCTCCACATTGTATTCACTTTCTTTGTTTTATAATTGCTGTAGACTCATCTCCTTCTTCTTAGTATGTCTCATTCTCCTGTCAGAATAGATCTCTTAATCTCTCTAATGGTTGATAAATGGGTTAAATACTCATTCCTGTACAGAGTCGGCTCCAAGTTGTCTTTTTGGCAGCAGTGCCAGTTTCCAAGAATATTTCATTTAGATATCAACAAATGACTTTTGAGGATCATCTTTCCTTTTTTTATCGACCTGAGGGACGTGTTGACAACTTCAGTGCTCAATTACAACGGAACCAGTTACAAGCCAATGTCTCAATTTATACCACTACTCATCTGTAGCACAAGATCTCAAATATTAAGATACTATCGAAATTAATAAGATATTGCCCATTACGTAAATCATCATCTTCGCTTATAGTCAGAAACTTATATGCATCCTTACTGCTTGCTACTTAACACATTTCGAGTAATTCATTAAAAGTCATACCTAGGTTAACATTATCACTGAATACATTCCTCAACTTATGGTCATCTTGTTTGAAAATAATAATTACATTAGCATTATCTCCTATTATTTATTCTGAAAATTTGCTAAAAGTTTGGCGTAGATAAAAACAATCTACTGCATAATGATTGCCTGTAGATTAATATGCTTTCATATGAGCTTGCTCATCACAAATCAACAAAAATAACAATCGAAAACCGAAGTGAAATATCCTATATCTTTCAATTTTTCGAAGACTTGTGCTGGAAAATTATACTTATTTTGCAAAAGCAGTTTTAAACACATACACATTTTTAAATTTGATGCAATTTTATGCAGGAGAAGACTAATGATCAAAATTATTTTTTCCAGTGATTCAAGGGCCCCATATAATGAATCCAACTGTATCCGGAAGGATATTTGAATGTTTTCAAATCAGTGGCGGAACACATTTTATGATTGTATAATCATTATATACTTTCTAGAGTATCACTTTGAGATGGTATGCAATGCAGCTAAGTACTTATTCACGCAGATATCAGACAGCATTCTGGTAGAAATAACATGCCTTAGAGTGAAAGCAAAAGACGTTAGGCTCAATCAAGAGCTAGCTGTTTTAGCAGTGACTGGTGCAATGGAATCATAAGTTGAGTGTGGGTATGAAAAGGTAAGAGAAGTTGCAAAAGAATACGATGAAGAAGAAAGACAGCACAGAGAGCAACGAACAGAATAATTAAAACAGTTCGAAGTAGCTAATCGTCCCAAGAAAGGCATTAACCTTAGAACTGCCCTAAAAATAGCTCATAAAATTGCTTTACAAGTTGCTCCAAAACCAGATTTTTCTGCGAAGCGTATATAATATCCATTCCCAAAGCAGGTGGAATACTACATCTCATTTCAATATTTACTTGGAGGATTAGTTGGTGGAGCGGCAGGCATTAGGTGTCTCGCAAACAGTTCGCAGGGATGGTTCAAATGGTTCAAATGGCTCTGCACTAGGGGACTTAACATCTGAGGTCATCAGTCCCCTAGAACTTAGAACTACTTAAACCTAACTAACCTAAGGACGTCACACACATCGATGCCAGAGACAGGATTCGAGCCTGCGACCGTAGCGGTGGTGCGGTTCCAGACTGAAGCGCCTAGAAACGCTCGGCCACAACTGCCGGCTGGCAGGGATGCAAAGACATAATCATACAATAGAAGCAACAGCAATTTGTGCAGAGAAGCCTTTGTATTTGCGACCATATAAGAGAAATGGATCTGGTCTAAATTTGAAGTGGAGAAAATTACTTTCAACGGTCTTCTGACAAGGGCACTCACTAATACAGAATTAGAACATTACACAAAAAACTGAAAATACCACATTATCAGGGCGTGTTGACGAGAGATTCTTTACATTCTTTACCCAAAACAGATAAAACATAAAAAATTATGGTTGTTAACCTCCAGACTGAAAGTGAACTAGGTTCAAATTGGGTGTCTTACAAAAAATTGGGTTATGTTCTTTATTTCTTTGATAGCAACGACAGTTTCAAAATTCCTCCAGAAATAGTAAGGTATTACATAAAATGTACTATAAAGTATAACTACAATTAACTTAAAGCACCTGAGAATCAAAAGTGTGATCATCTTTGGTTAAATGTCCTGAACTCTAGGTAAGTTAATGAAACTCTTAAAACATCTAGTCAGTAACACAATCAACGTCATCGGGCATGGTCTAACATTTATCCTGTCTGGTACAAACTTCCTTATAACTGCCAGCTTTAAACCTGCACTGAATGTATCTCAACATGAATCCGAAATTGCCTTACTCAACTTACCTACAATTCCATACCGAATGTTAACGAAGAAACAATAATTTACAATCAGATAGGTGATGAGGAAATTCTGGACAGAGTTACTTCAAAGCGTTAAGATTTAAAACTCGAAATTTTTTCCGCCCTAGTGATAGACAGAAGCGTACAAGATCAAGAATAACCAGGAGAATTATGAGGAGAAAAAAAATCAGTATCAAACTAAATACAAATTACAATAAAACTCTCGAATTATGTGGGAAATGGAGCAATTAGATGTTGATTTTAATTAGGCTGGATGATAATATAGGCTCAGTCTTAGATTTTGAAAGACATATAATGGTGAAATAAATCTTTACGACATAAGAAAACCCACTAAATTACCAGAACTTTAACGTTTCTGAGAATTCATTCTACCTCTGCACATCAGTTACTCCAGTTGTGGCCTGCTGTACCGTCTGGAACGAACACTGTGTATCACCAAACTCACGCATTTAAATGCCAGTCGTGGTAAGGTACGTTTCAGGGTTAAATATAGTAGGGTCTTGATAGTCCGGGGTGCTCGAGGATCTGTAAACGCCGGATTATCACATATACCAGATTCTCTCTTTCTCATAGTCTGTCTTTCTTGGCTTGAGCACTCCCCTGACAAAAACTATTTTCTGATGACGTGGAAATTTATAGTGACAGAAGCATTGTATTGTTGACTTTCTTCAGCGAATTTCGCAAAAATGTGAAAGTGCTCCTGAAACCTCAGTCCAGGGGGTGTGAGTTGAAGGCATATCTTCTTCGTCATTCTCAGTTTATGGTACCTCAGTGCGCTGAGAGCAGTTGGCAAATTCACATCGTCAGTCAGCTCTTCTTCGATAGCTATAGTGTTGTCAATCTTGATCCATATGCCAACTTCTGCTGAAAACGCATTCAGTACATTAGAAGACGCAGATGCTTCCTTAAGGCGTCAGGTTGTACAGCCCAACGCACCAGGCTGAAAGTAAAGAAACATTTCTGACACCTGTAGGACTATCAGGTCCGTTGGACTGTCGAGTGCCGGCTTATCATCGTCTTACCGTACATTAATTAGAATTGAAGGAGGATGACTTGCGGATTTCGATGGATAAGAAATAATTATTCGATTACACTTAAGGAAACGTCATTGGTATCATATTCATACAACGTGTTGTTCCTGAGGATGTAAAATGGGAATGAAGAAGACAGCGAGGATGTATAAGATAAGGAACTGGAAAAGTTTTTGACTCCATACAATCGACAGATACTGTCGCCATTAGGTTACATTGTATTATAAATGCCACCATTATTTTAGAGTTCTCATTCGACATTTTGTTGGGTGAGGAAGAGGACAAACAAAGAGAGGTAAAAGGAGAAGAAAAAGGAGAAGGAGAAGGAGAAGGAGGAGGAGGGGGGGAAGGGTTACATACTGAATGCGAGGTAAAGAAATGTCCCTGTCGATGGCATTACTCCCTTAGAATATCGTAACTGCAAATCATTTGGTCAACCTGTAAGCAGGCTGTTTAGGTTCTTATATTGGTAACGCCGCCGCCACGTAGCGCTCTGTATGAAAATCACTGGCTGTGCTGTGTGCAGTCTGTGGCTTGTTTGCATTGTTGTCTGCCATTGTAGTGATGGGCAGCGGCAGCTGGATGTGAACAGCGCGTAGCGTTGCGCAGTTGGAGGTGAGCCGCCAGCAGTGGTGGATGTGGGGAGAGAGATGGCGGAGTTTTGAAATTTGTTATACTGGATATTGTGAACTGCTATGTATATTATGGTTTTTCAACACTATTAAGGTAAATACATTGTTTGTTCTCTATTAAAATCTTTCATTTGCTAACTATGCCTATCAGTAGTTAGTGACTTTCGTAGTTTGAATCTTTTATTTAGCTGGCAGTAGTGGCGTCGCTGCATTGCAGTAGTTCGAGTAACGAAGATTTTTGTGAGGTAAGTGATTTGTGAAAGGTACAGGTTAATGTTAATCAGGGCCATTCCTTTGTACGGATTTCTGAAAGTCAGATTGCGTTGCGCTAAAAATATTGTGTGTCAGTTTAAGAACAGTCTTGTATAAATTGTTCTAAGGGGACGTTTCATATGTCGACCCTTAGCTGAGGATACCTCACTGGAATCTTCTGATTTTTTCTTGTAGTTTGTGTAATTAGTGTAGCTTTTGTTTATTGCTAGCACGTAATTCTAGAGAGAATTTCCTTTGTAGTTGCAGCCTTTCATTGTTGTACAGTAAAACAGTTGTGGCATGCATGTAGATTTGCACCAAGTATTTCGTAGCTGCAATTAACTAGATATTATTTTCAGTACTATGTTAATGTGTTCTCTTATTTTTGCTCTTCAAATTGTACTTTTCTGTGTTGTCGTGTGAAATATTGTGATAATAATGGCGTGTGAAAAACGTAATACTAGACTCCAAAGTAAACTGAGAAATGACAGTGAAGACGAAAGCAGTGTGTTAGCGTCACCATGTAATGAATTAACTAATATTCAAAGTAGTAGTTTGGTAACTGTGCATAGGGAAATGGAGCGGGCGTCAAATAATGGTGTAGACAGTGAAACAGGTAGTGAACAGGGAAGCATTATCGATCGATCGGTCGGCAACAGCTCGCCTCAGGAATCGGGAATGACAAAACACAATATTGCAAATACTGTAGACTCAGGTTTGGGTTCTCACCGTTTTCTCAAATGAGTCAAGACACATTTTCCGCTTGTCAAAATGTGAATGTTGCCGGTGAAAATTCACTGCCGAAATGCACTGAGGAACATGTTTCAGACACCAGTGCATTGTTATTACAATTAATGCAACAAATGGGACAAAAGCTTCAAAAGTTAGACACAATGGAACAAAATCTTCAAAAGCTAGACACAATGGAACAAAATCAGAGACAAACACAGTAAAAGTTAGACACAATGGAACAAAACCTTCAAAAGTTAGAAACAATGCAAACTAGCCACAGACTGCACACAGCACAGCCACTGATTTTCAAACAGAGCGCTACGTGGCGGCGGCGTTACCAATATAAGAACCTAAACAGCCTACTTACAAACCTTGTGAGAGTCGATTGTATGTTGAAGGAAGACTTGCCGATGTGTCGGGACTGCTAAAAGCTAGTGACATCGACTTTAATGAAATCGGGCTTCACTTGCTTTCGGAAATATGCTACCCATGGAGTAACCAAATTATTGAGGATGTGCTCTATATGGGAACTGCAAAGTTAATGAAAGAATATGCCTCTCTTACGGCAAATGGCGCAATTGCACTGTAGAATACTGGCTGAGAAAAGAGGTAAGCAAGTTTGTTGCTGATGATGGACGTTTTGGTTTCAGTATCCCGTTGAGTATGATATTGATGTTCGCAGAGGTTCACAGGAAGGTTATTTTAAACGCTCGTTACGTGATTTTCTAGTTCTTTGCGGAGATCTCACTAAATGTATTATGTCCAATAATGGAGATCCCAAGTTTAAAATTGTGGGTTCGAGAAATTAACAAATATCACCACGGACACTCGTAAACAGTGACATAAGCCTCTCTAGTGTACCGTCTTTGGTATTCGATTGAATGTGTTGCACCACAAATCAGAAGATGAACTTGGCACGTCAAATTCAATAAGCCCTCGATGTAGCACGCTACGAGTTTTAACTTTTCAAACGAACAAGAACTCGATTTCCAGCGACATTGAATTCAATGAAGTCAGTACAACAGCGTTGAAGCTATATCTCTGTTTATCTAAATTTGCCAAAGGGAACTGCTCAGAAGATTTTAGCACAAGAATACTGAGCGAGGTTATGAAATAGGTTGCAATTTTCCATCACTGTATAAAGTGGAGAAAGGATTAAGGAGAAATATAGTCATGAGTTGTTCAGAGTTATGGAAGTGTCCGACACAATTCATCGGTTGTTCACATCAAGATGAAGAGACACTGCAATCATCTGTCATTGATATGAGATGTGAAACACCAACAAACGCTGTTCCATGAAAACATGACAGCATTCGGCCTGGATTGTCATAGAAATCATGCCTTCAACTAACTGCGTAACGACACTTACTCATAAATCTGATATTTAATGCTATAGATATGAAAGAAAATCTCTGAATTTTCTCGATGTCTTGATCAGTGTATAACTAGTCTTTATAGTTACAACTGATCATTGTTCTGATGAAGATCGTAGTTTGCAGTCAAGAGGAGGGAAAATCTTCTGTCATTCTTAGGAAAGGAATTTTATTTGCAAACTACTGGTCCACAGCTCTTTTTTTTTTTCAGAATACTTTTGCTCGCCGAGGGGTATGCTGGCAAAATACTATTCGAATAACAATTGAGTCAGTTCGCAATTGAGTGCGTGGGAGGCAGACTTTTTTCTCATGGTAAGGGATGGAAAACACTTTTCTTATGCTTAGGAAGAGACCCTGAGTTTGTGTCAGATTGCTTACTGCATCGTTTTCTTTTCTTCTTTCCAGAAAAAAAATACGACGTCTTCTTTGACTGTCAAGGATTCCGCCCAAGAGACAATCGATTTGTTCCGAAGAAACTTGCAATTCGAAAGACTGGTGTTGCTCGAAGTAGCATGGTTGCTTCCGATCATTTCCTTCCACAGCTGACAACATCCTACTTCATGTTTGATGTAACTTCTGCGAAACTGTAGACGAATAATGACTACCATCACACTATGGGCTCAGCTGGTCTGTCATTGGAGACTGCACTGATTAGTGCATGCTCAGTTATTCCACTTGAGTCACATGTTTACAGGTTTACATGAAGAGGTTTCAGATAGTGAACTGGACAAAAAACTTGTTGCCGGAACATGATTTACGTAATACTGAGAACAAAGACTCTCTGTCGCTTCCTGTACTCCGATAGAAAAAGTTCATTGACAAACGCGAACAGTGGCTGGAGAACAAAACGTGAAATTGTTGGAATAATGGTATTTTAAGTGTTACTTGCGCTATTTCCCATATGAAGCCAATGAGAGGAATGTACCATGCTACTGAATTAGTGAAAGAAATTTATGGTAAAAATTTTGTACCTTGATGTTGAAAAGTGAAAGAAACTTAACAGTTTTTGAATAATGAAGCAAATGTAATGTTTTTATTTTGTAATATGATTTATGTATGGAGTAATGTTATGCTTTTTTTCTAATTTTCACCATCCGTAAGGAACTATATAAGTAAACAGTTCATCATTGAGACATCATTCTGCCGAGAGAGCTTGCTCCTGTAACTGACTTAGTAATCAGCATGAAAACTGGAATAGCTGAAGAACTGCATTGCTCAGCACACAAGGTTTTTCTGAGGAGAGAGGCTATGAAGAAAGAAATGATAATCTCCATGAATCCAAGTTGGTTGGCTAGACATCATATTCCAGACACAATTAAATTTACAAATATTTGTTAACAGTAACCGATTTGTTCTCTAACTATGCATGGGTTGTCGTTCTAAAGGCAAAATCTGAGGCTGAGATTGTAAATTCATTCAAACATATTTACAGAAAGAGTCATATGATATAAAACCGTTTACAAACAGATTTCGGTAACGAATTTTATATTAGCCATTTCAGGAAGCTGATGAAAACTCGAAATTTTTCATTACACATGGCTTCGAGTTTGCAACAAAACTCTAAACTATTTAAATATTTCATCACTCAGTGTTATTTCAAATGGTTTGATACGGTACAAAGTCTAGTAAGTCAGTTCACTCACACAAAAAAAGAACAATTAATATAAGACATGATGATGTGAAAGAGGAGAGTTTTTGTCTACTGTGCATAATTAGATCAAGATGATAGATCCATGAAAATCTAAAGATAGTGCTGGTGCTTTTATAATAATTACGAAACACAATTCAGTTCTCGAGAAAATCTACACTCCCAGCTAGTCTACTGAGATAAAATGTGAGCAGTTCAGGAAACTAACCAAACAATGCAACTACTGCGATATTACGTGACATGACATGAAGTACGACGTTTCAATAACAAAGAACTACAAAAACCAGATATTCATCTGTATATGTAGTTGAACATTCATACAAAGGAAAAGAAGCAAAGGTTTCATAAAAGGGTTTGGATATAATAAAGCACAAATTACTTTGTAAGAGAGAGATATATACACACATGTTTCTAAGAAGTATTGAACTTGACATGTTAAACTTAGAGATATACGAGTGTGTTTGCAGCGTGTATCTTCAACCTTGGAATCATTTCATCGATTTACAAGAACATATTGAGAATTAAAAGTTGAATATCTTTTACTTTCAAGGAAATAACGAATATCTTTGACTCTCAAGTGGAGGTTACGTTACTTTTTACTATGGGTCTGACACATCAATTAAATACCATGCTCTGGCCGGCCACGAAAAAGAGAAGGGTAAATACACAATTGGTCTGTTTCCACCTAAGAATGTGACGGTTATACGTTTACCAAATTGAGATATTTCCGAAATATTGGAATTTTTATACTGTGGTTTGATTTGCTGGTCATAAGGAGGAAGCGGACGGGTTGTCACTTGCTGTGTACACAGAGATTCTTAAATGCTGAGCTTCGATAAGTCAGAGAGAGGGAGGGGGAGAAAAGGTATAAAACATAATTTTTCACTTTCTCAATGTAAAGAGACAATTTTTTTAACCCTTTCGCTGTTGTGGATGTGTATACAGACACACATACTTTATGGGTTGTCCTACAGTGCTATGGACGTCTATACGCATCCTGAGCCGCCGATCTCTCACTGCTGCAGACGAGTAACCTCCATACCACAATATAGAGGTTTTCGGTATTTATCGTACGACATATGTACTTCCCATCACGTGCAAAAACCTTCGTTCTATATCTTTAATTCTTTATGTCATATGACAATTGCTATGACACCATGATTCGCGACGCGAAAGTACATCAAAGGACGCACGGCGTGTTATCGTCCGTCAGAGGTAAAACCCAATAACTCGAGAAGAAAATAAGGAATTATTCTGCTCTCAACTTCAAACAAATTTTCCATATCTTATCCACATTTCAGTTCCTGCAATTCATGAGCTGGAATCAACCATTAGTAAAGTTTAAGCAATGAGTTTCTACCTTTACAAACTCTTTAAAATTGTGTGGAATGTTTTATTTAATTTGAAGAAACCCAGTAATTATGACAGATAACGGAGATGAATTCATTCCTTCATCGAGTGAAGATATTAGACTATAAGATGTGCAGAAATCATATTTTTTTACCCAGTAGTTTTCTTAAAATCTCATGATAAATGTTTAATATCGACCATAATGCCATTCCCAGCACAGGAAGCTGTATTTGGCGAGCAGTACAGCCATAACGAAAGGCGCCCTTAGCATGCAAAGCATAGAATACATCTGTAGCAGCGTATGTGTTAGATCTTCCATTAACACAATTGCACTATTTGTACCACCTTGGATTGAACGTCACCTTCGTCCAGGGACTCCCATTTGAGTTCCCAAAGTATTTCCGTAACACCTACGTGTTGTTCGGTCGTACCATGAACAAATGTAACAGCCCGCCTCTGAATTCCTTCGACGCCTTCGTTGAATACGATCTGCCACGGATCCCAAACGCTGGAACAGTGCTAAAGAACAGATCGTACTAGTGCCAAACAGATGGTGTCCTTTAGAGATGACCACACTTTCCTAGATACTGAAGACCACTATTCGCCTTCGGTATCTCAGTCCTCACATGCTCGTTCCAGTTCACATCGCTTTGCAAGGTTACGTCCAGATATTTAAACACAACTATGCCAAGTCTGAATGGCTGCAAGCTTCAACCATGGCTGTATTTGTCCATCAATTAGCAAACGTGTAAACGATGACTGTGTCAAGCAGTTCATTACTAATGCTGTATCAGAACATTGTAGGTTTGTCTTTCCTACTCATCCAAATTAACTTACATTTTGATGTATTTAAAGCTATCTACCTTTCATCCCAGAAACTAGAAATTCTATCTAAATCTCCTTCTATCCTCCTACAGTCACTCAACTTTGACACCCTATCGTACACCATAGCGTCATCGACCAACCACCTCACACTGCTGCTCACGCTGTCAGCCAAATCATTTGTGTATATAGAGAATAGTAGCGGTCCGTTCACACTTCCCTACTGGGTTCCATAACTTAAGATGTCCTGGAGCCACCGAGAAAAGAGCAAAAAATTGGTTCAAATGGCTCTGAGCGCTACGGGACTTAACTTCTGAGGTCATCAGTCCCCTAGAACGTAGAACTAATTAAACCTGACTAACCTAAGGACATCACACACATCCATGCCCGAGGCAGGATTCGAACCTGCGACAGCAGCGGTCGCGCGGCTCCAGAGTGTAGCGCCTAGAACCGCTCGGCCACTCCGTCGGCCAGAAAAGAGCAAGCTGAGCTTCCCCGAGCGATGCCCTCTGAAACCGTGCTGATTGGTGGAGTTATGTTTCTCGGTCTGATGCAAATTTATTACATTCGAATGTGTTCAAGAATTCTGCAGTAAACGTGATGAGAATATTGGTCTGTAATTTTGCGTGTCCGTTCTTTTGCCCTTCTCACACACAGGAGTCAACTGCACTTTTTTCCATTCGCTTGGGACTTTGTGCTAGGCTAGATATTCACAATAACGCTGCAGAGTACTCTCTGAATAGTCGAATCGTGATTCCATCTCGACCTGGTGAGTTACTTTGTATCAATTCTTTCAGTTGTTATTGCTCGCTGGTCAAACGCCTGTATGTTTGTACGATTCTCGTGCGTAAACGATTTCTTGAACATGAAATTTAAAACTTCAGCTTTCATTTTGTTGTCTTGAACTATTACTCCAGGCTTGTCAACATGTGACTGGATACAAGCCTTAAACTCGGCGATGCTACATTTGACCAGGATTTTCTCGCATTCTATGCCAGTTCTGTTGATAAGATATGCCGATGGCAGTAGTTGTATAATACGCTCATAGGTCTTTTCACGGACGCACGAATCTCTTCTAACTTTTGTTTGTCATCATTTGAGAATTCTCGTTTTAAAAGAGGATGCAACAGCATCTGGTTCCTAAGTATTTTCCGAATCTCGTTATTAAACCAAGAAGGGGGTTTTCCACCCATTATCCACTTAGTAAGCATATAGTTCTCCGATTTACTATCTACTTAAACTTTGCCCGTAGTTCCTCTGCGTCCATCTTACTGGAACTAAGTGATGCCATTTCAGTGTCTAAGAGAGATACTAACAACTACTTCTCTGCTCTTTCTAGCAGCAATACTCCCCTAGCCTTCTTAACTGATTTATTAACTTTCGTAACCACAGTTGTTATAATGAAATCATTATCGCTAACCCCCACTTCAATACTGACGTTGTTGATAAGGTCTAGCCTATTTGTAGCTATGAAGTCAAGAAATTTCCTTTGCGTGTGTTTTGCAGGACTAGCCGCTCAACACAGTTTTCAGAAAACGTGTTAAAAAGTACCTCGCATGACGGTCCATCTGTACCCACTGTAATGAACACGTAGACATCCCAGTCTATACTCAGTAGGTTAAAGACGTCTCCAACTAGTATTGCATGATCTGGGTATTTGCGTGCTACTAAAGGTGATTTTCTTCGAATGACTCTACAACTGTCACATCGGAAATGGGTGGACGGTAGAAACATCCAACAATTAATTCGGTTTCCCCTACACCTGTTACATGCGACCAGATAACTTCACTGTCACATTGAATAGAGACAATATTTTTGTTAACTGCAATAAACACTCGCCCACATATGACCACTAATCTCTCTTTTCAATATACTTTCCATGAGTCGCTGAATATCTCAGAGCTTTCCAGTTCGGGTTTCAGGCAGCTCTCGCTCGCGAGAATAATGTGAGCGAGATAACTTTCTGGGGGACAGTTAATTCGGGAGCTTTTTAAGAAATACGTCGACAGTTTACAGATAAAATTTTGACAGTCGAAGTGTCTTTATGCTGAACGCCGTCTTACTACCCTTGCTGCGTATCTTCATGTGCACTTCACTCCAAAAAACTCACCTTCCCAAGCAGCTGCTTCCTTGTCTAGTGCACCACTGACCTAGCAATGGGAGTCCTAAAAATCCCCAACCGATAACGCAAGTCTAGAAATCTGCAACCAAAACAGTGATCGGGTGAACGTATCCTTTGACTGAGACCCTCCACTCGGCTCCGAACCAACGAACACCGATCACCTCTGGGAACAACGCTGTAAACTGGCAAGATCTGCTTCCAACTCACGAGTGAGGCCAGAAGCCTTCAACACTTCCGCAAACCGCCCGTAAGAACGGTTCATTTGTTAACCAGCCATGGGCCATAACGAAAGCATTCACTGTATGTAAACTGTATGCCAAGATACACAGATCTCAGAATACATACATTTTTAAAGTAGTCGTTGCACTCAGCAGAGGCAGGACCTCGTAAAGTAATCTCAATGACTATGCATACAGATTATCTAGAGCGCTACATAACGGGTACTAACAACGACAAGAGTATAGGCGGTGACAAGCAAAGGCTATGAGTGATTCCACATGTTATACTAGCGAGACAGGCGACAGCGTTAGTGTCAGATCAGACAGGTAAGATGAAGGAACATAAAATGAAGACAAAACAAAAGTACTGACATAGGCTCAATGATACATTAGAATTGCTTGTTACTAACACAGGCGAATCATATGAACGTAGACTTGGAACAATACTGACCACTTAAATATTATATAAGAAACAATATATACATACATAAACACATTGTACACATGAAGTACGTACTTAGAAGAACTACAATCTGGTGTGGAGTGTCACAGAAAAAATGTGTACATTAGACAGTGACATTAGATTATGGGACAAATGTAGAAACAGAGGACTGCACACGCTGGAAAGTAAAGCCTAACTGTACTGTGAACACGTGACGTCTTTGGTAGTATCGCGGTATTTGCAATAAGTTCGTGTCAGGTCTTGCTGGGGGACCAGGCGATGCTTGGCTGCAAGAGTGCGCGGAAAGCAGCCACGGACGGGAATTAAGGCTATGCTCGTATACCAATTGGGAAGAAACTGGTTGGGATCACTAGCGGTTAACAGTTCGCCTTTACCAGGGACACACGAGCAATCTGTTTTGGCCGAACATTGCTGGAAGGTCGCAGCCTCGCCTGTGGAATGTTCTCGGCGCCAACGCGGCAATTGGCAACTGAACTAGAAGCTATTCGATCGTCGAAAGAAGCAAGTCTGCTTCGGGGGCACCGTTTCCTGCCCGTATTGTGAACTACAGTGAGGTTGTTCGATAATAGGCATTAGATATGTGCTTCATAACTACATCCTGTTTCCTTTCGCATCTACGTGATATTTGTGTCATTACTGCGGTCTAGTGTTGTGAGCGGAAAATGCTGTTGGTGCTGCGCATGTACTGCTCGTTTTCGCAAACTGTGGCGAACCTGCGCCATATTTGTTACGTAGCCGTCGCATTACAGAATGGCGTCGGCAGCTTGTAGTATCGCCAAGTGCTTTCTAAATTTCACTCTGTAACTTCCTGCCATAATCTTTTATGACATGCTTCTAGTTTTCCTTAAGATGCCTTGTGTTTTACTATTTATTATCTAACGGAAGTAGTGTTAATTTTATGTTGTTAGCCTCTGCTCATGTTTGGAGTTCATGTAAATATTATTTATCCCTTAGCGCTGGCACAGTTGACTTCATATTTTGGTCTCCTGAAACTTGTGCACTGGTTTGTTTTTAAGTAGAATAATTGTTGGGTTTGTCTGCACTTGTTTATTTAGGGCTGTTAGCCATTGTTTAATGCACTGTTCATCAGAAAATTCACTGAGACATTCACAAAAAAATGTTTGCACCACGGATGTTAAAAGGTACGAATTTTGGTAAGGCAGCTGGCCACCTGATTACATCCAGTCCGCGTTACTTGACATTTGCTACCTTGCTGCCTTGTTGAAGTAGCCCCCTGTGTGATATTCTATTTGTCGTGCCTGTATTCAGCTGGGTGCACGCCGGGCCTTGGCCATTCTGTTTGTGTATTTGATCGACTACTGCCATTGTTTGGTTCCCTGTCACGTCGTGGTTGGGAGTTTACCTTACCTGAAATGTTGTTGTTAACGATCTTGTCTAAGTTATGGAATTTTATAATGTCTAAGTAAATATGAGAATCTGTGCTTAATCGTAATGTAACTTCAGTGTAATGTTTTCTTGGGCATTATGCCGTAAATCTAACTACCTGAGGGGAGAAGCTCAAAGAACTGTCGAAATCCTCGTCCTCAAATGGCGAGTACTATTACATCGGACAGTGGAGCACATAAGCGAGATGATCATTATTTTCTGGGCAGGTTGCACCTGGGAAACGTTGGTTGTTGCTTTTTGTAAACCTTTTTCCTGTGTTCTGTTTTCTTATCTTCTTAGTACATAAATGGTTAACTTTAAGAATTTCAGTTTACTAATTATTTTTACATTTCCTAGTGGATAAATCTGCAGTTCTATTAAAGTTAAGTAAAATATGTTGTGAAATCATGAGCTTTCATAGTAACTAGGTTGGAGGACAAGTGTAAATGGAAGCAGGTAATATAAAGAAATAAGTCATATTACGTAGATGGCCCTGATTGTAGGAACAAGCCGTTTTTGGGAGTATCATTTACACATTTTGAACTGCACAGTCATATCGAAGGTGTTATGAATAACCCATCTAAAGATTTTTCCCAAGTTTCCATATCAATGTCAAAACACAAATCACTGTCTGGGATGTAAATGTGATCTTCCTGCACAAGACTAATTAAACAGTATTTTACATTAATTTACGAAAAGCTATTCTACTCACAATTATTTTTTCCACTTTCCTTGTCTTACGGTTCACAGACACTATATGTTTCAGGTTTTCGAAAATAAGCCGTCTCGTATCGTCTCGGAAAATCTGCTTGTAACCGGAGAGACTTCTCTCTACTTCACAGTAGCTTAACGTGTGCAGGTACAAAAGCGATACGTTGCTTGGAAATTCAGTGCGCTTACAGGATAAACTTTCTTAAATATCAAAAATTTATCGGATCGATGGATTGTTAGAAAACATGCATGAATTTCTCCTTCACAATTTTACTCCTTCACTTTTTCACCAACTCTTTCAGGTTTAGAAATTGTGGTTCTGAACACACTTCATAAATCATAAAGAGTAGAACTGCCTTTTCCATAGAAACAATTGTCGCTGGAAAATGTGAAAAACGAGAGGATACATACGTTGGGCTGGTTGCTATTTCTGGGGTGTTCAAATCTTTTGTGGCAATTTGACTTGAGGCTGTTGTTTTAGGTTCAAATGTAGAAACCTTTCTCTTTACAGTTTCTAGAAATCCAGTGCAGTAAATCACTGAAGACAACTATGTGCCCTAGCCTATTAAGATTGGTTCTACTGGTAGGGGAATGTAAAAGTGCTGCTGCTCTGAAGGCTTGTGCTTTGACAAACACTCTCTTCACAGCAGAAACCAGATTGTCAGCGGGACGAATAGTTGCTGGAATTGTAGCAGGAACGCGATGTAACTTATGAGCAAGATAAGTGAAATGTATCATATTGGGAAATCTAACTTCGAAAGCAGTACCAGCTTTGAACATGCTTGCAGCATTAGTCACAAACAGCAGTGCACACTCATTTTTGAATGTCATTCGGTCATACAAAATCCATGGAATCGATAAAAAATGAGGACACTGGAAGTTATTTGTCATTCGAAAGTGCAATAATACAAGTAGATATGGCGTAGGCCGTATATTTTTGTTAAGAGACCCAGTTACAATATCTAAAAGAAATCTTCCTTCACAGTCTTGTGTCTCGTCGATTGCTACCCATAAGAAATTACATTGAATCATACCCCTTAACTTTTTTAATGATTTAGTCGTAGCATTTCTGTACGTAATTTTTACGTACAATGGATTCTTGTGGCACTTTACACTCTGAATACTTCTCAATGCAATCTTCCAGAAGAGGATTAGTTAATTCCACACGATAATATGTACTGACAAAATGGCTTCGCACAAATCAAAATAAAACTACGAAAAAGTATTGTTAGAACATTCACCTTCTGAATGGGGGCACTTTTCGTGTACTCACATCTTACGTTCTTTGTGTGTTCATTGGTTTCCACATGTTGAACGACTTGGAAACATTATCTACTACTAATGTTTTCCTCACACACACGGCAATAAAGTGTTATGCATCTGCCCTTATCATCTCCCCTTCGAACTCTCGCTCATAGTGTTCCAATCTAGACTGATTATTTGTTTTCACTTTTGACATCGCACTTAATTGTGAAAAACTTGAAACACACCGCTCGCCACAAATATGAACTGATTTTCTGTAAACTGAAACTGGATTTAACTGAAGATAAGTAACTGAGGGAGGCTTCGGAAATGTGTCTCTCATCACGTTAACATTGTATTAATTTAAAAGTTATAAATATTATAAAGTTAAACATTTTTGAAGAATGGTATACTAATTAAATTATAATGTTAGAACTGTTACTTGGTGTTACAACGTAAGCAGCTCCAAAAGACACAGTTCCGACTAATCCTTAATACCCACGTTGGTGAGATCTGCAAGGAATTCGGAGAAGTGCCGCAAACAGGGCCACGTACCAAGTGAGCAAGTGACAAGGCTAACTCCTTGAAGTGAACCGGGAAGAAAGAGAAACATAAAACTAAGCTTCCACAACAACAGAACATGTCAACACAAAATTTAAAATTTTCATATTGTTTAAAGTATAAATACTTTAATTAAAAATACACAAAATAAGTTCAACAAATAAAATTTATGGAAAATATTATGCTTATTTATAAAACAGGCCAAATATACGTTATATGCACTGTAAACCCATGCTTAAAATACAAGAAAAGAAGTAATTCGAACATAATATCCACAGGGCATACTTATCGAATAACAGAAAGGAATATGCATCTGTTTGAAAATCCGGTCACTAATTGTTACTATCTACAACTTTTAGCTGCATAACAATTATTATTTTAACAACCAAGAAAATAAAAATAAATTTCGTGTTGAGTAGGACTGAAAGAGACTAACAGAACTTCTACTAATGTCGATAAACATGTCACAGTCTGTTCTTCACTACAGTATACAACCCCGTGTGGAAAATTGGTGCAGCGAGCCCGGCCCAAGAGCTGTGGCAATACTTAATGAAAACGTCGGGAAGGCGCCGGGGCGCGCGATTCCCTCATGAATACAAATGGGGGCGCGTGTATCACCCGCGAGCGTGATATACGCGACGGGACGGTGGCGCCCGCTCCCCTCCCCCCCCCCCCTCTCCACCGACTCACAGCTCGCATGATGAGTCGCGCACAATTATGGAAATGGTTGTTTCTGTGTGACACGCGCTGCGTCCAGACAACGCCCATTAATTAACGACCGCAGGAATATTTTCTACAAATTCTGCTGACAATTGTGCAACTGCAGCGCCCGACGACTGCATCCATCCATTCATTGTATGTTGTGAGCGAGATTTACATTTGTGTCTAGAAGGGATAACTCGAATTTAATGC
This sequence comes from Schistocerca cancellata, assembly GCF_023864275.1. NCBI lineage: Eukaryota > Metazoa > Arthropoda > Insecta > Orthoptera > Acrididae > Schistocerca > Schistocerca cancellata. Next base: position 389,795,278 of record NC_064631.1, on the reverse strand, counting down.
ATGTATATGGGAAAAATCCGTTTGCAAGCTACATGATTCCTAACCGATATTTGTATCGCAGGTGTACTGTATATGTTGGACGGCGTTCTCGGAAAACATAGTGTATAGCGGTATCCTGCGGGGAAATTTGGCAACATATACAGAATCCGGTTACAGTTTTAATTTGCCAGGATCGGTGTTTCTTTTTATGTTTTATGTGTTAAACTGGTGGATAGTAATTGGTGCAAAAATATTATGAGAAGGAGCTGCCATTATGTACAGGCTTGAAAGGCCAGATATGAGTGCGGGAGTATTTGAAGTCTGTGTCTATGCACGTCGCTGGAATTGTTCTTATCTGGCCCATTTTTTATTAGAGTTCAGTATTCTGGTCATCTTATGTGATGTTATGATGTCACGTAGAAGACGGAGTACTTAGATGAATGACAAACACTAACTTCACTTAACGAAGGTTTATTCAGCACTTGCACATACAAGAGCGCGGAGCGAACTGCCTCCGTCCAGAAAACATACAGTATATACAAAGCTAGAGAACATTCCAGTACAATGATGCTTGACTTTTGTGGATACCTCTAGCATGTGCTCGAACCGAATATGGAAATTAAAATTGTAGAGTGCAGGTGAGTTTTGAACTCACGACACGCCATGCAACAGTATAGTATTACAACCATTACACCACGGTGCTACTCAGCTTCTTCAGCGACATTCCTCCCTCCTTAAGAGGGAGTCTGGGAACGAGTCATCGATCCTGCATACTCCGACTCCCGATGACTGATGCTCGCGCTGGCGGTGTTCGTCTTAGAACTTCTTTTGCCGCTACGCTCTTCGTCACCTTTTCGCTTGTTGCCTGTCGCTGGAGCTTCGAATTTACCTTGGGTTGTAGGATCCTTGTAGGGCTTCATTCGAAGGACGTGGGCCATATCTCTGATCTTTCATCATCTTGTGTCGGCGTCGAAATCATCAACTTCATAAGTAACATCACACTACTGTCTTAGAAACTTATAAGGTCCGAAGTAGTGCCTGAGGAGCTTCTCAGAGAGACCAATCTTCCAAACAGGAGTGAAGATCCAGACGAGGTCACCAGATAGATCGTTATCTGTTGAATATGGCTCGAACTCGGGTTTCTCGCTACGTAAATGGCGGCTCTGTCGTGGCCTGATTGGAGCCACTGTGTCGTCGATAATGTGCACTATCATCAGTTCCAACATCCAGCGTCTCCACCAGAATAATGTCACGTAGAAAACGGTGTAATTAGATGAATGACGAACACTAATTTCACTTAACGAAGGTTTATTCAGCACTTGCACATACAAGAGCGCGGAGTGAACTGTAATGGATACTTTTAGGTACTCGAACCGAATTTGGAAATTAAAATTGTGTAGTCCAGGTGAGTTTTGAACTCACGACCCTCTTTGCAAAACTTTAGTACTATAAACATTATTCCACGGTACTACTCAGCTTCTTTGGCTACAATATGTATTATGTAAGGATATTCATCCATACATTTTATCAAAACTTATGTATGTATGCATGCACATTTCGCGTCTCCTCCTGAACTACTGAACCGATTCAACCTCATTTTGTACACGTATCACTTATTATCAGGAAGGAATCACTGTATGGTTAAGAGCTACCTAACGATCAACGTTGTGTAGCGTAAGATGCATGTAACCCAGAACATTTGTATCCAGTATCGGAAAATGGGTGAAACTTCTCTGTTGCAACAAACTTTATAAACAGTTTCAAACATTTAAGAACCTTATTCCCGCTGACAGCCCCCACAAAATAATACAAAGGAAGAAACACTATCGCTAACAATATTTTCGCTGCTCATGCAGCAAACTATAACAACAGACATGCCTTTTTAATTTATTACTTCTTTATTACTAACTACACATCGCGGCAAATTTCGCAGACACTATTCTCATGTAACATTGAATGCAACAGCAATGTATGACACATTGTTTAGGAGATATGTCGTTATGATCGCTGAGGAGGCTTACATTTATTCCTTCTTTCTTACTAACTCTGTTTGTAAAACAGTAACCACGTATGCCGCTGAAGGTACCTGCCAAATTATATTATTCCTCGACTTACATTTCACGAGATGTTTTCTTCGTAAACACTGAGATGTCAGAAAAACTACCGCGTCATGCGTAACGTTTAAGTTTATTATTTCTTTGGCACAAACACAGTTCGCAACAGGTTTCACACATATGTAGCTGGATGTATACATAAAATTGTATCATTGTACCACACGCACTTCAGGAGACAATACGTCATTAAGCACTGAGCTGCGAGAAACCAAAAATTCAGAGTGGAATTCGCTAGAATTACGGGCAAAATATGTGTACAAATATGTGTGAAATAAGTACACTGAAGATACAAAGAAACTTTTAAAGTGCCTAATATTGAGTAGGGTTCCCTCGAGGACGAAGAAGAGCCGCTACACGACGTGGCAGGGACACGACTTACGTCTGAGATAGTGCTGGCGGAAACTGACAACATGAGTCCTGCAGGGCTGTCTATAAATTCGTAAGAGTACGAGTTGGTGGAGATCTCTTCTTAACAGCACGTTGCAAGGCATACCAGATATGCTCAATAATATTCATGCCTGGAGAGTTTGTGGCCAGTGGAAAAGTTTAAACTCAAAAGAGTGTTCTGGAGCCACTCTGTAGGAATTATGGACGTGTGGGATGTCTAATTGCCCTGCTGGAATTGTGCAAGTCCATCGGAATGCTCAATAACGAATGGATACAGGTGATCAGAAAGGATGCTTGTATACAAGGTACCTATCAGAGGCGTGTCTAGACTTGTCAGGTGTCCCATATCACTTCAACTGCGCACGTCCCACACCATTACAGAGCCTCAACCAGTTTGAACAGTCCAGCGTTGCCGACCGCAGCGCCGTTTTCAGTATCTACGTATTTGAATATGCATACCTATAGAAGTTTCTTTGGTGCTTCAGTATATATGTGACATGTTCGTATGCTGGCAAAGCCGTGATAAACCTCCTAATCCTCTGGAACGATTTGAACCAAAATGGTTCTCATATTATTCATTATCTGGAAGGAAATACTGTTGGATTTAGAACCTGCAACCTTCTGTTGGGATGGGAGTGGTAAAGTGGAGAGATGGACAGACATAGAGACGGAGGAGGACGTGGACGCAGCTATGGATGACACGGATGTGGACAGGGAAGGGGAGAGGGGTAAATGGGCAGATAAAGGGAAAAAGAGGAAGTGTACAGAAAGAGGGGGGGATAGGTGATCGACAAGGAATGAAAGAGTCGAACATGTACCGAGAGTGGGGGGAGAAGCAGGTTGGCCGAAGGAGGGAGAGAGACAGATGGGCAGGAGATAGAGAGAGAGAGGATGCCTCCCACCGTAGTGTGGGTAGAAGGAAATGGGCAGTGAGGAGAGCGGAGTAGGCGAGCAGATGGAGGGAAAGGACTAGATGGGCTAATGGAATTAGAATAAATACATGACTGGGCCACAGCTGGTAATTAGCTACTATAATAATAACTGCTTCGACGGATCTCCAATTTTCTCTTCCTCATATTGGAAAATATTTATCAATTAATTAGAGGGCAACACTTACGGATGTCTAGATTTTTTATTACACTATTAAGGAATCACTACGGGAGCGATACGAAAAACTGATAACCGCTGAGGATGAATTTTTTTTATTTCTAGGGTAACCTATGCCATATATTTACTATTTTCTGAATAATGCTTTGTCAGGATGAGGATATTATTCATTTTTACTCGCAGTATTTCAGAAACCTGAAAAGAATTTTATCAGCTGGAAGGAAATTTAATTGTTACTAAATACACAATTTATTTACTTTCATTCTGTTCAAACTTACCGTTAAAAATGACATCATCGACCACAGTTCTTTTCCCTACTGGAGAGAGAGTTCTTCTCTTATAATAACTATTCTATTAAAACAGGCGTGTTCAAGCTGATCAAATTATATGATTCATATTTACACTTAAGAGCCAAAGAAACAGGTACACATGCCTAATACCATGCAGGGTGCCTGTGAGAACGCAGAACAGGACGTGACATGGAAGCGACTAATTTCTGAGGTAGTGTTGGAGGAAGTTGACACCATGAATCCTGCAGAGCTGTCCATCAATCCGTAAGAGTACGAAGGACTCTAGATTACCTCTGAACAGCATGTGGGAAGGCATCTCAGATATGCTGAATAATGTTCATGTCTGGGGAGTTTGGTGGCCAGTGGGGTGTCGCATTGTCCTGCTGGAACTGGCCAAGTCCTTTGGAATGCACAATAGTCATGAATGGATGCAGGTGTTCAGGCAGGATGCGTACGTAAGTGTTACCTGTCAGAGTAGTATCTTGACGTATTAGCGGTCCCATATCACTCCAACTGCACACGACCCATACCATTACCGAAACTCTAATGTTAGAACAGTTCCCTGCTGACATGCAGGAAACATGGATTCATGAGGTCGTCTCCATACCCGTACACGTCAATCCTCTCGATACAATTTGAAATAAGACACATCCGACCAGGCTTTCATTTTTCCAGTCATTGACAGTCCATTGTCGGTGCTGACGGCTGAAAGTGAGGCGTAACGCTTTGCGTTTGTGCAGTCATCAAGGGTAAACGATCGGGCCTTCGGCTACGAAACCCATGTCAGTGATGTTTCGTTGGATGATTCGCACGCTGACATTTGTTGATGTTGTGTCACTTTGAACGATTCTCTTCCATCGTTTCTGGTCCCGTTCTTGCAGGATCTTTCTTCCGGCGGCAGCGATGTTGGAGATTTGATATTTTACCGGAGTCCTGATATTCATGGTACACTCATGAAATAGTCGTACGGGAATATCCCAACGTCATCGCTACCTCGGATATGCTGCGTCCCACCGCTCGTGTTGTGCGCCGACTATAACACCACGTTCAAACTCACTTTCATCTAGATAACATACCATTTTAGCAGAAGTAACCGATCTTTCAATAGCGTCAGGTACTTGTTGTCTTATACGGGCGTATTCTGACTGTTTACATAAATGTGTATAACAAGCATGCCCCTACCAGTTTCCCTGGCGCTTCAGTGTAGGTTCGTAGGCTTTCCCAGCTGGACTCAAATTCAGTTACTTTCTTCTAAGCTGTACACAGAGTCGTGTTGTAACATGGTGCACTAGCATTTCAACTACTTCTGACATTGTCTTCATTGTATGCAGTATATTCTTTGACGAGGGCCAGATGCAACATTTCTGTTTCAAAGTGCAAAACCATCCAAAATATGTAATCAGTAATCTTGTTTTCTGTGCAACCTGCAGATTGTATATTTGTGGCCAGTCCTCCACTAATGAATCTGGGGTACAGTCTTCTCACCATGATGAACTGTTATCCAAGAGGCCGCCTGGAAACGCTGTTAAGTGGCACCAACTTTGAATAATTAAGGAGGAATTCTACACTGTAACTACATGTCATTAATTATTATAAGGACTGGCAGGGACACAGCAAACAGTCACATCCCACTGGTTTCTTGTCATACGAACATACCCTGATTTCAGCTACATATAGCCACCTTCAGTGCATTTTAGTGAGTTGTAATTCAACGAACTTGCATCAGTACAAGTCACCATATCAACATATAGGGACATGTACTGCTGCGAATTTGTTGGAATATACACTACTGGCCATTAAAATTGCTACACCAAGAAGAAATGCAGATGAGAAACGGATATTCATTGGTCAAATATATTATACTAGAACTGATATGTGATTACATTTTCACGCAATTTGGGAGCATAGATCCTGAGAAATCAGTACTCAGAACAACCACCTCTGGCCGTAATAACGGCCTTGATACGTTTGGGCATTGAGTCAATTAGAGCTTGATTGGCGTGTACAGGTACAGCTGCCCATGCAGCTTCAACACGATACCACACTTCATCAAGAGTAGTGACTGGCGTATTGTGACGAGCCAGTTGCTCGGTCACCGTTGACCAGACGGTTTCAATTGTTGACAGATCTGGAGAATGTTCTGGCCTGGGCTGCAGTCGAACATTTTCTGTATCCAGAAAGGTCAGTACAGGACATGCAACATTGGGTCGTGCATTATCCTGCTGAAATGTATGGTTTCGCAGGAATCGAATGAAGGGTAGAGCCACGGGTCATAAAGCCACGGGTCATAACACATCTGCAATGTAACGTCCACTGTTCAAAGCGCCGGCAATGCGAACAAGAGATGACGAGACGTGTAACCAATGGCACCCCATACCATCACGCCGGGTGATACGCCAGTATGATGATGACGAATACACCCTTCCAATGTGCGTTCACCGCGATGTCACCAAACACGAATGCGACCATCCTGATGCTGTAAGCAGAACCTGGATTCATCCGAAAAAATGACGTTTCGCCATTCGTGAACACAGGTTCGTCGTTGAGTACACCATCGCAGGCGCTCCTGTCTGTGATGCAGCGTCAAGGATAACCGCAGCCATGATCTCCAAGCTGATAATCCATGCTGCTGAAAACGTCGTCGAACTGTTGGTGCAGATGGTTGTTGTCTTGCAAACGTCCCCATCTATTGACTCAGGGATCGAGACGTGGCTGCTCGATCCGTTACAGCCATGTAGATAAGATGCCTGTCATCTCCACTGCTAATCATACGAGTTCGTTGGGATCCAGCACGGCGTTCCGTATTAACCTCCTGAACACACCGATTTCATATTCTGCTAACAGTCATTGGATCTCGACCAACGCGAGCAGCAATGTCGCGATATGATAAACCGCAATCGTGATAGACTACAATCCGACCTTTATCAAAGTCTGAAACGTGATGGCACGCATTTCTCCTCCTTACACGAGGCATCACAACAACGTTTCACGAGGCAACGCCGGTCAACTGCTGTTTGTGTATGAGAAATCGGTTGGAAACTTTCCTAATGTCAGCACGTTGTAGGTGTCGCCACCGGCGGCAACCTTGTGTCAATGCTCTGAAAAGCTAATCAGTTGCAATCACAGGATCTTCTTTTGTCGGTTAAATTTCTCGTCTGTAGCACGTCATCTCGGTGGTGTAGCTATTTTAATGGCCAGTAGTGTACTTTAATTTAGGTATAAATTTTCTGTCTACAGTCTCAACACGACGACTGCTGCAGCGTAGAGCGCGTGAGCACCTATTGTTTACTAAGTAGTAATAGTTTGTATTTCTCTTAGTAACTGCTTTCACTTCTGAAAACTCAGTCCCTTTCCAGTACCAAATATACTTTCTGGAGTACGTTATATTCCCAAAGTATGGAGGAAAGATCCACTGATGAGCTAAGGCAGTTCAAGACATGTAGGAATGGTTTTATTTGTCGAACGTAGTGTGGATATTGTGTAAATGAATCAGTAATGTCTATAGCCGATGCCCTGTTACTGGGTATGTGCTGCGATGCACAGTATTCGAAGCCAGACTTTTAAATACTGCAGTGGCCTGGTTGTCCGGTCTCGTCTCTTTTACACGCGTTTTTCACTAAGGTTTTAATGAAAAAATTACTTACAATACTTGGTGCATTCTTTCTGTCATTGAATAATAATATCTAAACATGGCGCTTAACAGGATTCGGCTACAGTATAACTTTAATACACTTAGGTGGCAAAGACACTAGCATAAGCATGTATACTCTAATGCAGGGGTATGTCAACAGTCAAAATACGACGCTGCGGTCCGCAATGCATATATAAGGCAACAAGTGCCTGGTGCAGATGTTAGATCGCTTACTGATACTACAATGGTAAGTTATCGAGATTTAAGGCAGTTAGTGCCTGGTGTTATAGTCGACGCACGAGCGATAGACAACAGCATCTCCGAGGTAGCGATGAAGTGGGGATTTTCCCGTGCGACAATTTCAATGGTCTATCGTGAATATCAGGAATCCGGTAAAACATAGCTGCGGCCGGAAAAAAAATATCCTGCAGGAACGGGACCAACAACGGCTGAAGAGAACCGTTCAAAGTGACGCAAATGCAACGCTTCCGCAAATTGCTGCAGAGTTCGGTGCTGGGCCATCAGCAAGTGTCAGCGTGCGAACCTTTCAACGAAACATAATCGATATAGGCTTTGGAGTCGAAGGCCCACTCGTGTACCCTTGATGAATACACGATACAAAGCTTTACACCTCGCCGGGGACCGACACCAATGATGAATGGAAACATGTTGCCTTTTCGGACGATCTTGTTTCAAATTGTGTTGAGCGGATGGGCGTGTACGGATATGGCGACAACCTCACGATTCCATGGACTCTGCATGCCAGGAGGAGACTGTTCAAGCTGGTGGAGGCTCTGTAATGGTATGCGGCGTGTGCAGTTGGAGTGATATGGGACCCCTGATAAGTCTGTATATGACTCTTACAAAAGACATGTAAGTAAACATCCAGTCTGTCACCTATGTCCATTCATGTCCATGGTTCATTCCGACGGACTTGAGCAATTTCAGCAGGACAATTCGACAGCTCACACGTCCAGAATTGCTACACAGTGGCTGCAGGATGTGACGGTACGTCATGTAAATTGACATTTTAGTAAAAGGAAAAGGTTTTTGCTTGTGTCACGTGTGAATTATAAATTATTATCAGACTGCTTACGTGCGCGCGATGTCTAAGAGAGATTAAAAAAGTTATGTAATACCACAAAAAATCACAAACACCGACGTAATTAACAAAGACAATTTTTGTTTGTTTATAATATCTGTGTAATGAAAAGGAACATGACCAGAGACAATTGTTGAATTGAAATAACTCTCCTATTATGTTTTTTCCAGCGGTAGGCCGCCATTGTATAGCAGTACGGTATTTAGTGTAAGTTTGGTAATAATTTAGTAAAATATACTTATAATTGTTATGAGATAGTGTGTATTATTTACTTAGTGGGCACCTCTCACGATAGTAATCATTAATTGTAATTATCAAATTTTTTACAGAACTTCGTATTGCAGGGAGCTCATCTCCCCTAGCAGGATTTAGTCCTCCATTACGCTGAGTATGTTATATAATTAAAATTTCATGCCATAATATTAAATGTAAATGTGAGAGGTTTCTCTATCTTGATCTTACAATAGTTTCGGAGTTAATAGAGTAAAAATTGATTTCCTTTATTAATATTTAGACTACTGAATGAGTTCAGTATGTTTCGAGTTTGGCCGCGTAAAGGCAAATGAGATTATTTCCAGTTTTGCCTTGCAAAGAATGAACAAGAAATATTTAAAATAATTCCATTCAGTAAGCTCAGCAATATCTCAGTTAATCTTTGTGTAGTTTGGTACGTAAATAACGAATATCTCCTGTGACCCATATTAATAATTACAGTTTGGGTAAGAATACCCATATTTTCTTTTCTAAATAGCAGCGCTCACGCAAACTATTTGTTAGAAGGCAGTGAGTGACGCGTTGTGTTTAAGAAATTTTACATCGTACGTACTTCGGGACAGCCGATGTCCGTGCGTGTGTTATCGCGGTTTAAGTTAATTAGAAGTCTCATGCAAGCCCACAATATTTAAAGACATCCCAACCAGATTCGTAAAATATCAATATAAAAATAAAAATATATAATTATACCAAGATAAGTGGCCCCATATGTGGTTATACCGTGATAAGGAACTCTCTTTTGTGTTCAAATCCTTCAACTGGCTACCAAACACCCCAGATATGAACATTATTGAGCATATGTGGGATGACTTACGTGCTGTTCAGAAGAGATCTCCACCACCTCGTACTCTTACGGATTTATGATCAGGCATACAGTATTCATGGTGTCAGTTCTCTCCAGCATACTTCGGACATTACTAGGGCCCGTGCCACGTCGTGTTGCGGCACTTATACGTGTTCATGTGGACCCTACACTATATTAGGCATGTGTACTATTTTCTTTGGCTCTCCAATGTGGAAACACACTACAATGATGCCAAATGCTTGTAAACATTTTTTCTTTTCTTCAACGCTGCGGCGTAATAAAGAAAATTTTGATCAGTGAGGGAAAGTCCGACTACCGTCTCTATTAGAAACTTTGGCATACAATGAATACTCCTTTACTCTCATTCGGTAAGGAAAGTTACTCTAGGGGAAGAAAATGAGATTTAGAAGATGAAGCATGCTAAGCAATGTTGTAATACTACTATTGAGCCATGACTATGTTCCCATTGGATATTACGCTAATCTATAAACTGAAAAAAAAACACATACATTGCATTGCAATTCCCGTGCACATATCTGAAACTAGCCTGTCACGCTTTGATTTATGCCCACTAATAGAACAGTTGTGATGGGAGCAAGCTGTTTAGTTGTCCATATGGACAAATAGACTTATATATATGCAAGTGCAAAGAAGCAGGTTGTCGCGTAATTTTTCACACTGGCGCAAATGAATGAGGCCACCAGAAAAGAGTTACTGACAGTCGCCTGCACACATCGTATATCTCAGGGACGTTATGTCTGATATACAAAGCCAGCGCACTATCACGGGGGACATCTCATGGACAGCCTCAGATGCAGACATTTGACTGCGTGTCGACACTGTGCTGCTCATGTGTGGTGTCTGTACAGCATCACAGCTGTGTCAAACTGGTATCAAAGTGGCATCGTGGCTGCATTGAGGTTGCAGTACAATAGCATGGTGCTGGAGTTCCGGTGTAAGGCAATACATATGCCAAATCTTCCCGCCACTATTGACCAGGCATTTGGATACTACTGACAAGGGAACCTCCCCATCGCACCCCCCTCAGATATAGTTATAGGTTAGCACAGTAGATAGGCCTTGAAAAACTGAACACAGATGAATCGAGAAAACAGTAAGAAGTTGTGTGGAACTATGAAAAAATAAGCAAAATATACAAACTGTGTAGTCCATGCGCAAGATAAGCAACATCAAGGATAATACGAGCTCATGAGCGCCGTGGTCTCGTGGTTAGCGTGAGCAGTTGAACAACGAGAGGTCCTCGGTTCACGTCTTCCCTCGAGCAAAACTTTTACTTTCTTTATTTTCGCAAAGTTATGATCTGTCCGTTCGTTCATTGACGTCTCTGTTCACTGTAATAAGTTTAGTGTCTGTGTTTTGCGACCGCACCGCAAAACCGTGCGACTAGTAGACGAAAGGACGTCCCTCTCCAATGGGAACCGAAAACATTTGATCGCAAGGTCATAGGTCAACCAATTCCTCCACAGGAAAACACGTCTGATATATTCTATACGACACTGGTGACGTCATGTGCGTCACATGACAGGAATATGTTGTCGACCCACCTAACTTGTACACTTGGCGAATGGATAAAAAGATTTTTCTACCTTGCCCGATTTAGGTTTTCTTGTGGATGTGATAATCACTCCCAAGAAAGTGATGAAAACATAAGAGTTTGTCACATAAACTGCAACAAATGAATGCAACAGTTTCACAGTCGCACAGTTTTCTCTGTGCTCTGTCAAAACATGTTTTTAACGTTTTCAAATTTTTCGATGTGTAGACCGTCAAATCCTGCATATGCCCAAGCAAATCTGAACATGTCCTGGAATTTTGGAGAGCGAAGACGATTATGTGTGAGTGCTTGAACTTTGATAATTGTCTGAAAATAAAAAATTAAACTTCTCGCTCGAGGGAAGACTTGAATCAAGGACCTCTCGTTCCGCAGCTGCTCACGCTAACCACGAGACCACGGCGCTCTATAGCTCACAATTTCCTTGATGTTGCTTATTTTACAGATGGACTACTCAGTTTGTATATTTTTCTTATTTTTTTCATAGTTCCACACAACTTCTTCCTATCCACTGTGCCAACTTATAACTAAATCTGAGGGGGGTGCGATGGGAGGTTTCCTTGTGAGTGCATCGCATATGGGACTATGTCGTCTAGATACTCTGGCTTGGGGCAACGCTCACACCCTCAGCAGCTACCAACTAACCTGGCCAGAGCTACTTCCCAATGCTAGGTTAAGTACCAGCTATGTTTACATGCGTAGTGGGTATTGAGTGGACTGGCTAGGGAAATCTGCGGTGCTGGATTACTAACAGATTCCCACCAAACTCCTACGTTTAGTAGTGAGATGAAAGAAAGAAGTTATTTGTTTGGTATATATTTCTTCTGACTACATTCACACTACGTCATTGACTGACGTGGTGTCGAGACAGTGAGCACCGAATTTTTTATGAGTATTAATAGTTTTTCTTCTTCTTTACACCTCGTTGCCGAATTCAGGAATCAATTCCATTCCATTTGCAAGTAAACTCTCCGGAGCACATTACAGTTCTGAAATTACGGATAAAACACCTAATGATGAGCGAGGCAGTGCAAGATGTGTATCATTGGTTGCGTTCGTCCCATTTAGTGTGTAAAATATCAGTTAAAATTAATATATTCAATGCCCAATACTTAACTGCTAATCATTTTCAAGACAGCTTAGCGGAATGAAGGACTAACATTTTTTGACATGACCTGAAGTTATACACACACTGTGATGTCATTGTATCTTGCGACAATATCTGCCATCATTTTACAGAATACGCCATGACTTCATTAATTTTAGCCATCATAATGTTGAAATGTCTTATATTATTTCGTTACACATTGTTTATATTATATCCAAAAAAGGACCTAATCCTTCCTCTGCAGGATGACAGTCCCGCTGATGAAACGTATTCACAGTGGCGATTATGTACAAACGTCACCTTGTGGCGTCACCAGGAAGTCTGTCTAATGTATGCCACGATTTACGAGAATTCAACTGATATGAATGAAATGTAATATTATAAGTTATTTTGTCGAGTCTGATAATATTCTGTGACAAAATTTACAATATTTTCCATTAGTCGAAAAGATGAAGGAAACCCTATTTCAGTACGTTCCATGAAAGCATCGAACTTCAAGTGTCATATACGTATTCACAAGAGCCGTGTTGATCGTCCCTGTTTGTTCTTTGTTTTCCGCTTGCTCTCTCTCACCTGTGGATCGATGTATGTATAACTAGCTATCTATATGAGCTTTAAGATTACAATACATTGTTCGTTGAGTCTTTTCTTTCAAAATTACCTCTCGCTTCACATGAAATTTATTTAAATGTAATAATAAAATGGCTTCAACTGTGCCGCTGAGTCCGCTATTACGTGTACTAAAAATATTTCAGTGTTTGCCAGCTTCAGTCGCAAAGGAAAATAATTGTAAGTGCCTGCATGAATTTTTACAGTCAGTTTTCAATATTAAAGTCAGTTAATATTTTTGATTACGGAACTTTATCAGAGTTTTAACACCGCGAGACTTAGGTGAGGCTTCATCTTTGGTTTAAAACGTTTTCAGTTAATTCAAACGATTAAAAGTTAACTCAGTTCTTAAAGAGATAAAGTTAAAGAAATTATTTGCAATTATTTTAAAAATACGCTTGTGTTTGTACTATTCTTTCTTTCTCTGTAACATTAGATTAATTTCCTGGGAAATGAAATGATTTCACGCTCTATATTATCGCTGGGTTAGTTGCAGGTTAAGTTACGTTGTCAGCCATTGAAAGAGAGCATAACATTTCCATAAATAATAAATAAATGTTTGCCTGCCTGTTGAGATTAAGTCACGCTACGTATACACTCCTGGAAATTGAAATAAGAACACCGTGAATTCATTGTCCCAGGAAGGGGAAACTTTATTGACACATTCCTGGGGTCAGATACATCACATGATCACACTGACAGAACCACAGGCACATAGACACAGGCAACAGAGCATGCACAATGTCGGCACTAGTACAGCGTATATCCACCTTTCGCAGCAATGCAGGCTGCTATTCTCCCATGGAGACGATCGTAGAGATGCTGGATGTAGTCCTGTGGAACGGCTTGCCATGCCATTTCCACCTGGCGCCTTAGTTGGACCAGCGTTCGTGCTGGACGTGCAGACCGCGTGAGACGACGCTTCATCCAGTCCCAAACATGCTCAATGGGGGACAGATCCGGAGATCTTGCTGGCCAGGGTAGTTGACTTACACCTTCTAGAGCACGTTGGGTGGCACGGGATACATGCGGACGTGCATTGTCCTGTTGGAACAGCAAGTTCCCTTGCCGGTCTAGGAATGGTAGAACGATGGGTTCGATGACGGTTTGGATGTACCGTGCACTATTCAGTGTCCCCTCAACGATCACAAGTGGTGTACCGCCAGTGTAGGAGATCGCTCCCCACACCATGATGCCGGGTGTTGGCCCTGTGTGCCTCGGTCGTATGCAGTCCTGATTGTGGCGTTCACCTGCACGGCGCCAAACACGCATACGACCATCATTGGCACCAAGGCAGAAGCGACTCTCATCGCTGAAGACGACACGTCTCCATTCGTCCCTCCATTCACGCCTGTCGCGACACCACTGGAGGCGGGCTGCACGATGTTGGGGCGTGAGCGGAAGACGGCCTAACGGTGTGCGGGACCGTAGCCCAGGTTCATGGAGACGGTTGCGAATGGTCCTCGCCGATACCCCAGGAGCAACAGTGTCCCTAATTTGCTGGGAAGTGGTGGTGCGGTCCCCTACGGCACTGCGTAGGATCCTACGGTCTTGGCGTGCATCCGTGCGTCGCTGCGGTCCGGTCCCAGGTCGACGGGCACGTGCACCTTCCGCCGACCACTGGCGACAACATCGATGTACTGTGGAGACCTCACGCCCCACGTGTTGAGCAATTCGGCGGTACGTCCACCCGGCCTCCCGCATGCCCACTATACGCCCTCGCTCAAAGTCCGTCAACTGCACATACGGTTCACGTCCACGCTGTCGCGGCATGCTACCAGTGTTAAAGACTGCGATGGAGCTCCGTATGCCACGGCAAACTGGCTGACACTGACGGCGGCGGTGCACAAATGCTGCGCAGCTAGCGCCATTCGACGGCCAACACCGCGGTTCCTGGTGTGTCCGCTGTGCCGTGCGTGTGATCATTGCTTGTACAGCCCTCTCGCAGTGTCCGGAGCAAGTATGGTGGGTCTGACACACCGGTGTCAGTGTGTTCTTTTTTCCATTTCCAGGAGTGTATTAAGATGCATTTACTAGCGCTCAAAATATACGTGGCGTTCCAAAAGCAGTGTTCAGAATTTAAATAGCTACGTTACATTATCATCGCTCTAGGTTGCGACTTACGCCTGCTCGCGTATTTCAAACCGCACTTAGCAATCTGCGCTGACTTGTACGAAATAAGTAAATTAATTCAACGCCACAACTATTACGCAGAAAGGAGGTAATGGTACAAGCTGTAAAATGGGAGCCAGCCGTGGTGGCCGAGTAATCATCAGAGACCAAACAGATGTGACACAACTAGAGATGATACTTGCAAAATACTGTTCCGCATCAGGTGCGAGGGTAAATGACAGTAAAAGTAAATTTCTGAATCTAAAGCGGCTTGATAACTGACGCATTGAGTGGGCGAACCATGTTAATGAACACAAAGCTCTTGGAATGGCATTGACAACGTCCCTTTTAAAAATGATAGCAATAAATTGGCGGGAGGTGGCAAGAAAAATCAAGGGAGCTTTGATTGAAAACTGTCAACGTAGCATAGACCAGTTCCAGAGAATACTGTTTATCAACACGTATATTTTATCCAAGTCCTACTACATAGCACAGGTTCTCCCCAATCCATCAATGGTGGCGAAGACTCTTGTGGAAAGGGGAATTGTTTCGAGCGCCGGTGAAGACAGCAGTTTTGGATCCAAGCAATGGAGGAATGGGTCTAACCGACATCAAGTCTAAAGCGATGGCATTGTATGTCAAACGAACATGGAGCATAATGTGTAATGATCCAGGGTGCATTACAGCAAAACTATACGATATTGTCAGGCCAGAAAGTGTAGAGCCGCCGATAAATATACAAAAAATAAGTTTTAAGCTGCAACACATTAGGGAGTATTATCTTGAACTAAGTTATCTCAGTAAAAAGCTTTTAAACTCCAAAAACGTTACAGCAAAGGCGATTTTAGCTGAAAGACTGAAACATGAAAGGAAAAATAACATAGAAACCAAATATGCTGGAAAAACATCAGTAGTGATGTTCTTTCGTCTGACGTGAGAACAGCGTGGTACAAGGTAGTTAGTAACATCATCAGCAGTAATGAGCGTCTCTCTGCCATCGGTTTAAGTGACACAAACCTCTGCAGCAAATGCAACCTCGTTGATAGTGTGCCTCATCGTTACACTTGTGGAGATCGGATTATCAACTGGAGGTGGACCAGGGAGAAAATTGCTCAAATAACAAGAACTTCAGCAAACAATATACCGACTAACATTTTCTTCAGACCAGAGGAAAGTTACTACCCTCAGGCAGAAAATAACGCAGTGATTTGGTTAATGGGCAAATATACAAGTTATGTTTTTAACAATATTCGGAGCGATGAACATATTGAATACAAGATGTATATGGAAAATGAATTCGAGAAAATACTCAAATATCAGAATCACAATAATAAATATGGTAACATGCTCCGAATTGTCTTCAACCGAATGGGTATAGGTTAGGAACTGGATTCCTAGTAGAGAGGGAATGGATTGGGTCACGTTCACGACCCTAACCTCACCTGCAAGTCACACATGAAAAATAAATCAGCAGTACAGCAGATACAAGAATATGGCGAGAAACATCTGGTGTCTGATATAAAGGAAGATCTTGAACTCCCTATAGATGCGTTTAGAAGGCTGGAACTGACAAAAATAACAAGGCAGTGAAATATTTTGCGATGTCGCTGTTCCGGACTTCTCTTCTGTCCATGTAATTTACCCTGGAAGGAACACACATCAAGGATATACTGAATGATTAATTTCGGTCTGGGAAATGATGATGAGGAACCGGCTGCAGAAGAAGAAAATGATGTGCATGCTGAACTGCCACCAGTTAAAGGTGACAGTGAAGGTGCTAATTGTGCTACTGCTAAAGACTCATTTTCTGAATGCTGAAATTTATGACTGCTATTATCTGTCACCTTATTTATGTCATTTCATTGTAGCCATTTTTGTTACTGTTTTTGGTGAATAAAAAAAAAAGCCATTCTTAGCACTACAGTTCGGAACCGCGCGACTGCTACGGTCGCAGGTTCGAATCCTGCCTCGGGCATGGATGTGTGTGACGTCTTTAGGTTTAAGTAGTTCTAAGTCTAGGAGACTGATGACCTCATATGTTAAGTCCCATAGTGCTCAGAACCATTTGAACCACTTTTTTTTGTTGTAAAACGGGATTTCGACACCGATACTTTTTGCCAGACTGGATCCGAACCCAGATCTTCCTGTTACAGCGAGCGGAATATTGCATCATAATTCTGAACAAAACAGGCACGGCAATATCGTAAAAATGCAATTGCTCAAAAAAGAAGGATGAGTTGGAATCAGTTAATCGTAACACCATGAAGCTAATTATTTACGTGTGCGATGCTTGCATCTTTTCTGTAAGAAATTTGCATTTTGGTCTGTCCCACTAACTACACAAATTTTATGCCAAGTTTGACTACCAATTTGCCAGTGTTGGAGCCAGTTCGCCAATTTCCTGCCAACGTTCTGAACAATCTCCCAGTTTACTGCCGGATTTTATGGCCAGTTTACCAATTACACTATGGTCCTTGAATAGTCCCCATTCATCTTTTGATCTTGTCACTGAGACTCATGCAATAGCTCTAAAAATCTGAAAGTATCCTATTTTCATATTTACTGTCAATTTTTTCAGAACAAAATATTGTGTCATTAATTTATACACACAGTGTGTAATACTGAAACGCCTTAGCTTCAAAATTAAGCTTATACGAGTATCTGATGGCTGCATTTTCTCATTCAGTAATTTGGGTATGTGCTGTGGTTTATGGAAATAGATTTAAATAACACACTATCGACTGAAGACATTTTCTTTGTTTTTTACTTCAGCTGATGTTAGAGGGTATAGATACAAACTGAAACACACACACACACACACACATACACACACACACACACACACACACACTCTCACACAAACTCAAATTCACAGTGTAATTCAAGAGGAATGAAACATAATTTGTGTGCGATTCTTCATATGAAAATACACCAAAAAGTCGTATCAACATATGTCCGATTTTCTATCATTACAAAACTGGAGTGTGTTCAACACTACACCCAAACATGAATGAATGAATGAAGACATATGTGAATATTACCTACCGATTTGCTGTATAGGCACTGTGGTGGACAGGACAATGTTGGGACAGATGATTAATCCACTGTACAAGATGTTTTCAGAAAGTCACTCCACCTTGTGCACCTTGTGCACTTGTCAATGCATTGGAACGTATGTTGTGTTGTACATTCAACATCATCTTTGCTGGCTTTAATGTAGGCAACTGCATCTTGTGATACAAAAGGCAAGTTCTTCACCTATATTCACCTTTGCAGTGTGTACATTCCCCTTTAACCAGATATATAAACATAGGACTAATGAGGTTAGTCCAGGTGATTTAGAAGGCCATTAATGGGTCCGCCAAAGTCAATCCGGCGTTGAGGAAATGTGTTATTCGTACTGGGATACTTGTACGGTACAATGAATCGGTGATCCAATATGTCGCAGATTAACTGTTGTTGTGTTGTCAGGAAATGTGTGAATACTGCAGCTGTGATGCAATTTGGCAGGAGCACAGGCGCTTTCACTATATCATCAATTATACCACACCAGACATTCACTGACAACATGACCTGAAATCTTGTTTCCCCAGCGTCATGTGGGTCCTCTATCACCCATGTGTTACCGTTTGGAGCGTTCATGACAATACTGTGTGTAAATGTAGCCTCACCTGTACATAAAGTGTATCACATGATATTTCTGTATACAGCAAACCTTTCAAAAAATTGTTGTCAGCTTACTAAGTCACCTGGGTGAAAATGTTGCACAGGCTGCTAATGGAATGGGTAAAAGCCCTTTGAATGTAATGTACACCTCATTCACTTTTATGGACTATCGAGCTGATGGTTAATGCCCCATGTACTGGAGGTAGGACTCCATTGTACCATAGCAATAATGTCTTCCCTTTCCTCAGGTGACGGGAAGGTCTTGCGCTCTAATGTTACACTGGGTAGTGTTCCACGTTCACATGATGTCTGATAATTTGGGAAATAGCCTGGTACAGAAGTTTGTAGTTCAGAGAAACGACTCTTGTATTTTGCCACAGCTGCACGGGACTACTATTGGATTACCCACACATAAAAGACGTGTCCGCGTATTCTGGATGGGTCAACATATGTGACATGTTTTTATTCTTGGACACAATGAGCTTGTTCAGCTAAATAACACTCAAGCACAACACACACATGACCTCGTTAGTGGTTGACAGATCCAATCTATGACTACATACTGGATATACTTGCCTATGTACTACACCACGGTGCTGCCATCTGCTGGAGAACCTCCACACTTCTTGCAGGACAGATAAGTCATATGCCCCACCATTATTCTGTCCCCTACAGCTCCTACATCCCATTTCGGTAAGTAATATTCAGACTTGTCTTCATATTCGTTCATGGATGTGTGTAGTCTGCAACCCACTCCAATTCCATAATGATCGAAATTTGCCCAAATGCTCATACGACTTTTTTCGACTTATTTTCACAATTTATATATATATATATATATATATATATATATATATATATATTCTAACCTACATTAGATAGCGATGATGTACAATATACAATATACAAAAGTTCTGAGCAAAACATCCGCTTAAAATCCCCACAAAAACTCACCCCAACCCAGCATGCTTATTTGGCACACTCTGGATGGTGGCGCTAGCACCCACCTAGTTGATAAATGTTGGATAGTGAATGTTAGTGCACTCCTCAATATTTCTGTTGCTATGTACAGCGTCTTAGCCATTCTTGGGTAGTGTGAATACATATTGAGTGGTTATCTAGTGATACAGGAGGTGTTTGACTGTTGAACATTGCACATAGATCTGAGAATTTCTGACATATTCATTCTATGAAAGCATTAAGTTCAAACCACTACATGGAGGGGGAAGGGATTTGGAGGGGTGACCTTATTACAGATTTCATAGTTGTGTCAGCTATAATTTAACACCAGGAAAAAAGTAGTGGTGGTTGCTGAGCCAGTGTCTTTGGCCAGAACTCACCTTGACCTCCTCTGGCTATCACTTAGAAAAAGGGAAATTCCACTTAGGGACTACTGTCATTTAATGGAGCAGTTCTGTGGCACAGCACGTAATGCATACAACTTGAAACATCAATTGCCTCAACATATACCCATCGTCTTTCAGAATGTGAATTGACATAATGCTCACTTTCTTGTTGAGCACTTTGGTGATTTTACCTTGTGAAATGACAAGCTTTGCGTCCTGCTAAGAGCATTGAAAAACACATTTCATTTCTTAAGAACGTTATGTTTCCTAGACTCATTTATATTGATGCACACACCACTTCATAAAGTTTCTAAGTCATTGCATCAGCAGAACATTCGCCTCACTAGAGCTGCACATCCTGATGAGGCAGAGTTCCTTTAATGACGAAGAAGGGTGTCTTCCTACATGAATATTTTGATTCAATGGAGAAACTCAATGAAACGACATTGGCTGATATAACTGCCTTCCACAGGAACATTATAGGCAACGCCATGACAGGGTGTGGACATGTCATGAATATTTGGCAGAAATCCAACATCTGTAATTTAGGCGGATATGTAAAGATTTAGCCGGCCGCGGTGGCCGTGCGGTTCTAGTCGCTACAGTCCGGAACCGCGGGACTGCTACGGCCTCAGGTTCGAATCCTGCCTCGGGCATCGATGTGTGTGATGTCCTTAGATTAGTTAGGTTTAAGTAGCTCTAAGTCCTAGGGGACGGACGACCTGAGATGTAAGTCCCATAGTACTCAGAGCCATTTGAACCATTTTGTAAAGATTTATATGGACACCAAAGTGTGCTTGCTTGCAGATATTTTCTAGAAATTCTTGAGCGTTTACATGACCACATGGCACAAGGATTCTGCATTTTATTACATCATTTCGGGGATTTCATGGGACGCTGTATTTAAAAAATTGAGCTATGGTCCAATGTCGACATTGTGATGTTGTTCGAATGTG
The DNA here is from genome assembly GCF_023864275.1 of Schistocerca cancellata. Lineage (NCBI taxonomy): Eukaryota > Metazoa > Arthropoda > Insecta > Orthoptera > Acrididae > Schistocerca > Schistocerca cancellata. The sequence continues at coordinate 389,774,220 of NC_064631.1, read as the reverse complement.
GAATTTACGGATGGCTTTGCCATTGTCTCCACAGGCACGCTGAGGCAAATAATTCATGAATGTATGAGGCGTTCTATGCAGCTGATACTTTCAGTTACATCCTGCAGCTGAGTGTAAACAACTCATAAGGGCACTTCATGCAACTGTCTCTGCTTATTTGGGGGGCGGGGGGGTTGTAAACGCTGTCTAATGAAGAAATCGCTGAGTTAGCGGATTTCTTCAATGTGACATTTGATTTTGATGTAGGATAAGTTATGGAAACAGAAGTAGCATACCCAGGTAACTTACATGACGTGCACAATAATTTGCCTCTACATTTGGAACATCTATTGCCATACAACGGTTCTGTCCCCAACCTGATAAACTCCATCAGTGTATCAGTTTTGGAATGAAACTGATTAGAATCACATATGCTACAGGAGTATATTGAGGTTAACAGAGGCACGAGGGCTTCTGTGATGTCCAACTTTGAAACAAGTTTCTTAAACTAGTTAAAAATATTGTATTCAGTAATAGAACGGAGAATTTAAGAAACTCCAGCGAAATTCACCAAGTTCACCGCTAAAGTGGACGTTATGGTGCAAGACATTCTACCACCAGACCAAATCTCAGCCTGGCCACGAACTTTAGTGAACAATTTGTCACGATGGAGATGCTAAGGTTTCAATGGTGCTCATGAAAATTGTTTCGGTGTATGTACATTGGGTCTATCCAAACAACACTTATACGAGTTTCATTACTAGTTTGCAAAAACTTATGTTGCACATCCGATGTTTCTGTTTAAGAATGCAGTTTGTTTCATCTCTTGCTTTTTATGGATTGCAACCTCTCACCCAGTAGATTAAACGTTGCAGTCCATTTGAAGTATAATGTACCACCCAAACGAATGTAAGGGCTATAATCCTAATGGCATAATGTCCACAATGTGCATAATAAAAGGAGAGGCGAATGGGTCACAGTTTATGGAGTTTGGGGGTGTAAGGTCAAAAATGTACATATATTGTAAAGATTCAGATGCCACAAAAAAGTGGGAGAAGGATGTGAGGCATACAGCCTGATCTCACTTGCCAGTGATGATTAAAAGGAGTGCCTGCTTGGTGGTGTTGCTGCTACTGAAACGTCCCCTTAGAAATATTTATACAATATTTTTAGCGCAACGCAATCTGACTTTCAGAAATCCCTACAAAAGAATGGCCCTGACTAACATTAACCTATATCCTTCACAAATCACTTACCTCACAAAAATCTTCGCCACTACTGCCAGCTAAATAAAAGATTCAAACTACTGAAGGCACTAACTACTGATAGGCATAGTTAGCAAACGAAAGATTTTAATAGAGAACAAACAATGTATTTACCTTAATAATCATAATATATATATATATCAGTTCATGCCATCCAGTATTACAAATTTCAAAACTCAGCCATCTCTCTCCCCACATCAACCACTGCTGGCGGCTCACCTCCAACTGCGCAACGCTACGCGCTGTTCACATCCAGCTGCCGCTGCCCAACACTACAATGGCAGACAACAATGCAAACTAACCACAGACTGCATACAGCACAGCCAGTGATTTTCATACAGAGAGCGCTACGTGGCGGCGGCGTTACCAATATAAGAACCTAAACAGCCTACTTACATAGCCCCCATGCTCCCCACAAAAAATTTTACAAATTGTTTTGGGCTCTGGGCAATACATATTTGTTAAAATTTTTCATAATCGTAATTACAATAACAAAGAAATCAAATGCACACACTTATTGATACAATGTTGGTCAAAAGCTAAAATTTTCTCACAGTCCATAAATATAGTCCTGATCATTCATCATAATAGTAATTACAGTTTTTTTCACAAAGTCTCATTAGTAAAAGAAATTGCACACAGAAGTAGTGGATTTCCATGCAGTCTTGAAGAAGTAGTGTTGTCCTTCCAACGGAAAGACAGTGCTGACTCTTGACATGCAGACAGGTAATGGGCCACAACAGAGCAAACCCACAGCAGAGTCATTCGAAGTTGTGAAGAATATTGGTAGGTAGGTCATCACAGAGTAGACCCCACTGTAGTCCTGGTAGAGATTGTGATATTGGTGGGCCACCAGAGGTGCAGACCCACTGTAGTCCTTGTAGAAATAATGGTATTGGTGGGCCATCAAAGATGCAGACCCACTGTAGTCCATGTAGAAATAATGGTATTGGTGGGCCATCAAAGATGCAGACCCACTGTAGTCCTTGTAGAGACAGCCAGCAGCCATCTGTTGCGACTGTGCAGGTGCACATTCACCATCGAAGAGTCTTGCGGAGAATATAGCAAGTCCATAAACCACCACTTGTGCACGCACAAAGTTTTTCGAATTGTCCTTAGAAGTCTTGCAGACAAAATAGCAAGTCAATAAAACACCACTTGTACACTCACGAAGTTTTTTGGAATTGTCCTTAGAACCAGCAATGCTGTTATCCAGTCCCTTGCTGAATTATTAACACACGTGCAAACACTAACAGTCCCTACTTCTCACATATTGTCCTTATACTATGACCAACAGAAACGTGTGCAGTGAAATGGAACTTACAAGTTACTTAATTTGATGAACTGGTGTCAATTACAATTTTATAACATAAGAATACAATAAGAAAGGTACAAAATGCATCATTAAAGAACATAACAATTCAGATAACATTTGTAGTACAAGCTTTACAAAAGAATCGAAATAACATATACATCAGTGTTACAGGAATTATGACATGAGTACAAACATAAAAGATCAGAATAGCTTTCGAAACATCAATTTCACACATGAGCATTAAAACAAAAAGAATAAATGATGTCTAAACATCTTTACAAAGTAAATAACATATTATTAATGCAAAGTATATTTGAGGATAACACTATGCCTCATCACAGTTCATGTAGCTGAGTAATAGAAAAATTCTACAACATAAGTCTTATCAGATAAACATATAAAGACAGGAAGAACATAAATACACAAGGGTACACAAACACATAGTGGGATAACACAAAGGGAAGGACAGGGTTCGTTTTCAGTGTAACATTTGGTACTGCAATCCAACCCAAAACTTCATTCCATAGATCTTTCGTCTTATTTCAACCTTTGCTTCCACCAAAAAAATCCTATCCAAGCATGCTTTCTGTATTTTTCTCGCATATTTCTTACCTCATTATTTATTCCCAAGAAAATCCTACCTAATACTGTTGTCTCTAAACCATACTTTTTTGCTCACATCCTCTTTCAAAATACTTTTTTTGGCCAAACGATTTTCTTATAGCTTCTCAATGCATTTTTTCCAATTCATCACAACTCGTTCTCTCATATAGCCTAGCCGAGGATACCTCACTGGAATCTTCTGATTTTTTCTTGTAGTTTGTGTAATTAGTGTAGATTTTTTATTGCTATTGCGTAATTGTAGAGAGAATCTCCTTTGTAGTTGTGGTTTTTCATTGTTGCACAGTAAAACAGTTGTGGCATGCATGTAGATTTGCACCAAGTATTTTGCAGCTGCAATTAACTAGATATTATTTCAGTGCTATGTTAATGTGTTCTCTTATTTTCCTCTTCAAATTGTGTTTTCCTGTGTTGTCGTGTGAAATATTGTGACAATAATGGCGTGTGAAAAACGTAATACTAGGCTCCAAAGTAAACTGAGAAATGACAGTGAAGACGAAAGCAGTGTGTCAGCGCCACCGTGTAATGAATTAACAAATATTCAAAGTAGTAATTTGGTAATTGTACATAGGGAAATGGAGCGGGCTGCAAACAATGGTGTAGACAGTGAAACAATTAGTGAACAGGGAAGCATTATCGATCGATCGGTCGGCAACAGCTTGCCTCAGGAATCTGAAATGACAGTACACAATCTCGCAAATACTATAGATTCAGGTTTTGCGTCTTCACCCTTTTCTCAAATAACTCAAGACGCATTTTCTGCTTTTCAAACTGCGAATATTGCCGGTTCAAATGCATTGCCGAATAGCACTGAGGAACATGTTTCAGACACCAGTGCATTGTTATTACAATTAATGCAACAAATGGGACAAAAGCTTCAAAAGTTAGACACAATGGAACAAAATCTTCAAAAGTTAGACACAATGGAACAAAGTCATCAAATGGCAGACAACAATGCAAACTAACCACAGACTGCACACAGCACAGCCAGTGATTTTCATACAGAGAGCGCTACGTGGCGGCGGCGTTACCAATATAAGAACCTAAACAGCCTACTTACAATACGTCACATGTAGTACACCAAGAACCATTTGATCACCATCACTATATTGCATTTGAAAGATGGTCTGTTGCACCATAATGACAAAAAGGTCATTTATGTGTGTAGAACTGAGGCCCCTCCATAGACTGTTGAGCCCTATGATAGAAGGAATTGCTATATTTATTTGAAATAAACAAAGTGTAAATACATGTGTATGTATATATGAGTGCGTGGATGTGTGTGTGTGTGTGTGTGTGTGTGAGAGAGAGCTTTATTGTTGTATAATTCCCTCATGTGTTGTTAGTATTCCAGTCAGGATTACTATTAGTGTAAAATTATTACTCGTTTCCCATCTAAAATGTCTCTATTGAAGCAGTGGTATAAAAGGATACTGGATTTGTATTAAGGAAAGATAAACTCCTCCCGCACAGGCCATGAAGGCCTAAAGGTACCGATCGGCCGCCATATCATTCTCAGCCCACAAGCGTCACTGGATGCGGATATGGAGGAGCATGTGGTCAGCACACCGCTCTCCTGGCCGTATGTCAGTTTCCGAGACCGGAGCCGCTACTTCTCAATCAAGTAGTTCCTTAGTTTGCATCACAAGGGCTGAGTGCATCCTGCTTGCCAACAGCGCTCGGCAGGCCGGATGGTCACCTATCCATGTGCTAGCCCAGCCCGACAGCGCTTAACTTCGGTGATCTGACGGGAAACGGGGTTTCCACTGATGCAACGCCGTTAGCAAGGAAAGATAACTGTATAAAAGAAAACAGTGGTGTCAGAGACTGCCAAGTGAGTGGAGTGTATAGATTAATTTTTCCTGCTACTAGTATCAGCATACAAAGTATCTACGTAACGGTCTCCCATATTATTATTAAAGTATCTCTGAACATATTGCTAACAAAGAAAAAAAAGGCATAAAGAGTTATGTATCGTAACTGTCTCTTGCACTGAACTCAAGAACGGAATATTGCACGAAAAAGTATTAAAAAGTTAAGAGAACCCTAAAACACAATCACATAAACTCAAAAGACAGTTCTACCACATGACAAGAACGCAAACTGGATGAGAGATACAGCATGAGTGAGGAGTCCATCTAATGCTTAGTAACACAAGTGGAGTGGTGAGAGAAAATACTTCCTGTCTTTAGTGATAACTAACAGTGTCATCCATTAATTATTGTAATTAGATGAGAGGTCACCAATAAGAATGAGAGATCGTTACTCATGAGTAACAAATTTGCCAGAGTGAGATCTCAGCAATTTCTTGAATTTCCCATAATATTGAAGTCATACAACTGCCACGGACTCACAGTTCTAGATAGTCTCACTATGAGGCACGAAGTTATGAGTTTCAAACTATTCTCTCAGACAGGTGACTGTAGGGAGAAGAGAAGGTATGGGAGGGGGACGGGATGGAGAGCTGAATAGGGAGGCAGTGGGAGATGGGAATGTTAGGAAGAGGAGGGGTGGGATTGACTTTGAAGGTAACACAACTGTCTCACAATGGAGGATTCTAAGTTTCGAGGACATTTACCTTTGACCTTGATGGTAAGGTGAACAGTTCAAATGGCTCTGAGCAATATGGGACTCAACTTCTGAGGTCATCAGTCCCCTATAACTTAGAACTTCTGAAATCTAACTAACCTAAGGACATCACACACATCCATGCTCGAGATAAGATTCGAACCTGCGACCGTAGCCGTCGCACGGTTCCAGACTGAAGCGCTTAGAACCGCTCGGCCACAGCGGCCGGGGGAGAACAGTTGATCCATTGATGTGAAACTGGATGTGAATTCCTAAGGAACGAAATTGCTGGTCATAGGTCCATAGACTTATAAACTACTCAGTCTAACTTCAACCAACTTATGCTAAGAGCAATACACACACCCATTCCCGAGGGAAGACTCAAATCTCCAGTGGAAGGGGCCGCGCAATTTGTGACATGGCGCCTCCAGCAGCGTGGCCACTCCTCGCCGCGATGTGACACTGGCCCCGATCCTCTACTTAAAATACAGGGTTTACAGCCTCATAGCTCTGTGACCAACGATAGGTCGTATTCTACAACATTACCACAGGAATTTCATAAAAATTTCCTTCGTCAGTTTTGTTCCGCCTAATATTGCTATGCTAACTATTTTATCGTTAGCATATTTAAGTAATTTATTGCTCCCAAATAATTTTTATTTTGTGCTGTAGTTATATTGCAGTCAATACTTAATCACATGATCTGTAACTTTCTCTATTACAGATCATATTTCGTGCAAATCAGGGCGTACTGTGATTCACAAGCATTAGTAATACAACTTTTATTCAGAGTAAACACCTTACAAGTGTACTGAACAAATTATATGACACAGTTACCCGAAATTAGATTTCTCAGACAATTTAACAGATTATAATGACAATGGTAAGAGGCTTGAAATACTGGTTGTCGCATTCAGTTTTAATTTAAATGGACAAAGGCTGTTCCATCTTTGGTATTTGTACTCACTTTTTGATCTATGGGATTAGCTTTTTGTAGCGGGATTTCACGTTTCACATACCCAGAAGAGAGTTGGCATGCAGTAAACAACTGCACTGATACTACAGGGCACCACACTGGCACAAAGGCATAACGAGCATAACGATTATGTTTAGATTTCGTAACTCATAACACTTACCTGCCTCACGAAGTAACAGAATGAAGCATTATTTGTATATAAGAACAGCTTATGAGCATTGCTAGCCTTGACAATTTTACCATGACATAGAAGATCTGGTGTTGGGTAACTCATTTCAAGAGCTCAAGTTATAAACAACAGGTTATAGAATCCTCTCGTTCATAGGTATCTTATATTGCGAAATATTAAATTACCTCCTTCACCCGTAAATTAACGATAACTATAACCGATGCACTTGCTGTTCGTTCATATCGGATGCTGAGTAGAGTATCTGGCGTTCTATCTGTTGGCTTACGAAAGAACCATGTGGCCAGTCTACCCTATCCATCCAGCGTAATTTCCGTTAGTGGCTCTACTTCATCTCCATCACAATGTTCCATGTCGTATTCATCATCTTCTTCTTCTTCTGCATTCATAGATAATTTGGAGTTTTGGACTTATCTTGGTCTATTTTCTGTAGTATCTCTCCCATCTCCCCATAGGTTGAGAAACAGTTATAATAGCTGTTTCCAGAACAAAGCCACGTTCAGGTTGCCCTATTCGCAGTAACAACAGTTTCTTGGGAATGTTTCTTCAACATTTCAGCACCTGACTTCCCTGACTAATCTTTCTTCTAATGTAATTGAGAGACACGTTGAGAAGTATAGTGCTCAACCACAAGGTAACCTATTACACACAAACATCTCAATTATACCACTGCTCACATGTAGCACCTGACCTCAAATACAAACATACTTATCGAAATTAATAGAATATCACCCGTTATTTAAATCACCATCTTTGTTTATGACCAGAAAATTTTATGCAAGCCCACTCCAAGCTAGGTTTCACATTTCGGGGAATGCATTGAAAGTCACCCCTGCGTTAACATGATCGTTCAATACGTGCCTCAACTCGCGTTCGTCTTGTTTCAAAAGAATATTTACATTAGCATTGCCTCTAATGAATTATTTCAGAATTTTGCTACACGTTTGGCATTGATAAAAGCTGTCTATTCCGCAATGATTACCCAAATTTAAAGCGGTAGTGCTTTATCAGGAGATATTACAGCCTCGTTACTTGAAAATATTAAATATCCAATACTGTTGAAGTCTTACGACACTTGAAGCAAAAGGGATTAACTGTGTACATACAAATTCTTAAATTTGAGGGCATTTTCATGAATGAGAAGTTGAATACTCACATTTGTTTTTCGTACTTGGAAGGATACGATACAACGAATCTAACCTTATCTGGATGTAGATCTCCATGTTAGCGATTACGTGATTGCAACTCTTTCTTATGAATAATAGGACTGGCTGGGAGTATAAGTGCATGCTTCTTGGATCGCAATTTGAAACATATTAACGATTCTTATACCATGCAACTACTACACGTAAGAGGTTTCTTTGAGTCTAGCACGCCAGTCATGAGCCGGAATTCGAACAATGAAGAAGAAGAAGAAGAGGAAGTAGAAGTAATTGTCTTATTAACAACTCCACTGTAGAATTTCAGATGCCTGGTTACTCATATTGCACGGTGTGCACTAACTTGATTGAATTGCTAAAGGGAGGCGATGTTTGAGTCAAGCCGTTAGATGTGGTGTACAAGGAACATGACATCGCTTATACAATGCTTATCATAGAGATATCAGACAGACCAGATTCTTTCAGAAAGAGTATGGTGTAGAGTGAAAGCAGAAGATGATAACCTTAGCAGACGACGATATGATCTTTGAGATATTAGCAGCTAAAGGAGAGATTGGTGTCGTGAAAGCTAAATTTAAAATGGTTATGGGTATGAGAAAGAATAAGAAAAAGAAGAATGCAGAGGATGTAAAGAATGAAACAGTTCCGGAGGAGTTTTACCTCTCATTCCAACATTTACGGCATTATCAGTACTTGGAGGATTAGCTGATGGGGCGGCAGGAATTGCTAAGGCAGTTAATGATGCAAAGGATGCTTGCAAACAAGTGGCTCAGATGCAAAGACACATTCATATAATGGAAGCAATAACAGTTCATGAAATGAAAGCCTTGCACGTGGAAAACATATAAAAAAATTGGCATGGTCTCTATTTAATGGAAAAAAGTCTCTTGTAATAGTCATCAACCAAAAGTCCTTTCTGCTGTTGACTTAGAGTATTATGCTAAAAAACTTAAATACAATGTATCTGAATCCTGTTTATGAGATATTCTTTACCCTAAATAACTGAAAGATAAGAGACCTCGTTTGCTAACTTCCAGGCGGGAAATGAAGGAAATGTTATAGGTTCACAATGAGTTCTTACAAGAAGAAGGGTAATATTATGTACTGCAAACAACATCAAGAATAGGACAGCAAATTTTTTACGAGAAAAAGAAAAAAATCTGTGAAAAACTGAACTTAAGTTACAGTCACGTGCACAAGAAAGTGTACGCCGTTGTCTGTATGAAATAAAAGACACTGATGTTAACATATGTTTACATGAAAATACTTGTTATTACTAATTGTATAGTTACCTAATAGTTAATCCAGCCGCCGCCATTACCGATTGTAGCTTGGCATCTACCCCCTCTCACCGGTAAATCATCCACGTTTTCTACCTCTAAATACCGTTTGACCAATACGCAACGAATGTCTTTGACTTTCTTACAATTTTAGCAGCAGCTCCATATGAAAGTTTTGGTCCCTGGGGATGATTTACAAGGAGTACTGCCTTGACAAGTTTAAGATATTTTCACTCATTTTAAACCCCAAACGACAAAACAAAACAATCAACTCTAACAGTTGTTATCTATACACTGTGAAAAAGCGCAATTGATTACAGAATCGAGACCACTGGCAGAGATTTCTCTGCGGGCGTTACATTTAAAATTACGACGTACATTTTCTTGTGGAGCGGACTACACAATTAAAGTCTCGATACGAAATGTGGAGTAATGCACCCGAAGATAATATACGTCGGTCCTGTCTTAGGTTTCGAGAGAACTGTAATTGAGAAACAAATCCTAAAGACAGGAGGACACCCAGTAATTATTGAACCCGTTAACGCCCTGTGTGTTGACTGTAACATTTCTGTGGATCCTACATATCAGTTGCATCAGCTTTGGCCTCTATTACCACCTGGATGTTGTGGAATCACCAAGCGCACTCATTTATGTGGTAGTTGTAGGAAAACGCATAGTTAAGTATGTCAGTTGCAGATCAAGACGCAAATTCTTATGGTTTTCGACAGAGAAGGAATAATTGTTCGATTATACTTAAGGGAAGGGAATGTGCATCCCATTCAGGAAACGTGTCTGAAGAGGTAGAAAAGGGTACAAAGAAGAGGGAGACGACCAAGAAGAACGTAAAAGTGGTTAATATCTTGACTTCTCCCAATCGACACATACTGTCAGCACCACGATACACAGTACGACTACGATACTCTACGAGCTATCATTCGACATTTTGCCTGGTGAAGAAGAACACGAAGAAGAAATAGAAGCCGATGAATATAATGAGTTAGTACGGAAAGTGAGAGAAAAATTGTCGGTGATGACGCCATTACTCGCTTCGAGTATCGTAGGTGTGAAGTATTTCGTCAACCAGTTTTCTCTTACAACGATTCCACATCGATTGCGACACCAACTTGGTTTGATGGTAGATTTGGGGGAGGGGACAAAACAGCGAGGACATTGGTTCCTTCGCGATAGGGAAGGATGGGAAGGAATTCTGCCCCGCCTTTTCGAAGGAACCGTCCCGGAGTTTGCGTCAAGCGATTTAGGGAAATCGCAGAAAACCTGAATCAGGATGGGCGGACGTGGGATATGAACCGTCATCCTCACGAATGCGTGTCCAGTGTGCGAAACAGTGTGTCACCTCGCTCGATGCGACACAAAGTGAAATCAGTTACTTACCGCTATGCGAGATTAATCTACATAACGGCGGAAGTCTTGTCGATGAAAGAGAAACGCAAAAATTTATGGACGTCAATCGAAAAATAACACTTATATTGTTTTCAGAAATATATTATCGTTTGTATAACCTAATTAGAAACACTTTTCTGAATTTGCACACCTCCGCTGGCCACCAAACTCCCCAGACACGAACATTGTTGAGCGTATATGGGATGTCTTGCAACGTGTTGTTCAGAAGAGTGCGAGCGGGTGCTCGCACTCTTATGGGATTATGAACAGCCCTACAAGACTCATGGTGTCAGTTCCCTCCAGCACTACTCCAGACGTCAGTCGAGTCCATGCCAGGTCGTGTTGCGGCACTTCTGCGTGCTCGCACGATATTAGGCAGGGGTGCCATTTTCTTTGGTTCTTCAGTATAGTTAGTACTGGACTGTAATTTAGGTGTTCAGACAAATCAGAATTCGACTTCTAGTGATTACAGCATATTAAACGCAACAAGCATAACAAAGTTGAAGATATATGTCAATTAACCAGAATTTAGCAAAGAGGATTAATTAAATGGTTTTAGAACTAATAATAGTGCTAGCGTATTAAATGTACTACAGTCACCATACTATGTGAGGAGAAGACTAAGGAGAAATCACGGCAGGAATGGTACAGATTTCAAGAATGGCATTTTACATAACACTAGTCATTCTCGTCAAGATGAAGAAACACCGAAATCATCTGTCGTCGACACGTGAACTGAAATACAGACAAATAGACCGTTCCCAAAAAATACGGTAACATATTGCTGGATTATTCACGAATCTCTTACACATATGTCATCTTTAATCAATCAGGTTGATCCGTGGCGGATCATTTCACCTTCCCTCTATCGATAGCATCTAGCTGGCGTCTCACCAGGTGGTGTGTATTAATCCCGTGTGCGGTTATCGATGCCCTTACCGTTTCAAAAGCGTCCGCGAGAGCGGCGCCAGAGGAGGCCTTATACACTCCTGGAAATTGAAATAAGAACACCGTGAATTCATTGTCCCAGGAAGGGGAAACTTTATTGACACATTCCTGGGGTCAGATACATCACATGATCACACTGACAGAACGACAGGCACATAGACACAGGCAACAGAGCATGCACAATGTCGGCACTAGTACAGTGTATATCCACCTTTCGCAGCAATGCAGGCTGCTATTCTCCCATGGAGACGATCGTAGAGATGCTGGATGTAGTCCTGTGGAACGGCTAGCCACGCCATTTCCACCTGGCGCCTTAGTTGGACCAGCGTTCGTGCTGGACGTGCAGACCGCGTGAGACGACGCTTCATCCAGTCCCAAACATGCTCAATGGGGGACAGATCCGGAGATCTTGCTGGCCAGGGTAGTTGACTTACACCTTCTAGAGCACGTTGGGTGGCACGGGATACATGCGGACGTGCATTGTCCTGTTGGAACAGCAAGTTCCCTTGCCGGTCTAGGAATGGTAGAACGATGGGTTCGATGACGGTTTGGATGTACCGTGCACTATTCAGTGTCCCCTCGACGATCACCAGTGGTGTACGGCCAGTGTAGGAGATCGTTCCCCACACCATGATGCCGGGTGTTGACCCTGTGTGCCTCGGTCGTATGCAGTCCTGATTGTGGCGCTCACCTGCACGGCGCCAAACACGCATACGACCATCATTGGCACCAAGGCAGAAGCGACTCTCATCGCTGAAGACGACACGTCTCCATTCGTCCCTCCATTCACGCCTGTCGCGACACCACTGGAGGCGGGCTGTACGATGTTGGGGCGTGAGCGGAAGACGGCCTAACGGTGTGCGGGACCGTAGCCCAGCTTCATGGAGACGGTTGCGAATGGTCCTCGCCGATACCCCAGGAGCAACAGTGTCCCTAATTTGCTGGGAAGTGGCGGTGCGGTCCCCTGCGGCACTGCGTAGGATCCTACGGTCTTGGCGTGCATCCGTGCGTCGCTGCGGTCCGGTCCCAGGTCTACGGGCACGTGCACCTTCCGCCGACCACTGGCGACAACATCGATGTACTGTGGAGACCTCACGCCCCACGTATTGAGCAATTCGGCGGTACGTCCACCCGGCCTCCCGCATGCCCACTATACGCCCTCGCTCAAAGTCCGTCAACTGCACATACGGTTCACGTCCACGCTGGCGCGGCATGCTACCAGTGTTAAAGACTGCGATGGAACTCCGTATGCCACGGCAAACTGGCTGACACTGACGGCGGCGGTGCACAAATGCTGCGCAGCTAGCGCCATTCGACGGCCAACACCGCGGTTCCTGGTGTGTCCGCTGTGCCGTGCGTGTGATCATTGCTTGTACAGCCCTCTCGCAGTGTCCGGAGCAAGTATGGTGGGTCTGACACACCGGTGTCAATGTGTTCTTTTTTCCATTTCCAGGAGTGTAACAGCGCAGTTTACGTGTAGTCTTCGCGCAGTGTGAACCCACGGCCAGCGGCTGTGCTTAGAGGAACGGGCACGACGTCTTTTACGGGTCATCATTCACTCTTCTTCGCCAGGGCTGGATAGAACGCGGGAGGTCTGGTTCGCATGTGTCGTGCGTATCAGGTTGTTCAGCTCTGAGCACTGATATCCCGTTCCGCAAGCTGTTTGAGCTGATACATCCACTGAGTCGTCATGCACGTCTTTGTGATTTGACTCTGTGTGATTCTAGGACAAATTTGTTGCCCTGTCTCCTCTGTGCGTTATTTGAAGTCGCTTGTGTTGAACTGCTGGCCAGGGTTCTCGCTAAAAATTTGCTGTTGTTGTATTCTTATGACGGTTTCTATTACTACGTGCTGCGTGCTGTGCCCAGCTTTCACGCATAGTTAATTCAAGGGCCTATGAATTATCTATTTTTTAAAGTTTTGGAATACAGCTTTTCACTATGTTTAGAAGCTGGCGGGATCTCTGCAATCGGTACTATCTGGCCCTTTCAGTTTTGTGTGTTATGACCACCAGCTAATGCTAAGACCTTAGCGAGTTAGTATTTGTATTCCTTTCTCGAAGAAGTTACAGCTCCCTTTGGGTAATTCTCTTTTACACTTAATATTTTTAGCGATGCTTATTTTCTAGGGTGTGTGATCTTATTGGAAAGGTTCTAAGACTGCAATCGTGTTTAACACTTGTAGTCTGACTACACTGGTACTAGCCGGCCGTGGTGGCCGAGCGGTTCTAGGCGCTTCAGTCTAGAATCGCGCGACCGCTACGGTCGCAGGTTCGAATCCGGCCTCGGGCATGGGTGTGTGTGATGTACTTAGGTTGGTTAGGTTTAAGTACTTCTAAGTTCCAGGGGACTGATGACCTCAGATGTTGAGTCCCATAGTGCTCAGAGCCATTTTTTTTTTACACTGGTACTGTAATTTAGTGAGACTTTGGTTTGTTAAGAACACCAACTAAGCTACCGGGAGAGAGTTCTGTGCCAGCGGCGTCTCGCCGCATGGGACTGACTTGCTTGCAGCTGTGTTCGTGGCTCTCCAGCATTTCTTAGCGTGGCTTGGTATTTATTTGCAATCGCGCAACCTGACTGTCGGCGTTCATTTTGAGTACCTCATGTTCTCTGGAATGTGCTGGAATGAAATTTTGCTGTCGTACAAGAGGCCTAACTCTGATGAAATTGCTTCGCACAGGAAATTTTCCTTTTAATGTTATTGTTCTGTTTTATACATACTGTAATATTTTTCTAAATTTTATTGTAAATTATTTGGTCTGAACCTTTTGGGCAAGCCGTAAAGGAGAGCTATTATTTCTTGTTAACTAGTTAAAGTTTATCTTTTGGGGTCTGCCTAATGTCTTAATTTTAAACTCGCTTGAAAAAATTTGTCCTGACTTATCTAGTGTAATTCTATTATCGTTATCACAAAATTTAATATGCAGCCGTACAGCTTGAATTATGAAATCCCTTATTTCGACATGTCAGTATAGAAACATTTTCTGTAATCTCCTACTACAGGAAATGTCAGTATATCTGACACCGAACAAAATCAGAAATTAGTTCTCTTCCGATAAACCATGAAATGTGAAATCTGTAGTGTTTAACTCCAATTTATAAAATATTCTCTGACGTCTCCTGGCAATTACACTACAATGCTCCTGCCAGGCTGCAACTTCTCTTGATGTGGTTTCTCTCCACGCCAGCAACAACTGTTCGCTCGTCACCACTCGCGATAATAATATGTTTGTCTATGCACGAAACACCAGAATTAGCAGCCAACTTATAAAAAAAAAGCGTATATGAACGACCAACTTTCACGCGTATTTTAAGGCTGTAAATGTAATATGGCAAATTGACTTGGAATTTTCGCTCCTTGAGGACACCTATTGTTACGTTGAAAAAATAAATATTTGTTTACAAAAGGATAACTGATGTAAGATAAAGGGGTCTAGTCCTTCCATGTCGTTTCCCTGATTCTGGCACCCATGTATAGGAGATTTGATCATGTACAATTGAAAACAGTCTCACAATTTTCTCGACCGGAAGCGAGGTCACGATCTTTATTTATTTATTTAACCTGATCAGATTAGGGTCATCAGGCCCTCTCTTACATCGGACCAGTGTTCCACACATGCAGCATTTCACACATCAGAGTCACAACATGACAATAGTTTAAATAAGAAAATTAGATTATTCTAGTGACAATATGAATAAAGAGTAATGACTAAGACCTAATAAAGTAAATTCTGGCAGTATTTTTACAACAGGTGCTATACATACAAATTATGATAAAAGCAATAATAATAACATTTAAAAAAAACAAAATCAAATAATAATGATAAACATGAGAAAAATCGGCGATAGTAATGGAGATTTGTGCAGATGGACATTAATTTCTTGGTATGTAAAGTAGATGATTACTAGTATAGCGAGTTTTGAGGGAAAGAGATTTAAGGAGGGGGAAAGAGGGAAATAATGAAGTGCATTCATGTACAGAGGAAGGCATTACTGTTGTTTAAGTAGATACGTCATTAACTGATTTTTGGAGCCGGACATGTTTTTAAGTTCTCTAACATAACGAGGGCGGTTATTCCAGATTCGGGTTCCCGCTATTGTGAAGGACTTGGAGAAGGTGACTGAGCGATGCAGTGGAACAGAGAGGACTTTATTATGATGGGAACGTGTGTTTCTGTCATGTTGTTCTGACATATGCCTTAAGGATGAGGAGAGATATGAGGGACAGTGTACATTTATGAGGCAGTAGTAATACAGAGTGTACGGAAATCTCTGCGTTTGTCTGCACGCAGCAAGGACAATTTTGCATATGCTGGTGAAATGTGATCAAAAAGTCCAACGTCACAGATATATCGGACGCAGGATAATATCGCTGTAGTCAATGATTGGGAGTATAAGCGTTTGTAGAAATTTCTGCTTCAGATCGAAAGGGAAGAGTTTTTTATAATTTTGTAGAACATGAAGGGATGGTGATGCTTTTTTGCACACTGCAGTTACATGCTCTGTCCAATTTAGATTTTCATCTATTATTACTCCAAGCTCTTTGCTGAGGGAGAGGAGTTAATATTTGTCCCATTTAGGATAAGAGATGGTACGGATTCCCTATGTATTGAGCTAATGAGCTTAGAGTGACCAACAAGTACCGCTTGGGTTTTAGATGGGTTTAGTTTTAGTCCTACGTCCTGTGCCCATTTTGATAGTGCATCGAGGTCAGTATTGAAATTTTCAATAGCTTTCTTAAGATTGCTTGGTTTCGCACTTAGATACAACTGAAGTTCATCAGCATACATATGATATTTGCAATAGGTCAGAACCGATGACACATCATTGACATTCAGAGAGAAAAGTATAGGACCTAACACTGAGCCTTGGGGAACGCCTGACACTACTTGCCGCCATTGTGAATTTATATTCCCGGGCAGGAGGCGTTGCTGACGAGACGTCATGTATGAGCGAAACCATTGCACTGCACATGGTGAGAAATTTAGACCGCTAAGTTTGGCTAGTAAGATGTCGAAGTCGACAGTATCAAATGATTTGCTAAAATCTAAGAAGTAAATGATACTCGCTTCTTGTCTGTCCATGGCAAGTTTCAGGTCATCTGTCACCTTTATCAGTGTGGATGTTGTGCTTCGATGTTTACGGAAACCTGATTCGTATTCGTCTAGTAGGTTGTTAGTAGTTAGGTAGTTGGTGACCTGGTCATGGACTATATATTCTAAGGCCTTTGATAGTGCAGGAAGAAGGCAGATGGAGCGGTAGTCAGAGGGTGCTGTGGAGATGTCCTTTTTGGGCAGTGGCTTAATTTGTCCCAGTTTACAGGCCTCAGGGAAAACACTTGTGATTAAAGAATCGTTGAAAATGTCTGTTATAGAGGACAGTAGTTGATCAATAATAAGTTTTACCATATGGATAGTGATGCCATCATGTCCAGTAGATGCTGATCTAATCCGCATTATGGCTTTCTTGACAGTATTGCAAGTGACGTGCTGTAGGTAGAATTTTTCTTTGCTACAGTCGTTCATCCCCTTAGCGTTTCTCACCTCGTGGCTGACTATGTTTCGTTTCTGCTTGTATACAGTATGATTTTCAGGTGTAGGGTGCATCTTGTATGCTCGATGTGCAGCGTCTCTAAGATTCATGAGCTGTTTTAGTTCATCAGTCAGCCAAGGTGCAGGTTTCCTTTTTGCTTTTCTGTTCTTTATTGGAGCATACTTGTCATATAGTTTGGTAATTTTGTTAGTGAAATCCTGGAGTTTGTCGTTTATGTCCATGACGGGAGCAGAGGTCGTCCCCCAAACTATTTCTTGTGCCTCAGTTTGGAGTTCAGGCAATATGTAGACAGTTTTTGTTTCTTTATAGGACATTCTAGTGAATACGTCATGAAAATGATGTCATGGGCAGACATGCCAGGCGCAGATATTTGAGAGGTGCGGATTATTCTGTTTGGAGATTTCGTTGCGAATATATCTATGAAAGTGTGACCAGTAGTCGTGTGATGAGTAGGTGCCAGCTGAAGTAGCGTCTTATTTGAGCATCCTCTTAAATTTCCCCGTGGAAGGACTATTGCGCAGAAAATTAATGTTAGTGTCACCTGTTATAATTACATGTTCATATAACGATTTGGGACTAGAGAGGGTAGTTTCGAAGCTGGCTACTTTAGGAGGTTTGTAAAGGACACATATTAAGCACTTTCTGTTAAGGGATTTGATCTCTATGAACATATATTCCCCTTGTTTATCTACATTGTTGTCGGATGTATGTAGTACAGTAGGTGACAAATCAGAGCGTATGTACGCCCCTACTACGCCCCCTCGTGTGTTGCATCTGTCGTGCCTGAGAAAGATATAGCCATCTAGGTTTACAGAAGTTGTTGGAATACTTGGTTTGAGCCAAGTCTCTGACAAAAGTATTACGTGTATATCACTAGTTTGAAATATATATTTAAACTCGTCGAAGTGAGCTGGCAGAGATTGGACATTTGCATGTGTAATATGCAGCTTGGTGCGCTCAGATGTTGATTGCCTGAGGAGGCTGCCTACAGATGTTTGCGGGTCGTGGTTAGCGGTGACAAGAGGGTCTGGCATGAGGAATGCTGAAGGCGTGTAAAAGTGTGAAAAGGGGGGGGGGGGCGGTGAGGGAATGACCTCCCAGTTCTGTGTAGTGAAAGCGGCCGCTAGGGGGAGGGGGTGGGTCCCCGGGGAGGCAACGGGATCTGCGGCCAAGGTCAGCGAGGTCTGCAACGGTTTTGGAAGTAACCGTGGGCTAGCAGGGGAAGGAATTTCGCTGAACAAAACGGGAGTAATCTGCACGTAACGGTAGAGTGTGATATTAATTGCACTTATGAGGATAACAACTAAAGTATGATCTTGTGATCAGTTGTGCTGCTAACTTAAGGGTTTAGCGTTAATAAGGGGCCTTGACACTCTCAACTGATTAGTAATCTGTTGGTTGTCGTAGTTTGCAGACATGTTACTCATTATAAGGAGGGAAAAACACGTCCTTCATGTTTGGAAAGAGGATTACTCTTTGCATTACTGTGTTTAATTTTTTTTTTTTTTCAGAAACATATACGACAACTTCGTTGACTATCAAGAATTCTGCACCTTACATTTGAATTGCGGTGGTCGTTTGAAAAGTTATCGGAATCATCACGAGAGTTCTGGGCTAGCGCAACGAGTAGTTCACGTGATATTCATTGGACTGTTGCCTGTAAACACGTTCCACGTCAGTGCTCTTGGAAGAGAGCTGTGGCGGTGACGCGTTTCTGTTGGTGTTCCCGTGTAGTGATTTGCGAAGATGGAAAAAATCGATATTCAAGCAGTGATTAGATACTTCTTAATGAAAGGTGTGAAAACAAAGGACATTCATGCTGATTCCCAGGTTGCACTGGGGGACTCTGGTCATTCATATTCAACTTTTGCCAGCTGTACAAATGAATTTAAATTTGGTTGGGAGAGCTTAGATGATGATCCGCGCAGTGGTCGGCCAAGATGTGTCACTACTCCAGAAATCAATAAAAAAGTGCACAGAAAGGTGATGGAGTATCGCAAATTGAAAGTATCTGAAATTGCCCACTCTTGCCTGACGTCATCTGAAAGGGTATATTACATTTTAACTGAAGAATTAGAAATGAAAAAATTATCTGCACGATGGGTGCCGCGAATCTTGACGCTGGATCAAAAACGTGTGAGAATGGACGTGGCAAAATTACAAGAACTAAGGTATGAATTGTTGCCACACCTCCCTAATTCACCTGATATGGCTTCGTCAGACCTTCACCTCTCCCCAAAAGTGAAAATTTTTCTTGGGGGACGAAGATTCACTTCAGACTAAGAATTGATAGCCTGAGTTGACAATTATTTTGCAGGCCTGGAGGAAACTCATTTTAGAGATGGGATCAAGGCACCTGAACATCGTTGGATAGGAGACTACATTGAAAAATATAAAAAAAATTCAGTGATGTAAGTACTTTTTTTCTATTACGTTCCGAGAACTTTCACACCACCCTCGTATTCTGAATGAAGCACTCGGAGGGAGCGATGTAAATTAAAGACTCCTTGCTAGAGTACGATGTACATTATACTGAATACAAAGGATACCCCTTATTTCCTGTGCTACAATCCAAAATGCATGTAAATAATCAAGAAGTAGTAACTGTAGAGTTAAATATGAATTTGTTGGAACGCTGGTGGCATGACTGTGACTTGCGAGAATTGCCATATGACGCCAATGAGTGAAATGGGCCTTGTTGTTGAACAACAAAAGAAGTAGAATGCTTTTTATAGTGAAATAAACGTTTAGTGAATTTCATATCCTGTTGTTGACGAATGTTGGAAATGTATAGTAAAATTATATGTTTAAAACAATGAAATTAATTTAAGGTCTTACATAATAAAATTTTTATCTGAAATATTTTTCGTTGATTCGCTTACCACCTATAGCATACTACGTAAAGTAGTAATTCATTGCTGACACCTCATTCGGACTATAGATCGTGCTCTTGTTACTGACTGACACTGTAATCAAGATGAGAGCTGTAACAGCTGAAGAACTACAGCGGTCAGCAGAAAAAATTTATCCAAGGAGAGCAGTTATGACGAAAGAAATTGATAACGTCCATCAAGCCAATCTGGTTTATCTGACTGCATATTCCAAATACAATTCAGGATACAAATATTTATTAAAAGTCGTTGATGTGTACTCCAAATATACGTGGGTTACTACTCTAAACACAGAAATAGATGCTGAGGTTGTAGATAAATTTAGAAAAAATTACAGTATGAAAAATACGATTCTAATTCGTTTACAAAGAGTGTTCAAAAATTGGTTCAAATAGCTCTGAGCACTATGGGACTTAACTTCTGAGGTCATCAGTCCCCTAGAACTTAGAACTACTTAAACCTAACTAACCTAAGGACATCACACACATCCATGCCCGAGGCAGGGTTCGAACCTGCGACCGTAGCGGTCGCACAAAGAGTGTTGGGTAGGATATTTTCCGATAGTCATTTCAAGAATCTGAAGGGAAAACGAATGATAAGTAATTCGTTACCATTTTCCAACTACAAGTTTCAGTTGTAGAACAGTACAGTAGTACTCGAAAAGGAATGATGTTTACAAGTTCCACCACTCAGATGTCTTTCAAATCAACTGATATGGTACAAAGTCTACACAGTCAGTTTAATCAAACAAAATATAGAACATTAATATCAGACCTGTGGATGTGAGAGGTAACAGGTTTTTGACTGCTGTATATAACAGGATCCATCCACATATCTG
Organism: Schistocerca cancellata; assembly: GCF_023864275.1. NCBI lineage: Eukaryota > Metazoa > Arthropoda > Insecta > Orthoptera > Acrididae > Schistocerca > Schistocerca cancellata. The sequence continues at coordinate 389,753,236 of NC_064631.1, read as the reverse complement.
GTTGAAAAAGTGCTAATAAGGTATGTCTTTGGTTTGGTAAAACACACCTCTCCTTGACTTCTTAGTTAGACAGAGATCACATATGTTTGGAGGCAGAGAATTTTACGTACGAACCAGAGAGCTGGTACCGCTTCCGACCTCACCAGTGATTCCTTCCTCAGATTTCATGCGATTTTTAAATACCACCCTCCACACTGTTTGACGGTCTTCGTCCGCCAGTATATGAGGCTGGCCTGGTCTTGGTTCAGCTGCTGTGACTCCTGCGAGTTTCCACTGCACAGTCACATCATCAACAGTCTTCTTGCGCCGCTTTAGAATCATTGAAACGTCACTGGTGGATTTGTTACTAAGGTGGCAGCCAGTGACTGGTCCGAGTTCGAAGTAACTGAACTCTCCTCACCAACCTGTTAGGCTGTTACTGCTTCTCCTCTAACAAGACAATGCTCCACGTCTCCTTTTATACTGTGGATCCGCCTCTCGTGGCAGCTTGTCCTCAGTTCTGCATAGAAGTGTCCCGATACTTTTTTTTAGTTAGTTATAACCTGAACCGCAGCAGCTGGAAAATAGGAATATATTCAGCATAGCTCAACGCCTTGGAGAGAATGTTTCATTTGGACAACGCTTCAGCCATTTGCTTTCCACCTCATTAATCCTGCCTTGTAAAAGCGACTTAAATACAACGTGGAATGCAAAATAAATGCCGTCCTTGATTCGATCACTCTTTACCAGGAGATCATCAAACCAGACGGTCGAAGTTACTCTTTACTTATAAATATTAGTGCTTGAAACAGTGATATAATTGATCGTAAATGTGAGATGAGAAGACTAAATCGTTGCATAGGTGAAACTTTAATACAAATAAAAAATAAATCCCTGCTTTACCTACAAATTCATTGTTGTCGTATCAAATTTGAAGCGTTGTAAGGTGTGTCACAGTCAATATGACATTATAGAACAGAGTTTCCCGAACATTTTTCGCACTCAGCAATTTTTGGCCACGTTGCGGGTTAGAGGAGAGTTTGGAGAAGAGACGGCGCTAGCACACAGGGAACGTAACGCTGACACTGAGCTAACGTTTAATATTTACTAATGAAACAAGCGAAGCGAAACGGCGACTCCACTCCAGTAAACGTTTTTCAAAAACAAAAAATCTGTTCCGTAATCGTACTAAATCGTGCTGTAACGGGCGAGGCGTGTTGCAATACCAGTGGCAAACCCAGAACTAAGAGTGGGAGAGATGCAGCGAGTCCCCTGTGTGCGTGGAATGAGCGGCTGCACAGTTCCGGACGAGCGTGGCTACGGCGAGAACGCGATCCGGTGGCATCGCCACAGTAGCAAAACACACACACACACACACACACACACACAGCGAGCCACCCTGCCGCCTTCCGAATTAAACTGGTGCGGCCCACCCGTAGTGGGATGGCGTGTGAAATCCAATTTCACCGGGAAACAAAGCCTGCCCTGGATTTTCTATTATTTACAAAGCGCAGACTGGACGCATCGATTCTGATACATCGGCAAAATTCGGGCGATCGCAGTTCTATTAATCACTTGTGCCCGACTTTTTACCTCTCCCGCGCCTAAACGGATGCGTCCGCACGTCTGACTGATTTGTATTATGACGCCTGCGACTAATAACGTTTATTTAAAACATTGATTGTGTTCAATGTTGCACAATGGCTGCAATTTTACCAGCACAATTTACGCAAATATGCGCTGAGACTCATAAACACAGTATTGGTATTTGAGGTTAAAGTAGCTACAGTTGGTCCATCACATGACGTAATCTGACTTGTGATCACTTAGCTTTGACATAGGAGTTTCCTCGATAACACACCCGTCTCAGGTAACATGGTTTAGGTATAATTCGCTTTGTAAATTTAGGTATTGTTATGTGTGACACAGATTTTCTTTCAAACAGTGAAATAGATCCAGAAGCTATAACTGAATTTGAAATGTGTTATTGACTACCAGACTGAGAGCACACACTTACTGTTGAGCATGAAGATAGGATTATTAGTTTTTGTAAATGTAACATTAATTTTAGTACAGGGCACTGACGGAAAGTGCCTTCAGCGAACATAGGCTACTAATAATCTTTTGAGATTTAGTAAAGGAAATCGACGGATAATTGCGTCAAAATACGTAGGTCACTAATAATGTTTGTATATTTTAAAGTAGCTTTATTAAACGAAACTGACAGAAAATGGCATAAACGTAAGTAGGCTACTAATAATTTACTGTCATTTTAATATTTTACTGATTGTATGACTCAAAAAAAGTACTACTCAAACATCCAGAGCTTCCGTGTAACAAACAGATCTAAACCATTAGACTAAGACTGCCTTGGGTTAACACCATGACGTGTTACATGGAGTAAAATTTCAACTGCAGGTTTAAACTTTTTATATGTGTATGTGGTTTTGAAAATTTAATCTCGTAGATGTAGGCACCACCAGTGAATTGCCAAAATATGCGTTAAACCTTATGTCTTATGAGATCATAAAAATAACTGGAATGGCTAATGATCAAAAGCACTTTTGTACTGCATACAGCTCTATAAACCATTAAGAAAATTTTTAAATAATTTCAAGAGTGTGTCCATCTGGATTAAGGTTGATACGTCAGAAAACAAGATAAAATAAAGTAAATGGAGATCAAATTCGCAAGTAAAATAGGGAAAAAGGGAGACAGAGAAAGAAGCTGCAGCATTTGGGGAACTACTGCAGCCAGTTGTGTCAGTGTGCCCCAGCCACACAGTGCTAGTCCAAACAAACCACAACATCCAGGTTGAATGTTTCGGTTAGAATCTCATATTCAAGAATGGAGACCAGAAAAATTTCTACGCCATCTCCGAACAACAGACTCTCCGAAACGGGAATGTACAGAGGAATATCTTATCCATGTGATTCTGGAACATTTGTTACGACAACAATCATCTGAGTCACTACTACCTCAAGTTAGGGATGCAAGTAAATCATTCAAGGTGGATCACCTCCTGGAAATATCAGATGTAAGGACTTCCCTTAAAGTGGCGAATGTAGAAATTTTCCGTAGCAAGTACACATCCGTAAAAAGTATTCATGATATTGGCTGTTTTTAAAACTTTGTATGTGTTCCCATGTCGCACAAAACATTTTGAACCTCGACATAGTCACAGTACTACATTACAAACTCGACACTCACGTTTGTAAACCGGAAGATGGGTGTCTCATGAATATATAACACAATCAATGTGCGAAAAGAGCAACATTATTTTGTCGTTTATTGCGTGTATGGATGTAAAAAATCAAAACCAAAAACAATGAGAAGACTAGCGCCTTAGTGAGAATAGGAGCAAAAAGTTCATGTCTTGCAAAGATTTTTAGTAAAAATTTTTTAAATAGTTACTCAGGATATTGGTGGTAGCTGTCCAGAAGAGAAATCGGAACAGCCCATTTAGAAACACTACACGTAATAAATCAGTGAAATTACAATTTCAACCAAGATAAAAGATCAAAGTAGTAACCATTAAACGTTAGCGTGTTGCTGATGAGGTTTATGGCAAGACACTCAACCTTGCTGTGCTGCAATATGTGTAGCATGTTGAAGGGTACAATGCCAGTGGGCGCCAACTTCTTATTCGTCAGGCTGCACTCTGTTTCCACCTGGGTCATCCATTAGGTTTGTGTGATGGCGAGGGAGGCAGGAGGACGTGATGATAGGATGTAGAGAAACAATTTACGAACAAAACAGCTCTTTATCAGATTTGGACACTTCACTTGTTGGGCCGGCCGGTGTGGCAAAAGCGGTTCTAGGCGCTTCAGTCTGGAACCGCGCGACCGCTACGGTCGCAGGTTCGAATCCTGCCTCGGGCATGGATGTGTGTGTTGTCCTTAGATTAGATAGGTTTAAGTAGTTCTAAGTTATAGGGGACTGATGACCTCAGATGTTAAGTGCCATAGTGGTGAGAACCATTTGAACCATTTTTCACTTGTTGACTCATGATGTTTCTACATGGTGTGCCACGTGACAAAGGTGAAACTAACAGCCCTGACATATACACGCTGCTCAGGAGTCTGCGGTTGGCACTCAGCTCCACAAAGCAGAGCCCTCGTTCCATAGCTAGTGACGAATGGCAGGCAGTGGAGGCTCCATACATCGTAAGCGGCAGTGTCCCAATAACATGATGCCTTCAGTGTCGACCACGCAGTTGACTTCTGGACTGTCAGCTGAGGTGCTACATCAAATTTTCGGCATAGACACCAAGACTCCACCAGCAGACCTCAACGCAACGATTGACACACTGCAAGCACCTGGTGAGGCCATACAGTGCAGAACCACTATTCGTTTGGTCCAGTGGTTTAAATGGAGATTTCCAGTACTGACTATGGGGAAGGACGCGCGTTTCTCGGTCACACGGAAACGTCTTGAAATTGCTGGTGATCGAGGTCCTTCTATTGACATCAGAAGAGAATCGAGTCACAGAAGATTTCTGGATGTTTGTCAGCGTACCAGTTCATTTAGGTCCAGAACAACGTAAACTTTCGTAATTAAAAGAACAATGACAAGAATGAAAATAAAAATACATGGAACTTGGGTGGTTCAACAGCTATTGTCAGCTGGCCTGGGTGGCCGAGCGCATCTAGGCGCTACAGTCTAGAACCGCACGACCGCTACGGTCGCAGGTTCGAATCCTGCCTCGGGCATGGATGTGTGTGATACCCTTAGGTTAGTTAGGTTTAAGTAGTTCTAAGTTCTAGGGGACTGCTGACCTCAGAAGTTAAGTCCCATAGTGCTCAGAGCCATTTGAACCAACTTTGTCAGATACAAATATGTAAAAGTATTAAACATATGTGATACACAAAACTCGTTTCGGTAGTACATGGGTTGCCCTCTCTGGGCCTGTTAGAGAACCATTTAGAAGCTAATAGTAACTATTAGTAACCAAATTCATTCAGGTACTGGGCGTTTCTGTACTGTGACAGTTTGTACCTTGAGTACCTCGAGATAGGAACGAACACCCACAGCAGGATCTACTACTGTGAGCTAAAACGTGTTGATTACGGAGGCTATTGTAACATGGTACCAATAAGGCAATTGTTGGAGACTTTCCATTGTGCGGCATGCAAAGCAGTATCCATTGTAATACTTAATATGTATGCCATCGCCCCTCATCAGCTTCCATCAGAGGAACTCATACAGTCGGATTACCACCGTGTGTGTGTTCCTGTATAGTCTTCTAAAACTGGAGGTGGCATGTACCTTCTACCTTAATGAACATCCCGTCACTCCCACATTGTGTCAGAGACACTCCTCCAACATGAGATGCTTACCTCTCTCCCCATCTCCATGGCTCAATTAATCTCAGTTCCACCAAGAACATTTACGCAGGACATTTCCTGAAGAATACTATTCGGACTGATGTCTGGCAGTGCTTGAGAGATCATGCATGAAAACTGTTCCCCAATACTTTCGGTGTTTCGTGGACGCTTCGATACCTGCATCAGGAATCTAGGTGATTTTACACGTTAAAAAGTAGATATCTTCAATTCGCTACGCTCGCTATCGCTCTTCCTAGAGTGTGGAATTAAAAAAATCTTGCTTAGAATGCGAAAACCATACTAAGATAGTTTCTCTGATGTCTGTAAATATTGCAAAGAATTTAAAGGTTAAATTTCAATTCCATTCAAGTGATGTGAACATCCTCATATACCCAGTGACCAGAACTTCACCGACAAATTTTCAGAGGTGGTTCAGATATACCCTGTAAGCACTTTGGTACAAGTAATCCACAGTTTACTCCAGCTTGTTACAGAGTAACCTTGTAATTATAGCTTTATCGGTTTGTTACAGCAATCACTCTTGTTTCTATGAAAACACCGTCACAGTCAACAAGTCTGTAATATGCAATAACCTGAACATACATCATCCAACACAGCGTAATGCAACAACACTCGCCGCCTTTGCGGGAACAAATCAACAAAGAATCGTTGTGCCTCTCTTCCATTGCTCTGACTGAAATCACACACAAGGCGCAAATGGGCCTATTCTTCGTCAGTAAACCTATCCATACAGCTGTGTATTACCTCTAACGTGCATCTGACACTTAAAATAAATTAATAAAAACAGTGAACAGTAGAGAAGGCAAGCTTGAAGGGGGGGGGGGGGGGAGGGGAAGTGTGTAAAATGGGTACACCTACTGTCGACAGCTAGCACCGTATGTGAATTGAAACAAGACATGCAGCGCGTATCGTCGACATTTTCACTGCTGCACACTATTTTCAGTGCAGTGGAGATACAGAGCTAATTGCGAGAAGAAACCAAACGAAATGAATTAACTCTGCAACTAACCGCCGGAGACTTTGGTTTCTTATACCAAATGACTCAAGAGGTATCCCCGAAAAGCCTCTGTAAGTTTGTCCTGTTTCACCCTACGTATCAAACCCCGCGGGCTATGGGCTGCCAACCGCTTGACGTGTCCTCCTGTGTAACATGGTGTCATTTGGCTGTGGATTGTAGTTACGGGCCATCTCTACGCTGTCGACTCCATTGACAGCTTTCCATATCTCGGTTCCAGTTACATCATGAAGAAAAAATCCTGTCAACATTGGGGAACTCCAGGTCATCGGCATAGCAATCAGATGCGTAGGCCGTTCCGCTGTGAAGGCAGACAGTGTTATGAACAGATGGAATTGAACATATTGACCTCCGCCACACACCGTCAGGTGGCTTGCGGAGTATGGATGTAGATGTAGATGTAGATGTAGAAGGTACAAAACCGGTACATCAGGATTTGCTTGCCTTGTGGATATGTTGATCAATTTTATGTTTATATGAGCTCAATCAAAATCCTACAGAAGATGAGTTGTCAGATTAACAGGCGTATATTGGTCATTTCCAACTATTAAGTTAACTTTTGAGTTGGAGATCACCATGCACCATGTACAACTGCAGCTTAGCATCGTCATAGGTATGAAGGACGCAGTATCTGTACACCGGCAGATTACACATACAGTTGGCTGTGGTGAAGTGACCCAGGACGATTGGTGGTGAAATGGAATCGGGATAAAAGGTAAGAAGAACTGAAACGGTTCCTTTCAGAAGGACTACACCGCAGGGCTATTGTATAAGAATTCGACTCACTCTGACGAATAGATGGATTACAACAGCTGAGATCCGGGCAGAGGATACTGGGGAGTGGTACCAAGAATCGTCGGTAGGATGTTGCTGTAAGCTGGGTTGAATCTCGAGTAACCAAAGTCGTTTAATGTTGCCTCCACATCATAGACAACCGGGAGGGTGGGGGGTGTAGAACCATAGAGAACTGGGACATTCAGTGCAATCTGCGGTGGTCACCTGTGGTGGTCTTCGATGCGTCTCGTTAGTGTGTGTGATGGTTAGATCGACGCCAATGTGTCTTTAGACTACTTACAAGGAAACTTCACAAATTCGGCCTCGTAATTTCTTGAGAAAAAAAGTAGATGAGGTAGACATCAACCTCAGAAATCGATATTGCGGGAAAATTGGAGCCTTCATGTCCGCTATTCAAACAGATCTGTTACCGTCTCCGATGATGTTATAGAACACCTCGTCCTTCTGTAAGTGTTCCTTGTTTACATTCCGAGAAGTTGAGGCGACAAGTACAATATTGCCCGCGTTAAATACATTTTGTTTGACATGCGGTTCAATTGATGCGTTTAATTCTTTTAAAACAATAAACACTGTGAGTGTTGGTAGAGCACTTGCACGCGAAAGGCAAAGGTCCCGAGTTCGAGTCTCGGTCCGGCACACGTTTTAATCTGCCAGGAAGTTTCATATCAGCGCACACTCCGCTGCAGACTGAAAATCTCATTCTGGAAACAATCTAAGTGTCCATCTGCAGATATCATTAGCATTATAGTGTAGCTGATAGTCATGTTACTGACGTACTGCATGACTGTGATAATATCTTTTGCCCCTTTCTCTCGCAGATGTTAGACTTGACGTCATTGCTAAATCAAACCTACTCCGATCCATATTGTCAACATTCTGCTTACCGACCAGTTTACATAACACCACTAGTGTTGGCGACGAGTTTTTCGCAGGCAGTAATTATGGTTTTGTTACGTAGCTTTTTTGTTGTTGTGACGTGGGTTCAAAAATCTTTTGAATGGCTCTGACCACTATGGGACTTAATATCTGACGTCATCAGTCCCCTAGATTTTAGAACTACTTAAACCTAACTAACCTAAGGACATCACATACATCCATGCCCGAGGCAGGATTCGAACCTGTGACCGTAGCAGTCATGCGGTTCCGGACTGAAGCGCCTACAACCGCCTGGGCACCGCTGCCGGCTCGTGACGTGGGGTATCTTTAGTGACACAATAGTATATTTCTTCTTTGAAGGCGTAAACCCACCCATCAGATGTCTTGAAATTATTTAGGTCCACTTCCACTGTCGATTGAACGACCCACTGCTGTACGTTATCGTTGCGGATCGTGAATTTATCGTAGTAAATTTATCGGACCAGATTGTGTTCACTTTCGCAAACTTTTCGCGACACGTAACAATATTTTTAACGTATTTATTCCAAACATACAGATACCTTTTCTGTTTACTAATTTATAGCTATTATTGACGGTCTTGGAAGATAGAGTCCGCTTTTTTTCACTTTTACGAAAGGCAACGGCCCATGGCATATTTTCCTCTGTTGCGGACACGAGCGGAATGGAATTCGACGGTTTTGCATCGTCAAAGTAGCCTTCATCATCACCGATTAAATCCTCGATTAAAAGCTCCAGCTGCGGTGAAGAGATGGAAGTGATCAACGAATGTCATGTGGTGAAATGGCAGCTTCATTATCGCCGTCGCACACATGCACCGTACGTGAACCCATTATTTTCTTCTACATCCAGCACTTTATCCGTGCAATGGTCTATGATATCTGCAACGAAGTTGTAAGACATAAGAAAAAGCTTACACAAACCATCATGTGTTTTGTTTACTGTGTGTAGAGGTTATTGATGCCTACCTGTGACGACTTTCAGGAGCCCTAGTTCTTTGATGTTTAATCGTTGCAGTTTAGCCGTCCTTTCATACCACCCCCGGTCGTGTCGCCCGACAGCTTGTGGGTTCATCTAGATCATGAACACAAACCTGTTACTGAACTCTGCGCACACTACTTCGAGTGTGGGCATTAAGCGGCCACAGTGAAGCGGACAAAAAACACGAATGCGAGAATGTTTACCAGGTGTACCGGTACGAAATGAGCGTTAAGATACAAATGTGTCAATAGGGAACATTTGTTGTGAACGAGCCTTAATATTTTTTTTGTTTGGTTGGTATGACATCTGTCAAAGATATTTAGTACACATCAAGTCATGGAACAAACAACATCATATGTTTTCATCGTGTTAACAATGTCGAATTTTGTACCAGAAAGTGATGATTTGCGGAAAAATCATTTTTTTTGTTTTCATTTGAAAAAAAGGGCTGCAGAGTCTCATCGAATGCTTGTAGAGGCATGTGGTGATCATGCTCTATCAGAAGCATTATGCAAAAGATGGTTTCAACAGTTCAGAAATAGTGATTTTGATGTAATAAATGAAGAACGTGAAAGACCACCAAAAAAGTTGGAAGACGCCGAATTGCAAGCAATATTGGATGAAGATGATACTTTGAGTCAGAAGCAAATGGCAGCAATGTTAATTGTTGCACAACAAACAATTTCTGACCGTTTGAAAGCTATGGGAAAGATCCAAACGTGTAGAAAATGGGTGCCACATGAATTGAATGAAAGACAGATGGAAAACCGAAAAAACATTTGTCAAATTTTGCTTCAAAGACATGAAAAAAAATCAGTTTTGCATCAAATTGTTACTGGCGATGAAAAATGGACTTATTTTAAGAATCCTAAACGTGATAAATCATGGGTTAATCCGGGACCACCATCAATATCGATTGCAAAACCAGATCGATTCGGCAAGAAGACAATGCTCTTTGGTGGGATTAGAAAGGTGTGGTGTATCATGAGCTTCTAAAACCCGGTGAAACTGTGAATACTAATCGCTACAGACAACAAATTATCAATTTAAACAATGCATTGATATAAAAAAGACCAGATTTGGCGACAAGACATGGAAAAGTAATTTTTTTACTCGACAATGCACCTGCACACAAAGCAAAACTGGTTCAGGATACAATCAAAACACTTGGTTGGGAGCTGCTACCCCACCCACCGTGTTCATCAGACTTGGCCCGTTCCGACTACCATTTGTTTTCATCAATGGGACACGCATTGGCTGAGGAATACTTCGATTCCTACGACAAAGTCGAAAATTGGGTGTCTGATTGGTTTGCTTCAAAAGACGAACATTTCTATGGGCGTGGTGTCCACAAATTGCCAGAAAGGTGGTCAAAATGTACAGAAAGCAATTGTCAGTACTTTGAATAAAATGTTTTTACTTTTGAATTCAAAATTAGTGTTTCATTAAACGCTCTTTTCATACCGGTACACTTGGTAAGAGGCTGTACGTTCGCAGAACCATACCTGCTTAGTATCTGCATAATGACCCAGATTTTCGCGTGGGATCGATTGCTGGGTTTGATATCTAGCTCATGTGTTTCTTTCTCAAGAAAATACGAGGTCGAGTGTATAAAGTTCCCTTCTTAGTGAAAGGTCACGAGAGACAGTGCTTAACTGGACTCATACGTCTCTCGGTTCTGGAAATTCGATGTATTTAAGATACCTGAGATTACAGGCTAAATGTTCATGGGTATCTAGCAATAATGGTGAAGAAAGCTGTTGCGTTTCGTGACTGTTATCAGTGATGGTCAAATCTCCTAAGCCGTTAGACGGAGTCACATTGCCCGCATCTCGTGGTCGTGTGGTAGCGTTCTCGTTTCCCACGCCCGGGTTCCCGGGTTCGATTCCCGGCGGGGTCAGGGATTTTCTCTGCCTCGTGATGGCTGGGTGTTGTGTGCTGTCCTTAGGTTAGTTAAGTTTAATTAGTTCTAAGTTCTAGGCGACTGATGACCTCAGCAGTTGAGTCGCATAGTGCTCAGAGCCATTTGGAGTCACATTCCTGTTTAAAATTCTACTTTAAATCATTCCACTTTTCTGTCTCTCAGGAGGAATCGTCTTCAGGATTATTCTGCTGTCTTCGGAATAATGTAACGACATGTGAGCCATATTGGCGAAAGGTAAATTTTGTGTTTTGAGTTAGATGAAAAACGAGTTTTGTTGTGAACCATTTTATGTGGATTGGAATATGGACAAAAGTTATACAACATAGGAAAGAACTTGACTGTAAGCTTGAATTTAACTTCCTTCTTTTTCCTATTTTAATGTTACCACTTCGGTACACTAACATTTGATGAATTGAGAGGCATACGAACTACATATGGAAACATTCTAAAAGTTGGATCCCTCATATGAACCTATAGAAGGAAATCTAAAAGAAAAAGGCTTATGAAAGACCTTCGGAATGCGTTTCTTACAGGAAAGACGCATATACCGCCGAGCACATACGTAAAACTGGAGGGTTGTTTTCGCATTGAACACAGATTCAGTCATCAAGTGCTCGATGGAACTTACGTCCAGCGGTTTCTCCGTCACAAGTATTGTGGCATTACTGAAGTTAAATTTCCTTTTACGCAAGAGTAGATGGCAACTGTGTGCAAAGATGTAACTGCAGGGAATCAATTCGTATGCCTAATGCAAGATTCTCTAAGAAATCCGGATTTTTCCGCGATAACAAGGGTCATACGAGCAGTTTTTCTGCCGCCGTTAGTGTTGTAGGAGTTAATGAGATGAGTAACCCAAAGCAAGTCTGTAATTACGAACAGGCTGTGGAGGCGGTGCGAGGGAGCAGCGCGCGGCGCGCCTATTGATCGGCCGTAATTAACGCCCCCAGGCACCCAGGCGGCGGCGCCACAATGGATGCCGCGCGGATTCCACGCCTGTTTTGAGCCGGGAACGCGACGGGACGCGACGCGACGCTTAGCGCCAAGGCGCCGGGCGTCGGGAGTCGGCCGCCTCGGCCGCCTCAGGAACGCCGAATTATATTCCTGGGGGGACCTCGCGGCGCGAGAGTCAATTTCCGCCGACACAAAGCGGGCACGTCAAACTAGCGCAACGCGTGCCACTTTGCCAGCCGTTGTGTCTGTCCTCTCTGCAGTGCGATCCTCTCTGCTCTGCTTCTCCCTCACCAGCTTTCGCACATATACGTGTATCCCTTTCCCTTCACGTACAGTCAGAGCGGGTGCGGAACCACAGAGGCACTGACACAGGGAGAAAGGAGGGCGACAGAGAAGGAAGAGAGTGACACAGAGAGAGAGGGTGCGAGCGAGTAGTGGGGGGGGGGAGGAGGGGGGGAGGTGCGCACACACATGGCTAGATCTAAGCTGGTAAACATGACCGGCCCGCAAACACACTGTACCTCCTGTGTAGTGCGCGTGCGCAAACACGCACGCAGCTGGCGGCTACCACAGTGCAGGTTAGGCACAAACACCGCGTCTGCAGGCTGCCTGCGTGCCCATACGCTACGCGCGCGCCGACAGACGTCACACGGCGCCTGATAAACACGCCGCCTGTCGAGGGCTGCGGGGTTTGCGGCCACACGCGCGCTGGCGACTCTACAACCTCTTCCTTCCCTGCGTAAACGTGTTGCGCAGGTTAATCCGTAGCTGACCTTTTCGCAGAGTCGTAGCTCGTTAGCTGTCCTGTAACAAAAGCAGAACAGTTCGCAGTCCTGCTTACCAGATTTTTTTATACAGATCATGATATGTACAAGTAACCATTGCGTTAACAGGACAACATGTTTGTGAATCCTGGTGTATTAGCGTTTACGTGATAAGTACCACCATCTAAATCTATATTATTACCCGACCACGATATTATTAAACTTGGCGTTCCGTGACCGCTATCGGAAACACACGTAGAAGTTACACTGAGCGAGTATGGTGGTCGCTAAGGGAAACGCATCGCATTGTTAATGATTTCAAGACAATTGTGTGTTTGCTGTCAAGTGAATTATCATAGTAAAAATTCACTATAATCCGGCCGAACCGCCGGACGCAGTGGCCGAGCGTTTCTAGGCGCTTTAGTTCGGAACCGCGCTGCTGCTGCGGTCGCAGGTTCGAATCCTGCCTCGGGCATGGATGTGTGTGATGCCCTTAGGTTAGTCAGGTTAAAATAGTTCCAAGTCTAGGGGACTGGTGACCTCAGTCCCATAGTGCGTAGAGCCATTTGAACCATTTGAACCGGCCGAAACACCCTTCATCCCAGCTGGAATAATATAGTTTCAGGCCATGCCCATTGAGCCATCTCAATATTAATTCCAGTTATGGTGATAGGAAAGTAAGGACAACGTGGCACCTTGTCCCTGGCCGAAAATAATCTCCTACCCATCGGAGAACCAGGGCACCATCTGTTTGCAATCTACACAGCTACCGAGGCAGACAGGTGGAATAGTATTGTGGTCGACTAAAAATACTCTGGAAACCACGCTGAAGTGTTCGGTAGAGGGTACTCATTTTGACGGCAGCCGTTAAGGTTTCTTCTTGTACCAGTCGCGTAAATTCCAAGTGGTCCATTCACATAACGGAGTAATGGATTAATGTACGAGATCACCAACAACATAGGTACAGCTGATTAAATCTAGCGTATACAGTTCTGAAATGGGCCTGCACATCTGTGGAGCGACTCGGTTCAAAGGTAGCCGATTCGAATTCTGGTTGTGCATCATATTTTTATAGTACTTGGCAGGCAACGTGAGGAGAGGCGGTGGCATACATTTCGTTATCATCGGAGTTGCGTTATCTGCAGAGTCTCCTGGAATGAGATTATGTACCATTATTGATGGAGATCCGTTTCTTTGATGGGTTCGTTGAGCTCTGTGTCCTCGGAGTATGGGTCAGGTGTTGAAGACTTGCCGACACAGGAATCCACCCGCTCTCCTCCCCTAGTCAACAACAAAACAATCTCAACATTGCACTGTACTTCACAGTCACGCATACGACGCAGATACACATTTGACACTGCATGAAAAGTCGAGGAATGGCAGCGACAGACCACCGAGAGTGGAAACTTGTCGTGGACGGATACTGAAAAAAATTTACGTCGCCCTTCAACGCTCATTTTCTGAGAATAGGATACAATAGATGTTTTGAATGATAAAGTATTGACTCAAGAAATTATTCCACACTGTCTGTCGCACCGGCCTCATTTGCGAAAATAGCACGTATGCTACACTCTGTCTGACCAAATGTCGGCTGGAGACCTCCGTAGGACCTCTTGCTGCAAACCATAGGCGACTAGAGCATAAAAAGAAGGAGAAGAGACTAGTACACGAAATACCCTCCACTTCATATTGTATAGTAGCCTGGAGAAAAGAGATGTAGATGCGGGGGTATGTTATCTAAAACTGTTTTGTGCAACTGAAATTCCACAGTAGTGACATAAAGACGCCGTGCCGATATTGCGCCCCCAGACTCGTGAGCAATTTTCTGTCTCACGACTGTTCCACTGTTCGACTGTCAACCGTCAGTTATTCGCCAATGACTTCACGCACGTTGTAGGCGAACTGTACGCAAAACTGTCTTGGAATCAAATGTCCTTCATCTTCAATCATACGCTGAATGTTTTACGATCTCTCTTCCCCTACAGTGTTCACTCTATATAACCCCATGGAGACAATGGCCTGATGCCATAAGAAATGTCCTATCACCCCGTCCGTTCTTCTTGCCAGGAAGAAGTAAAGAGCATCTGATGAACAGGTAGAGGAAGAAAATTGTGTCAATAATGCAAACATAGAGGATCCAATGTTACAGTCACACTTCAAAAGAGCTGTGGAAGACTTTAGATCAAATAAAGCAGAAGGGATAGAAAATATTCAAACTAAATTTCTAAAATTACTAGGGAAGTGGGAACGAAGCGATTATTAAAATTGGTGTGTAGAGTGAGACCGGCAACCTTCCATCAGACATTCAGAGAGACATCATGTACGAAATGCCGTAGTAAGGGCCAGTAGGTGCGAAAACTATCGCACAGTAATCTTAACAGCTCATGCATCCAAGATTATGGTAAGTATGTTTAACAGAAGAATGCTAAAGAAAACTGAGGATCTGTTAGATGAAGATCAGAAAGGCTTTATAAGACTTTGAAATCCGGTAGGGAGTTGGTGTTGAGTGGAAAGGTAGTGAGCCATAATGAATTTATTAACGTTTCTAAAATCACTAATGAATTTATTTTTAAAAAGCAAATATCGAAGAAAATTTGAAAAGGGAAATGGATAGGTTAAAGTTAGATATAGTGGGAATTAGTGAAGTTCGGTGGCAGGAGGAACAAGACTTCTGGTCAGGTGACTACAGGGTTATAAACACAAAGTCAAATATGGGTAATGCAGGAGTAGGTTTAATAATGAATAGGAAAATAAGAGTGCGGGTAAGCTACAACAAACAGCATAGTGAACGCATTATTGTGGCCAAGATAGATACGAAGCCCACACCTACTACAGTAGTACAAGTTTATATGCCAACTAGCTCAGCAGATGACGAAGTAATTGAAGAAATGTATGATGAAATAAAAGGAATTATTCAGATAGTGAAGGGAGACGAAAATTTATTGTCATGGGTGACTGGAATTCGAGTGTAGGAAAAGGGAGAGAAGGAAACGTAGTAGGTGAATATGGATTGGGGCTAAGAAATGAAAGAGGGAGCCGCCTGGTAGAATTTTGCACAGAGCACAACTTAATCATAGCTAACACTTGGTTTAAGAATCATGATAGAAGGTTGTATACATGGAAGAACCCTGGAGATACTAAAAGGTAGCTTTGAGGGATGAAGTAGTGAAGGCAGCAGAGGATCAAGTAGGTAAAAAGACGAGGGCTAGTAGAAATCCTTGGGTAACAGAAGAAATATTGAATTTAATTGATGAAAGGAGAAAATATAAAAATGCAGTAAGTGAAGCAGGCAAAAAGGAATACAAACGTCTCAAAAATGAGATCGACAGGAACTGCAAAATGGCTAAGCAGGGATGGCTAGAGGACAAATGTAAGGATGTAGAGGCTTATCTCACTAGGGGTAAGATAGATACTGCCTACAGGAAAATTAAAGAGACCTTTGGAGATAAGAGAACCACTTGTATGAACATCAAGAGCTCAGATGGAAACCCAGTTCTAAGCAAAGAAGGGAAAGCAGAAAGGTGGAAGGAGTATATAGAAGGTCTATACAAGGGCGATGAACTTGAGGACAATATTATGGAAATGGAAGAGGATGTAGATGAAGACGAAATGGGAGATACGATACTGCGTGAAGTGTTTGACAGAGCACTGAAAGACCTGAGTCGAAACAAGGCCCCCCGAGTAGACAACATTCCATTGGAACTACTGACGGCCTTGGGAGAGCCAGTCCTAACAAAACTCTACCATCTGGTGAGCAACATGTATGAAACAGGCGAAATACCCTCAGACTTCAAGAAGAATATAATAATTCCAATCCCAAAGAAAGCAGGTGTTGACAGATGTGAAAATTACCGAACTATCAGTTTAATAAGCCATAGCTGCAAAATACTAACACGAATTCTTTACAGACGAATGGAAAAACTGGTAGAAGCCGACCTCGCGGAAGATCAGTTTGGATTCCGTAGAAATGTTGGAACACGTGAGGCAATACTGACCTTACGACTTATCTTAGAAGAAAGATTAAGGAAAGGCAAACCTACGTTTCTAGCATTTGTAGACTTAGAGAAAGCTTTTGACAATGTTGACTGGAATACTCTCTTTCAAATTCTGAAGGTGGCAGGGGTAAAATACAGGGAGCGAAAGGCTATTTACAATTTGTACAGAAACCAGATGGCAGTAATAAGAGTCGAGGGACATGAAAGGGAAGCAGTGGTTAAGAAGGGAGTAAGACAGGGTTGTAGTCTCTCCCCGATGTTATTCAATCTGTATATTGAGCAAGCAGTAAAGGAAACAAAAGAAAATTCGGAGTAGGCATTAAAATCCATGGAGAAGAAATAAAAACGTTGAGGTTCGCCGATGACATTGTAATTCTGTCAGAGACAGCAAAGGACTTGGAAGAGCAGTTGAATGGAATGGATGGTGTCTTGAAGGGAGGATATAAGATGAACATCAACAAAAGCAAAACGAGGATAATGGAATGTAGTCGAATTAAGTCGGGTGATGTTGAGGGTATTAGATTAGGAAATGAGACACTTAAAGTAGTAAAGTAGTTTTGCTATTTGGGGAGCAAAATAACTGATGATGGTCGAAGTAGAGAGGATATAAAATGTAGACTGCCAATGGCAAGGAAAGCGTTTCTGAAGGAGACAAATTTGTTAACATCGAGTATAGATTTAAGTGTCAGGAAGTCATTTCTGAAATTATTTGTATGGAGTGTAGCCATGTATGGAAGTGAAACATGGATGGTAAATAGATTGGACAAGAAGAGAATAGAAGCTTTCGAAATGTGGTGCTACAGAAGAATGGTGAAGATTAGATGGGTAGATCACATAACTAATGAGGAAGTATTGAATAGGATTGGGGAGAAGAGAAGTTTGTGGCACAACTTGACCAGAAGAAGGGATCGGTTGGTAGGACATGTTCTGAGGCATCAAGGGATCACCAATTTAGTATTGGAGGGCAGCGTGGAGGGTAATAATCGTAGGGGGAGACCAAGAGATGAATACACTAAGCAGATTCAGAAGGATGTAGGTTGCAGTAGGTACTGGGAGATGAAGAAGCTTGCACAGGATAGAGTAGCATGGAGAGCTGCATCAAACCAGTTTCAGGACTGAAGACCACAACAACAACAATATCTAAGTATAACGTTAACAAATTACCTGATAAAAAACACTTCAAAACGGCAACAGTATAAAATCACTTAATTTCAGTAAAGAATATTAAATTAATTAAAAATACATTTACATTACAAATAGCAGAACATATGAGCAAATGAATGAGTCACAAATATCAACCATCGGCTATTGCCAGTAATTACCAAAATGCCATTGCCTTCGCAGTTGCCAAAATACTGACAAATGCGGTTCAAATTTATGATAGAGGTGGTGGCAGAGACAGCACCAGCAACAATAATTCCTCCTTCTCTACTAACATATAACGGCGGTTGCCGCTACCACAATACTAGAAACATTAGTTACAAATTTCAGTCATGGTACACAGGTATCTTGAACAAGACCACAGTTAACAAGAGATACAGTCACCTACCCTCTAACACAGTGACAACTTCTTAATTATTTAGTAAAAATTAAACATACTACAGATGCAGAAAAGTACGAACGTTAACCTGGAAACTTTAACTTGACTACAGAGGCATGAAATTAACCTTTAATTTTTTTTAGTAGATGCAAAAATTTTAGGAAACAGCTAAAGCTCGTGATGCTAGCCAACAGGTAACTATAGACAAGCCTCAGACAGAAGGTGAATAGATTAAACAATTTTCACTGACTAGAAAGTACAATTCGTAAATCAGAAGAGTTACATCTGCATTCTGCACCATTATATTCTAAAAGCTGTTTGGAATAGTGACAGCCACAAGCCCACACACATTGACAGAACTTAGCTCAAGTAGTACAAGGCGAAACCTTCGTAAATAACACTATATATATATATATATATATATACAGAGTGAGTCACCTAACATTACAGCTGGATATATTTCGTAAACCACGTCAAATACTGACGAATCGATTCCACAGACCGAACGTGAGGAGAAGGGCTAGTGTAATTGGTTACTACAAACCATAAAAAAATGCACGGAAGTATGTTTTTTTACACAAACCTACGTTTTTTTAAATGGAACCCCGTTAGTTTTGTTAGAACATCTGAACAAATAAACAAATACGCAATCAGTGCCGTTTGTTGCATTGTAAAATGTTAATTACATCCGGAGATATTGTAACCTAAAGTTGACGCTTGAGTACCACTCCTCCGCTGTTCGATCGTGTGTATCGGAGAACACCGAATTACGTACGGATCCAAAGGGAACGGTGATGGTCCTTAGGTACAGAAGAGACTGGAACAGCACATTACGTCCACTTGCTAACACCTTTTATTGGTCTTTTTCACTGACGCACATGTACATTACCATGAGGGGTGAGGTACACGTACATACGTGGTTTCCGTTTTCAATTACGGAGTGGAATAGAGTGTGTCCCGACATGTCAGGCCAATAGATGGTCAATGTGGTGGCCATCATCTGCTGCACACAATTGCAATCTCTGCCGTAATGAATGTCGTACACGCCACAGTACATCTGGTGTAATGTCGCCGCAGGCTGCCACAATACGTTGTTTCATATCCTCTGGGGTTGTAGGCACATCACGGTGCACATTCTCCTTTAACGTACCCCACAGAAAGAAGTCCAGAAGTGTAAGATCAGGAGAACGGGCTGACCAATTTATGCGTCCTCCACGTCCTATGAAACGCCCGTCGAACATCCTGTCAAGGGTCAGCCTAGTGTTAATTGCGGAATGTGCAGGTGCATCATCATGCTGATACCACATACGTCGACGCGTTTCCAGTGGGACATTTTCGAGCATCGTTGGCAGATCATTCTGTAGAAACGCGATGTATGTTGCAGCTGTTTGGGCTCTGCAATGAAGGGAGGACAATGTTTCAAGCGTCAACTTTAGGTTACAGTATCTCCGGATGTAATTAACATTTTGCAATGCAACGAACGGCACTGATTATGTATTTGTTTATATGTTCAGATGTACTAGCAAAACTAATGTGGTTCCATTTAAAAAAGCGTAGGTTTGTGTTAAAAAACATACTTCCGTGCATTTTTTTATGGTTTGTATTAAACAATTACACTAGACCCTCTCCTCACGTTCGGTCTGTGGAACCGGTTCGTCAGTATTTGACGTGGTTTACGAAATATATCCAGCGGTTACGTTAGGTGACTCACCCTGTATCCCTGTATATATATATATATATATATATATATATATATATATATATATATATATATATTACTACTGGCAACCAGGCTACGGAGTCAAAGTACCACCACGCGACACCAAGTGACGCACACGCTAATCGGATGCTCACCGTCATTTCCAGCGCCCATCGACAAACGCATGCTTAGAGAGCGCCGAGAGAAGGGTGTAGCGAAGATTACTCGTTATCGAAAACCCACGGGTATCATCCAGCAGACGCCACCACGTCCAATACTTGCTAAGGTCAGAACGGACTCCAACCCGGCACCACAATGGACACAAACTGCTTGCAACTTCAGTAGTAGAGGACACGCCGAATACTGTGTGTCCTCCAGAAGTAGTTTTTAATGAGAAATGTTCACGACCTCAACCAACGCTCGGTCCCACCAAAACCACAGTGAGCAAAGGCACAACTTTTGCCAACGGACAACCTGACTCTTAGCCACAACCACACGCTGCCTCACTTGCGCTCACCGTCACCCGTGTCACACGCCACTCTTGTCCAGGTCGCCGAAGCCCTTAACTACCTTCTCCTCCGACCTGCGCTCTATCGGCGACAGTAATGCTTCATGCGATTCCAAATCAGCGTAAATCAGGCGAAATTAATCGTGGACGCACGGCACAGAGGTAAAGGAAATAGAAAAGCAGTTCTGACTTTCCACTTGATAATGAAGACAAGGCTGCAGAAGAAATATGGTCATAGAATTTTTCAATGTAGATAAAGAATTCGACAATTTGAAATGATGCAAGGTGTTCGTCATTCTGAGAAAAACTGGAGCAATTCTGAGAAAAACTGGGGTAAGTTACACCGAAACATGTACAAGAACCAAGCGGGGATTGAATTATTGTAAGACCAAGACCGGAGTGCTCGGACTAAAACGGTGAATGGCACGGATGCTGTCTTTCGCATCTACTGACATTAATATACCCAAATGTGTGGACAACGCAGGACAACATGTTCAATTAATCTACAATGTAGGCCCACTAAGTTATCATTAGTAGAAATTAAATTCATGTAGTGGAATAATAGATTTATTTATGACATCACTAATCAGAGAGATAGCAGTTGATTAAATCTAGCGCATGCAATGCTAAACCGCGAATAGGTAGAGAAGATCGCTAAAGCACTCCAGTGCAGCGGTGGTTCAGAGATAGCGGCTTCGAATCCTGGACGCGCATGATAGTATTTGGCAGGCAACGTGAGGAGAGGCAGTGGCATACGGTTGGTTATAATCGGAGTTGCGATAATCTCGTGCAGTACATGCCAGTCATCTTCGTCGAGTATCGGTGATATTAAGTACCACTGTTGATGTCGATTCGTTTGCCTGTTCAGTCTATACTTCTAAGAAGTCTTGTCGGAAATAAATGATACCCGTTCCTTTCAAAAATGGCTCTGAGCGATATGGGACTTAACTTCTGAGGTCATCAGTCCCCTATAACTTAGAACTAACTAAACCTAACTAACCTAAGAACATCACACACATCCATTCCCGAGGCAGGATTCGAACCTGCGACCGTAGCGGTTGCGCGGTTACAGACTGTAGCGCCTAGAACCGCTCGGCCACCCCAGCCGGCTCCGTTCCTTTCTTCTCCGGTTCTGGGGAGGACTTTCTTAGTCCTTATCTTAAAAGTCTACCTGATTTTCCACAGCCTCCTTCTGTAGCACCACATCTCAAACGCATCGATTCTCTTCTTTCCACTGCCCATGATCCATTACCATACAATTCTGTGCGCCAAACGCCTATTGACAGAAATTTGTTCCTCACGCTGAGGCATATGTTTAACACCAGTAGATTGTTCTTGGCCTGCAATATCCTCTTTGCCGGTACTAGTTTGCATTTTATATCCTCCTTGCTTCGTTCGTCATGGGTTATTTTGCTTCAAGGGTAGCTTTGTGACCATCATTTCTGAAGTTTATTTCCTCACCATTCTCGTTTCCACTACTGCTCTTTGTTTTCCTCCTTTTCCCGTTTACTTTCAATCCATATTCTGTACTTACTTTACGCTCCCTTACATTGAACTTAAGCTGTAATACATCCTCACTTTCACTGAGGATAGCAATGTCGTCAGCGAATCTTAAAAATGATACACGCTTACCTCGAGTTTTAATCCCATTCATGAACTCTTCTTTTATTCCGTCATTGGTTCTTCGATGTATACATGGAACAGTAGAGGCCAAAGGGTGTATCCATGTGTTACATCTATCTTAACAGTCCGTCTTCATTGCTGCGAGGTTTAGGTAGCCGCTGCAATAAAATAACTGAGTGAATGGCTCAATGATGAACTCGAACGGGTGTCGTGGAGCGTCTGCTCCGAACAAATACAACGGACAATACGAACAAAATGAGATAAACAAAAAAGAAAAGTGGTCAATGCGGTAAAATGCCATGCGAGAGGCCAGGGTTCGATTCCCGGCTGGTTACGAGTCTTTATAATCTCTAGGACTGGGTGCTGTGTTGTCTTCATCATCCTATCATCCTTATCGACAGGCAAGTCACCAAAGTGGCGTCAAATCAAAGACTTGGACCAGGCGACCGGTCTACATGACTGGAGGCCCTGGCCACAAGAATCCGAGCACTTTGTTCTTGATCCTCCATTCTTATTGTTCCCTCAGGGTTCCTGTATATTCTGTATATCATGTGTCACTTATACTGTTGTATTCCTGTCTTTCCCATAAAATTTTTGTACTTCTTGCACATATTCAGTTACGTGAGGTTTATTGGAGTTATCTGTCATCTACCTAAGTTTGACTGTCCAACATCTGTAATTTCCCTTTTCAGAGAAGTACCTGCACACTGTGTTACACCTTATCACAGTATCCACACAGTGAAATAAAAGCATGTATTACCTAGCCTCAGTACTCGAGTGTCCCACTTTCTTCCTCAGTTATTCTCTTCAACATCAGTCTACAGTTTATCATTACTAAATCACGATCTGACCCAGGGTACGCCCTACAAGCCAATATCAGATTTCGGGTTCTATGTCTGACCATTATGTTATCCAACTCGTCTCTTCCAGTGCCTCTGCGTCTTTTTCAAATATACCTCTTCCCCTTGTGGTTTTTCAACAGAGTATTCCCTATTAACTATCCTAAATTTATTGCAAAACTCAGTATTTTTACTGTCTCATTCCTGCTGCCTAGTACCGAAAATCTCTCTTTGGTTCCTTCCCTTACAGCCACATTCGGATCCTTCATGATTATTATGTCTTCATCTCCCTTTGCATACTAAAACACCTGTTGTACATCTCCAGATACTTTTACTACATCTTCCTCGTCTGCTTTTGATGCCGCTATCATTACTGAAGTATCGTTGTAGGCGTAGGTTTGCTGTCGAATCTGAGAAGAAAAATCCCATGACTGAACTGTTCACATTAGCACATTCTCTTCCCTACTTTTCAATTCACCACGAATCCTCTTCCCATTGTGTCATTTCTGCTGCTGAAGGTGTTATCCTATATTCTCTTACCCAGAAATACGTATGTTCTTTGCATTTCACTTCACAGAAACCCACTTGAGTTTTTAAATTTCCGTTTTCAAGTTTTCTAAATTATCTGAAACGTTCAAACTTGTAACATTCCATGCTCGGATTCACAGAATGTTGTCTTTCACTCGGTTATTTCATGTTTTTCTAGTGACCACTTCCCCATTGGGACATCCCCTCTCGGAGACTCGAATTAGGGCCAATCCAAAATAATTTGAAAGGGAATAGATCATAGTGACAGGTTTCTCAATTCAGCGCCACATACCTGTTGATTTACATTGTGTGTCTGTAATTCAGTTGCTTCCTGTGCAGTCTACATCCCCATTCCTTTGATCGTCGCTTTTTGTTTCGCATTTTGGGGTAGTTCTCCACATTAGGGGCTAGACATCACCCTGAAGCTCTTCTGCGCTTCCGTCTTCTTTCACAAGGCCGTTGGCAGAACAGGGGTGACTTCTTATGAAGGAAGTGTTAATCCGCTATTGTTTACGATTACCATTCAATATTGAAGCACCGGCGGAGTTCGTATGTGGCGCCCATGACGTTTAGATTTCTAGTCGAAAGCGATACTCGTATACCACAGGTGCAACATTCCAAATACACACATCAAACAAAATTTGGTATCACCTCGGTTCCGAGAGTTCCGGAACCTGTACAGAAAACAGGAATAGAGATCAACATAAACATCATTTCCACCCTTTTTATTGCTCTAGAAAACCATGCATTGCGAGTTGTGCCACCATACAGTAAGACCTTCAGAGGTGGTGGCCGAGATTTCAGTACGCACCAGTACCTATAATACCCAGTAGAACATCCTCTTGCATTGATGTATGCCTGGATTCGTCGTGGCATACTATCCACAAGTTCATCAAGGCGCTGTTGGTTCAGATTGTCCCACTCCTAAACGGCGATTCGGCGTAGATCCCTAAGAGTAATGGGTGGGTCACGTCGTCCATAAACAACCCTTTTCAATCTATCCCAGCCATGTTCAATAGGGTCATGCCTGCAGAACATGCTGCCCAATCTAGTCGAGCGATGTCGTTATCCTGAAGGAAGTCTTTCACATGATGTGCACGATGGGGACGCGAATTGTCGTCCATAAAGACGAATGCCTCGCCAATTTGCTGCCGATATGGTTGCACTATCGGTCGGATGATGGCATTCACGTTTCGTACCAGCCGTCACGGCGTCTTGCATGACCACCAGCGGCGTACGTCAGCCCCACATAATGCAACCCCAAAACAGCAGGGAACCTCCACCCTGCACTCTCTGGGCAGTGTGTCTAAGGCGTTCAGCCAGACCGGGTTGCCTGCAAACACGTCAGCGACGATTGTCTGGTTGAAGGCATATGCGACACTCATCGGTGAAGAGAACGCGATGCCAATCCTCAGGGGTCCATTCGGCATGTTGTTGGGCCCATCTGTACCGCGCTGCATTGTGTCGTGGTTGCAAAAATGGGCCTCGCCATGGACGTCGGGAGTGAAGTTGAGCACCATGCAGCCTACTGCGAACAGTTTGAGTCGTAACACGACGTCCTGTGACTGCACGAAAAACGTTATTCAACTTGGTGGCGTTGCTGTAAAGGTTTCTCCGAGCAATAATCCGTAGGTACCGGTCATCCATTGCAGTAGTAGCCCTTGGTCGACCTGAGCGAGGTATGTTATCTACAGTTCCTGTCTCTCTGTATCTCCTCCATATCCCAACAACATTGCCTTGGTTTATTACGTGACGTCTGGGCCCTTCGCTTGTTAGGACCCCTTCCTGTCACAAAGTAACAACGCGGACGCTGTCAAACCGCGGTATTGACCGTCTAGGCATGATTGAACTAAAGACAACGCGAGCTATTTACCTCCTTCCTGGTGAATGAATGGAACTGATCGACTGTAGGACACCCTCTGTCTAACATGTGCTGCTCATGCACGGTTGATTACATGATTGGGTGGGTTTAGTGACATCTCTGAACAATGAAAGAGACTGTGTCTGTTATACAATATCCACAGTAAATGTCTATCTTCAGGAGTTCTCTGAACCGGGGTGATGCAAAACATTTTTTCATGTGTGTATATAGATTATATCTTGTGATAAAATAGAGTTACAGGCTAGAACAATGAAAAATTTTAGAAGAATTGTTGAATGGAATGCACAAAGTACTTCACACTCAATTTCAAACGTACCTCCTGCACGCGAATAAGTACGTTTTGTTAAATCGTCGACTATACCAAATAATCTAGAGCTTTACTCATATGATGTCGTGAGGTCCGTGAATTAAAGCAGTCACGTGGATGCAGTATTTCTTCAGTTCCAAAATTCTTTGAGCTCATGAGCCTTATTTTATGTGCTATCATAAGTGGCATCAAACAAAATATGGACGAGGATTTCTTGGTGGGAATAAATCAGCATTTCATCTTACGTAGAGGGTCATCGATAGATGCTAAAGTAACTTTAGGCATGACCTGAGATGGTGCGTTGTGACACTTGCTGTTTTTGTTCTATGTTAACGACCTGCCCGACAATGTTAGTAATTATATCAGACGTTTAGCAGATGTATTAGTTATCAATGAAGATACTTTTCTCCCACGTATAGAAGCACCAACATTTTAGAGTTCCTCATAAGACGTCTGTCAAAGTAATTACATCTCGATCCTTCGATTCCACGCTCTTTTCGTCTGCAATAGCTGGGTGGCCCCCTCCACTCTGATGACGAAACTCGTCTCCGTGGCAACAGCCGTGATACGCTGCCCAGCTGTGCGTGTGTGTTTTTTCCTGGGAACGTGATTTGCTATGACTTCATTTGAGTAATTTAGCTTCGGCTGTTATTTTGTGTTTGGGAATCATTCAGGTATTTCAGTTATGCGTTCAGATGTGATATAATTTATTTGCGGTGTAATTTTCAGAAGTTAATGTGAAATGAGCAAACTGGACACTGCCCTTTGTTCTGCTTTGGCACGCCATGCACTTTTACCAGTTGTGTGTGTTAATTTGAATCTCTCAGTGTGCATCTAAACATTAATACCTCTCTACTCACAAGCATGACGTTACGTTGGATCGAACAATTTATATTAAATATAAACGCCAGCACCAATGAACAGACCAAAGTATTCTACATAAAACGGAATCCTGTTCTTGTGGCTGGAGTATAGTTTAAGTGTAGGTACCGAATTTACTAACTTACGTGGGAAATCTCCGATGTCGAATACTATTCCACTGTCGTTCACCTCACAATATTTCTTGTTAGAGTTTTTTCATGTTATTGGAATAGGGTGCTAAGGTTCTTAGTACCTCAGTGATGCGCTCGGTTAAGAGTACGAAAGGAATTTCTTAGTTTTCATGTATGCCATCACACCCACTGAGTTTTGGCAGAGCGTAATATTATGTTTGTTAAAGGATCATTTTTCTTTCGATATTGATACAATAATGTTTGATGTGCTTCGTAGGGGTATTCAGATCATTCTAATAAATTAATATTCTGATTGTAACTGACCTGCAAACATTCACCCTCTTCTTAACGAAGTCCAAAGATGACGAATAGGGCACACGTTTAAAGAGACAAAGTAATATATTTTCACATACTTCATAAGCAAAACAGAGTCCATGTGTTTATTTCGTCTCTGTGCCAAACTTCGTGGAGTTGAAACTCAGCGCTTAACAGAAAATGTATGGTACCAGACACGAGAGGAACTGCATGCACAGTAGACGTGTGCAATACGCAAGAAGTGAGTAAATTACTTGCTTCCCACCTTTGGACTTCTCGAGAGGTGGGAGGGGGGGGGGGCAGGAAGTCTATGGTCATATGGCAATACTGGTTCTACAAGGGTAGTGGAAAATTAAGTGGAATGAGTAGAATATACTCTATAACTTGAAAATGGAGTTGATTTCACTTACTGCCACCTCCCAAAATTACTTGAAATAAAAATATAGTAGACCGCTTTTGTCTTCTGCGTGGTTGGTACTACCATAACATCGACTTCAAGAAAGACATTAAAGAGAATTAGAGTCTTACTGACAGGATACTATATGCTGGTCTATGTATTACATAGATGGTCAAGAAATATTAATAAATCCCTAGCCCCAGGCAAAGTTCGTTTACCTGAACCAGGAGCATATGTGTCTCAGTAGGACTACAAGAAGAACTATATGAATTGTGTGTTACACCATCATATAACAGTTCCTCAGCTCCAGTCACTTTTATTATCCAGTATTTATTCGCATGTCGCCAACACCAGATGCTTAAATGTAATTTTAAACCAGGGAGCAATTGACACTGCACCTGAAATGAAAACCTTTCTCTGTGTATGCCAGTGACTTTCTGTTCGATGTGTCATTGCTCTGCCCCGAGATTTTAGTTTATTTTACAGTGAAACATTTTCTACATTATGTGGTTAACTAATCTCAAAAGTAGCATTACTTTCATGTTGTGGAAGTACAGTCTTCTGTGTCCCATACAGCAGAGACACAAATACACAGTCATAAAGTACATAAAGTACCAAAGGTACTTTAACTGTAGGACATACATAATTTTCACTTCTAAACTAACATTGGTGTACAAAAACTATCTCTCTGATATGTACTGATATATCTATTTCTTATGTTTTTAGGTCGTTAAATACAAATATGACTCCTAAATGGGTCAACACGCTGAGTTTTAAGAAATACTTAAAATATTCTGAACAAACAATTATTTCATTAAGAACCTAGGATACGGAAACTTCCTAACCAACCAATGTCATTTCTTTATGTAATACAAAAGAAATCGATGAAACAGTTAGCACAGATGAGGTAGATGATGATAAAAAACAACTGTCTCAACCACCGATGTATGGAGACTGATACCTATAAATGTAAACATAGGCATATGGTAGATATTGACTAATTTTGTTATTCAGCATCACGCGTTCTATAGCTACTGCCTTAATAATACAGGGTGATTCAAAAAGAATACCACAACTTTAGGAATTTAAAACTCTGCAACGACAAAAGGCAGAGCTAAGCACTATCTGTCGGCGAATTAAGGGAGCTATAAAGTTTCATTTAGTTGTACATTTGTTCGCTTGAGGCGCTGTTGACTAGGCGTCAGCGTCAGTTGATGCTAAGATGGCGACCGCTCAACAGAAAGCTTTTTGTGTTATTGAGTACGGCAGAAGTGAATCGACAACAGTTGTTCAGCGTCCATTCGAACGAAGTATGGTGTTAAACCTCCTGATAGGTGGTGTATTAAACGTTGGTATAAACAGTTTACAGAGAATGGGTGTTTGTGCAAAGGGAAAAGTTCTGGACGGCCGAGAACGAGTGATGAAAATGTAGCACGCATCCAGCAAGCATTTGTTCGCAGCCCAGGAAAATCGACTCGCAGAGCTAGCAGAGAGCTGCAAATTCCACAATCAACTGTATGGAGAGTCCTACGAAAAAGGTTAGTTATGAAACCTTATCGTCTGAAATTGGTTCAAGCACTGTCTGCAGCTGATAAGATTAAAAGAATCGATTTCTGTGATTTTATCCTTGCTCAAATGGAAACAGATGAATCTTTCGTTTCAAAGATTGTGTTTAGTGATGAAGCAACTTTCCACACTAACGGGAAAGTCAACTGTCACAATGTCTGTATATGGAGCACTGAAAATCCGCGGGAAACAACTCAGTATGAACATGACTCGCCTAAGGTGAACGTTTTCTGTGCCATTTCAGCCAATAAAGTTTTTGGTCCCTTTTTCTTCGAAGGTGCTACTGTAACTGGACTACAGTATCTGGAGATGTTAGAGAATTGGCTGTTCCCTCAGCTCGAACAAGAAGCACAACAATTCATATTTCAGCAGGATGGTGCCCCACCACATTGGCACTTATCTGTCCGTCTGAACGTCAACTACCCGAGGCGATGGATCGGCCGCCAGGCAGCCCGTGACAGAGCACTTCATCACTGGCCTCCAAGAAGCCCTGATCTTACCCCCTGCGATTTTTTCATATGGGGGTATGTTAAGGATATGGTGTTTCGGCCACCTCTCCCAGCCACCATTGAAGATTTGAAACGAGAAATAACAGCAGCTATCCAAACTGTTACGCCTGATATGCTACAGAGAGTGTGGAGAGTGTGGAACGAGTTGGAGTATCGGGTTGATATTGCTCGAGTGTCTGGAGGGGGCCATATTGAACATCTATGAACTTGTTTTTGAGTGAAAAAAAAACCTTTTTAAATACTCTTTGTAATGATGTATAACAGAAGGTTATATTATGTTTCTTTCATTAAATACACATTTTTAAAGTTGTGGTATTCTTTTTGAATCACCCTGTACTTTGCTAACCTGTTGATTTTGTGCCGATTGCTTTGATTTTTCTATCAATATATTGATGTAAGATTTTCCTATTCTTCACATTTTCAGATGAGTAAATGAGATGCCAAAACGTTTGTCCACAGCCCACACTACACTGATACAGTTGCACAATGCTACACTAACTTTTAAGCAGAAACTACTGGAAGTTACGTCTCTATCGAATGTCATTCAATTTCCTCTCTTTAACTGTAACTGGAAAGCAATCTTACATGTGTACCAGCAATCACAACATAGGCTACCAGGTGTATTGGAGGTTATGTAAGTTCCTTCATGAACCTGGAATATTTCTTTTTCATTCACATTGCCCTTCCTGGTTCAAATAAAAGTCAACTGCTTTCATATGACAGCCAAAACCAACACATTTATTTAACTAATGCTAGTTCTCTGCTACGATATCGTCGAATGTGAATGCACTGACTGACTATATTTTCTCAGGCAATGGATTGTCAATACCTCTGCTGAATGTGTGGTTGCTTTCTCCGCCACTGTCTTGTAAATTCTCTAGTAACAGCTGCTACTTTGGCTGGATATAGTGTTTTCGATAAATGTGTCAATACGTGTTAACCGCGACAGAACAAGTTAAGTCTTCCTGTAGGCAGATGGTCCAACAATCAAAGCATGTATATCATGAGGAACCAGCGAACCATTTATCTCCTCCCAATGTCTGGCATCATTCCAGGACCAATCAGCTACTAGAAGGTACGTTTGTTGGGTGTGTTTCGTCCACTCGGTCCTGGCGACTACTATGCATTTGCAATGGTATTCAAAGAGGTTTATAGAAAACACATATTAACATTTTTTAGTTATTTATAGTTTCTTACATATAGCAGGACGTATGAAGGTAAGCAAGACCACAGTTTTGGGCCTAAATCTGGCAAATATGCATCATAGCTTTCCACTTGCACCAATGCTCCAGGACGTATGAAGGTAAGCAACACCACAGTTTTGGGCCTACATCTGTCAAATATGCATCATAGCTTTCCACGTGCACCAATGCTCCACTAGAATCGTAACGTTAAGCGAAGATTTCTTCTAATGGGTGAAGAGATATTGACGTCATCTCCGACAATTCTCTCTCTTTCTCTTTCAGAATTGATAGTCAAGTTTGCAAGCGTTGTTGACAGACTAGAGCGTGAAGGATGACATAACAGGAAGACAATAGATTTTTAAAAGTGTGTTTCCGTAGATGAGTGCGTTCTCTCATAGTAAACAGTGTGCCTGCTCTTAGGGAATCCCTGTTGTGATAATCACCCAGTTTGACTGACGGTGGCTGAGCGTTTCCACGGAATAAATATCAGTGACCGAGAGATAATATTCCATCATTGTCACTACATCGAGCATTCTCTAATACTACCATGAGGATGTCAAATCAAACACCTTTCAGCCGTCTAGCTTCCAAACTCATTTAATTTGGTTACAAGTTTCGTCGATTTACTACATCTTCAGGTTCCTGACCGACGTGCAGGATCCAGCAATACTGGTTTTGCTGGCCAGTGTTTTGACCAAAACCGAGGTGGAATCTTCCTACTCGCCATTCAGGAGCGTTAAAATGGCGTAGTAAATCACCGAAACTGGTAATCATATAAATTAAGTTTGCAAACTGGACAGCTATAATGTGTTTGGTTCGATATCCTGTATCGAGCAGTCGATTCCCGCAACCATCTCTGGAAAGATGGACATACAGAGAATACTACCATCGGTTGAAACTCACTATTCGACGTTAAACAGTATTATCTGCACGTCAAGTGGCAGCTGCTGTGAGGAATTTGCCAGGCCACTAAAGGAAGAGAAGAATTCCTTACTTTTTTCCAAATACATTCTTATTCATTAGTGTTAATACTTACATGACAGCTGTCTCGCTACACATATTGATTATGCATTGAGATCCCACATGACTAGGTGAGTGATTTCTCAAGAGCTGCTAATTCAAATAAGCTTTTTAGCGGATGTGTACGCAACTTCTTTAAAAATAGTTGTCATTGTAAAGGAATATACACATATACGTCACTGTCGCTTGAGCAAAAAAAAAAAACAAAAAAAAAAACCTTAACGCTAAATTAAAAATCACAGAATGACAGCACCTGTTGTTAACCTGTGTATAGGTATTCTCGCTCTCAGACCACAGGCATTGGCTTCCTCTTTAAAGAAGATAGTGACTTCTCAACGTTCGCTTATTCAAGAAACCCGAATTTGACGCCACCTCTCGTTGATTGTGATTTAATTTACTTATACTAAACATGGAAAGTAATTTCGGTTTGTGAACTATTCTTACGTTAAAATGAACAGCAGTGGTGGAAACTTTAAAAGAAACTGGGGCCTTTTTCATTAAATGACTGACATAATTCTGCACTTTTACGAAACTTAATGCAATTTTCTCTAAAAAGTAGCAGCGGCCCACAGTTTTGCTTTGGAGAGCAAATGTCTTGATAAAATTTGTGTCTGACCGTGTATTTAAATCTTTCCTTGAGGAAAATAGTACTAATATGCAGGTACTATTGCGTTTCACGAACAAACAAACAAAAATTCACTACTGGCCATTAAAATTGCTACACTACGAAAATGACGAGCTACAGACGCGAAATTTAACCGACGGGAAGACGATGCTGTGATATGCAAACGATTAGCTTCTCAGATCATTCACACAAGGTTGGAGACGGTGGCGACACCTACAACGTGCTGACACGAGGAAAGTTTCAACCGATTTCTCATACACAAACAGCAGTTATCCGGCGTTGGCTGGTGAAACATTGTTGTGATGCCTCGTGTAAGGAGGAGAAACGCGTATCATCACGTTTCCTACTTCGATAAAGGTCGGATTATAGCCTATCGCGATTGCGGTTTATCGTATTGCGGCATTGCTACTCGCGTTGGTCGGGATCCAATGGCTGTTAGCAGAATATGGAATCGGTGGGTTCAGGAGGGTAATACGGAACGCCGTGCTGGATCCCAACGGCCTCGTATCACTAGCAGGCGAGATGATAGGCATCTTATCCGCATGGCTGTAACGGATCGTGCAGCCACGTCTCGATCCCTGAGTCAACAGATGGGGACGTTTGCAAGACAACAACGGTCTGTACGAGCAGTTCGAAGACGTTTGCAGCAGCATGGACTATCAGCTCGGAGGCCATGGCTGCGGCTACCCTTTACGCTGCATCATAGACAGGAGCGCCTGCGATGGTGTACTTAACGACGAACCAGGGTGCACGAATGGCAAAGCGTCATTTTTTCGGATGAATCCAGGTTCTGTTTACAGCATCTTGATGGTCGCGTCCGTGTTTGGCGACATCGCTGTGAACGCACTTTGGAAGCGTGTATTCGTCATCATCATACTGGCGTATCACCCGGCGTGATGGTATGGGGCGTCATTGTTTATACGTCTCGGTCACCTCTTGTTCGCATTAACGGCACTTTTAACAGTGGATGTTACGTTTCAGATGTGTTACGACCCGTGGCTCTACCCTTCATTCGTACCCTGCGAAATCCTACATTTCAGCAGGATAATGCACGACCGCATGTGTATGGGCCTTCCTGGAATCAGAAAATGTCCGACTGCTACCCTGGCCAGCACATTCTCACCAATTACAAACGTCTCGTCCATGGTGTCCGAGCAACTGGCTCGTCACAATACGCCAGTCAGTACTGTTGATGAGATGTGGTATCGTGTTGAAGCTGCATGGGCAGCTGTACATGTACACGCCATCCAAGCTCTGTTTGACTGAGTCCCCAGGCTTATCAAGGCCGTTATTACGGCCATAGGCGGTTGTTCTGGGTAATGATTTCTCAGGATCTATGCACCCAAATTGTGTGAAAATGTAATCAAATGTCAGTTCTAGTACAATATATTTGTCCAATGAATATCCGTTATCATCTGCATTTCTTCTTGGTGTAGCAATTTTAATGGCCAATAGTGAACAGCGCATGAAACGGCGCACGCAATCTATAATAACCAAAATAAATGCTTCCGTATTTAAGCAAACACACAAACTTATGAATCTGTAGGGGAAGTTCATGTTTATAAATTGAATATGATTAAACTTTAACAGTATCTTTTAAGGACATAATGGGCAACTTGCACTGCTCCACACTGCAAACAGTTGATGGCTAATATTCGAACAAAAGATCCTCTACATGAAACTCGCGGTATTGAAATGTACGCACTTGATTTTCTTTTTACGAATACGTAATAGTCCAAGAATGGTTTAAGACCATTTCATTAAATCCGCAAAACCGTTTGCTGAAGACGAATCAAGCAAAACGAGAGAGACAAGCACAATTGTAAAAACAAAAAAAAAAAACAAAAAAAAAACTAGTATGTTCACGGTTCTCACAGACTAGTTCCGTTGCACAGTTTTGTTTATTTGCTCACAAAGTTCTCTTATCACAGCTTTCTCTGGAAATCTTTAATGGCACAGACTTTGGCATTCGTTTTGTTACTCATTTGCAATTACATACTACATCATGAAACAAATACGCTAATACTGAAGCTTTGTGTTTCATCTATCGTCTAAACTAGCTTGTTTGTTCGGTGTGTGGGGACTCGTATGATATGACGTAACTTAGCAATACTTGTTTAATACTTACATTGCAATATAACTGCATATGAACATTAATTATAACATTTGTTTTCAATTTCTTTTAATATTTGAAATGCGAACTGTGTTTGGCCGTAACACGTGCATGTGTTTCGTTCGTATATGGCACCGAATTTATTTCTTTAATCCAAGGAAAACCCAAGGCAAGGTCCATTCCAAATCTTGTACCATACGGACACGAAAGTACCGAAAAAATAGCTCTAGCATGCAAAATTAATGTCCGAGGACGTCAGTAAGTGTCAAAATAAGCACAAAGCGTAATTACAAGGTAGGTAACCCGAGCCTCTTGCCTGCTGGCTAATGCATTGACACAGGGCATCGTCCTACTGAGAATCCGTAGTTTAGTATTAATGTACTTGATTATTATCATGGGCTTGTGGGGCAGGATCTTCTGACGTCAACGGTGCAAAGTTATTTATAACTAATCACATACTTTGGAGCCAAAAGTATAAATGGATAATACCAACACTAACACACATCTACGAATTCTGTCTAGAAAACAACACCACTATTTACAATTCATTACGTGAGATGCCTTTATAAGACAGGTTTCGGCTTTACAAGTAAAACGGAGATTTGGATTAGTAATTATTTGTGTCCTTTAAATGTATTTCGGCTTCTCTTTACAATATCCACACAAGTGCTTTGAGACTTTTCTTCTCACTTCCATCTGTACTATGTACATGAAAAGAGAAATGACATATTGAGCATGCCTTGCTCGTACTGTGGCATCAAGGAGTCAGGCCTGCAAAATGAGTGGTCTGCCAAGCGAGTGGATTCATTTTTTATTTATCAAGTAACATGAACTCTAGTACTCACAATTAAGTTAAAAGTTATTCTCCTGCTTGGATATTACGCAACGGAAACGCACATCTGACTATTAGTAATTTACACAACTCTGACTGTTCACTACGCACTGGCAATACCACATTTTCGTTCTTATTCAACGGCTTTGATCAACACGTGCCCATCGCACTGCATATGAATGGCGCACACACTGTAAATTCTGGGTATCATGACAACACACTATTCGAAGGAAAAGGCCACCAATCTTTTTCTTTTCACTATCTTATTTATTCCGATAAATTCAATAACCTCAACACAAAAATTATATAACCTACAACAATAACACATGAGAAATTCCGTCCAGTGGGCATGGCTTTAGATTGGTGATTCTCTGTCTTACGGTCTCGTAATTATTTAACGCTACAGTGCACTTTCTGGATAGGATGGTGGATCTTTTGCTATATCTCACACTTCGACTCTCACAACCTTCATCACGAAACTTTCCTCCAGACCTCTGAAACTACCTTGCTACTCTTCCATGCAAACCACACATACTTAAATTACATGACATACACCACACTGCAACATGGAATACAATACAAGGAAAAGTCACAACATTATCACTTTCAGCTTTCCCACTTCAATTAATATTTATCCCAGTTTCACACGACACAGCCCCACTTCGTAATTCAACTTTCCTACTATCAACTCTGGAGGATATATGCACGTCTTCCTGTGCAATGCAAGCCAAGTGGCGTTGCTGGATGGACGGCTGACTCATCTTGCTTCTCTCTCAGAGTATTATAGTTTGAATCAAGCGTCACACGGAAACATAACACGCAAAGTAATATTAAGAACATATTCATCACACACGCGAGTCCTCAACTGATACCATGAACGAGTACTTCTCTTTATCCTTTGTCTCATACACAGATTGAGATTCCCACAGTACTCACCCATGTGGAAGTACTCGTCTCTAATTTCAAGTCCTGCACACGCCATTTCTTAAATATTTCAAACTTATAGTATACATGCTAGTAATTCAGCTTAACTTAAGCAGTCGGAAGTATTTCAACTTATTGCTACACGTGGTTTCATTGTGACCATTGGTCACTTCCGAAGATTACAACGATCCCCTTAATATTACCTGCCTGACATTTAATTCTCCCCACAAAAGTTCCTGAGATAGATAAATTATTGTTCTAAACTACTCTTAAGTATTTCACATGCATACCACGTCTCCACTCTTTTGTCTTTATGGAGCACACCTAAGACAGGTCTTACCAACACTAGATCCAGCGGCAGAGTGCTTAAACACGGCTGTTCTTCAGGTCCTCTCGCACCTCTGCCGAAGTGGGGGAGCACCTTGCTACCGTATTGGTCAACCACATTTCAGGCGCTCAAAGCTCCGGTAAATTTCATCTCTTTGGTTCCACCAAAGGTGGCCAAAGGATCGTCTCAAAGATGATCATATATTCACATTCACTATCTGCGGTTAGCAGACGACCATACATTCATTCATTTCACAGATCTCACCAGACTGGATGTAGGGATTTATTTTGTGGGAGTGCACATGTGATCAATTAAATAAATAAATTGTCATTCTTTCCCACACTGGCATCCGGCTTCGCTGTATTAATTGAAATTGAGTTATTATTGGAAAAAATATGTTGTACTGACAAGAATAAGGAAGAATGTTGTACCTATTTTCAATGTCAGGCGGTACTGTACCCTTTCAATATTTACACATATATACAATAAAAATGTATTTATGAAATAAATTTAGTGAGGATTTTATCTGGGTGTTTCACAGTTTTGGGTAAACCAGTGTACTTCAGCTGCCACTTCTTGTTCTTTTTCGGCAAGGAGAGTTTAAAATAAGCAATTAGGAATACAGTGTCCCCAATTCAGTAACTCTGTACGTCACTCAAAGTTTTGCCGTATTTATACTTTTTATGTTACGTTTGGTGAGCCAACAAAGCTTCAGCACATTTTAATTTTTCCTCCCGTGTAATTTCTGTTCTAAGCATTCGTGGAAGGGGTTTAATCCATTCATTACTTTCGTATGTGTTTAGTTCTGTAGGTATTCTATATATTCTTGATTCCTCAAACAGCAAAACCTTCCAGATGGAATTTTGCAAACCTGTTAAAGATAGTTATTGCACACCATAAAATTTCTGTATTTGTTCCAGGTTTTTTGGCCTTGTTCTAACAGATATTATAATCTTACTAATCGCTCGTGCATGCAGTACTAAGCGTAATATACCTCTTAACTTGGCTGCAGGTAATATAAGACTACTATATAGATGATAAGGATGTTTCTGCTATTCCCAATGTAGAATTTCCCTGCTTTCTTTGTTTACGATTTCTCTCTTGGTACAGGAAATTGAGTAGCTTGTCTGACAATGCATTTCGTGAGGTTTAACTTGCATGTGATGTATGTATCCTTTTACTATACCTGGTATTTCTTCAAAGACTTGTGGATATCTATACAAGAGATTGCATTGCTCATTTCTCTGCTGCTCACTTAAGCAATCCGAATCTAAAATTCTGCCTGGCAATATTGTCTCAAGATTTACTTATTGTTTCCAACATTAACGTAAATGTTACATTATCAATAGAAAATCAGTTATCATCCGTCAGTGGAGTCTCAATACCTACGAATTTGACTTTCACTCACTAACAGAATTTGCAATGGCGAGCTTTTATTTTGAAGAAATCCAGAAATTTTTCATCAACTGTAATTTACCAGTTTTCTGCCCAGAAGTCAATTTTTGAGTCCTTCTCTTGCAGGAATCCTACAACTATAATACAGTCGGCTTGTAGTAATTTTTCCTCCTATCTACGTAATTCTGTAGCTCTCAATTCGTTCGAGAAATCAATCATTCATGATAGGAAACACAGTCATAGGTCAGTCACTCAAAATGATTCAGAAATTTTACTTGTTAGACTGAAATCAGGCGATGATTCTTCTTCTCTGCAGGCTCGTGCTTTGCGGCAGTCTGCTAATCTGTACAAATAAAATGCCTCGTAATTTTAGGAGCGTTGTATAATCAGTCGGGAAAACCCAGATCAAGCGGATATTTGGCTTTGATGAAGTTTAACCTTCTGAAGAAGTAATGGAGCTCTTGGATTATTAAATGCAGGTTCGTATCCAGTCTTTCGGACGTCCCTTCTGATTAACAACTACGCAATATATCGATAAATATCATTAATTCTCAAATTTCTAATACACACCTTTTATTTGAAGGAGCCATCTATATATATTTCCTTTTAATCATACAGTTCGTATCAGTTATCTTCTGTGATAAATCTCAATAATCAGATTACAGTTCTTCCAAACCAAGCTCAGGCTAATCCGCACGAAGACAATCTCGGAAGCCCCTTTCTAACAACCACCAGAGAGAGTACTACAAAGAATACTTATGCGCTCATGGCATAGCTATTGTATGAAACTATTTTGCGCATGGATTCTGCGAGTATGAAGATATAAAATTTGTAAACGTCATTAAAGGGTAGAATTGTATCAGAATAATTCATCGAATATAAAGAGATATTACAATTGCCCCTCGCAGCGAGCAAAGTTAATGATAATACACTTTGCGAGCTAACAGAAAAAATTTGTTGGGTTGTTTATTCAAAAGAGGAATATTTTGAATTAGTAGAATTTTACTATAGAGTGTATGAGTAACATATTAAGACAATAAGTTACGAGAATACGTAAGCTGTAGCTTTTACATGTACTGGGGTATACCCGCATCCCGAGTACATAACCAGGGAAGATGTAGATAGGTGTAATTACGAAAAAGGTCTACCCATTTGGGAACTGGCCTTCACAGGGAAACCCTGGAAAACCCGGAAGAATAGACCCCAGCTCAGGTATTAAAGAAGATAGGAAAGCCTAAATCCAGTAATTTTGAAATATATAGAAGCTCCATAGATTAGATCAAAGCAAAAGTGCCTCATAGCCAAAAAAAAATTTTAGAATATTGCTCAAAAAAATTTTCAAATTTTCAAAATTCTTCTTTCGACGATGTAGCCGGCGATCTCGTTGTGAAGTCGATGGAACAGGAACACTGGGTACGGACAGCGGGTAGGCGACGTACAGCGTTTGGTGGAGGCGGCACGGAGGACAGGCGATGGCTTATGGTACAGGATAGAAGCTGGTAATGTGCCGTAGAAACAGGAAGATGATCTCAGGAACAGATGGTCAGGGACGTGAACATGAAACAGGTTTAAAGTGGAATAAGAAAAGGTTCTGACTGAATAAATCCCTGGAAGACAGTGGATTAAGGCAACGAAGTCCATATTTCATCGTTGAACTCAAAATCGGAGTGGATTCTTATATTCTTCCATCTGTACTAGACTGGAACATCCATCAGTCCTGACAATCGCAAATTTTTTTGTAGTCCTCAATACCAAAGTTGTTTTGCATTACAACTGCTGATTGTCCAAAACATTGCCAAATAGACTGTGGGCATTTAAATTTTGTTGTAGCTCATATCGAATGTATTCCTCTCAAAAACATTTTTTAATCTAATCGTTTTGTTTTAGTGCAGGTGGAAGTAGAGCATTGAATCTGTCCGAGGTTTGCTTTCAATTACGAAATTATGGATAAAATTTAAGTTTACACCTGATGAAAAATTTTAAACATAGGCGTATGACACTGACTCCACAAAAGGAATAATTTGAAAAATTTTCATTATTCTTATAATTAATTGATTTATAGATCCACTTGCAAATAAATATCATTAATGTTGACGTATGTTCATTTAACAAATCATCCACTCGCAGAATCTTCTTCATCCTCTCATGAACATTTATGGAAATATATTTCAACAATTATGTCCATAATATGAAACACACAAACTGCTATTCTTAAAATGTTATTTAAAATTCTTAAATTAATTCTCCTGGTAAAGAAGGCATAATGAAAAATCTAAAAATTATAATAATATTCTCTTGCGCAACCAGAGAGTTTCTTCAATTGTTTGCAACAGTGACATTATCGACTGTTGCTTCATTTCACAGTTCATTTGTTATCTTGCGCGAACAGCGCACATCATACACACAGCGTATTTACCTACATATCCCACACTGTTCAAGTTTCGCACGTAATTCTCACATAAGTGCCGTGTCTTGAGGAAATGTAGATGCACTTTCATAGTATATCACTGTGGCTTCTGCTCATAGTCCACACTTACAAACACTAGTAATTAACAAATTCTTCTACCTATCTTAAAATGTTTGTGCTAAACTATCACAGCAGTAATCTCACTGTCTCTTAACCTATCACAGGAGCAATCTCACTGTCTCTTACCCTCTAGACAACATAAACTTCTTGATATTTATACACACATTCGACTCATAGTCAAATTCCACTCTAAATTCTTCTCCATATTTGGTAACACAGATCTACGATCCTTCAAAAATTTTCTTAACATCATTATGCGGGAATAATCCCTTTATTCTTTTCGATTCGGGATATGCCAACAAGTATGATCCAGGATTTGGTATATTTACAATAACAAATGGTCCGGTATAAATAAGATTCCATTTCTTTACGTTCTTCATCAGTTTCGAGGAATGGATGTGTCGCCTCAATAAAACCTTTTCTCCAAGATGAAACATCTGAATCCGGTGAATCCGTTTATCATATGTCAATTTCCATTGTATTGCCTTTTTAGTTAAATTGACAAGTGCGAGTCGAATCTTTTCCTCCAATTTTAAATTCTGGTCTTCATACTTTTCTTCCGTTGCCTCCAGGCTTTGGAACGACTAAGAGCGGAGAACAATATGAACTGGTTGATGGCTCAATCAAGTTCCAATCTAACATTCTATTTATCTCCCTTTGAACAGATTGTTTTAAACGCCAGGGCATCGGATAGTGCGTGTAACAGTAAGTCTGATGTGGCTTCACTTGTAGGTGACAAATATACCCTTTAATAATTCCTGGTTTCTCATC
The DNA here is from genome assembly GCF_023864275.1 of Schistocerca cancellata. Lineage (NCBI taxonomy): Eukaryota > Metazoa > Arthropoda > Insecta > Orthoptera > Acrididae > Schistocerca > Schistocerca cancellata. The sequence goes on along the minus strand of NC_064631.1, from coordinate 389,712,166 downwards.
AAAAATCTCTTCATATGCTTCTAACAAATAATGAAGCTGCTGCCTTTGTTCTCCGGTAAGCTGATTTGATTCACTAGCTTTTATCATTGTTGTTTGGTTAAAGTCCTCCTGTTGTATCAAATCCTTTGAAAGCTCCTTCCAACGACCGTTTGTAGTGTCAATTAATTGAATTATGGCACCGCGACAATATTTCTCATGCACCGTTTCCTTTCTATTTAAATCCAGTGCTATCTCTTCTCCATTTAATCTAAATTTAACTATTCCTTCCAAAAAATCAATCTGACAATCGTACTCCTGCATACTCCCAATACCAAGAATACAGTCCACTAAAAACTTCTCCACTACAAGGAACGTGCATTTTATTGCTACATTTCCCATTTTCATCTCTAATTGTGTTTGTATTTTGACATTGGGAGAGCGTGCTCCAACAGCTCCGATGATTTTGCATTTCTGTACTGGCAAAATTGGTACCTTCTTCTTCCTAATAATTCTCCGAAAAAGAGCGCCTGAGATGACATTGGCGGAAGCGGCGGTGTCTAATATCACATTCGTTGGAACTTCCTCTATTTCAACAAATACTTCCGATACCGGAACACTCGATCTGTCATTATGACACATTATTAAATCCTTTGTTAACTCTTCAGTCAACAGCTCACCATCATTATATCTTAACAATTGTAATCTTACTGTTTCGCCCCTAACAGATCCCCTGACCACTCCTCCGGGGCACGATGCGGTCATGTTTAGTTTGACTGATTGTTGGTCCGATTGGTATTTGTCTCTTCAGCTATTTCAGTGATTATCGGTTGTTGTGGTGAATTCTGTCTATGTTGTCTTGCTTGATTCGTGTAATTATTGTTGTTGTTCTGCTGGTGTTGGTAGAACTGTCCTGTGTTGCCATACATTGGATTATATCGATTAAAATTCCTACTGTTCCTAAAATAGCCCCTCGCTGCACCATTACTAAAGTTTCCATTATGGTAATAATTATTGTTTGCATTTTGTCCATTTCTAAGTCTCCTCGGTGAGTGTAGTTGGTTATGATTATTGTTACTGCTACCATTACTGTCATTCCCATTCGAGTTGCAGCTCGGATTCGCTTCTATTACTCTTCTTTGATATGACATTTCTCTTGTCCTTTTATTGTCCTCCTCAATTATATCAATACGATCAAGCGTAGTCATAAATGAGTCTATATCCTTATCATTTATATATAATCGCTGATTCCTTATACTGGTGGGTAGTCTGGACTTGAGTATCCTAAGTATATCCGGCAAAGGAATCGGTACATCCCAATACAAAGATTTATTAATGTATTTCTCAAAATATCTCTTTAGAGATCTTCTAGAAAATGAGAAAGGCTCAGGATATAATACTTCCTGCCTAAGTCTTTCTTGTATTTCAGCAGACCAATATTTTGCTAGAAAAGCCTGCTCAAATTCTTTGTAACATTTACAAGAAGATGTTTGTTCGGATGCCCACAATGCTCCTGATCCTTGTATATATCCAGATACAAAATTAATCTTTTGCCATTCTGTCCAAGATCGTGGAAATAGACCTCTGAAACTTCGAATAAAGACTACAGGATGAACATTCCTTTTGTCAGGGTTAAAGATTTGAAATTGTCTCTGTTTAATCATCTTTTCCTCAACGGTACTACGATTCCAAAAATCATCCTGTTCGTACTCTTCCCTGTGGCTATCCGTTATATCGAATCTAACTTGTGACGTTCCAGTTCTGTCTACATCGGATCTTGACGTGGACGGAATGTCACGCGCAGATTGAGAGTTTTGTTTCCTACTTCTCGCTGTTTCTAAATCCTGCTGCGAGAGATTTAGTGATCTTTCGATATTTTCTTTCCAACGCGAGAATTCTTCGCCGAGTTGTTCTCGAACTTCTTTTAACCCTTTGTTGAAAAAATTCTCCTCGTAACTCTCTGAAATTGACTGTAAAGCTACTTTCACAGTTTCTTCTATGGTTTCCGAAGGAAAATTTTGCCGCTCCAATGTCATTTCTGAAATCTTTCCCGCAAGTACATTCATTCTATGTTCCACTGCCTCCTGTTTTTCCTTCACTTCGTCAAATTGCTTCTTTAGATTATCTTGGGATTCTATAATTTCTGGTATCATAGCTACGGAACACTGTATGTCCTCTTGAGCTTCTATTACTTGAGGAAACAGTTCTACTTGTTTTTGTATCGTGTCAATTTTGACGGATACATATTCGGTTAGTTCCGCTTTTAATTTACTATTGTTTTCTTGGCATTGTTGGCGGACTTGCTCAATTTGAGCAATAAGATTCTGTTCGGTCCTTTCTGCCTGTTCTTTTATTTCCTGTGTCTGGGTATTTAATCTCTGATCTAATTCGGTAAAGGTTGCTCTTAACTGATTTTGTAATTCTGTTTGATTTTCGGCTAATTGATTTTGGAGTTTATTTTGTATAACGGATAAGTCTCGTTTTACCTCCGCTTGGCCTTCGGCTAATAGAGACAACTGTTGCATAATAACAACTAATGTGTCAACAACAGTCTGATCAGCTGTTGTATGAATGTTTTCTGAACCAGCGGGATTATTTATATTGCTACCGCTAGCCACAACAGTCTCAGAGTTGCTATCCGTGGCCTCTGCTTCTGCGCAAACAGCTGAAGGCTGTTGCACGTCTCGTTGCTGATTCAATGACATTTTAAACGCCGCTCTAGTCAATACCATTAAATAACCGTTAATATCAGGTTCTATTCACTAAATACAGTTTCAAATTTACTGTCGTAGACACAATTAACTTTCAAATTACTTCACAGATGGTATAAAGTTCAATGTCCAGATACGAAAATCACACAATATACAGTTCTACAATCTAACTACTATCTGGAAAAAAGTCCTTTCTAAATTGATTTCAAACTATTTTAACTACAGGATAAAAAAATTAGATTTCTCTGGCCTTGTTCTGTAGTCTCGGTGTTGTCCAATAGTTGAAATCGTTTTTTGGTATCAGCAATCTTTTACTATGGGCACCGAATCTCTCTTCAGATTAGTTACCTCTCGTTCTCGTTGGGTTTCATGAAACAAAAAATACATATATTATATAACAATCCAAGAGAGTCCTGTCACACTGTCGCCACTGTAATTTTTTTTTCTCCTATCTACGTAATTCTGTAGCTCTCAATTCGTTCGAGAAATCAATCATTCATGATAGGAAACACAGTCATAGGTCAGTCACTCAAAATGATTAAGAAATTTTACTTGTTAGACTGAAATCAGGCGATGATTCTTCTTCTCTGCAGGCTCGTGCTTTGCGGCAGTCTGCTAATCTGTACAAATAAAATGCCTCGTAATTTTGGGAGCGTTGTATAATCAGTCGGGAAACCTCAGATCAAGCGGATATTTGGCTTTGATGAAGTTTAACCTTCCGAAGAAGTAATGGAGCTCTTGGATTATTAAATGCAGGTTCGTATCCAGTCTTTCGGAAGTCCCTTCTGATTAACAACTACGCAATATATCGATAAATATCATTAATTCTCAAATTTCTAATACACACCTTTTATTTGAAGGAGCCATCTATATATATTTCCTTTTAATCATACAGTTCGTATCAGTTATCTTCTGTGATAAATCTCAATAATCAGATTACAGTTCTTCCAAACCAAGCTCAGGCTAATCCGCACGAAGACAATCTAGGAAGCCCCTTTCTAACAACCACCAGAGAGAGTACTACAAAGAATACTTATGCGCTCATGGCATAGCTATTGTACGAAACTATTTTGCGCATGGATTCTGCGAGTATGAAGATATAAAATTTGTAAACGTCATTAAAGGGTAGAATTGTATCAGAATAATTCATCGAATGTAGACAGATATTACAGGCTGACAAATTTTCAACCACAAGGAATGTGAAGCAAAATGTTCCATTTCCTGCCAATATTTCGAGCTGAGTCTGACAATTAATATTCTTCCACTTGGTACGTAACGCATCAATAACTATACACGGTGGTCCATTGATAGTGACCGGGCCAAATATCTCACGAAATAAGCATCAAACGAATAAACTACGAAGAACGAAACTCCTCTAACTTGAAGGACGGAAACCAGATGGCGCTATGGCTGGCCCGCTAGATGGCGCTGCAATAGGTCAAACGTATAACAACTGCGTTTTTTAAAAAATAGGAACCCCCATTTTTATTACACATTCGTGTAGTACATAAACAAATATAGATGTTTTAGTCGGACCACTTTTTCGCTTTGTGATAGATGGCGCTGTAATAGTCACAAACTTATAAGTACGTGGTACCACGTAATATTCCGCCAGTGCGGACGATATTTGCTTCGTGATAAAAAGGACTGTTTACCAATTCCGGAAAAGGTCGATATCGTGTTGATGAATGGCTATTGTGATCAAAATGCCCAAGGGGCATGTGCTATGTATGCTGCTCGGTATCCTGGACGACATCATCCAAATGTTGGGACCGTTCACCGGATAGTTACGTTATTTAAGGATTCAGTAAGCGTTCAGCCACATGTGAAACCTCAACCACGACCTGCAACAAATGATGATGCCCAAGTAGGTGTTTTTGCTAGTGTCGCGGCTAAGCCGCACATCAGTAGCAGAAAAATTGCGCGAGAATCGGGAATCTCAAAAACGTCGGTGTTGAGAAGGCTACATCAACAACGAAAGCACCCGTACCATATTTCAATGTACCAGGAATTCAATGGCGACGACTCTGAGCGTCGTGTACAGTTCTGCCACTGGGCACAAGAGAAATTACGGGACGATGACAGATTTTTTTCACGCGTTATATTCAGCGACGAAGCGTCATTCACCAACAGCGTTAACGTAAATCGGCACAATATGCACTAATGGGAAACGGAAAATCCACGATGGTTGCGACAAGTGGAACATCAGCGACCTTGGTGGGTAATGTATGGTGCAGCATTATGGGAGGAAGGATAATTGGCCCCCATTTTATCGATGGCAATCTAAAAGGTGCAAAGTATGCAGATTTCCTACGTAATGTTCTACCAATGTTACTACAAGATGTTTCACTGCATGACAGAATGGCGATATACTTCCAACATGATGGATGTCCTGCACATAGCTCGCGTGCGGTTGAAGCGGTACTGAATAGCGTATTTCATGACAGGTGGATTGGTCGTCGAAGCTCGTTCACCGGATCTGACGTCCCCGGATTTCTTTCTGTGAGGAAAGTTGAAAGATATTTCCTATCGTGATCCATCGACAACACCTGACAACATGCGTCAGTCAATGCATGTGCGAACATTACGGAAGGCAAACTACTCGCTGTTGAGAGGAATGTCGTTACACGTATTGCCAAATCCATTGAGGTTGACGGACATCATTTTGAGCATTTATTGCATTAATGTGGTATTTACAGGTAATCACGCTGTAACAGCATGCGTTCTCAGAAATGATAATTTCACAAAGATACATGTATCGCATTGGAACAACCGAAATAAAATGTTCCAGCGTACCTATGTTCTGCATTTTAATTTAAAAAACCTACCTGTTCCCAATTGTTCGTCTAAATTTGTGAGCCATATGTCTGTGACTATTACAGCGCCATCTATAACAAAGTGACAAAAGTAGTCCAACTAAAACATTCATGTTTCCTTACGTACTACACGAATTTGTAATAAAAATGGTGGTTCCTACTTTAAAAAACGCAGTTGATATCCGTTTGACCTATCGTAGCGCCATCTAGCGGGCCTATCATAGCGCCATCTGGTTTCCCCCTTAAGGCTAGACAAGTTTCGTTCATTGTAGTTTTTTCGTTTGACGCTTATTTCGTGAGATTTTTGGCCCTGTTACGATCAATGGACCAACCTGTATAGTTCTGGACTGGTAATGTGGCAGATATATCGTCCTCACATACTTTTTTAAACAAATTGTAGAAAATACCGGTCGCCGATGCATTGGTGTCGGTTATTAGCACTGAAGATACTTTACCTACTTCACCTTCAAATGCAGCTTGTACCACTGTATTGTTTCCCTCTCTTCGGGAATTTTTCTCAGAGAACAATTCATCAAGTATATCAATACCGTTATTGTAGCGGATCAGATTGATCTGTTTTCCGTATTGATCCCTACAGTATTCGCGACCAATATCCGAGGGCTCGATGTGATCGAAATTATTCTGTTGCCAGGCTGTTTCAAGGTTGATTACTTTCAATCACTTCAGTTAGCCACAATGGTTAATTTTCTACCCACCACTTCACAGTATTATTATTGTTATTCTGAAAATTTTGGTTTAGGTTGATATTCTGCGTCGAATGCGGTTGCTCAATGTTTTGTAGTGCAATATTCGATTGCCAATTCGCTTGTCCGTCGTTTGACCATGTTTGTGGTTGTCGTTCCGAAGTACTACCAGTTGTTACCTTCCTGTGCATGGTTCTATATATAACACTGCTGGCGTACATTCAGTTATTTCCATTCCAATTTCCGTTACCGTTATTGTTTCGGTTTCGGTTCTGGTCCCCGTCATCACTGTCATTATGGGACACATTGTCCTTACTATTCGCATGCCCGCTGTCTTTAGTCTACGGCTTTGTGTCCTCATGTGACAAGTCTGTCAAGTCAACAAGAGGTATGACCTGCTCAATATCATTTTCAGGAGCATGCGATTGATTTTCTTTTAAATATAAAGGTAATTTTGTCTTTAATATTCGAGGAACATCTTTTACTGAAATGGGGTCATCCCAGCATCTTGTCTTATTAATATATTTCTCAAAGCACTTGCGTGGAGTACCTTGTTTACTGTTGTAAGGTTTAAGTGAGTATACTTTTCTTCCTCTGTCTTGGGGGTCTGGAACTATATGTTTTGCATTTCTATATACATTAAGATGCCAACAGCGCATCTTCGCCTTGTACATGGGAGACAACAATTTGTATTATATGGAGCTTCAGCCTTCGATCGCTATTCTTTATTTTCAATTACCGGTTTCGGGCTAGCTGCCCATCTTCAGATCATATGTTGTAGTTACAGAGTAACTTGTCCGTACAGAACACACAGTTCACTGTAAATTTCAATTGAAATTTACTTTACTTATGACAGTGAACTGTGTGTTCTGTACGGACAAGTTACTCTGTAAGTACAACATATGATCTGAAGATGGGCAGCTAGCCCAAAACCGGTAATTGAAAATAAAGAATAGCGATCGAAGACTGAAGCTCCATATTTTACTTAATGAACGATCGCGGAATTCCCAGTGAGACAACTATGTCTAGTTTTGATAAACAATTTGTATTCTTTGATGGTCTGTGCAGGATCTGGTCAGTATCCCTCTGAAACTCTTTATGAAAACAACGGGGTACCCTATTTGTTGCCTGGCATGTACGTTTCAAATTGACGATGCTTGAGCATACTCTTTTGTAACAAGAAGTTCGTCAAAGCATTTGCCACCCGCGTGTCGCACGACGACTTACCCTCGTTCGGGCAAGTGTTGTATGGAGTGTCTCTGTACAACATTTCAGATTTAATAATTACCAACAAAGCTAAACAATCTACCCATGCTTATCCATTACGCAAATCGACTAATAAATTCCGCCATCTTTTGGTGCGTTATTTCATACGTTAATAACTAAAACTTATACAATATAGTTTTATAAATTTACACAGGAAGGTAGTTCAGGCCCATTTAAAAGCTAACACGAAGTAGAAGATTTGACCTTAAACTGTTTTTCCGTACCTTATCGTTGCAATTTCTTACCGCATTACTGCGTTAGCTATTTTACTTTTCTTGGTTCCCTCTCTTGATGTTTCTCAATTGCAGACATTAGTTATGTGATTCATACGTGAAACAGAAAATACTTATAAATACCAACATGAAATTGCAACAATAATATACTCAATATAATTTCATTTATTATGTATTCTTTCGCATTTCTGTCACGTTCGCCAATTTAACGTTTTTTTATGTATTTTAATTTCAATCAATATTGGAGGAAATTACGTGTTGTGAACTTTTTATATTAAAATGAAAAGCAATGGCGGCCACTTTAAAAGAAACTGGGGGCTCATTCATTGACTGACTGACTTAATTTTGAACTTTTACGAAAGTTTGTGGAATTTCTTCTGAAAGCAGCAACGGCCCAAAGTTATGGCTTGGAGAACAACTTTCGTAACATTAAATGATTGCTGTCTTTGCCGTATTTCACAATTAAAGGACTACGGCGCATAAAATGGCACACACAAATAATAATAACCAAAATAAATGCTTCCGTATATAAGAAAACACACAACATTGTGAATCTACAAGGGAAAGACAAGTTTATAAATGCAAGATGATTAAAGTTAAACTGCGTATTTCAGAGAAATAAAAGTCAACTTACATTATTCCACACAGCAAGCATTTCATGCCTAATATTTAAAACGGAAGTAACTCAACACAAACCGCGCTATATTCAAATGCACGCACTTTATGTCTGGTTACTAATAACAGTTCCAGTTGCAAATAATTAAGTAACAGTCCAAGAAGGATCTCATATGACTATTTCATCAAATCCGCAGAATTCATTACGTAAGACGAATCACGCCGACCTAAAAAAGAAGCATAATGGCAAGAGAGTAAAACACAAAAAAGAGCAAAAGAGAGCGGTGCCCTTATTTCACCGCTATTTATACTAATTCCGCATTATTATCTTTGTATAGTTATCGATATATTATGCAGAAGTGCCTGGCATAGCTATATTACTTTGGAAAAAATTTCATGTAAAAATTTGTGACGTTGTAACAACGTACAGATACAGTTGCATATTGGTACACTACCTTTTAAGCAGAACTACTGTAAGTATTGTCTATATGGACTGTCATTCAGTTTTCTCGTTTTACCTGTCGTCGTAACTATCGTCTGCTTCACATCTGCTGTGCAGCGGGCTACGTTAATTTAAGTATTAACTGTATTTTTCTTACTTGTCACTTCTTATTCCGTGTGGTTTTGCTTTTAGGAAGCTTTAATTTTCCAGTACCAGTAATAGTGTTTCATAGATTTCGTGTTTTAGTTTTGAGTACAGTCAGAGAGAGTTCCTTTAGTCAGCTGTAGTGCCAGTAGTGATAGTGTTGGTTTTGAACACAGTCCAGAGACAGGTAGTGCTTATTCTCATTGTTTTCAACAAGAAGTGTCTAGTAACCAATGTTTAGTCAGGTATCAGCCGCCTTTAGTGAATTAGCAGTCTAGTTAAAAGTTGATTAACTCTCTAAGGTAAATTGATTTCTTAGGATGGATAGGATGTGAGACCGGTGTGTACAGACGCAGGAGGAGCTGGCCACTGTTCACGAACAGCTGAACGTACTGATCGCCCCGGTCAGCCGTCTTCAGGCTGCTGCCTCGGAGTGTAGCGGCAGTGGGGAGTCCGGTGCGTCGCATGGTAAACCCCAGGTGTTACTTGCTTCACCCACTGTCTCTGCTTTCGAGACATCTTCGCTGGTACCGGGAGCGGTTGGGCCACCCTCTCCCCAAGGGGAGTGGCGGGTTCAGCGGCGTTCGCGGCGCACAAGGCGGAGGATCAAAGTAAAGGCTGGCCGTGTGGCATTGCCCGCTCTGGTTGTGAGTGGACATGTGGCCGCTCCTTCAGCGAGGTCCGAGCAGGCACACGGGTGGAGGGGTTTATTAGTGATTGGGAGCTCCAACGTTATGCGGGTGATGAAGCCATTTAGGGAGATAGCGGAAAGGTCGGGGAAGAAGGCCAGTGTTCACTCTGTCTGCTTGCCAGGGGGTCTCATCCGGGATGTGGAGGAGGCCATGCCGGAGGCGATAGAGAGCAGTGGGTGCACCCGACTGCAAATTTTTGCTCATGTCGGCACCAATAACTCCTGCCGTCTGGGTTCAGAGATCATCCTCAGTTCCTACAGGCGGCTGGACGAGTTGGTGAAAGCGGAAAGCCTCACTCGCGGGGTGGAATCAGAGCTAATTATTTGTAGTATCGTTCCCAGAACCGATTGCGGTCCTCTGGTTTGGAGCCACGTGGAAGGCTTAAACCAGAGGCTCAGACGATTCTGCGGAGATCTGGGGTGCAAATTTCTCGACCTCTGCTATCGGGTGGAGAAATGTAGGGTCCCCCTGAAAACGTCAGGCGTGCACTACAGGCAGGAATCGGCTACAAGGGTAGTGGAGTACGTGAGGAGTGCAAAACAAAAGAAACGTTCACATGGGTGTTAAATCTTATGGGATTTAACTGCTAAGGTCATCAGTCCCTAAGCTTATACGCTATTTGACCTAAATTATCCTAATGAGAAACACACACATCCATGCCCGAGGGAGGACTCGAACCTCCGCCGGCACCAGCCGCACAGTTCATGACTGCAGCGCTAAACCCGCGCGGCCATTGGAGTGCACATGTGGGTTTTTTAGGTTAGAGAATTCCCTTCCTAGGCCCGACAAGACGCCTCCTGAGACGCGACAAAGTAGTAGTAGGCAAAACGCAACAGGGAATAGCAATATTAATGTGATAATAGTAAACTGCAGGAGCGTCTATAGCAAGGTCCCAGAACTGCTCTCATTAATAAACGGTCACATTGCCCACATTGTACTAGGGACATAAAGTTGGTGAAACCAGATGTAAACAGTAATGAAATTCTAAACTCAGATTGGAATGTATACCGCAGAGACAGGCTGGACAGTGAAGGGAGAGGCGTGTTTATAGCGATAAAAAGTACATTAGTATCGAAGGAAATTGACGGAGATCCGAAATGTGAAATAAGTTGGGTGAACGTCACGGTTAAAGCAGGCTCAAACATGGCAGTTGGATGTCTCTATAGACCCACTGGCTCAGCAGCTGTTGTGGCAGAGCACCTGAAGGAACAATGGGAAGTATTTCGAGTAGATTTCCCGACCATGTTATAGTGGCAGGGACAAAGAATCCAGTGAAATTTTTTTAAGTGCATTATATGAAAATTACCTTGAGCAGTTAAAGAGAGAACCGACTCGTGGCAATAACATATTAGACCTTCTGTTGACAAACAGACCCGAACTATTTTAAACAGTTAATGCAGAACAGGGAATCAGCGATCATAAATCGATTACTGCATCGATGATTTCAGCCGTAAATAGAAATGTTAAAAAAGGTAGGAAGATTTTTCTGTGTAGCTAAAGTGACAAAAGTCAGATTTCAGAGGACTTGACGGCTTAACACAAAAGTTTTGTCTCAAGTACAGATAGTGTTGAGGATCAGTGGACAAAGTTCAAAACCATCGCACAATACGCATTAGATGAGTATGTGCCAACTGCTGCGGAAGCAAAGGGAACTTCACAGCAAGCATAAACTGAGCCAAAGCGTTGCAGACAAACAAAAAGTACGCGAAGCAATTTGTAGTGTGGGGAGGGCTATGCGAGAGGTGGTTCAAAACAAAATGTCCAGACACTCTGTGACCAAAATGGTACTGAAACAGAGGATGATAGACTAAGCGCCGAAAAACTAAATGTCTTTTTCCAAAGCTGTTTCACAGGGGAAGACTGCACTGTAGTGCCCTCTCTAGATTCTCGCACAGGTGACAAAATGGTAGGAACTGTAATAGACGACAGAGTGATAGAGAAACAATTAAAACCGCTCAAAACAGGATAGAACGCTAGACCTGATGGGATATCAGTTCGATATTACGTGGAGTACGCGAAGGAACTCGCCCCCTTCTTGCAGCCGTGTACCGTAGGTGTCTAGAAGAGCGTAGCGTTCGAAATGATTGGAAAACAGCACAGGTCATCCCCGTTTTCAAGAAGGGACGTCGAACAGATGTACAGAACTATAGACCTATATCTCTAACGTCGATCAGTTGCAGAATTTTGGAACACGTATTGTGTTCGAGAATAATGACTTTTCTGGACACTGGTATCTACTCGGTAGGAACCAGAATAGGTTTCGAAAATGACGATCGTGTGAAACGTAGCTCGCGCTATTCGCCCACGAGACTCAGAGGGCCATAGACACGGGTTCCCAGGTAGATGCCATGTTTCTTGACTTCCGCAAGGCGTTCGTTACAGTTCCCCACAGTCGTTTAATGAACAAAGTAAGAGCATATGGACTATCAGACCAAATGTGTGATTGGATTGAAGAGTTCCTAGATAACAGCACACAACATGTCATTCTCAATGGAGAGGTCTCCCAACGGAAGAGTGATTTCAGGTGTGCCGCAGGGGAGTGTCGTAGGTCCGTTGTTATCCACAATATACATAAATGACCTTGTGGATGACATCGGCAGTACAGTGAGACTTTTTGCGGATGATGGTGCTGTAAATCGAGAGGTTGTAACAATGGAAAATTGTACTGAAATGCAGGAGGATCTGCAACTAATTGACGCACGGTGCAGGGAATGTCTTGAATCTCAATGTAGACAAGTGCAATATGCTCCGGATACATAGAAAGAAAGATCCTTTATCATTTAGCTACAATATAGTAGGTCAGCAACTGGAAGCAGTTAATTGCATAAATTAACTGGGAGTAGGCACTAGGAGTGATTTGAAATGGAATGATCATACAAAGTTGATCGTCGGTAAAGTAGATGCCAGACTGAGATTCATTGGAAGAATCCTAAGGAAATTCATTCCGAAAACAAGGGAAGCCGGTTACAGTACACTTGTTCGCCCACTCCTTGAATATTGCTCACCAGTGTGGTACCTGTATCAGATATGGTTGATAGAAGAGATAGAGAAGATCCAACGTAGAGCGGCGCGCTTCGTAACAGGATCATTTAGTAATCGCTAAAGCGCAACGGAGATGATAGATAAACTCCAGGGGAAGACTTTCCAGGAGAGATGCTCAGTAGCTCGGTATGGGCTTTTGTTGAAGTTTCGAGAACATACCTTCACCGAGGAGTCAAGCAGTATATTGCTCCCTCCTACGTACATCTCGCGAAGAGACTATGAGGATAAAATCAGGGGGATTAGAGCCCACGCAGACGCATACCGACAATCTTTCTTTCCACGAACAATATGATACTGGAGTAGAAGGGAGAACCGATAGAGTTACTCAAAGTACCCTCAGCCACACACTGTCAGGTGGCTTGCGGAGTATGGATGTAGATGTAGATGTAGAACTTAAAAGCCACACTAATTGTGATATTAGCAGTCACAACATATGTTACTAGTGTTTTTGGAGGTAATATCAGTTCCTACAAGTACCTGGTATATATCTTTTACATTCATATCGTTCCTCCTGGTTAAAATGAGGGGACAACTGCTTTCACATGACAGCCAAAACGAAGATATTTACTTAACTGAGTACGGTTTTCTGCTACAATGTCCTCGAATATGAATGCACTGTGACATCACTTTCTCAGGCTGTGGACTGTCACTACCTTTGCTGAATGTCTTGTTGCTTGTTCCACCACTGTCTTGTAAATTTTCCTGTAATAGTCGCTATTTTTGCTGAATGTAGTGTTTTCAATAAATATATGAGTTTTTGTTACCCGCGACGGAACTAGATTAGTGTTCCTGCTGGCAGATAGTCCCACAATCATGTTATGAGGAACCAGCTAACCACTTACCTCCTTCTCCTGGTGTCTGGTATCATTCCAGCAGCAGTCAGCTTCTAGAAGGCTTTTATATTGAGTATGTTTAGTCCACTCGGTCCTGGCGACGACTATGCGCTTATAGTATTCAGAGAGCTTTATAGAAAACACGTACCAATCTTTTTTGTTTGTTCATTTATAATTTCTTGAATGTAGCAGGACGTATGAAGATAAGCAGGACCGGACTTGTGTGCCTACATCTGGCAAAACTGCTTCATAGCTTTCCACTTGCACCAATGCACAACTAGAGTCGTAACATTGAGTAATGGTTTCTTCTAATGGGTGAACAGATATTGGCGCCATCTCCGACAGTTCCTCTCATTCTGTCGTAAAATTCATAGACTTAAGGCTCTAGCGTTGTTGACAATGTAGAGTGTGAAAGATTGCATAACAGGAGGACAATAGATTTTTAAAAATGTGTTCTGTAGATGAGTGCCCTGTCTCATGTTAAATAACTTACCTGTTCCTAGGAAGTCCTACATCTACATCTACATCCATACACCGCAAGCCACCTGACGGTGTGTGGCAGAGGGTACCTTGAGTACCTCTATCGGTTCTCCCTTCCGTTCCAGTCTCGTATTGTTCGTGGAAAGAAGGATTGTCGGTATGCCCCTGTGTGGGCTCTAATCTCTCTGATTTTATCCTCATGGTCACTTCGCGAGATATACGTAGGAGGGAGCAATATACTGCTTGACTCTTCGGTGAAGGTACGTTCTCAAAATTTTGACAAAAGCCCGTACCGAGCTACTGAGCGTCTCTCCTGCAGAGTCTTCCACTGGAGTTTATCTATCATCTCCGTAACGCTTTCGCGATTACTAAATGATCCTGTAACGAAGCGCGCTGCTCTCCGTTGGATCTTCTCTATATCTTCTATCAACCCTATCTGGTACGGATCCCACACTGCTGAGCAGTATTCAAGCAGTGGGCGAACAAGCGTACAGTAACCTACTTCCTTTGTTTTCGGATTGCATTTCCTTAGGGTTCTTCCAATGAATCTCAGTCTGGCATCTGCTTTACCGACGATCAACATTATATGATCATTCCATTTTAAATCACTGCTAATGCGTACTCCCAGATAATTTATGGTATTAACCGCTTCCAGTTGCTGACCTGCTATTTTTTAGCTAAATGATAAAGGATCTATCTTTCTGTGTATTCGCAGCACATTACACTTGTCTATATTGAGGTTCAATTGCCATTCCCTGCAGCATGCGTCAATTGGCTGCAGATCCTCCTGCATTTCAGTACAATTTTCCATTGTTACAACCTCTCCATACACCACAGCATCATCTGCAAAAAGCTTCAGTGAACTTCCGATGTCATCCACCAGGTCATTTATGTATATTGTGAATAGCAACGGTCCTATGACACTCCCCTGCGGCACACCTGAAATCACTCTTACTTCGGAAGACTTCTCTCCATTGAGAATGACATGCTACGTCCTGTTATCTAGGAACTCCTCAATCCAGTCACACAATTGGTCTGATAGTCCATATGCTCTTACTTTGTTCATTAAACGACTGTGGGGAACTGTCTCGAACGCCTTGCGGAAATCAAGAAACACGGCATCTACCTGTGAACCCGTGTCTATGACCCTCTGAGTCTCGTGGACGAATAGCGCGAGCTGGGTTTGACATGACCGTCTTTTTCGAAACCCATGCTGATTCCTACAGAGTAGATTTCTAGTCTCCAGAAAAGTCATTATACTCGAACACAATACGTGTTCCAAAATTCTGCAACTCATCGACGTTAGAGATATAGGTCTATAGTTCTGCACATCTGTTAGACGTCCCTTCTTAAAAACGGGGATGACCTGTGCCCTTTTCCAATCCTTTGGATCGCTACGCTCTTTTAGAGACCTACGGTACACCGCTGCAAGAAGGGGGCAAGTTCCTTGGCGTACTCTGTGTAAAGTCGAACTGGTATCCCATCAGGTCCAGAGGCCATTCCTCTTTTGAGCGATTTTAATTGTTTCTCTATCCCTCTGTCGTCTATTTCGATATCTACCATTTTGTCATCTGTGAGACAATCTAGAGAAGGAACTACAGTGCAGTCTTCCTCTGTGAAACAATTTTTGGAAAAAGACATTTAGTATTTCGGCCTTTAGTCTGTCATCCTCTGTTTCAGTACCATTTTGGCCACAGAGTGTCTGAACATTTTGTTTTGATCCACCTACCGCTTTGACATAAGACCAAAATTCCTTAGGATTTTCTGCCAAGTCAGTACATAGAACTTTACTTTCGAATTCATTGAACGCCTCTCGCATAGCCCTCCTCACAGTACATTTCGCTTCGCGTAATTTTTGTTTGTCTGCAAGGCTTTGGCTATGTTTATTTTTTCTGTGAAGTTCCCTTTGCTGCCGCAGCAGTTTTCTAACTCGGTTGTTGTACCACGGTGGCTCTTTTCCATCTCTTACGATCTTGCTTGGCACATACTCATCTAACGCATAATGTACGATGGTTTTAAAATTTGTCCACTGATCCTCAACACTACCTGTACTTGAGACAAAACTTTTGTGTTGAGCCAACAGCTACTCTGAAATCTGCATTTTGTCACTTTTTCTAAACAGAAAAATCTTCCTACCCTTTTTAATAATTCTATTTACGTCTGAAATCATCGATGCCGTAACCGCTTTATGATCGCTGATTCACTGTTCTGCGTTAACTTTTCCAAATAGTTCGGGTCTGTTTGTCACCAGAAGGTCTAATATGTTATCGCCACGAGTCGGTTCTCTGTTTAACTGCTCAAGGTAGTTTTCAGATAAAGCACTTAAAAAAATTTCACTGGATTCTTTGTCCCTGCCACCCGTTATAAACGCTTGAGTCTCCCAGTCTATATCCGGCAAATTAAAATCTCCACCCAGAACTATAACATGGTGAGAAAATCTACTGGAAATATTTTCCAAATTATCCTTCAGGTGGTCAGCCACAACAGCTGCTGAGCCAGGGGGCCTATAGAGACATCCAATTACCATGTCTGAGCCTGCTTTAACCGTCACCTTCACCCAAATCATTTCACATTTCGGATCTCCGTCAATTTCCTTCGACACTATGGCACTTCTTATCGCTGTAAACACGCCTCCCCCTTCACTGTCCAGCCTGTCTCTGCGGTATACATTCCAATCTGAGTTTATGATTTCATTACTGTTTACGTCTGGTTTCAGCCAACTTTCTGTCCCTAGTACTATATGGGCATTGTGATCGTTTATAAATGAGAGCAGTTCTGGGACCTTTCTATAGATGCTCCTGCAGTTTACTATCAGTACATTATTACTGTTATTCCCTGTTGCATTTTGCCTACTCCTACCTTGCCGCGTCTCAGGAGGCGTCTTGTCGGGCCTAGGGAGGGAATTCTCTAACCTAAAAAACCCCCATGTGCACTCCACACGTATCCGCTACCCTTGTAGCCGCTTCCGGCGTGTAGTGCACGCCTGACCTATTCAGGGGGACCCTACATTTCTCCACCCGATAGCGGAGGTCGAGAAATTTGCACCCCAGATCTCCGCAGAATCGTCTGAGCATCTGGTTTAAGCCTTCCACTTGGCTCCAAACCAGAGGACAGCGATCGGTTCTGGGAACGATACTACAAATAGTTAGCTCTGATTCCACCCCGCGAGCGAGGCTTTCCGCCTTCACCAATTCCGCCAACCGCCTGTACGAACTGAGGATGACCTCTGAACCCAGACGGCAGGAGTCATTGGTGCCGACATTTTGCAGTCTGGTGCACCCAGTGCTCTCTATCGCCGCCGGTAGGATCTCCTCCACATCTCGGATGAGACCCCTCGGCAAGCAGACAGAGTGAACACTGGCCTTCTTCCCCGACCTTCCCGCTATTTCCCTAAGGGGCTCCATCACCCGCATAACGTTGGAGCTCCCAATAACTAATAAACCCCTCCCCCCGTGTGCCTGCTCGGACCTTGCTGAAGGAGCAGCCACATGTCCACTCACAACCAGAGCGGGCGATACCACACGGCCAGCCTCCACATTGACCCTCCGCCTCGTGCGCCGCGAACGCCGCTTAACCCGCCACTCCCCTTGGGGAGAGGGTGGCCCAGCCGCGCCCGGTACCCGCGAAGATGTCTCGACAGCAGGGGCAGTGGGTGAAGCATGTAACACCTGGGGTGTACCTTGCGACGCACGAGACTCCCCACTGGCGCTACACTCCGAGGCAGCAGCCTGAAGACGGCTGACCGCGGCCATCAACACGCTCAGCTGTTCGCGAACAGTGGCCAGCTCCTCCTGCGTCCGTACACAGCAGTCACACATCCTATCCATCCTAAGGAATCAATTTACTGAAGAGAGTTAATCAACCTTTAACTATACTGCTAATTCACTAAAGGCGGCTGTTTAGTCAATAAACTGTGGTTGCTAGCCACTTCTTGTAGAAAACAATGAAAATAGCACTACCTGTCTCTGGACTGTATTGAAAATAAACACTAGCACTACCTGCACTATGGTTGACTAAAGGGACTCTGACTGTATTCAAAAGAAACACGAAATCTGTGGAACTATTAATAGCACTCGACAATTAAAGCTTCCTAAAAGCAAAAACACACAGAAGAAGAAGTGACAAGTAAGAAAAATACAGTTAATACTTAAATTAAGGTAGCTCGCTGCACAGCAGACGTGAAGCAGGCGGCAGTTACGACGACACTGACACTGACTATGGCTGACTAAAGGGACTCTCTCTGACTGTATTCAAAACAAACACGAAATCTATGGAACACTATTACTAGCACTCGAAAATTAAAGCTTCCTAAAAACAGATTCACACGGAAGAAGAAGTGACAAGTAAGAAAAATACAGTTAATACTTAAATTAAGGTAGCTCGCTGCACAGCAGACGTGAAGCAGGCGGCAGTTACGACGACACTGACACTGTTGTGATGATCACCCATTTTGACTGATAAAGATCTGTATTTAAACATGTGTCATCCAGAGAAAATATTACATCAATGTGACCATATCGAAGACATTCTAATACTGCTATCGGATGGAAGTCAAGATCCAACATCATTCCCGTACTGATAAATTTACAAGTATTTTGTTTAACCAGTAACTGAAGTTAAACAGCATTTACTGAACGTCAAGTGGCTTCTACTGTGAGGAATTAGTCACACTAGTAAAGGAAAAGGATAATTTCATTGTTATTCATCAGTGTTAATACTTACATGACAGTTGCCTCGCTCTACGTCTTGATTATTCTTTGTGAGTTCTCATATGAATAGGTGAGTGATTTAGCGACAGCTGTTAACACAAATAATTTTTTTACCAGATGTGTATGCAACTTCTCTAAAAATTATTTTCAGTTTATAAGAATAGATGCGCCGAGCTCTACAGTCAGTACATCACTTCCTCTTGTGCAACAAAAATAGAAAGTTTGTAATCGCTATGAAACCTTGTTGTAAGCTTTTGTGAGGGTGGTGTGCGTATATTGTAGGTTACGATAACTGATGCATCTGCTCACTCTTAGAATACAGATATTAGCTTGCTCTTTTTAACGAGAATACTGTCTGCACAACGTTGTCTTATTCAATAAACCGGCTTAACCCCAACATACAAGATATTCTGGACCCTCTTATCCCCGATATTTCTCAGTGATTTAGCTGGAGGACTATGGTTTCTGAAGCAAGAAGTAGGTTATCTGATCATGTAAAGGTGTTGGGATCACAAAATAAAGTGCAATCGCAGTTATTCGTTTACAAAAGTATTAAACATTTTACAATGAGAAAAAGTGCTGTTAAGTATAATCCTTGAAGTGAACGACAGTAAGATGATGATAAAAGCAACAAAAGTCACCCTTCCCTGAAGCAAGGCCAAAATGAAACTATCAAATAATTCAAATTCTAATCAGTTGTCACCAAATTGTTAATCACCTTAGGGCATTGTGCGTTAACAGGTAGCTGAAAGAAAGTGAAGGTAATTACCATCTGCAGAAATAGCTTAAGGCCCAATGAAGTCTACCATGGAAAATTCATTTCCATTAATAAAGTATTACATATAATGTTCATGACGGAATACGTCTCCCGAGTCATAAGACCAGTTTGCTGGTAACACCGACGAAACACAAGTGGACAGAAATACACTGCAAGGAGCGTTAATGGCATTTACAACAAATGCATGGGTAACACGATTAATAGCCAGTGGCAGACTAACAAACATGTAGTCAGTGAAGGTTCTTCTGGATTTACAGAAATTAGTAACTATCTTGTAGGCTCTTAAACTTAAATACAGAGATCGTAACAGCGCAGTGACTGAGCAGAGCATCAGGCTAAAATTATACGAAATCCCTCCTACAGAAAGTATCACGTGATTTAGAAAAAAATGAGCTGCATTAAATTAGATACAACTGACGTAAAACACCCAAGCAAGTCAACCGCTTCATTTCAGATGTTACAAGAAAATAAACAGTGCCAACAGCTGAAAAAACATACAAACCAAATCAACTAAGCCTGGAGGGTGGCTACGGTAACTACCGTATGGCAAGGTAATTATCACACAGGCGGCTAGTTCAGAAAATAGCAAACGAATCATTAGATGAATGTCACCGGATCTGCCAAAGCATATAGTGAGATTAATGATAAATAATTTACTAAATTGTGGCTAATTTGTCCTGTATCACAAATATACAGTCAGTTTTAAACAAGGTTCTAGCTAAAAACAAAATCAAAGCATACTTAAGTTTGACAAGCACTGCGTTAAACAGTATTCTAATAAAATACAGGAGGCCCCTTAATAAAGCCAGTAGGATGAGCATTAAGTATTGAACACTATTCAAATGAAATGCCAAAACCATCAAGTCATCAATGGGGAAAGGGCTGGTGATCATCGAGTGAACACTATTATCATAAGACAAAAAACTCTGCATAGCATGTGAGGCAGATAGTTTACGGTTAACTTGAACAGTAAATACCTTGAACAATACTTTAACAACGTACAAGACACTGTAACGAAGTTTGGCAAGTATGACATTAAAAGAATTGTTGCAGGTAAGCTACAGAATGATGTGACAGAGAGTATATTTTCTGCAGACAGCACTTTGCTCAGTAACGTGGTGAGTAGATAACACCATGTAAAATTTAATAAACGTTCGCCGTAATTCGTGAATGCGTGTCCAGAAAACTAGTCAGATACAGCGAAGCATATAAATCACACATTAGCACCTTAGACTCACAATGGCGGATTACAGGAACGACACAAGTACCAAGCAGGCCTCAAAGGAACCAGGATCCTGTGGTTCACACGAAGCTTGAGAGTGAAATTACTACACAGTCATAAAGACAACTCACCCTATGGCCCACAATATGGGCACGGAATAGTTCTATAAACAGGCTCGCTTCTTTGAACGGCCGAGTAGCTGACATTTCAACTGAAAACAGACTGATGGTGCCAGTAAAACTGTATGGGTCAGTCCACCATCTCTGTTCAGCACCCATACGACCTCGGTAAACGTAAACGTTCAGCTGGCCAAGGCTGTCAGCAAGCCACTTCCCCATAGCCAGCCAAGCACGTCCCAATATCTGTGTTTTCCGCAGCTTATGCGCACCCTCTCGCTGCCAGGCGTTCGCAGGTTTCCCAGCAATCGCCAGAGATCAACGCAGGTCAGATACAAGCAATACCAGACCGCCGACGATGTCACGTGTGCATGCCACAGTATAGAAGAAGAGTGTTGTGTTATTGCTTATTACATGTTTGTGTGCCTGAAACTAATACGTGTGTAAAGTTTTTTTTAGACAGCTATAGGAAACATTTTTGATATATTTCACAAAGATCTAATTGTTCTCCTCAAGCATTTAAGAGTAATGCACCTCTTTCAAGTATGAACCTTGCTCTAGACAATATGATGTGAAAGCCCATTGTCATACCTACGGCTCACCCTTCTATTAAACTGCACTGTCAGGTGTTGTTTCTTTTATTTATTTATTTCACGTTTCCAGGACAATAAATTAGAACAATAATGCTACAGCATTAATAACACACAGAGGTTCATTGCATACAAGGTGTCTATTTCTGAATAAAACAGGGAAGTAAACACAGAAAATTTGTTTTTTATTTCTTTTCTTGGGGGGGGGGGGGGGGGGGGGAGGTCATCATTGTTCTGACTGGTACGACACTGCCCGCCAGAATTCCACTCCTGTCTCAACCTCTTCATACAGTTTTTGCCATCTACAGTTCCTTCTAGTACCATGGACTTCATTCCCTGATGTCTTAAAAGCTGTCCCATCGTCCTGTTCTTTCTCCTTGCCAGCGTTGTCCACATATTCCCTTCCTACCCGATTCTGAGCAGAACCTCCTCATTTCTTACAGTATGAGTCCATCTAATTTTCAAAGTTCGCCTGTAGAACCAAATCTTAAAATGCTTCGATTCTCCTCTGTTCCGGTTTTCCCACTGTCCATGTTTCACTACCATACAATGCTGTGCTCCAAACGTACTTTATCACAAATTACTTCCTCACATTAAGGAGTACGTTTGATACTAGTAGACTTCTCTTGACCAGGAACACACTTCTTGCCAGTGCTACTCTGCTTTTGATGTCCTCCATGCTCCGCCAGTGATTTGTTATTTTGCTCCCTAGGTAGCAGAACTCCTTAACGGCATGTACTTCGTGGCCATCAATCCTGATGTTAAGTTTCTGGCTGTTCTTATTTCTGCTACAACTCATTACCTTCACCTTTCTTCGATTTACTCTCAATCCATATTCTGTACTCATAAGGTTGTTCATTCCATTCAGCATATTATGTAATTCTTCTTCACTTTCCCTCAGGATAGCAATGTCATCAGCTAATCTATCCTTTGACCTGGAATTTTAATTCCACTCCTGAACCTTTCTTTTATTTCCATCATTGCTTTTTCGATGTGCAGACTGAACAGTAGGAGAGAAAGACTACATCCCTGTGTTACGCCCTTTGTAATCCGAGCACTTTGATCTTGGTCGTCCACTCTTGTTATTCCCTCTTGGCTCTTGTACATATTGTATATTACCCTTCTCCCCCCGGTGTTAAGTTTCTGGCTGTTCTTATTTCTGCTACAACTCGTTACCTTGTTTACTATTTCTTCAGAATTTCGCACATCTTGTACTATTTTACGTTGTCTAACGCGTGTCTTCATTTTTGTTTACTCTTGTTTCCATTATCAACCGCAACTTCAGAATTGCCTCTTTGGCGTTTTTCGTTTCCTGATGTCAAACTGATCATGACCTGACACATCCTCAATTTTCTTTTCCACTCGTCTGCATATTGTTATTGACAAAACTTGTCTTCTTGAGCTGTTGAGCTGATTGAGCTATAATTTTCGTACTTGTGGATGATATTTTTCTGAAACTCTGTGGATGATATTTTTCTGAAAGTTTGAT
Organism: Schistocerca cancellata; assembly: GCF_023864275.1. Lineage (NCBI taxonomy): Eukaryota > Metazoa > Arthropoda > Insecta > Orthoptera > Acrididae > Schistocerca > Schistocerca cancellata. The sequence goes on along the minus strand of NC_064631.1, from coordinate 389,689,308 downwards.
GATATGTCGACAGACTCATACATTCTACACACCAATATGAATTGTCGTTTTGTTGCCACTTCCCCCAGAGATTTTAAAAATTCTAATGGAATGTTATCTGTCCATTCCGCCTCATTTGATCTTATGTCCTCCAAAGCTGTCTTACATTCTGATTCTAATACTGGATTTCCTAAATCCCTTAAATCGACTATTGTTTCTTCTTCTGTAACTTCAGACAGATCTTCCCCCTCAGAGGCCTTCAATGTACTCTTTCCACTTATCCCTTCCCTCTTCTACATTTAACAATGGAATGCCTGTTGCCTGCTTCATGTTACCACCCTTGGTTTTAATGTCACTGAAGGTTGTTACGACTTCCCCATATGCTGATTCAGTCCTTCTAACAATCATTCTTTTTTCTATTTCTTCATATTTTTCATGCATCTATTTCATCTTAACTTCGCTACACTTTCTATTTATTTCATTCCTCAGCGACTTTTATTTCTGTATTCCTGAATTTCCCTGAACATTTTTGCACTTCTTTTTGTCCTTCGTTGTACCTATGTTTTTCTTTCCAACTTCTGTGATTGTCCTTTTTTGAGATGTCCATTCCTCTTCAACTATACTGCCTACTGAGCTATTCCTTATTGCTGTATTTATAGCCTTAGAGAAATTCAAGTGTGTTTCGTCATCTCTTAGTACTTCTGTGTCTCACTTCATTGCGTTTTGATTCTTCCTAACTGATCTCTTGCACTTCTGCCAACGCTTCATCACTACTACATTGTGATCTTAGTTTATATTTACTCCTGGGTACGTCTTCCAATCCATTATCCGATTTCTGAATCTCTATGTGATGATGATGTACTCTAACAGAAATCTTCCCACAAGACCCATTTTTTCCAAGTACACCTCTTTCTCCTCTTGTGATTCTTGAACAGATTATTCACTATTACTAGCTGAAATTTATTGCAGAACTCGATTAGTCTTTCAGATTCCTTGTGCCAGATCCATATTTTCCTATAACTTTTTCTGCTACTCCTTCCCCTACAATTGCGTTCCAGTCTCCCGTAAGTTGTTGCGATTCGGGGTTTAGTGACACTAGGCATTGGGCGTCAGTGAGAGATGGGAGCAAAGGTCATTGTCAAGGATGGCGGGAAGGAGAACGACACTTTGTGAGCGGTGGAGTTGGCTCTTTCCTAGGCTCAGATGGTGAGGTGTGAGAGAGACACTGGTGGTTCCACTAACAGCCATTTATTAAGACATAAGACCGTTTGAACAAACAGAGTGATACAATGTGTTTCAATTAACACACACAATTACTCGCAGCTGCGGAATGGCGGAGTCGTAGCGTGCACATAACAGTGACTGCTGATGCGGTGACGGCTCGTGATGCAGCGGCGCACCAGGCGTCGTATTCTTTTCTCAGTACCGTGACAGTGACCCACTGTGGCGGCGGCGCTGTCTTCTCCTCGTGTATTCGCTCGTTGCGTTATTAACAAGGGACTACGGCTTGACGCAGAGTGCTCCGTCCAGGAATCGTGCCAGTGACTCTCACGTTCGGCATCTTCTGGCGTAGTTCATCATCCTCTAGGTTCACAGGTGACCCCTTTGGTTAGGCTAAAGTTCCTTCGCCCTCAGCAGCCATCTGCGTATGTACCACACGGTCTTTCTGGTAAGATCTGAATGGTATCTTATGCACTGACTTATCAGCGCGGTACCGACATATTCATCTTTCGAGCAACGTAGTGGCTAAGTCGTTGTAGCGAAGTATGACATCCGCTGACTAACCATCGGTTCTTTCTTTGTGTCTTCTTTCTCCCCTTCGAAGGACCCTGTCAATGGACTAACTCATACCCATTTGTCAGAGGTATTTATTTGGTGTTTTTGGCAATGTCACGATGTTTCTAGGGCGGTGACTGACTCTTCGCTCGTTGATCTGTACTTCTCACGTTGGGCAGAATCGAGACCAATATTGACACCCGTCCCACCTTTCCTCATTTTGCCTCTATGCTGGCGTGGTCGGAAATTGCCCTGTCGTGCTCTACCACATTGCCAGATACATCACGCACGTGAGCTCAGTATGCTGACAGTCCCTGGATCATTGACTGCTGACGTGCGAAGGGCGCTGGTCGTTGTTCTCCTTGGAAGCATTGCCCCTTTGGTCAGCCGTTGATCTGTCTAAGTGCTGACTGCTGCTGTGCAAGCTCCGCTTGTTATCGGCCTTCTCACATTGGACCCAAACGTGATTAATGTCGACCCAGGTGCTGGCATTCCATGTTCGACTACTGCCACTTCCGAATATTGTCGCTAAACATGTCAAAGTCTCTAAAATTTTCACTTAATCTGTAATACATTTTTACATATTTTTCTGCTTTGAACAACCATAAACAAAACATAATTATTAGGCACTTTATAGGGTATTAGATTTTTATCTCCCTTTGTGTACTGTATTGTTTCAATATCCTCATATACATTATCTCTTCATCTTCAGCCTGACACCTCGGCATGTATACTTGCGACATCGTTGTCGATGTTGGTTTGCTGTAGATTCTCACAAGAACAATGTTATGACTTAACTGTTCACTGTAGCACACTCTTTGTTCCACGATTCTGTCTATAACGAATGCTACTCCCGATACGTTTTCTGCTATTCATGAAAAAAAAACCGGTTCAAATGGCTCTGAGCAGTATGGGACTTAACATCTGTGGTCATCAGTCCCCTAGCACTTAGAATTACTTAAACCGAACTAACCTAAGGACATCACATACATCCATGCCCGAGGCAGGATTCCAACCTGCGACCATAGCGATCACGCGGTTCCAGACTGAAGCGCCTAGAACCACACGGCCACACCGGCCGGCTGCTGTTGATGATATTACCGTAAACAAATCTCACGAGAAATCACTGTCTTCTTACCGTTTCACTTCACAGATCCCTACTATATCTAGATTGAGCCTTTGCATTTCCCTTTTAAGATTTTCTAGCTTCCCTACCACATTCAAGTTTCTAACATTCGTCACAAACACATAGAACGTTATCCTTTCATTGATTACTTAGTGTTTTTCTGATGGTCACCTCCCCCTTGGCAGTTCCCTCCCGGAGATCCGAATGGTGAACTATTCCGGGATCTTTTGCCAATGGAGAGTACATCATGACACCTCTTCAATTACAGGTCACGTGTCCTGTGAATACACGTTATGAGCCTTTACGGTAGTGGTTTCCATTCCCTTCTGCATCCTCATGCAGTTGGTGATTTCTGATCCTTCCGCATTTAGGGGTAGTTTCCCACCCCACGGACAAGAGAGTGCCCTGAACGTCCGTCCGCTCCTCTGCCCTCTTTGGCAAGGCCGTTAGCAGAACGAGGATGACTTCTTATGCCTGAAGTTTTCGGCCGCCAATGTAATAATAATAAAGAACAATGATCCACGTGTACAACATGCAACTATGAGAAGCAGATAGGAAAACAAGAAAGAACAAATAAATAACAAGATAATTCTCTTCATATTCTTTGGAGAGGCCTGTGCTCAGCCCTTTTGATTGCTGTTCTGTTGGCCACAGCATGACCACCAGTAGTGCAGGAATCTGGCAGTTCCTGCAGACTAGTAGATGGTGCTCAGGTAGAGCTACTTTACATTTAGGGGTTAAACGATCATTGAAAGCGCAGCTTGGCTATGGGACCTCCTCTGATCTAGAACCTGGCGATTATTTACGTTACCAAATTTGAATAGGATATCATGATCTCGTTCCCGATGTGTAATAATGCTGTCATGTGGACCCGGTATGTGAATGATGTATTACTATTGTACAGGGGCACCAAACGCTATTGTTTGGAGTTTGTTCATCATCTAAATAGCATTCACGAAATGATCTAGTTAACTACACAGCATATAGTGGTAGGCTGGTTACCGTATTTGAAGATTTCCTTTCACGATTCCAAGACATTTTTACGCATCTATAGTAAACAGTCCGCCCCCTAGTAGTCATTAATTGGAGTTGTAACCACCTGGTTCCCTATCAGATAGCGGATATCTGGTCCATGCTATGAAGATTCCATTATTTTCCTGTGTCGAGTGAGGCCTTTGACAAGGAATTGCGAGTCATCATTCATGTTGGCCATATTAACGATTTTTTTTTATTCATCAGTCTTCTGACAGATTTGATGTAGCCCACCACAAGTATCCTTCCGCCACCAACCTTTTCACCTCAGAGTAGCACTTTTAACTTACGTCTCAATTTTTTTCTGGATGTATCCTAATCTCGGTCTTCCTCTACAGTCTTTACCAACTGCAGGTCCCTCTCTCTATACCATGAAACTTATTCCCTGATGTCGTAACAGATGTCCTATCATCGTGTCCCCTTTCCTTAACATTGTTTTACATGTATTCCTTTCTTCAACAATTCTGCATATTCAGTCCATCTAATTTTCAACGTTCTTCTGTAACACTACAAATGAAATGCTTCTGTGTTCTTCCGTTCCGGTTTTCCCAAGCTCATGTCTCATGTCTCACTGCCATAAAATGCTGTGCTCTATACGTACATTCTCCGAAATCTCTTCCTCAAATTAAGATCAATGTTTGACACCAGTTAACTACTCTTGGCCAGGAATGTCCCTTTTGCCATTGCTAGTCTGCTTTATATGTCCCCCTTGCATGGCCGTCAGAAGTCATTTTTCTACCTAGTTAGCAGAATCCTTTAAATTTATCTACGTCGTGAACAGCAATCCTGATGTTAAGTTTGTCACATATCACATTTCTGCTATATCTCACTATTTTCGTCCACCTTCGATTTATTGTAATTCCATGTTCTGTACTCATGACATTGTTCATTGCATTCAGTAGATCCTGCAATTCTTCTTCAGTTTGACTGAGGACAGCAATGTTATCAGCGAATCTAATCAAAGATATCATGTATTGTAGTCCCACTCTTGAACCTTTCTTTTATTTCAATCATTGCTGTAACACCTGCTCTCTTTTTCTCTAGTAAACTGGGTGAGAGAGTGAGGCAGAGAGATCCGACGTCTTGCCAAAAGTATCAAGCTACAGTTGTTTACTTTATCCGGTGTGACCATTACATTGTTACGTGGGGCAGAGTGGTCGTCCGGTCGATGTGAGATTCAGAGAGCACGCAAATTTGAGACGTTCAAGGTCTACCTTTAGTACTGACTTTCTAAGATATTTACATAAGCATGGAAAAAGTCACTTCCTGAATATTTTAGAAGACATGGAAAGCATGCACAACATAAAACTATATCTGCAACTCACGGTGAACAACAAGATCGAGTTAAGACGTTGGGGCATATTATTTAATTTTGACTGTACTGTGAGAGCCGAGAGGTTCTTTCATCCCCATTTACTACAGTAGTTGGTCGTATGGTTCCTACACTTAACTTAGAATCCACTTAGCAGCTAATAAATACACGAAAACTTCCGTTGCCAAATTTACCTTTATTTTAATTTTAATTAACGTGGAAGCCATAAAAACACCAAACATGGAGGCAAAATGTACGCATCTGAAGGCTACTTAAAAATAAATAAAATCACTTAAATCTGTTTCTACAAGAGGAGAATACAACGTCCCAATTGGATCTCGCAAACACTTACGTTTTACTGACATTAAATACAACAAGATAAATAATCATTCATGTGACGAGAACAAATGAATAACACTTTGAGTCTTTACAGATGAGAATACGACTGCATCCAAGAAGGTTCGCGCCCTGGCAAAGGAGATACTTAACTTCAACATATAAGGTGATTACGGTAAGCCCTAATTCCACTCTAGAAACGTACTAACTACATAAGCGATACAAATGTACTGAAGGAGGATAGCCGGATGTGCCGCAGTAAAAAGGGCCACTATCAACCCCGTCAGGACGCCACCCCTGTGAACACGTCAGTTTCAGCTACCTGCAACACACACCGAGTCATTTGTAGCTTCTTAAAAACAATTAACATGAAAAGGCACAACGTGTAACACACTAATAAAATATAAACGGCTACTTCACAGGACTAGCTCCTCTTTAGACAAAGCAAACAGCAGAATATTAAAAACTCGTAAAATGCTTGTAACCTATAACAAACTAAAGTACCACGTAATAGAATATCATCATGAGCTCATAGAATACTCAGTTTGACTTGCCTGTTTATAGGTCTTACAACTCAACTTAACAGTGTCAGCTTAAGCAAACCCGCGAATACAAAACTCGAAATATGACAGGAATAATGATTGAAGCCACTGACAATGCTAGGCTGCCACACAGAGAAGACAATGGTAATTTACAGCGGCACACAACCGACCTTACATCTCCAATTTAGTATAATCAGAATAATCAATTTTGTGTATAATAATTACTTACAGTACAATGACAACCTCCGAATAACAGTATTACCCAAGGTAGGTGCTGGTACCAAAAGACACCTTTAGTAATACAGAGTTCGAGTGTATTCAGTTATTGGAAGGGTTTCAACCTCACATACCTTTCCACATAGCTCTCTGTTTACATACTTCTATAACTTCTGCAACTAAAGAAGGGCATATAAATGCACATGTAACTGACACAGATCCAAGCAGAATAAAACAGAACCTTAGTATGGCGCAAATGGATTCATTTGCTTTACACGTGGTGTACCTTCACTATTCAGTGATTCCGAAATATATTCAACAACGCGTGAGAGCAAGACGTCGCCGTGTTATCAACTATCTACTGCACATAATTTCCTGCACAGATACAAGGCAGACGAAGCGTTTTCACATGCAACAGAGGCTAGCATCTCACATTTCCTCCGTCACGCCAAAGGCACATCTCAGTTTCAATGGCCAGTAACAAGAATCTACACATGCCCTCGCAGCAGAAAAACCCCAAAACACAACAGTGCACCACCGCTATACCCAACCCGAGGTCCCATCAAGTTACTGCCGGGATCTCTCGCTGACCCCGCCCATAGCGTACAGGCGTCGTACCACAGGCCTAACGGTAAACGTCAACAAGCCACCTCCGACCCTGCGAATATCCACTCCGCTGCCTCTTTTCTCTCCCCGTTAAACACCCGATCACCGGCCTGAATCGCGAAAGGCAAGGATGGTGACGCTATAATCAATGGCACCGATGTCATTTTAAGTGCGAGAACACTGGCACCAGCTGATCCACGGCTCGGTTTGTCTCCCTTCTTTTCCCTTAGAAATATATTTGATTTTGTGATATCTGTTCCCTAGTATGTATTCGGTTGTGCCGACATTTTACGTGCAGTGTGATCTGTTCTTCCTGAGCTTGTCCTCTAGACAATGGATTGGTGGTATTGGCTTCTTTTGTTACCCTTAGTTTGTCAAAATTGACGTATGAAACCCCAACTCTTAGAGGACAGGACACGTGGTTTTGGTTTCTCCTGTCTCATGACGTGGTGGCGGTCTTTGCGCCGCGCCTTATGCGCGGGACACTGTTTCGGTTATTGCACCCCCTCGTCTGTGTGGTCTGTGCTGTGCTGACTTGCTGGTAAGCATTGTACTTCTCGCCCCAAACATACCTTGTCTGACACAGACCATACGAAGTTGCTCTAAGGACGTTGTGGTTTTAACCATGAAGTTCTTGACCTCGTATACTCTCCGCCGTGTTGTTTATCTTGATTTAATGTTTACCACTAGGTTTTTGTTTTTATCTATTGTCTTAATTAGGTACTTATGGCACTGGTATTACTTTGAAGTGTACTGCTTCAAACACTATATTTGTTTACTTCTTGTTGTTTAAACAGGCACCTTATGAAGTGGTTATAAGCCAAAAAACCGATAGTGCCTTACGAAAAATAGATTCGTGATGTAGTTGTATGCGGAATTCGTACTAAAAAGTGATTTAGGCACCTTATAGCCAGCTATGACATCACTCTTGATGGTGAAACTAATACTTAAGGATAATAATGACACGTCCATATGATTTGAGAACTGGAAAATCATTTGAAAACGTAACAGTGTGCAAGATGTTCGAATTTCTCAAGAAAATATTTGTAAGCTACAGGGAAGAGCAGGATCTATACATTATGCACAAAAACGAAGAGGCAATAATAAATATCGAGGACCCAGAAACAAGTCCTCGGATTAGAAAGAGGATAAAATAGTGGTGCAGGTTTTGCCCCGTATTGTTCAATCTGTACATGACAGAAGAAATGCTGAAGTAAAGTAACTTAATAAATTCCGTTAAATAGAAAACAAAATAGCACATTGTGGACCGACTAAGGTGGACATTAAAGTACCACTAGCACGGACGAAGACAGCATTCCTGCTCAAAATAAGTTCACTAGTGTCAAAAATCGGCCTTCATTATGTATGTAGGCTGTTTATGTTTTCTTATTGGCAACGTTACGTAGCGCTCTGTATGAAGGTCACTGGCTGTGCTGTGTGCAGTCTGTGGCTAGTTTGCATTGTTGTCTGCCTTTGTAGTGTTGCGCAGCGGCAGCTGGATGTGAACAGCGCGTAGCGTTGCGCAGTTGGAGGTGAGCCGCCAGCAGTGGTGGATGTGGGGAGAGAGATGGCGGAGTTTTGATAATTTGTAATACTGGATATTATGAACTACTATATATATTATGACTGTTAAGGTAAATACATTGTTTGTTCTCTATTATCATCTTTCAATTGCTAACTATGCCTATCAGTAGTTAGTGCCTTCTGTATTTTGAATCTTTTATTTAGCTGGCAAAAGTGGCGCTCGCTGTACTGCAGTAGTTCGAGTAACGAAGATTTTTGTGAGGTAAGTGATTTGTGAAAGGTATAGTTTAATGTTTGTCTGGGCCATTCTTTTGTAGGGATTTTTGATAGTCAGATTGCGTTGTGCTAAAATTATTGTGTGTCAGTTTAAGCACAGTCTTGTACAATTGTTCTAAGGGAACGTTTCATATGTCGACCCTTAGCCAAGGATATCTCACTGGAATCTTCTGATTTTTTCTTGTAGTTTGTGTAATTAGTGTAGATTTTGTTTATTGCTAGCGCGTAATTGTAGAGAGAATCTCCTTTGTAGTTGCAGCCTTTCATTGTTGTACAGTAAAACAGTTGTGGCATGCATGTAGATTTGCACCAAGTATTTCGCAGCTGCGCTTGCAATTAACGAGATATTATTTTCAGTGCTATGTTAATGTGTTCTCTTATTTTTGCTCTTCAAGTTGTGCTTTTCTGTGTTGTCGTGTGAAATATTGTGACAATAATGGCGTGTGAAAAACGTAATACTAGGCTCCAAAGTAAACTGAGAAATGACAGTGAAGATGAAAGCAGTGTGTTAGCGCCACCGAGTAATGAATTAACTAATATTCAAAGTAGTAATTTGGTTACTGTGCATAGGTAAATGGAGCGGGCGTCAAATAATGGTGTAGACAGTGAAACAGGTAGTAAACAGGGAAGCATTATCGATCGATCGGTTGGCAACAGCTCGCCTCAGGAATTGGGAATGACAGAACACAATATTGCAAATACTGTAGACTCAGGTTTTGGGTTCTCACCGTTCTCTCAAATGAGTCAAGAAACATTTTCCTCTTGTCAAAATGTGAATGTTGCCGGTGCAAATTCACTGCCGAAAAGCACTGAGGAACATGTCTCAGACACCAGTGCATTGTTATTACAGTTAATGCAACAAATGGGACAAAGGTTACAAAAGTTAGACACAACGCTTGAACAAAATCAGAAACAAATGGGACAAAATCTTCAAAAGTTAGACACAATGGAACAAAATCTTCAAAAGTTAGACACAATGGAACAACACCAGAGACAAACACAGCAACAGTTAGACACAGTGGAACAAAATCTTAAAAAGTTAGACACAGTGGAACAAAATCTTAAAAAGTTAGATACAATGGAACAAATTCTTCAAAAGTTAGACACCACACTTGAACAAACACGTGAAGATTTAACTACTGAGTTACATAACATCGAATCGAAATGTCAAAAAGTCTGTAATGACGAAAAAACACAAATTTGTGAGCATTTCCAAGCTATTTTTTCGCGTCATGAAAATGCATTACAGAATCACGAAGCAGCCATAAAAGAACTGCAGACTATTGTTCATGAAAATCATGAGACCTTGCAAGCTAAAATGGACTCAGTTGCATCTACCGATTCGGTTACGCAACTTGCAAAAACTCAGGAAAACTTAAAGGACAAGACACATGGAGGAAATTAGTTCATTATCAGAGAAAGTAGTTGTAGTTGAACTTTCGGATCAGCTAAATAATTTATCTACGAAGGTAGATGATAATATGAATGACACAAAACCGGTAGTCTTTAATGATACAGAAGAGTGCGAACAAATTAGGAAACTGAAACAAAATCTGAATCAAATTGATACGCAACACCAAAAAAAAAATCCGGGAAGGACAACATCAGCTGACACAGGTAATACAAGAATTACGTATTTCAGTGGACACTCGCGCTCCAATATGGGAAGAGGGACATATAAATACGGAACAGCCACAAAATAATAACACAGGGCACTTCGGAAATTATGAAAGAAATTGGCAAGCTGCACCGAATTTTGAGATGGAACCGCCGAAACGACGTAACAATGACCGACATGCGACTCGCCGACATGATGATTTTGACTATAAGCTGTTCATTACTACACGTAAATTCAAAACGTTTAAGAATTCTGCCAACGACATTCATCCACAAGCGTGGCTCCATCAATTCTCTCATTGTTTTCCTCCCAGCTGGTCATTAGAACACAGATTAGAATTTATGTGTGGCTACTTAGAGAATGAACCAGCTGTAAGAATGCGATCGGTCATTCACGATTGCCTCAGTGAAGGAGTATTTTATCATGCCTTCCTCTCAGCCTATTGGTCTCAAGCTACACAAGACCGAGTAAAACATAGCATCATAATGATGAAACGTTTCGAACAATCTGAATTTTCCAGTCTTATGAAATATTTTGAAGACATGTTGCATAAGAATCAGTATCTTTCAAACCCATACAGCCCCTCAGAACTCATCCGCATTTGCTTAATTAAACTGCCTGAACATTTACGACATTGAAGCTTTTCAGGGTCTGTTACAAGAACTGGAAATTGACACTGACAATCGCGGAACGCGAAAACAGGAGTACAACAATAACAGGTCACATCTTGGGCAATTCCGCGATGACAGAAATAATACACGACAAGGCTATTCTCATAACGTAAGTCGTGACCAAAACAGACACCACCCGTATGACAACCGTTGGCAGAGTAGTAATAATTACAGGGAAAGATCACCTCTCTGCGGTAATAACTATCACAGAGACAATCAGAGAAACAGACAATATGGGAACCAAAATAATTATTATCAAGGGAGACAGAATAACTTTAGACGCAATGGTCCAGCGCGCAGTTACTACTCAGGGAGAAATTCTCCACCACATGACCGACAAGAAAGAAACTATGGAATCTACCGACATGACGACAGACGATATGATCGTAACGACAGACCTGAACTGCATCAGAACTGGCGGGATTTAAACAGAGCAGGGCCCTCTCGTCACAGTGCATTTGTAGAAGTTAGGTCTCCAAATCCCAATAACGACGCGCGCCAACAGAGAGACAATAGGCAATGACTCATACCGCTGGCAGCCACAAAACGTACGTATGAAACTGACGACGTAGCCGCCGTAGCTAGTAATTACGTAAGAATGGAAGACATTAGAGACATCTTACTCCAGGAACACGACGTAAAACATAACAACATTGCATATCCTGTGATTCACATTACTGTAAATGACGTAAAATTTATGGCAGTACTTGACTCTGGCAGTCCCATTTCAGTAATTAGTGAAACAGCTTTTAGCAAGTGCAACAAATCGAACGATTGCCCCACACTTCCGTTACGTAAGATTAAATTACAAGGCGCAATCTTTGGAAAAAGTGTAGATGTACGCCAACAAACCAACTTAGAATTCTTTTGTCAAAGCCACAGCTTCTCTATGAACTTCCTTATTGTTCCATTATTGTCGACGGAAATTATACTGGGAGTAGACTTTTTGAATGAATACAAAGCAATCTTAAGCTTTCACGATGCTGAAATAAGTTTAGAGAAAGAAGGTAAGTCAATAGCTTTGAAATTTGAAGACTGCCTCTCAAACCATGACGAGGAAATTAATCGGCTTTACCTTCTGTTAGGCAACCGTTCGGAATTGTCTACGGAACTAGACACTAACAATCACTCTGCAAGTACTGACAGGAATGATATCGATGGCATATTTGAAACTAATGAGTTAATTCAGAATAAAATTCAAACAATTGAGAATTGTAATGACACTGATAGGCAGGACCTTTTTGAGATTTTACAAGCACATTCCACAGTTTTTAATCACAAAACAGGAACAATCAAGGGATTTCAATACCAATTTCGTGTTCTTGAGCATACTAAATTTTGTGTTAGACCATACGTAATTCCATCACATTATAGGGAACGTGTTAGAACAGAAATACAATCTATGCTTGGCGAGGGCATTATTGAGCCTGCAGTAAGCTCATACAACAATCCATTACATGTTGTTGAGAAGAAAAATGGGTCGATCAGACTTGTCTTAGATTCGAGACAAATTAATACTATCATCATTCCTGAAACAGACAGGCCACAAACGATGGAAGAACTTCTTCAAAATTTTAATGGGGTAAAAGTGTTGTCTTCCATTGATCTCAGATCCAGCTTCTATCAGATCGAACTTCATCCAGAATGTAGAAAATACACAGCTTTCCTTTGTTTCGGCGTTTGTTATCAGTTTCGGAAACTTCCTTTTGGTTTAAACGTTTCTTCGGCAGCATTCATTCGCGGGCTAAATTCCATATTACCTGAGTTCTTAAAACGTCACATCACCTTATATGTGGACGATATTCTGATAGCAGAAGCCTCATGGGAACAACACAATCGCATCCTCAACAGCGTGTTACATATTTTTGCATAATCTGGAATTACAGTTAACTTGGAAAAGTCTGAATTCGGTAGGACAAAGGTGAAGTTTTTGGGACATATTATTTCTTCTGAAGGCATTCACCCGGATCCTGAAAAGTTAGAAGCAATCAGAGCCATTCCAGTTCCATCCATAAAAAGACAAGTCCACAGTTTTCTAGGTCTCGTAAATTTTTACCGTCATTATCTGAATATGCAAATTCTTGTTACACCAAAACTTTGTTCTCTCACTGGAAAAAATACTATTGGGAACTGGGACGAACAAGCACAGTTGGAATTCAATTCTTTGAAGGAAGCGTTACTTCACGCGCCAATACTAGCTCATCCAGATCTGTCACAAGATTTATGCCTTAGCACGGATTCTTCTAAAGTCGGTCTTGGTGCCCACTTATTTCAAGAAGCTATAGAAAATGACACTACTGTTCAGAAAACCATTGCTTTTGCTAGCCGAGTGCTAACAAAATCTGAAAAAAATTATTCCGTTACTGAATTAGAAGCTTTAGCGATCGTTTGGGCATTTTACAAATTCCGTTTCTTTCTTTCTGGTAAGCACGTAAAAGTATACAGTGATCATCGTGCATTACAATTTTTATGTCTTCAAAATTAAATCATGACAGGTTAAAACGTTGGGCATTGTTTCTGCAAGAATTCCGCTTCACAATAGCCTACATTCCCGGCAAGGAGAACATTGTTGCGGACGCACTGTCACGCGCACCGGCTGGGCTTGAGAAAAGTAACACAGAAGGCAACCTCAAGAAAAATTTCAGTATTCTTTACATTCAGAAAGTCGCCTTTGAAAACTTTATCATCACATCTTTCAAGGACATTGCTCACGAACAAGATAAAGATCCGATTTGGAAAGACATCAAAAGTAAATGGCATGAAAAGACACACACTCAGATTCGGCATTATTACCTGGTTAGAAACAACATACTCTTCAAACGCTGCACTGTTGATGACAAGCTATGGGTACTTTGCATTCCAGACGATTTTGTTAATAAGCTCATTTGGTACATTCCTTTCGGCTATGCACATTTTGGCCCACGAAAATGTTATCATACTCTTCCAACGACTTGTTATTTTAACAATATGGAAAAGAGAATTCGAAGAGTCTTGTCTATTTGTAAACTTTGTCAAAAGGCGAAACCATCTACTATCTCACATCGTGCTCTGTTGTTTCCTATCATTCCTTCTAAATTAAAAGAATTTGCTGCTGTTGATCTCTTGGGACCCCTTGTCACAACATCGAATGGATTTTCTTACGTTCTAGTCGCTGTTGAACTTACTTCAAAATTTGTTTCTTTCACTCCGTTATGTAAAGCCACTGGACAGTCTGTATCCAACGCCTTTGTTAAAAATTTCTAACGTGAAGTTGGCCACGTTGCTAAAGTCATTTCAGATAACGGACCGTAATTCAGATCTGCTGTTTGGTCACGCATGCTTCGGAATTATAAAATCAAACCTGTTTTTACTTCATTGTACTCACCACATTGTAACCCGTCTGAACGGATTATGAAAGAAATCAATAAGCTTTGCAGACTTTATTTTCACAGAAAGCATCAGCATTGGGACAGATATTTACACTTATTTCAAAATGTGCTGAATAAAATGCCTCATGATTCCACTGCTTTACCACCTACTCTTGTACTAAAGAATGAAGAACCACCAAACAGAATCAGAGAGCTTGTACCTTTCCCGAATACACGTAAACTTCGACACAAAGACATAATTGATTTGGCTCTTAAAAATATAAAATCTGCAGCAGACAAAAGGAGAAAACTACACGGTAAAGCAAATGCAAAGAAATTATATATTGGTCAGAAAGTTCTCATTAAATCTCATTCATTGTCACATAAGAAGAAACACTTGAGTCACAAATTCTTTCTAGTTTACAATGGACCTTACAGAATCCGACGTATACCACATGATAATTGCGTTGAAGTTGAAACTCTGCGTACTAGGAAGAGTAAAGGTTTACACCACATTTCACATGTAAAACCATTTATTGACAGATAATCTGCTTTTTAACTTAGTCTTTGCAATTTTCACTTCACGCTACTTGTACAATTTGTCACACTGAGAGACTGTTAACATGCAACAATGTTTTCAAGTTCAATATCCACTCAAGAACCAAGAGAACTTATTTAAACAGAAATTACGAATGCATTGTTATTGCGGACAGACGACACAGTGTTATTGTGTGTGTATATTCTTGCTTGTTAGTTGCACGATTACGTAACGACTATAAGGCTCACATACTTAGAACATTTACCAGTACTGCTAATGAGATTTTAATGCAACATTTTGGTGTGCTTGAAAATACATTCTGAATTAAAGTACTTTCTGAGAGATACCAGATGACACAGTGGTTAGTTTATGTGACGGCTTCAAGATTATATCACAGCGTTACTAATGAGTGACAATTTAGAATGTTGCTTTTGCGGTGTATCTGTTTTATATCTGCACAGTTTTTCTGAATTCTTCTGGAAAGCAAAACATGTTTCAGTAGTAACTTTTGTGGTATAGCTACAAGGAGACAGCCTTTTTCATAGGACAACAATACGTTTCAGCACGGTACTTTCTTTATCATGGCAATAAGCGTAATAACTAAGATATCTATACCCAAAGCATTTCACTTTTGTTTATCATGAGGTAAGTACATTGGCTTCTGCAGAACTTAGCTTTCGGAGGACAATAACTACACACTTCCACAGAGATTATCTTACAGCAAGAGGCAAATTTAGCGCTACAGGACACGTATTTGAGTGATTAATTTTGTACTTAAAACATTTATTTTTAAAGATTTTTGAATTACAAAGAAAGGTTTTCCGTGATACATTTCATTCCATTGCTGTAATCTGTAACACCTGAGGGTATAATTACATTAATCCTCAGGGGGGTACACGCTTACTTTGTGTACCATGTGTTTGGCAAGCACAAGGAGCCCTAGCTAATATGGTATTTGCTTATACAACTTTACACATCGGTACTATATTCCTCTAACACATAAATTACACAGCTATCTGATCATTTATCTGAGAGAGACAAACTTTTCTACTACGGCAGTGACAGATGTTTACGTAATTACACTGTTGGATAACTTCACACTTACGAAATTGTATTTTGTCTGTACTTTGTGAACTGTTCATCTTTTTTTGGACCCATTGTGATATTATGAGAGCTTTGAATGATATATTTGATATGGGATCACGATTTTTAAAGTACGTTTGAGGCAGATGACGCTATTTAAATGAGCAGAGAATTTTTTTAGGTTTTGAAATTATTGCAGAAAGCTACGACGTTTTTGAGATTTGACTGAGGTGTTATGATGTTATTTTTACGATGTTGATGTGTATTATGCTGTTGCGGTATGTTTATGATCAATAAGCTGATGCTATGAGTTATTTGATTATGCTACGTATCTGTTATGATGAAATATTGAAGAAATGTCAACGAATAAGGTAAGGAATAATGAGTAGTGTTTAGGGAGTCTGGTTTGTGAAAAAGGTTGCTGGAAACCAAGAATCGTACTTTAAGAGTTATGAAATGTGTGTAAATGCGTGAATGTATCACAATGCTGGCGAAAATTTTTTGGACACTGTTATATCAATAGCATTTTTGTTTCTACAGATTTGTAACACAAATTCTTGACCTGTGAAATATTTTTATATGAGACTGCCACTGTAGCGGAAACTGCTGTCGTAAATATTTCAGTAAGAAAGGTAAGTGACCTTGACGTAATGCGTTTTGGGCGCCCAGCTGAGAGGTAGTCGTCTGACAAAAGAAAGCCATTAGGTGCAAAAAAAAAATAAAAGGAGCCCATTGTCCTCGCTATTTACTTTTCTTTGTCGAAAGCATTGCAAATACGACATGCTGAAAACATATAATTACACTGTGGAGCTCGTAATTTATGATATTTACTAAAATGCCTAATTAAATGATGAGAAACATTTTATATCTTTTGTCTTTGTAGTTGAGAGTTTGCTCATTTTGTTTAATATCTAGTATCTTGCTGCACTGCAACATTGTTTAAAATAAAATTTTATGAATGTACTAATATAGATATTTTATGCCTACAGATCATGTAAACAATAACTTAAAAAAAAAAACGAAGGAGCACAAAAAGACATTTCCCTTCACAGGACTTGCATACATAATTTTCTTTTCAAGTACTTGGTAATTTTTTGTAGAATTAGTTTTTGTGGTGCACCACTTTAATTACATAGACGTTAAGATGTGAATATACATTTTCCTTATCTGCATTGTTGTCTTTAGTGTAATATTTTTCTGCTTGAGCTATGTCATGTTTAGATATAAGTTATTTCTGCTGCTGTTTGCCAGGCATAGTGTTACTGAATTTGACTTTGTGTTACTCTGCTAAGCCAGTTTACTACTGATTTATTTTTCTTGTTGGTGCACCTTGGCTCATATTAGTTGTAATGTTGCATTGCTTGGTAATTTAGATTTACTGTAGCTTCCTTTCTAATTTTCCATTTTTTTGTGTTTGTCATTGCTGTTTGTGTTAATTATTTTGTGCTGCTGCATTGCTTCGTCCCTTAGTTTAGCATCTGAGCTCAGTAGATTTAAGTTAGCTTAAGAGGGGGTAGCCTATAAGAGAATGAGTTGCGATGAATTTGAAGAAATGTACTGAGAGGTTATACGAGAAAAGTACAGAAAGCAGGTATTGGTAGGATTTTCTTGGAAATAAATGATGAGGTAAGATAATGGTAAATAAATAATGAGGTAAGAAATGTGTGAACAGAATACAGAAAGCATTCTTGGATTGAATTTTTTGGTTGGAGCAAATATCGAAATAAGACGAAAAATCTATAGAATGAAGGTTTGGGTTGGACTGCAGTACCAAATGTTGCACTGAAAACAAACCCTGTCCTTTCCTTCTGTTATCCCACTATGTGTTTGTGTACCCTTGTGTATTTATGTTCTTCCTGACTTTATATGTTTATCTGATAAGGCTTATGTTGTAGAATTTTTCTAATACTCAGCTACATTCACTATGATGAGGAATACTGTTATCCTCAAATATAATTGGCATTAATAATATGTTATTTACCTTGTAAATATGCTTAGACATTATTTATTCTGTTTTGTTTTAATGCTCATGTGTGAAGTTGATGTTTCGAAAATTATTCTGATCTTTTATATATCTACTTATCTCATAATTCCTCTAACATTGATGTATATGTTTATTTCTATTTTGTTGTAAAGCCTGTACTACAAATGTTATCTGTATTGTTATGTTCTTTAATGATGTATTTTGTACCTTTGTAATTGTATTCTTATGTTATAAAATTGTAATTGAGACCAGTTCATCATATTATTAACTTGTAAGTTGCATTTCACTGCACACGTTTCTGTTGGTCATAGTATATGGACAATATGCGAGAAGTAGGGACTGTTAGTGTTTACATGTGTGTTAATAATTCAGCAAGGGACTGGATAACAGCATTGCTGGTTCTAAGGACAATTCCAAAAACTTCGTGAGTGTACAAGTGATGGTTTATGGACTTGCTATTTTCTCTGCAAGACTCTTCGATGGTGATTGTGCACCTGCACAGTCGCAACAGATGGCTGCTGGCCGTCTCTACAAGGACTACAGTGGGTCTGCACCTGTGATGACTCACCAACAGCAATATCGTAATCTCTACCAGGACTACAATGGGTATGCTCTGTGATGCCCTACCTACCAATATTCTTGAAAACGTCGAATGACTCTGCTGTGGGTTTGCTCCGTTGTGGCCCATTACCTGTCAGCATGTCAAGCGTCAGCACTGTCTTTCCGTTGGAAGGACAACACTACTTCTTCAAGACTGCATGGACATCCACTACTTATGTGTGCATTGTAATTTACTACTCAGACTTCGATAAAAGAAACGGCAGTTTTACTGTGATGAATGATCAGGACTGTCTTTATGGACTGTGAGAAAATTTTAGCTTTTGACCAACATTGTATTAATAAGTGTGTGCATTGGATATCTTTGCTATTGTAATTATGAAAAATTTTATCAAATCATTATTGGCCACTGGCCAAAACATTTTGTAAAATTTTTTGTGGGGAGCATGGGGGCTATGTAAGTAGGCTGTTTATGTTTTCTCATTGGCAACGTTACGTAGCGCTCTGTATGAAGGTCACTGGCTGTGCTGTGTGCAGTCTGTGGCTAGTTTGCATTGTTGTCTGCCATTGTAGTGTTAGGCAGCGGCAGCTGGATGTGAACAGCGCGTAGCGTTGCGCAGTTGGAGGTGAGCCGCCAGCAGTGGTGGATGTGGGGAGAGAGATGGCGGAGTTTTGATAATTTGTAATACTGGATATTATGAACTACTATATATATATTATGACTGTTAAGGTAGATACATTGTTTGTTCTCTGTTATCATCTTTCAATTGCTAACTATGCCTATCAGTTGTTAGTGCCTTCTGTAGTTTGAATCTTTTATTTAGCTGGCAATAGTGGTGCTCGCTGTATTGCAGTAGTTCGAGTAACGAAGATTTTTGTGAGGTAAGTGATTTGTGAAAGGTATAGTTTAATGTTTGTCTGGGCCATTCTTTTGTAGGAATTTTTGATAGTCAGATTGCGTTGCGCTAAAATTATTGTGTGTCAGTTTAAGCACAGTCTTGTACAATTGTTCTAAGGGGACGTTTAAATTAGAGAAAGAAATTTCTGAAAATGAACGTTTGTCGCGTAGCATTGTATGGACGTGAATTATGAAGCGTCGAAAAATCGGAAATGGGCAAAATCGAAAGGTCTGATTTGTGGTGTTACAGAAGGTTTCTGGAAATTTGGTGGACTGGTGAAAAATGAAGAGGTTCTGCACAGGCTCGGCCAGGGGAACAATATATGTAAAACATTGATAAGAAGGTAGACAATGTTAGGACTGGTCTTAAGACATCAGGGAATAACTTCCGTGATGTTAGAGGGTCCTATAGAGGGCTGAAACGGTAGGGGAAGCCCGAAATAGGAACAAATGCAACATATAACTTACAACGTTGTGTAAAGTTGTTACTTTGAGGTGAGGGGGCTGGCATAAGAGAGAAATTCTTGGCGGGTCACTTCAAACTAGTCAGGTAACTGATGCCACAGAAACACACTTGCTCTGTCATACGATACTTGATATAAGTAGGACGAAGCCCGGCCACAACCCGTAAGAAATGTACAATTCTCCTCGTTGAGTGTTAAGTTTTGCATGCGGCCTGGACAAATGGTTTGGTCATACATACACTGATAAATGAAACCATTACGACCACTGCCCACCGCGCCGTTAGATGCCGCCTGGTGGCGCTGCGGGTACATGACGTTGTAACAAAGTACGTAAGCTGAGCAGACATGGACGGGGGATCAGTATCTACATCTACATCTACATTTATACTCCGCAAGCCACCCAACGGTGTGTGGCGGAGGTCACTTTACGTGCCACTGTCATTACCTCCCTTTCCTGTTCCAGTCGCGTATGGTTCGCGGGAAGAACGACTGTCTGAAAGCCTCCGTGCGCGCTCTAATCTCTCTAATTTTACATTCGTGATCTCCTCGGGAAGTATAAGTAGGGGGAAGCAATATATTCGATACCTCATCCAGAAACGCACCCTCTCGAAACCTGGCGAGCAAGCTACACCGCGATGATGAGCGCCTCTCTTGCAGAGTCTGCCACTTGAGTTTGTTAAACATCTCCGTAACGCTATCACGGTTACCAAATAAACCTGTGACGAAACGCGCCGCTCTTCTTTGGATCTTCTCTATCTCCTCCGTCAAACCGATCTGGTACGGATCCCACACTGATGAGCAATACTCAAGTATAGGTCGAACGAGTGTTTTGTAAGCCACCTCCCTTGTTGATGGACTACATTTTCTAAGGACTCTCCCAATGAATCTCAACCTGGTACCCGCCTTACCAACAATTAATTTTATATGATCATTCCACTTCAAATCGTTCCGCACGCATACTCCCAGATATTTTACAGAAGTAACTGCTACCAGTGTTTGTTCCGCTATCATATAATCATACAATAAAGGATCCTTCTTTCTATGTATTCGCAATACATTACATTTGTCTATGTTAAGGGTCAGTTGCCACTCCCTGCACCAAGTGCCTATACGCTGCAGATCTTCCTGCATTTCGCTGCAATTTTCTAATGCTGCTACTCCTCTGTATACTACAGAATCATCCGTGAAAATCCGCATGGAACTTCCGACACTATCTACTAGGTCATTTATATATATTGTGAAAAGCAATGGTCCCATAACACCCCCCTGTGGCACGCCAGAGGTTACTTTAACGTCTGTAGACGTTGAGAACAACATGCTGTGTTCTGTTTGCTAAAAGCTTTTCAATCCAGCCACACAGCTGGTCTGAAATTCCGTAGGCTCTTACTTTGTTTATCAGGCGACAGTGCGGAACTGTATCGAACGCCTTCCGAAAGTCAAGAAAAATAGCATCGACTATCCTCTTTTCGGTTTTCAAATGAAAATGTAATTGTGTCACAAAAATTGTAAAGAGTCAAAATTACTGGGTAAATGTTTTATAATGAGTCACACCACTACTGAAGTGCCTAATGTATTCCAAAAATTGGTAGTCGATTCATTTCGCATGTAGTTTTACAAAAGAATAATGAAAACTGTCTGATAAGATAAGAAATGAGGAGCTTAGCTGCATAAACGAGGACGAAAGGAATAAAAGGAAAATATTAACTAAAACAGGGTGGCAGAACAAGTGTTAAGACAGGAGGGGAAAACATCCGTGGTACTCGAGAGGGCCGTAGAGGGCAAAAGCTGTAGTGGAAGACAGACATGCATCATGTAACTGAAAAAGTTTAGTTCGAATCGAAAGGTTGGCACAGGAGAAGAAGTCATTACGAATGGCATTAAATCATTCAGAAGGCTGTACGAAACAAAACACTTCATTAGAGAATGATGTATATGTTGTTGCTGTTGCTGCAGTTGAGGTCTTCAGTCCGAAGACTTGTTTCAAACAGTTCTCTACGGTAACCGAAAAATTCCATGATCTCTGCACAACTGCTAACCTGCTGCCACTCGGATCTTCTTCTCATATTCAAACCGTGGTTTTCTAGGCTGTTCTTCCCCCTCCCCCCTACCTCATACAAACCTCCATCCATTACCAAAGCACAATTCCTTCATGCCTCAAGACCTGTCCTATCAGACAATCCTTACTGTTAGTCAAGTTACGAAATAAATAACTTTCCTTTCCAAATCGATTCAAAACCTCCTCATTGTCTTATTTACCGTTCTAATCTTCAGCATTCTTCTGAAGCAACACATTTCAGCTCTATTATTTTCTTCTTGTCTGAACCACCTTTCAGTTCCGTTTATGATTACACTCCAGACAAATACCTTCCGAAATGGGGTTCCAACGTTTAAATGTATACTGTATGTACACTAGTTTCTCATTTTCTGAAATGTTTTTCTGGTTATTGCACCATGGTTTTTCCATCCTGTCTACAACAGCATCCTCACTTATTGTACTGCTTCGCAGCAAAACGCATCTACTGCTTTTAATATCCTGTTTCCTAATCTAATTCCCTCCGAACCACCTGGATTAAATCAACTATATTTAAATATCCTAGTTCCGCTTCTGTTAATATTTATGATATCACCTCTCTTCACGACGCTATCCCACCAGTCAGCTGCTCCTCTAACTCTATATCCGTTAGCGACAGAATTACAATGTCGTTGTCAAAACGCAATTTTTTTTAAATTCCTTTCCGCTGTACTTTAGTTTCCTTTACAAATTTACACTTGGTATCCTTGAAAGGTTGATGAATGCACAGATAGAATTTCATTGGCACTAGACTACAATATTCTCTCCCTGTCCTCTCAAAAACCGCTATCCTTCATAATCTAGTTTTTACATACGTTGGAAATAACCTTAGGCTCCCAGTATTTTACTTCCGCTGCATTCAGAATATCAGTGTGTCCT
The DNA here is from genome assembly GCF_023864275.1 of Schistocerca cancellata. Taxonomy (NCBI): domain Eukaryota; kingdom Metazoa; phylum Arthropoda; class Insecta; order Orthoptera; family Acrididae; genus Schistocerca; species Schistocerca cancellata. Next base: position 389,666,472 of record NC_064631.1, on the reverse strand, counting down.
CCACTCAACATTATCAAATGTTTTCTTAAAATCGAAGAGTTTTCGAAATTTAAGTTTACCTTTTATCAGTCTACTTTCTAGGACAGGGTTAGTATTACCTCAGGTCTTCTTACATTTCTCTAGAATCTAAACTGGTATTCCCTGCGCCAAGCTTTCTATAGTTATTTTCTTTGATACGTCTGTAAATAATTTATGTCAGTATTTTGGACCATGGCCTATAAGGCCGATTGGCCAGTAATAGCCTCGTCTGTTAGGAACTGCCACCTTTGGCATTCGAATTATGACATTTTTCTTGAAGTTTGAGGAAATTTCTCCTGCGGCGTATACCTTGCATATCCGATGGAATAGTTTTGTCATGGTATTTTCTCCGGAGTATCTGAATAATTTTGAGGAAATGTCTACTCAAAATGCCTTTTTTCCGACTTAAATGATTCAGCTCTCCGTCAGTTCAGTTCAGTATCTCATCTCTTATCCAGGGACATTGTTTATCTATCACTAAGGTTGCTGTCAGTAGTAAGCCATGCAGCAATAATTCTTAACCAAAGTGATTTAGTTCACACAGGAATTTGCATTCAAGTAAACGAACAGTAGACAGTGTAAACAATTTAATTGCCTCCTATGTTAAGGTACCTTTGTGTGGAGTTATGCGGTGTCGCTGCAATTAAGATACAGTTTAACAGCTTTCACCTTGTCAAAGGTTAAGTATGAATAATAATGAAGCACAAACAGCTGTTGTTGAATTGTGTCCAGCAAATGAGCCTTTCAGTTAGCAGTAAATATTAGACAAAAAAAAAATTACAACAGCTACTGAAGAATTGTGCCACAGAAATAATTGGCTCTAATCTTAATTTATAGTGTATTGGCTTCAGTTCGTAAATATGAAAACTTCCTAATTACGATTTAACTTCGATCCCTAGTTTCAGAAATGAAAGCACAATTCCTTGGCCTGCTCATTTGGTTAAATATGTCGCTGCCTGCTTCATGTATTTCAAAAGCAAGTGGGAGATGCACAAGATGCAGATTAACTGGCCCCAGCTAGAGCTATGACGCCCCGAAGTATATTTGGCAAAACTGTGACATTCGAATTACTTTCTGAGGGGAAGAGAATTATCCTTCTAAAATTACCTCATAGTTTCATGTCATTTTGATTAAATATCCTGAATGGATTTCTTAAGGAATGACTTTAAGATATGAACTTTATGTTTTTGAGTCCAGGAAGCTCGTTCGAAGTTGACACTACGACCACTCTCGTCTTTTACATTACGTACTATCCGTCCAAGGGAAAAGTGGGCCTCAGACAGTGCTCCAAAGATAGGCCTGGGAAAGTCGCTCAACTTTGTAACCGACGAGACAGGCAGCCAAGAGTTGTATTCACCTAATCAAATGGCAACTAAAACTAGTGACAGTTTAAGCGCATACCAAGTCTATTGCAAAATCTATCTAACGCCTTATAACCAATACAACGATGGAATAACCCAGGCAAGGCGGAACCGGCGGACAGTGTATAGAACATCCAGAAGCATAAGGAACCACTACAACGAAATTAGTCCAAAAGACACAAGATGTGCCGACGACAATGAGGGAGGTTGTTGAACTACATGCCTTACCGGACATCAGTGGCAAGGCAAGGAAAGCTACACCCTGCGAAAATACGCTAACCTCCACGGCGGGTAACTGGGGCGCTAGTGGCCACTAGGCAGAAGAAATACCGCTGGTTGAACACTAATAAACACAAGAAATTCAATGATTAATAATAAGAAGCAGAGGATGGCTAACTAATTTCGCCAAGTCCAAACATCCACTCGCAGCTCTTTGTCTCAGCGACCCTGCGAGCAGTAAAGCGCAAACAAATGGCGTGATCTCAAAATAGTTGACGTTTCACTACCGACTTCACTGAACTCAAACGCCCCGGGTCCAGTGGACAACGAGGTTGTGGCCCTCACAACTACAGCCCCCCGATCTGGCAGTGCCTGTATGCTGCCAGCGGTCCTGGCATGTCCGTGCGCTGCCGGAGCTCACTACTGCTCCGTCCCAACCGAACTCTCTGACACACTCTGACCCAGAAACACTTGAGATCCTTCCAAAGATAGTTCCACGGTACTAGATATCGATAACCGCTGCTGCTGCCACTCGTTAACAGACAACGCTAGCAAATGTAGTGGCTCCAGTAAACACAAGAAGAAAACGAGATGCCACTATTCCTATTATACGATGCCAACCTACCAACGGCACCAATACGGGCCGCAACACGGCTCAGTTACAGTCAATTAGACCGACAATCAGTACAGATATCTTTAGAAAACTTCTCCTCCATAAGTTTTTTTTGCTGCTTTGATTCAGTACCTGGTAGCCAAAACTGAAAAATTTACGTATTTACATATTTGTTGATATTGCTTTTTCTGCTTCTGCTGAGCTATTTTTGATAGTTTTTACCTGGATTTCGTCATGTGTCTGCTTACACTGCGACACTTCTACAAATTCAGGGTAGTCCTGTAATGCTACTTCAGTATGACCATAGGCTGCAAATAGTCACAGACTGCTTTTGCGCCATAAATGAATAAAGCTATGCTAATTTCTTACGATAGAAGACTTGTGTTGTAAGGTTACCATACTAAGTTGCAAGTAATTTGTATTAGTACAAAGAACACTTCGTAGCGTTTTTACATATGGAATAAGGTAATCATTAGCAACGTAGTCTGCCACATTATCTAGCTTACACTGTACTAGTTCACTTGCTTCATTTTCTTCACTGATTTGTGAGTAGTGTTTTTGTCTTTAAGAAAGATTTCATCGCACTGTTTCTCTTCTGATTTGAAACTGTTTACTGTTTGAAGCTTGTGAAATACGTGGTGGATGTTGTCTTATTGTGTTATTATTTGTTGCAGGCGGTGCTTTATGGTGTAATATTAAAAAGAATAATTTTTACTCATAAGTTGTTATTTGTATCGCATGATTATAAAAAAGCAAATGACTTATTGGGTATGAGTTTCAAGTTTGTAGTACACGTAAGACATTAATGGTGAACTGTCAGCTTGTAGAATACGTTTGGCAACTACATGATCAACGATGTACTTCATGGTGCGTTTCTGCCCTACTAAATCAGTTAATATCGCTTTGCCATTTCCAGTAAGCAATCTGAATGTCTCACTTAAGGTGTAACATTGGAGTGTCATTTATTATCTGATTCCAGGAAGGCCTTTCCACACAATCGGTAACTGATCCTATATTTGATGTTACCAAGTACCTCTCATAATCAACGATACCACAGGGGGGGGGGGGGGGGGGACCGACTCTTAGCAGCACTACCTCTCTAGTATTGTCATAACGTGGCCGTTTAGTGAAGAGGAACAATGGGTTAGCCCTGCGATCTAACCTCGCGATAGGGCTTCACATTTCGTCTGCCCTTTTACGTCTTGCCTTAACGAGCTACAAACCTCCAGATCGACAGCAACTTCAGCATCTTAATGTTAACACAATTTCGATTTAGTACGCGATGGATCTAAACGTGAAAAATTAAAGACGGTGTGACATTCATTCCTTGTTTAAAGTTATATTTTTTGCTTACTCCGACAAATAACTTAGGTTTTGGGAATATCCAGTCCTGTCGATCATGTTTGACATTGAATAAGACACAGGACTTCACTAGAACAGACCGCACTAGGCTCAAAAGTATGTAATATCTTGATACTGCATGACGGTTGGGGCTGGCTCATGTTGAAGATAGTTAGGTTCTGTTAAATTAGACATTATTTATAAACGTGTTCTCCTAAATTGTAATTCATTTGTAACAGAACCGAGCATGTTTTATAGAGTTTTTCGTTGATTTACCGAATATAACAGAGAAGTATAAAAGAAATTAATTATCAATATAATAGCCCCATCACTTTGTTAACAAAAACAGGCTGACGATGGTCAGGCAGTTTTTGGATTACACGCTTGTAGGAAACTTCAAGTTAGGAGATAAAGATGTGGTCAATATAACATCCACGAGATAAATTTTAGCAACAGTGCGACGAGAGGAAATTATGCCTGTAACAGTTATAAACATTATCTATTCGACATATAAAAAATAGTGAAAATGATGATAAATATTAATTATTTATATAATATTCTATGATGTAATTGGACATATCGATGTGAATCATACAAAGACAATGATAATTGTCAATTCCTTTTATGATCTGCGATTGTCTTCCTTTGTTTTTACCTTTTGTTGGTTGGCTTTCGTAGGTTGCGGACGCATATCAAACTGAGGTCTGTTAAGAAATTGTAATTATTTCTTAATTAGTACTTGAATATAGAGTTCAATATTATTATAAATATGAGTGAATAATTATTTCTCACTTTAATTCCTCTCTCAGTAAGAATTATCTGTGTTAATTATTTCTTTCCGCTGCAACGAGCGCAGCCATTGATAATAGCGATTTGTATCGCGTTTTTGTCTGTGTTTTCCTTAGAAACAAATCAAATGTTTGCTTGATGAAGTCGAAATAGTGCACAATACGAAAGTAGAGTTTATCGAGTTTAATAAGCATTTCAAATACTTACTTATTTGGTCTAACAATAGAGAGTCTCTATCAATTGTCTGCCGCCATCTTAACAATTATCTCAGCGGAAAATTCAAATTACGCAACTCTGCAGACATAAATGCCGAACGTAATACAAATGTGTAAAAATAAATGTGCACCGGTAGTCCCGAATTCATTTTAATGAAAATTAATTCGAATCAGATTGGTTCTTTAAAAACAGTGCTCATAGCACGGTCGTTATAACAAACTTTTCTAGCTGATGTATGGAGCCGAAATTAATTACGCACGAGTTGCGAAGAATATTATTTCAGGTAACATACGTCAGTGTTGTGCGCGGCTGATTTTCGGTGGTTTCAATGGTCATTTTGCTGAAGATAACTGTTTCCATCATAACCCATAGTTGTACAGAATCTGTTGTATGAACTGTGATTTAGTGACACTTACACACCTTACAGACAACACTTTAACACGACGTTAAGTTGGAGTTCTCTAGTAACTTGACCAATTCTTTAGCCGGAAGAAAATTTATTTAGTAATTACTCAATGTAATAAAATAAGATTATCATTTTCATTTACAAATTAGTTAAATACCAAACCACTGAATAACACAGCGAACGCCACACTGGCGCCCATCGTGGGGCCATCAGTGCACATTTATTCATTTTAATAATTGAAATTGTGATCTATTACAGGTACGGGGTACCAAACAAACTATTAACCATTGTTTATTTACTTGTTTCAGACCATTGACATCTTCCTACAGAACTGCTGTACGAAGCTGTATCTGCGCCGGTGTAGCAACAGATGTTCATGTTCAGTAATTACATAGCAGCACAGAAACAACATCAGCTGACCAAACAAACTATTAACCATTGTTTATTTACTTGTTTCAGAGCATTGACATCTTCCTACAGAACTGCTGTACGAAGCTATATCTGCGCCGGTGTAGCAACAGATGTTCATGTTCAGTAATTACATAGCAGCACAGAAACAACATCAGCTGCGTGGGCAATTTAAAATTAAAATTTTTTTTTTTTTTTTTGTTTTTAAATGGACTTGTAGTCCGAGGTGTACCTCCAGCCATAAGTAGTAATAAATGAATATTCTGGCTGCGAGAATAATATTTTAAGTGTTATTTCTGTATATGTGTTAGTTATAAGGTTATTTTGTGTCAATTGGCGCTTGACAGTTATTTATGTATTTGTTGTGCTATATTGGTTATAGAATGGTTAAACAAAAGAAAAAAAACGAATGAGCATACTGATGCAGAGATGATATTGGAGTGTCAGGTAGAACAATCTACCCATATTTCTATCGAATTATTAGAAAATTTAATTAAGAATGATAATTTAGTAACTGGTGTCCCGAGTGATAGCAAAACCGAGGAGTTGCCAAAACAAACTGACACTCCTGCATTCAACCAGTTAGGAATTAATGACAATATTTGTTCTGGGCAAGGGGCAGAAGTTAGCAATGCTCAAGCTATGTCCATACAGGATATGCTGACAGCATTATTTGGAAAGTTTACTATTAAAGAACAGGAACGTGAAAAACAACGCGAGCTTACAGAGCAGGAGCGTGAAAGACAACGTCAGCAGGAAAAGGAAAAACGTAGACAGGAAAAGCTTATAGAAAAACAGCAACAGGACCTCAGGTACTAAGAAAAGGAAAAGAAATTTATGGAATATATAAACAATATTTTCCTCGAAAGAGATAAAGAAATTGTCCGTAGGATAAATCAAGTGTTGGTCGATCGTGATAATGATATTACTACCCATTTTAAGACGGAGATCGATGCAGTAATAATCACTATTGAACCGTTAACAAACATTTCAGTTCAGGTCAATAGTCTTCAAACTGAAGTAGATATTCTAGAGAACCAATTCAAAGCCTTGGCTACTGCTGTGGAAACAATGCAGGAGGAAATTCTCTCGGAAATCAGAAAGCAAGTCCGAACTGAAGTAGCCAGGGTGCTGAGCTCTGAAAGTCAAAACTTTGAAAATCTGACAGTATGCAGTAATGACAACACTGGTACTGACAGGCCAAAGATCGCAGATAATCTTACGGTGAATTTTAATGCACCACAAGGAAGACCAAATTTTGGTAATCAACCTATATTACCAGAGCAATATGTGACAGCAAGGAACAATAATAGTGGAATAGAATACACTTGTAATAAAGTAACCACACCACCTGCAAACGATAGCAATTCCATGCACTTAACTACTTTGATGCATGAGGAAAGCCTGATTAAGCATATACAGTTTCAAATATTTAATGAAGAAAGTAATAAAAACATACATCCAGTAGTCTTCATTCGAAACTTCAAAAGTGTTCTCCCAAAATCATGGTCGGAAGAACAGAAAATACAGTTTGTGGTTTCACATATTTCTGGTGATGCGTCGCTCTGGGCATTAAATGCAGCAGAAACTTGCAAGACTTTCCACGACTTTGAGAAGGCGTTTCTTGATCAATTCTGGTCAGCGTCTACTCAAGAGCGACTCCGTAAAGTTGTTTACAATGCAGAAATGTACAATCCGAAGTCAGGTTCCTTAAGAAAGTACTTTGAAAAATACATTAACGTGACCCGGTACTGGGATGAGCCAGTAACCACCAGAGACTTATTGCGAGTGTTAAAAGCTAGATTACCCATACATATTAGAGAAAAATTATTTAATGTTACAGACACCAAACTGAAAGAATTTCTGTCTGTAATTGATTCTCTGGATCTAGTGCAAGAAGAGGCCAGAAAAAAATTATGACGTGACCAGCAATACCAATAACCCTAACAGAAAAAATTCATGGAATGGAAATAATGGAAATAGGGGCGAAGGTAGTCCAAAGAAAAATAAAAATTAAGCTTATAGTAACGGAAAATACAATAATAACAGTAGTAGTTGGAATTCATACAACCAAAATTTTTGTTATCCTAATAATAATAACAATAATTATTAAAAGGCCGAAGAACACCAACAAACGAATGGTAATCAGAGGCAGTACCACAATGAAAACCCAAACAATAACAATAGCAACCGAAAGAGACGAAATGACAACAGGTCAGACAGTCCATATAGAAACAAACCTAAAAATATGCAGGGTGACAGTGAATATTGGCGACAGCCAGGGCCAAGTCATTGGCAGCCGCAGCAAAATTCAATCCATTCAGGTCAGCCAATAAATTATGTACAGGCTATACCTATACCAAGCAATCAATATCCACCGTGGTGGGATCCAAGCAGGCCTCCTCCGACTGAAAACTCACAAAATGTTAGAATAGTGGAGGCACCTTCGGAAGCAAAACAAAACACTCAGAAGCCAACAAACTAATTTCGGTCCCTGTAGGCCTTCGCCAGGTGACCGAGGCCAACAATGAAGGCAATAGGACGACGGAACAAAAAATTAACATGATACGGTACCAGGATGGCAACAGGATCGAAGATGAGCTATATCAGGAACCTGCTGTCTCTGATAAGCCACGAAGAGAAAATATCCAAGCAAGTGTCACCGGAGCTGTAAATGGTTTAACAACTACTATTCTGCTTGACACAGGTGCAAATGTATCAGTTATGAACACGCAGTTTATTAAGAAGGTATCGGAGATAAGGAGACTGCCGATTTTGCCGGTTGAAAATTGTAAGGTTGTAGGGGCATTGGGAAAAAAGGCACAGAGTATAAAATACCAGACACAGGTGGAAGTTTCCTTGGGAAATGATCGCTTATTATGCACGTTCCTACTAATTGATAACTTATCCATACCGGTGCTTCTGGGTCTTGAGTTCCTTCGGGAAAGGGAAGCTGTAATTGATCTCGCCCGTGGGACATGTGCACTTAAGTACCAACAGCGACTCATAACATTAATGCTAAATCGGGAGTTCGGTGCGAACCTTCCGCTGATGAGAAAAATGAATCTTTCTGTCAGCAAACAGAAGTTGTTAGTGTTGGATCATAAGCACCCACAGATGTGTCACAAAAATCGAAATAACGATGCACCCAGCAATGTGAGTGACATCGTCACAACAATAGAAGAAAAAGTAACGGAGGCAACTTGCATTAATCCTTCAGAGGCGAGACAATTAACAGAATTATTATCCGGATACCTCAAAGTATTCACTGAAAGCCCCGGAATCATAAAAGATTACCAGTATGAAACGTCCCCTTTGAACAATTATAGATGACTGTGCTTAAACTGACACAATATTTTTAGCGCAAGGCAATCCGACTTTCAAAAATCCCTACAAAAGAATGGCCCTGACTAACATTAACCTATACGTTTCACACATCACTTACCTCACAAAAATCTTCGTTACTCGAACTACTGCAATACAGCGAGCACCAATACTGCCAGCTAAATAAAAGATTCAAACTACTGAAGGCCCTAACTACTGACAGGCACAGTTAGCAAAAGAAAGATTTTGATAGAGAACAAACAATGTATTTACCTCAATAATTTCAAAAGTGATTATATATATATATATATATATATATATATATATATATATATATATATATATATATCAGTCCATGACATCCATTCTTACAAATGTACCTGTTTCTGATGGACACACGTCCAGGTCATCCGCTCTCAAAACACTGCCATTTCTCTCTGCACATCCACGACTGCTGGCGGCTCACCTCCAACTGCACAACGCTACGCGCTGTTAACAGCCAACTGCCCAACGCTACAATGGCGAGTATTACAACAATGCCAACCAGCCACAGACTGCACACAGCACAGCCAGTGATTTTCATACAGAGCGCTACGTGGCGGCGGCGTTACCAATATAAGAACCTAAACAGCCTACTTACAAGTATAATACGAAAGTATATCCGCACAAGACCTATTGCAGAGCATCTTACTCGGTCGCCTGGACTAAGAAATACAAAGGACCAATCAGAAGTGCAAGTGCACTGTCCCATAACTGTAAATACAATGTTTATGGTAAAATAATTAACAGTAATAATGTGATAATTTTATGTATGTATTAGTTTATAAGCTTTTATGTCAAGTATTACACTGTAATGTTCTTGAATTATTTGAACAAGGAGTAGAGAATCATCACCCTAAATGTATTTTTACTCTAAAAGGGATCAATAACTTGATAAACACTTCAGTGTTATTGCATTAAATGTGATGAATTTTACCTTTCTATACGTAGGATAGAAATGATTAAAATGCTTAAATAAAATATTTGTTCGTGTGTAAGAATGGATATAACAAAAATATTTTCATAAGATTGAGTCATGTAGTCCCAGACACGTAGCGAGTGTTGGTGGTGTGTGAGCTGTGTGACTGAAAAAAAAAATAGTTAAGCGAAATCTGAATGTGTACTGATTTACGTACACGGTTTCATTACCAAGTCATTTAAAATGCTCTTATGAGCAACATTCCGGTTAGATAAACCGAACATGGACATCTGTCTTAAAAACATGAGAAATAAGAATCCGAATAAAAAAAATAAAAAAATAGAAATATATAAGTATATGTATCTGTAATAAAAATGGAAATGTACTGTTATCTGGACAGTTCAGTAATGATCTCATGGTCAAGATAATGTAGCAGATTGTGAAAGTTTTTATATAGTCTCATGTTCATGTGACAGTGTAAAATTTTAAATTTTGTTATTCAGTCATGGTAATATGAGGTTACGTGCAAGTGTACCAGACCTCATTACTTGAAAAGTGTCATTTGCATATAGATTGTCTGTTAAGTACTGTGGAAAACTACTGACAGCAATCAGAACAGTGGAACGTGTTCCGCAGGACCTAGTGGACGCGTGAAGAACTGTGACTGACATTGTGAATAATGATGGACAGTGAGAAAAACTGTGATCACGTAACCTTCTGAACGCTCATGGAGTGTCAAAGTTAGCAGCAACGCTATGAACGTTAGTACTGTTGACTGTATTAATAATTAACTTGAACTGATGACCTTTAGTAGTTTAATACGAAGCGTCTTCGCGTACCAAATTTAATGTGACAGACTGTGCAGCCAGCCGGGCGGCAAAACAATAATGCAACGTTGGCTACGCTGCGCGTCCCGAAAATATTTACATTCCGCTTAAGTAAACGAAGCACACTACGGACACTTGTATGATTAACGGTGCAGTGTTCAAAATGTGCATATTGTGACAAACTTACATGTCAATCACTACATTGTGTTGAACAGAGTCAAAATACAGAACATACTCAAAAAAACAGTCTAATTCCATCCGTGTGAATGCTAGTGAAATGGACACTAATAAACTTTTCCACAGGATGAGAATAGTAATTATCTTATCACTGATGCTTATATTTTGACATTTCATGTAACCGTCTTAAGCTGAAGGACGTGGGAAAGGAGAAGCAAGACCTGCTGCAGCGCGACGTCTAGCCAGCAGCAGATCCAAACCACGATGCCGATGCAGCCGACGCCCCACCGACTCGGCTGGGGGCGGTACAGCAGCAGCCACTACCTGTCTGTGGTCCAACGGCTCGACACGAGGGCGGTTTTACGACGTCAGCGGCAAATTCTTATGACATTCGATAAATGAGTGACTTTGGAAATTGTTATGATATACCACCATGAAAACATTCATTATCTCAGATGCTTACAACAGAGTCATTAATTTGCATTTTCTAGCATATTTTCTTACATTCATGTCAAGCCTGACTGTTAAAAGTAGGTGTCTGTATTTTCTTGAAGCCCCTTGGACGGTTTTATTCCCGGTTTTCCGAGTCCAGTGAACCCAAATGGGGCGGGGGGGATAAGTTAATCCGGGAAGTATCCGCGGCAACTTCCGAGATAATACAGTCACTGAAGTCATTTAATGTACTCGATTCAACTATAATTTTATCATGTGTGAAACAACATTGACACTGAACATTTGCACCTTGAGTGTAGCAAATCTACGTGGATTACATGGACTGCTTAAAAAAAATATACAATAGATGAACTAATTTATTTTCTCAGCCCATGGGGCATTGTAACACCCATGAGATATATTTTAGCTACAGACGAGAGGAAATTATGCCTGTAACAGTTATAAACATTATCTATTCGACATATAAAAAATAGTGAAAATGATGATAAATATTAATTATTTATATAATATTTTATATGTAACTGGACATATCGATGTGTATCATACAAAGACAATGATAATTGTCAATACCTTTTATGATCTGCGATTGTCTTCCTTTGTTTTTACCTTTTGTTGGTTGGCTTTCGTAGGTTGCGGACGCATATCAAACTGAGGTCTGTTAAGAAATTGTAATTATTTGTTAATTATTACTTGAAAATAGAGTGTAAGAGGTCCGAGCTGATGTAATTTCGATGTATTGCTCACGCGCTGCCAGCTATATGTAAGGTATAAGAGAATCTCTGACCAGAGAGCAGTGTTGATTGCAGTAGGAACTGTGTAGCAGTAGGAGTAAGTTGTTGCTAGCGAGCTGTCTGGTCTGGTGTATCGTGTTGGCTGGGCCGGTCGGGGTGCAGCCATGCCGGAGCCTGAAAATTATTGTATAAGGTAAAAAGCAGCCTCGCGCATTTGTAGTATTGTTATCTCAAGTCCCATGTAAATGTTTTAAAAATCTCCTAATAGTAATCTTTGTCTTAAAAAGTAACTTTTAACAACCAATCATTTCAATTTAATGAATTTAGTAATTTCTCCAATCCATGATCATCCCAATTATTGCAAAAGAAAAATCAGTTGTTTCCTTTCATAAATGACAAATCTATCTTCCAGCATTGCACAGGGCTGTACCAGAAAAATTTATTGTAAGAGCAGATATATATGCGTTATCCGGCGACTTCATTGAGGTAAGAATTTTTCTTTTTTATTCAGAATGATCTTTCAGGGCCATGACGCAGCACTGCCGACGTCCAAAATTTACGAGGTTAAATTCACAGTTAATTCTTGAAAAGTTATAAGTGAGCGACAATTTAATTGAGAGGTTAGTTACATTGAATTATTACCAGGTTACTGAATTTTTTTTTTGTTGGGACATTATACTGAATGTGAACGACATAATTATAATGTTTACTGTTGAGAAGTTTAGGAATTTTTTGTTTTGAGGTTACACTAAATGTGAAAAGATTTTTTGTGGGGAGGTTACACTTGGCGACAACCGGCCAGGATCGTATGTCTTTGTCAATTTCTGAGAAGTAGTCAGTTATATATCTGCTCTTATTTACTTAAATGTAGTTTACATCTGGCGCAACGCATTTACTAATTTGTCACTCTTTCTTTCACAGATCATCGACAATTTAATGCTCTTCGTTGTAATTGTGTTTGTTCCAATTTGCTTCGTCTTTGTTTCACTTTGTGCTTAATTTTGATTTGTAAAAATGCCGCAAAAAACTGTTAACAGTACATCGCGATGTGCAATGAGTGAAATAGCCGACTCGAATAATTTGACCGATAATACTTGCGACACTCAGTGTAATAGTGATAATCCCCTAATTACAGATAATGTGTGTGCCGATCACTATTAATGATATTGATCCTAATGATGAGCAAACAAATTCAATTATGTCCACCGTAAATTTAACAATTGATGACGCGGCCCGTTCCATTACAATGAACGCTGCCCAGTCTGACACACCTGATTTGCAAAATTTGCATAGTGAACAGATAAATTTTTCTCACGAAGATGAACAATGTAGTCAAAATATGTCAGATTTATTTCATTCCGAGGTAGTGACCTACAGTGCACATCCAATTGGCGAACCTTTTCAAGAATCAGAGAATGACCAAATGGTTACACAAAACGTGACAATTGCAGGTACGCCATTAAACAGCACAGAGAATAGACTAGGTAATATTGGCATGGATCAAGTTATGGCATTATTGCTACAACTTAATGAAAATTTCAAACAACAGCTTAATGAAAATAATGAAAATTTCAAACAGTTAAATGAAAAACACGATAACCTTAATGAATTGAACAAACAACTTAATGAAAAACTAGACAGCAATTCCAAACAGTTGAATGGAAAACAAGACAACAATTTCAAACAGCTTAGTGAACAGATTACAGCCGTTGCCGTGCAATGTCATGATACTAAAGAACAATTACGTGAGGAAATTAAGGCTTGTGGTAGGAACAGTAGTGAAGAAATTAGATCAGTTGCACAAGAATTAAGTAATACGCAAGCAGCTACAACAAAATTGCTTAGAGATAAAATTAGTGCAGTCGATAAACAATGTTCTGAAAACGCAACACAGTTACGCGACGAGTTTAAATTAATGTCATCAGAAATTTCACGCACACTGGATGCGAAAGTAGATACGAAATTTGAACAACAAAACAGCCAAATAGACGAACGTTTTAATCACCACCTACAAAACAGTGAAACGCGCTACCGTAAATTTGTACAGGAACAGAACAAAGTAAAGAAACAAGTCATGGATACAAGTACTGAACAGAGACAGGAAAATAAACGTAAATTGTTTACGAAAACAAAAACATACGTAGACAACAACATTGCTACAGTATCAGACGAAATTAATACTATCAAACAGTTGAAGAGTGAACTGTATGATGAAATCTCCACTCTTGAAACAAAAGCAGACACTCACATAGTAGACTTTCAGACAATGACCAACAGACTTGAAAAGTAGGAACTAATACAGGATCCCGATGCCATCAAAGCAGATATTAAGAAATTGAACAAAACCACACGTAAAATACAAAATCAAATTAATGCTTGTGATACTAAAAACGATGATCAGGTAAAAGTACTGACTGAAAAATGTGATGAGTTGGCCAGTCGTATTGATGTTATCGAAAATAATAATGACACCAAATCAGACGATACGTCACCAGTTTCGCTTAATCAAACACCCGGATTCAAAAATTTACAGCAGACGATCAGTGAGATAGGCTCGTCCAATAATACGTTACGTAGAAAATTGTCATCTTTACAGCAAGAAGTGACGAAGATGAAAATTATTTCAGCCTTAACACATCACAGCATACGCCACTCTCCGAACATTTGTCAGACTCACACAGCCAGTGTAATTTAGGTAATTTACAGAGAGTACGTGACTTAGATTCCGAACAGTCACAGACAAAAAGATTATCATACAACCCTGAACCTGTTCATACATACAGAGACGATAATTTTGATTACAAGCACTTTCTATCCGTGAGAAAATTTAAGGTATTTAAAAATGACAGAACACAGATTCACCCCTTGGATTGGATACAACAATTTAGCTTTGCTTTTCCACCAACTTGACCCGTAACACACAAACTTGAATTTATTTGCGGTTTTTTTGGAAGGCGAACCGACAACTCGTATTAGACCGATCGCGAGACAATGCTACTCCGTAGAAGAATTTCAGAATGCTTTTCTGTCAGCGTATTCGTCGGAGACGACACAGCGCGGAATCAAAGATCAATTAATTAGCTTACCGAATTATGAGAACTCAAATTATCCCACTGTCACGCAAATCCAACAAAGCCAGTACTTAAGTGAGCCATACAGTGAATCTGCACTTATCCAATTATGTATTTCTAAATTACCACGATCGTTAAGTGTGTCACTTTTAACAAGTCAGCAGAAATAAATTATTTCGGCATTCATAGATCTATTACAGCTTTTGGAATTTCAACAAGCAGATTATTCCTTCGTAAACAAAAATTTTTCACATCATAACCAAGGCCAACAAGAATACAGTAATTACGAACAGCCACGCTATATCAATAGCAAGGGTGATCGACGCTCCAGGAATGACAACCACCAGAACTCTAATAACAGACAAAATTTTAATTATCAGTATCGACAAAATTATCAGCAGCAGGAAACACATTTTGGTAACAATAGAGATTTTTCCCCACAACAGCAACAAAACCAGCCAGTACGCATACCTAACCAACAATGCAGTCTGCAAGGTCAACCAAGCTTTATTGTTTCGCCGCCTACACGTATAGCGTCGGCTCCACCAAATACACTCCTGGAATTGGAAAAAAGAACACATTGACACCGGTGTGTTAGACCCACCATACTTGCTCCGGACACTGCGAGAGGGCTGTACAAGCAATGATCACACGCACGGCACAGCGGACACACCAGGAACCGCGGTGTTGGCCGTCGAATGGCGCTAGCTGCGCAGCATTTGTGCACCGCCGCCGTCAGTGTCAGCCAGTTTGCCGTGGCATACGGAGCTCCATCGCAGTCTTTAACACTGGTAGCATGCCGCGACAGCGTGGACGTGAACCGTATGTGCAGTTGACGGACTTTGAGCGAGGGCGTAT
This sequence comes from Schistocerca cancellata, assembly GCF_023864275.1. NCBI lineage: Eukaryota > Metazoa > Arthropoda > Insecta > Orthoptera > Acrididae > Schistocerca > Schistocerca cancellata. Next base: position 389,650,702 of record NC_064631.1, on the reverse strand, counting down.
AGTGGGCATGCGGGAGGCCGGGTGGACGTACCGCCGAATTGCTCAACACGTGGGGCGTGAGGTCTCCACAGTACATCGATGTTGTCGCCAGTGGTCGGCGGAAGGTGCACGTGCCCGTCGACCTGGGACCGGACCGCAGCGACGCACGGATGCACGCCAAGACCGTAGGATCCTACGCAGTGCCGTAGGGGACCGCACCGCCACTTCCCAGCAAATTAGGGACACTGTTGCTCCTGGGGTATCGGCGAGGACCATTCGCAACCGTCTCCATGAAGCTGGGCTACGGTCCCGCACACCGTTAGGCCGTCTTCCGCTCACGCCCCAACATCGTGCAGCCCGCCTCCAGTGGTGTCGCGACAGGCGTGAATGGAGGGACGAATGGAGACGTGTCGTCTTCAGCGATGAGAGTCGCTTCTGCCTTGGTGCCAATGATGGTCGTATGCGTGTTTGGCGCCGTACAGGTGAGCGCCACAATCAGGACTGCATACGACCGAGGCACACAGGGCCAACACCCGGCATCATGGTGTGGGGAGCGATCTCCTACACTGGCCGTACACCACTGGTGATCTTCGAGGGGACACTGAATAGTGCACGGTACATCCAAACCGTCATCGAACCCATCGTTCTACCATTCCTAGACCGGCAAGGGAACTTGCTGTTCCAACAGGACAATGCACGTCCGCATGTATCCCGTGCCACCCAACGTGCTCTAGAAGGTGTAAGTCAACTACCCTGGCCAGCAAGATCTCCGGATCTGTCCCCCATTGAGCATGTTTGGGACTGGATGAAGCGTCGTCTCACGCGGTCTGCACGTCCAGCACGAACGCTGGTCCAACTGAGGCGCCAGGTGGAAATGGCATGGCAAGCCGTTCCACAGGACTACATCCAGCATCTCTACGATCGTCTCCATGGGAGAATAGCAGCCTGAATTGCTGCGAAAGGTGGATATACACTGTACTAGTGCCGACATTGTGCATGCTCTGTTGCCTGTGTCTATGTGCCTGTGGTTCTGTCAGTGTGATCATGTGATGTATCTGACCCCAGGAATGTGTCAATAAAGTTTCCCCTTCCTGGGACAATGAATTCACGGTGTTCTTATTTCCATTTCCAGGAGTGTAGTAACGGACGGCAACAAGGAAATCACAGTGTACAGAAAACACATCATTTGAACTCGTATCGCAACGAGCCGTATAGAAATGACTATCATGACAGACGTAAAAGTAATGAGCACAATTTTCAGCGTAATAGTCGGTCTTACCAGCAGCTTAATCAACCGCAACAACAGATTATCTTGAATGAACCAGACAGTAGATATCATCCCGAACGTAATACGTCAGGACGAAATAGTCGATGAATATGTGCAGTAGCGTGCACAGGGCCCCGAGCCGTAGTAGTGCTATTTCATGTTTAGTTTTCTGCACTGCTGCCTTCTCTTTTACTATCCTTTATATCTATCAAAATGGCTCTTCAACTATCGATCTATCTAGGATTTGAAATGACTAAAGAAAAACCTGATACGACAAGTTTTACCTGAAAGTGACAGTTTTCATTATATGCTCCACCAGAAATTTAATAAGTGACAAAATTTTAATCATCAGTATCGTCAAAATTATCAGCAACAGGAACCACATTTCGGTAACAATAGAGGTTTTTCCCCATAACAGCAACAAAACCAGCCGGTTAGCATACCTAACCAACAATGTAATCTGCAAGGTCAACCATGCTTTAATGTTTCGCCGCCTACACGTATAGCGTCGGCCACACCAAATAGTAACGCACAGCAACAAGGAAATCAGTACGTACAGAAAACACACCATTTCAACTCATATCGTAATGCACCGTATAGCAATGATTATTATGACAGATGTAAAAGTAATGAGCACAATTTTCAGCGTACGTTTAATAACAGTCGGTCTTACCAGCAGCAGAATCATCCGCAAAAAAAAAAAAAAAATTATCACGAATTAAACAGACAGTAGGTATCATTCCGAACGTAATACGTCAGGAAGAAATAACAGAACAGTACAGATAGTCGAAATGCCACAGCATCCTCCCGCGAATAACAGCATGTCAGAAAGAATTTGACTAGATACAGTACAGACTGAATCTTTCAGCAACGTAAGCAACACTTTTGACACACAGACTCTCGTTCACGAAAATATTATTAGTTTTGATGAAATCCGATACACACTTTTGCATGAAACACAGAATCACAACGTATGTAGACGACATTCTTATTGCAGAAGCTAAATGGTCTGAACCTGTTACAAACTTTTCGTGCACAAGGACTCACAGTTAATCTTAGCAAATCGCACTTTAGTAAAACTTCCATAAAATTTCTTGGACATGTAATTTCAGCAGAAGGTATTGCGCCTGACCCGGAAAAACTTCAAGCTTTACGTGACATTACTGTTCCAACGACGAAGAAACAACTACGCAGCTTTTTGGGATTAATTAACTTTTTCCGTAAATTTATTCATTACTCTGCTTTAGACAACCCTAGATTATGCCAGTTGACGAGTAAAAACACTATTTGGTCCTGGGATAGCCAAGCACAGTCTGAATTTACTAATCTGAAACATGCCTTGTTGAATGCACCACTTTTATCAAACCCAGATCTTACTAGAGATTTTTCCATTGCCACCGACAGTTCTAACACCGCTTTAGGCGTACACATTTTTCAGGAAATTGAAGAAGATGGCACTACAGTAATTAAAAACATCGCCTTTGCAAGTCGCATTTCGTCACCTGCTGAACGCAATTATTCTGTCACAGAACTTGAAACATTATGTGTTGTATGGGCATTTACGAGATTCAGGCTTTTTCTTTATGGAAAACATACTACCGTTTACACAGATCATAGAGCTATCCAGTTTTTACTTTCCGCAAAATTTACACACAGGTTAAGCAGATCGAAACTTTATTTACAGAATTTAATTTTACAATTGTTCACATTCCCGGTACACAAAATATTGTAGCAGATGCACTATCCCGTTCTCTCAGCAACAATCAGCAGGACATCGCAACCAACTTCTGCCAAAGCAACAGTTGGTTATTATGTTTTCCTGACGAGCTTGTTAACAAATTAATTTGGTATACTCATTTAAGTTACGCACATTATGGAGCCAGAAAATGTTTTCTTATACTGAGACAGAACTGTTATTTTGGCAACACGGAGAAACGTATTCGGCGAGTTTTAGCGTCATGTAAAATCTGTCAGAAAGGTAAATCAGACACGACTTCACATGTTCCTCCGTTACATCCAATTGTACCCGTTAAATTAAGACACATGGCCGCTGTAGACATTTTTGGTCCGATTCCCAGAACTAATAGAGGTTTTTGCTACATCTTTGTCGCTGTTGAACTCACTTCGTAATTTGTTACCTTCACTCCGTTACGCAAAGCTACTGCTAAAACTGTTTCCAATGCATTTGTAAAACCTTTTTTATTTCATGTAGGACATGTATTGAAAGTAATTTCCGACAATGGATCACAATTTCGATCTGCATTATGGACACGTATGGTACGAACAAGAAACATTTCTCCGATCTATAAATCCAAGTATCTCGCTTCTTCGAACCCTTGTGAACGACTGATGAAAGAATTTGGTAAACTATGTAGAATATACTGCCATAAAAGACATATTGATTGGGATACACACATACTATCATTCCAGGATGTAATTAACTCCATACCAAATGAATCTACTATGCTATCTCCAACTGTTATATTGAAAAATGTTGAACCACCTAACAAAATTAAAGAATTAGTATCCTTTCCTACATCTCGTCGACTACGCCACCATGAAATAATTGACATTGCACTCAACAACACCAAACGTGCCGCAGAAAGCCGGAGACGACAGCAGAAACAGGTTTGTACACGCCGTGACTTTCACGTAGGACAGAAGATGTTAGTACGAACACACTATTTATCCAACATAGGAAAGAGTAGATGTAGTAAATTGGAGCTTCTATACGCAGGTCCATACAGAATTCGCCGCATTCCTCACCCCAATGTAGTACATGTTGAAACTTTGAGAACCAGAAAAAACATAGGCAATCACCATGTCTCCAATATTAAACCCTTTATCGAATGAACATACTTTACGATTTATCACACTGTAATGCAATTTCCTGAATTTTATATGGCCACTTATGCAATTCTGTCTACGTGACTACTTACTGATAATAATCATAGTTTTTCGTGGCAAGTGTCCGTCAAGGTAAGGTTAGCAGGTCGCTTTTCTTGTCGTTACACATCAGACCGTGCACATTTTTCATTTCTTGTGTATGTATGATTTTTTCCTATCGAAAGTAGAATTTTTGTCTGTATGCACTATGTAATCTTTAAGATATAACAAACACCAGTTGACTTTGACATTTTGCCTTATGATATCTCAACTTCGTGACTATTCTACATTTTTTTGCTACTGCATTATGATACTGTGTATACATTTTTTGCACTTGAAAACTGTCTATGTTTTTGACATAATACGTTTTCTGTCATGCTATGTTGTATGCTTACTTGTATCACTAGAAACAAGTTTTTATCTAATGGGTATATGATTTAAATGCAAGATATTAATCCTTATTCATCATTTTCAGAAATCAATAACGTGCATAAGAAATAAATTAAACAAACCACAGTGGTTTACTCTGAAATGGAAATTTTATCATCGGAATGAACGAAAGAAAATGCAATATCTGGTCATGAAGATTAAATGGATCAGAATTAACAAGCATTAACCAGAATATACTATACACATCGTATGACAGCGGTCTTGACTAATTATTTTTCTTTCAGAATACGAGGCGGTTAATGCAGGCTGTCAGACAGAACAACACATCTTAGTTTTAGTGATGAAATATGCTAAAAATAAGAAACTCTATAGTACGAATAGTCGTATGAAGTAAATGGAAATATGAATAATGAATAATGAAGTGTCCTTTTTTGCAGATTATAATAAATGATGATGAATAGTTATGTGAAGAATATGGTAATATGAATAATGAAGTTTTTCTTTGCAGATGAGAATAATGATGAAGTTTATATATTTACTATTAGTTAAGAAATGCTATGTAGTTATTTAAGTATTTGTTGCAGTTCCTTTTGACAGTATGTCTTATGTCGCATGGTATAAGGACTGAATGTTTTGGAAAAGACAGCTAGAGTACATACATATTGAGTACACGTTTCATTACCTACTAATTCGAAGTTCACTACTTTTCAGCATAATATGCGTTTCTTCTTTCAGCTCAATAATCCATTTTGTATTTTTTCCAGGAGTAGCTATTCATGAAATTAATGTGCTATAAGCAGTTAGTCATTAAACCTGTTCCTGTACTTGCTTTTTTTTTACCCAGTTGTGTCTATCATTTATGAATGTGATCACATATACTGCCTTTGTTTCATAACCTTGCTACAGCTGACTCATGATGAATGACGTTATTAATCCTTATTTCCAGCAATAAATCAAAAGCATATATTTTCATGCCCCAGCAATTATCGATCCCAACACAATGCATTGCTAACACACACACACAAAAGAAAAATTTATTACCAGTCCCAACTATTACCAGTATACAACCATACAATGCTACCAGTTTGGGATATATTTCTAGTCCTTAATACAATGCAAATATATAATATGTAGTATTGTTATCTCAAGTCCCATGTAAATGTTTTAAAAATCTCCTAATGATAATCTTTGTCATAAAAAGTAACTTTTAACAACCATTCATTTCAATTTAAAGAATTTAGTAATTTCTCCAATCCATGATCATCCCGATTATTGCAAAAGAAAAATCAGTTGTTTCCTTTCATAAATGGCAAATCTATCTGCCAGCATTGCACAGGGCTGTGCCAGAAAAATTTATTGTAAGAGCAGATATATATGCGTTATCCGGACACTTCATTGAGGTAAGAATTTTTCTTTTTTATTCAGAATGATCTTCCAGGGCCATGACGCAGCACTGCTGACATCCAAAATTTACGAGGTTAAATTCACAGTTAATTATTGAAAAGTTATAAGTGAGCGACAATTTAATTGGGAGGTTAGTTACATTGTATTATTACCAGGTTACTGAATTTATTTTTTGTTGGGACGTTATACGGAATGTGATAGACATAATTATAATTTTTACTGTTGAGAGGTTTAGGAATTTTTCTGTTTTGAGGTTACACTAAATGAGAATTTAATTTTTGTGGGGAGGTTACAAAGAGTTCATTATTATTATAAATATGAGTGAATAATTATTTGTAACTTTAATTCCTCTCTCAGTAAGCATTATCTGTGTTAATTATTTCTTTCCGCTGCAACGAGCGCAGCCATTGATGATAGCGATTTGTATCGCGCTTTTGTCTGTGTTTTCCTTAGAAACAAATCAAATGTTTGCTTAATGAAGTCGAAATAGTGCACAATACGAAAGTAGAGTTTATCGAGTTTAATAAGCATTTCAAATACCTACTTATTTGATCTAACGATAGGAAGTCCCTATCAATTGTCTGCCGCCATCTTAAAAATTATCTCAGCGGCAAATTCAAATTACGCAACTCTGCAGACATAAATGCCGAACGTAATACAAATGTGTAAAAATAAATGTGCACCGGTGGTCCCGAACTCATTTTAATGAAAATTAATCCGAATCAGATTGGTTCTTTAAAATCAGTGCTCATAGCTCGGTCGTTATAACAAACTTTTCTAGCTGATGTATGGAGCCGAAATTAATTACGCACGAGTTGCGAAGAATATTATTTCAGGTAACATACGTCAGTGTTGTGCGCGGCTGATGTTCGGTGGTTTCAATGGTCATTTTGCTGAAGATATCTGTTTCCATCATAATCCATAGTTGTATAGAATCTGTTGTATGAACTGTGATTTAGTGTTACTTACACACCTTACAGACAACACTTTAACACGACATTAACTTGGAGTCCTTAGTAACTTGACCAATTCTTTAGCTGGGAGAAAATTTATTTAGTAATTACTCAATGTAATAAAATAAGATTATCATTTTCATTTACATATTAGTTAAATACCAAACCACTGAATAACACAGCAAACGCCATATCAATCTAATTTTAAAGCGAATTTTCGTCAACAAAGTAGTTTTCCTGAGATATATTCCATAATGAGCGAAAAGGAAAAACGTCTGGGGGCTTGATCAGAAGGCGAAGAGCAATAGCGATTACTTTCCAGCCATGGTCATGGATATGTTCGTTTTTGAAATCAGCGGAGTGCATATGGGAGTTCTCGCACAGTGTCAACACTGGCCCTAGTTTCCTTGGACGCTTGTGGTATGTTTCGACTGTAAGGCGCCTCAGTTGTTGAAACAACAATGGACATATCTTTGAGATGCAGTTGTTACCACAGACCCTCTTGATTGTGCCACTATACGGATGAAGTTATATTGAGGACTCACACTGGCATATGTTAGCGTGGTGTTTTTCTTCTTTTTTATCTTTTTTTTACGGGACAACCGATATTTTTTGTTTATGAAGTTAATACGCAACGATCTAAATTCCCGTCTGACCATCCTGATGATTATGTAGTTTTCCGTAATTTCCTTATATCAACTTCATTGCCAGTTGTCGCTCGTCTGTGTATCTGTCCACCTGTTAAGTCCTTTTCTTCTCAGGAACGGGTAGATATGATGAGTTGAAACTTATTTCAAATTCCAATGTCTAATTTTGTACACTGCCAATTGACCTTAAAGTTCTAGTTCAACGCAATCAAAAGATACGGCCGTGTGCAATGATCCCTTTTTATCAAGAACTGGTGGGATTGACAAGTTTAAATTTATGTCACATACTAAAGTCTACGGTCCCTTGGGGGAATAAACAATTTGAGCTAAGTGAATGCAATCAAAAAATGCGGGGTCATGTCATATGTTTAGAAACTCGCAAACTCACGCGTCAAATTTTATAAATGAAGAATGTAAAGTCATGTTGGTTCTGGTGGTGTAGCTGTGAAGTGCGTGCTTGGAAGTCGAGAAGCCGGAGGAATCGATTCTCTGTCGGAACTCCGACTTTTCGAACCTCTTTCTAATCTATCCTTCTCCTCTCAACCATATGAGGAGTCAACGTTAAGCGAAAAGTCCCTTTGGCCCTGATCGATAACTGAAGTAGGTTAGGGAACCCAAGTCGCCGAAGTGGTTTTGAGAAGGTATACTTATTTACGCTTTCATGGATTTTTTACTTGTTTTATGAAGAAAAACGTCTTTTACTTTCAAAAAGTAGAGATTTTTATTTGCTTTACTGTTAACTACAACATTTTGCCCAAGTAGTAGGCATTTATTTTTATTCTCTATTATATCAAAAACAGAGCATTCACTTATATCATTCATTGAGCTATGGAAATAGGAGTTATAATGACGATGAAGGTACTCCCAGAGAGGCGCTTCTATCGAGCGTAACGAAGGACCCTAGGGGAGGAAAGAGGCCCGAAAAAAACGAAAAAGGAAAAGGTTTAATGGAAAACAAAAGAGTGGCGCCCAATGGAAAGACTTGCACCATGCCATTGAGACGCAGGAAACTATTGTTATCATTATCTTCTTAATTATCATGGTCGTCATTATTATTATGATATTATCGTTTATAAACAAAAGTAAATTTGAACCGAATCCTCAGAACTCGATTCCTACTCGCGTTTGTCCAGGTTTATAGGTGCACTGAGCCCTGGTGGTTTACATAATGTGACACCCTTCACATAATATGCCACATAATAAAACGCCAATGGGCCCATACCTAAGTAATTATATCAGACTAAATGCTGTTTGAAAAATGTAAAGATGAGGATTTGGTAGATATCTGTTATTTGCGTTCGTAGAGCGCGATATATATGAGGACACCATAAATACATTCATCAGCTCACAATTACAAATGGAAATCCACACTTCCAGCAGAAATATTCGCAACCAGTTCGAACAGCTGGCTGTTACGTGAATTTCTTTCAGTGATTAAAAAATCAAGCGAAGAACACCCATTGGTTAGACAGCTAGTGAGTATAGATGTGCACGAACAACAAAATGAATGTATCGAGCAGGCTGAAGTCAACCTCCGTAGAATCAGAAATCACTTTCCGTGTGGAGCATCCTTCTTTACGACACAATCAGGAAACAATCGTCTGTGTGGATTGTCTGTTGGAATGTTCTAGCAACGTGTGCCTAAGGTCAGGTTTCGACTCACATCAGGCAATCATTTGTAACAAGCACAAGCAGACCATCCCCACCTAGGGTTCCCTTCTCTACCTCATTTAAAAGAGTTGGGGTGAATTGTGCGGTAGTTACTCCAGGTAGAAACTATGTCACATCTTGCTTTCCCTCGAGATTTTCTTTTTTTTTATTAATGATGACTTGCCTTGTAAGGCAAATGGGCAATTATTTCTTATTGTATCAATTTGGGGACACAAAAATATTGATGCTGGAGTAGGATTCGAACTCAGATCTCTCCTTTCGCTTGGTTTGACGCCCTTGAGACGATGCAGTTCCATCGTTTCATTGTGTCCTCAAGATTCCGAATTCTTCACGGTTTGTCCGTTAGAATCCTGATACGGCATAAAACTGTCAATTTTAACTTATAGCTTGCGCACACCAGACTACATGTGACCAATAGTTATGATTTTTAGCACCTATCCGTGCATTTTCTACAATAACAGTTTTTACTGGTTTCGACTCCTATTTAGACACAGAACTTTCCGTCGAATCACTTAGGTTAAAACACGCCACTCTTATTTAGTGGTGATGAAGAATTCGGTAGTCGACGTCTCTCTGTGTCAGCCTGCGACGAAAAGATAAGGTCACGATTCCCCGCCAGCACATAACTTTACGTCACGTTATTTCCACATCAGACATGTTCACATCTCGCTACTGGTGAAATAAACCAATTTTTAAAGTCTATTAGTGACTAGAAGTCAGTGACGATATGTGCTCTGCTCTCGTCTAGTCATTTCATTTACAGTCTGTTCTCTATTGGTGATAATTTACAATTTCAAACATTTCATTCTACTTAGTTAATAATCCGATTAGGTGCTGAGTTCGAATCCCGGTAAAATCTAAGATATTATGTCTCATCATTTCAAGTTTAAACCTGCACGCGCGCGCACCTTCCGTGGTTAGTTCAAAGGAACAAAAGTCACTGGATTGCCTGGCGGGTCACAGTCCAGTGCTAAAATTTTCGTAATCTAATTTGGAGTTAAGACTTTCTTTTCCAAATGTCATTCACAGTAACAAATTGAGTTTATACGCTTAATGGTTGTGTCACATCTAAAAACATGTTTTAAGATATTTGCACTATTGTTACATTAATTTTCATCTGGTATCATAGCCGTACAGTGCAGTTTGTCTTGTGGTCTCTGGAAGTAACCACTTTGTACGATCAAACAACTGTACCGAAAAGTGAACAGAGAACCTGCATGACAGTTACGTTATGTGAGCTGCATATAAATCAGACTAAATTCAATTCAGTTGGTTCGGATACATTTGAGCATGACAGTCAATGGCTTCACATATATATCATATGTTCCAAACCAAGAAATCTATGAAAGCAGAAATTTTCAAGAAATCAGAAGGCGTTGAAGCAGTACGGTTGCCCAATTGAAGATCACCTTCAATTTGTAACACTTACCACGAGCTCGCTTTGTATTAACGGAGTTTGTAATGACAGAATCTAGCGCAAACAGGGTAAGTTTGAAATTGACGTATTTGTTACCTGGCCATTACAGTGCCTTTTTGTATGATAATGAATGGTAAATCGGCAACATTATTGACGTATCAAAGGAACAAAAAAATGCTCTGTTCAAATTTATGCGTCCTGAGGACCTGAGTCAATCATTTTATTGGCCCGAAAGACCGGATACTTGTTCGGGCTTTTCCTTCAGTATCATTATCAAGCCGAGAGTATCAGCTTCCATGAAATGAACTACAGAAAGTGGCTCAAAAATTTCGAAAACGGGAAACTGCAGTATTGAAAAGTCTATAACTGAAATTGATATTACTTTTTGCTTTCCACCTATATCAGAAATTCTTCCAGATTTTAGAATCCAACATAAGGTACTCAGCAAGGCTTTGGAACTTAAATTAAGAAATCAAATTATAAGCTTGGGAACCTGGATGAAAACACCCGTAACCGGTACTGCGTTACCCCTGTGGCGATACGGTTGCCGGTTCATTTTCATGAACGTGTAAGACCAACACAATACAGTGAGATATTACCTGTCAATTTAAAAATGGAAACTACATGCAACGAAACATGGAAACGAGGGTGCTGAAATTTAGCCTTTTGCCGTGGTACATTCTCTCAAATTTGTCCATCATTTCCAGACTCTGTTAAGGCACAATGGAAAACTGATCTTGATGATCTGGATGCTTGGTGACATGCTCTTTCCAATTGTGATTAAATTGAAATCAGTTATGAAAAGAAAATTTTCTAACAGCAAATAGAATGTGATCTATTTTTGTAATTTTTATGGAAATAAAATTGGTAATGATTTTGTAGGAATTTGAAAAGCAGTTCGTGAATTATATTTTATATTGCAATTATTTATGTTCCTATGTTGTTTTGGACAAAGTTTCATATTTGTCATCCTTTTAATCAACGAGGTATAAGAATCCAAAATTAAAATTTATTCACACACAATCCGTTCGGCTACTTTGTTTTGATTTACATTGCATTGTTTGTGGAGTGCGGATGGTTGAGGGGGGGGGGGATTAAAACACGTTGTTGTTTCGAATAAGATGGGTGTTGAAGCCTTAATAGAAAACGGTAACAGACATGTTACCGTTTCAAAAAAATCAATTTTTCAACGAATTTGTACATTATCGGAAAATAGTAGGTGAACGAAATTTTGTATTCCACATCATTGATTATTGTGTTTCATGTTCGGCATGAGTTTACTTTACGAGATATAAGATTCAGAAGCTTTAATTTTATCGTGCCGGAATTTTACCTCCCGCATTTGATTCTAATTATCTAACAATGTCAGCCCGCGTTGAATAATTAATACACTTGGTTTTACGGCTATAACCAGGGTTTTTCTAATGACATCAATTTGGAGAATTTTACGGAACGCATTTTCTTGCAAAATCCGTCTGAATTTCGATCTCAATATTCTTCTCATTATTATTCTTAAGATAACTCAATTTGTACGAGACGTCAAAATTTCATTTCTTTCAACCAACTATTACCACAGATATAACAGCCCAAAGTCATCAGAAATTCACGTCCCCTCTGCGCAAAATCATGGATGGAGTTAACGAAATGAGTATATGTCGGTTAGTATTGCATCAATGAACGTTACACCTTACCGCTGCATCTGGGAGATGTGCAAATGTCCACATGAAAATGTAACGAAATCTGAGACCGTTGAGTAGGGAGGGCTAGACGAAATGACTCGGAATGACACTATTTCTAGAACAAAAGGAACTGTTCGATTAGTTACTGAGCACTACGTTACACAACTCGTTCTGTTGTCGAAATATCGTGAATGTCATCAGACGATAAGGCTATTCCCAGCTAACCTTCTCTTTCTTGTACATGACGGTGAAAACTGGACAACCAGTTTCTTGCCTGTCAACGCACGATTCATAGAGTCGTATTTTAGCGTGCGGATAGTAAGGAGAAAATGGTGAAATTCCAGATGCAAAAAAAATTACGTTTTTGAGCTTCCGCTGCAATGAATCCTTTCTGGTCACGCTGACAGAGTTTTATGAATTTATTTGTAAAAATATAGGCAGTGGAAATTAAAATGTCTTGTGGTGCCTTTCCTGCTGTAAGTCGACCCTACCTCCATTAAGTGCAACAAGGCGATAATTTTCCAGCCACGAAGAACAGCCGCTTATCATTTATAACACCATCTGATCCTTACTTCACTGTTAGCGCTTTGCTGACAATGTAATACTCCCTTCCTTCATTCGTACTGGTGGATAGGGCTCTTATGACGTCCAGTGGTCAATTTCGCATTATATATGGGTGTCCTGATACTTTTGATCGATTAGTGTATTAACGTCAGGGAAGATAAGGTTTTTGATGTTTCAAAACACGTGTGGACATCTCACATCATCTGATCTAATCTTTGAGAATAGCCCGCTGGTGAAGATTTACAGCCTCAATGAATATCACACAAAATTTTACAGTGTTCCTTCATGGTTGTCTCATATTATCAACTTTTACTGTTTGTGTGTGACTGTATGTATGTGAGTATTCCTGTTTGGGCGTTGGTACCTTGGGATGTGCCTGTGCTGAAATGGAGACGTGCAGCGAATGATTTGCATTGCAACAGGAGAGGAAAATCTGTGTAGAGAAGAGGAGACCCCGGCGCCCCAGTTCGGCGCCGCGCCGCCTCGCTTGTCAGTGGGGGCGGGCAGGGCCACCTGTGGCGGACGGCGCAGCCCCGCGCGGCACTTGTCTCAGATTGCTGGCCGCCTGACGCCGAGGAGTGAGTCGCGCGCCGACCATCCATCACTCCGCCGCCCCTGCCGGGCGCCAGCAGCCACCGGCCAGATGACAGATGAAGACGTGGGCTGCGCCGCCGCTTCCGATGGCGCGCATCTGTTACAGGCCATGCAAACTGTAGTCGCGGTTCGCTCATCTCCTGTTTGCGCCAGTGGCCGCACCTTGTCACACATCTGGATCAGTACAACAACAATGAAAAAGTTTCGGAGCGCGTTGCTCTGTAGTACTTTCTTGTTGCATGACTACATAGCGTAATATCGCAAAAAAGATTTCACGGTGCTTCCCACTACCACATCTATAGCTGCTTAAAATTATCTCATAGTTTACGTCTGCCATTTCCATTATGGTCTTGCCACATCGCTGCCGCCTGTGGTTTTGCTATAGACGGCACTCGATCACGGCGCGTCACTTCCAGAATGCTGCTATGTGTAACGGGGAGCAGTGCTGGACACGGCCGCCACGAGGTATGGTGGAACTGCGAGACAGTCTGTTGACAGCTGATGTTAAGTGACCAATCACTCGACTGCAGCATATGACGCGTTTTGTAGCGTTACTTTTGCCCTAACCCAGCCAAAGCCTCGTGATGCGCAGTGTATCCGAGAAAATGGCGGTCAACAATCTGTCAGAGAACTAAAATTCCGATTGCATTGTTCACGGCGCTTACGGCTAACGTCGAGCAAACAGGCAGATAGAGTTCACTTTCAGCGGTGAGAGCAAACAGTAATTTCTCGCTGTCATTGGTTAACTGAAACTGCTCTCACACTGCCTAAACCGTCTGCTGCGTTACTAAGCGCTGAGCACTCCTGGTTAGCATTTCGGCGCAGAATGTAGACCGCAGAAGCATAAAGTGAGAGCAAGTAAACATCCAGTACATGACGAAAACGACGCGCAAAGCATTAGAAATAAAGGAAATTATGCAGGGTGAGTCATAAATGAGGAAAATTATGTCGAGGACCACATGCTGCTATGCGTAACACGTGACGCACCGTTGTTAATTTCGTTCTTCACAGTGTACTGTGTACGTAAAACAAAAAATGTTCAAATGTGTGTGAAATCTTATGGGACTTAACGGCTAAGGTCACCAGTCCCTAAGCTTACACACTACTTAACCTAAATTATCCTAATGACAAACACACACATCCATGCCCGAGGGAGCACTCGAACGTCTGCCGGGACCAGCCGCACAGACCATGACTGCAGCGCCTAGACCGCTCGGCTAATCCTACGCGGCGTACGTAAAACAAAAACACCTGTTAACCACTGAACGAGATACCGACGAGCCTCACGATCACGACATGTCATTCACCCACAGATACACGACACACCACTGAGTTGTGTGTATCTGCCAGTCTGAAAGATATGAGAAAGAACAAATTCCATCGTAATGTATGTGAAATTGTGTCAGAACTTGTGAATCACACGCTGTTGGCAGTAACGGAGTGTACAGTCCCATGTTAGTGAATGTGTGTCCTGTAAGCGGAAAGAGTGGTCAACGGTGGAAGTAAAACAGCGGCATGCATGAATTGCTTACAACACCTCTGCGCTGCTCGCTCTGCCCGGTACTCGCCGTGTCGACAGCTGATAACGGCCGCGACGCAGTGTTACTACAGTACCATAGCAAGTTTCACAAACGAGGTATACGCCGACCTCCACCTCACCTACGGGCTTGCAGACTGAAAGAGCTGACGTTGCAAGGTAACTGTAGCACGAGGGGTTTCCTAGCCGGCGACTTCCATCCACAAAAAAGTTTTACTCTCTGCACAGGCGCTTGAGGGAGTATGGTGCATGTGTAGCACCTCCAGGATTTAGTGGTCGTGGTTGACAATCGACGTACAGTGACGGATGACGAAAAAAAAGTGGTACAAACTGTTGCGGAGGACCGAACAATAAGCACCAGTTCTCTCGTCACTGCGGTCGGAATGTCACAGTCTACTGTTATGCGTGTACTCCATAGAAACCATCACATCCTTTCGCATGCAGAAGGTACAGGCATTATTGCCGGAAGACTACCACTTTATCCTGCGGCGTCAGACCTACGACCAGCATTTTTCAATACTGTTCACCGACGAAGCCTGTTTCACGAAGGAGAGTACAGTGAATTCGTGCAATTGGCACGAGTGGGCGGAAGAAAACCCCCACAGCACAGTGATCCGAGGGTACAAACAATGATTGTCAAAAATGGTTCAAATGGCTCTGAGCACTATGGGACTCAACTGCTGTGGTCATAAGTCCCCTAGAACTTAGAACTACTTAAACCTAACTAACCTAAGGACATCACACACATCCATGCCCGAGGCAGGATTCGAACCTGCGACCATAGCGGTCGGGCGGTTCCAGACTGTAGCGCCTTTAACCGCTCGGCCACTCCGGCCGGCCAATGATTGTCAATATCTCGTCTGGAATTATTGATCACCATCTCATTCGGCTACATGTGCTAGCACAAAGGCTTGCAGGAGAGCAGTATCTGCGTTTTCTGGATGCTACATTACCGGAATTGTTGGAAGACGTTAGTTTGACCTCTCATTTGAACCTGTGGTACATGCATGATAATGGTCCCGCTCACTTCAGCCACCTGGACAATGCCTTCCCTTCAAAATGGATCGGTTGTGGAGCCCCTGTAGCATGGTCAGCAAGATCCACAGGCCTGAATCCACTGGATTTCTTTTTGTGAGGCCATCTGAAATCTGTGATTTATGAAGGAGAAGTTGTTGATGTCAACACGCTTCGACGCAGAATACAACATGCCTGTGATATTACGCGAAGAGATACAGACATGTTCGATCGTGTTCAGCAATCCTTCCTGCGAAGTTTCTATTTGTACAGCTGTATTGTATTCGTTTGTACTAACTGCCACATACCTGTGTAGCTGTATTTTGTATTCTGCATCTATGTATTCGTTTCTTAAAACAGAATCTGAGACACAAAAACCAAATTATAAAACATGCATGTACAGTAGTGCAGCCCCTCCTTACTTTCCTTTCCCTATGCCAACTAGCCACGATACATAAAACCGGCCAGCGTAACCAGTACGAGATAGATGTGGGCGCTGCCATTGCTCGCAGTGTCACACAGACCGTCGCTTGACGCTTCATCTCTCGCCTTCTCGTGAGCAGCTAGACTACCTACAACACTCGAATGTTGTGCCCTGTTACCGATCTGTCCCCTTGGCCAATGTCGGCGCACAGTAACGCCCAAAAGTCCACTTAATATTTCCAGATTTTTACCATTCAATTGCATTGCCATTTATTGACTTAGGAACATGCGGAAAACGAATTTATGTTTGTAGCTCCGTATGTGACAATTTGCACGACATATGATTCCTCATTCATGACTCACCCTGTATATAAACCAATCAATTGGATAAAAATCATAATTCCTTTGGGTAGATTTAGAAAATAGAAAAAATTCGTTGAATTTAAAGAGAGCCGAACCTACAACTTCCCATACTTCAGGTTGATGATTAACCACTGTGTTAAGCCATTACAATGGGGGAGGTGGTTGTATTTATGACTCTGGAGACCCAGTGTCAACGATTAATTGTTGAATCGTCCGCAGCTCATATAAGGTAAGGCAATCTCTGCTATTATAATAACTCTATACGTAATGCTGGATCATGGATGGCTCGAACAGTGTCTAATTAGTGAGCTTTATGAAATATATACACTCCTGGAAATGGAAAAAAGAACACATTGACACCGGTGTGTCAGACCCACCATACTTGCTCCGGATACTGCGAGAGGGCTGTACAAGCAATGATCCCACGCACGGCACAGCGGACACACCAGGAACCGCGGTGTTGGCCGTCGAATGGCGCTAGCTGCGCAGCATTTGTGCACCGCCGCCGTCAGTGTCAGCCAGTTTGCCGTGGCATACGGAGCTCCATCGCAGTCTTTAACACTGGTAGCATGCCGCGACAGCGTGGACGTGAACCGTATGTGCAGTTGACGGACTTTGAGCGAGGGCGTATAGTGGGCATGCGGGAGGCCGGGTGAACGTACCGCCGAATTGCTCAACACGTGGGGCGTGAGGTCTCCACAGTACATCGATGTTGTCGCCAGTGGTCGGCGGAAGGTGCACGTGCCCGTCGACCTGGGACCGGACCGCAGCGACGCACGGATGCACGCCAAGACCGTAGGATCCTACGCAGTGCCGTAGGGGACCGCACCGCCACTTCCCAGCAAATTAGGGACACTGTTGCTCCTGGGGTATCGGCGAGGACCATTCGAAACCATTTCCATGAATCTGGGCTACGGTCCCGCACACCGTTAGGCCGTCTTCCGCTCACGCCCCAACATCGTGCAGCCCGCCTCCAGTGGTGTCGCGACAGGCGTGAATGGAGGGACGAATGGAGACGTGTCGTCTTCAGCGATGAGAGTCGCTTCTGCCTTGGTGCCAATGATGGTCGTATGCATGTTTGGCGCCGTGCAGGTGAGCGCCACAATCAGGACTGCATACGACCGACGTACACAGGGCCAACACCCGGCATCATGGTGTGGGGAGCGATCTCCTACACTGGCCGTACACCACTGGTGATCGTCGAGGGGACACTGAATAGTGCACGGTACATCCAAACCGTCATCGAACCCATCGTTCTACCATTCCTAGACCGGCAAGGGAACTTGCTGTTCCAACAGGACAATGCACGTCCGCATGTATCCCGTGCCACCCAACGTGCTCTAGAAGGTGTAAGTCAACTACCCTGGCCAGCAAGATCTCCGGATCTGTCCCCCATTGAGCATGTTTGGGACTGGATGAAGCGTCGTCTCACGCGGTCTGCACGTCCAGCACGAACGCTGGTCCAACTGAGGCGCCAGGTGGAAATGGCATGGCAAGCCGTTCCACAGGACTACATCCAGCATCTCTACGATCGTCTCCATGGGAGAATAGCAGCCTGCATTGCTGCGAAAGGTGGATATACACTGTACTAGTGCCGACATTGTGCATGCTCTGTTGCCTGTGTCTATGTGCCTGTGGTTCTGTCAGTGTGATCATGTGATGTATCTGACCCCAGGAATGTGTCAATAAAGTTTCCCCTTCCTGGGACAATGAATTCACGGTGTTCTTATTTCAATTTCCAGGAGTGTATATTCCATTACCATCGTTGTGTGTGTGTGTGTGTGTGTGTGTGTGTGTGTGTGTGTGTGTGTGTGTGTGTGTGTGTAATTTTTGGTGTCGATATAAAGTGTGATGAAATACGAAATAAAATGTTCAAACCCAGGATTAAAATACATCGAGAAAGGAAGCGGGACAGAGTATTGGAGGTGAACTAATTGTTGTGGCAGTTAGGCAACGGCGAAGAGTTTGGGCGTGACGTCGTGCACTCTGATTCGAGGAAACTAGCGACAACGCCTTAAGTGTCAATATCAAGTCATTTTAATTAGATCATAGCATAATCCCATCAATAATAAGTGAAAGACTGGGACAGTTACACAACACACTTTTAACGTAAGTCTGAAATAATTTATTCAATGTTGCCTTGGTGATCTGCTGTTACAACTGTGTATACTTTCGTGAAAAGCATGTGGCAACTGATACACTTCCTGGATATCAGATACCGTTAACTGCTAAGCTTTCCTTTCTCTAGTTAAAACTATTAGCATGTTTGAAAACTTCTTAGACGTACCTTCGAACCGAATTTGGAATGTGTAGAAGTGGCGCAAATTGGAAATTTGTGGTAAGTTCTTATGGAAGCAAACTGCTGAGGCCATCGGTCCCTAAGCCTACACACTACTTAATCTATCTTAAACTAACTTACACTGTGGACAACACACATACCCATGCCCGAGGGAGGACTAGAACCTCTGACTGGGGAACCGCACGGACCATGACAAGGCGCCCACGTCCGCGCAGCTACCCCACGCGGCTGTGCAGGCGCCACACAGTGGAATAGGCTGAAAATGTAGATGGTGGAAGTTTACTGATAATGTCTAATGAATGCCAATATTTTTTTCAGGAATCAGTAATACTGATTTAAGTTACTGTATAGCCACAATTTTAAGCATGAGTACAGAAAATGTTAGAAGGAAAGTGTATTATATAGCTGGCAGGTATTCTGGTCATAGTACACTGACGGAGAAAAGTCGCAAAAGCAAAAAGCATTTAATGTGTAGCAACAAATTTCAAGAATACGTTTGTCTAGATAACTTATTCAATTGATTAATATTCCTAATTACATTTACGTAACATATCCTACACATGTAGTCTTGTTTCACATATGTTTAAGAAATGTATAGTGTATGGCCTTCCAGATTTTATTAGAATTTCGTGTAAAAGTTTGAAGTAAATCGGTAAAGCACTTTCCGCGATTATTCCTAACAAGTTTTCTTTTCTGTACGATACAAATGTTTTTATACGCAGTATATATTTAAAAATATGTAAGCCTCTGGCCGTCTGAATATTTAGTAGGGTAATGTGTAAAAATTAAAAATAAATTCGTCAAGAACTTCCTGAATTTTTTTCAAAAAATTTCGGAAATACATTTATCTGGGCAACATATATAAGTAATTAACATTGGAAGATCATAGGTTAATATAAGCGTGAGATAATTGTGAAATTCTGGTTCATTAATAACCGGTGTAACAGCAAGAATGTTTAATGCGAGAATTATATTGACAGTTGCCAGATGTCAGTTTGTGGACTGGAGTTCCATACCTGTTGCTCTAGGTCAGTCAATCCAGGTACTGTTTGTGGTTGACGCTGGAGTTGTCGTTTGATGATGTCCCGCAAGTGCTCTATTGGAGACGCATCTGTTGATCGAGCAGGTCAAGGCAACAGGTCGGCGCTGTGTAGAGCATGTTGAGTTACAACAGCGGTATGTGGAAGAGCGTTATCGTGTTGGACAATATAACGTTGTGTGTAGCTCATGAATGACAGCACAGCAGGTCGAATCACACGACTGGCATACAAATCTGCAGTCAGTGCGCACGGGATAATCACGATAGTGCTCCTTCCGTTACACGAAATCCCACCCCAGACCATAACTAGGTGTAGTTCTAGTGTGTCTAGCTCGCAGACAGTTTGCTTGCAGGCACGCAACTGGCCTGCTACTAACAAACTCTCAGCCACCACAGGCACCGAAGCAGAACATGCTTTCAACGGAAAACACAACAGACCCTACTGTTCCCAATTGAGCTCACACTTATGGCACGGATCTCACAATTAGTAATGGTTTGGGGTCAGAGGAATGCACGCTACAGGGCGTCTGGCTAAAAGCTATCCTTAAAATAACCGATTTGTAGCAGTTCGTCGGGTCACTGTGGAGCCAGCTGCTGCTCAAACTGCAGCAGCAGATGCAGTGCGATGCGCCAGAGCCATATGCCGGTCATTCCACATGGCCGTCCGGAGCGGCGCTTTCTTGCGACCGTAGATGCTCGTGACCACCGCTGCCAGCAAACATGTACAGTGGCTACATTCCTGCGAAGCCTTTCTGCATTATCGCAGGAGGACACATCCACCTTCTCGCAGCCCCGTCACACGACCTCGTTCAAACTCAGTAAAGTGTTGATAATGACGTCTTCGTCGAGTTAAAGGCAATCTTGTGGAACTGACTATTTACAGGCCTGAAGGTAACTAACGCTCACGACCGTTACAGCGTGTATTTAAAGCAGACCTCATTTTCAAAATCATAGTGGCGCTGTTAGCGTCACTCCTATCCAACTGCCGCAAAATTTGAATAGACATCATGATCCAGGTGATGCTCCATCATAATGCCAAGCTACTTTCGTTTGCGTCGCACAACTTCTTGGTGTTACGATTTTTTGTGAATTTTATATTAAAAATCAGAAACGTAGTACGCAACGAATAACGAAACTCACCTTCCTGTTATCGACTTAAGGCTAACGTCACCGTCCCAAGGACAATAATTCTAAAGGCACTGTAAACTCTGTAAAATGAGTCTGCGCTAGTCGTAACTGAAAGTATGAGATGTTACTTCGGAGAATTCAGCAGGAACTAACGTTGACTACAGGGATATTTTCACACTAAATCACTGTTTAAAATAAATCGATTATTTACTCTTTGTAATTGGACAAGAAAATTCCATGTAGTGTAGTTACGTTTATGATTACGAAGTACTGTTGTAAACAAACAATTAAATTACTCAGTATAGTGTCAATAACTTTATTTCCTTTTGAACAAAAATGCCACCACAGAATTATTGTTATTGGTTCTTTGTTGTGTGAGGATTAACTGCATTAATTACTGTCAGTTCAAGTAATAAGTGCACAATAACTAAATTGTAAGATGCTGATAATATAAACAGCCCAAAGCTACTGCAAGTGAGATATACTGTTTGTGTTCAGATTGGAGGTACATTTATATGATTATCACATAAGCTAGTAACTGCTGCATAGCTCTGAGACTACACTGAATGGTATCTCAACACAGAATCATCAATTAACTGCGAAGATCTGCTCTAAGTATGAGTCAAAATAAATTAAAATGTATGTACTGGCGCGTAAGCCTGTTAAAAAAGTTTTTGACTTTCTGACTGTGGATGAAAGTGATGACATCATCCACGCACGGCTTCTCACAGATTGCATACTTCACTGTGCCAAACAGATGAAGGTGCGAGATCCGGACTGTAGGGTGTATGAGGAAGAGCTGCTCGCGGGTGCGCAGATTTGTGTGAGGCCTGGAGGAAGAGAAGTTCTTTTAAATTTTTTGGTGTCGGACACTCTGAAGTCGTTTCTTCAATTTCCTGAGGCTATAGCAATACACCTCATAGTCTACCGTCGCCCCATGAGGCACACATCTTACAGAGCCCAAATTGGTGGGCGAGTGTGTTAGTATTAGCAACAGAGTCGTCTAGCTGTGCAGCGTGGCCTTTGACTGTGAGCCGTCGATCACCTCGAAATGGAGTGTCCACACGTTCCAACACTGCAGAAGACACAACTTGGTGCGGCTGGCCCGCACGCGGGAGTTCGGCCCTCTTTGCGCGACCTTTATGCAATGATGACATAGGCCGCGTCCAATGACTCACAGTTCCTTTGTTAACTGCCAGATATCCGTAGAAATTCGCAAGCGACTGTGAATATCTCTGACGCTCTGTTTTTCCCCCAAAATAAATTCAATGACGGCTCTCTGTCTTGAACGCACCTACGTTACTGACGCTACGTATGACAAAGCCACCTATCAGAACGTCATGGAACCATTGGAGTAGAAGCCGGAATATTCCACAATGTTCTACAACAAATTCCGCATTGCCGCAATATTCCACAATGTTCTACAACAAATTCCGCATTGCCGCAATATTCCACAATGTTCTACAACAAATTCCGCATTTTTTCAAACGAAAATGAGAAAAGAAAGATTGCTTTACTTACTGAACTCTCTTCGTAATTTTCTTTTCAGCTAATATACTGACCCCGTTTTCTTTCGCAAACTTCCCAAACATTTCATCAGCCAGGAAAGCATGTAACGAAAATTATTTCCAAATTTTTCTGCATTTTCATTAAATTTGGTTTCCCGTTGACGCTTAGAATGATAACTGACCAATAAAATAATTTTACGTAATCATAAGCTAATGAGCTTGCGAGAAAGCTTCCACTATTTAAACATAAGCAAATAGCCAAAAATGAACATAAGCAACAAAACACGTGTTCACTGGCTGTCAAATGTTATCTAGTGCTGCTTGGAGCCCTTGAACTTTGAGAAACACCTCACACTCCTAGGTTAGAGTGCTGGTCGCTCGAAGTCTGGCCTGTCCTAATTGCTTCCCAGAATAATAAAAATTTAGGAAAGTTAATCGATAAATAATATTGTGGATATAGCCTGTAAGTACTCTGCTGGATGCAAGAGTACATCGGATTGTCTAGTCTGAATGCACTCTAAATGGCTCAGTCGTGTGACATGAGTGAATTAAACACTCTCTAATGTAATGAATTAGAAATTCAATGACTGCTAAATGAAACAAGAATCACAATTCGGTTTATTACGTTAGTGACTCATCTTCTGAAAAGCAATGCTATTTATGAGATAAAACCATGGCACATCTGACTCTGGGGCCTGGAATAAAAGTATAATAATGGTGTGTAAAAATGATTCAACTGTAGTCACAAACTGGTTGAATGATTGTCATGATGTTAGTATAAAAGATAGCACTATAGAAGGCAATAAACTGTATCTGTAGCCGATGCTGGAAGCAAATTAGAAATTACAGCCTGAAAGCAAATTTTCAAAGTGAAAATAGAAATCCTATAAAATGAGTACTGTCCCTACGAATAATCTCGCTCTCACACCTTGGTCTCACCATATCAGTCTGTAGGTGGAGGCTGAAGCGGCTTGAGAAACAGTCGTCTGTAACACACCAATGACACACGCCTGTAGCTGAGTTTGGATCCCTCAGCTCATCTGCTTTGAAGTGGACACTGGCAGCATCACAGATCGTCAAAGAGAAATCTGATGCTGGGCCATCTGCAGATGCATTTTTACACCGATGGCTTTGTACTTGTAAAAGAAAGACATACATCTGCATTTTGCCTGGGCTGCGGATATTCCGACCACCGCTGTAACACTGTTCCCACCATTCAGGGCGAAAAGATGGGGGTCTCACTCTCTGTTTCTTCCCGTCGCCAACGAAATGGATCGTTGGGAGCTCTCTCCAGTTTCCCAGGCTTCGTCCTTCTTATATTGTGTAAAGATTTCGTTGTTGTGCACCTGACTTTCAGCGGTTTTCCGCGCTTACAAAGAGGTCCCAAACTGTAGATTCTCACTCCATTTTCTAGATGTTATGAGTGGCACCTGGTGTGTCAGAAACTAACACAGCTTTCTACGTTTTGTTCACAAAAGCTCATCTCCTGCACTTTTCTGAAAACAGCATTTCACTTCTTGCTACCTTCAAGTCATAAAACAGTAGCTTCTGGAGGCCTCGCGCTTGGTAGACCATACTTGTACTGACTGCGGTGTACCCGGCGTCCAGTTGTGGCAGTTATAAACGAAAGGCCTGTCAGGTGAGCGGCATTGACGTGAGTCCCGTCTGGAGCACCCTTCTGAGAACTCCCCCTGGGGTGGTTCCTTTGTCTGGCAAGGACCCTGCTGCACACCCGAGTGTTGGCAGCTTGTCCCTGTGCCCTTCAAATGGCTTCATACATAATTACACCATTCAGATCTGAATAAATAAGGAAAATTAAGGTAATTAACTGCTGAAAATCAATGATGCTATGACGCATTTCATTGTTGATTAACTGTTCCGAACTAATGGGCTTTGATATTCTGGTGTTAGATTAGTGTCGGGACAGTGAAACACGTATGTATTCAGTAGCAGCGATGGCGAGGCATGACAGAATCTCTGACCAGAGAGTTATTTATCGTTGCTAGTCTGCGCTTGACCGCGCGAGAGTTCAGGTCAGTTGCGTGTAGCGAGCCGGCAGGAACAGTAGTTGTACGTAGCGAGTCGCGAGAGCATGTAGTACAGTTGCAAGTTGCACTCTGTCTGCAGTAGTCAGTCAGTACAGTAGTGTGTGAGGAGTCGGCGGGGGTCGACATGGGTCTCTGGTCACGATTCAGGATGAGGTATATTGTTAAATAAGGTAATGAAGCAGCATTGCGCTCATCTAATAATGTATTGTAATTGTAATTAATTTGTTGAAGAATTGCCCCAATAATAATTTTTTTATGTAAAGTAAATCTTCTAAAGAAAGACAATCATTTCCATTTAAAGAATTTTTCCTATGCATTTCCTCCAACAATCAGAATCAAATATACGCCAGCCTTGCACGGAGCTGTGCCGCAAAACAAGAGCTGATATTGAGGGAGTTTACTGATGTAAGAATTTTTTTTTGTTCACATTTTATAATTGCACAGGGCCGAGGGACAGCGCAGCTGCCCTTATAAAATTTATCAGGTTCATTTTAGCGTTAATTTTGTTGGAAGTCAACATTTGGCACACGTTTTCATTAGTATTGTGTTTAGAAATTTTTGCGGGGAGGTTACACTTGGTTCCATTTATATTTAATTACTTTCTTTCATTTTTGTGGGGAGGCTACAACAGTTTCAAGGAAAACATGTGTTACATGGACATTAAAATTTCAATAGCAGGAAATATTACGAATAGCGAAATTTTACTATATTTTACGTGTACAGTACAAAATGGAGAATACATGATTAAATTTGTAGGTTATCTGGGAATAAGGTTGGTGTCAACTATAGTACAACTATAGTACAGTGACAAATACCCCTAGGCATTGGGGTTGAAATGAGTCTGGATGTACATGCTGCTTGAATTACGTAGTAGTTCATCAATCATACTGGTCTGTGGTAGGTGGCGTACGAATCTCTCATAAAGCCATGATATGGTTGGAGATGTGGATAATACACTGTCCAGGCAAAAGTGGAACACCCAACGTATCCAGATAGGTCAAGACAGCATGAGCAACATATGGTCTTGCATGATAATCACTGAAACGTAGCACCCCTTTCCTTCGATGGATAACTGGGTTAGATCACAGAAACGTGACTCACAGAAGTGGCATCGAATTGACATACCTACACGCAGCCACTAATCCACCCACAGGTTTTTATTTTACTTTTTTTTTTTTTTTACTGGCCTTAACGCATGAGAACAGCTGGCGTGAAAGTTACTGGCAATGCCAATCAGAGAGGTCATTTCTCATTCATGGGGCGTGCCCATTGACGCCCCACATCGTCACGCCGGGTCCGTATGACGATGACGAATGCAATTTGGTATCTTAAGTTCACCCTGGAGCATCCGCTCCGCCATATGTGCATCTTGATCAGTACACGGAATCGGGACACTTCAGAAAAAGCAAAGAAAAAGAAAAGGAACACCTGGTGCTTCCATTAGTCACGTCTTGCCGCGTCAATGGCATCCGTGTCGGAGGTCTGCGGGACTCGAGACATCGTCGCACTCTCAGTTTAGATAACTGACTTTGGGTAACCAACCCCATTCCCTGAGTCATGGTAAGCAACGTGAATATACGATCCTGCAATGTGCGAGCGAAATGTATGCCTGTCTCCGACCATATTATGGATTCTTTGAGATCCAGCCTGCTGTTAGAGTAGTGCTCCTGAAACAGTAGATTACATGTCTGCGTGACAGTTGTGTGATCTCTGTCGACGAAAGGAGCAACGGTATCGCTCAACTACAGTTTCGGCAGACCACTATCCTGCCGCAGAAGAATGCTAATACGTACTGGCTGACAGTGTCCCTCCTAGCTCTAGGTATAACTCCACATTCTCACATATGAACCACATACAAATGTGATTCATAAATAAGAGATGTTACGTCTCGTCTTCTACTACATACTGAATGCAGAAGGCACTATTCCACCTACTGTGTGGAAGTGTGATGAAATGCTAATCATTTAAGTCACTTACCCAGTGTGGCTTCCAGGCCTCCTTCTCAGTGGAAGGAGGTGGTGCTGGTAAAGATGGCAGTGAAAACGTCAAGAGAAGATGGACTCAAAGACCTTACCGAACATGGAGCGTAGGCAGATGGAATGATGGGAAGAGGTGTCAGAGGGATTTTTCGGGTTTGGCGAACAGCAGGACACAGGAAGACTTCCGCAGGTCAGGGTAAAAGCCAGTGGTGAGGAGGTCATTGTACAGGGTAACAAAGGCATCCAGGAAAGATACGGGTGGTGGGGGAGGGGTCGAGGGGGATTCCTGGAGGTGGTGATAGGTGACATTATCATGACCATGGGCAGTGTTGCGTTTGGAATGGAGTACAAGTGTGATGTCGTGTGCTGTGGTGGGAATGTTGATGTCTCAGGGAGGTAATTGATCCAAGTACTGGAAACTAGGGTCGAGTGGTGGGACAGAGGTATCAGTGTGGTCAAGGACAGTGGGGAAGAGGGAGCAATCAAAATGGGGATCATCAGAAATGGAGAAGACCTTGGATAGGTGGGAAGCAAAATGGTTAGCCTTGCTGAGGTTCTCAGAGAAGGGGCGATTGTCATGGAGAATAGGGTATTGCAGGGTGGGATGGGTACCAGTAAGGCGGTGGAAGGCTGACTGGTACTTGGAGGAGTTGACAGGGTGGATGGAGTTTGGTGTATGCACGTCTGGCGCAAGTCCCGGAGTTTCTTTGCTTTAAGGAGGTTCTAGATGTGTCTCTGTAATTGTCAGTGGTGGATGAGTGTATCCCAGTCATGGGTATGGAGGAAGGAGCTTTAGAGCCTGTGGGATTCATGAAGGACAGCCTTTCGAGGAAGCATAGGACGGTGAGGAAGGATGGGTTTGGTAGGAACATGGGCCTCCACAGCATCAGTGATGGTGTTCTGAAGGAAAGAAGAGGGACGGGTGATATCAGCAGAATGGTGAAAGGTGAGGGGGTGGCTGTCGATCAGTGTGGCAATGGATTCCCAGTAGGCATCCCAGTCTGCATGGCATATTCGTGGACGGACTTTGGAGGGGTACCTTGACATGGAGCTGTGGTGGGACCATGGGCAAAGGGGACACTGAGGAGGATGGGGAGGTGGTCACCACCAATAGGATCGATGGCATCTGTGGTGATACTACCAAGGAGGTTGTGGGAGAGGAACAAGATTACCATGGAGGTGGCAAAGAACCGATGCCATCGCCAAAGTGTGGCAGGGTCACAGCTTTGGATATTGACATCAGTGGCAATCACATAGGTGCAGAAGGTATAGTCAACATGGGAAATAAAGTCGCTGGGGAGGGAGCTGCGGGACAATCATAGATAGTGGCACAGGTGGTGGTAAGGGAGGGAGAAAAGGTACTGAGGAGAAGGTGTTCAGTTGGGTCCTTGACTGAGGGTTGTGGCTGGACAGAGAGATGCTTGAGAAGGCAGACAGAGACCCTGCCTCAGGCGAGGGGAAAGGTATTGTCGGTGCAGTGAAAGAGAGAGGGTGAGGTTGGACGGAGGTTTCGTTAAGGATGAAGGAGTCGATGCTGGGATAGGGAATGCATAAAGAGGTATTTGTTGGCAGGGAGAAAGCGAATGTTTAGTTAGAGGAGACAATACTGTGGATGTGCCAGGAGGTGGGAGGGGGAAGGAAGTGGGATTGGAGAGATGGACTTAAAGAAGGGTTTCTAAGTAGGTGAAGGTGAAGTGGGCCTGGTTGTGGGAGTAGGTGGTGTAGGTATTCAAATGGAAAACAGAGTGGGTGGCAAGGGAAATTTGCTGAAGGGTGTGGAGGCGTTGGAAGGGTTGGATGTTCTGCAGGACAATGGTCAGGATCCAGATGATGCATATCGGTATTTTTTTTGTGGCAGGTTTCTAATACACTGAGTCACTGTTTCAGATCTGGTCCAACTGTCTCGGAGGACAAGTAAGAGGAGACTCAAAGCAACAGCTGAATAACAGCCGAGAATAGCACTTTGGAGGTGTTGTGGTTGAACTTTTAAGTTCTGTGCCACCCTCCAACGGTGGAAGGACAGAGGAGGGGGTGCAGTAATGCGCCAACTCTTTGCTCAAGGAGAAAAATGGCTGGACATGAACAGTACACTGCTAGTGACTATACAAAATGGGCAGAAAAATGTGGTCGTATTGGGCCTATCATCAGTCATAGCCCAAACCCAAGTCCTCCAAGGTAGTGAGCGGAGAGGGGTGTCAGTGCCAGTGAGGTGGAACTGTAGTGCCAATGGTTGGGAGTCCAGCGACTGTCTCAGGAAATATGTCCACTTTTTTGTACAGTTGGTGAGCCTTACAGCAAATGGTCATCTTGAGAGGGGCTGTATTTGTCTCCTCATGCAGAGTGACAGTCCTGGTGAGCGGAGGGGCGTGAATACTCCACCTGTGAACTTTTTTCTGCAGGCGCTGGAGCATCAGCATACGGTACTTACCAATTGTGGCCCACACAGAGGAACCATACGTTAGTGAGGGCAGGACAACAGAGTGATACAGCTGGAGCTTGGTATCTAAATTCAGCTCTTGGCTGGAGAAGAATGGATACAAGACCTTTGTCAACTTTAACCCTTTATGTACGACGTATTCTGCATGGCGGTGGAAGAAAAGTTTCTTATCCAACTGGACCCTCAGACACTTGTGTAGCATGGGCCCACAAGACCCGAATGCCTCCGGTTGAGATGTTGTTTCGGAGTAAAGGGCGCCAATTAGTGAAATACAGAGCCATGGTTTTGGTGGCATTGACAGACATTTTATTGGAGCGATACCAGGTGACTGTTGCGCCCACTTGCCTTTGGAGGCGAGCAATGATTTGATCAGGATTGCAGCTGGTTGTATAAAGCGACGTGTCATCGGCGTATTGCAGCTAATGACAGTGATGGATGATTAAAAAGAAGAGGGGACAGCACAGAGCCCTGAGGGGTACCCATCGTCATGTGGGGTACAATGGAGTGCTTTCCCTGCTGAGCGATGGGGAAGGTCCTCTGGTGAAGGAAATCATCGATGACCTTAAAGTATATGTCAAGCATGGCCGTTTGCATCAGCATCTTATACACCAGGTTGTCCTGCCAAATCTTATCACAAGCATTCTGCACGTCCAAGAAGATCACTGCCATTGACATCCTGGAATTAAAACCCTTGCTGATATGCTCTATGATCCGGAGAACTTGCAGTCCAGCAGTCAGGTGGGAGGTAAACGCAAAATGTTCAGGACAGATTGTCATGTCTGCCACCAGAGGCTGGGAAATGTGATGGACTATGAGAGACTCCAGGACCTTCGCCATGGTGTTCAAAAGGCTGATGGGGCTGTTGTTAGTAGGTACTGTAAGGTCTTAAAAGGCTATGGGATTTTCAATACGCTTTGCCTGTTTCCTCTGTGGAGGGAAAAGGCCACTCTGAAGACAACAGTTGAATATCCTGGTGAAAAGGACTAGGGGCTTTCACAGTAGCCGACAGAGATGTTCGTTGACGATCCCATCTTGGCAAAGGGGCCGAAGTACCTCGTCTCCTCTGGAGCACTTCCACTGTGGACGTAAGGCGAGGGGCTGTGGTCTGTTTTGGAAGGCAGTTACAGCACTCAGGATATCTTGGTCATCCTGGAGTTAATCTGGCGTGGGGTCCAGGACGAGTAGTTGGGTTTAGGCCTCAAAGGCATCAGGGCCCCATAGGCCTCATAGGTCCCCTCATAGCAGGGTATCATATGTGAGACCAGCGGCCGTCTGGATGGAATGATGGGTCTGCAAGATGGTACAATGGAGGGCTCGGACGACAACCCAGTCTCAGTTATGCTGGAGGAGAAAGGTGGACATCTTAACCTCCCAATTTCCAATCCACTAAACGGTGACCAAACTCCCATTGGAGATGCTTCATGTGACACGTGTCCCGAGGGTCATGGTATTGCTTCCACTGGCGGCGGCAGTGGTTATTTTGGATTTTCAGTTCATGCAAAAGTGGAGGTCTATCATCCAGAGGGGTTAGAGCCCTAGGAACATGGGAAGTATAGTCTTTTACCACTTGCTGGATTTTCGCGGTGAGGTTGACAACCGCATGTATAAGATTGGCAGTGGTCGTCAGGTATAGGTCCAGCCTGCTACAATTATTGAGGATCCTTGCAAATTTGGCCCAATCAGTAACTGTGACAGTAGAACAGATGTCAAAGGACAATGCAACATCGGTAAGGTATAGAAGGACCGGGTCATGATCAGAATTTAGGTCATGTACTGTTTCCAAAGAAAACTGTGCAACAATATGTTTAAAAACTGCCACATCCAAATCTGGCTGGCAATTAAAGCAAACTGGTATGTGTGTAGGAGTGTGTGGGCAATAGACAGACAGTGCCAAGGTCGCTTCCAGCTCAAGGAGGAGGATACACTTGGGATTGGCGACACGAGAATGCCACGCTGGATGTTTGGCATTGAGATCAACCCCAATGATAAGCTTGTCAAACGATGTCAGCTTGCAGAGGTCATCGTCAAGGAGTGGTTGGTTAGGGCTCAAATAAGCTGCAGGAAATGTGATGTCCCCAAGGTGGGTAGAGACAGTTACAGCTGTGACCTCTATGCAGCCCACTGGCTGAAGAGCCTCTTGGTTGTGAACCAACGCCCTGTGGAGGAACACGGCAGTGCCTCCAGCATGGAAATTGAGCTGGTCAGTCCGATAGCAGACAATGTTGTGTAGACAAAACACGTCAGTCGACTTACTGCGTCATTATTGGCATTAATGATGCAGACGACGAGATCCCTAGGGGGATGGTGGTTGTGTGGTGGGCGAACCGCCATTATAATATCTGGCAGAGCCCTTCAATCAGGGCGATGACCTTCACTGAGCCCATCCTCTGACCGACGATTTTTTTTAAGCGGTATCACGAATAATCGCCCTGATTTGGGGCTTCATGAAAAGGGAGACGACCTGCAAGATTTCTTCATGTCGTCCCGAAAGGATGTATCTGCCTCCACAGCTGGGGGTATTTACCAGGTGGGTTGCTGGACCCTGCGACGAGCAGGCGCGGGAATTGGCGCTGTTGGAGGATATACCACCCTGACAGGTTGAACCACTTCAGCAGGTGGGTGTGAGGATGCTGCAGCCGGTCTTTTTGCTGGGCGATCGTTAGTGGCTGCCACAGGAGACAGACGAGGAGCAGGAGACTGAGCCACATCAGCAAAGGTGGACGTATGGGATGGAAACCAAAGGGGGCTCCTGTGGAGCAATTGCAGAAAGAGGTTGAACATCCCCAATCGGCGGAACCTTAGTTTGATCCCGGACGAGGGGGAAAAGGGTGAGGTCTCATGAGGGCAGGGGTGGCCGATTCGACCGAGGTTTCTTCCTAGGAGGGCCTTTTGATACACAGGGCAGCCCTTCCAGGAGGCCAGCTGGAGAGGGTCAGGAGAACTGCTCTGACATCTGGCAGAGGTGGGCTTCTCCGAGGCTGGGAGAGTGCACATCTCCGACGCATGCAGACCTGCACACTTGACACACCGCAATGGCAAGGAAAAGTAATTAGCAGTGTAGCGCAAGCGCTGGCACCTACGGCAAATGGAGGGCCCAGCGCGGCCTTCATAGAATTAAATGCGCACTACAGTGCTCAGAAGATACTTGATTTGTGAGATTTTTTCATTATCATCCCTACTAGAGAGGGAGACCATATGTGTAGGCAGTGGGATTAACCTACAGGTCTCAGGGTCCCTCTTGCTGTATTCATGGACGAAAGGGTCCGTGAAGTTAAGACAGAGTAGTTCGCTCCTGACATCCACTTCCGTAACATCAGGTGGCAAGTCTTTAATGACAATTTTTGTCTTCCTGTCATCAGCAACTTGGTGAATGTAGTAAGCCATTTCCCTCGATTTGACGAAGTCAAGGACAGTCAGGTAATCTTCTTTGTTATCAAGGAGGTACTGGACATGGTCCTTCTGAAAGACAGCCCACAACTGATCACCGATTAGGCGTTGTAGTTCAGCGTTCAGCTTTACGTATTTCTTTGGATGGGATACCACAATTGGAGGGATTTTCTCCTTCTTCGGTTGTTCAGACGGTGGAGCCTGAGAAGCGGGATCAGGAGATAGACTCATGTCCATGGTATCATCGGGCGCAGCTTCCCCTTGAGAGGGCGCCGAAGATGCGGAACCACCGCCACCGTGACAAGAGCGTTTGGAGTTTGACGGCGCGGGCCGATAGTAGTGAAGTCCTCAGAAGGGTAGACGAAATAGACGCAGCAGCACTCGGTCGGGCGGCAAATTGGTGGAGCGGTGGTGGGGCTGATGGCGCAGCCTGACAAGAGAGATCAGCAGCGGAACCCACGTCCTCGGCCGAAGCAGGTGCGGCTTCCCCTGGGAGGGTGGCATCTGAGTTGGAGCCGGAGGCATCGCCGCTACGACGAGCATGTGCGGACGAGCGGCAGGACGTTCGGTGACGGCGTGTTCGGACAGGTGTAATGGCCTCAGAAGGCCCATCCGGTCGGAGAGAGGAAACGGTCGAAGCAACCCGAAGGGGGACGTCCAGGTGGAGGTGAGGTAAAGCTGGTGACTGATTCGACAGAAAAGGACCGCCGTCGGGTGAGAGATCAGTCGGCGACCAGGTGAATTGTCAAACGACGACAACGACGATGAGCGGTCCCTCCTATAGGGGTGTAGGAGAGGCACACTTCGATCGGTGTCACTGCTAGAGGTGACGGGAGATTTTTGGCGGCCGGCACGGCGCTCGCGGTCCTTAACCCTTTGGGAGATGGCGGTATGGGCGCCACCGGCAGCACGCTGCTCGATAAGCACCACAGCGCCGCACAGGGCGGCGGATGAGTCGCCTTGCCGCGGCCGCGACGACCGGCCTGTATCCGTAAGAAACGCTGGCTGTCACGGCGTAGCCAAGGTAGGGCCTACTACAACGCCGAAATACACGCACACCAAAAATAACGCCTAAGAAGGCAGTAACAAATAAAGTCGTCTAAAACGAGAACACAACGCTGTAGAGAATACTCGCGAACATTACTAAAGGCCTACGCACACAATCGCAAGAAAACGTGCAGTGAACACTACGGGACTTCAACTCGTTCCTGATACATCGGTAAATTTGATTTGAAGCTATATAATATTAACCTTGTAACACTGGAACGACTGAACAGTATATTTTTCTACAAGTTATAAAAACCAGCTTTTGCTTATAAAAGATACACAACAAAATTGGAACTCGTATTTGTTACAAATGACTTTTTTGTCTTAAGTACTATCCCATAAGGTCTGAAAACGGAAATGAAAGCAAGTCAACTTTTACATATTGCTTCCTCGTGGCACCAGTGGATGGCAGTACTGTCACCAATAGATTGTTGCACAGTTTCTAAACGTAACAGAGGCGTATTTTATTTTTTTCGCATCTAAGACGTTGAAAAATTTTTAAAATAATTGCAAAATAAATCAGCAGTGCGAAAAAGTGCAATGTTGTCATAATGCACAGAAAACAGAAACAAAAAGTGGTTACAGCAGCAATAACGATGCGGATTTACCTATAACTGCCGAAGTGACATAATCATATTCCATAACAGAGTAGATGAAAAGAAAATTGCAAGTCATGATATACGTACCTAAACTGTCTTACACAGGGATCAAACGCATGATGCATTCTGCAGTGATCTCCAGTGTGTTAATACCATTTTTTTAGCCAAGGAAAACGTTACATATTTCATATATCTGGATACACTATAAAAATCAACTGGCAGAGTAGAGGGGAGCAGATCGTAGGTACTTGGGGCACTTAAGGAGTCTTGCACAGGGTACATCCAGTTCTCAGCTATAAGATTACATTGTACACTTTATCTGGATGATTACTGCAATGGTATTCTGTCTCAGTATATACACGCTTCAAGTACGGTTGTCACGAGAAAAAAACATAAAAAACATTTGCAGAGCTTAAAACAGATTGAATACCAACCTACAACGGTGATTCGTGGGTGCTCCTTGCCAACTTCTGTCCCATTGCGATGTTGAGCCTCTTTGCGTGCAGGGAAACATGTCTATCTAGGTGTTGCATTCCGCAGCTTGTAGACGGGAATAATAAGCCCCTAATTACGGTCAATGTTTTGTATATGGTAAAGTAGGAACTCGAAACAATGTACGCTTTCAAGTAGCTAGTTTCAGCTTCTTTTCAAGGTTATACATCTCACACATGTAGGTCACCGTAAATGGGAAACTGTTTAGAATTTTACCATGGCGCCAAATTAGAGAGCATTATATATTCTCAAACTTTATAATGCTTGCTTGTACGTTAACAAACGTAAGCAATTCAGGATTTATTTGTCCATGATGCAGTTTTAATAATATCCAGCATAACGTTTTAGAAATAATTTAAATCTACATCGGAGTTTTCCAATTATTTTTCCAGAGAGTAATTTGACAGGTACAAAAATAGTAAGTTCTCGAATTAGAATGCATATAATTTTTTTCTGTAGCTATCTCTATTATGGCATTGAGAATTACTTATGTTTCCATCCACAAGTGCTTGTAGGCGAGAGGATTCGGGGATTTTGACTATACATTTTTTCTCCCGCGCAACGCTATTGTTTTAATGCTATACATCTTCCTAGGTGAAAGGTACCAGCTCTTCTGCTGCTTTTTCTTGTAGTATTTCCGTGTATAACTTTATGTTCACAACTTTTGCAAACGAGTGGCTATTAAATGTAGTTATTTGGTTTTAAGCTCTGCGAACGGTTATTCACTTGCTATGTGGAGCATAACCATTACAGCACATTCAGATACAACGTGTCCATTCTTTCTAAGCAGATACAGGGGGAAATGGAGCTTTGTAAAAAGAATTTTTGTGTGTCCTTTAATGTAATAAACAGCCTCCAATCCATCATTCTCGGCCAGGACTCCAACACATGGCCACTTACCGGTGCTACTGAGAGTAAATTCAGATACTTTATTTTCACTAGTCATAGCCAGATTACGCCCTATACTGTGTTTAAAGCAATGTGTAAGTCTTGCCTGCACATCTGCTGAATGTTCTCCTTCTCCCTGCTGCAGTTTATATTCTTCCTTCATGCCAGTCTTCTTCGCTATATACTCTAGCGTCCATTTTTTGACCTGGATCTCTTCCATTCCCTGTTTGTTTTTCATACACTCACTACACTAACAGCACATAACGATGTAATTTCTATACTGGGGATGTTTTAAATCTTTTGATGCATTTTCTCTTTTTATTAGGAATTATGGGATAAAATTCCATGTGGGTACCAGACCTAGTTCAATAATATATATAGCTGACGTCATTGTGGAAACAATGTCCTGGATTGAGAGAAATGTGATTCCCTTGCTTCAATATAGAACTTCTGCGTAATATTTATGTTACCTTTGTCGGAGTCATTGTTAATGATCTGCACGTAGTCAAGAGGTAGATAATTAAAAATCTATTTGCAGAACGAACATAACGTATAAGTTATTTTATGTCTTGTGTGTCAAGGAGAGTTATTTCTACAGCAGACCCTTTTCGTGTTTTCTTACTACCAAAGTGGACAAACACCAGAACGTTGTTAAACACCACACAGCACCTGCTCTGTAAGTTATTAGTTAGCTAACAGCGAATGTAAGTGACTGGCACAGAGTACAATGTAGCATATTGTAAATAATATTTCTTAGAGTCTAATAAACTTAAACTACCTAGCACTATCAAGGCTGTTTAAGTGTATTAGACTATAAGAAACATTATTTACAATGTGCTCCACTGAACTCTGTGCCAACCACTTCCATTTGGTGTCAACTAATTAATAACTTACAGAGCCGGTGCTGTGTGGTGTTTGATAACGTTCTGGTGTTTGTCTGTTGGTGTAATAAGGAAACACGAAACTTTTCTGGCATGCAGATAACCCTGCCTGACACTCAAGACACAGAAAAGATTATACGTTATGCACAGTCTCCATATAGCATTTGTGGTCTCCCTGTAAACCATGCGGAGATTCTTAATAATGACTCCCACAAAGACAACGTTAGTATATTGAAGTAATGCTAACATATTTCTCTCGGTCGAGTCCATTGTCCTCCACAATGCCATCAGATATACAGGGTGAACATTAAGAAAACCGACAAATTGCAGAGACGGATTCCTGAGCGGAAATGGAGGAAAAAATGTCCTATGAACATGTGTCCGGAAGTGGACGGTGTCCATGTAATGAAAACATATCGTCCCGCAACACATTACAGTGCTGTATCGCGCCCACGTCACGACAAATGTTCAAAGTGGCCTGCATGGGATGCAGTGCTAGCTTTCACACGTCGCGTAATGGATTGCTGCACCCTTTCGAATGTTCTGGCGTCCCTCCGAATAGCGTCGCCGACGTCGTGAGCACGCTGTTCAAGGATTTTCTCATGAGGAACTGATTCAGCAAACATAACGTTTTTGATGTGCCCCCAGACATAAAAACCCGGGGGGTTGAAGTCCAGTGATCTAGCAGGCCACGGTACAGAGCCTCCACATCCTATACAGCGTCTGGGGAAGGTGTTGCTATGGTGTGGACGAACTGTAATGCAGGAATGGTGTAGTGTTTCGTTATGCAGAAACCACAAAATCTGTCATATTGTCATTCTCAAGCAGTGCAGGCAGAGTATTCTAGAGGGAATTCGTGCACATTACTCTGTCGACGAGGCGTTGTGAAAAATGAATTGGTCCCAGCATGTGTTCGCCTAGAGTCTCTGCCCACACACTGATGCTGAACTGATGCTGATATATGCATGACCTTCCTCGAGGATTGTCTGTAGCCCACAAACGACGATTATGCAAACTAATAATGCCAGTTCTGGTAAAGGTTGCATCGTTGATAAAGAGGACTGGCGGGTACAAAAACCATCGACAAAATGCTTCCCGAAGAGGGAAAGCTGCTGCTGACAATCCTTGCACTCTTTGAGGTGATAGGGTCAGTAACGGTAGTCATGTAGGGCCCACGTAATCGTAGTTTAGCCTACACCACGTTGGCGGGCCACTTTTTGCCTGGAGCTTGTGCTAGGGTTCGTCTCAATATCTTGTAGAACTGATGCTCCAAATCTGGTATAAACCCAGTCTGCCGCCTCCGTGTACGTTCATCTGTCTGAAAGGACGCCAAAAACGGGCTGAAGATGTTGTGTGATGTGGTTGTTGTGTGAAAGGATGCTTGTTTCGCAATAGCCGTGCTGCATGTGGACCGTTTCCATCCGATTGGCCGTACACATACACAATATCGGCTTATTTTCAACATGAAAACCGGACCACTCTGCTGATTACAGTACTTTGCGTCAGTCCCTCAGCATGCAGTACACAATGAACACACGGAACGTGGTCAGAGGAACCTTCATTCGTCAGCGCCATCTACCGTAGCAACGATGCACTTCTGGACACGTGTTCATAGAACCTTTTTCTCTCTATTTCCTCCCAGGAATCCGTCCGTGCAGTTTATCTGTTTAATATTGTTCACACTATAGATGTCTCTTAATTAGGTCTCGTGTGTAAAAACAGTGTCACAGCACAAGTCGTAAGAAAAGAGTAAATGTTACGCAAAGAATTAAACCATTCGCCATTACAGACATGACCCTTTTAAGCGCAATTACTGTGTGTTAAAAGAAAACTGGAAATGGAACAGATCGAAGCCATATTGCGAAAACTGGAGAAAATGGAGAAGGAAAGTGAAATGAAGAACGAACAAGAACTGCAATTGGAAAAAGGAAAAGCTTCTGCAGATGCGCGGGCACTTTAAACACAGAGTATGGCGAAATCTTGCTGTGAGTGTGGAATGTAAAATATACGTATTCATTGTTAATGGCACTGGTAAGTGGCCATATGTTGTAATCCTAGAACAAACTAAGCTATTGGAGCATTTTTGCTACATTAAAAGACGCACAAAAAATATGTTTAGCAGCTCCCTTCTCATCTGGAGCTGCTACAGAGGATAGTTACGTTGTATGTTAATCTGATGGAGTGGATATTTTGCAGACAGCAAGTGAAGAGACGTATGCAGGGCTTAAAACCAACGGAATAACAATATTTAATGGTCATTTGTTCTCAAAAGATGTTAACATAGTGTTGTATACGAAAATGTAGGTTGCGCAGCAGAAGAGCTGGTAGCGTACACCGAGGATTGTTTCGAGTGTCATAAAAACACTCTTACGCAGGAAATAAGGGGTAAAATTGAAATCCCTGAACGCTCTTGCCTAGAAGAACTGATGATAGGGACAGGAAGGAACAGAGATAATTGTCAAAGCCGAAAAAGAAATATTTTACAGGTTAAAACTTCGACATGTATAGGAAATCGAGAGCTCACCTTTTTGGACTTGTCAAATTACTCTCTGCAGACAGAATTAGAAGAATCCAATGGAGATTTGAAATATGTCATAAAAATTAAGCTGAATTTTATTAAAACCACACCCAATAAAACGAACAGTGAATGATTTACTGTATGTGAATATGCATGCAAGAAATAATAGGGTTTGGTAATGTATTATGCCATCTTATTCGCTGTCGTGGCAAAATCTTAAGAAGTCTCGCAATTGCAATGATGTGTGAGAGTGGGATATGGATAATTGTACAGCCTTTAAAGGAGCCGAAACTAGATAGTTGAAAGTCTAGTGATGCTCTGTATCACCTAGTGGCCCTACATTTCTTTTCTATCGTATACGTAACACGCTAACCGTCCTCAGGGGCTTATTATTCCAGTGAACGTCACACAGTGATTGAAATTCCTTTCCGGATGCAGCGAGGGCCACAATTAGAATGTGGCAGCAAACTGCTATGGAGCGCTTCCGTAATACTGTTTCAAGCTGATATTCTATAAGTTTGAAACTCAGCAAACGCTTATTACGTTGTTAACGCCAGAACTTTACATCCAGATCGTATGTATTGAGACAGAATACCACTGCATTCCTATTCTAAATAAAATAAAAAGTGGTTCAAATGGCTCTTAGCACTATGGGACAGCTTCTGAAGTCATCAGTCCCCTAGAACTTTGAACTACTTAAACCTAACTAACCTAAGGACATCACACACATCCTTGCCCGAGGCAGTATTCGAACCTGTGACCGTAGCGGTCGCGCGGTTCCAGACTGTAGCGCCTAGAACCGCTCGGCCACTCCGGCCAGCCCTAAATAAAAGATAAAACAGAATTTTATAGCTAGAAGAGGAAGGATCGTGTGCTTTGAGCTTTTGCTTGACTCCTTTAGTAAATTAAACACCATCTAACAGTATTTACTCCGTGCTCCACTGTTTTCTGTGGCCTTTGCTCTCTCCTTTTGAGATTTCAAAAAAATGTTCAAATGTGTGTGAAATCTTATGGAACTTAACTGCTAAGGTCATCAGTCCCTAAGTTTACACACTGCTTAACCTAAATTATCCTAAGGACAAACACACACACACACACCCACGCCCGAGGGAGGATTCGAACCTCCGCCCGGACTAGCCTTTGAGATTTCGGCAGGAAGTCAAACGTGATAATGCATCCCCACTGAAGGCTGGTCAATGATTGTCCATCGAGGCGATTCAATTATATGAATGAATGGAGCCTGTTTAGCGTGAGGACTTGGATGGGAAATGCAGATATGTGGCGGTTAATGAGAATGCGGCTCAGCCGTGGGGTGTACGAAGACAGTCCGTGTAATTACAATAAGCTCTGTGTCGGAGAGGGGCAATCATTAGCTCAACTGCCTAGTAAACAGAATATCCCTGGATCGAATCCCTTTCTGGCCCACATTTTCATTCGTTGCTGCTGAGTCCTCATGCAGCTGCTGTCATGAGTTCCTTCCCTTCTATTTAATCCCCCCCCCCCCTCTCTCTCTCTCCCCACCACCTTCAATTTACATAATATATATTATAGCTGCAAATCTTTTAGAAAAACAGATACATATAATTGATTTGTCTCGGTCGGCAATGAATCCATAATCGTCAAAGCGGATGGACAATCGCCTTTGACCTTCTCCTGCAATCTCAAAGTAGCGAGCAAGGGGGAGATGGACGCGGACTGCGGATAGGTGGCGCCAGGTGGGAACGTGGATCGGCCAGGGGCGTACCGTGACAGTCCGCGCACTTGTAATAAATACTGTGTCCGGATGGCGCAGACGTTAACGCAACTACCTTAGTAAACATGAGATCCCGGTCTCGCATCCGAGTCCGGTATTCATTTGCACTCGTCACGGTCGACTCCACATAAAGTCCCGGTGCAGCTGACATAATAAATTCCTTTCCCTCCGCTCCCCCCTCTTCCACCGTGAATTTTCATAGTATGTGCCACAGATGGGGAATTCGCATATCCGTAGCGACAGACACCATGCATTAAAAAAATCGGATCACATCAGCATAAACAACAACATAGGGTAGCTGATAATTCTGGTCGACTTCAACAAACAAAACATGAACGGCATTTCTTACATTTAACGCCAACTTCGTAACATCCTGATACTTTTAATGAAACTTGTTTTAACAGTAAAAGGAGAGTGCTACATAAATACACAATCATGTAACTAATTACTTATACAGGCAGGAAGAGAACAGTAATAAAAGAATGGTCGCTGGGCAAAAGCTTAGGACACAATTTCATAAATTAAATATAAATGAGAGATGACAGAAAACGTACAAAAGTAAGGCTAATTCTGGGAATCAAAAGTAAAAGTAGCAAGGAATAGCTAATTTAAATAGCGTAGAGAAAGCCCTACATAGCGCTGGAGAATGGAGAATGATAGTGTGGTTCATAAACGCAGAAACACTAGGCCAATAGTGAAAATATAAGTGTATACATGTATAAGTATATAAATAAAGCATAAAATTAATGTAAGAGAGCCCCTACTATATAATGTAACATAGAACCCTCCACAACTGACTCCTATTTCAGGTAGGCGCAACTTGGTCTGGCGGTTGCACTCTTCTTGTAGAGTGTTGTACGAGGGCACACACCATTGCTATTACTCCTTTGTGTACATCCGGCAACGTGTGGAATGATATTTTTATTTTCTAGTTTAGTGTGCGCTGTGCTAATCCTAAAGGTCCTGGAACATTAAAACTTTGTCCACGGACCAAGATTCGAGCCGGCCGATGTGGCCATGCGGTTCTAGGCACTTCAGTCTGGAACCGCGCGACCGCTACGGTCGCAGGTTCGAATCCTGCCTCGGGCATGGATATGTGTGATGTCCTTAGGTTAGTTAGGTTTAAGTAGTTCTACGTTCTAGGGGACTGATGACCTCAGATGTTAAGTTCCATAGTGCTCAGAGCCATTTGAATCAAGATTCGAAAGCGGGACCCTTATCTTCCACGGACAAGGCCTCTACAGATTGAGCTACCCGGGCACGACTCAAGACCTGTCCTCAAGGCTCCACTTCAGCCAGTACTTCCTCTTTTACCATCGGAACTGCACAGAAGTTCTCCTACGAAACTTGCAAGACTAGCACCCTGGTAGAGCACGTGGCCGCGAAAGAAAATATCCCGAGTTTGAGTCTTGGTCCGGCTCACATTCTTATTCTGCCAGGAAGTTTCAAGCCAGCACCGTCTTCGCTAGAAAGAAGGTACCTATTACAACCCACCTACTGAGGCCAGGAACCAATTCCGCACGTTAATAACGTTGCCCTAGCCACTAGCACTGATTCGCCCACTGCACGCCATGCGAGCTTGCATCTACACTCACATGGTCCACACAACCATCTCTTTACTCCCTTATGGAGTCCTCCCTCGTTCATTTATCACAGACTGGCTCCGTTTCCATGGCAATGACAGCCCCATTCTCCATCATTACTGAGTCACTATAACTGTTTGAGCCCAGTGCAAGTCGTCTACCGTGACTAGCTCCAGGATCCAGCCAATTAGGGACGAAGACCATACCGGACAGCACGCCCTCCATGGGCCGATGCTGCTCTCATAGTGGTGTCCTGCCAAGGCTGCCCACGGCTCCAAGTTGTAGCCGCTTCGCTATGGCACAGCAGACTTCGGTCGTCACTCAAAGCCACACATCTCGTCGTGGCGCTGCACTTGGCTGCACTTTTATGTTTTGTGTGCTCTCTGCCATGTCGAGAACACGTCACCAGATCTGGCCTCAACTGTCGAGTGCAGCGTGACATTTTCTGTGCTACGTGTTGCTAAAATATGGCACAAGTGAAATACGCAATACTAATCAGGCTAACGTTACAAATGAAATATGGGATACGAGGAGGATTTTCATCTCTTATTCAGATTAAAGCTGTGTAACTCACTAGCAAATGAACCACTGTCTTTAGCACTATCAACGTAACTGGAAATTAGGAAATCTGTGATAAGTTCCTATGGGACTAAACTGCTGAGGTCATCGTTCCCTAGGCATACACACTACTTTATCTGACTTAGACTAACTTATGCTAAGGATAATACATACACCCACTCCCGAGGGAGGTCTCAAACCTCCTACGGTGGGAGCCGCGCGAACCGTGGCAAGGAAACCGAAACCACACGGCTCAGTTTTGCTGATTGAACGTTCTATACACATACATCAAGCTCCACTCAATTCGTCAGTCTCCTACATCCTCCTCCCTACATTTACAAAAAATGGTTCAAATGGCTCTGAGCACTATGGGACTTAACATCTGCGGTCATCAGTCCCCTAGAACATAGAGCTACTTAAACCTAACAAACCTAAGGACATCCATGCCCGAGGCAGGATTCGAACCTGCGACCGTAGCAGTCGCGCGGTTCCGGACTGAGCGCCTAGAACCGCTAGAACACCGCGACCGGCCCTACATTTACAGAGTGTAAGTAGACTGTCCAGTGTATATTTCTGGACTAGCTATCTTGGGAGGCATTAAATTCTAATGAATTCAGTCCTAAGATTGATTTCCTGAATGACAGTAGGAATTCTTTAAAAATTAATTGTATGACAATCTGTACTTCGTGTGGCCAAAGAAGCGCCTTATTAGCGGTGTGTGCTGTCGTCAGCTCTCAGTTACGAAGTGAAAAACCGTGGGTACAAATGTTAAGAAGCTGAAAATAATAGTCACATCTAGCGCCGCGACAACACGATGCATTTCCATAACAACGTATAAAATCGTGTTATGTGACTGATCCTGGCAGAAGTGCCAATCAGCTTCGCAATGTCCGTTTTAACTGGCAGGGCTCTTCTTTATTCGCCATACTGAGTACATGTTTTGTGTCTGGATGCTTAACTTATGCAGAAAATGACATCGCGGCTTTACTTATTACGCACAGAGTGTCAGACCGAGCGCGGTGGCGCAGTGGTTAGCACACTGGACTCGCATTCGGGAGGACGACGGTTCAATCCCGTCTCCGGCCATCCTGATTTAGGTTTTCCGTGATTTTCCTAAATCGCTTCAGGCAAATGCCGGGATGGTTCCTTTGAAAGGGCACGGCCGATTTCCTTCCCCATCCTTCCCTCACCCGAGCTTGCGCTCCGTCTCTAATGACCTCGTTGTCGACGGGACGTTAAACACTAATATCCTCCTCCTCTTCAGAGTGTCAGTATTGTCGTAAGACGTTTCAGGCTTGCAGCTGGTCATCGTTCACTTCACTGATTTTCACTGATCTGATTCTCATCGACCTCCTACCAGTCATCATGGGGTGATCCACTGAAGACTAACAACAATGTGCGTAGTGCCGCATGTAATCTGCTCAGTGTTTGTACTCTGCGTTGAGTTCTTGGTGACAGACTGACAGCACAACCCGGCGGGGGCCGCCCTCACTGGTGGAACTGCAGAAATTTGCTGTCCTCATATTACCGCCTGCCGTGGTCTTTGGCTTCCACTGTCGAGTTTTTCACATCAAATTGTACCAAAGATTGGGTTCGAAACCCAACTTCTACCCGCTATCACAAGTCTTCAT
Source organism: Schistocerca cancellata (assembly GCF_023864275.1). NCBI lineage: Eukaryota > Metazoa > Arthropoda > Insecta > Orthoptera > Acrididae > Schistocerca > Schistocerca cancellata. The sequence continues at coordinate 389,606,139 of NC_064631.1, read as the reverse complement.
ACTTTCTGCCAAGCGTAATATCACTTTACAGCTCCTTATATGAAAAAGAGATTTATTATTGTATCATACTCAATTGAATTTCAGGTGAAGTTCATGAATAATACACTTGATTAATAGCAATAGACGAATACAGCGTTCAGGGACAGCAATTATTTTTCAGGAATGTTTGGAATGAAACCTTCATTTAAGAGAAATGTACATTTTTTGTGCTCTTCTCATCACACATGTAGCCGCTATGACCAGAAATTCAACACAGTATCGTAAATCAAAGTGGTAACACCTTCACGTAAGTCATATAAGGCACAAAAAGTAACATTTTAATATGTGGTCGGCCCTCCATGTACCCGTATTACTGTATGACACCTTCGACTCATATTCCTGACAAGTCTGCTAACACTTTATTATGGAATTTTTTCCCGATCTTCAATATGGAACTCTGCGAGTTGTTTGGCAGTCTGATGTGCTACAGGACGGGCATCAAGTCGTCTATCCTGCATATACCACACATGTTCAAAAGGAATGAGGTCAGGACTCAGAGCAGGAGAGTCTAATTGTTGAATCGCGACGTTCTGTAACATCTCCATGGTGGTTGCTGCTGAAGGCGCTCTCGGATTATCTTTTTTCTGGATATACAGAAGACAGGACAAATGGCTCTGAGCACTATGGGACTTAACTTCTAAGGTCATCAGTCTCCAAGAACTTAGAACTACTTAAACCTAACTAACCTATGGACATCACAGACATCCACGCCCGAAGCAGGATTCGAACCTGTGACCGTAGCGGTCGCGCGGTTCCAGTCTACAACCGCTCGGCCACACTGGCCGGCGAGACAGGACAAACTGGGGACTCAGTACAACTTTACTGGGCATAAAAGAAACCAGTAGAATCACTTTTATGTGCCTCTGAGCATTATATATGCCTGTGAGTATATGAAAGTCCGATCGGTCATGAGTTGTGATGCCCATCCCTCAACCTTACCGTAGGTGGGGAGGCTTGCATGCCTCAGTGACAAAGATAGCCGTACTGTAGGTGCAACCACAATGTAGGGGTATCTGTTGAGAGGCCAGAGAAAAGTGTGGTTCGTGGAGAGGGCCAGCAGCTTTTCCAGTAGTTGCAGGTGCTACAGACTCGATGATTGACTGATCTGCCCTCGTAACATTAACTAAAACGGCCTTGCTGTGCTGGTACTGCGAAGGGCTGAAAGCAAGGGGTACCTACAACCGAAATTTTTCCCGAGGGCATGCAGCTTTACTGTATGGTTAAATGATGGCGTCTTCTTGGGTAAAATAGTCCGGAGGTAAAATAGTCCCCCATCCGGATCTCTGGGCTGGGACTACTTAGGGGGGAAACTGCACCAAATAAACGGAAGAATCAGCGATGATCAAATGCATCATGATGCAGACGGAAAAAGATACCACTGCATGAAAGACACATAAAGTGGGTTCACAGGAGTGTAGCCTGCAGCTGAAAAAGTGTCATGATGACTTCTACTGGTAAAAGATTCCGGATAAGTCTGCATTAGCATCTCCGGGGTAGGACTGCAAGGGGAACGTGACCATGAGAAAAATGTGGAATAATCAACAACGAGATACCATAAGGAGTCCGAGAATGGAACGTCAGAATTTTGAACGTATTGGGAAAGCTATAAAATCTGAAAAGGCAATGCAACGGCTCCGTCTAGATGTAGTGAGTGTCAGTGAATAGAAAGAAGATAAGGAATTCTGGTCAAATGAGTACAGGCTAACATCAACAATATCAGAAATGTCTTAACGAGGTAGGACTCGTTATGAATAGGAAGATAGGGCAGAGAATGAGTTACCGTCAGCAAACCAAAGCCGGCAACGATAGCTCAGGTGATCATGTCAACGTCGCAAACTGCATATAAGGGAAAGTGGGAGTATATGAGAATACTCCACGGGTATTTCAGTATGTAAACGAAGATGGAAATCTAATAGCCACGGGGGATTCGAATGCGGTTGTAGGGTAAAGAACAGAAGAAAGGGTTGCATGAGAATTTGGTCTTCGCATTAGGAACGAGACAGGAGAAAAATTAAGCGAGTTCTGCAATAAATTTCTGATTGTATTAGCGAATAAGTTGTTGAAGAACCACAAGAGGAGGATGTATTCCCTGACAGATCAAGAGAAACGGCAGGATTCGAGCTGGATTACGTCATGGTAGAAAGATGCCAAAATCAGACAATGGATTTGTAAGGCGTAGCCATCTGCAAGTATAGACTCAGATCACAATATAGTATTCATGAAATTTAGATTGAGGTTTCAGAGAATTGTCCGAAAGAACCAGTGTGGAAGGAAGTGGGATATTGAAGTACTGAAGAATAAAGAGACCCGCTTAAATTTCACTCAGGATGTGAAGAAAAATTCACGATACGTTCATAGGATTTGTAGACCTGAAAAAAGCGTTCGACAGTATAAAACGGTATAAGATATTCAAAATTCCTAGAGATAACGATAAGCTGTGGGGAAAGATTGGTGATATACAAGATCTACAAGAACCAAAAGGGTACAATAAGACAGGAAGTCCAGAAACGAATTACTCGGATAAAGAGGGAGTAGGCAGTTTGTAGCCTAAGGGAAATGAAACAAAGGTTGGAGAGGGGGATTAAAGTTCAGATAAATGGATATGAATGATAAGATTCACTGACGGCACTGCTATTGTCAGTGAAAGTGAAGAAGAATTATAGGACCTTTTTTGTACTTTCAACACTGCAGCCCAGTCAGAAATCGTGATAATCTAATATATAAGAAACTATCAGCCTCGATTGCGGTAATGAAACGAATCTTTATCTAGGTTTCAGCCCATAACTGAGCCTCTATCACAAGATATATCTCAATCTATAATTTGTCTAAGAGGGCATGGTCTATTTAGGCTGTTTTAGTTTTATTTCTAGACCATGAGCTCTGAGACAAATTATAGATTCGGGTATGTCTTTTGAAGAAAGCTCAATTTTTTGAGCTGAAGCGAAGGTAAAGATTGGTTTCATTACCGCAATCGAGGCTGATAGTTTCTTATAAATTATAGGACCTGTTGAATTAACTGAATAGTCCAATGAGATCTGAATATGAAATGAGAGTACATCTAAGGAAGACGAAAGTAATGATAACGAGGAAAACCGAGAAAAACGAGAAACACAACATCAAAATTGACGATCATTAAGTAGAGGAAGGTAAAGAACTCAGCAACCTTCGCCTCAAAATAACCCATGATGGACTAGCAAGGAGGGCATAAAATGAAGTCTAGGGCTGAAAAAAAAAGTTATTCCTGGCCAAGAGAAGTGTGATAGTATCAATGATACGTCTTAATGTAAGAATAATGCACATTTGGAGTACAGAATTGTATGGTAATGGGACATATACTGCGGGAAAACCGGAACAGGAGAGAACTGAAGACTTTGAAATTTGTGGCTACCGAAAAGTGATGAAAATTACGTGGACTGATAAGGTAAGGAATGAGGATGTTCTCAACAGAAACGGTGAGGAAAGGATTATATGGAAAAGACTCACTAGAAGATGGGACCCGATGGTAGGACAAAGGGAACTGTAGAGGAAGGCAGGAACTGGAATACATCCAGCAGATAATAATGACGCAGGTTGACTCTGAGTTGAACAGACTGGAATTCGTGACGGGCCGCATCATACCAGTAAGAAGACTGTTGACAGGAAAGAAAAAAGAAATGTGGATACTGCGAGAATGAAAGGGCAATGATAAATGTTGAAAGGCCGACCTGCATACGAGAAAGTTAACAGTGAAAAATGATGGTAAGAGATGAAACATTTCAGTTGATCCACGGGAGACCAAGTTTATAAACTTTCGTGAGAAAGAGATGCACAGTCACATAAACCCACTCGGAATAACAGAAAAAGGTAAGGCAGGGCAGTTAAAACGTAATGGGTCAAGGAACACCGTAGTTTGATTTATTGTTTATTTAAGTACAACCAATGTTTCTGCCTTTTATGTCATTTTCAGGTTCTTAAATTAACAATAGAACATTCAAATGGCAGTGAGTTTATTTAAAATGCCTTTTATGGCAGTTGCTCAGCAACACCAAAAACTGGTTCCAAAGGAGATGTGAAGAAATCGAATACGAAGTGATCTTCTAGAGGTCTGATTCAGCACTCAGAAAGCTCAGAACAAATTTTGGTGAGATGGAAAGAAGTGGTGGTAACATTAAGAGTGGAATGGGAATTTCTTTGCTAAACGCAGAAGGAAGAGCGAACAGGTGGAAAGAGTTCATTGAAGGCCCCTGCGAGGGGAAGGACTTGCCTGATGACATGTTAGAAGAGGAAAGTGGAGTCCATAGGTACGACGTATGGGATCTAGTATGGAGTCACAATTTAAAAGAGTTCTGAAAGATTTGGTATCAAATTAGGCAGAAGGGATTGATAACACGGCACTGGAGTTTCCAAAATTATTATCGGATGTGGCTACCGAACATTATTTAAATTTGTGTGCGGAATCTATGGGACTGACAACTTACCATCAGGCTTTCGGGAAAACTTCATCCACACAATTTCGAAGAACGAAACGGCAAGTAAATGCGAATAGTATCTCAAGATCAGCTCAACAGCTCATGCGTCTAAGTCACTGACAAGAATAATCAACAGAAGAATGGAAAATGAAACTGAAAATCGGTTAGACGAGGATCAGTTTGACAAGGCAAGGTAAAGGCACAAGGGAGGCAGTTCTCATGTTGTGCTTGATAATGTAAGGGAGGTTGAAGAAAATGCAAGGCACGCTCATAGCATTCGTCGACTTAGTGTAAAGATGTTCGAAATTCTGAGAAAAATTGCACTAAGCAATAGGAAAAGACAGGTAATATACAATATGCACAAGAAACAAAAAAAAATTAAGTGTTCCGATTAAAAATAATGTGTGACAGCGATATAATCTTTCTCCCCTACTGTTCATCCTTACATCGAGGAAGCAATGACGGATGTAAAAGACTGGTTCTAGAATGTGGTTATTGTCAGGGTGAAATGATACCGATGATGATGAAATTTGCTGATGACATCGTTATCCTCAAGAAATATGTAGAATATTTACAGGATCTGTTAAATCGAATAAATAGCCCAAAAAGTACAGAATATGGATTGAGAGTAAAGCGAAGAAAGACAAAAGTAATAAGATGCAGCAGAAACTGGAATAGTTTGTAGATCACGACGTAGTCGAGGTTAAGTAATTCTTCTACCTTTGGCAGACGAAGCAGGGAGAAAATGCAAAGTAGACTATCACCGCGAAGAGGGCATTCCTGATCAAGAGAAGCCTGCTCTTATCAAACGTTGGCACTAATAAGTGAAAGAAAGTTCTGAGAATCTACAGTTGGTCCACAGAAATTTATGTTAGTGTATCATGGACAGTGAGATAACCAGAACAGAAGAGAATCAAAGATAAATTTAATAAGATAAGGAATGCAGAGGTTCTCAGCAGAATCTTTAAAAGGATGGAATTTGTGGAAAAGATCCACAAGAATAAGGGACAAGAAGGCGAGACATGTATTAAGGCATCATGTAATAATCTCCAAGGTACCAGCGGGAATTGTCGAGGGTACGAGCTAGAGGGGGAGAGACAGGTTTGGAGGTAGTGTGGAAGTGGTAAAGAGAAATCCGTGCAGACCTAAGTTCGGAAGATTAAACAAAATTTGCGTGTATTAAATCTGATATTCTTATATATCGGTTACTGAAGCTACAACGACACGTTATCAAGATTTACATGAGTCTGTACGTGCTATTATAGTTGGCACGCGAACGATGGGAAACAGCATCTCCTAGGTAGCGATGAACTGGAGACTTTCCCGTACTACCATTTCAAGAGTGTACCGTGAATATCACACCCCACCCTCCCCCCACCCCACTGAACCATGATGGACCTCGCCAAAGGTGGGGAGGCTTACAAGCCTCAGTGACCAAGATAGCCGTACTGTAGGTGCAACCACGCTGTGGGGGTATCTGTTGAGAGCCAGACAAAAGAGTGGTTCCTGAAGAGGGCCAGCAGCTTTTTCAGTAGCTGCAGGTGCAACAGACTGGATGATTGACTGATCTGCCCTCGTAACATTAACTAAAACGGCCTTGCTGTGTTGGTACTGCGAACGGCTGAAAGCAAGGGGAAACTACAGCCGTAACTCTTCCCGAGGGCATGCAGCTTTACTGTATTGTTAAATGATGATGGCCCCCTCTTGGGTAAAATAGTCCGGAGGTAAAATAGTCCCCCATTTGGATCTCTGGGCTGGGACTACTCAGGAGGACGTCGTTATCAGGAGAAACAAACCTGGCATTTTATGGATCAGAGTGTGAATGTCTAGTCCCTTAATCGGGCAGGTAGGTTAGAAACTTTAAAAAAGGAAATGGATAGAGTAAAGTTAGATATAGTGGTAATTAGTGAAGTTCGGTGGCAGGACGAACAAGACTTCTGGTCAGGTGAATATAGGGTTATAAATATAATTTAGTATGTTTAATAATAAATAAAGAAATAGGAACGCAGGTAAGCTACTATAAATAGCGTAGTGATCGCATTATTGTTGAAAAGTTAGACGCGAAGCCCACGCGTACCACAGTGGTACAAGTTTATGTGCCAACGTTCAAACACAAATCTTGATAACCTGTCATTGTAGCAGCAGTAACCGATCTAACAACTGCGCCAGAAACATACTGTCTTGCATAGTCGTTGCCACCTGCAGCGCCGTATTCTGTCTGTTTACATATCTCTGTATTTGAATACGCATGCCTCTACTATTTTCTTTGGCGCTTCAATGTAATACAAACATAAAAGGCGTCGATTCACCTTAATACCTAGAGATTTTGGTTACGAGCATCTCAAACTGGATCCATCACATTGACGATGAGGTCCAGAGGACAAACCAAGAACTACTTTTCTTATATAGAACACTTAGAATGTGCAACAAACCTACTAAAAAGACTGCCGAAACTACGCTTGACTGCCTTCTGCTGCAGTATGGAATCGTTTCCATCGGCAATGACGGAGGGTTAAGACTGCAAAAAAGTTCAAAGAAGGGCAGTTCGTTTTGTAATATCGCGAAATACAGGGTGAAAAGTGTTTAAACCGACAAACTACGGAAGTTGTACCGGACATCAAAACAAATATTTTTCCCTAGAGCCATTTTTTCCTATAAGGAGTTTTTAAACCGGTAGAGGAAGCTTTCTCTGGCGGCTAATTAATTAAACCAACAAACACTTTTCCAATATTTTATGACCGAGAGTCAACACATTAACACAACCCAATTTCAATTACAGTATATTTTCAAAAGTGCCTCCATTGACACGTAAACAAAGATTACACTGACGGATCATGTTCGGTCTGACATGGGCGAAATCCCCAGGAGTATCCTGAATTGTTCCTGCTGCTGCTGCTACTACTATGCGGGCAACCATATCCTCTTCTGATGCAAGAGAAGTTGCGTAAACAAAGTTACGCATCTCTCTCCACACAAAATGTCCAAAAGGGACATATCTGGGGATCGAGCAGGCCATGGTTCAGGACCACCTCTCCCAGTCCCACACATTAACGAAGAACCGAAGTTGATGAGCGCTAGTAACTGTGGCATGTGGGTTATCCTCACTCCAAACATGCGGATTGTGCATGTTGAAGACTACATCACGCCCGAAAGTTGCTTCATGGGTAAACAACACAGAGGATAGAAATGCAGGATGCATTTCACACTGCTCCAGGTACCTCTGCGAAAACTGTGCTGTGGGTGGATAATCAACTGGTTGCAGGTTGAGGACACGCTGTAAGTGACATGGACGTAAAAATTGCTCTCGAATAACTGTTCTTACATTCGTCTGATTCGTCCCCACATTACGTGCAATTGCACGAGTGCTGATTGAAGGATCCCGCTCCACAAGCTGGAAGACAGCTTCCTCAAATTGTAGCGTTCTTACCGTGCGACGGCATCCCTGTCCAGTTAATCTGCTAAATCATCCGGTCACAGGCAGACGTTGGTACACAGCAGCAAAGGTCGTATGATGCGGGATTCGGCGATTAGGATATTGTTGTTGATAAACCCGGTGTGCAGTGCGCCCATCGTGGTGCGCTACGTAGTACGCACCAACTATATCAGTGTACTCACTCCAGGTGCATCGCTCCATTAGTAAACAGGGACGATGCACTACTACACTAGTGGACAGCAGTTGCCTACAACTGAAGAGCGTAATACGCCCTCTAACAACTGAAAATCGTAATACGGCCTCTAACAACTGAAGGGCGTAATACGGCCTCCACCGGTTTAAATAATCCTCATAGGAAAAAAAGACTTTAGGGATAAATATTTGTTTTGATGTCCCCTACAACTTCCCAGAGTTTGTAGGTTTAAATACTTTTCACCCTGTATAAGGGACAGTGTCACGGATATGATACGCGAACTGAGAAGGCGTTTTTCGTTAAGGTGAACGCATTTCAATAAAATTGCAAAGTTTCTCCTGGAAACGCCAAAATATTGTGTTGTTATAGCTCCCACCTACATAGGCAGAAATTATAATTGTAATTTAATAAATAAGACCTCGTAAGATGGGATTTAAGTATTCTTTCCTCACTCGCTATATTTTACTGTGGAACTGTAGAAAGTGGCTCTGTCAAGTGGTTTCTGGCAGCACTTGGATACGAATTAGAGAGTATTAATGTCGAGCGAAGTGTCGACGTTAGCATCCCCGTGAGGTGTAGCTTACAAGCCGTTACGAATATGCAGTGCTGAATTAGGTGGGCTGTGGAGTTTCACTGCCACTTGAAGCAGGTGTCAGGGACTGGGGACAGGTGCCTCCAGCGCCCGGGCACGGGGACAGCGGCCAGTGCGGGCTGGACGCTGGCTGGGCACTGGACTGCCGCGGCGGCGTCGCCACCGCTGCCCACAGCAGCGCCGCCTGTAATTTCCTGCGCCAGATTGCCTGTCCTCCCCTCCGGCGGCTGCGCAATTGAATATCCGCGCCACGCCGCCTCGCCGCCGCCCTGCTGTCCTCTTCTCGCTTTCTACGGCGAATCACGCGGCGGCCGAGACCAAAAGGAGGCACAGTGGCCGCCTTCGTGGCGGCTGACGCGGTGCTCTGTGCCTCCGACGCTTCCGCAAGCCAGCCAGGCTCCCTCGCCGTTTCTCACCCCACCACTTGTCGCGGCAGTTACAGCTCGATTTCTTTGTTGACTTCATCCAGCGGGGAGTCGCCTTCTCGGAGCGGCGCCGCAGACCGCTCGCCCCCTTCAGGAAATTCGGAGAGTCGCGCGCATCTGTAATGAGCCACCGTCGCCTCCGCCACTCCTACCGTCATCTCTCGCCCCCTCCTCCAGCCTCCATCCCTCTCTCCAGCCAGTATTCGCAGAGGCAGTCTCGGTCGTAAATACTCGGCGACTCGACTCTGCCTTAATTTCCTCTCGCGGCTGCGCTCTTGCTCAAGATCCAGGGCTTCTTGAGGACCCCTCGCCTGGAGGACTGATTATTGCCGCCTCTAAATCTCGCGACTGGCGAGGACTGTAGCTGTCAGGGCAGCGTACCGCGCGAGCTACAAACATAGGAAAATAATTCATACGTAACATCGGTCACGTCAGGAGTGTGTAATGCTTCATATACAAAAACGTGAAATAATCAGCTGCAGTTCCTTCTCTTTAAAAATACGTAACTAAAATTTTGAAATTATAGAAATTTCCACTTCATGGACAAATGTTTAATGTCTGCCTAGTTCTTTCCACGTGGAAGAATTTAACTGAAACTATACAATGTGTTTGGAAAAGAACTCCCTAGTTTCAATGTGTCCTAGAATCTGTACAAAATGGCAGACACTATTGTAGGTTGTGGTGTTTGATTTATCAACTCTCCAACTTTGTCAACCCTGCAGTCGGCAGGTCTGCTTGACCCTGAGACGGCAACAATGCTGTTTTTTTCCTCTGTTCCTTCACTACAGTCCAAGTGCGCGTGCACTGCAGCGCAGTGAAACCCACCAACAACGTGTACTCCGCGGCAGAAAGCACAGTGTGTTATTTGCTTTGTGAAAACTGAGTCAGTTATAACAGTGCAACGTAATTTTAGAGGTCAGTATGGTGGTGAACCAGCCACGGCAAAAACTGTCCGTCAATGGCTGAAGTCATTCAAGGAAATAGTGTTTTAAAAGCAAAATCACCAGGCAGACCACGAACTTCTGAAGATGTTGTTGAATGATCCGTGTTTCGTGTGTTCGGAGCCCGAGGAAGTGATTGGCCAGACGTAGTCTACAATTAGGAGTGCCTAAAGGTACTGTCTATGATGTTATGCGTAAAAGACTTAAGTTGCGCGCCTACAAATTGCAACTGTTACATGAAATAAAACCTATTGATAAAAACGAAAGGTATGAGTTTACTGTTTGCTTTCTACACAGAAATGATGATGATATAAATTTTCTTAAAAAGTTTCTCTTTTATGATGAGGCTACATTTCATGCCAGTGTGCGGCGGATTTTTTACGTGCGTGCGTGCCATGCACCAATTGCGACGGATTATACATTGCTCCTGCAATGCAATTTCTTTATAATTTTTGTTCACCTACCTCTTCACAGCGGTAGATCTTCGCACGTAAACTCCTGACTGCAGCTACTGACGAGATCACAGAAAAGCAGTGTTGAGGAAACTGTAACCTCATAGCTACACGCCGGAGGCCGCTATAAGTAAAATTTGCTGAAAATTTTCTATGTCCTTTAAAGAAATGATTCGGAAAGGGGATGTCACTCGTACTTTAAACATGATCGAAAGTGGAATAGTAGGTTACACAAATAAATAACTACACAGCTAAAGGATAACCAAGATTTCCCGAGTTCGAGTCTCGGTCGGGCACACAGTTTTAATCTGCCAGGAAGTTTCATATCAGCGCACACTCCGCTGCAGAGTGAAAATCTCATTCAGGAAACCAAGATTTCATTTACAAAAAAAATCTGTGCTACAAACCAAGGAGGTACTGTAAAGTCTACAAAATCCGATTTATTATTTTTTCTGTTGATTGTTATTTATGGATATTCAGTCATCTGAAATTGAACTTCTGCACAGTTCAAATAAATTTATGGAACACACAAAATACTACTTTACATCAACTGAAAAATAAATTGGGAGCAGAGCAAGTAGACACTCCATGAATGTAGCCAAAATGTTTTTGCCAATGAGACATACAGAGGAAATGAACTGCAAAACATAACTTTTTTTTCTTTTTTCCGCAACTTGGCTGTTATTTTGGCAACATACATCACGTTTAAATAATGAAAGAAAACGCTAGTACAACATTTTTTTAACATTTTTATTTATTTACTTCCTCTTTGAAAACTTTGTTTGGTACACTACTGAAAATTAACACAAATTTCCCTTGACAGCACTTTATTCATTATACTTTTAGAGTCCAATCATCACATCTAGAAAGTGTTAAGTTATGTTCCTGCTGAATTACCAGATTTTGTCATAACAAATCAAACGCATGATTTTGATACAAGAACATGTAATTCTCTGCTTTTAACACAACACTTTTATATGTATAGGGAGCTTACTCTCATTGTATACATAATAAACACTGAAATACAAAGTCTTTTAACATGATTTGAACTTCTTTATAAGTTGTTGCATACACAATTTCCTCTTGTTTGTAAATTTCATTTCTTTCACATACTTGTATATTATTAATGGAATACTTGTCTTCAGAAGTCTCTCTTTAATGTCATGTTTATTACAAATTGTTGTATGAGACAGAACAATTTTTTTTAAAATTATCTTGTAGTCTTGTTGTGTGACCATGACTATTTAGATACTCATACAGCTGATCATGGAGTGCCCTCAGGAAAATCATGACTCTTTCACTTGCATATTTCAAATGAGAATGCTCCTCACTATTCTCTTTAAATGAGGTAAACAAATGATTTTCAGTCACAACAGAGGAGTAGAGACTGGTATTACATGTTTCACAATCATCTGGTATATCTATGGCTTTTAGTACATAGCCTGCTACATAGGCTAAGGATTGTTGATCTTCTACAGACTCGATGATACCATCTGAGTAAGAATAAATTTGCCCAGGTGTATCAGTGTCATTCATCTGACATTCAATTAAATGTTCACTCCTACCACTAACTGCCAAAAAGTGACACAAACTGCTCAAGGGAGTGTAATCATCATTTTCACAGTTACTTACACCCATGGTTTTGAAAGGCAAAGTCATATGATTGACAACACAAGTCTTCAGAGCTTGTACAAACTGAAAACAAGTTGGGTTTGTATTATCAATACCTTGTTGCCTTATACAACAAAAGAAATTTTCTAAAGCATCTTGATTGAACGCCTTTAAATGTAAGTACTTAAAGCCAACCACTTTCAAGGTCTTCCACAAGAAAGTAATTGGCTGTAATGTAATCTGCCAACCTTTTATGAAGCTAAACATAATAGTCTTGTTTCTCCACGTTTTTAAATCTATTATTTGCCGGCTGCCTATTTCCCTCAATATGCTACACTACGTTTCTAAATGTGGCGAATTTTCTGATAAAGCACACCTAAATTGTTTTCCATCCCTGGGATATTGTTCATTACTGTTGAGTGAATCAAAGAGATTATCTACCTTTTCCCCAAACTCAGCTGTGTGTATAGCTTCAAATGGTAATGTGTGGGTAGAAACACATGTTTCAATTGCAGCTGCAACAGTATGGCTCATTTGAGCAGCAGCAACTTTTACCTTTATTTTGATATGGGAATCAGAAAAGTTAAAGTGTTGTGCTTTTAATTTGGGTAGAGTTTTGAACCTTTTTTTTAATCCAAAAAGAACACTGTACTGATGTACTCAAACTTTGCTGCTTTGTGAGGTTCAAATTGAATTTTATTATCTATCAAAGCATTTCTAGTGTTTTTGAGCAGATGTGGTACATCATAAATGGTAACAATTGGTTGATTATTGACGACAAAATGAAATATATTGGGCTTCAACAAATTTGCTTCACACAGTTGCTTAAGAGCCTTTTGGTTTGTTGCATTCTGATCACATACAGTACAAACCACTTTGAACCCAATATTCTGTAGTTCACTTATGATGTGAACAATGAGTGATTTCAAATGGGTGTAGAGGAAAGTGGTTGCGGTAAAGTAATATGCTAGAACTTGTTTCCAATTTCTGTGAATGCCTTTCAGCATAAAAACCAATGCTTGACGTCCTAAATGACCCAAGTCCTGATACCCATAGATTAGCTGTTTGTGTGCATCATAGTACATACCATCATCCAGAGACATTTCATCACAAAGTAGAGCACAATACGTGTCATTTTCATGCATATTACTTACTTCCCTTGCCAAAAAGTTTAATAAAGCTGGATTAAGTCCTGTATCAAATGGTATGAGGGAAAGCACTCCCTTGAGCAGGCTGACAGATGGAAGGGAGAAGTATGTGGCCAAATATCTGTACAACTGGGGACCACGCTTATAAATAGATAAAGCAAATGCCTTAACTTGTATAGACCACCGTACTGCTGTAGGCTGCATATTGGCATTTCTTAACTGACTATTAATAAAAGTTTTAGTTACATCATTCAACTCTTCTTCAATTAACTGAAATTTCCTGTCATCATACAACTGTTTTAGAATTTTCAATTTATTCCTCTCATTCTGTAGCTGTTTTTCTTTTTTAAATTTACACACTCTGGAAACAGTAATTCTATGCAGTTTATACATTTTGTGTTTTCTTGGAGTTAAATCACGTTTAGAAACGCCAGATCCCATTACACCTGGACTACTTTCAACATCATAAACAGGTGAGGATAAAAAGCTGTACTCACCATCATCTGTGCTCTGTAAAGGGGGACTGCTTCGTTGTATTACTGTAGATTTTGCATTGTGACCTGTCTCGTGCACACTTATATTTGCACCCAATCAATGTGGTGAAACAGCCACCACCACCACCACCACCACCAGTGTAACACAGATGTGTGGGGGGAGGGTGATACAACACCAATTCGTTCCCACGTTACAGAGTTCGAACACTTGCCAGTTCCTGTAGAGAATTACATGAATGATTTTTAATAATGCCGAACGTCCCACATACTCTCACGCACGCGTTCTCATTCACACGCACCCTAACCCACAATACACATATTTACTTAGAATTCTTGAAATTATTATTATAGAAAAGTCACAGAGGTTTTCTGAAACTAAAGACTATCCAAATTTATATATGAACACTGAAAGTGTTATCAGATCATCGTACATAGTAACTGAAGGTGAACTATTAGATCACTGTATTTATTTAAATTCTTGACTGTCGCAAAATTAGGTTTTTTTTATGGAATTTTACTAACTTCCGAAATACAACTATTTTTGATCTCAGACTCTGGCATATTGTTTGTTTTCACAACAGAAGGATGTACAACAAATATGACGTTCCTCAGGTTATTCCTTTATTAGTTATTAATATTTTTAGTTTCGTATAATGTAAGTGGCTTACCAACGCTACTCCACTGCTTTCACACCTGCAGCTGCAACAGATGGTCGTGACGTCAGTCTGCAGGACACAACTCGTTCGTTACTGACCGTATAATACTCTACCGGCTTACATTGCAGCCCACATACATTCTGAAGTAAAGCTTTTAATAGACAAATGGGCGATCGCGCACTAGTTGCTACGCCACAAGTGGAACAGTTAATTGTCAAAACTGCAGAATTTTGGGGGCAGAGCACCCACATGAAGTTACTCAGCATCAACGTAACTCTCCCAAAGTTGGTGTCCGATGCGGTTTAATGGAAGATCGTGTGGTTGGTCCTTTTTACTTTTGTAGAAAAACAATAATTGGGGACGTTTACTGTGACATGTTGTCAGAGTACTTCTTTACCCAAATGGGCGATACTGAGACGTGAAAGGGGCTTATGTTTTTCCAATAAGATGGCACCTGCGGACTTTCAAGTAGTGAATGATGGTGTGGATGGCCCTCAACTCCGTACCCTTCAACTCAGAGTTGCAATATTATAAGTGATGCCTGGTTTCGTTGTCTAGGGGCTGGGATACGTAGTTGCCGCATTACAGGCCAAATGCTGCTGAGTCTACAGTATACGATAAGAATACACACATGAATCGAATGGTCGAAGGTTTCTATCACTCGGCAATTGCGAATTATGAAAGTAAGATACAAATTTATAAATGAAATATTGCAATTAAATAAAATCGGCAGGTGCTATCTTAACGACTTTAAATGATGAGTACGATAGTAGAAGTAGTTTTGAGAAGTCGGTAAATTTCTGCAAAACATTAATTGGTGTCGATGGTCCAGCAACTAAATAAAATACACTCAAGGAAATGGAAAAAAGAACACATTGACACCGGTGTGTCAGACCCACCATACTTGCTCCGGACACTGCGAGAGGGCTGTACAAGCAATGGTCACACGCACGGCACAGCGGACACACCAGGAACCGCGGTGTTGGCCGTCGAATGGCGCTAGCTGCGCAGCATTTGTGCACCGCCGCCGTCAGTGTCAGCCAGTTTGCCGTGGCATACGGAGCTCCATCGCAGTCTTTAACACTGGTAGCATGCCGCGACAGCGTGGACGTGAACCGTATGTGCAGTTGACGGACTTTGAGCGAGGGCGTATAGTGGGCATGCGGGAGGCCGGGTGGACGTACCGCCGAATTGCTCAACACGTGGGGCGTGAGGTCTCCACAGTACATCGATGTTGTCGCCAGTGGTCGGCGGAAGGTGCACGTGCCTGTCGACCTGGGACCGGACCGCAGCGACGCACGGATGCACGTCGAGACCGTAGGATCCTACGCAGTGCCGTAGGGGACCGCACCGCCACTTCCCAGCAAATTAGGGACACTGTTGCTCCTGGTGTATCGGCGAGGACCATTCGCAACCGTCTCCATGAAGCTGGGCTACGGTCCCGCACACCGTTAGGCCGTCTTCCGCTCACGCCCCAACATCGTGCAGCCCGCCTCCAGTGGTGTCGCGACAGGCGTGAATGGAGGGACGAATGGAGACGTGTCGTCTTCAGCGATGAGAGTCGCTTCTGCCTTGGTGCCAATGACGGTCGTATGCGTGTTTGGCGCCGTGCAGGTGAGCGCCACAATCAGGACTGCATACGACCGAGGCGCACAGGGCCAACACCCGGCATCATGGTGTGGGGAGCGATCTCCTACACTGGCCGTACACCACTGGTGATCGTCGAGTGGACACTGAATAGTGCACGGTACATCCAAACCGTCAGCGAACCCATCGTTCTACCATTCCTAGACCGGCAAGGGAACTTGCTGTTCCAACAGGACAATGCACGTCCGCATGTATCCCGTGCCACCCAACGTGCTCTAGAAGGTGTAAGTCAACTACCCTGGGCAGCAAGATTTCATTTACAAAAAAAATCTGTGCTACAAACCAAGGAGGTACTGTAAAGTCTACAAAATCCGATTTATTATTTTTTCTGTTGATTGTTATTTATGGATATTCAGTCATCTGAAATTGAACTTCTGCACAATTCAAATAAATTTATGGAACACACAAAATACTACTTTACATCAACTGAAAAATAAATTGGGAGCAGAGCAAGTAGACACTCCATGAATGTAGCCAAAATGTTTTTGCCAATGAGACATACAGAGGAAATGAACTGCAAAACATAACTTTTTTTTTCTTTTTTCCGCAACTTGGCTGTTATTTTGGCAACATACATCACGTTTAAATAATGAAAGAAAACGCTAGTACAACATTTTTTTAACATTTTTATTTATTTACTTCCTCTTTGAAAACTTTGTTTGGTACACTACTGAAAATTAACACAAATTTCCCTTGACAGCACTTTATTCATTATACTTTTAGAGTCCAATCATCACATCTAGAAAGTGTTAAGTTATGTTCCTGCTGAATTACCAGATTTTGTCATAACAAATCAAACGCATGATTTTGATACAAGAACATGTAATTCTCTGCTTTTAACACAACACTTTTATATGTATAGGGAGCTTACTCTCATTGTATACATAATAAACACTGAAATACAAAGTCTTTTAACATGATTTGAACTTCTTTTTAAGTTGTTGCATACACAATTTCCTCTTGTTTGTAAATTTCATTTCTTTCACATACTTGTATATTATTAATGGAATACTTGTCTTCAGAAGTCTCTCTTTAATGTCATGTTTATTACAAATTGTTGTATGAGACAGAACAATTTTTTTTAAAATTATCTTGTAGTCTTGTTGTGTGACCATGACTATTTAGATACTCATACAGCTGATCATGGAGTGCCCTCAGGAAAATCATGACTCTTTCACTTGCATATTTCAAATGAGAATGCTCCTCACTATTCTCTTTAAATGAGGTAAACAAATGATTTTCAGTCACAACAGAGGAGTAGAGACTGGTATTACATGTTTCACAATCATCTGGTATATCTATGGCTTTTAGTACATAGCCTGCTACATAGGCTAAGGATTGTTGATCTCCTACAGACTCGATGATACCATCTGAGTAAGAATAAATTTGCCCAGGTGTATCAGTGTCATTCATCTGACATTCAATTAAATGTTCACTCCTACCACTAGCTGCCAAAAAGTGACACAAACTGCTCAAGGGAGTGTAATCATCATTTTCACAGTTACTTACACCCATGGTTTTGAAAGGCAAAGTCATATGATTGACAACACAAGTCTTCAGAGCTTGTACAAACTGAAAACAAGTTGGGTTTGTATTATCAATACCTTGTTGCCTTATACAACAAAAGAAATTTTCTAAAGCATCTTGATTGAACGCCTTTAAATGTAAGTACTTAAAGCCAACCACTTTCAAGGTCTTCCACAAGAAAGTAATTGGCTGTAATGTAATCTGCCAACCTTTTATGAAGCTAAACATAATAGTCTTGTTTCTTCACGTTTTTAAATCTATTATTTGCCGGCTGCCTATTTCCCTCAATATGCTACACTACGTTTCTAAATGTGGCGAATTTTCTGATAAAGCACACCTAAATTGTTTTCCATCCCTGGGATATTGTTCATTACTGTTGAGTGAATCAAAGAGATTATCTACCTTTTCCCCAAACTCAGCTGTGTGTATAGCTTCAAATGGTAATGTGTGGGTAGAAACACATGTTTCAATTGCAGCTGCAACAGTATGGCTCATTTGAGCAGCAGCAACTTTTACCTTTATTTTGATATGGGAATCAGAAAAGTTAAAGTGTTGTGCTTTTAATTTGGGTAGAGTTTTGAACCTTTTTTTTAATCCAAAAAGAACACTGTACTGATGTACTCAAACTTTGCTGCTTTGTGAGGTTCAAATTGAATTTTATTATCTATCAAAGCATTTCTAGTGTTTTTGAGCAGATGTGGTACATCATAAATGGTAACAATTGGTTGATTATTGACGACAAAATGAAATATATTGGGCTTCAACAAATTTGCTTCACACAGTTGCTTAAGAGCCTTTTGGTTTGTTGCATTCTGATCACATACAGTACAAACCACTTTGAACCCAATATTCTGTAGTTCACTTATGATGTGAACAATGAGTGATTTCAAATGGGTGTAGAGGAAAGTGGTTGCGGTAAAGTAATATGCTAGAACTTGTTTCCAATTTCTGTGAATGCCTTTCAGCATAAAAACCAATGCTTGACGTCCTAAATGACCCAAGTCCTGATACCCATAGATTAGCTGTTTGTGTGCATCATAGTACATACCATCATCCAGAGACATTTCATCACAAAGTAGAGCACAATACGTGTCATTTTCATGCATATTACTTACTTCCCTTGCCAAAAAGTTTAATAAAGCTGGATTAAGTCCTGTATCAAATGGTATGAGGGAAAGCACTCCCTTGAGCAGGCTGACAGATGGAAGGGAGAAGTATGTGGCCAAATATCTGTACAACTGGGGACCACGCTTATAAATAGATAAAGCAAATGCCTTAACTTGTATAGACCACCGTACTGCTGTAGGCTGCATATTGGCATTTCTTAACTGACTATTAATAAAAGTTTTAGTTACATCATTCAACTCTTCTTCAATTAACTGAAATTTCCTGTCATCATACAACTGTTTTAGAATTTTCAATTTATTCCTCTCATTCTGTAGCTGTTTTTCTTTTTTAAATTTACACACTCTGGAAACAGTAATTCTATGCAGTTTATACATTTTGTGTTTTCTTGGAGTTAAATCACGTTTAGAAACGCCAGATCCCATTACACCTGGACTACTTTCAACATCATAAACAGGTGAGGATAAAAAGCTGTACTCACCATCATCTGTGCTCTGTAAAGGGGGACTGCTTCGTTGTATTACTGTAGATTTTGCATTGTGACCTGTCTCGTGCACACTTATATTTGCACCCAATCAATGTGGTGAAACAGCCACCACCACCACCACCACCACCAGTGTAACACAGATGTGTGGGGGGAGGGTGATACAACACCAATTCGTTCCCACGTTACAGAATTCGAACACTTGCCAGTTCCTGTAGAGAATTACATGAATGATTTTTAATAATGCCGAACGTCCCACATACTCTCACGCACGCGTTCTCATTCACACGCACCCTAACCCACAATACACATATTTACTTAGAATTCTTGAAATTATTATTATAGAAAAGTCACAGAGGTTTTCTGAAACTAAAGACTATCCAAATTTATATATGAACACTGAAAGTGTTATCAGATCATCGTACATAGTAACTGAAGGTGAACTATTAGATCACTGTATTTATTTAAATTCTTGACTGTCGCAAAATTAGGTTTTTTTTATGGAATTTTACTAACTTCCGAAATACAACTATTTTTGATCTCAGACTCTGGCATATTGTTTGTTTTCACAACAGAAGGATGTACAACAAATATGACGTTCCTCAGGTTATTCCTTTATTAGTTATTAATATTTTTAGTTTCGTATAATGTAAGTGGCTTACCAACGCTACTCCACTGCTTTCACACCTGCAGCTGCAACAGATGGTCGTGACGTCAGTCTGCAGGACACAACTCGTTCGTTACTGACCGTATAATACTCTACCGGCTTACATTGCAGCCCACATACATTCTAAAGTAAAGCTTTTAATAGACAAATGGGCGATCGCGCACTAGTTGCTACGCCACAAGTGGAACAGTTAATTGTCAAAACTGCAGAATTTTGGGGGCAGAGCACCCACATGAAGTTACTCAGCATCAACGTAACTCTCCCAAAGTTGGTGTCCGATGCGGTTTAATGGAAGATCGTGTGGTTGGTCCTTTTTACTTTTGTAGAAAAACAATAATTGGGGACGTTTACTGTGACATGTTGTCAGAGTACTTCTTTACCCAAATGGGCGATACTGAGACGTGAAAGGGGCTTATGTTTTTCCAATAAGATGGCACCTGCGGACTTTCAAGTAGTGAATGATGGTGTGGATGGCCCTCAACTCCGTACCCTTCAACTCAGAGTTGCAATATTATAAGTGATGCCTGGTTTCGTTGTCTAGGGGCTGGGATACGTAGTTGCCGCATTACAGGCCAAATGCTGCTGAGTCTACATTATACGATAAGAATACACACATGAATCGAATGGTCGAAGGTTTCTATCACTCGGCAATTGCGAATTATGAAAGTAAGATACAAATTTATAAATGAAATATTGCAATTAAATAAAATCGGCAGGTGCTATCTTAACGACTTTAAATGATGAGTACGATAGTAGAAGTAGTTTTGAGAAGTCGGTAAATTTCTGCAAAACATTAATTGGTGTCGATGGTCCAGCAACTAAATAAAATACACTCAAGGAAATGGAAAAAAGAACACATTGACACCGGTGTGTCAGACCCACCATACTTGCTCCGGACACTGCGAGAGGGCTGTACAAGCAATGGTCACACGCACGGCACAGCGGACACACCAGGAACCGCGGTGTTGGCCGTCGAATGGCGCTAGCTGCGCAGCATTTGTGCACCGCCGCCGTCAGTGTCAGCCAGTTTGCCGTGGCATACGGAGCTCCATCGCAGTCTTTAACACTGGTAGCATGCCGCGACAGCGTGGACGTGAACCGTATGTGCAGTTGACGGACTTTGAGCGAGGGCGTATAGTGGGCATGCGGGAGGCCGGGTGGACGTACCGCCGAATTGCTCAACACGTGGGGCGTGAGGTCTCCACAGTACATCGATGTTGTCGCCAGTGGTCGGCGGAAGGTGCACGTGCCTGTCGACCTGGGACCGGACCGCAGCGACGCACGGATGCACGTCGAGACCGTAGGATCCTACGCAGTGCCGTAGGGGACCGCACCGCCACCTCCCAGCAAATTAGGGACACTGTTGCTCCTGGTGTATCGGCGAGGACCATTCGCAACCGTCTCCATGAAGCTGGGCTACGGTCCCGCACACCGTTAGGCCGTCTTCCGCTCACGCCCCAACATCGTGCAGCCCGCCTCCAGTGGTGTCGCGACAGGCGTGAATGGAGGGACGAATGGAGACGTGTCGTCTTCAGCGATGAGAGTCGCTTCTGCCTTGGTGCCAATGACGGTCGTATGCGTGTTTGGCGCCGTGCAGGTGAGCGCCACAATCAGGACTGCATACGACCGAGGCGCACAGGGCCAACACCCGGCATCATGGTGTGGGGAGCGATCTCCTACACTGGCCGTACACCACTGGTGATCGTCGAGTGGACACTGAATAGTGCACGGTACATCCAAACCGTCAGCGAACCCATCGTTCTACCATTCCTAGACCGGCAAGGGAACTTGCTGTTCCAACAGGACAATGCACGTCCGCATGTATCCCGTGCCACCCAACGTGCTCTAGAAGGTGTAAGTCAACTACCCTGGCCAGCAAGATCTCCGGATCTCTCCCCCATTGAGCATGTTTGGGACTGGATGAAGCGTCGTCTCACGCGGTCTGCACGTCCAGCACGAACGCTGGCGCCTGCCAGGTGGAAATGGCATGGCAAGCCGTTCCACAGGACTACATGCAGCATCTCTACGATCGTCTCCATGGGAGAATAGCAGCCTGCATTGCTGCGAAAGGTGGATATACACTGTACTAGTGCCGACATTGTGCATGCTCTGTTGCCTGTGTCTATGTGTCTGTGGTTCTGTCAGTGTGATCATGTGATGTATCTGACCCCAGGAATGTGTCAATAAAGTTTCCCCTTCCTGGGACAATGAATTCACGGTGTTCTTATTTCAATTTCCAGGAGTGTATAAGTTGAACAAGAGGGAAACAATGGACTCCAACTGCACGTAATTAGTTATGAACAACTTAGCTCACGTGATATTCACTTCTAAATACACACTACATCTTCACTGCAGAAGCCACAGAAATCACACAAGAGCACAAGTCGGCACTCCGAAATATTTCTATCCTCCGTGACCACGCGCGAACTGCTCCACTGTCCAAGTCTTTCCGCTCACTGTGCGTCCATCGCGCTGTACTCTCCGCGTCCAGCACTCACTCTCGTGTCCTGTGCCGTTCTGCCCAGAACTGCTCATGTCCTCTCCAGAAACCGTGCTCTCCTCCCATTTCCATCCAGTCTCCCCATTCACAAGTGCTGTGATCGGCTAGAGCGCTCCCGCCATATCTTCAAGCGAATACAAATTTACAAACATAATGAAAAACTTTCTAAATACTGGATTTACATTTAAATGACTTGTAATTAAATAAATATTCCAACATCTGGACCATAAACACGCTCTAACACACATTATTATATCCATAAACCAATTAAACAGACATATATCAAAGGAATAGAACAAAAGGTAGACAAGTGGCCTAATGTCTCTGTGCTTTCTAAAATATAGTAAATATTTAAACAGTTTCTTCATGAATAGTATATATCGTTTTTTCGTGTAACTATGAGTACTTACGGCCTGACGCGATGGATAGTAATCGCCCACTTTGACCTCCAATAACTCATGTACTATTCAAGTTACATGCCTAAATTCACACCAATTTACGTTTACACTAATAGCTTTCTAAAGACGCGTCGATCTACGAAATCGGATGAACCGTTTAGATTTTGGAAATTCGTTGCTGGTTGTTACTTGTATCATTTAACGTCAGATACTAAACTTTAAACTAATAAAGATATTGGAAAACTTACACGATCAGACTCGTCGTGCAAATAATGCCAATATAAATTTTTCTTTTTGAGGTATCATGATTCAAATAGCTACTATTAATTTCTATACGAACTGTGAAATGTCTGCCATGATGGTTTCACAATGTCCGCCATGTTTGGCACTCCTGGCATAGACGTCTCCTTCATCGACACAAAGAACTGTCTTCGTCCCAACGGAATTCCCAGCCACGTGGCTGGACCATGCGCTGGGGCTACCCCTCTCATCCGGCTAACGTTCGCCACCTTGTGTTTGCTGTCGGGCCCCGGCTGGCTGAGCGACCCGTGCGGCCACGCCAACTTAGAATATTTTCAGGGCGCCACAACTCGCCTGTTACCTCACACACCTCCACTTATTGACATTCTGGCTTGCCCAAATGTTCAGAAGCAGACCCCTCAGATCTTACAAGTACAAATAAAGAAATTACAAAGAACAGAATTAAATGATTAAACGCCAGGCCAATAGTGTTAACAAATTTTTGTTCAAAATGGTTCAAATGGCTCTGAGCACTATGGGACTTAACATATATGGTCATCAGTCCCCTAGAACTTAGAACTACTTAAACCTAACTAACCTAAGGACAGCACACAACACCCAGCCATCACGAGGCAGAGAAAATCCCTGACCCCGCCGGGAATCGAACCCGGGAACCCGGGCGTGGGAAGCGAGAACGCTACCGCACGACCACGAGATGCGGGCAACAAATTTTTGTAGTGGTGTGGGAGCAATATGAATTCCGAAATAACAAACTAACAAAAATTATGAACGAAACGGCATATTAAATAAATGGCTGCATTACAGTTCTGCATAAATGATTTTTTGGGCAAGAAATACAATTTTAAATGCACTTTTACTTTTGTGCGATTTTGTAAGCACTTCTTGTGCCACTCAGCGCTAAGGCGCCTTCTTGCACTAATTTTTTCCGTCGCACTACTTACGCTCACAAAGATTTTAGCACGAAGTATTGATGAAATCACATCAGTCTTTTGACGAAGTGTCTCGCAGATATCGTGTCTGCTTCTGAATTTCGAGTTCCACCGTTTATCGTTGCAAACCTGTCTACAACGAAAACCAAAAAGTAGGAACCTGTCAAGAAACCATTTCCCAAAACAAGCTACGATCCTCGCTAAACATCCCCTCCAGCCGAATCGATACTTTAGGAACAAAGTCACAAAGCAAACGACTGAATCACAGTATGTTGAAATTCCCGTAAGTTCTATTTAATTGACTTTAATCAATCCTACCTACCTCCACGCACCAAAATTAGCGTGCACATACAGTTACAATTTTAATGCCCTTCAAATTGACCACTAAACTCTTTGCCACACTCATATACAAAGCGTCACTGACCTCCACGCACCCTCAGTGTCTAAGCTTCCCCTCATGCACACGTACAGTGCCACAAAGAAACATACGAATTACTAATGAATCCTCAAGTATACATACAAATTATCGCTCCAAATTTACTATTATTAATTACAGATTAGAAAAGCTTTTCACTTCTGCCCTTTCTCTGTATATCCTTAGCAGTTTTAAACTTCTCAAGCTTCCACATATGCGGCAGTAACGACCGTAACATTATACCGTACCAACGCCAATCAGTCTCCGTAGAATCACACCCCTCCTTCATGTACCAATTCGTACGAACTTCATTACACGAACTACCCCATCCACACTATTTACTACAGACCTCTCTAAAGTTACTGTTAGTTCTTCCACACATTTCACCGATTCACTTCACACAGCATACACAGCTTTACTGTTTTTTTCCCTCCAAAACATCGACACTTGCAGCTTCAACAAAACTACACGTCAGTTCACTGTTAAACACTTTATCTTCCTGAAATAATACATCGATGTCTATGCCACCATCACCACAAATAATTGCCTCAGCAACCTTATCTGCTGTTGCACCATTTAAATCACTACAAAAATTCACATCAGAAACATTACTTTCCTCTGTCGACAAATCTACTTTACCTGAATCGCACACAACTTTATCATCGGCTGCTATATTGCACAAACTGCTGCTACCTTGTCGTACAATTTTGGGACTTCCAGACTTGTTACATTCCGCTGTGATCGGACAAAAATCAGCACACACTGCCATTTCTATACACCTTTCTTCCAGATTAACCCCTGATCATATTTTACCTACATCATCTACCTCCTCAAATACTTGTTTACCTCCAACTGCTGGTGAGACCAATGCTAAGCCTTCCTTAGTAATATCGACGCTTTCCGCCGAAACACAATCACTCTCACTTTCCGCTGGCGAGACCAGAGCTACGCCGCCTTCACTACATCGACACTTTTCGCCGACTCATAAATACTTGTTTCTACAACACCTTCCTTACTGCACAAATCGACCCCACGTTGCCGTCTACTAACTTTAAACAAAACTTGTAGGAATTCTCGTTTATGATGTGTACTCCATGATGCAATTTTTCATTAATTTTCCCAAAAAATTATTCTCAAAACTAGGGAGCTCTTTTTCAAACAC
Organism: Schistocerca cancellata; assembly: GCF_023864275.1. Taxonomy (NCBI): domain Eukaryota; kingdom Metazoa; phylum Arthropoda; class Insecta; order Orthoptera; family Acrididae; genus Schistocerca; species Schistocerca cancellata. The sequence continues at coordinate 389,580,592 of NC_064631.1, read as the reverse complement.
CCTGTATATTCTGCGACATCCAGTTCAACGAGGTTATAGTAAATTGTAAGACCAACTAGCCAGTGCCATGTTACCGGGAGTTGTGGCATGAGCAATCTGGGTTAGTAGTTAGCGCCGCACTCTGACGTCCTGCTGGTAGCTAGTTGAAACACGACCACCAGTTGTTCTTTGGTATTTATTATTTACTATTTCTGGAAGATTCTTGAAATTTCTTTCTTTGAAATGTTTGTCTTTTGTGGAATATTCGATTTCTGTATCAATACAAACATTAGGGACTATTCGCTATTTCTATAAATGCACTGCGTAATACTATTAGAGGATCACTCTTCCGAAGTTACGTAATCGTAGAAGTTGGAAATTTGGCTGGAAAGCGACTACAACCTACATCTGCGATGGGCAAAACCTGCGACTTTACGCTAGGGGGCGGCAACGATTGAACCGACTAGGTGTCCCCTCGAATTCCATGTGAGGTGTTAGGCGCCAAATTTCACCACAATGTTGTCCAGTGCGACAATGGGCGTGTCACACGGAGGAAAGGTTGTCATACCCACTCTTCCTCACAATTCAGTCCCTCTTTTGAATGCAGGTTAAAAGAGCGACACCCAGCGTTGAAATTATGCCGTTTTCTTAAGGCGTCAATGTACCACCCATTTCCTTGAAGCGTTGATTCCCCCACATTTCGCTGCGAAAACGACAGTTCATATCGCGATAGCAATAGAACGACTTTCTTCACACATTTTGTTAGTACTTGCGGTACCTGGACGTTTCAACACCTCTGGATCGCAACCCAACCAATCGTGATCTCATTCTTTGGAGTTTGGCGTGGCAGCAATTTCTATTGTTGCATACAGAGAACGACTATGTACTGATAAAAACCATTCGACGAAATTTGAAGGTGACCCAAAGGAGAATAGTGTTTTTATACTTTTTCATCTTTCCTTTTTAGCGCCCTCCTAAGGCATGTTTACGGGGAGTAAAGAGTGGAGGGGGTGCGACATTGACACAAACATGAACAGTACAGCAGAGGATTCTTCTGAAACAACCCAGTTCACTACATCTTCCTCAGTGCCGCCCGCCAATTTTTATCGAACACTTTAAAAATGAACTTTTACAGAGACCACTCGTGGTAGTGTTCTTAGGACAAGTGGAATAAAAAAGCATAACGAAGTTTTTCTGCTCCGTATTAAGTTACAGTTTCGTCGAATAGTTTTGAGTGGACTTCAGAGGTTCCATATGCATGCCACATCAAACACGTCGGCCATGTTTCACTCTCAAGTGGTGAGATCAAGTTCAATGTGGTGCATGCCTGCTATGTCTCCAGAAAAGTGAAGTATCATTTGAAGGGTGTCAGCAGAGGCAAATTTTGTCAAGAACATTATCCTGTTGTTCATCGCACTGTAGACTGTCTTTTAGACGGGAACGCGTCAAGGAAAGGGATAGCTTCATTGATGCCCTCTGTATCACTCCCTGTGTGTGTTTGAAACGTTTACCTCGGACACCCATAAGAAATCGCCGTGATTTCAATGCAGGAGGTCGCTGTTCCGTCCTCTGTCGCAGAGGAGTGAAAAGAAGGAGTTAAATGTCGGTAAGAGTGAGTATTGTGAAACGTGCAATGTGGCATTGCGTAGAATTGTGTCAATCTGACTATTAGCGCAGCAGACGCTTCACATGAACCTCTGAACTATGGCCTATTCTTCGCTTGCGTCGACAACTTGCTGTCTGAGTCATCGCCGAGAATAAGAGCGATGGTTCAGGGTGCCACGGTGTTGGGCCATTACAGAGGATGTTTGTAGGCACCTTTGAGCGAAATTCTTTCTAATTCTGCTGCTTGAGTTATTTGTAAATTTAGAGCAATATGCAATAGGATTATTCAGAATAGTTTAATAATATAGCAAACCTATCCAATTTTAATGCCAGTTTTTATTATAAATTATGATAGAAATACAAGAGAGCGCCTTCCTTGACTTCTGCTCTCTTCCACGGTTACTAGGAGAATACACGATACTGTTGCCTATTCCTACACTTATTTACTTAGCAACAAATCAAATGAGCTGGCAGCAGCGATGGAAATTGCTGAACTGCGTGCCAGTCAGTAACAGAGATACGTCTTACGAGTTAAAATTATAAATACGATAACAATGCTTCAAACCGCAAAGCTAAACAAAGCATATTGCAGGTAGGGACGCTGTGATATATTACAAAAGATGGATTAAAATAGCAATAAGTCAGCTCAGCATCAGGCATCCGTCAGTGTTTTCCGCAGACCATGGTCAGGGACCCACGAAATGGCTGAAAATATTTGACCGTGCCGACAAATCCTACTGGTGGGATGAGATGATGTGTTTGGATAATCTGTACTTCGACGGGCAGCCCAGTAGTGGTTCAAGTATAACGGGGAGAACGTCTGTACACGGGGCGATTTATAAGCAGAACTGCTGAGAATAAGCACCACGTCCGTTTAACGGAAGAACAGTTGCATGACGCTGTGCGACTGTGAATCCAAGTACGACTAAAGCCGAAGAAACCTCATACTTGCCAAAGGAGTGTCAGAACACATGTAACAAACTCCGCTAGTGAAAGATGCCACAAGAGCAGAGGAACATATTAAGTGGTGTCAACGATTCCAAGAAAAGCAATGGACGCAAGTGGTGATTCCCACTGCCGAATGTGGTCTGTATCACAGTTGCGGAAGACTAAAACTACTGAGAATTTATGTCTATAAAACTTGGCTGTCAACCACCTGAAAATTAGGGGCAAATGCGGTAGCAGATTGTCGAGATGTTGTCTCCGCAGTGAAATCCTGAGTGAGTTGAGTTACGCTCTGTATCATTGTCTCATTTTGCTGACCGTACAACTGAAGGACTTGTATCAAAGACAGCCCCGACGATTTGACTGGCATGTTAAATTGAAAGGACTCTCAAACCGTAATTACTGAAACATTAATTACTGAATTGTTACAAACATATGATAAAGACCCATTAATTACAGAAAACAATGCTGACCAACAGCATCAATTAATGCACACATATACAACACGTGAACGAACGATATGAAATATTCAGAAAAGACAACAAGTACTAAGAAACTTGTTTCACGAAGGTGCATAAATTTAGAAATTTGCCCTGTTGCAGGAATTGCTTCGGGTATGCCTGACTCATGCGCCAGATAGTAAGAGAAGAGGTATTACACACAAATAGTGACACACAAAGAGAGTCACAAATATAATTGACAATTATGACAACATATTATGTGGGGTACTTAGGCAATCACAATAAAATAATTAAGTAGAGGAAAAAGGAGGAATAGGAAGTAACAGACAGTGTGGGAACCATTGGAAAAGTATGAGAATTAAGTGAAGTTTCTAAGAGGGGAATAGTGTGGTGAGGTCGGTCATTTAATATTAAATCACGTCAGTGGTTGTTGATTTCTCGGGCTTCCAGCGGGTTGGGTTTTCGGCCTTTGCTAAGTGAAGGACGTGAGACGCTGGCAGCTGTGGCCCACTCTCAGCACACACTCAGCAACTGTAGAGTCATAATTCTGTAATCACCAGCTGTGTTCACGTTCAGTTAACCTGCTTGTTTTGTGTCTGCCTCGTTGACCTATATAAAATTGATTACTATTATGACATGTAATTTTTAAGTAATTATCTCCATATAAAATAATGATAGTTTATCTGAAAGATCTTCCTGTCTCGCTGATCGTGGCAACATCAAAGAAAATTAGCTGCGCGGTGTAGCCGCGTGGTCTTAGGCGTCTTATCGTCGTCCGCGCGGCTGCCCCCGTGGGAGGTTAGAGTCCTCTCTCGGGCATGGGTATGTGTGTTGTTGTTAGCGTAAGTTATTTTACGTTAGATTAAGTGTAGCGTAAGCTTGGGGACCGATGACCTCATCAGTTGCATCCGATAAGACATTACCACAAATTTCCAAAATGAAAGAATATTACCTACAGCTGGTGTTTCAACCAGGAAGTGTTGGAGAAATAGTAACAGAGGGAAGCGCGCAAACAAGTAACAGGGAAGCATAAAGTGAACAGATATTTATGCGTACTGAGCCGCATACACAAATGAAATACGAGGAAGCACAAACTGACTGTCGGATTTTCCACACTTGACGCCTGTCCTCCACGGAATTATGAATCAGGCAGATAAATAATACACAATACGTGTAAAAAATTAGTCCAGCTCCTAGGAGTTCTCATTTGGTAAGATGGGTGGGGAAGACCTCATAGGAGAATTGGAGATAATGTCTGATTATGAGGATGAGATTTGAATGGAATGGTCGGCACGTGCTGCAAATCTTATTAAAGTAGTATCGTAGTGAGGCGTGCAATGTCCTCAGAGAGCTCGATGCGTGCGTGTGTCCATCATGATAGCCGTGTACGACCTCTCGCTACGCGATACATAGAGTGACAGCACACCTGATGCTAAGGCGAATAGGGTCAGAACATAGGTGCCTACTGCTAGCTGAGACGGTAAGAGATCCATGCGAATTTTCGTGGGCGATCAGAAACCAAGGGGCATCAACAACAGCCTTCGTCAGAGTAGCCTAGAGAGTGGGTATCCGTTAACTTTATTGCCTAGGTGGACTGTCTTCCCCAGTAAAACCTAGCCCCCACAGGCTACCTTGCAGGGCAGGCTCATACCGCAGACCTCTCATACTTCATTCCATACAGTGGAGTTGGTGGCCTCTACGCTCTGAGAGTGTCCAGTCTGATCTACCGCCACCTGAACGCCAAAGAAAAGGACTTCTCACATGCCAACGCGGCCAAGAAACTGATTTGAATTAAATAGTTGATTTTCATTCAATGGTCCAACCATCTTGCAGTGCATTTTTTTAATGACTTGCGTTTTCACATGTCAAAAATTATTTGGACTTTATCATCCGATGGTCCTATACTGGTTCCAGAATATAGAACAAAATTATTTTATAGATGAAATTTGCACATTGGCTTGGCTAACTCATTTTAATGCACAAAATTGACCATTTATTACAAACATTGGGTTTATAATTTCCCCTCCTTTACGAATTCGTTACTAAATTTATCTGTTGAGTAATTTGGCACCCTTTCTTTGTAAAGGCTAGATGAAAAGTTCTATAAGGACTCTTCACGCGTGTGACGCATCAAAGGAAAGCCCCATGTTTGTGATGGAAAGAATATTTCCGGTGAAATTAGCGGATGCCTTGGTTTGCCAATATAATGCTAGAAAGAAACCCGACTCACCAAGAAACGATAAGTGGTTGTCAGATGCGGGCTGCTGCGCCTGTATTATCGATGTATGATGAGAGTAGAAATGTAGATTTTTCCACAGATCAACTAAGGAAAGTATATTGATCATTTTACGAACATACTCGTTTCAAATTTTTTCTTCGTGTGTTCAAGTCCATTTGGAGCTGTTTTTGCGATGAACTTCACTCTAACGCTTGCTGTTAATGTCACTGTAAAAGCAATTAAGAAATTATAAAGCCTGCATACTTTTAAGTCGCGACGCCGACATGTTTTGACTTTTTGTGCGGGTGCAGAGAACACGTCTTAACGCGAGAGCATCTACCGGCGGGTGCCGCCGCTGCTGCCTGCTGCCTGCCGCCCCTGCAGCCGTTCCTCCTCATTGTGCGTCGCTGCGCAGCCGGCAGCCGGGCTGCTAGAGCAGGACCCAGCACGCCCTCAGTGAGCCCCACGAGTCCGCCGGGCTGAACTACGCTGTGCAGGCCTGCGGCTTGCTTTGTCCGCCTCCTGGGCCGCTGCCTGCCTTCAGCAGAGTGCGACGCCAGACGCGTCCATTGCGCCACGTTCCTCACTCCCCATCAGGCTTTGAAGTGGTATTCAAGTTGTGTGTAGCACATCTACAAGAATATTAAGAATAATGACAGTTCACAATGGAAATTAAAATGGAGTGAAAGCAGATGTGAAAATCTATTACTACATAAATATACTAATATACAAATTACATTTTAAACAGGAAATACATTCCTGGAAATGGAAAAAAGAACACATTGACACCGGTGTGTCAGACCCACCATACTTGCTCCGGACACTGCGAGAGGGCTATACAAGCAATGATCACACGCACGGCACAGCGGACACACCAGGAACCGCGGTGTTGGCCGTCGAATGGCGCTAGCTGCGCAGCATTTGTGCACCGCCGCCGTCAGTGTCAGCCAGTTTGCCGTGGCATACGGAGCTCCATCGCAGTCTTTAACACTGGTAGCATGCCGCGACAGCGTGGACGTGAACCGTATGTGCAGTTGACGGACTTTGAGCGAGGGCGTATAGTGGGCATGCGGGAGGCCGGGTGGACGTACCGCCGAATTGCTCAACACGTGGGGCGTGAGGTCTCCACAGTACATCGATGTTGTCGCCAGTGGTCGGCGGAAGGTGCACGTGCCCGTCGACCTGGGACCGGACCGCAGCGACGCACGGATGCACGCCAAGACCGTAGGATCCTACACAGTGCCGTAGGGGACCGCACCGCCACTTCCCAGCAAATTAGGGACACTGTTGCTCCTGGGGTATCGGCGAGGACCATTCGCAACCGTCTCCATGAAGCTGGGCTACGGTCCCGCACACCGTTAGGCCGTCTTCCGCTCACGCCCCAACATCGTGCAGCCCGCCTCCAGTGGTGTCGCGACAGGCGTGAATGGAGGGACGAATGGAGACGTGTCGTCCTCAGCGATGAGAGTCGCTTCTGCCTTGGTGCCAATGATGGTCGTATGCGTGTTTGCCGCCGTGCAGGTGAGCGCCACAATCAGGACTGCATACGACCGAGGCACACAGGGCCAACACCCGGCATCATGGTGTGGGGAGCGATCTCCTACACTGGCCGTACACCACTGGTGATCGTCGAGGGGACACTGAATAGTGCACGGTACATCCAAACCGTCATCGAACCCATCGTTCTACCATTCCTAGACCGGCAAGGGAACTTGCTGTTCCAACAGGACAATGCACGTCCGCATGTATCCCGTGCCACCCAACGTGCTCTAGAAGGTGTAAGTCAACTACCCTGGCCAGCAAGATCTCCGGATCTGTCCCCCATTGAGCATGTTTGGGACTGGATGAAGCGTCGTCTCACGCGGTCTGCACGTCCAGCACGAACGCTGGTCCAACTGAGGCGCCAGGTGGAAATGGCATGGCAAGCCGTTCCACAGGACTACATCCAGCATCTCTACCATCGTCTCCATGGGAGAATAGCAGCCTGCATTGCTGCGAAAGGTGGATATACACTGTACTAGTACCGACATTGTGCATGCTCTGTTGCCTGTGTCTATGTGCCTGTGGTTCTGTCAGTGTGATCATGTGATGTATCTGACCCCAGGATTGTGTCAATAAAGTTTCCCCTTCCTGGGACAATGAATTCACGGTGTTCTTATTTCAATTTCCAGGAGTGTAGCACAATTCAAGAATAATGACACATAAACATTCGACTAGTTTTTGCATTTGGGGCAGCCGAAGATAATGACTCGATGGACAGAAAAAGAAGTAAAAAGTGTGGATAACTACGAATAGGGTTAGCGCTCTCAGGTTTCTATACAAACTTAATTAGCTATATAGACAGTTAATTCACCCATACCATTCTGTTATCGACACAGATATTGGCAGGACACAGGCCCTCGGAATTCCAAAACATGTTTGTATCATGTCTCCATGCTAGTCGTCAACTATGTGTACTCTAGGAATCCTACCTGCTCGGTTGCTAGACAAACAATTCTAACAAATCGCTTTAATGAGTTTTATTACAAAACATAAATGACAATACTTTGACAATTACACAGATATGTCACAAGCAAAGGGCGACATACGAAATATTACATCTCGTTCAATATAAACAGTTTCCAGACTTACCTACATAAAGTGTACAAGTGGAGTAATTAGCGTTGACACTTCTATCCAACTCCCTAGTTTTGAAGCTACTCTTCATCCTGTGCGTCGCCAGCCACTAACGGCGCATGTGTTCTCTCCACATAGGGACCGCCGCTGTCGCGTTGTCGTCCTGGAGAGGGGTCAGTCAGCGTGCGATTGGCTGACGCCTTCTCACAGCCATCTTTTCTCTATCATTCCCGACTGGCGTGGCGCCTGCAGACATTAAGCGATAACAGTTTGAATTTAACGTTTGAATTTGGATAATAAATAACAAAATAAATATTTTTTAATGTCATGAAATTATAAATTAAAGATTTTAACATTTTTTCCACCACGTGTACTTTGAAACTTTTACTTGCTTCCAAATTTCATGATAAGTTTACTTGGCAGCTTACATGTAGGTCGACTACACCGCCATGGAATTGTAGACCTTAGTACGTGACATTAATTTCAAATTGATACTCTAAACCTTTTAACAGAAGTGTGGAAGAACAGAGAGACAGACACTCGGATTACACATGACAAAAAACTTTTCTTGTGAGATAGTAACAAACTAGCAATTTCCGGTCTTTTCTTGTACTGTGAAAGCTTGCAACTTGCCAAATTTCATGAGTTTATACCGAGGGGAGTTTCTGTATAGTTTTATTGAGTTAGTTTGAGAGCATCAAAATATGCAGCATAAATGACCGTATCTCTTACCTGCGTTTTGGCTTAAAAGCTCCAGTTTTCTACACCTCCAAGTGATAGACTTTAGCACCTGACATAAATTTCATCTCGATTCATTTAGCCGTTCTTGAGAAAAGCGCTTTCAACAACTGGACAGACAAACAGGCTGACAGGCGGACAAATAGCAGATCCTGTAACGGTTTCATATCCCCGATTTAGGTGCCGGCAGTGCTTTTGTGAACTACCTAGAGTTATGAAAACTAAGCTACTGATATAAGTGACACGGTATATCAACAGTGAGTGATACTGTGGAGAATTTAAAACTATCGCTTTCAGGAGCGAACGTAAATAAGATATTTTTCCTTTAATATAATGGTGTTTAGTTGTTAGTGTCATTATTCTTGATAAGGAAACTCAAAAGTAAAATCCCAGTGGCTCATAGAAAGGACAAAGTAATAGGCAGATTATTTTACCTCCAGCGCCGAGCGGCGAAATCCTCAAGCTACGAATATCGCTGTCGGCTTGGGACTATGCACCGTTTGGGAACCTAGCTTTACATTTGAAACGCGGCAAGAACGCATTCGATCGGTATTAATGGCTTGTGACAGTGTTATGCAAATAATACGGGAGAAGTAGACACTGAATACCTACAATGATGTTCGAGTGGCTGGAAAAAACATGTCGAATTTACACCAGTGTGAAACGTTTTCTGGCATTGTCCATACCTTAAGGCCATCAAAAGAGTATGCATTATGTGGGAAAGTTCGCCTCTTACGGGCGTATTGATCTCGCGTCCGTAGGCCACTTCAACTACTAAGAGGCAGAAGCACTGAGGACTTCCACAAATTGGTAAGAGGATCAAAATATGCTGAAATGACTACCAACTAAGTAAAACTACCGAAAGAAGCTCGCAGCTTATTAGAACAGCACAACACAGATCAGAGGCAGGGAACAACATTTAGGAACGCCCACTACACTGAAAAGCGAACCAAATAGTGAACACACCAACAAATAACTAACAATACTGTCACGCATTACAACCACAATCGCAACCTGGAGAATTCCAGAAATATACGGACTGAACCTCCTTCTTGAGGTAGAAATGATCCATACTCATTCACTAAGTAATGATAAAATTCCGCTGACCATGGAAACTCAAAAAAATGAAGCAACTGTGCACTTTTTAAAAATGGACGTTATTATCTCAATTGAAAGGATTCCACATACAGCTAAGAGTTAAATGTGCTCTGGCACCACAGCATGAGATTGCTTGCAAGTAACAAGAAAGAAAAAAATGTATAGTTTTGAAGTAAAGTAAAAACCAAGCCGGCGAATTTTCGCTATGGAGGCGAGTACAGCTGTGTACAAGCACACTCCATCTGAAAACAGTTAAAAATAAAATTGAAGCCTGGAATATGTTTCCAAAGACTCCCTAGTCTGAAAAATTGCTGCCTCAGTGTGTTGGGTCTTGCCCACTTGTCTCTTATAGAGTGCCTAAGGGATGCTGCGTTCTCGGAATGCTGTACAATAATTCAATCAAATAACATTAGTAGTTTTATTTTTATAAAGCAGATTGACAATACCTGACTTATTATTTACAGCAAATGTCGCAAACGAGGGCCGACTTGCAAACAGTCATATTCGAGTCCTTGCTACACACAATGTTCCTGCAAGTTGACACACGTCACTAATACTGCTCTGCGAATCCTGTCCACTAATATCCGATACTGAGCTCTAATGTCCGAGACTGGCGGGATCGGCGCTTATATTAACTTGTTTCAGGTGTCGCTCTTGTCGTGATGCGGTCCTGACCAGGTCGAAGTTGTTTCACGGCCTTCCCTGGTCTTGCGTTCTACGTCTTCGTTACGGCGCTTGTGGTTATGCCAGAACACAAGGGACAACCATGGTTGAACAAACATACTGTTTAGTCACTATAAATGTAAACCGGGTATCTTTTTACCACCAAAAGAATTGAATAAAGTATGTAGATACAAAAACCACCGGTTCTGACTGATTATGAATTTCGGTGCACAAGCTGGAAATTAAGCCGTGAACACTGATAGATTTAAACCTATCTGCTACACGCATAACTTGTCAATTCTTTGGCATATAAATTGTAAACATTTATCGGGATCGGAGGTTCGGAACAAGAGAAAAGGGTTCCTTGAAGTACAACAAATCCAACTTCTCAAAAAGTCGACTGAATGCTGGGCGGTTGCTGTAAGAGCGGGTCAAGGCAGTGCACTCACTAACGGGGTACTGCTTGTTCTTCGTGTTTTACTGCGTCTGTTAGACACATCGATAAAACGAATGTGGCACTAGACAAACTTAGCAGCGCTCTATCGGAAGGGCATGTAAAAGTCCACTTCAAAAATATTTACCTTTTTAATGGGAAGCAAATCAATGCTTTCTTTTGACTATGCGCTTCGCATGAAGGACGTGATGAGCAGTATTTGTTTTCGATGATGTTTCTAGCTACAAGCTGCAACAAATAGATTACAAATGTCTGCCGAAATACCATGGAAAACACGTATGACGAATCTAATATGCGTCTCACTGCCTTTGTGTTACGTGAGTGTGGCTTTATTGCTTTCTATTACTCTACATCATCTGTCTGAAAACCCCTACTGTGGTTTCAATCTCCAATGCTGCTATGATCAAGAAGACAGGAAATCTACAGGTGAGCGATAATATGAGTTTAGATACAAGAAGAGGAAGAAGCAGTAAGCGCTACCGGGCCCGTAACATCATTAAATGTTATATCATCATTACACCTGGTTATTTCTTTGAAGACATTCCACTGAGACACAATACTATTCAATAAATATCAATTTTATATGTGATAATAAAGGTTGCCCAACCGCTTCAAAAGTGACTTTCCGAAACAAACGTAACAATGGGTGATTGGAGAGCAGTAGCAAGGACAAGAATAGGAGGCATGATTATAAGGTTCTGCAGTAAACAAATGCTGGTAATAACGAATACACCGTCCAATAAACACAAGGGAGAGGGGGGGGGGTATGTTTGTAAATGGCCTGAAGACACACGGAGATACTAAATGGATTTCGTCACAACGAGACAGGGATTCCAATATCAGACCTCTGATTTTTCTTAAGCCGTGTTTAGGAGCAGATATATACTCGGATTACAAAAATAATGAGGAATAGGCTGGAGTTTGGAAGAATCAACGCGGAAAGCAATGGGATCCAGAGCCACTGAGAAATGGCGATGAATACCACAGGAGACAGTTCTGTTGAAGAGAAAGGGACATCTCTAAAAACGGCGAACCCAAAAATTCTCCAGACAAATATAGATGCAAGCACGTTAGCTGCTTAGAAACCATGGATAACAGAAAAAATACTTCAACTGTTCGGCGAGAAGAATAGGTGCAATGACACAGAGGAAGAAACGGGAAGAAAACACATTAATGTAAAGGAAGTGCACGGAAGCTAAGATGAAGTGACTGCAGGAAAAATATGAAGCAATAGGAAGAGATATCGTAGTTGAAAGGACTGATCCATAAAAGAAAGTCAGATTAAGTAAAACTAAACTCCGCCCGAAGAAGCAATGAACGCCCAGTGGTACCGACCGGTCGCCGTGTCATTCTCAGCCCATAGGCGTCACTGGATGCGGATATACAGAGGCAATTGATCAGCACACCGCTCTTCCGACATCACGTCAGCTTACGAGACCGGAGCCGCTACTTCTCAATCAAGTAGCTCACAAGGCCTGAGTGCATCTCGCCTGCCAGCAGCGCTCGGCAGGTCGGTTGGCCATCCATCCAAGATCTAGCCCAGTCCGACAGCGTTGCCGTTGGCCAGTCAGATTAACATCCGGTGAAATTATAATCTATGTATTCAGTTTTCAAGTGTAACTAGAATTCCATTGTCAAAGGCAGGGTAGAGGACGGATAAGCGAAAAGAGTAAATTGAAAGCCTCTATAAAGGGGACGAACTGTTTGATGAGCGATACAAGAAGAATTGAGAGTCGATACGGAACAAATAGGTGATTCAGTATACCGCCAGAGTTTAGCAGTGCGTTTGAAGACGTGTGATAAAATAAGGTGGGATGCAGAGAGCTCTTTGAAAATTACTGAAATAATTTAGAGAAGCGGCAACCAAATAACTATTGAAAATGGTGCGTAGCTTATATGAGTCTAGAGACGTACTATCAGACATCCCTCAAAATATCCATACAATCCTAAAGTTAGCAAGTGAAGATACAGGGTTATTACAAATGATTGAAGCGATTTCACAGCTCTACAATAACTTTATTATTTCAGATATTTTCACAATGCTTTGCACACACATACAAAAACTCAAAAAGTTTTTTTAGGCATTCACAAATGTTCGATATGTGCCCCTTTAGTGATTCGGCAGACATCAAGCCGATAATCAAGTTCCTCCCACACTCGGCGCAGCATGTCCCCATCAATGAGGTCGAAAGCATCGTTGATACGAGCTCGCAGTTCTGGCACGTTTCTTGGTAGAGGAGTTTTAAACACTGAATCTTTCACGTAACCCCACAGAAAGAAATCGCATGGGGCTAAGTCGGGAGAGCGTGGAGGCCATGACATGAATTGCTGATCATGATCTCCACCACGACCGATCCATCGGTTTTCCAATCTCCTGTTTAAGAAATGCTGAAAATCATGACGGAAGTGCGGTGGAGCACCATCCTGTTGAAAGATGAAGTCGGCGCTGTCGGTCTCCAGTTGTGGCATGAGCCAATTTTCCAGCATGTCCAGATACACGCATGAAACTTGCCCGCACGTGTTCAACTGTTTCCTCGCTCACTGCAGGCCGACCCGTTGATTTCCCCTTACAGAGGCATCCAGAAGCTTTAAACTGCGCATACCATCGCCGAATGGAGTTAGCAGTCGGTGGATCTTTGTTGAACTTCGTCCTGAAGTGTCGTTGCACTGTTATGACTGACTGATGTGAGTGCATTTCAAGCACGACATACGCTTTCTCGGCTCCTGTCGCCAATTTGTCTTACTGCGCTCTCGAGCGTTCTGGCGGCAGAAACCTGAAGTGCGGCTTCAGCCGAACAAAACTTTATGAGTTTTTCTACGTATCTGTAGTGTGTCGTGACCATATGTCAATGAATGGAGCTACAGTGAATTTATGAAATCGCTTCAATCATTTGTAGTAGCCCTGTATTTGCGAAAAATGTCATAATCAGCTTAACAACACATGCATCACAGTTAATTGGGCGAATAATAAGTTCAGGAGAAAAGGAAATAGAGGATCTGTTATACGACAATTAGTTTGGCATTTGTAAATACGTGGGCGCCAGAGTGACAATCTTGGTATTGCGTACCGCTGAATTCTTTGTCTAACGATTCGCATGAGCGATACTTTCAGCTCGGATTTCGCGACTAGAGAGCGCACGAGGTCGCGACGACGTGTTTTTTAAGGAACGGGGCCAGCCATAGTGGAGGAGGAAGCACAGTGACCAGCGGACGAGTCAGTAAAAAGTACACAACACGTGACAGTCCGCGGTGGAGCTGGGTTGTGGACTCCTGTAGGACGCGAGTGAACCAGCATCGAGGGCAGCGGGTCCTGAAACTGTGCTGTTTGGCAAGGACGACACAAACCACTGCAGCTGGCGTCACGTATGTTTGGCAGTGCGGAACTGGAACTACTAATCCTAGATTCATCGTAACATCATCGTCATGTATCGTTTCTGGCGAATTTGTCAGGTATTTTCTTTATAAAACGTTGTCGTATGCTGAAAGGCTCAGGATGTGCGGAATCTTGCGCGGGTTTGGCTAGAAATATGGCAGTTTTGGATTACTCTCCTGAGCTGTGTCTTGAGCAAACGTAAAGCATTGTGACAAAAATTGTACATCTGGACTAATACTGTTTGTACCGACAAGCAGTTTCCTCCGTAGTTACATTTATTATGTGCTAAAAAACATATCAAACGCACAGTGTATGAAGGCCGTTAAAAGTCTGTTGTGTGGCAACAGTGGTAGCCCAGTGGTTGTTATTTCAGATATTTTTCAAGTTAAACGTTTGGGACGACGTAGGCTGGTGAACTATTATAGCAAATGAAATTTTTCATATGAACTATTGGTTGATATGCGAGTGACTAGAGAAGCTAAGTTGAAGTATTTTCTCTTGTTACTATTCTTACGGACATTTGTAAAATATTCTGGAATTGTTAGACAGTAGTTTGTGGTAGTAACATAGTTTATGTTCACTCTTCAGTCGCAACTCTGTGTTTAAATTATTATCATTCAGTATCTTTAAAACCTTGCAGGATTTGAGGCATTGTTCACCGTCAAGTCATAACCGTATATCTGAGTTAGTATCAAGCTGCTAATTCCCCTGTAGTTTCATGTGACTGGTTGGACTTCCATGTAACGGGATGTGTCGTCAGCGCTGAAGGTACCGGTTAACGCACGTATTGTTTGCATGAGCTGTGTCCATCGACACCTATTTTTGAGGTTGTCCTGTTAGACAATTGGCTTCATTAGTGCTTTTAATTGAAACTCCCAAACACCTGTCATTCCTCGGGACAATTTTTAACCTGCTTAGCTTTAGTGGCGGCCAGAGCTGTGAAATTATTTAATTTTTTTGTATTATATGTGGCCAACGGCGGTTTTTTTTATATGATGTGTTCCTCCAGTTAAAACGGTTAGAGCCGATTCGTATTGGTAAATTCATCTTGGTGTTTAAAGAAGACTGAGATCCGAGTTACAATTAAAATTTAATCTGTTTGTGAAACCCGCTTGTACAGTTTGATAATTTAAACGGCTACTGCCGATTCAAAGTGATGAATTCATTTGAGAATTTAAAGACGACTAAGCGCCGAGTTGAACTTAAATTTTAATCTATTTGTGTTTGTGTAGTTTGAAAATTTAAATGGCGACTGCAGATTCGAATTAATTGAAAGACCGCTAAATGCTGGGTTAAACTTCGTGTTTTGTTTGCGCAATCTTCAGACCAATGGTAAATTTATGGTATTTTATATTTTATATCGCTGGTGACTACTGCAAATTCTAGTATGGAAGAATGTTTAAGTTTTTTAAGGCTGCTACACACCGATTAAATTTTTTGTATTCTGAGTGTTGTGTATGGCATATGTGGTTATTCCCACAGAGTGGCTGGTGCCAATTGGAAGTGAGAATCATAAATGATACTTTCGTGGTAGACTGCTGAGAACCATGGGGAATTTTAAGGTCTTATTGCCTTGTAATATAACGAAAGGTCTGTTGAATATGCATTAGTTGTTAGTTTGTGTCATCCGTTTTAAAGGAATATTGGGCCGGTTGAAACTTGAGAATCCTGATTGGTCGGGTATCGTTAAATCAAATCAAAAACTGGAATGTGTTACTGTTTAATGTGGATAATACCTATTCTACGCTGTTATTTTTAATAGCTGTGTGCATTGCTCAAATTCCGAAGTGCGATTTTGTCAATTAAGTAAATATCATTCTATGTGCTTAGTTCTGCTTAGTACCTTTCACTCCAGGACCATTGTGTCCTAGCTAACCCTGCTCCGTAGAGTATCGCCATTCCTTCTTTCCATATAGTACAAAGTGAGTAGGGGAAGGGTTTCAAATACAAACTAACCAAATATAGTGACGGCCCAATTTCGCGGTATTTCCACATAGTTTCTCGATACATTCTGAAACATACACACATTGTACTAATTAAATTTACACAATAATTAAGTACAACATGAATTTGAGGGTACTACTGAAACTGTTAGGCCCTCTAATATCAGCTCGGAAAATATGAATGAGGCTCTTAAATACAGGAGACAGTAGACATAGCTCTTTTTATTTTAACCCATACGCCTCCTGAAATGGAGATTCCTTACAGTCAAACGGGTATTTCTCTTCGACAGATTCTTGTGGTCAGGATGGTTATCCACACAATGCCATCGCTCAAACGCGGCCAGTAGAACGAACGAAATCAGTTTGTTGTCAAATTTAAAAACGACATTCGGGAGTAATTTTCCAGTACCAGGCCGAAGCAAATCATGGACAGAGTATAGGGCCATTTGCCGGCCACAGTGGCCATGCGGTTCTAGGCGATTCAGTCTGGAACAGCGCGACCGCTACGGTGGCAGGTTCGAATCCTGCCTCGGGCATGGGTGTGTGTGATGTCCTTAGGTTAGTTAGGTTTAATTAGTTCTAAGTCAAGGGGACTGATGACCTCAGATGTTAAGTCCCATAGTGCTCAGGGCCATTGGAACCATTTTTGAGCCACTTGCAACAGCCAAGGCAGCACGCTCATGACAGAAGTCCAGAATAGGGTCCGTCACCACACAGGCCCATTAGGCGAAGACTAGGCCCCGGAAGTAAACATCAACCGTGCAGACAAGAAGTGCAAACACCGTGGCTCTAAAGTACAGGCACCTAAACTACTCGAGGTTCCATCATAACAGCCAAACTCCAGCCGATCACGTCAGCTGGGCACCTGTAAAATACCTTGCTGAGCGGCCCTAGGTGCTAAGCAAGCTGTAGGTAAGAAAGAGTTTACTTAAGCAAGGCATCGATATCACCTCATGCAAGTTTCAGATATCTAACACAGGATCAGGATGAGCAAAATGCAGTCCTTTAGAATCTCTTACGGCTTTCAACTTCCAGTTGCTCATGTTTTGTGCGTCTGCCTAATAGCGAGTTTTGCTATGACAGGGCTTCCCAACGTGTGGTGCGCGGACCCCTTGGGGTCCGCCGGCTCTTTGTAGGGGGACCGTGGCCACCTTTCACCAAATCGAACAAAATAATGAGTAAAATTATTGAATAAAAATGTGAAAATCAAATTCATCACTATTTTCTTTCGTTTGAAAAACATGTGTACTTTTGCTTCAGGTCGAATTCCCAAGCAGCCTTTGCGGTTCCTAAGTGAGAACGCATACACAGTTTGGTGCCGGAGTATACGGCTCCTCTGATCGACTGTTTCTCAACAATACGGGGGTCGTTTGTGCGCCGGCTCACGGCACTAGATGCGCTGAAACTCTTTACGCATGTGCGGAGCGAGCTTCAACGACCAATCACAGCGCTCGCTGGCACGTATGCGACCCCGGGCATTATTAAATGTTAAACTTGCTTTGTCAGTGCACTACCTATTACACAAGTCGATTTTTGACCAGTTTATTACTTCTAACATGGATCGGTGGCTGATGAGAGGACCATTGAAAAAGGGTGCAGTTTCTCCATCGCCTTCACAACAAGGGAAGTTTCCAGTTGAAATGAATGTGGAGGGAGAACAACCAAAGGAAGAACAATCACAAGAAGCTGCACAGCCGGTTTTATTACGTGAAAACTCTGCAACTTCTACATTGGTTGCGATATCCTGTGGAATTGGAATAACCAAGAAACGTAAGTACAACGAAACCTATTTAGAAATGGGCTTTATGGAGATAAAGGAGGGTAAAAGTCAGCGTGTAATTTGTGCGCGAGTCCTTCCGAACAGTTCAATGGTTCCAGTTAAATTGCACCGTCATTTTGAAGGTACTCACCCGAATTTCCAGGCTAAAGACATCGATTTTTTCAAAAGGAAGAGTGCTGAACTAGCTGCTTTTCAGCATTGCATGAAGACTCATGCAAAACAATTAATGAAAATTCATTGAAAGCTTTTCTTGGTTAGTTATCGAGTGGCTAAAACTGGCAAAGCTCATACAATTGCAGAAAATCTCATAAAGCCGTGTGTTAATGATATTGTTTCTTGCATGCTAGACGAAAAGCCAGTAATGCTTGTATCTTCGGTGCCATTATCAAACAATACTGCTAAGAGACGCATTGTTGAAATGCCAAATGATGTGAAAGACACTCTTGTTTCTCGCATCCAACACAATTCATTTTCTCTGCGGATGAATCCCCTGATGTTGCAGGATTAGCGATTTTATTGGCTTTTGTCCGTTATGAATAATCTGGATGTTTTGAGGAGGACCTCTTATTGTGAAGACCACTACCAGCCAACACAACATGTGCTGAAATATACCGTCTATTGGATGATTTTCTAAGGACTAACGAAGTTTCATGATCTAATTGCATAGATGTGTGCACAGATGGGGCAAAAGCTACGACGGGTCCTACAGTCGGAGCAATAACGAAAATAAAAGAAAACGCCAAGAATTGCAGCAGTAGTCATTGTGCTCACCACAGATACGCTTCATCTACGAAAAAATTCCTGCTTCGTTCAAGAAAGTTTTAGACGAATCCATTCAAATCTTTAACTACATAAAATCAAAGCCGTTGAAGTCAAGACTTTTCACAATAGTGTGTGAAGATATGGGAAGCCTTCATCGTTCCCTGCTTCTCCACACAGAAGTGAGGTGGCTCTCACGTGGGAATGCACTCTCTCGGTTGCACGAAATAAGGTTGGAGGTCTTAGCTTTCCTTTTGGAACGTAACACCAAATTAGCAGACCTTAGTAATGACGAAAGTTGGCAGTGTATACTTGGCTATTTGACAGATATTTTCTCCAAAATGAACGAAATGAGTATTTCACTCCAAGGGCAAAGTGAAACAAAGGTCACTGCTATCGAAAAAGTTCGAGCATTCAAGAGGAAAATCAATTTGTGGGCAGTGTTAAGGAGGGGGAGGTCGAGTGTTTTCCTATTCTCAAGGAGTTTTTGAAAAATAAAACATTGGCGCTTGGGAAGAATTTGTTTCATGAAATCCTGGAACATCTCCGAAGCTTGAGGTCATTGTTGGAAAATTATTTCCCAACAGCTGAAAATCAGAAGCTCCAGAAATACGAATGGGTGGTCAACCCATTCACTGTATCCAAAAAGCCGAACATTCTATCATCAAATGAATATGAGTTGTTGATAGAAATTGCCACAGACTCTACCTTGAAATCAAGTTTTGACATTGACGGTTACTCACACTTTTCGATCCGTTTGGATAACAAGAAATACTACCCCCTTGTTGAAAAGGCAAAGTGTGCGCTTCTTCCGTTTGCTGCAACATACATGTGCGAATCTGGATTCTCGATTTATACCGCCCACAAAACTAAGTACCGAAGCTGTCTAGATGCGGAACCAGACATTCGTGTCCCGTTGTCAAAAACTGAACCCAACTTTTCAAAAAATGTTTCAAATGGCACTGAGCACTATGAGACGTAACTTCTGAGGTCATCAGTCCCCTAGAACTTAGAACTAATTAAACGTAACTAACCTAAGGACATCACACACATCCATGCCCCAGGCAGGATTCGAACCTGCGACCGTAGCGGTCCCGCGGTTCCAGACTGTAGCGCCTAGAACCGCTCGGCCACCACGGCCGGCCCCAACTTTTCAAAATTGTGTCAGCAGAAGCACCCTCAACCATCACATTAAGATTCCATTATTATTCCTACAGACTCATCTATAGTAAAGAAGAAAGCATTTTTCTTTTTGATGCTGAATTAACGTACCTGAACTTATGCAGGAATTTTGTTTCTGTCTTCTATCATATACAAAATAATTATTAATTGGATTCTGTTGGCATTGATATTTTTGATGCGAAAATTAAAATGATCTCTAAAGCTAATTTCTTTTCTTTATAATATATTCCGTCCTCTCAGTTAAAAATATGGCCTGCCTATACTTCAATTATAATTACTTGCTATTACTCTGCCACTATATTGTGGCAACTGGCTGCGAGCGTAAACAAATGAGGACTTTTCACGTGCCACCTTTTGAAAGGTAAACCTCCTCTGCCAGAATTGTTTCCTTTGAGGAAAAGAAAGTCTTAAATCCTTTGAAATGCTTTGTCTTCTTATATAGAAATAAGAGCGCCTGTTTGTTTGTTTTCCCAGTTTGTTTACAGTCGAGGCTGACTGCCACGATATAGTGTCCAAATAGTAGTTGAAGTTGTCAGCTGTGGCTAAACTGTTGCCACACCGCCTGCCAGTTGCCAGCTACCAACTGACAGTACACTGTTGCAACGCCGCCTGCTAGCTGCCGGCTATGGACTGACAGCTGCCGTTCAATAGATACGCAAAGACGTAAAAATAACTAGACTTTCCGAGCTGTTTACATGGGCACGAAAATCGATTGTGGAACTGGAAAACGGCTTTATAAAAGCAGATTTCCGGAATCGATTTTGAAGTGCTTACCTGACCAACCAAAATAGGAACTCGGACATCGGCTTACGAAATCCGGTTTTGGAAACGCATGGAAACTGGGTGAATGTCTTCCACACATTCCCTCTTTTCTTCCGTAATGTGTTTGTATCCCTAATCATGGGTCTGCCTCTTTCCTTCATAGCCGCACGGAATGGCCGCGCAGTCTACATTTATACTCCGCAAGCCACCCAACGGTGTGTGGCGGAGGGCACTTTACGTGCCACTGTCATTATCTCCCTTTCCTGTTCCAGTCGCGTATGGTTCGCGTGAAGAACGACTGTCTGAAAGCCTCTGTGCGCGCTCTAATCTCTCTAATTTTACATTCGTGATCTCCTCGGGAGGTATAAGTAGGGGGAAGCAATATATTCGATACCTCATCCAGAAACGCACCCTCTCGAAACCTGGCGAGCAAGCTACACCGCGATGCAGAGCGCCTCTCTTGCAGAGTCTGCCACTTGAGTTTGTTAAACATCTCCGTAACGCTATCACGGTTACCAAATAACCCTGTGAAGAAACGCGCCGCTCTTCTTTGGATCTTCTCTATCTCCTCCGTCAACCCGATCTGGTACGGCTCCCACACTGATGAGCAATACTCAAGTATAGGTCGAACGAGTGTTTTGTAAGCCACCTCCTTTGTTGATGGACTACATTTTCTAAGGACTCTCCCAATGAATCTCAACCTGGTACCCGCCTTACCAACAATTAATTTTATATGATCATTCCACTTCAAATCGTTCCGCACGCATACTCCCAGATATTTTACAGAAGTAACTGCTACCAGTGTTTGTTCCGCTATCATATAATCATACAATACAGGATCCTTCTTTCTATGTATTCGCAATACATTACATTTGTCTATGTTAAGGGTCAGTTGCCACTCCCTGCACCAAGTGCCTATCCGCTGCAGATCTTCCTGCATTTCGCTACAATTTTCTAATGCTGCAACTTCTCTGTATACTACAGCATCATCCGCGAAAAGCCGCATGGAACTTCCGACACTATCTACTAGATCATTTATATATATTGTGAAAAGCAATGGTCCCATAACACTCCCCTGTGGCACGCCAGAGGTTACTTTAATGTCTGTAGACGTCTCTCCGTTGATAACAACATGCTGTGTTCTGTTTGCTAAAAACTCTTCAATCCAGCCACACAGCTGGTCTGATATTCCGTAGGCTCTTACTTTGTTTATCAGACGACAGTGCGGAACTGTATCGAACGCCTTCCGGAAGTCAAGAAAAATAGCATCTACCTGGGAGCCTGTATCTAATATTTTCTGGGTCTCATGAACAACTAAAGCGAGTTGGGTTTCACACGATCGCTGTTTCCGGACTCCATGTTGATTCCTACATAGTAGATTCTGAGTTTCCAAAAACGACATGATACTCGAGCAAAACACATGTTCTAAAATTCTACAACAGATCGACGTCAGAGAATCCTGTCTTGGGCTAGGCGCAAATTGAGACTCGTGTAGCACGTGTGACCTGACACGACACTACAGCACGAGACGCACGTGCCGCACGAGTCACGCGTGTGCAGCGCATATTGCGACGGGTACACCATACTCCGCACGCGCCGAAAAAAATGGTTCAAATGACTCTGAGCACTATGGGACTTAACATCTGAAGTCATCAGTCCCCTGGAACTTCGAACTACTTAAACCTAACTTACCTAAGGACATCACACACATCCATGCCCGAGGCAGGATTCGAACATGCGACTGTAGCGGTCGCGCGGTTCCAGACTGAAGAGCCTAGAACCGCTCGCGCACGCGCCAACTGGCGACGCCCCGAGCTGACAGAACTTAAGCGCGCGAAACCTGTTATCTTCCTCAAACGATTTCACAGAAACTATTCACTAAAAATACTGTATTTTTGTCTTACTTGCAGCGCTATATGTCAGCTTCGTGGCGAAGTGCCTATGATCTCGCTAATGACCATTCTTATCGTGATGTATACATTTTAGTAAGACACTTCCCAAAATTGAAAAAGTTTGTAACGAAAATTAGGAGTCGCTATTACACCATATGTTGCTGCGTATGAAATTTAGCTAACATGTTGAATATTTGTTTAGACTTGGGAGGAGGTCTGTATCTGCCTCCGATCTCGAGAAATTGGATCCCATGTAGCGCGCTCACTTCCGATCTCACGCCCGCGAGAATGAAATACTCGTAATATCTTTCATATCTCACAAATCGCTCTAGACATCGAAACGAAAGTTTGGCGAATTATAGCACACAAGGGGGAGAGTGTTTTGCTAATTCTTAAAAAATGTTCAAATGTGTGTGAAATCTTATGGGACTTAACTGCTTAGGTCATCAGTCCCTAAGCTTACACACTACTTAACCTAAATTATACTAAGGACAAACACACACATCCACGGACGAGGGAGGACTCGAACCTCCACCGGGACCAGATAATTCTTTAACACGCGAACTTTCTTATCTATGGCGATGTATCAGTACTTATACTTCCCTTTCTATTTATTTCACTCCAGTGACTGTAATTTTTTAAGAGTTATCGACAGCTAGCGAAACAAGAACTTTCTAGTATGAAAATAAATATGAAATTTCTTCTTTTATGTTACTGCAAACCGATACTATGAGGTTTTTCGTAAGCTATTGAGCTCTGTAATTGTCAATTACTTGTTTAATGAGGCCCTACGTTTCGGAATTCTTTCTCAGTAGCTGCTGTGAGATGAGTTTGGCAAATTACATTGTGACAAAGGAACTACAATTAAACCAGTCACCAAGAGAAATGTGGCCTTTACTCATAAATGGTGATGCTTCTTCGAATGAGAAAAGGTTAACAACTCACACAAAAACAGATTGGCAAATCTGTTGGAATTTTGGTGGAATCTCCGTAACCCGTCGTATTATTAACAATGAGCGAATGGAATGGAAACTTACTTAAGGATTTTATTCCTTCTCTTGATCTGAGCAATATTAAAATAATGACGAGCGTTCCTTCAGGCGGAATGATAGGCACATGCCAGATACTGTTTACTCACCTAGGGCTTGCCAAACTGACAATACGTGATCGCGAATAAAATAGTTGTTATTGAGAAAAATAAACAATTGATCTGTCACACAACACAATGGTCAGTGTATTGTCAGCAGCGAAGGATAATGCGCGCGACAGGAATGCACAAGTTAGCCATGTGTGCCTTGTGAGATGGAGTTGGAAAAACATTGTCATGAAAGTAGATCTGCCTTTGTCAGCAGCAAATTTCAACAAATTAAATATATCTAATCATAACACTCTTTTAGGATATTCCTACTTTCATAATAATACCGACCATTTTCTTCATTTGTGTAGCCTGTTGTTGATAATTAGTTTATTAATGCTGATAATGTCCATGCAACAATTGAAATGCTTTTTCTCATCATGGCGAACCAATTAAAACATTGTTATTTGTGACTGCTTTTCGACTGTTTCTAGCTTGCAGTGGAAATATGTTATTCACATGCATGTAGTACAGTGTGTCGTATTACATTATTACATACATATCAGAGTAATCACAGTGAAACTTCTATACTTCACATCTTGGACGCTTTTTACCACAAGAACAAAGGGATCACACCTGTGGAGATTATCCCTTTCTAAATTTTTGTAACAGATCGTACAGATACGCTAGCTTACTAGACAGCGAGAATATAACCTTGCTTTACTTTCCTGCCTTCATTCTTAATCACATGATTTTATAATATTCCTTGCTTCCTTATTCACTACCCTCTGTCCCTTCTTGCGATCTGAAAACATCACGGAGGCATATGGTGCAATTCCAGCGGCCAATGGCTCATCAGTTACTGAAGTATACATTATTCTTGACAGAAGAAAAACAAAACAAAACTATGCAGATATAAATAACAGAAAAGTATAACGTGCTAACGAAGAAAGCTGGAGCGTTTAAATGGCGAAAAACGAAACACTACCCAAAGGCAATAAAATTCAGTACACAGTAAGGCAAAATTTATCGTATTGGCAATACTACCACTGCTGATATGCGCCGTTCCCATGTGAGCATATGGCTGGGCTACTTTTCCGCTCCCCTCCTCAAATTTCCCACGATGATAGCGAGGGAAGCGCGACGCGCGGCGCGAGAAACTGTGCGTCAACCACAACGCCGCGCGACCTGGCACAGGCGCGTGTCGCGTCCCAGTCGCGTCGCGTCGCAATTTGCGCGATCACATTGGAACCTGTGATGTTACAAAAACGCGCGCTGCGCTGCGTCGCGCCACACGCGCTATACGCGTCTCAATTTGCGCCTAGCCTAAGGCGCCATGTCGTCGTGGATATCGCGGCCGCTCCCGCCAGAGGTTCGAGTCCTCCCTCGGGCTTGTGTGTGTGTGTGTGTGTGTGTGTGTGTGTGTGTGTGTGTGTGTGTGTTCGTGTGTGTGGGTGTGTGTGTTGTCCTTAGCGGAAGTTGAACTTAGGTTAATGGCGTGTAAGACTAGGGACTGATGACCTCAGCAGTTAAGTCCCATAGACTTTACATACATTTGAACATTTTTCTTCGGATTTCACAAGAAACAACACACACACACACACACACACACACACGCGCGACTGTTACGAAATGTGCATGCTCCTTACACAACAGTAGCCATACAGTGGAAGAGAACAGACCACAAGTAGCAGCTTGTCAACAGCGTACAGTTTGGACGTGACGTTGATTGCTCTTGGAGGAAGGCAGCTGAAACGCGTGAAATGTCAATTACCAAGTAATTTCAATTAGGCTATGGTGTGTTGAACAACGGGAGTAAATCAACTACTAAGTGTCTGGATACAGTGGGAATTCAAATTGGATCGTTAATTTCAAGTTGTATTCATTCATCTCTAAACCAAACACTATTGATACTTTGGGGGGGGGGGGGGGGAGGCGGAAGGTGAGGTCATTAGGAATGAGCCGCGTATCGACTCGTGCTACACCTTGTGTTTAGATTACATTGGTTTTCCTTTCCTTCCCCTGCCATGTTTGTTTGATATGTTGTCTGTCATTAAGTGGCTGCTTGGTTGTCTTTTCCCTGTGCTGTCGATATCTGCGTTTTTGCTTCCGGGAAACTGCTATGGAGGAAGTGAGATCTTTGACTGGTTGTAACCTCATGTGATGGCGCGGAAGTAGGGGCGTGGCGCGCAGAGAGTGTGGTGAACACGGGAGGGCAGTGTGGCTCTCCAGCGCGAAGCAGGCGTGGTCGTTTGTACCGAGTCGCCACGTGATGTATGTCGGTTGTGTGTAACGAGCGGGGCGAGTTGACGGAAGGGCTCCCAGCGCGTTGGTTGTATACAGAATCGCCTCACGAGTAATTGCTATTCATTTCGCCTTGGTGCGGCGTTAACAAGCTTCTTTAAATCCTCCGTTTCAACACTGGAGTTTAAAAGGAGACACCTAACATGAAGGAGCGGTCACTACCCGTCAACGTTGCAGAGACGACGTGAACTCCGGTGACAGAGCGTGTTGTCGCGTGACCGTGGCGTGTTGGGTACGCTGGTGACGTGTGCGCGGTCGGATGTGTGGATCCTTGCCATCGGAGGTCGTGTACTGCCTGTTCGAGCATGATTGCAATTTAAGTTCGTGGAAGGTTTAATCATTAAGTAATAATTTTGTGGAACCAGCGTCTCTTCTGCCTTGTGGCCTCCGGCGACCGGGTTTCCTGTCCCTGGCACCGGTCTAATTGAAGACAGTGATCTTTCCTCCTCCTCTCGTTACTGTCAGATGGGAGGTGTACTTTTGGCAGTTCAATTGTTTCGCTATTCTGTCGTGGGTTATGAGTAAATTCAAGCTTCTTGTTGGTTGATCATGTGGTCGCTCATTCAAGACTGTGTGGTATAATGTTTCCTTGCACGAGGTTAGCTCTAATTCTGTCAGCAAGTTAAGCCATCTTATAACAAGTTTTCGCTGGCTAAAAGTCGGTGCAGTGACCAGCCTGAGAGTGGCAATTGTGTTTAATGGCGTATTTAAATTGGTCAGTATTATGTCTAACCTGAACATCCCTGAGTGGGTGTTTTGTGACCCCTTACATGGGTCCGTCATATCTGTTATGTTCTAATGATATTCCAGGACACTTTTGTTTATTTTTTTTTAATTCCTCCAAGTTTGTAAATTCCTTTTATTGCCATTAATCGTGCGTTTGCTGAGACATGTTTAATTTTTTAATGGCGGTATTGGTAGCTTCACTACCTCACCGTACTTTATTAACGAAGTTCTGTATTTACCTTAGTAGCCTGTTTACTAATTTTCTTTAAATTTTTTGTTGTATTGCTATAAATTACTTTGATTGGCGTTAACGGCGTGTTTTAAAAGGTAGTTTATTGCCGTACTGATAGTTTCTGCGTTTTTTTTTAAATTTAAACTGTTATATTGCTATAAATTACTTGATTGCCGTTAGCGGGGTGTTTAAAAGGCTGTTTATTGCCGTACTGCTACACTCCTGGAAATTGAAATAAGAACACCGTGAATTCATTGTCCCAGGAAGGGGAAACTTTATTGACACATTCCTGGGGTCAGATACATCACATGATCACACTGACAGAACCACAGGCACATAGACACAGGCAACAGAGCATGCACAATGTCGGCACTAGTACAGTGTATATCCACCTTTCGCAGCAATGCAGGCTGCTATTCTCCCATGGAGACGATCGTAGAGATGCTGGATGTAGTCCTGTGGAACGGCTTGCCATGCCATTTCCACCTGGCGCCTCAGTTGGACCAGCGTTCGTGCTGGACGTGCAGACCGCGTGAGACGACGCTTCATCCAGTCCCAAACATGCTCAATGGGGGACAGATCCGGAGATCTTGCTGGCCAGGGTAGTTGACTTACACCTTCTAGAGCACGTTGGGTGGCACGGGATACATGCGGACGTGCATTGTCCTGTTGGAACAGCAAGTTCCCTTGCCGGTCTAGGAATGGTAGTACGATGGGTTCGATGACGGTTTGGATGTACCGTGCACTATTCAGTGTCCCCTCGACGATCACCAGTGGTGTACGGCCAGTGTAGGAGATCGCTCCCCACACCATGATGCCGGGTGTTGGCCCTGTGTGCCTCGGTCGCATGCAGTCCTGATTGTGGCGCTCACCTGCACGGCGCCAAACACGCATACGACCATCATTGGCACCAAGGCAGAAGCGACTCTCATCGCTGAAGACGACACGTCTCCATTCGTCCCTCCATTCACGCCTGTCGCGACACCACTGGAGGCGGGCTGCACGATGTTGGGGCGTGAGCGGAAGACGGCCTAACGGTGTGCGGGACCGTAGCCCAGCTTCATGGAGACGGTTGCGGATGGTCCTCGCCGATACCCCAGGAGCAACAGTGTCCCTAATTTGCTGGGAAGTGGCGGTGCGGTCCCCTACGGCACTACGTAGGATCCTACGGTCTTGGCGTGCATCCGTGCGTCGCTGCGGTCCAGTCCCAGGTCGACGGGCACGTGCACCTTCCGCCGACCACTGGCGACAACATTGATGTACTGTGGAGACCTCACGCCCCACGTGTTGAGCAATTCGGCGGTACGTCCACCCGGCCTCCCGCATGCCCACTATACGCCCTCGCTCAAAGTCCGTCAACTGCACATACGGTTCACGTCCACGCTGTCGCGGCATGCTACCAGTGTTAAAGACTGCGATGGAGCTCCGTATGCCACGGCAAACTGGCTGACACTGACGGCGGCGGTGCACAAATGCTGCGCAGCTAGCGCCATTCGACGGCCAACACCGCGGTTCCTGGTGTGTCCGCTGTGCCGTGCGTGTGATCATTGCTTGTACAGCTCTCTCGCAGTGGCCGGAGCAAGTATGGTGGGTCTGACACACCGGTGTCAATGTGTTCTTTTTTCCATTTCCAGGAGTGTAGTTTCTGTAAGATACGAATAAAACATTTGTGAAAATCTCAACTCGACAGTAAACTACTAGAAATTTGGCCCCGTATCCCAACTTGTGGTGTGGCTTGTAGTAACCGTAACAACTGTGTGTGTCAGGGTCATGGCACTTGCATTAAGAAGCTTTCAGTTCCCATAGTTTACGACCTGAAATTTAAAGTTACTGCGCTCTTGACTGACCAGGGGTCCGGCATGGATTTTCGGCTGAAGAAGGGGTCCGCCAGCCGGAAAGGTTGAGAAACACTGTGCTGTGACAATGTGCCCCCACTAACCGATATCTGTGATGTAGTCACTTTTTGCTCAGTTGTGGCTGTTTCCCTTAACGATTCCCTTTAGTAAACAGATACGGCCAGTAGGAATCAACGCAGCCAATACGGGAGCAGCATGGTCTGTGTTTCAACGAGGGACAAATTCTTCTCTTCCAGTCTGCTTTGCTATTTGTTCGAGACAATGTAGAAATGTGGATGTCCTGGTTTATTTCGAGGGAGCTATTGGTTGATGACTAGAACATGTCTTCGTATTTAAAATATTGTAATGAAAATAACAATTTGCCTATTCTGGTCGCGAATGACGACAAATATATGTTGCAATGCGCTGTTCAGCCTGCCATGCTGATGATAGGTGGTCACTTAGACATTAAGAGCGAAATAGAGCGATATGCTCTTTCGATTAACGTGGACCAGAATTTGTCGCATTTATTTTAAGCATTTGGTTCGGAGACGAGAAATATACTGCATATCATTTTCTCATTCATCAGACGATTCCTAGTATCTTCGTAGTTTCCTTGAGGACTCAGCGAGCAAGGTCTTTTTCTTGAACTGATGCAGAGGCGACATAGTTCGTATGACTTTAAGTATGTTCTTCTGTCGAATTGAGTATTTTTGTCGGCAATTAATGTAAATTTCTTCTACATTATTCACGCACCTTCCTACTTAAATGGACAGCATTTACGCAGCGTTTCTTTTTATGAAGTCATATGGTCATCGACTTATAAGTTATTCATTTATGGGTATGCTTCTGTGACAATTCGCCTTCAGCAGGAGTATTCATTTATTCAGAGAGAATTATTTTCCACGTGGTGCATGAATTTAGTCAGCATTAGATTGTTAGCTGTATTTTTCGTACGATCCTATTAGGTTCCGGAAGCGCTTTCGTCAAGTCTTTAGGGGCAACAAATTTATTAATCTGTTCCGTGGCTTTGTTATTCATATTTTCAATCACTTTCAGAAGAAGTGTTCAAATTACAAGTAGGAGCCACGTATGCTCAATGCATATATTTTGCTTATAATAAGGAACAAATTAAACGTTTCCTAACTTAAATAATATTTTTGTTTGCAAGAAACTGGATCATCAAAACATATTTAAACAGTCTTAATGCTAGATTTAATGGCTCTGAGCACCATGGGACTTAATA
This sequence comes from Schistocerca cancellata, assembly GCF_023864275.1. Taxonomy (NCBI): domain Eukaryota; kingdom Metazoa; phylum Arthropoda; class Insecta; order Orthoptera; family Acrididae; genus Schistocerca; species Schistocerca cancellata. The sequence goes on along the minus strand of NC_064631.1, from coordinate 389,550,706 downwards.
TCTATGGTCATCAGTCCCCTAAAACTTAGAACTACTTAAACCTAACTAACCTAAGGACATCACACAACACCCAGCCATCACGAGGCAGAGAAAATCCCTGAAGCCGCCGGGAATCGTACCCGGGAACCCGGGCGTGGGAAGCGAGAACGCTACCGCACGACCACGAGATGCGGGCGCTAGATTTAATGCTCTAATCAAGTGGTACATGTGTTAACCTTTACTTGTAATGAAGACAGCTTGCATTACAATAACACCTTCATGCGTCAATACTCGGTGATAAAAAGTGGAATGCCAGTTAGTGAAATTTTCTGAAGCCATTCTCTAAACACTCCTAATTTTAACCAAATACGGGTCACTTACAACATTACGAGAGCATCAACGGCTTGCAAATGGCTCATGTTATTAACATTCATGCTATACTTAATCTCCACCATGTCGCACTAGGTCACCCTGTCCCGATCCACGTAGTGAAACAGAATCTGGTAGCCGCTGCTTGAGCACTCTAGCAGTCATACATCCTCAAGTTACATCATCTAACGGGTGCCACACTTTCAGGGGCAGATTTGTATGTGCAGAAGCGTTTTGTTGTATTTAAAAATTATTTCCGCCAGGAATATTTTAAGAGTTTTATCAGCAACTAATAATTCTCTAACTAAAAGCTTGTTCAACGCCTCTATCAGTCAACAAGTATCCGCTAGTATTCGTACTCGAAACTGAACCTCTTAAACGTTATGTTCTGTCATATTTCTTTATGGTAGCTAACATTTAGGAGGAACCGGCTCACCTTTCCACAGCTTTTTTTATACCAACAGATCATTTCAGCACTATCACAACCACATCTCAGGACATAAAGACTGGATCAGAGTTAGGCCAACTGTTCATCAGAGACTCCTGCTGTCAGCTATAAAATCCACAGTGTTGGATGAGATCTATAGGAAGGTTCCAGCTAGGGAGAAAATAAACAGCATTGCTAACACCAGATACTCTCTACAGAAAGCTTAAGTTATAGGACACCTTCGCACATATATTCATTTGTTCAAATTTAAATGCAATTTGGTCGTGGATGAGGAAAAATTGGGTTTATTGTCAGAAGGCTCTCTACCACCATAGGCTTGAGTGTCATTTTTAGTAGGACTCTACAGGTCCCCAGTGACGTAATCCCGGACGTGCAGTTTTCACATGGTTCACTTCACTCACTACTCTAAAACCAGTGCCACTCTAGACATATTGGACTTTCAGCAACAACACTGGATTCGTCAACAAATACGTGTCAGCAAATACACTTGCGGAAAAATATAGTACACCTGAAAAAATGATGCCGAATCTGAACTGATGACGGCCAATTCCATTTGGAAGATAGTAGATGTAATGATAATTGTTTCAAGGTCGTCCGTCAAGAGAGCGCAGTGGCATGAGAGCGCCAACTGTGTCTCCCACATTATAGGGAATGCTCACCGCCAGAAGGCTCTGTGTGGTGCAATCAGGCAACCATGCCACGGAGATGCATTCGTGCTTCCTACAGTCAGCAGGGCGAGTTTGTAAGGTGACAAATTCGGGCCTTCCGTTTGCCTGCTTAGCTGAGTGGTAACGTGCTTGCCTTCCACGCAGCGGGCCCGAGTTCGATTCTCCTCCGGGCTGGAGATTTTCTCCGCTCGTGGACTGGGTGTTGTGTTGTTGTCATCATCATTTCACCGCAAGTCGCCCAATGTGGCGTCGCAGGGAAATAAGGCTTGCACTCGGAGGCCGAACTTCCCCGGATGGGGCCTACCGGCCAAAAATGTCACACGCTCATTTCGTTTTTGTGGCCATCCGGGTGGCGGGATGATCCTTTTGGAGAATTGCCACTGTGTGTCGGATGTGCACCGTCAGTTGTGCAACGATGTTTTTATCAGTAGTCATGTGAACTTTCTCACGCTTGCAGAAGAGGTGCTGGATTTCCACACAGCACAGACGTCAGCCAGCATCGTTATGTTGTAAGGGCAGCAGTCGCACATCGTATAGCTACCACAGGACAGATAAGAGAGCTGGTGAACCCAGATGCTAAACAACGAACTGCTGCGAACCGGGTATTAACTGTGAGACTACAGGCACTTACCCTCTAGCCGCTCCTCCAGCTAAAACATCGACGTATGCGGATCGACTAGTGCTGTCAGAGGATCACTTGAAAGATGGAATGGAGCGCAGTGGTCTTCACTGATGACAGATGATTCTGCCTCTACGCAAGTGACGGTCGTTTGTCAATACAACTTAGACATGGCGAGCGCTATCTTGTAGGATACATTCGTCCAAGACACACTGGCCCCACCCAGACCTCATCGTCTCGGGTGCGATAATCTACAACTCTCGTTCACGTTTGGTGTTTTTAGGGATGAGGGAAGAGGGGGGGGGGGAGGGACACAAACCAGTCCTCGTTACGTGCAGAATGTTGTCAAACCTGTTCTAGTACCGATGTTGCAACGAGAAGGTCGTGTGTTATTCCAACAGGATAGTGCTCGTCCATACTCTACCAGTGAAACTTAAAGTTCTCTGCCATACGTGTAACAACTCCCGTGGCCAATACAATCTCCGAACTCGTCTCCAATCGTGCTCGTCTGGCATATGATGTGACGAGAAGTAACTTATGCGATACGTCAGCCAACCACTCTTACAGAATATACGTGAAAAACTTTATCAGGCGTGGAATAACATCTCCCAGGACGGTATTAGCCATCTGTACGAGCGACTGGATTCTAAAGTCAGCGCTAGTGGTGCTGCCCTTGGAGCCTACACAAGGTACTAGGATTGGTGTTTCAGGATTGGTCGATATCTGACCTCACGTCCGTTTCTACTACTGATCTTTAAATGTAATCTTTTCATGTACTCCATATGCACTGTTGTAACAATAAATGTTGAATAAATTGGAAACCCCTACAAGGGTGTACTAAGTTTTTTCCGGCAATGTGGGGTGGTTACAAAAATTCCTAATAATTTCTCTTTGTTTGCATTGCCGCGGAATATGAATTGGAATTCAGCGAATCGCTGCGATGCTTTCAGATTGCTATTGGTCTTTACAAGATTTAAGAAGTGGTCAGGTGATATAGTCCTTGACTAACATCACTCAGGCATATTATTATAACTAATAAAAGAATGAAAATCGATGTCTAGTGCGACGAAGTGGTAAACCAGTGTGTTCGGTCAAGAGATTGGCTACATTCTGAAACGGAAAAAGTGAGTGAAGTTTCTCATCGGTGGAATTTGAAAAATGTCACGCGACATCAGAACAGAATCACTGACGAGAAGTTACGAAGAAGTAGATTTTAAAGAAGAAGATCGAGAAAACGTTGTAAGGCGAGTGCCTGGAGTCCGAGAGGTGGCGGGATCGAATCCCGTTCGAAACATGGAAATTTTTCATCTGTCTCTTACCTATACTTCACGATTATATGCAGATTGGCGGGTAGGTCCGCTTTCCCCAGTTAAATTACTCTAAAGTGTTATTAATAATGAGATCTACTGAGCACTACGTAATTACTTTATTTGCTTTAGTCTATATTTTCTCTTTTAGTTTGTGTAATGACTACAGATTTCAGTGCTAAATACCGCTAGGCAATCGTACGATAAAGAAATCAGTACGTAATTTAGATATACTTCAGTAAATATTTATAACTTATATTTCTGTATGAAAGATATAAAGTATGGTAAAGAATGTAACCTTACAATATATGAATTTCCTTATCCTGCCGTGCAGTAGTCAACCACGCTTTTTCAGTTAGGTATCATTTATTAATGACAATACTAAAAAAAACTCTACCAAATTCCCTTATCATTTGTCAAACTCCCTTATCACTGCTGCAGTGCCTTTGCGTGTATTCAACGCATGGTGCTGACCTTTACTTGTTATTACCAGTTTCTTTTTTTGAAGCTCCGATTGCGAAATTAAAACCAGAGTGAAAACTCGGTAAAATTTTTCGCACATGTTTTTCGCAGTGTCTCTAGTATGCCGGCCTTTCGCGACACTTCGCACTTTTCAGTTATGAGCGCACAGAGAATACTTAAGGATGCCTAGAAAAAGAACTGTTCCCGGCCAGGTGTGGAGTGCCTGCTGGGAGTTTTCGCCTGATTTTATGGCAGGTCACATAAAATAACTTTCTTCCATTTCTTCCTTCATGATGGTTCTCAACAATACACTGCAGGGACAACGAAGACGATCCTTCAGCGATTTCTATGGGAGTATTTTCTCACTCACCGCACAGCCCGGACATAACTTTCTCTGATTTTTATCTTTTCGCTCACACGAACCGCTGGACACAGTGACAGAACTTTTGCACAAAGAACGAGCTCTCCCCAACCTAGGGAACTGGCGGAAATCGCAATCGGTTGCCTTCTATGACGAGGATATCGAAGATTTGGTACCACTCTACGACAAATCTCTATGTCGGAGAGGTGAGTAAGTAGAAAAGTAGCTGGAAGGTGTAGGTAATTGTTGCAAATAAAACATGTCTGATTTTCATCGTAGTTTCGATTTCCCTACAGATCGGTGGTTGAAAAGAAATAGCCCTTCGATGTGACCCATGTGCTGTGCACATTAGACTAAACTGCAAATTGAATTTCATTGTGACGATTACTGTAGGCAATCGAGATACTATATAATTTTGATTGTATCTCAGGTCTAAGCTGACTGCCCTGCCGATGATTCAACGTAGTGATTGTTCCCTCCCCCATCCCCCTCCTTCTGCAATACTACTTCCAATATTACATTATCATTGGAAATGTTATTCGTTAATTTTTGTTGTTAGTTGTGTCACTGGTATCAATAGACTTGCAGAAAGCTGATTAATCTGTGGCTCGCGGTAATACAATATAACGCGCGTACCCGAAATCTGTAGCATCGTTATTATTGTTCGCGCTGTGTGTACGATTGATGTAAGAATTGAAGAGTTGGAAGTCGGAAGCATTCATGATGGGCCGCGTCATCATGTATACAATGTATGAGCGTGCCGCTCATCTTAGCCAGAGGTGGAGTACCGTTTTTCTCGCTTTTGCTTCTCTTTGAACTGCAGAATGACTGGTGTGGTCGACTGGTATTTGTTACAGGGAATCTGTAACGTTTGGGCCGCATTGCGGACGTGAGGCGCGAAATCTCAAAAAAAAAAAAAAAAAAAAAAAAGGCATGACATTGGATATAACACAGTAAAAATTGGATGAGACAAAATGATATCACAAGTTATTAGGTTTAGGTTGGTTTTGTAGATAAATGGAAAAGTTATCACAACTAACGGACTTAGGTACATTGGTGGGTAAACCGCCAAGTGGTGCAAAATCCACCTCTTACAGCAAATGAAAAATTAACCCGCAATGAAACGTGGCGAAAGAAAGGTTAAGGCGAATGTAACAAACAATACCAAGTGTTTCCACGAACCAGCTCTATTCCATAACCAACCAGGTAAGCAGTCACGGCAGAAGAGAAACAGCTGATACTTTCGTAATAGCAATTTCTATACGGTCATGACGAATGATGTCGGGTGAACGTCAGCCACTACTTTGCTCTATAAATACGGGAGCAGTTCAGCAAAAATGGTTCAAATGGCTCTAAGCACTATGGGACTTAATATCTGAGGTCATCAGTCCCCTAGACTTAGAACTACTTAAACCTAACAAACCTAAGGACATCACACACATCCATGCCCGGGACAGGATTCAAACCTTACGGCCGTAACAGCAGCGCGGTTCCGGACTGAAGGGCCTAGAACCGCTCGGCCTCATCGAGCAATTTAGCAAGTAAGGCAATCGGTTAGACACATCGACGGCATACGTAACATCACACTTGATTGTGTGATTGAAGCGAAGTGACGTCTGGCACAAGTCTGTTGTAGATATCCTGCACGCTATGGGCAACAACAGCCAGTACTAGGAGATATGGCTACCTCGTCATAGTCACCAGTAGCAGGGTTCAACACTACAGTCTGCTTCTGTCGCAGAAGGTGGAACCTGGAAGTCTTTCCGTTCTACCAGGATCAAAACACCACCTTCCCTGATATTCAGACGGACTGAATAGGGCATACAACTTCATGGCTACATGCAATCATCACGATGCGACGGATGATGAAGAAGGGTTGTGAGCGGGAGGAACAGCGCAAGTCAGCTTATGTTAAGTTCAGTACTCGCGCCGCCGTCACATACTGTACTGCTGCAGCGTTGCAATACAGCTTGTGCCGGAGCCACCGCAAGCGGCGAACCACCAGTTCACCACGGCTGTAACGAAGTGTGCGGTCTCAGGTGCCTTGCGCTGGCTGAAGGCCGCTTATGCCGCGACTTCTCAGCGGGAACTGACAGACGGTGCCAGCCACGCGTCAAGACGCTACCTGTATTTTTATCGAAATAAATAACAAATCCTGAATCTTTTTTCAGTGCGCTACTGGTTACCACAGGTCACTACCATCCTTCCGAGGAAGACTGGTAAGGAGCGAACTAGAAGAGTTTCTCCTGTCACAATACCATCTCCATGGAGGCCCTCTGAATAGTCACTGTTATAAGCCCGAGGGCACATCGTAGAACACCCTTACACGGTCTACACCACACAGAAGCATATGACATAGGATGCACTACAAACTCTGTTTCTTAGTGTAAAAAATACTTAGCAGCTCCGTGGGGTTGCAATTAGTAGCTTAACAATATGTCCCATTGGTCAAGGTCCTTCATAAATTTAGCTATAAACGGCGGCAACCGAGGCCGAAGTCAGGAGAGGCCGCTCCACCACAACCGTCGCCTATGGCCACTGAACATCGGGTGGAATACACAGCTATGATTGTTACAAAGCGACGCTACTTCGGGCACACAAGATTTTACATTTAAGTCATCGCATCAGATCACAACACAGGCGCAGAAGCGGATAGGTGCCCTCTGCGCTAGATGGAGAGCTATTTTCTACAATACGCCAGTGACTTACGCTGTCTATAGCGCTCAAACCTTCCATTGCCATGCGGCAGTAAACGTCTTATGATGTGAAACTCCATAAATCCAAATGTCCTTTGCTGTGCTGCGTATGGAAGGGGTTTGTATCTGTGGCATTTTATGTCGTCAGTACAGGAGTATTTAATTAATAGATCACAGTGCGTTATACTGGACCGCAAATGTCGCACATTTCAGTATGTGTCAATGATATAGCATATGGAATCAGCATTAATAGCTCATACATGTACAATGCAAATAATTCTAGGCGCGTCAGAGCAGCGATTTTCATGAAAGAAATTCATGGGTTGCTGCACAATAGATCAACAGAGACAACTGTCATAGGTTTGTGATCAAAGAAGTTATACAGATCGGTGGAACATAATAATCACTATGTATGTGCCTCTTGAAAACGCAAAAGGAAGCCGCGATGCGTAAGTCTGGAGGTCATCATCCCACACTGTTGAAATTGGTTGATGGTGATGTCTTCTATTTCTTGAACGGTGTAGTCACATTATAGATAACAGAATGGTTGGCATATACGTTAGCAGAAATAAATCTTAGCACGGAAAATCTTACATAAGTCTGAAACAACGAGATGGTCTGTGCGCTACGCACCTACGTAATTTGAGTCACTCTCAGTCATCTTATTCTAGACATTCTAAGTCTTTAGCTGAAGAACTTTTATCTAGTAGAATACAGTGTACAATTGCAGTTGACTATAGAGTACCTCTTCTCTGGAGAGCAATTTCAGATTATAAGTTAGGTACACACTTGGTCCTACAAGTGTCAGTACGCCAGTTGCCATTACTAATTCATGATATCTGAACTATAGGACTTGAACGACGTCAAAACAGGAGGCAACAGACATAAATCTGTTAGAAATATATTTAGATACCGTATCTAGTGTTACTGCAACATACATATTTCCTGTGATATAGTTGCATAGAAGGGATAACTAAACATCGGAAATCAAAATAACAGATCCTACGTCTGATATATCGGAGGAACACACAGAATTGCCTCCAATCAATCTCCATAATATTTTGGAACGAGACACGCACCAATGTTGGTCTGGTTGGTTTGTTTGGCGAAGGAGACCAGACAGCGAGGACATCGGTCTCATCGGATTAGGGAAGGGATCAGTAGCTATAAACAAAGCCAAAGACTTCTTCCAGCCTTGTGTAAAATTCCTCCTCTTATGATTCAATTCTACTGACCTATGTGACAACCATTCTGTGGTCAGTGGGATGACAGCTTTCTGATATTATGCATCGCAGTTTGGTCTGGTGTTTGCAAGAGAAACATACATCGTGATTGATACGTGTCTGTGATATGCATGCCTTCCTTGCCTTGGCTGCAAATCTATGACAGTAATCAGTATTCATATAGCATGCAGCGAGGCACGAATATTGTGGATTAAAAAGCCTGCTCTGTTGTATCTAGAACTATATGCAACACACAAGTATTAGCCATTCATGCTTTCTCTGCAAAGTTACGAACTGTGACCACCGCGTGGAGTCGTTGCTATAGGTGGGATACAAATAGCTGTAAAACCTTTTTCTACCTTAAATTCCCTGATCTCAACACAAAACTGAAAGATTAAGTTGCACTCCCTCTTGAAATGAGACTGCCAAACGAAAGAACGAATGGTGGACGTAAACTATTCGGTATCTCTATCACATCACGTGCGTTCGTTTCACATGACACCTCCCAACACTCGCTATCGCGGCGATAGAGAAGACATCTTGCACAAGCGCCCTGGTTGATCGTACCGACAGACGCTAGAAAACGATTTAGTAGTCCCATGGAAGCGTTTAAGCATCCACCCAACAACTCGGTTGTGAACATGTTTCATAGGGCATGCACATCTGTTGTTTCTTCATCTGCCACTGTTTAGAAATCAACTGCAATTGTTAGATGTTCTGTGGACAATGTAAAAACAATCAAAATTAATATGAGGAAACACCTAAAAACCACTTTAAAGCGCAGTATAATTGCTTTACATTTAATCGGAAATTATGTTCCAGAAAATAAGTTGGCTATGACAGTGTTTTGGATGAAACTGTAGGGAGTTGTACCAGAAAGTCCTTGCGTTACAAATTTCATTTCTTGAGGATGCATATACATATCGATAACGGTCAGCTTTGGGAGTTGTCTACGCAATGCCCTAGAATAACACAGCAATTATCGGGGAAAAAGAATAACATTTCGTAAAATTGCAGCTACATTCACGGCGTGTACTATACTCTGCCTTTCCAGGTTCTAATTCAGGCAAAGAAGTTGTTTTAGATTTACTGAGCGGATTCAAGGGTCTGGATGGAACATCGCAACAGAAACTGGTACACGTTCTTTGATTTCGTAAAGTATAAATCGTTTTGCAAAATATATGGTGTTTTTAAAAGAATATACCTATTACGAAGTATTATTTTGTCCAAACTATCGATCGATGCGGCTATGCTCGGCTATTGGATATTAAAAGGGGCTATAGGTCAGTTGTCTTATGTTTTGCTTGGTAACCGTCATATGTTTAAAATGGCTACTCCGCATCAGAAATCAATGTGTGTCCTCGAGATTGCGAAGTGCAATTTCCTGATTACAGTGCAAAGACGTTTAAGGCTCAGGTACCAAACTGGTCTTCCGAATGGGTAAAACATTCGCAGATGGTATCGACAGTTTCTAGATACAGGATGTCTGTGTAAGGGAAAGAGTCCTGGCCGCCCTTGTGTTCGTGAAAAAAATGTGGCAAGAATTCAGACAGACCGGCACAGGTGGCCGAGCGGTTCTAGGCACTACAGTCTGAAACCGTGTGACCGCTACGGTCACATGGTCGAATCCTGCCTCGGGTAGGGATGTGTGTGATGTCAATAGGTTAGTTAGGTTTAAGTAGTTCTAAGTTCTAGGGGACTGATGACCTCAGAAGTTAAGTCCAATAGCGCTCAGAGCCATTTGAACCATTTTTGTCTGAGAGACAGTTTAAACTATCATTAAAAGAAACAAATAACTTTTCTCAAATTTCGAAAATCCAAAATGCTTTACCAGATTAGAACACATTCAATAGGCCGCATAATGTTTCACCCCATTTCCTTGATATTGAGCTGGTTATGATGAAACGATTAAGGAAAAAATTGACTAGTGCCGCAGTTTGAGGAATGATGAAACAACATGGAGCAGTAGAAGAGTAGTTCGTTTATGCTACATTATAATTTCGGTGTGATTTTCTTCAAGTGACGTGAAAGAAAAATATCTCAACCGAAATAACAGTTCCTGCCTCATTAAGTAAATGCCGGGTCGTAGTGCTGAGTGCAGCTGCATTAGAACTGGAGCGCGCCCAGCCACCGCCCGTGTACTGTACGTCCAGCGGCCCTGTGCTGCAGAGAGGTGCCTCGGGCAGCCAGTCCTGCGCCGGACAGCGCGGCACGGTGGGCGGTTTCCGCCGTGATTGATGCAGCCATTATCTCGCGCGCATCCCTCAGTGACAAGCGCACCCAGATATATTAGCACCTACGGATTATATCGGTATCACATTAAAACCGGCCCGAAATGGAAAATGAAATTTTCGCAATTCATCCGCGTCAGGCGGGCGAATGGGTATGTAAATGTGTCGTAAACATGACAAGGCAGCAGAAGTGCAGACTAACAACGCCGATACGCGGCGAAAGCGCCGCCGCGCGCGTCACGGCTGCTGGTTGTGCTGCACTCAGCAAGAAGGGAGCCACTCCGCGCCCGCACGTCACTCAGATATGAAGCGTGCTAAATGGATGCAGCCGAAAACCGTGAAACAACAGCAGCGCGCAGTTTCACCCAGCCCGAAAAAAGGCTGAAATTTGTAAAAAAGTGTTGCTGCCTCAGCCCGTCATTTCTCCTTTTATACTCAAACGTGTCACAGCGTGGTACTGTTTTGTTCGTTCTTCCATTGTGTTTTCATCAGACATTAGTTGCACAAATATTTCATAACAATTCTGAAATCCTTCCTCGTTTGTTTGAAAGTAGCCTTGTTTGCAGAATGCACGGTAGTTGAAACCGAAACAAATATTATGGTGAACAACTTGTGCTACTTTTATTTTATACTTTAATTAATTCTGTGTTAGGTCCACATAGAGAAGTGACAATCAGATTTATACATTTTTAGCAACATCACATTTTCTGCGAGCTTACGGCAGAGTATTTTGAGCTATCTGGTTCTCGTAATAGGATGAACACAACTGTGTTAAAATAGCTACGAAAGTAATTATCTTTCCATGAATCTTTCTGTCTCAAAATCTAGCTGTTGACTGAACAAAACAATATAACAGCCACAGCTTGTGAGGTTGTTTTATTCGCTACAGTCATTCTTTTATGCGATGGACCATACAATAAACCCATTTGCAACCAACAACAAAGAACCAAAATGGACAATCTCATCTTCTCATAATTCGCATTTCCACAAAAATTAAAAAGAGGACTGGGAAGGTAATAGTTACTAAGAAACAAAGCTTCGTAATAAAAAAATGTAGTTAGGTCAGTAATTTATTTCTTCAATCATTGTGCGGTATTATATGTAATGAGATTTCGCAGAACATTGATGCATGTGAAGGATGGTCCAACCGGGAAGGAAGATGTCCACGTATTTACTGACCAGAAAACATGTAGTTTCTTAATCAGAAGTCTATTTAACAACAATTTATATTTAATTCAGTGTTATCTATAAACGAAATAACTTTATTAAGGCGTAATCTAATTCCTGCTGTAAGTATATCTCAAATTAAATTTATGCTTTTCGAAAATATGTTTTACCTAGTAATAGCACTGTGAAATACTGATGTGATGCCGGCGTTGTTATTAAAACCATTCGAAGGTGTTCTGGAATGTCTCTTTACACATGTGTCCCGTCTAATGTGTTCCACTATCTTTTTACCACTGATGAAACTTCCCTTACAGGAAATGAGGGCCCCTGATATTGATACAGTAATCGTCAAATGACAATAAAAGCCACATCAAAAGAAATTAAATCTGTACGTTGGTTTTGATACCACGTTGGAAATGAATTCATCGGAGACGGAGCACATGCTTAGACATAACGACGATGAAAGAAGTCCCTTTGTGTTTTGGAGGCTTCTGACCTTACACGCCCAGGTGCCGTTCCCTTTCAGAAACACGAGGATAAACTGCACTATCGTTCGCCAAAGTCACCTGCAGAGCAATTATACCTAAACCTTCTGTTGCCTCCTCAAAGAAAGTGTCGTCAATCGCTACGTTCCACTAGCTCGTTGATATTGCCTAAAGCCACTCAGAGCTCTATTGCTTGAGGATCACACAACGATTTATACAACATGAAATTTGATGACGCCCAGATATTGATGGATTCTAGGTATACTGCTACTTAGACATAACACCAGAGATTTCATATATTGCCAGAGGCATAGTAAAATCTCTGAAAAATGGGGAAGACGTAAGATACATTCGTTATTAGCATGAGACTAAACTATTACCAAAAATATATATTGGGAATGACTAATGGCACAATAATGATTTCCTCTGGAGGCTCAGTCGGCGGAGACGAGGTAAAGATGAAGGGTTATTAACCTTTAACACAGAAAATGTTACCGACAAAACGCGCCAGTCAAGTAGTGGTCTACCACGTCTCATGTATGACTGCTATTGATTCATTTAATTGCAAGTTTTATCGTATTTCAACTGACTGATGAATATCTAATGCTGAAAGTAAGTGTGATACCGGTGACTGCAAAGATCTAGGCACTAACAAATGGCTTTGTTTGCCTCTTTTTATGTAGTTAAATGCGTGTCCCATACGTTTACTGTTCTACGAACCGAAGAGAATGTACGCAGTATTCTGTGTAGCAGAATTTGGTATGTTTTTTGTAGTAAAGTTATTTCCTTTCGTTTTCAAAGTGGGTGTGATTAATGGTACGGGTCAGGAAGACAGTATGCAAACTTCCGTATGTGTAAAATGTCAGGTGGGTGAATGGGGTGACAGAATTACATTTGCATCTGAGTTGACGTGACAAGTTGCTAAACTAGTCTGTGGAATTTTACAGGTGCATTTTCTAGCTGATTAGCAGTTGCATGTACTCCCTAAATTTTGACAGAAGTTAGTTTTTATGGCTGTGATGTTATTTGTGTGTGTGACAGCCATGATTTTTGTGCTTTCCTGGTAAAGTATTTCTGCCATTGCCTTGTTACTTATAATTTATGTCTGCTTAATGGGGTAGGAAGTTCATGTGATGAGCTCTGGCTTCTTTTCATATTGGGCGCTCAAGTGGCATATCTCCTCCTAGTCACTCTTTCTTTCTTTTGGTGCTTTATTTGCTGTATTTCCTACCTTTCTCCACTACTGACCATTAAAATTGCTGCATCAAAAAGAAATGCAGATGATAAACGGGTATTCATTGGACAAATATATTATACTAGAACTGACATGTTATTACATTTTCACGCAGTTTGGTTGCATAGATCCTGAGAAATCAGTACCCAGAACAACCACTTCTTGCCGTAATAACGGACTTGATACGCCTGGGCATTGATACCACAGTTCATCAAGAATAGTGACTGGCGTATTCTGATGAGCCAGTTGCTCGGCCACCTTTGACCAGACGTTTTCAATTGGTGAGAGATATGGAGAATGTGCTGGCCAGGGCTGCAGACGAACCTTTTCTGTATCCAGAAAGGCCCGTACAGGACCTGGTACATGCGATCATGCATTATCCTGCTGAAATGTAGGGTTTCGCAGAGATCGCATGAAGGGTACTACCACGGGTCGTAACACATCTGAAATGTAAGGTCCTCTGTTGAAATTGCCATCAATTCGAACAAGAGGTGACCGAGACTTGTAACCAATGGCACCCCATACCATCACGCCGGGTGATACGCCAGTATGGCGATGACGAATACACGCTTCCAATGTGCGTTCACCGAGATGTTGCCAAACACGGATGCGACCATCATGATGCTGTAAACAGAACCTGGGTTCATCCGAAAAAATTACGTTTTGCCATTCGTGCATCCAGGTTCGTCGTCGAGTACACCATCGAACGCGCTCCTGTCTGTGCTGCAGCGTCGAGGGTAACAGGAACTATGGTCTCCGAGCTGATAGTCCATGCTGCTGCAAACGTCGTTCAACGGTTCGTGCTGATGGTTGTTGTCTTGCAAACCTCCCCATCTGTTGATTCAGGGATCTAGACGTGGCTGCACGGTCCGTTACAGCTATGCGGATAAGATGCCTGTCATCTCGACCGCTAGTGATACGAGGCCGTTGGGATCCAGCACGGCGTTCCGTATTACCCTCCTGAACCCACCGATTCCATATTCTGTTAACAGTCATTGGATCTCGACAGACGTGAGCAGCAATGTCGCGATACGATAAACCGCAATCGCTCTATGCTACAATCCGACCTTTATCAAAGCCGGAAACGTGATGGTACGCGTTTCTCCTCCTTACACGAGGCATAACGACAACGTTTCACCAGGCAACGCCGGTCAACTGCTGTTTGTGTATGAGAAATCGGTTGGAAACTTTCCTCATGTCAGCACGTTGTAGGTGTCCCCACCGACGCGAACCTTGTGTGAATGCTCTGAAAAGCTAATCATTTGCATATCACAGCACCTTCTTCCTGTCGGTTAAATTTCGGGTCTGTAGCACGTCATCTTCGTGGTGTAGCAATTTTAATGGCCAGTACTGTATTATTTTCTCTACAATGCTTGTAACTTCTGCTGTTCGATGAAACTGAATCTATGTGTCTTTTTTCAATAATTGTCCTGTTTTTCTTGTTGAGAATGCTTAATGAACAACGTGGAAGGTGATTATTTTTTTAAGATTTGGTGACATTCGAATATTTGCTTAGTTGACGGATTTTGAGATAGAAGTGATGATATGGGGTAATTTTGTTGACTTGGATAATATAGTCAAGTGAATACGTAGGGTCTGTTTCAATCAAGTCTCTGCGGACACGATGTGTTCTTCTTTGGGTTCCAGATTTTCGTGGTTTGTGACACATTTCGTTGAAAGGTATACTTGGTTTATGTAGTGCTTATTTGGGCTATTAAGTGAGGCTGTATTGTATTAATGCCCACACCTAGTTACTGTTTAGACCCTATGGACGGATGAAGTGTGAGAGGATTTGCTTTTTTTTGCAGTACTGATTTCCACCGTCAAATGCATATTACGGAAGGATGGCAATTTTTTGCGTTTTCGTTAACTTTTGTTACATGTAAGTTAGGTTTCTTGTCTTAAGCGAATCAGACGAGACGTTCAGAGTAAATGGGTAAGGCGACCAACAGCCGGAAGCAAAATCTTTAGTGAAAGTAGGGTGATGACTGAATATGAAGTGATGCTATATTTTTCGCCTCAAAGTAGCTCTGCAAGGGGAACCATCACGCGAATGAGAGTGCAGCCACCGGGAACGAATCTTTGTAGCGTAAACATAAATCATGACTAAATGAATATAAACACGGGCCATCTATGAGAAAAAAAAGTCCGATATTAAACGAAAGTTATCAACAAAGCAAATATAGAAATAAATTAACTCGAGTTAAGGAAACGTCAACATGTGAGTCAGTGAGAGGAAAACTCTCACGGTCGAGGAGGCTAAGTGCAGTCGACACACTGTCAACTGACGAATGAATTATTACTAGAATAAAAAGTACCCGAAATCTACATTTTGTAGACGTCCTGAAATAGTTGTGGGGACGTATCAAAGTTGGAAGGTGTAAACAAAAGCGTCTATTACTTGGCTCTATGTGTTCGCGACGGCTAGTAAAAAGTGTGGTGTCTTTTATTTTGGTGTCTCGCAGACAATTAGCTGCTAATCCCATCTGGCCAAATTTGCTGCCATCGGAGTGGACCCACCATTGCTCTGTGGTGCCTTAGAAGGTTGAGAGGAGGAATAAAACAAGGATAGGGGGAGGACGAGGACAGGAATTGGATTACAGCAGGCATTCTACTTTAATGGTTTAGTGGCAATATGGTCAGTGCTTTTTGTTTCGTTCTCTTGGGTTTGGCTGTTAGATTGTTTAGGTTAATGCATGAAAGAAGGTGTTATAAAACATGAGTTGAGGGGGAAGTACCTAGGTTTTATGATAAATAACCGATTGACATGTTTTCCTGCTGAAAGACCAATTTTTGTTTAATATGGTAACACATATTTGACGCTGCCTCTTGAGTAACAAGATAATTATTTTTAGTAGGACGTTAACCGCAAAGTGGATCTGATAATCGGTTACGCCACTGTGTGTCAACTATGTCGATAGATAATCAGAATCGTAGATAAACAGATGAGCTATCTGCATTAATATCGGGGTTAAGAATTTACTTTCCTTCATGAAATACATGCGTGTAATGTCAAAGCTATTGTGAAAGGTAGGATAATCTAATAAAAATTTTCTGTCTCTGTAAGAATTCTTTGTAATAAATATCGACGGTTGCGTCGTCATAGCGATCATTCGGTTTATTCAGTAACTACGCTTATTGTTGCCCCGAAATGAGATTTTGCTTTTAAATATGTCAGGTATAACGTGAAATGATGTTAGTGGTTATGATGCTAAGTGCTGCACAGATTATGGTACACCAAACAATACTCAGAGACGCATGATCATGGAGGTGAGCGTCGTCACTGACATGCGACGTCACAACAGAGTATCTCCTCACTATGAAGGCCAGGCCCGCCGCCGACCATAGACATGCTGACGGAGAGACAGAGACCTCACGAGGAGTTCGCTGATCCGAACTCTCGCTTTCACCTGGGGACTAACAGTAGAGGAGCCATGGTATCTGGACAAATGGTCCCAGGGACAAAGCTCGCTTACTGACGTATTTCTTGGGGACAGGTACGTATCAGTCGGGCCACTATTGACAGTAACGTGACATAACAGCTGGAGCGCGTCATCAAGATTGAGTTTGAAAGCCACTCCCAAGACACTGTCAGCAATTGGAAACACGTCGTAGAATTTCGCACGGCAACTCTAGATCACTTGCCTAACCTCCGACAGGAACAAAGGGCATATGCGATAAGCCTATCACGACAAGAGTATGCAAACTCAAGAGTCCCTCTAGCATATTTATTTTCTGATGAGAACGCCTTCGAACAGCCTATTGCAATTAGTAACGCTGCATCACAAATGAAATTCTATCTTTTTTGTTCTCTTTATGAGAATCATGAGTCTTCCACCGATGATAAAGTGGTTGCAGAACCATTCGTTCACCAAATCCTGTCTTATTTGCACTGTACCATAAATAATATCCCTTATGGGAGCACGACTCACGCCCGGTCCTCACAGCTTTACTTCTGCCAGTATCTCGTCTCCTACCTTCCAAACTTTACAGAAGCTCTCCTGCGAAACCTGCAGAACTAGCACTCCTGAAAGATAGGATACTGTGGCTAAGCCATATCTCCACAGTATCCAGGAGTGCTAGTTCTGCAAGGTTCGCAGGAGAGCTTCTGTAAAGTTTGGAAGGTAGGAGACGAGATACTGGCAGAAGTAAAGCTGTGAGGACCGGCCGTGAGTCGTGCTTCGGTAGCTCAGGTGGTAGAGCACTCGCCCGCGATAGGCAAAGGTCCCGAGTTCAAGTATCGGTCGGGCACACAGTTTTAATCTGCCAGGAAGTTTCATATCAGCGCACACTCCGCTGCAGAGTGAAAATCTCATTGTGGAATATTCTTTTTCTCCCATAAGCCTCTCACCAATTACGAAACGGTTTCAGAAGCATTCTTTATCAAATAAATCCTTTTGGGGCCCTTCTACACTTAGGAGAGCCATCCACCTTTGTTAATTTTTCTTTTCATGAGAGCAAGGGCTCCAGACCACCCACAAGGAAAATGGGCATGGAAACGTTTTCTTGCTTTAGTCGTGGACCCAGCCACCTGGTATCATCATGGAGATGGAGTGACAAGACAATTGGCCAGCCATCCTCAGAGAGAGACTATTCCAAAACGAGAACATGATAAGGCTGATCTCATGATGCTACAGATTAACATAAGTCACCTGTACCCAACTACACCCACACGTAATGTGTTTTTATCCGTGTTTCGTAACAATGGTCTTGTGGAAGGACTTATTCTGGCGGTAATAGCTCGCGAAAGAGTTAGATTGGAGGCCTGTTTATCTTCTCAGCTAGACCAAACCGAAATCAATATAAATATAAATGTAAATCAGTCATGTATACCATATCCATCTTCAAATGCTTTTCGCTTGAATTAGCCTATGAGTTTAAGATTTGAATTCTTTGGTTTTCACGCGCCACGAAAACTTCAACAATTGCACACGTAAGAGAACTTTTCCTGTCTTTAACTATTAGCTATCAGTAATGTGCGGTAGTGATTTGCCGTTCCTCTAAATGAAGGATACTTCGAGAGCTAGTTTTAAGAGAGTACATGTCTGCAAAGGAATTTTAATCTATGCCTTTGCCGTTTATTAAGATATTTTGTATAGCGCTTAGAAATAATATGTTTTGGTTTTACGTGTAACTACGAGTTGCGTTTCATGATTTTTGAAAATTTTAAACTGCCCTTGTTTTATTCACAGCTATTTCTTTAGAGTTACTGGATGAATGTGTCGATCGTTCCGCTTCTAGTTGGAAACTTGAGTATGTGTGTTCAGATTAATGTATATTACTTCATGTTAATAGAAAAATGAATTTTCTTTAGTTAACTGTGATTCTGAGTACGATTGCAGGCAAGAAAGTTAACATAAGTGAAATTAGTGGGTTAATGCGAGCCATCACTAGTTGCTAACCGAATGAATGAAGCCATCAGCAGGACGAGAGTGGGAGTGATTGTGGAACATGAATATTCAAAACTATAAAATACAAAAGTATCAATGAAAGGTGGATTAACAATCACTGTAAAGTTTTCTTTAAGAGAGTGCTCGTGATACGTTAGCTGGTTTTCCGTCTTCTCTATGTTGTGTGAATTGTAATAATAGCTTGAGCACATGCACTAGCAATGAGTCAATGTTGATGGGTCTAAATCTGAACGAATGCGATCTATCTAAATAAATGTGACCTTGTAAATGGTTCGCTTTCCTCATTCACAATATTCCTTTTCAATTGTGATAGCGAGATTCTACAAAGAAATATTTGTTTTGCGACGCCACACTATGAATTTACTGTGTGTGACACAACCAGCACAAAATTTTCCCCTTTGTGGCTGTGATGAAATTGGCTGTGATGAAATGCATCAGTCAAGTAGTGGTCCACCACGTCTCTTGTATAATTGCTACTGATTCAGTTGATAGTAATCTTTATCGAGTTCTTACTCACTGAGAACTATCTGATGCTAAGAGTATGGGTGATATCGATGATTTCAAAGATCACAGCATTAATACACATCTTTATTTCCCTATATTTATGCAGTTATATTTCCATTATATATGTGATATGTTGTAAGAATCTGGTAGGATCTTGAATGGGTCCACGGTAGTAGCGACCATGATGCACTAACAGTCACTATATCTCCGTGCTGGGAATAGTCGGTTGATAAAGAGAAATTTGCGGTGACCTACTGGAAGGCATTTACAGGTGTCGCATTGTCTGCCTCAGCGCCAACGACGCGTCTGCAGGCAAGATTTTGCAAAATGCGGGCACGCGCTTTGCCGTTCCTGAAGGTGGCCTAGAAAGCCTAGTATAATGAAATATGTGTTCGGCCAGTGTGGAATAAATTATTTTTTTCCAGTCGATCTCTCTGCTCAAAGAACACATTGGTGGAATTTGGTTTTCACTGGTAACATTTTTCGTAAAAAGGCTTGAGTTTTCCAAGGTTAGCAGAGCTCTTTTTAGATACTCTGGATGCATAATCATGTTCTGAGGACAATCTGACTTTGGAGATGCGGCAGAAGGTAGACTGGCTTTTGTGGGAGCCAGACCATCACGCAGCGGCCGATGAGTAGCATCTAGCAGCAGGCTTTGCCGTACGCAGAATTCAGTTCTCCAACTCGTCAACTATAATGAGATTATTTGGCGGCATATGCTATCAGGGAACAAGAGGAGTTAGGTATTTTCCTGTGCGTTTCTGTTATACATGGTTAGGCCCTGTAAATTCACACATTGTCAAACATTCGAGGGCTCATTCGTCTCTGAGCAGACTTGTCATTTGCATCTGGATTTCACGCGCCTTTCTGTTATTTTCAAGGCAACCACTGCCATCTCATCGATAGATATATTTCTTCAAGAATGATCTGTTGAGATGACAGTTAGTCCCATCTCATTTTTTCCAATCGAAATCAACGTTTTGCTTGTTTAAATTTGATTCAACGTGGATCACGTTCAATTTCTTCCACTTACTATTACTTACTGTCAGTCATGTCAAAATGTAATTCATTGCTTTCTTGTTTACGTACATTCTCTCTAGGAGCAACAGAAACAGTTTGGGGTCAAACAGAGCAAATAATTGTAATTGAGTAGTTAATTGACTCCTTCTAATTAGTTAAAGTTTTATCCTTTTTGTAAGAACCAATACCATGAACTCATTTATGAACTCCACTCTTTTCATATCATTTAGTCCGTTGCCAGACAGCTTCATTTCCGTATGTGTGTTCATTGCATGTGATGTGTCTCTTAGTTGGTCCAACTGATGCAGATGGTTATAGCACCCAAAAGGCTTGGCTCCTTACAGATATTACTCTTTGTCAGTGTTATCCACATTCGTCTTTACCTTCTGATTACATGCAGTCATTAACTGATTAACTGACGTGATCTGAGTGTTCATGGAAGCACCATAGTGATTATGGCGAGATATCGCAAGATGGGCAGTCATGGGAGAAGACAAGTACCTCGGCTGATTGCCAGCGCTGCAGGTTTTTGTCTTCAGTTTTTTGACTCCTATGATGCGACTCACCACGAATTCTTCTCTTGAGCCATCTCTTCATTTCAGAGTAGCCCTCGCACCTTTCGTCGTCAGTTATTTGATGTATGGAACTGTCTGATGATGTAATAAGAGATAAACTATGAAATGATTGGGAAGAAATAGGGAGATGCGCATTAGAGTAAGAGTTAAACAGAGCTTAACTTGCGAACAGATAAAGCGGTAGCATAGTTTTCATTGCTTCGTAATTTCCAAAATCATTGAGTTAAATGGCATTGAAACACTGCAGCGCCTGTGTTCTTCACAAGTACGATGCAATGTTCCTTCGGACGCGCATGGATGACCAAAGAAACAGGCTCTGCGGCGACTACAGCCGTTATGAAATACATGAAATATATTCACAGTTGCCAATATGGACAACCATCAACTGTGTAATGTAATGCCGAAAATGAAAATTTGTGCCTGACTGGGACTCGACGTCGGGTTTCCCGCTTATCGCGAGCAGTCGCATAAGAGTTAGACTAGATGACCTAAGGCCACACACAAACATCCTTACCTCGTCACCCATTTGTCTACACACTGCACTCGTCTGTCTGTTATGTATAGTCCCGTACAGGGGAGACATTTTAATTGAAAATAGCTTTCCCAGTCGGCGGACAAATACGATATTATTATGCCTTTGTTGTAATTTCGGACATTCAAGTAGACGTGTCCGAACGAACAGGCACTGTGGGTACTACCGAAGTTACGAAATAAATGGGGCTGCCCAAGAAGCGTGCTCGGATAAGCTAATGGTTGCACGCGGTAAGTTTGAACTCCGGGATCAAGCCCGTTCATGCATAAATTTTCACTGTCGTCATTCCGTTGTACAGATGATGATTGCAAATATTCGCAGCTTTGAAGACATTTTATGTATAGCTATTCATGCCAGTTTGTAGCCCCTATGAGGATAGGGACATAAAATTCTGATTTAAGAAAGATGTCACCCACAAAGTCTCGAAGATAGTAGAGAGAGAGATAAGAGAAACACCTGCTGCTTAAGAAACGATGCAACAAATTTTCTGACAAGTATTGTATACGGAAAAACGGAAAAGAAAATTGAGGATGATTTGGATATCGATCACTTTGGCTTGAAGGAAGGTAAATACAGAAGAGAGACTTTTCTAATGCTGTGTCTAATCGAAACAAGACTTAACAAAAATGAAGACCTAATTTCCGACCTAGAAAAGTCATTCGACAATGTAAAACGTGCAGGATATTCGAAAATCTCAGGAAAATAAGGAGACACTGGTAATATAGAAAGTATACTAGAACCAAGAGGGAAAACTAAGAATAGAAGACCAATAGCGAAACCCTCCGATTAGGAAGTGTATGAGATAGCGTTGTAGACATTCGTTCCTCCTTATCAATGGTAACTATGATTCCCTGATTACTTTGCTGTTCTCAGTGAAAGTTAATATGAATTAGAGGACCTGTTGAATGGAATGATTGATTACAAGATAAGTATTGGGACTATAGCAAATAAAGATTAAAGTAATTACTGGTAACAGATATAGGATTAGTGAGCAGCTTAATAACAAAACTGGAGACCAAAAGGAGATGAAATGAAAGAAATCAGCTCACTTGGGCGCAAAATAATGCAAGATGGACGAAACAAGGAGGACATAGAGAGCAGATTAGCACAGGGAGAAACATCAGCCTTAATATGACGGAGAATTTTTTGATACTGTGCATTTGTATGGAAGCGAATAACATACTAGCAATGCAATCTATCAGTATGAAACTTCGGCCTCAATATGAGGGAGAATTTTCTGAGACTATACGTCTTTATGGAAGTGAATCATGTTTTGTGAGAATACTGGAAAAGAAGATAGTCGAAGCGTCCGAAATGTGGTGACGTATAAAAATATCGAAAATAAAATGGACCAATAAAAAAGAAATGAGGAAGAGGAGAGGAACATGAAGAAATCATCAACAATAAGAAGGAACTGGATGATAGGACACGTGTAACAGTTCAAGGAATCATTTACGTGGTACTAGATAAAACTGCAGGGGGTTAAAAATGTTGGCCAAGACAGAGAGGAATATATCCGAAAAACAAACTACTTGTTCTTGAGCAGCTTCTGTTCCACTTTAGATTTGGTCTTGAAACGCCGACTGCGGAAGTTCCAGCTCCATTGAAAGATTGCTTCGGTTACAAAATATATCCAGCGTACCAGCGTTGGAAGTTGGTACTTTTGAAGAATGGTGGTAGTTAGACAACCCTAGATACAGATCTATATGTGTGAGCCTAGGGCAAACAGAATTCTCGAACGACGTATCCATCTTCCGACTTAGCTAGACGTCTAGAATCGGCAATTCCATCGTAAACTGGATATTGTCATTGAAGGATAATAGATGTATAAAAAGTCGTGACAGGTCTTCTTCACTCTGACGTGACCCTTTTAAATTATTATCTACAAATCACAAGAGTGCCATCTCCTTAAAGTTCACCATTGTCACAGTAAGGTTAAAACGGCAGTTCCATTATGTACTTCCTCAACTTGTCATTTATTCAACAATGAATATTTTTAATTGTCGTTGCCATTGGTAGTTATCTCTTTCCTCTGATATTTAACGTTTTTAGGAGAGAGGCGTTCGAGGTCTAGGAATTTAAACTAATAATATTCAGAAGATCTAAACACTTACGGGAAAAATTGCAACATCAAAAGGTAATTAATGTATAATAATCAAATTTCAGGAGTACATTTGTCTACGTAACATACTTAAGTGGCTGACGTTTCAAGTTCACTGTTTAAGGTAAGCGCGCAGTAAGTCATTGCAAATGTGAAATGTTTGTACAATATAACCGGTATAACCGCCAGAATGTTGAACACATGCATACAAACGGGCATGTTTTGTGTAGTACAAGCGGCGGATATCAGTTTATGGGATGGAGCTCCATGTCTTTTGCGCTTGGTCGGTCAATAGGGGACGGGTAATTCTGTTCGTGGCTGACGCTG
Organism: Schistocerca cancellata; assembly: GCF_023864275.1. Taxonomy (NCBI): domain Eukaryota; kingdom Metazoa; phylum Arthropoda; class Insecta; order Orthoptera; family Acrididae; genus Schistocerca; species Schistocerca cancellata. Next base: position 389,526,987 of record NC_064631.1, on the reverse strand, counting down.
GAGTTTTCACACTATGATATCCCAGACATGCTCGATTGGAGACAGATCTGCTGGTAGCGCCGGCCAAGACAACACGTCGACACTCCACAGAACATGTTGGGCTACAACTGCGGTATGTGGGCGCGCGTTATCCTGTTAAGAAACACCCCGTCGAATCCTTTTCATGAATTTTAGCACAATTAACAGATTGACGTACAACTGTGGAGTCTTGGGGCTCTTATACGAAATCACATTGTAGACAGTAACTCCAGGTGTATGTCCAGTGTGTCTGGCACTCAGACAGGTTGGTTGCAGGCCTTCTATTTGCCTCTTTCTAACCAACAAACGGTCATCACTGGCACCGAACCAGAACCAGTTTTCATCAGAGAACACCACAAATCTTTACCCTGTCCTCCGATGAACTCTCTCTTGACACCACTAAAGTCGCAAATGGTGTTGGTTTGGGTTCAGTGAAATGCTTGCTTCAGGCCGTCTGCCTCGGAGTTGTATTTGAAGCAACCGATTTGTAACAGTTCGTTTTGTCACTGTGACCTACTGCTCAGATTGCTGCAGCAGGTGTAGTAAAATGCAGCAGAGCCATGCGCCGAACACGTTGGTTTGCCCTCTCGTTGTGCCACTTGACCGCTCGGAGCCTGGTCTTCTTGAGACCGTACATTATCGTGACGACCGCTATCACCAGCCATGCACAGTGGATACATTCCTCGGCTGATCCCGGCGGAGGTTCGAGTCCTCCCTCAGGCATGGGTGTGTGTGTTTGTCCTTAGGATAATTTAGGTTAAGTAGTGTGTAAGCTTAGGGACTGATGACATTAGCAGTTAAGTTCCATAAGATTTCACACACATTTGAACATTTGATGCATTCCTGCCAAGTCTGAAATCTCACAGAAGGAGCATTCAGCTTCTCGTAGCCGTATTGTACGACCTGGTTCAAACTCAGTGAGGACAATGGACTCTTCATCGTCTTAAAGGAGCTAACGAATACCTTCCCCTCACCACGTCCTATCTCAAAGGTAACTAACACTAATGATCGTTACAGTGTGTACCTAAAGCAAAGCTCATCTGAATCTTCATAGCGGCGCAGAAACTGAATAGAAGTCATTTTACAAGAGGAAACACGCTTACCAACTTTCGTTAATGTCGTACAACTCCATGGTGTTTCGACTTTTTCTTCCGTTTGTGTATTCTATTTATTTGTTTATTTATTCAACCTGATCAGGCCCTCCTTAACCTGGTGGCCCTGTCTTAAATCATATCGTGAAGATTACTCAACAAATAACAATTTTAACGTGAAATATAGTAATAAAATAGTATTAGTAGAAAGAAAATGATTTGAATATACACTCCTGGAAATTGAAATAAGAACACCGTGAATTCATTGTCCCAGGAAGGGGAAACTTTATTGACACATTCCTGGGGTCAGATACATCACATGATCACACTGACAGAACCACAGGCACATAGACACAGGCAACAGAGCATGCACAATGTCGGCACTAGTACAGTGTATATCCACCTTTCGCAGCAATGCAGGCTGCTATTCTCCCATGGAGACGATCGTAGAGATGCTGGATGTAGTCCTGTGGAACGGCTTGCCATGCCATTTCCACCTGGCGCCTCAGTTGGACCATCGTTCGTGCTGGACGTGCAGACCGCGTGAGACGACGCTTCATCCAGTCCCAAACATGCTCAATGGGGGACAGATCCGGAGATCTTGCTGGCCAGGGTAGTTGACTTACACCTTCTAGAGCACGTTGGGTGGCACGGGATACATGCGGACGTGCACTGTCCTGTTGGTACAGCAAGTTCCCTTGCCGGTCTAGGAATGGTAGAACGATGGGTTCGATGACGGTTTGGATGTACCGTGCACTATTCAGTGTCCCCTCGACGATCACCAGTGGTATACGGCCAGTGTAGGAGATCGCTCCCCACACCATGATGCCGGGTGTTGGCCCTGTGTGCCTCGGTCGTATGCAGTCCTGATTGTGGCGCTCACCTGCACGGCGCCAAACACGCATACGACCATCATTGGCACCAAGGCAGAAGCGACTCTCATCGCTGAAGACGACACGTCTCCATTCGTCCCTCCATTCACGCCTGTCGCGACACGACTGGAGGCGGGCTGCACGATGTTGGGGCGTGAGCGGAAGACAGCCTAACGGTGTGCGGGACCGTAGCCCAGCTTCATGGAGACGGTTGCGAATGGTCCTCGCCGATACCCCAGGAGCAACGGTGTCCCTAATTTGCTGGGAAGTGGCGGTGCGGTCCCCTACGGCACTGCGTAGGATCCTACGGTCTTGGCGTGCATCCGTGCGTCGCTGCGGTCCGGTCCCAGGTCGACGGGCACGTGCACCTTCCGCCGACCACTGGCGACAACATCGATGTACTGTGGAGACCTCACGCCCCACGTGTTGAGCAATTCGGTGGTACGTCCACCCGGCCTCCCGCATGCCCACTATACGCCCTCGCTCAAAGTCCGTCAACTGCACATACGGTTCACGTCCACGCTGTCGCGGCATGCTACCAGTGTTAAAGACTGCGATGGAGCTCCGTATGCCACGGCAAACTGGCTGACACTGACGGCGGCGGTGCACAAATGCTGCGCAGCTAGCGCCATTCGACGGCCAACACCGCGGTTCCTGGTGTGTCCGCTGTGCCGTGCGTGTGATCATTGCTTGTACAGCCCTCTCGCAGTGTCCGGAGCAAGTATGGTGGGTCTGACACACCGGTGTCAATGTGTTCTTTTTTCCATTTCCAGGAGTGTAGATACTGACTAAGAACCAATAACGTCAATACTAGAATATTACTGCACTGCTATTTCTGCTGCTGCTGCTAATATTGATACATATGTTAATAATAACAGTGATGGTGGCAGATAACAGTTGTATTGATAGTTGTAGGACAGTGATATTTTCTGACATAGTGAATTCTAAGCGAAAGGCATATAATGGAGGTTGCACCAGCTCAGAGCACTGGGAAATGAGGAAGATCTGTTTGAAAGAAAAAAAATGCAGTGGGGTACAAAGTGCGAACAGAGAAAAAGGTTGAAATTATCGCTGTTTCAGTACATTTGTCATTAACTGTCTTTCGAATACGGGGATGTTATTGAGTTCTCTAGTATGAGGAAGAACGTCTTTTCAGAGTCGGGTTCCCTTAATTGTAAAGGACTTTGAGAAAGCGGGTGAGTAATGGGGTGGGTTTTGACTGGATAGAAATGAGTGTTTCTGCTATGCTGTTCAGACAAAGGTTTTAAGATACAGGTGTGATATAAGGGACAGTGTACGATGATAAGTCACCAGGGGAGAGAGGCTTTTTGGGATTGTGCGTTTTTGTCTGCACTTAGCCAGAATATCTGTGAACACTGATCCGCCAGAACATTATGACCAGTCACCTAATAGCCAATACGTCGTACCATTGACACGGATAACAGCGGGGACACGTCGTGGGATGGAAACAATATGGTCTTGTTAGGTTGCTGGAGGCAGTTGGTACCACATCTGCACACATAAGTCACCTAGTTCTATGTGCCGGGGAGGAGGCCCGATGAGCTCTGACGCCACATTCAGTCACATCTCAGATCGATAGGGTTCAGATCTGGCGATTTGGGGGCGTAGCACATCAACTGGAACTCGCCACTCTATTCCTCGAACCACTCCATAACACTCCTGGCTTTGCGATATGCCGCTTTATTTTGTTGATGCTCTTGAAGGAGGGTACGAGTTGTCGATACCCCTTGGCTGTCATGGTGCCTTGCACGATGTCCACTGCATGCATGGATGCCCACGTGAATGTTCCCCAGAGCATAATGAAGTCGCCGCCAGCTTGTCTCCGTCCCGCAGTACAGATGTCAAAGAGCTGTTTCCCTGGAGGACGACGGGTTCGTCCCTCCCGTCGGCCTAGTGAAGAAGGTATCGGGATTCATCAAACCATTCAGATCTCTGCCACTGCACCAAATTCCAGTGACGATGGTCGCGTGGCCAGTTCAGTCATAGTTGTCAATGTCGTGGTGTTAACAGTGACACACGCATAGGTCGCCGTCTGCGGAGAATCATCATTAGGTGTGTTCAGTGCACTGTGCGTTCAGACACACTTGTCCTCTGACCAGTATTAAAGTCTGAGGTTAGTTCAGACACACTTTGGCGCCTGTCCTGTTCAACCCAACGCAGGCGTTCTTCACCTGTTCCGGGGGCCGTGGGCTTTTCACGATAATATCATTGTGAACAACGGGTGGAATTACAAACGCTTTTATAAATCTATTTTCCACTTAAAAACATGGAGAGGTGCTGACGTCTTCTGAAACATCGTGGCTATTTTCTGAGCATGATTTAGCTTTTCTTCTATTACTACTTCTAGGCTCTTTGTGCAGGACGAGAAGTTGTTATTTTGGAGTTAAAATGGGTCGGACAACTGATATTTTGGGCTATTGAGCCTCGAATGCTCAACCAATATCGAAAGGATTTTGTGGCTTAAGCTTTAATGCTGTATTCCGTAAAGATTATTCATAACTCAAAGCTGTCAGTACTGTAAAACTGAGCAACGTTGTGACGTTTTTAGCACCCATCTCAACACAACCTCATACAAGTATGTACTGCGAGATTTAATTTCCACATGTGTATGGATTTTATAACCCTTACTATTTAATTTTGCTACCTAAAATGTTGTAATAAGCATTGAGTTATTCAGAATATGGAATATTAATTGTCACAAAGCTACTCTCCAACGCAAAGTAACATTGTGACGTAGTGTGTAACACATAAAATGGAGAGCTAAATTCGTTTGTCGCAAATACGAGCTGACATACTGTTTCTTAATGACACATAGCTATAACTTTGTTACAGTTCTATGAATTTTGTTTTATCTACACTCCTGGAAATTGAAATAAGAACACTGTGAATTCATTGTCCCAGGAAGGGGAAACTTTATTGACACATTCCTGGGGTCAGATACATCACATGATCACACTGACAGAACCACAGGCACATAGACACAGGCAACAGAGCATGCACAATGTCGGCACTAGTACAGTGTATATCCACCTTTCGCAGCAATGCAGGCTGCTATTCTCCCATGGAGACGATCGTAGAGATGCTGGATGTAGTCCTGTGGAACGGCTTGCCATGCCATTTCCACCTGGCGCCTCAGTTGGACCAGCGTTCGTGCTGGACGTGCAGACCGCGTGAGACGACGCTTCATCCAGTCCCAAGCATGCTCAATGGGGGACAGATCCGGAGATCTTGCTGGCCAGGGTAGTTGACTTACACCTTCTAGAGCACGTTGGGTGGCACGGGATACATGCGGACGTGCATTGTCCTGTTGGAACAGCAAGTTCCCTTGCCGGTCTAGGAATGGTAGAACGATGGGTTCGATGACGGTTTGGATGTACCGTGCACTATTCAGTGTCCCCTCGACGATCACCAGTGGTGTACGGCCAGTGTAGGAGATCGCTCCCCACACCATGATGCCGGGTGTTGGCCCTGTGTGCCTCGGTCGTATGCAGTCCTGATTGTGGCGCTCACCTGCACGGCGCCAAACACGCATACGACCAACATTGGCATCAAGGCAGAAGCGACTCTCATCGCTGAAGACGACACGTCTCCATTCGTCCCTCCATTCACGCCTGTCGCGACACCACTGGAGGCGGGCTGCACGATGTTGGGGCGTGAGCGGAAGACGGCCTAACGGTGTGCGGGACCGTAGCCCAGCTTCATGGAGACGGTTGCGAATGGTCGTCGCCGATACCCCAGGAGCAACAGTGTCCCTAATTTGCTGGGAAGTGGCGGTGTGGTCCCCTACGGCACTGCGTAGGATCCTACGGTCTTGGCGTGCATCCGTGCGTCGCTGCGGTCCAGTCCCAGGTCGACGGGCACGTGCACCTTCCGCCGACCACTGGCGACAACATCGATGTACTGTGGAGACCTCACGCCCCACGTGTTGAGCAATTCGGCGGTACGTCCACCCGGCCTCCCGCATGCCCACTATACGCCCTCGCTCAAAGTCCGTCAACTGCACATACGGTTCACGTCCACGCTGTCGCAGCATGCTACCAGTGTTAAAGACTGCGATGGAGCTCCGTATGCCACGGCAAACTGGCTGACACTGACGGCGGCGGTGCACAAATGCTGCGCAGCTAGCGCCATTCGACGGCCAACACCGCGGTTCCTGGTGTGTCCGCTGTGCCGTGCGTGTGATCATTGCTTGTACAGCCCTCTCGCAGTGTCCGGAGCAAGTATGTTGGGTCTGACACACCGGTGTCAATGTGTTCTTTTTTCCATTTCCAGGAGCGTATATAGAGAAAAGCATCTGTCGTAAAGTCTGCAAGTTCGGTGAGAGTTTTTTTTTTTTTTTGTAATTTTCTCAAAACCCCAATAACTACGGGCTATCCTCACTGAAAAACATCTAAATGTCTTAAGAAAGACAATTAAACTGAACTTTTATACATTTATTTACGCACATATTGATTGGAACGGAATGAGGAAAAGACAGGTAAAAACACTTAAATTGAATCTAGTGTCCTTTAAGCAATGTATTAGTTCAAAGTGTTAGATCTTACTTACAAGTTCAGTGGCATGAGAAGAAAAGAAGTTATAACAGATTTCATATAGTATTCTGAGCAAGCAATAATGCGAAGTAAAATACTTTCATTATTTTTGATCAAACTATTCTTGTAATTTCATTAGTGAAACATGTTTCCTACAGTTTCAGTTTTTACACTTGTATCTGCTGCTAAATTTCCGAAAAGAAATTTTTTTTGCCTTTCCAGTGTCTAAAACGGGACACCAATGTGTCACCAATGTAACCGCCTTCAACTTAATTAAAACGACCAAACAACCGTTTCTGTGACTCACTTAAGATAAGACGTATGATAAGTACGTTCATCAAACTGAAACTATTTTAAATTAAACACGATGTTACAACTCACAAAAGTCACACATTGCGGTAAACATATACATGAACTGTACAGCGTCCTGAAAAGGAAGAAAGAATAAGCGAAAACAACCTAACAAAGCATTATCTTACATAGGTTATTCATATTGGGAAAGAGAATTTACCTAACATCTTTGCATTTAGGATACTTCCTTTTCTTACAGCTAGCTAAAACAAGTATCTTCATAGTGGCTCAAATGGCTCTGAGCACTATGGGACTTAACAGCTATGGTCATCAGTCCCCTAGAACTTAGAACTACTTTAACCTAACTAACCTAAGGACATCACACAACACCCAGGCATCACGAGGCAGAGAAAATCCCTGACCCCGCCGGGAATCGAACCCAGGAACCCGGGCGTGGGAAGCGAGAACGCTACCGCACGACCACGAGCTGCGGCCTATCTTCATAGTGGTTTCAAGGAAAGTGACATTACTTCATGAATACTTTGAAGAATAATAATCGGACACAAGCTGAGAAATTGGAAGTGGTTCAACAGTACTGCGTAGTCAAGTACCAATATTTGATATGAAGGAGTTTGCTGATGAAACAACGGTACACCGCTTATGCAAGTGTAGTTTTGCCATGAAGTGAGCCAACTACGCAGTTCAGGATGTTATTAGATCTGCATAGGTTCTTTAAATACTCATCTTCGTCTCACAGTGGTTAAGTGTTTTGTCCGTTATTATGCATGTATTACATGACAACCACTGAGTGTGTGTATTTGGATACCAGTGGTTTCTTACCTAGTGAGGCTACACACAGCTTCAGGTAGGATTCGTATCTACCTTTCTTATGATCTATTCTCTTACGTGAAGGGCTGTCTGTCCTATGTAGACCGGTTTTGTTTTGTGATTTCTGTGTTGAATAGAGAATTTGTACGTTTTATTATAGACGGGAGGGCAGTCCTTAAGAATTTTTTATGTGATGTTTTTGGGTCAGTAAATATACACTAGTTCGTACTTACGAATCATTTTCTCACATTTTACTTATATTAGGCACAGGTATGGGAACTTAGTAGACGGTATATGCAATTTTGGATTAGCCTGTGATTGATACGGTGAATACATCGCTGGTGAGACAATTTGTATATGTTTATGTCCGTTGACTTATGTACTCAATATATACAATTTTCAACTCTCGATGAATAACAGTTCTGTTTTGTAACCATTTTAATTCGCAGCTACTGCAGGAACATACTCTCGAAAGTTGATTTATTCAATGACTGGCTAACTGGCTACCATTGTTAAGCACAAGTTCAGTTTTTTAACGGCATGATATTTAAAATTGACTTTATTACTGACCAGAACAATTTGCGATTTAAGTATGATTTTCTTCGTTTAGTTAATGTGCTTCAGAAATTTGGTGTATCATGTTGTATATTTTGGGAAGACAATTCGCTAACGAATATTGTAACACAATTTTTTTGTTTCTTGGACGACTAATGTTGTTGTTACACTGATGCACTCAGGATCTGAAGACGGTGTAGTGTATGACCGAAACCGGTTGCTTTGAATTATGAATGTGAAACACGTGGAGAAAGGTGGTAATATCAATCCTCAACGTAGATGGAAGGTGCAGGGAACATGGAAGTCACACTCGCCTTTTCAGCAGGGTTTCTCTGAGTGAGCGTATTATTCTTCCACCAAAGTCTCTGATATAACTCGATCCTTGTGGGTTTCAGAAATTAAGAAATCTGTAGAAGTGTTTTGGGCGGCAGTTCCTTTTAATCGTCACGCCGGCTAAGAACTTGAAAATGTGTGGGTCCCGTTCTCTGTAATATCTCTAGGAAGACTAAATGTTACGCCTAATAGAACGTCTGGAGATTATTAATTCATATGAAATGCATTCGCAAATTCGAATGCAGTTGTACCACGGACGTACGATTTACTATAAACATATGAAAACTTGTGCCTGACTTGGACTCAGCCTGGATTTCCCGCTTTACACGGTCTATTGCCTTAACTGACTAGGCCACCCCTGCACATCTTTAGAACCGACCCACACTTCCATACGTTCTATGGTCTACGTCCCACAGTGCTCGCATACAAATATAGTAGAGCACTGTCTGTACTGTACAGGTCGATGCACTTTTCCTCCGGACGTGGGGGCTTGTCCGAAGGAACATTCTATCGAAGTATACAAACACTGTAAAATACAGACACTGCTCTACTGTACAGTCAGTTTTATTATATTTACCAGTGAATTTCAACTACGCTGGCCCGCAATTCTACCGAGGGCAGTCGTACAGTGTCATCATTACACATCTTCTTACGCACCTCAGATGGAGCAGTATCTCACAAACGGTGTCAAACGTGACAGCGGGATCTATTGCACCACTTTTTGATTTAAACTTGCAGACGCGAACTAGCAATAATCTGTGTGAAGCTCATCAGAAGATGACTTTTGTCAGTCGAAATAACGTGCCAAAATGTCGATGTCATCCGGCTGCAATTACGAACTTACGTGAAACATTACCAGCTGAGAAGTACTGGTGTATTTATGAGGAAATATGAGAGGATGTAATCTGTTAAATGTACGTTAAAACAATAGTGAGTTTTGTAAAATATGTGAGATATTTCGCGAATCAGTAACAGAAACAGAAAAAAAACTAAGAGATAAAATCTCCTTGTGATGATTTGATTTCTAATTATATGTAGCCTGTTTGTGCGTTTCCACATAATATTCTCCCATGAACTTTCACAGGAGCCTCGTTGCAATACCTAGTATTCCGGATAGTTTCTCGTTATGATTTTGCAATAACATGTGATAGACTAGATTTCCTAAGCTATTTATTAATGTATGCCATACATGATTCAACACACAAAGCTACGTATAAATCATGGACCAGGGCTGAATACAAAAATTACTGCGTCGATTAAATTTGCCATACCGTAGTGGTTATCAATATTAAATGACAAGTCCAAAGGAAGGACAGAATCCATATGAAGTACGGATGACCTGGCCTTGCATTGCCCAGGCCTAACAATCGCTTGCAGCAGTTCATGCTGAGAGAGATAAAGAGTAGGTGAAGTACAACGGCAACAGTCTGACGTATGCTAGGGTAACACAAGACATGGGATACCTCCTGATATCGTGTCGGACATCTTCTTTCCCGGCGCACAATAGCAACTCAACGAAGCGTTTACTCAACAACTCTTTCGAACTCCTCTGCACAAATAATGAGCCGCGTTCTATAGCTCTCCATAATTGTGGAAGTGTTGATGGTGCCAGATTTTGTTAACTAACTGACCTCTCGATTATACCCTATGAATGTTCGATGTGATTCGTGTTTGACGCTCTGTGTGGATAAATCACTTGCTCGATTGACCAGAATGTTCTTCAAACTAATCGTGAACAGTTGTGGCACGGTGACATGGCGTATAGTCATCCACAAAACTTCCATCGTTGTTTGGGGGATTCCGCTCAAAGCGGGTTAATTCCCGTCGTGCAAAAAATGATTAAAATGGCTCTAAGTACTATGGGACTTAACATCTGACGTCATCAGTCCCCTAGAACTTAGAACTACTTAAACCTAACTAACCTAAGGATATCACACACATCCATGCCCTATGCAGGATTCGAACCTTCGTCCGTCGCAGCAGCGTGGTTCCGGACTGAACCACCTAGAACCGCTCGGCCACAACGACTGGCCCCGTCGTGCATCCACAAGTGCGTGGGACACCTTATCACATGAATTACGTGTAAAATGACACATCATATGTGCTTATTGCTATCCCATGACATTTGTCACCCCTATGTATACCCAAATTGAACCTATTATGGGGTGGACAATATCGGTATAAAGCAACGTTGTGCAGGGGATACGAAAAGTGGGTGATTAGGCCTAAACTGTCCGTAAGATACCAAGAGAATCACAAATAGCGACAGCTGTGTTAAAACGTTGCAGGTCGGATATGTTGTGTTCGGAGATGGCGTCAATACTCACTTGCTGCCAAATGCAGCTGGGAGGTAAACTACAAATTTTACAAATCTAGCTTAATATTTATTTGGTATGTCAGGTAACATGATGCTGGGAGTCGTCAACACACCCAGAAAGAAAAAAAAGGTTCAACATTTATTCACCTAACCGTCGTTCAAACAATACTGACAAATATGAACTGTTGAATTACAGAGAAGATAATATTGGTGTTAAGCCGGAATTATTTTTCCTTCTTCCAAAACAGACTTTGTAAGAGCCACTGTAATGTTACTATTGAATCATACAATCGGAATAACATTCAAGTTATTCTTTTAAACATTTAAGAAAAATTTTAAAATTTGACAAATATCAATTTTAAAATTTGATAAAGAACGATGGAATCAATATTAACAGAATTTATGTTTCACGACAAATTAATAACAGATACCATTTCATATGTAAATCATGAATGTATAAAGAGCATTAAATCAAAATTCCAGAAGATGGAAACTTTTGCTTAAAGATCAGGCGTTGACACAAGGTGACCAGCTTGAGCTTACTCCAGGCTCCTTCATTGAACTTAGCCCTGGTACTCTAAAACACACACAGGTGAAACTGAAAAAACGCAGCCACAAGGTAACAAAAACAGAAATGAATTACGGATCGCCCTCCGAAAGAGATCGCAAGATGCTTTGATGCTTTAACTGTGAACGACGCATTTTTTTATATTTTGGCTAAGTAATATTTAATTATATAAGAAAATATTTTAACTGCCTGAGTCATGAGTATTTAAAGGGGAATAAAAAATTCTCTGAGCTTAATCTTTCATGACAGTTTTAACATACTGACATTTAAAAACGAAGCACGAAATTAAAAAACAATTAGTTTTTCTATTCGCAGCCTTAACTGCTCCAAATTGTAATAGTCTTTCAGATTAGGAAGGTATTGCTTTTTATAGATGTTTATTAATAACTTGAACGTGTTCTGATAACCCGGAATTTCGATACACAATGAGGATCAATACAAATATGACAGTCACTAATCAAAAGTAGACAGCGTTATAAGCGGGAACCGAAGCTAAGTTTCTGAAAAAAAGACTAGCTCAAGGAACAGGGATTTTCGCAAATCACAACCAGTACCTCATTTGAATGTTACCAAAAGAGAAACGATTCCCTCTCTAAACTGCTTGTTGTCTGTACAGTATATACTGGGAGCTCCGCATCCGCAAAGTAAGGCAGTAGTAATAACAAATGTGCCGAATCTGAAGATGAAGACCCCTGACATTAAAGGCACAGGGAATCAGCAATTCTTTAAATGTCATAGACGTACTTTTGACAGTTAAGAATCAGCATCAATAACATGATGAATCGGACCTCAGCGCTCAGTGAGAAATCCTAGTTACCAAGCAAACACAGAGCTGGAGAGAGCACGTGTGCAGTTAAATCACTTAGACTAGTGGCTACATGGCTTTGGCGGGACACGAATACTAACGGATGCATGGTTCATTTCTCCCGCCTTGTGGTAACGGGGGAGGGGGGAAAAGGACAAGTATAATTGATCTACAGTAACTATTTCAGCACCCCGACAGTCAGTTCTCATCTCAAATTAACTTATACGTGGCTTGGTGGCGCGGTCATTGACTAGAAAGGTGACTGGTGATATGACCTTCATGACGTCACACAAATCAAAAGAGCAGGATGAATATCTTAGTTGAAATCTTCTGACTATGTTTACTATGTTCCCAAAAGTGTTTCAGAAAGACTAAGTCCAACACTTTTAACGAGATAGGACGTCTCCCCATGTCATACCTTATAGCCTCCTCCTAGAGCACCAGATGACTAATTCTACATAGCACTTTGCCAGTTTTCTTTAGTGACATTAGGACGTGTATCATAGGAAAGAAGGTTATTTATCGACCATAAATTACGTATAGGTGAGTTAATAGCATACGCTAAAACAAATTTAGTTAATTTTCTCCTATTGGCTTCATGAACTGCAGTATTAAGGATAAAACGAAGTTAGTTTGTAGAGCGGTCTGAGTATATCTGATACAGGGTGTTAAGGTTTTCTTTGTAATATGAGGAATTGTATTATTAAAGGTTTGCACCATTCGGAATTGGACAAACACAATGCGTTGGCTGCAACAAATATATACCAATCTACCCATCAGTATGTGTGAAAGGCCCCAGATAATGGAGAAAAGGCTTACCCATGGGCTTCTCTTCTCTACTTGACTGAAAGAAAGACCGATGGGTATTTGATTCACGTTTAGCCGTCCTACATCCATGACATTAACCTAGTAATTTTCTTATCTAGGAGTTCAAATACTTCCAAGATATATACTCTTCAGTTTTCATGATTGTTTTCTGTTGTGAGTTAAAGAGTATTTCGCTCTCATTTAAGGATATGGCCGAAATTATCAGCCTTCAGGAATTGAGCAATGATCCCTGTCGTCCAGGACAGTGTGCCACAAAGAGTGCAGATTCGCCACGAGATGGGGAATATCGATAGGCGTCTATTATGCTAAATGAGGCCTAAGCTCCATAGTGTGCGAGTACGACAGACGAAAACCTGCGTCATAGGGAAACCCCATAGAAGTTGTTTGTAGCCAGGGAGACGTAGCAATGTGAAATATGGCGGACCTAAGATCAGCCATAAAGTGAAATACTTTGAAAACTATTAAATTCTGTAGTAATTTAGAAAATGAAGCAACAGTAATTTTGATTTACCATCCTTCATAAGGTTTCATGGTGATTCCAATAAAATATGAATATTGATCATATCTGTAATAGTTTAGGATCTACTGTTAAAGTGAAATTAACAAGATTTTGTAACATAGACCTGAATGGTAAAATCTGAACGCTTTGGTCGATCTTAACGGTCGACATTTCATATAGAAGCGCACCATTAAAATGACGAATGTTGTAAATATCAACTCTGTAACTTTATTTGTTTGAATTATATAGTAAATTTAAATTATCAGTTTTTCCAGTTAAGCATTAGATCATCATTTCCTCCACACAAAACACATTGAACGATGATAGCATGACACCTTGTTGAATCATTAGGTACTAGAATAATTGTTGTAACGTTTAGGGAATAATAGTTACTTTCGTTCTTTATTTATTTATCAGAAAGCACATTGGCGCAGGCTTCTGGCCGTAAAATTCAGAGTTAAGAAGGAAACAGAATTTATTTTATGTAAAAGAATTTAAAGTTTATTATGTAATGGATATTATTATTACTTTATTTAGAACGTGAAGTTGGTTAAGCTTTGATTATTTAAATTTGTTAAAATGTAAAATAATGTAGAATAAGCTGTAACCAATCAGACGCATGGCTTAAGGAAAAGGAACTGCACTAGTCAGTTGAGCGATGATATTCGGTGCGCGAGAAACGCGGTCGGGGACGGGCACAGGGACAGTGCTGGTGGAGACGCGAAAGCGGACGGTCGGTTTCTGAGCTGTGGGCAGCCGCGCGTCTGGTGTGAACTCCCACTTTACGCGTAGTTAGCGAGGCGGTGTAATTAACTTGTAATCCGCGATGGGATTGTGAATGATCTAACTATGTCAGATGGATATGCGCTCGAGTGTAATAATAATTCTACATACGACCACGTTCGCTATTAATTTGCTTTCTGAAAAAATATTATTATAATCAAATAACAACTGTGTGACCTACAATATTTATGTTTCGTTAATTTAGTTCCCGATATTATTATTGCTGTTGTTAAGTGTTATATCAACTTTGTATGTTTCATACAATTTCGCAAAATTGCCATCAGCCAGACAATTTAACCAAAGGGTCACAAGTGTCTAGTTCAGGGCATGTAATGTGACACGTGAGGTTCAATCCCTAGACAAGATTGAGCCAAGACATTTCGACGAAGAGGAACCGCATGTGAACCTGAATATCTTTGGGTTGTTAGCCCGCAATGTGTACCGAATTGACCTCAACATAAGGCTTGGTAAAATGCTTAAATACAGCTGGAATTATTTTCCTAGAGAGCCATATCCTTAATTTGCCATCATAGTGAGCATGATGACTCAAATTACTTTTGTTAATTAATTGATTTATTTTATTTATCGTATGGATTTTTATGCTCTATGTTATATTTAATACAAAAAACAACACATGTAATTTACAGACATCTAAGTTTTAATATAATCCATTGAATCATTCGTAGCTACCAGAGAATCGTGGAAAGTACCACAATAGATCGCGTTGGGAAGCTCTGCAGCTTTGGGACGAACCATTTGCTTGGCTGCTCCACAATCGCAATTTGGAGACAAAGTCTTATCTAGATGTATGAAGAAAATCCATCTTTCTGCCATGTTTGGTGCGTATCCCGTTAAGCATTGTCTACGTTCTGAGCTACTGATCAAAGGAAGGTGGTTTCTTTCTAATAAAGGGCAAGTTCTGCCACTGCGGAGGGACACCTCTCTCCAGTATCGTTCCCATCAGTCTGTTAAGTTGAACAGAGACCTGCAGTACCATGGCGATTGTCGTGGATGGTTTTCTTGTTCGAGGCCGGTTTCCTTCTACGATAACCGCATTATGATTAGCATGGAGGTGCAGGTTGCCTTCTATGCCTTTAAACTCACGGAGTGCAGCTGCTTTTCGTCGAAGTCTAGGCGGCGGTATGTGGTTTAACATAGACAGTCATTAGGCGGTGGTTGATCTAAGAGTACCTCTAATAATTCCCATTGTGTTGTTCAGCTGTGGGTCGAGAGTTTGTGTGTGTAGACAATTGAGCCATACAGAAGCACTATAATCTGCAGGAGAGTAGACTAGTCCAAGTGCTGAAGTGCGTAGAGTTTCAGCAGTAGAGACGCATGTTGTTCCACACAGTTTGATAATGTTCCTAGTTCTTACCTTCGCGGCAGTGTTGTAGGAGAGTGTCTGGTCCCATGTAAACTCTATATGTTTTCGGTGCTAATTGTGGTGTAGCAGTCTGTCGCCGGATCAGACTTGGAGCCGTCTGTTCGCCTCTCTGTTGCACAAATGAAAGCAAACCGTATCAGTCTTCGTGGGGTCTGGTGTCAGTCCCCATCTCCGAAAGTACAGTATATTCCCCTTATCGCCAGATCAGATGTGACGGTTTCTGTTTTTTCAAAATTTTGATGTCCCATTGCCAGCACTAAGCCATCGGCGTATCAAAACGTACGAAATCTATTTTCAGACATATCAACTATGTAAAACTTAAACTGAAATGTTGTTTCCCAGAATGACCTGGCGTGACCCTCCAGCAAGCATACTATTAATACGTTGGATTGTTTTTCTGTGTGGAAATATATGAATGATTTTGTAGAGAAGGTAGTGTCTCCATCCTGTGTCTTAAGTAATACCCCGAAATATGGTGACCGTCGTTACGGTGCCGTTTGGTATAACTCAAATCTACATCAGCATCTACATGCCACCTAATGGTATGTGGTGGAAGGTACTTTCTTTAAAACCATCTGATCTCACCAACCCAGTTCTACTCGCGAATGTGCGTGGAAATAATGATTGTCGGTAAGCATCTCTATTGGTTCTAATTTCTCGATTTTTCTCCTCGTGGTCAATACGCGAGATGTATGTGGGGGGGGGGGGAAGTAGTATGTTGTCCGATTCCTCCTGAAAAGTGCTGTCGCAAAATTTCCATTGGAAGTCTCACCGTAATGCACAACACCTCTCTTGTCTGCCAGTAGAGTTTGTTTAGCATTTCCGTAACGCCCTCTCGCCAGCTAAACGATCCCGTGATGAAACGCGCCGCTCTTCCTTGTATCTTGTCTATTTTCTCTAGCAGTCCTTTCCCGATAGGGATCCAATAAACATGAACAACACTCAAGAATCGGGGGTAGAAGCGTCTTATAAGCCACTTCTTTCCTGGATGAATTACATTTCCTTAAGATTTAAGATTTTTCCGATTAATCTGACTGTGGTATCTGTTTTTCCTACTATCTGTTTTATGTCGTCATTTCACTTAAGCTCGCTCTGGATAGTTATGGCTAGATATTTCACGGCAGACGCTGTCTCCAGCTGTTTGTCGTTAATAGTGTAGCTGTACAGAAGTGGATTTCTTTTCCTATGTATGTGCAGTATGTTACATTTATTTACGTTCAGGGTCAACTGCCAGAGCCTGCACCATTCGTCAATCCTCTCCAGGTCGTTCTGCAAATTCGTCCTACCGTCTGGCGTTGCTACTTTGGTACAGACAACTTCATCTTATGCGAAAAGCCTTAAAGAGCATCTGACGCTTTTTAATAGATCAGTTATATACATTGTAAACAGCAACAGTCCTGTCACACTTCCCTGTGGTGCTCCGGACATTACCTTTACATCTGTCGATTTTGTTCCGGTAAGAGCGACGTGTTTATTTCTCGTATCTGCAAGAAAGTGTTGAAACCAATCTCAAGTCTGCTAAGACACTCAAGAAGTTCGTATTATTTGCGTTAAACGGCAGTGCGGGACGGTGTCAATCTCATGGAGGAACAGAGCGAGCTGAGTTTCGCAGAATCTCTGTTTGCGGAACCCATATTGATTTTTATGTGGGAGATGTTTATTTTCCTAAAACGTCATAATTCTTTAGCATAAAACGTGTTCCATAATTCTACAACAGATTGACGTCAACAATTGTGTGGATCTGTCTTACGGCCTTTCTCAGAAATGGGAATGACCTGCGCTATTTTCCAGTCGTTAGGTACCTCAAGCGATCTACGATAAATTACAGCTAGAAGGGGAGCAAATTCTATCACATAAACTTTATACAATCTTATAGATATATCATCTAGTCCTAATGCCTTTCCACTACAAAACGACTGTAGTTGCTTTTCAATTCCGCGATAGGTTATCTCAGTACCTGCCATTTCGACGTTCGTACGACGATTGAAAGGAGGGGCAGTGTTACGATCTTCGGCGGTGAAACAATTTCGGAAGACCGAATTCAGTATTTCCGCCCTCTCTCTGTTATCTTCCGTTTGGGTGACGATATGGACGCTGAGAGAATAACCAGATGATTTTTTTCCACTTGCTGATTTCACATACAGCCATAACTTTACGGGTTTTTACTCAGGTCAGTTGAAAACGTCTTTCTTTCAAAATCATTGAACGCTTCTCTCATCGCTCTCCTTGCGCTCATTTTCACTTCTTTCAGATTTGTTTGTCAGCTATGTTTCTACTTTTTGTGAGCTAGGTTTTTACTTCTCTTGAATCCGAGATGAAGTTCTCTTTGTTTACATAGCGCTTTTGTAGCACTGTTATTAAGCCATGGTCTATCTTTCCCATCCCTTAAAACCTTACTCGGAACGTACTTGTCTACGTCATATTTAACGATACCTTTGAATTTTTTCCGTTTGTTCTCCCCATCTTCGTCCTCATTAGCGAGTACTTGACGCTGACTGCTGAGATATTCTGAAATTTGTAACCTTTCACCCTTGGTGAGCAAATATAACTTCCTAATTTTCTTAACATTCCTTGTAGGACACATCGTCATAGATGCTGTCACAAACTTACGATCACTGATACCTTCCTCTACGTTAACTGATTCGATAAGTTCACGTTTGTTTGGTGCCAGAAGGTCTGAGACCTTACCCTCACGGGTTGGTTCTCTAACTATCTGCTCAAGGTAATTTTCGGACAAGACATCCAAAACAATGCCACATGAATCCCTGTCCCTGGCACCAGTTTTGATGGCATAACACTCCCGATCTATACCCGGCCATTTGAAGTCACCCCCTATTAAAACGGCATGATCAGGAAAATTACTATCTATATTCTGCAAGTTTCGTCTGAAGCGATAATACAACTACAGATCCTTACCCATGTGGTGCGTAAAAGCATCCGAGGACCATTTTTGGCCGTTATTGGGTACACAATTTCACCCAGATTCATTCACATTTGGAATCCATTGGCAATTAACCTACCCTTACGATAAACGTTCCAATATGAACTTCGGATTTCGTTGTTATTGACGTCTGGTTTCAACCGTCTTTCTGTTCAAAATACAATTTTCTTATTATAACACTAAGTAAGGGATACCAATTCAGGGACCTTTGCTTGGAGGCTCCTGCAGTTTGCTAAAACCATATTAAACTTTTCTATCTCTGTTCTACGAGGACCAAGATTCTTTCAGGTCACTGTGGCTGATTTAACAGGTAAATCGTGTTTGATCTCAAGGGAGGGGTTCTGTTACCTAAAAAAGCCCCACCTGCACGCCACACGTCCTTTGCTACCCCCGGAAGCCGCTTCCTGCGTGTTGTGCACGCCTGACCTATTAATGGCAACACTACAATTCTGCACCCGATAGCGGAGGTCTAGGAATTCACATCGGGTACCGTCGCAGAGTCTTCTGAGCGTGTGGTTTAGACCTTCCACTCTGCTCCCAACCAGAGTACCACGATCAACCTGCGTGTGATGCTACAAATAACAGCTTAGCCTGTACCCCGCGTACGTTTCTAGTTGCCTTCACCAAATCAGCCAGCTGCCGAAAGGAGCCGAGGACAGCTGCAGAAGCGGCAGGCGTCATTCGTGCCGACATGAGCTACTACATGCAGCCAGTTACACCCAATGCGCACTATACCTGCCGACAGTGTTTCCTCCACATTACGGGTGAGACCTTCCGGTAAACATACCGAATGCTCCCTGGAATTCTTTCCCACCTTGCCTACTATCTCCCTGAGGGGCTCCATCATCCACCTATCATTGGAGCTCTCAATGACAATACCCACCCACTGCACTTCTCCTGACTGAGCAGAAAAATCTACCGCTGGCCCGGCCCAACAGCAGAGGCATCCCGTGCTGGCTCAGAGTTATCATCGACACTGGGTAGCACCTTGTACCTATTGCTAAGACGTAGGGAGCCAGCCGCAGGGTCTGCTCACTATTTCGCCTTCTGCCCAGTGACCCCCGAACCCACCACTGTCTGCAACTCATTCTGGAGTAAGGACAGACCGCTCAGATTTTGCGTATAAGAAGACGGGGCGACATGCGGGTCTCCAGAGGATCCCAGTGGCACCATAGTTATCGAAGGGCTCGTCACTGGCATCACGACGTCACTAGAACTTCGAGCAATAGCTAGAAGGTTGTCGACAGTAGCCAACGCAGCTACCTGCTGTTTACGGACAGCAACCAGTTCTCCTTGTGTCCGCTCACAACACGTACAGTCCCTAGCCATATTGTACTGTGTATAAAATAGGTATAAGGTGTGAAATGTTGCTACTGAGTTAGAAATGTATACAAAATATACCAAAGGAAAATTAAGAAACACTTAAAATTGCTGTGGAGATGTCACACAGTACTCTGAGGCCGCAAGCTATTAAACAGGAATAAATTTCTCTACTGAAGTTGATGTATTTAGAGATACATTTTATTACAAACCTTGCTTACCGAAAAGTTACTGCACGAGATAAATACTCAAACTAGAATGCACAGATGTAAACTGTACGCTATCTACTAGCATAAAATTAAAACTTAGAGGCGTGACGGAGTTTCTGGCGAAGGGAAAATTTACTCTAAGAAGCCCCCCTACACAAGGATATTCACAATAAGAAGCCCCCCTACACAAGGATATTCACAAGACTTACGCAAAAACAAAAACTACGACTAATTTTCTAACCACTAGTCTACACAGTAAAATGCGCAAGTGTAGTTCATTTCTTTACAGAAGCACGTGAGAAAAAAACAAAGCCTAAATTAATTTACTGTTTATCAGACAACTGCTGCTGCAGGCTGCGCTGCGCGTCCTCTCGGCTCGACGGCTGCCGCTACATAACTCAGCGTCTTGGTTTGTTTTTCCCCTCACTAACCAAATAACGACAGTATTTCACTGAAGACTAAGGAAACTCATTAGGTTTTCTGGCTGACTTGCTGCTGTTCGGTTATTTCCGGTTCACACTGAACGTAACTCACAGTCTCAGCGATTTAACTGTCGGTACCCCTAATATTCCTAACCTGAAAAAGGAAGGCAGAAAGGGCTGTTATCCCCAGAGGTTTGGACTCTTCGGCCAACAGCGTCTCAAGCAAAATCAAATTAAACGCTACGGATATTGGGTAAGGAGACCGACTCCTATAACACCCTCCGGTTTAGGTTGTCATCCGCCACTGGCCTATAACGCGTGCGAGCTAACATCCCAAAGATGTTCGGGCTCACATGCAGTTCCTCTTAGTCGAATTGTCTTGGCTCAAACTAGTCTAGGGATTGAGCCGCTATGTCGCATTACACCCCCTAAATTAGACACTTGTGACCCTTCGATTAAATTGTCTGGCTGATGTCAAGTTTGCGAAATAGAAAGGTAATATAACATATAATAACAATAATAGTAATACCGGGACCTAAATTAACTACCCATAAATTATGTAGGCCACACAGTTGCGATTTAGTTAGAATAATGTTTATTCAGAAAGCAAACTAATATCGAAGGTTGTCGTATTTAGAGTTACTGTTACACTCAAGCGCATTTCCATTTCACACAGTTCGATCATTCACAATCTCGTCGCTAATTACAAGTCCAACACTGCGCGTTCTATATAAAATAACAATAATACCAATTACATAACAAACGTTAAATTCTTTTGCATAAAATCAATACAATTTCCTTCTTAGCTTTGAATGCCAGTATCCGTGCACCAATGTGCTTTCTGATAAGTAAATAAAGAAAAAAAGTAACTTTTATGCACTGACCTTCACTACAAATATTGTATTACCTAATGATTCAACAAGGTGTCATTCTATCATCATTCAATGTGTTTTGCGTGGAAGAAATGATGGTCTGATACGTAACTGTAAATACAGATAATTTGAATTTACTCGATCTTTAAAAGAAATAAAGTTACAGAGTTGATATTTACAACGTTTGTCATTTTAATGATGTGCTTGCATATGAAATGTCGATCGTTAAGTTCCACCAGAGCGTTCGGATTTTAGCATTCAGGTCTTTGTTACAAAACTTGTTAATTTAACTTTAACAGCAAATCCTACACGATTATACATATGATCAATGTTCAAGTTTTATTGGGATCATCATGAAGACTTATGGAGGATGGCAGATTAAAATTACTGTGACTTGATTCCCTGCATTACTACAGAATTAAATAGTTTTCATTATGGCCGATCTTATGTACGCCATATTTAACACTGCTGCGTCTCCTTGACCACAAAAGCCTTCTACTGGGGATCCCTATGAGGTAGGTTTTCGTCTGTCTCATTCGCACACTACAGCTCTTAGGCCTCAATAGACAATAGATGCCAGTGAGTTAGCCCATCTCGTAGTGAATCTGCGGCCCTTTGTGGCATCTGGTCCTGCACGACAGGGTTCATTTCACAATTCCTGAAGGCCATATACTTAAATGAGAGCAAAATGTCCGTTAACTCACACACGCAACACTAGATTTTATCACTAAAAGAAACAGGTGAGAGCACACTGAGTGAGTGAAGAATGGATCTGGCCGACCGCGGTGACTGAGCAGGTGTAGACGATTCAGTCTGGAAGAGCGCGACGGCTATGGTCGCAGGTTCGAATCCTGCCTCTGGCATGGATGTGTGTGGTGTCCTTAGGTTAGTTAGGTTTAAGTAGTTCTAAGTTCTAGGGGAGTGATGACCTCAGATATTAAGTCCCATAGTGCTCAGAGCCATTTAACCCAAGAGTTAATCTAACATAGCACGTAGATCCTTTATATCAGGAGGAGACGACATTGACAGACAAGAATCTTATCTCCAATTTGAATTTAATGCTTTCTTTTGTTCGTGACCCTGATTCATTGCTAAGGACTTTAGGAAATTTATCCAGTAACCAAGCATTTTCTGGGCTCTACATTCGTTCAGATGAGCCCCATTAAGAGTTTGACTTCATCTTGAACATTACAAACACCCTGAATATCATTATGATTGCTCAACAAGTATCTTCTGCCAGGCTGGAAAGAAACACACACACACACACAAAATCTGTTTACCTGCGTAATCTAAAATGCCATTTGACTTCTTCATGAAGTTGCAGCTGAGCAATGAATCTGCGAACAACCCCGTCAAAGTTATTAAACTTATTGGCCGTGACAACAATTAAACACTTAGACTTTGCATGGTATCATCTCTGGGGTCAATTTTGACCTAAAATGATTCTAGCAACTACTTTTTTTCACGAAGGTAATAGTAACGTATATAGAGACCCAAATACATTTCTGGAACACTTTCCCTCAGGTGATCAACTAAATCATGTACCACACGTTTCCCTTGATTTATCTCCATTATTATTAAGCAGGTTCCGCTGTATATAGCTGTGCATCTATGAGTAGGTTGAAATTGTATGTTCTGGGAGAGTAGGACAATTTTATAAAAGATAACGAAATGTCTCGTGACTGCGTCACTCGCGATTTTCTTATTTTTCAAAAAATTGTTCTAATCTCCCAAAACCTACAATTTCAACCTACTATCCCTTTTACCTAATAACATAATATAATAATACAATAGCAGCTATAATAAAAAATCATTTATTTTACATACATTTCCCATATGTGAATGTAATAATATATAATAACCATTGATATTAAAAGTTATTTATTTTATGGCTTAGCAGCCATAAGACTATTATGAGTTGTTGTTTGTAAATGTTTTTTCAAGAAAGACTTATTTATTGTTTCTATTTGTTTGTAACACACATCGTAATTTCAGCTTCCAATTATAGAGGAAGAAATTTATTAGTTCTTCAAGACGTAACTAGAAGTGGAAAAGGTTAAAAAAATAGAAAAATAAAAAGTAGCTGAAACTAGATATCTGAAAGTGAAGTGCTTTACTTATGTATATGAAATTTTTAAAATATGTACTTTTGTTAAATAATTTATTTTGTTTCCTTAATGTTGTCCATTTTTTGCCCATTCAATTTTTAATATGAGTTACTTTTGTTACCAATACATTTTAATTAATCTACTTAAATTACAATGTAAAATTTTAAATATAATTTACCTTTGTTATCTAATCCATTTTTTAATCTTATTGTTGTCCATTTATATTTTAATATAATTTACTTTTGTTAACTAATACATATTACTTATGTTAACAATAGAATTTACATTTGTTAACTAATTCATTTTTTTCTTATTGTTGTCCATTTTTTGTTTTATATTTTAATAAAATGTAAATGGTTCAAATGGCTCTGAGCACTATGGGTTATAAAATTTACTTTTATTAACTAATACATGTTATTGTGCTACATGTTGTATTATATTTTAGATAAATTGTATTGTATTTTAGATAAATCGTTTATTTATTATAATTTGTTGTCCATTTTTTGCTGTCCATTTATATTTTAATAAAATTTACTTTTGTTAACTAATACATGTTATTGTGCTACAAATCGTATTATATTTTAGATAAATCATATTGTATTTTACATAAATTGTTCGTTTATTATAATCTGTTGTCCATTTTTTGCTGAACATTTATATTTTAATAAAATTTACCTTTGTTAACTGATATATGTTACTGTGCTACTAATACATTTTAATTAATTTTTACTTGTAAATGTGGTAAAACTATACATAAATCTTACTTCAAAAACATTCACAAACAACTCATAATAATCTTATGGCTGCTAAAGCATAAAGTAAATAATTTCATATATATTCTATATTTATTACATTCATCTATGGAAAATATATGAAAAATAAACGATTTTTTGTTATAGCTGTTATTGTATTACTATATTATATTATTAGGTAAAAGGCATAGTACGTTGATATTGCAGGTTCTGGGAGATTTGGACAATTTTGTAAGAAATGAGAAAATCGTGAGTGACGCAGTCACGACAGATTTATTTTTTATTTTTTATGAAATTGACATTGTGTCTCAGAAGATTTCATTTTAACCTACTTCTATGAGAATATTGGTCTCAGAATATACAGCAGTGCATACTTTCATCCAACACTGTAAAGGTTTTAAAAGAATGTACACCCTGAATGAACACAGTCCCCTGAAAGTACATAGGTGCACATCAATGGTAATATAAGTCCCAGGGTTGTAGACAAAATGCATGCATAAATGAACATTTCAAACATGGCCCCTATACGATCAGATTTTGATCCAGAAACAGCTTTTCTTTTTTCCTCTTGTAAGTTTATCATCGAAGCAAAGGGCATCAAAGTATAACGAAATCTTGAAAAGCTCATTACGGCTCGGAAAAATGGGTGAAACAAACTCATCTGATAGAAATGCACCCATGGAATTCCCATGTACCTCGTGTAAGCCAGCTGTTATTAGTAGACCAAAGATTACCTACAGTTCTGTAGACTCAGATTCGATCCAGCTTTCGAGATGTGGGTCTAGAATGCACGATTATTGGTATGTATTACTATTACATTCTGCATGAGATTGGTGACAAAAAGTCTGAGACTGTTTGCCCTTGTCTGTATTTGTGGTCGATGGTGACGAGAAATATGCGCAAATATGTGCAGTTCCATTAATTATACTACTGGAAGCCTGTTTGCACATGTTAGGTGGTACTACATCTATTTTATCTGTCCACTTCTAGACACAAGAGTAGACACAAGAGTTTCCTGAATACCATTATCATCATCTTCACATACACTCCTGGAAATGGAAAAAAGAACACATTGACACCGGTGTGTCTGACCCACCATACTTGCTCCGGACACTGCGAGAGGGCTGTACAAGCAATGATCACACGCACGGCACAGCAGACACACCAGGAACCGCGGTGTTGGCCGTCGAATGGCGCTAGCTGCGCAGCATTTGTGCACCGCCGCCGTCAGTGTCAGCCAGTTTGCCGTGGCATACGGAGCTCCATCGCAGTCTTTAACACTGGTAGCATGCTGCGACAGCGTGGACGTGAACCGTATGTGCAGTTGACGGACTTTGAGCGAGGGCGTATAGTGGGCATGCGGGAGGCCGGGTGGACGTACCGCCGAATTGCTCAACACGTGGGGCGTGAGGTCTCCACAGTACATCAATGTTGTCGCCAGTGGTCGGCGGAAGGTGCACGTGCCCGTCGACCTGGGACTGGACCGCAGCGACGCACGGATGCACGCCAAGACCGTAGGATCCTACGCAGTGCCGTAGGGGACCGCACCGCCACTTCCCAGCAAATTAGGGACACTGTTGCTCCTGGGGTATCGGCGAGGACCATCCGCAACCGTCTCCATGAAGCTGGGCTACGGTCCCGCACACCGTTAGGCCGTCTTCCGCTCACGCCCCAACATCGTGCAGCCCGCCTCCAGTGGTGTCGCGACAGGCGTGAATGGAGGGACGAATGGAGACGTGTCGTCTTCAGCGATGAGAGTCGCTTCTGCCTTGGTGCTAATGATGGTCGTATGCGTGTTTGGCGCCGTGCAGGTGAGCGCCACAATCAGGACTGCATACGACCGAGGCACACAGGGCCAACACCCGGCATCATGGTGTGGGGAGCGATCTCCTACACTGGCCGTACACCACTGGTGATCGTCGAGGGGACACTGAATAGTGCACGGTACATCCAAACCGTCATCGAACCCATCGTTCTACCATTCCTGGACCGGCAAGGGAACTTGCTGTTCCAACAGAACAATGCACGTCCACATGTATCCCGTGCCACCCAACGTGCTCTAGAAGGTGTAAGTCAACTACCCTGGCCGGCAAGATCTCCGGATCTGTCCCCCATTGAGCATGTTTGGGACTGGATGAAGCGTCGTCTCACGCGGTCTGCACGTCCAGCACGAACGCTGGTCCAACTGAGGCGCCAGGTGGAAATGGCATGGCAAGCCGTTCCACAGGACTACATCCAGCATCTCTACGATCGTCTCCATGGGAGAATAGCAGCCTGCATTGCTGCGAAAGGTGGATATACACTGTACTAGTGCCGACATTGTGCATGCTCTGTTGCCTGTGTCTATGTGCCTGTGGTTCTGTCAGTGTGATCATGTGATGTATCTGACCCCAGGAATGTGTCAATAAAGTTTCCCCTTCCTGGGACAATGAATTCACGGTGTTCTTATTTCAATTTCCAGGAGTGTACATCAGCATCCTGGATTGTACTCTTTCTGTCACATCAGCATGAGCATCACTCTCATCCCCATTTCCAACAGTTAATTCATTATCTCTGTCACTGTTCTGTATATCTGCTGAAACCTGCAGGAGCCCATAGCCCCTTTCAAAGCGCATATCATGATTAATTATGAGTAAAATACAATACCTCACTTTTCATCAACGAAACGCAGTTTGTAACTGTGAATTTGTTCCACTATATATGAGTATAATTTTCTACGAATTGGTTACAGTAATGGCCATATAAATGTTGGTTCAGAAGGTGCATCATTACTAAGTTTTTTTTTTCATAGCGAAGTTGAAATGTGACACTGAAAACCATGTGTTATGTACCTGGGAGGTTTTTCGACCACACTGGAAAAAATGTCAAATTATTGTACTTCGAGCTGTGCCATAAACATAAATGTTTTTCCAGTTATAATAAAAAGTCCATGAAATGCACATCTGACACTGACAAGAAAATGTATGAGGATAACTGAGTACTGAAAGGAAATGAAAATCTAATTGTCATGGGACTGGAATACAGTTTTAGGGGAAGGAGTAGGAGAAACGGTTATGGGGGAATAAGGGCTTGGTACTAGAGTTGAGAGAGAAGAAAGAGTAACAGAGTTCTGCAGTGACTTCCAGCTATTAAAAGAGAATACTCTGTTCAAGAATCACAAGAGGAAGAGGTATACTTGGAAGAGGCAGACCAATCAGGAAGAGCTCACTTAGGTTACAGTACAGTGATGTAGAGACTGTGCAAGCAGATGCTGGATTGTATCGCGTACCCAGAAGCAGATACAGACTCAGATCAGAGTGTAGTAGTGATGAAGAATAGACTGAAGTTTAAAAGACTGGTCAGGAGGAATCAATAATAAAGCAGTGCGATACGGAAGTACTAAGAAATAAAGAGGTACCATTGAAGTTCTCTAAAGCTATAGATATTGCTATAAGGAATATCTCAGAACGCAGTTCAGTTGAAGAGGAATGGACATCTGTAAAAAGGGAAATCACAGAAGTTGGAAAGAAAAACATAGGTACAAAGAAGCAACTACAAAGAAATCGTGGGTAACACAAAAATAATAAAGTTGATTCATGAAAGAAGGAAGTACAAAAATGTTACTAGAAGTAAAAAATGCGATTGACTGAGGAATGAAATAAATGCACTGCCACAAGTGATAATCATACAGTCTATCAAGATACACGTCTTACCTTTTGTAACGTAAAGGGGATCATCACGTATCATGGTAACTACAGTGTAAATATAGTCTCTTCTTCTTCTTCATGTGCCGTCTCCTCTAAGAAGGTTGGCTGTCATCATGGCAATTTCTGATCTTGATTTGGCTGATCTAAGGAGTTCTGACGTTGAGCAGTTGTACCAATTTTTTTAAATTGTCAATCCAGGATGTCCGTCTTCTACCCCTCGTTCTCTTCCCACAAATTTTCCCTTCTAGTATTATTTGCAATATTTTGTAATTTACTCCCCTAATAACATGGCCTAAATATTGTAGCTTCCTTACTTTAATAGTTTTAATTAATTCTTTTTCCTTTCCCATTCTTCTTAGGACATCTTGATTAGTAATCCTCGACACCCAACTAATTCTAAGTATTCTTCTATATGCCCACATTTCAAAAGCTTCTAAACTGTTCATGTCCTTCTTTTTCAATGTCCACGCTTCCATTCCGTATAGTAATTTTGAGAATACATAGCATCTTAGCAACCTCATTTTTGTGTTTAAACAAATGTCTCTCGAACAGAATGCATTTTTCATCTTATTAAAGATACTTCTGGCCTGTCCTATTCTCGATTTAATTTCTTCTGAGCTTTCAATCTCCTCATTTACAATTGTTCCGAGATATTTAAATTTACGTACTTGATCGACTCTTTCCCTATTGATTGTAAGATTTTCTTGTTGGTGTGTTTTAGATATCACCATGAACTTAGTCTTGCTTACGTTAAGAGTCAAGCCAAATTCTTCACTTTTTTCTGCGACTTTGTCAAGAAGTAATTGTAGATCTTTGAGGTTTCCAGCTAGTAGTGCAGTGTCATCAGCAAACCTAACATTGTTAATGTTTAGCCCATTCACTTTAATGCCAGCTATTTCATCTGATAGAGCTGCCTGGAATATGTCTTCTGAATACATATTAAACAATAAGGGTGAGAGAACGCAACCTTGTCTCACACCCCTCTTTATTTCTATATCATTCGATAACTCATTTTCTACCTTCACGGTTGCGGTTTGATTGTAGTAGAGGTTATATATAATGCGGATGTCTTTCTTATCAAGTGTTTTCTTTTCTAACAATTCTATGAGATGATCATGACGAACTTTGTCAAATGCTTTATTATAATCCAGGAAGCACACATGTAGTGGCTGATTAACCTCCATACATCGTTGCGCTAATATGTTAAAAGCAAACAATGCTTCTCTTGTACCGAGGGAACTTCTAAAACCGAATTGTGTTTCACTTATACCTTCTTCTACTTTTTTGTATATTCGTTGGTGTACAACTTTTAGAAATATCTTTAAGGTGTGACTCATTAAGCTTATTGTACGGTGATCATTACAAGTTTTGGCATTAGCCTTTTTGGGTAATGTAACAAAGGTAGATGTCAACCAATCCCTAGGAATAATTCCCGAATTATAAATATCATTAAACAGTTGTACAAATATATCTATATGGTCTATTCCTATGAGTTTCAGGATGTCATTTGGTATCTTATCCGGTCCAGGGGCTTTTCCTGTCTTTGATTTGTTGATAACATGTAATATTTCTTCTTTCGATATGCTTGGTCCTCGTTCTCCGATCATGTTATCATAAAATTTTTGATCTTTTCTTGTATCTTCAAATAGTTCTTTGACATATTCTGTCCACCTGTCCAGTTTACCTTTAACATCAGGAATTATTTTGTCATTTTTATCTAACAACGAAAGTGTAATTGCTATTCCTCTAAAGAATTTTTTTCAGGTACCATCTCTGCTATACTGCAGCAGGTCTTTCTATGTATGATTGAAGTTTCATCGAGCTATGTTACTTGACAGTGACACATCATGCGAAAGTTGCTTTCGTCCTTTGGTTTCACACACCTGCTTACTTAGTTTACCCGAATCATGTCTATGGGGCATTTTATGCATTTTTAGAGATTACTACAAGGTTTTACTCTGTATTGTAAGTCGTTAATTCACCTACGTGGGAAACGCTCCACTGAGTATTGTTGCTGACGATCCGGCCGGTCTTGCCCAGGGTCGAGCCTGGCTCTCGCAGACCGGCCACACAGAAGTCGCTGCCCAGCCACAAACCAACCAAACAAATCTTCAGCACTCACACCAGCGCTACTCACTCGTAACGAGACGGTACCTTGTTTGACAAATTAGGTGATATTAACCTAGATTTCCACAGAGGGTGAAATTTGTTTGAGAAAATAAATACAGTAGACGTTTTAATAAACAGCAAGGAAAACCTGCACAAAACCTAACAAATAATTTTGACTTCTTCAGTAAATAAGGGCCACAGTTGTTTCTCAGAACACATTTATTCTCAATTTTCAGGTTTGATACCATATGGAAACAGATATGCCCAGCGACTACGTTAGTGTTGATTAATTGCATGTACTTCCTCTTGTCGTATGTTGATGTCAATAATGCACTCCATGAATTACGTATCCATCGTCTTTAAAGGGTGTCCCACGTAATTCTCAATCGGATCAAACGGATGGAAATCTGATGGCACCAAGTCGGGGCTGTAGGGTGGGTGAGACAATAATGACCATCCAAATTTAACAGTGTGTTCCTAGGTTGTGAGACTTACATGTGAGCGCGAATTATCACATTGAATCTATATTATTTACGATTGTTGTTAGACCAAATACGTCGGAAAGGATTGTAGAATTAGTTCAGAAACCTAGTTAATGCTTGACCGTCTTAGAAACCCATCCACGAGGTGACACTATCACTATCGCGAAAAATGTCTTCGTGACTTCCGGCAGAGAAGGGAGTAGCTTTGAATTTTTCTTTGCGCAGAGAGTGAATTTCATTTCCGTCTCAAAACAATGATCCCAAGTTTCGACATCTCAAACGATCTGCGATACGATGGCCTCTCCACTTCCTCAAACTGCTCCAACAGTATAGATGAAGTCGATTGTGTTTGAGTCATGTCGTCTGTTGTGAGCATTCTTGGAACCCATATTGACAACTCCAAGAATCTCAGCCATTGCACGTATACTTACAACGCTCACTGATAGATTGAAAGGTGGCTACACTGAGCCACAGCGCCAGAAATCGCGCCAGAGAGTATTGTTCCGCCGCCTCCACTGGCAGTGATTATTGAGACGCAGCGACAGGCAGTGCTTGCCGAGAAGTTGTGGTGGACACTGCTTGTCGTGAAGTCAGAGTGAGATGTGGTAGTGGAGAGTGTTGTTCCATGTTTTATGCAGTGGTTTGATGGGAGAGATAGCAGATGTTATTCCAATGGAGATATTGTAATGGTCAGAGTGCTTTTCGTCAATATATATGAAGGTAATAAATATTATGTTGTTTATTTATTTGTGTGTCCTGAATAATGTGTCATTACAGGTTCAGTCAACAAAGCATCTGGCGTGTGTTCTTGTATTAGAGTGTAATTTTGGTTTTCTTGAACAATTATAGTATTTCTAATTTTCTTTTATCACGTCAGTATAATTGGTATTTAAAAATTCTTGTCTTGTTGAAGAAGAACCGTGCCAGAAGTGCGTTGAGTCATACTTCCACATACAGAACAGCTACACTTGAGTTTGTTGTTTCGTAGGTTTTATAGTTGCTGGGGACTTAATTAATTAATTAATTGTATTAACTGAAATTTTCATTTGATTCTTTGTGGTTGTTACATGCAGTCAGATTGCGTAATAATACTAGTCAGGGCCAGCCGTTTACGAAACAGCGTAATCGGACATACAGCGACAGAAAATTAAAAAGTATTTGCATTGCATTCTTATATCATTATTTTAAAAAAGCCCCCATGCACTTTGTAAATTTAATTCTGAAAATTTTTGTACTATCACGCGATCTTTTTCTTCCTGTTCCCTGTCCTGTTCCTCTTGTCTAATTACAGAACAGCTACACTTGAGTTTGTTGTTTCGTAGGTTTTATAGTTGCTGGGGACTTAATTAATTA
Source organism: Schistocerca cancellata (assembly GCF_023864275.1). Taxonomy (NCBI): domain Eukaryota; kingdom Metazoa; phylum Arthropoda; class Insecta; order Orthoptera; family Acrididae; genus Schistocerca; species Schistocerca cancellata. The sequence goes on along the minus strand of NC_064631.1, from coordinate 389,495,008 downwards.
ATTAATTGTATTAACTGAAATTTTCATTTGATTCTTTGTGGTTGTTACATGCAGTCAGATTGCGTAATAATACTAGTCAGGGCCAGCCGTTTACGAAACAGCGTAATCGGACATACAGCGACAGAAAATTAAAAAGTATTTGCATTGCATTCTTATATCATTATTTTAAAAAAGCCCCCATGCACTTTGTAAATTTAATTCTGAAAATTTTTGTACTATCACGCGATCTTTTTCTTCCTGTTCCCTGTCCTGTTCCTCTTGTCTAATTCCTGTTGAAATTAAACTATTATTGTGAGCATACAAAATCGGTTGTACTTCTTCTCTAATTTCTTTCTTTGATTCAACTTTCATGTTTTTCAAACATGTCCCTATTCGTGAGTCTAACCGTGTTTCCAAAGTTCCAATCTCTGTTTTAAATTCAGATCCTAACTGTGATCCCAAAGAGTCTAACCGTGTTTCTATTGTTCCCATTTCTGTTTTTAATTCAGATCGTAACTGTGATCCCATTGTTCCCATATCAGTTTTAATTTCAGATCGCAAAGTTCCCATCTCTGTTTTAAACTTAGATTCCAACTGTGATCACAGATTTAATATTGCACCCATCAACTGCTCCATATTAGCCGGTTCGAAATTCTTTTCGCCCCTAATATTTCCCGCAAAACTAACTTCCTTCTGCATAGCCATAAAGCTATCTGTGTTCGATACTATTTCAGAATCTTCTATCGTTGATCTCGTACTCTGTGAATTTTCTGATTGAGAAAAATTTTGAAATGGTTCCGGACTATTTTCCAGACTTATTACATTGTTTTCCACTTCATTATTCATCATACTGTTGCCCTGTGTTGGCGAGTTCGCCATGTCAACAATTTCGTCATTCTCACTATTCATCATTTTCGCCTTTTTCATCGATCGCGTAATCATTTACAAAACATAAAAAATTCGTCACTGTACGAAAATTACACACAATGACTCCTCATCTTCAACAATACCATTCACACGAAATATTTCCCTCAAACACGATTAATCGAACAATTGAAATAATTGCACCAAATCGTCAAACGACAAGGCAATAAAAATTAAATTTTGAAAAATACCATTAGAAGAATGCCAATTACCAAATCTACACATGCAAAATAGACTACAATTACTAAACTACAAATTACTACTACAATACTACTGTCTACTATTTTTACAATCAGAAGATTCCAAGGGACGATCCTGGCAGGGTCGCCACGTGCATGGGGGCTTAATTATAAAAAAAAAATAAGAATGCAAATATTTTTTAGTTTTAGTAGCGGTGAGTCCGATTACGCAAGTCTCGTAAACGGATGGCCCTGACTAGTATTATTACGCTATCTGACTGCATAGAACAACAACAAAGAATGAAATGAAAATTTCAGTTAATACAATTAATTAATTAAGTCCCCAGCAACTATAAAACCTACGAAACCAACAAAGCACAAGTGTAGCTGTTCTGTATGTGGAAGTATGACTCAACGTACACATCTGGCATGGTTCTTCTCCAATAAGTCAAGAAATTTCAAGTACCATTTATATTGAAGTAATTAATAAAATTAGAAATACTATAATTGCGGAAGAAAATCAGAATTACACTCTAATACAAGAACACAAGCCAGATGCTTTGTTGACTGAACCTGTAATGAAGCATTATTCAGGACACACAAATAATAAGAAAATAAAGAACAGTAGTTAGTTACCTTAATTTATATTGACGAAAAGCACTCAGATCATTACAATATCTCCATTGGAACAACATCTGCTATCTCTCCCATCAAATAACTGCATAAACATGGAACAACACTCTCCACTACCGCATCTCACTCTGACTTCAGCTACAAGCAGTGTCCACCACAACTTCTCGGCAAGAACTGCCTGTCGCTGCGTCTCAATAATCACTGCCAGTGGAGGCGGCAGAACAATACTCTCTGGCGCGATTTCTGGCGCTGTGGCTCAGTGTAGCCACCTTTCAAGTTGTAGAGCCAATTGTCGATTTGTGGTGCGCCTGTCTCCACGAGTAGTGGCATTCGAGCGATTCACCACGTCGGTAGCGGTGGCTGTGACAGTACGTCATAAACGTGGCATATCATGGAACTCAGTTTCTGCACTTCCTGACGTCCTAATTCTCTTTTCCCATTGCTCAACAGTACTCGTATCAACTAGATCATCACCACACACTGCATACAAATATTTATAGATGACCATCATGATTTCTCTTTCCGCAACCAAGAATTCAGTTACACTAGATTGCAGGCAGTCGTTTTATTGTTTAGCTTAACGGCTACAACATAGCAGAGAAAGAGAGAGAGACAGAGACAGAGAGAGAGAGAGAGATAGAGAGAGAGACGGAGACAGAGAAGAAGTAGCGCGGCGGCATAGCGTGGTCAAGATATTTCCTTGCAAATAACCTTTCCGTTACCTTCATCACTATTGTTGGTTTGCTTGCAGCTATCAACATATACGAATAACTGATCACAAGTAATCTCCTCATAGAGTGTCATCTACATCAGACGTATGATAAAGTTCATCAGATTGCAGTCGCATACACTACAAAAATCGCCCGTAACACCACAGTATCCTTAACCCCTTATAATATATAGTTATGTCATCCCAGTTATTTCGTGTTAATCGAGAAATTTCGTGTTACCTTGGTATTACTGAAACGGATCATAAGTTTTATTTAAACGATGAAGTATTTCAACGGAAAAGTGGTAGCAGTGGAACTGTTTTCAGTAACTCATTAACCTGACTAGTTATCCGTTAGATTGACATAGTATTTATTCTATGTTTAAAGTTGTTAATCGCAAAAGCACGCACCCACCCACTCAAAGACCTACCATCCGCCTCTCCTTCCCCCCCACATACATATATAGTCACACCCGAGTATCTAGACATTTCAAAAATTTGGTCGGTAATGGGATGTGTTAAGAAAAGATGACTTAGATTTGCATTCAAACTTAATTATTGTTTGTCAGCACATTTAATTTATTAGGACGCTGTTCAAATGCTTATGGGCAAACTATTTGCATCTGATACATGAGTCGGGTTAAGAGGTCATTGAATGACCACATTTGTACTACCAATGTAAGGAAGGAAAGGAAATGTTGTCTGAAATAATGGTGTGTGAACGCCATTATACCGTAAGTTATTGTTTTTAGACTTTTAAATAATATGGTCAATCATTTTTCTGTTTGTTAGCTGACAGTCATTTCAGATGTTTGCTGATATCTTCAGTTCAAAGATTGATTTGATAATGCCGTCAACCCTAGTTGGTGTATCCTATGCAACTCTCACCCTTTCTGCGTAACTATTGTAGCCTCCATCCACTTACTGTAGTTACGCCTATGTCTCCTACAACCTTTGCCCCAAAAATTCGCTCCATCACCAAATAAGTGTTCGTATTATACTTTCTACAGAATGTATCCTCTCCTCCTATCCCGTCACTTAGTTAAGTTATGATAAAAAAGGAGCTCTCTGTACGATCCAGTACCTCTTCGCTAGTTATCGGATCTAGGTATCTAAGTTCAGTATTCTTCTGCAACACCAAATCTCAGAATGATAGCTTCTCATATGGTCTTTTCTGTTTAGTGTTCGCGTTTGATTCCTGTATAACAGTACTTACTTTAAATATTTCGCAACACATAAATATATTTTTCCATTATTAGTTTACATTATGTATTTTCTTTGCTTCTGTCATTGCCAGCTACTTTGCTTCCAAAGTTGAAAATTTGTCTACAACTAATCTAATTTCCCGAATATTTACTTTATCCGACAATGCTATATTATCGATGGTTTTTCCCGATGTTCATCTTACAAATTCTTTTAAAGGCGCTGCCTATTCCATTCAGATAATCATCTCAGACCGTCGCTGTCTCCGATGCAATTACAGTATCTTCGGCACTGCTTAAAGTTTCTTATTTATTCCTGCTGGACTTCACTATCTAATATAAAATTCTCCTGGATTTACTGGTTACTCTGTGTACAAACTGAGTAATGTATAGCAGCAGGCTGCCATCTCCTTTCCGCTCCATATATTTTAGTTCAGATAACACCAACATATCAATGTATCCCAGTCAACATTGTCAGAAACTCTTTCAAAATGCGTTAATTCTGTAAATATAGCATTGCCTTTCCTCAGTCTCATTTCCCTCTTTCTTCATTTCTCTGGCTTCCAAACTGATCTCCACCCTGCCCAGTTCTACATGTTGTTGTTTCATTCTGTATACCATTCAGGGTATTTACCAACTCTAAAACATAAAAATTATAAATGAGGAAATATATTCCCCGCTATGATAATGGCTTGATCTCCCATGTATGAGGAAAGCATTACGTGTATCCTCCATTTACATGAACTGTCGCACAGACCTCACAAAGTCAAATGAAATATCTTACGGAGGTAAAATACCTTTATTAGTTTAAAAACAGAAAATTGAAACTGAAAAAGTATCAGTTGTAGTACTCTTTGTAATGTTCTTTTCAAGCACATTTTCTCATTGTAAGCATGGAGAATAGAATTAATTGCGTCGTGTCTCAAAATAATAGCATTTTACGCAGTCACTGCTACTTCAGTTCTATAAATTTAAATGCCTATACATCGATGTGCTGATAAAGGATAGAGGTGTTGTTTGCTATCATTCGTATTATGTAGAAGTTCCACGAAAGCAAAACTCGGAACTATAACTTCATATCGTCGGCGCGGCATGGCATGGCACACAACCCTTTTGACCGCGTCTCTTCTTTTGTCAGGCAGAGGCAACTGTTGCTGCGTCATATACTGGGGTCGGCTCTTACGAAGTGGATCGTTATCCGCGGTAACAAGACAGCATTATGGCGGCGCTTCTCAAGGACGTGAGGGACGCGGGACGGGGGCCATCGTTGACAAATCTGACTCTTTCTCTGCAGACGCAAGCTCCGTCCTTGCTCAAGGAACCAAAAAACGACACATTACTGACCGGCCCAAGTGATACTTTTCTACAACAGCACGGAAAATTTATGGCAAAATGAAAGCTGACTTTGAGGTATTTTTCTGATTATTTTAATGATTTCAGGTATCAGGTGCACAGCTGATTTATCTGCTGGTTTAATACTGTAACTACATTAGTTATCAAATAATATTTATAGGCACACACACGGATAAAACGTAATATTAGTACCAACAAAGAAGGACGTTAGAAGCATTCATTTCAAAAATGCATTATTAAAAATACAAAATAATGATTGTCGATTTGGTTTATTGAAGAAGCCCAACAAGACAGTCATAAGACAGAAGATCTTCACATCCACACCAAGATTGCTACGTGATGGAAGTGCCAACTTATGCGGTCAGAATAACTTACAATGTTCTCCCTGTTCAACAGGAAAAAATCAAATACCCTCATGCAACATGACAATATCTTTTGAGGCATCAGTCTTCTGTCCAGTGTGACGCGGCCTGCCGTGAATATCTCTCCCATCGACTAGCGATCACATGCATCCTACGTCCACAATTATTTGCTGGATGTATTCCAGTCTACATATTCCTCTACATTTTTTACTCTGCACAGTTACCTTTAGTACCACGGATGACGTCTAAATAGATCGCATCATCCTGTCCTTTCTTCTTGTCAGCGTTTCCAGTATGTTCCTTCCGTCACCGATTCTGCGGGAAACCTCATTCCTTATCAGTCCATCTGATTTTCAACAAGCTTGCGCAACACTACCTCTCAAACGCTTGGGCTCTTTTCGGTTCTAGTTTACCAACTGTTCATAATTAACTATCGAACAATGCTGTGTTCAAAACGTATATTTTCAGCAATATCTTCCTGAAATTGAGGCCTATGTTTGACAGCAGTAGAATTCTCATGGACAGGGATGCCCTCTTTGCCTCTGCTAAACTGCTTGTCATCTCCTCCTTGCTTCTTTCAACATGGGTTATTATGCTTCCAAGGTAACAGCACTCCTTAATTTCGTCTACTTCCTGGTTACCAATGCTGATGTTAAATTTCTCGCTAGTCTCATTCACGCTACGTCTCATTACTTTTTATTTTCTGTTTTCCTTTCTATATGTATTCTACACTAATTAGACTGTTCACTTCATTCAACAATTACTGTAATACATCTTCAATTTGATTCACGATAGCAACGTCATCAGCGAATCCTACCATTTACATCCTTTCACCATGAATGTTAATCTTCTTCTTGAATTTTTTATTTTTTATTTTCGTCATTGATTCTCTGAAGTAAGATGGAATAGAAGGGGTGAAACACTGCATCTCTGTCTTACACCTTTTATACTCCGAACACTTACTTTTTGGTCCTCAAACCTTTTTGTTGACCTTTCCGTGTAGCTTACTCCCATTTTTCTCAGAATTTAAAATATTTTGCACGATCTCACATTGTTGAATGCTTGTTCTAGATCGCCAAACCCTACGAACGTATCTTGGCTTTTCTTCAGCTTTGTTTCAGTTGTCAATGCCAGATTTAGAGCTGCCTCCATTTTCCTTCATGGAAACTAACATTAATATTGTCATTTAAAAAAAAAAAAATTTCCGTCATGTGCCTGTCAGTTGTTCATATGATTCATGATTTCAGTATTGTAGTCATTCTCAGGTTGCATGTTAACGCACAGATGTGATGAACACAGGTCGTAGTAACGTATTGGTGATAAATACAACACACTGTGTGTTAGCGTCTATTCACCGTACACGGTGTCATTCATGTTAAGGGCCAGTTTAAGGCACAAGCGAAACCGCATGGGGTGTCAAGCCGGAAGGCGCGCCCGAGGCAACGTAACTGTAATGATTCTATACAGGACGTACCACAATTAGTAGCAACCACTTGTGGCGCCAAGCTGAGACAGGCACCCAAGCGTAAGATTCGTATGCAGGGCGTATCACATATACTGAGTTGTTATAATTAAACTTTCCCTATTTAACACTTTATAACACGGAAAGTAAATAAACTACAAGCATTAATGTCAAGAGTATGCGGTGCATGATTTCCATGCGTCACAGCACCACCGTCTAGATGAGATTGGACAAAAGTAGCATGTTATTATTGGTGAAGCTCTGTTGCAAAACAAGAGTAACGCTGCAGCTGTACTTCGAGAATATCATTGGCTGAAAGGATTACGGAAGGGGCCTCTCTCTGCTGTGTGGTCCATGATTAAAAAGTTCGAATCAACTGAAAACACCGGCCGATGTGGCCGAGCGGTTCTAGGCTTCTCAGCCTGGAACCGTGCGACCGCTACGGTAGCAGGTTCGAATCCAGCCTCGGGCATGGATGTTTGTCATGTCCTTAGGTTATTTACGTTTAAGTAGTTCTAAGTACTAGGGAACTGATGACCTCAGGTGTTAAGTCCCATAGCGCTCAGAGCCATTTGAACCATTTGCCATGGCCAGTCTACATTTTATATATTTTATATCCTCTCTTCTTCGACCATCATAAGTTATTTTGCTCCCCAAATAGCAAAACTCATTTACTACTTTAGTGTCTCATTTCCTAATCTATTTCCCTCAGCATCACCCGACTTAATTCAACTACATTCCATTATCCTCGTTTTGATTTTGTTGATGTTCATCTTATATCCTCCTTTCAAGACACTGTCCATTCCGTTCAACTGCTCTTCCAAGTCCTTTGCTGTCTCTGACAGAATTACAATGTCATCGGTGAACCTCAAAGTACAATTTCTTCTCCATGGATTTTAATACCTACTCCGAATTTTTGTTTTGTTTCCTTTACTGCTTGCTCAGTATACAGAATGAATAACATCGGGGAGAGGCTACAACCCTGTCTCACTCCCTTCCCCACCACTGCTTCCCTTTCATGCCCCTCGACTCTGATAACTGCCATATGGTTTCTGTACAAATTGTAAATAGCCTTTCGCTCCCTGTATTTTATCCCTGCCACATTCAGAATATGAAAGAGAGTATTCCAGTCAACATTTTCAAAAGCTTTCTCTAAGTCTACAAATGCTAGAAACGTAGGTTTGCCGTTCCTTAATCTATCTTCTAAGATAAGTCGTAGAGCCAGTATGCCTCACGTTTCCAATATTTCTACGGAATCCAAACTGATCTTCCCCGAGGTCGGCTTCTACTAGTTTTTCCATTCGTCTGTAAAGAATTCGCGTTACTATTTTGCAGCCGTGACTTATTAAGCTGATAGTTCGGTAATTTAACATCTTTCAACACCTGCTTTCTTTGGGATTGGAATTATTATATTCTTCTTGAAGTCTGTGGGTATTTCGTCTGTCTCCTACATCTTGCTCTCCCAAGGCTGTCAGTAGTTCTAATGGAATGTTGTCTACTCCCGGGGCCTTGTTTCGAGTTAGATCTTTCATTGCTATGTCAAACTCTTCACGCAGTATAATATCTCCCATTTCATCTTTATCTACATCCTGTTCCGTGTCCATAATATGGTCCTCAAGTACATCGCCCTTGTATAGACCCTCTATATTCTCCTTCCACATTTCTGCTTTCCCTTCTTTGCTTAGAACTGGGTTTCCATCTGAGCTCTTGATATTAATACAAGTGTTCCTCTTTTCTCCAAAGGTCTCTTTAATTTTCCTGTAGCAGTATCTATCTTACCCCTAGAGATAAGCCTCTGCATCCTTACATTTGTCCTCTAGCCATCCCAGCTTAGCCATTTTGCACTTTCTGTCGATTTCGATTTTGAGACGTTTGTATTCCTTTTTGCCTGCTTCATTTACTGTATTTTTGTATTTTCTCCTTTCATCAATTAAATTAAATATTTCTTCTATTACGCAAGGTTTTCTACTAGCCCTCGTCTTTTTACCTATTTGATCCTCTGCTGCTTTCACTGTTTCATCCCTCACAGCTACCCATTTTTCTTCTACTGTATTTCTTTCCCCCATTCCTATCAGTTGTTCCCTTACGCTCTCACTGAAACTCTGTACAGCCTCTGGTCTAGTCAGTTCATCCAGGTCCCATCTCGTCAAATTCCCACCGTTTTGCAGTTTCTTCAGTTTTAATCTACAGTTCATAACCAATAGATTGTGGTCAGAGTCCACATCTGCCCCTGGAAATGTCTTACAATTTAAAACCTGGTTCCTAAATCTGTCTTACCAACATATAATCTGTCTGATACCTTCTAGTTTCTCCAGGCTTCTTCCATATATACAACTTTCTTTCATGATTCTTGAACCAAGTGTTAGCTACGATTATGTTATGCTCTGTGCAAAATTCTACCAGGCGGCTCCCTCTTTCATTTCTTACCCCCAATCCATATTCACCTACTACGTTTCCTTCTCTTTCTTTCCCTACTATCCAATTCCAGTCACCCATGACTATTAAATTTTCGTCTCCCTTCACTATTTGAATAATTTCTTCTATGTGATCATACATTTCATCAATTTCTTCGTCATGTGCAGAGCTAGCTGGCGTATAAACTTGTACTACTGTAGTAGGCAAAGGGCTTCGTATCTATCTTGGCCACAATAATGCGTTCACAGTGCTGTTTGTAGTAGCTTCCCCGCATTCCTATTTTGTTATTCATTATTAAACCTACTTCTGCATTACCCCTATTTGATTTTGTCTTTATAGCCCTGTATTCACCTGACTAAAAGTCTTGTTCCTTCTGCCACCGAACTTCACTAATTTCCACTGTATCTATCTTTAACCTACCCACTTCCCTTTTTAAATTTTCTAACCTACCTGCCCGATTATGGATCTGACATTCCACGCTCCGATCCGTAGAACGCCAGTTTTCTTTCTACTGATAACGACGTCCTCTTGAGTAGTTGCCGCCCGGAGATCGGAATGGGGGACTATTTTACCTGCGGAATATTTTACTCAAGAGGACGCCATCATCATTTAACCGTTCAGTAAAGCTGCATGCCCTCTGGAAAAATTACGTATGTAATTTCCCCTTACATTCAGCCGTTCGCAGTACCATCACATAAAGGCGGTTTTGGTTAATGTTACAAGGCCAGATCAATAATATATCCATTTCAAAATGAGATATTTGCTTCTTTTTGAAGATTTTAATGTCTCAGGCTACATTCAGAACCCCGCAGAGCATATTTTATTTTTTGCTCATTCTCGTCGTTATACACACATCAAAATGTTTTGCATCACCCCGATTCCCGCTACTCCTGAAGATACAGTCCCTTTGACTATTCAGAGAAGTCACTAACACGCCAAAAGATGTAAAGAACCAAGCTTGAGCAGCACCTATTAGACGGAGGGGGTCGAACATCCGATCAGTTGCATTCATTCCACCAGGAAAGAGGTACATGGCTCGTCTGTAGTTCAACCAAGCCTACACGGTCAATACCGCGGTTCGATCACGTCCGAATTGTTACTTTGTGCCAGGAAGGGATCTCAATAAAGAAGTGTCCAGGCGTCTCGGAGTAAACCAAAGTGATGTTCGGACATGGAGAAAATACAGGGAGACGGGAACTGTCGATGACATGCCTCGCTCAGCTCGTCCGAAGGCTACTAGCGTATTGTATGACCGCTACCTACGGAATGTGGCTCGGAGAAACCCTGAGAGCAACGCCACCATGTTGAATAATGCTTTTCGTGCAGCCACAGGAAGTCGTATTACGACTCAAACTGTGCGCGATAGGCTGCATGAAGCGCAACTTCACTCTCGACGTCCATGACGAGGTCCATCTTTGCAACCACGACACCATGCAGCGCGATACATTGGGCCGACAACATGCCGAATGGACCGCTCAGGATTGTCATCACGTTTTTTCACCGGTGAGTGTCGCGTATGCCTTCAATCAGACAATCGTCGGAGACGTGTTTTGAGGCAACCCGGTCAGGCTGAACTCCCTAGACATACTGTCCAGCGAGTGCAGTAGGTGGAAGTTCCCCGCTGTTTTGGGGTGGCACTATGTGGGGCCGACGTATACCGGTGGTGTTTATGGAAGGCTCCGTGGTGGCTATACGATACGTGAATTCCATTCACCTACCGATAGTGCAACCATATCGGCAGCATATTGGCGAGGCACAACTTGACTAGAAGAAAGGATCGGTTGTTAGGACATGTTCTGAGGCATCAAGGGCTCACCAATTCAGTATTAAAGGGCACCGTGGAGGGTAAAATTCGCAAAGGGAGAGCAAGAGATGAATACACTATGCAGATTCAGAAGGATGTAGTTTGCAGTAGGTGCTGGGAGATGAAGAACCTTGCACAGGATAGGGTAACAAGGAGACTTGCATCAAACCAGTCTCTGGACTGAAGATCACAACAACAACAACATGAAAAAAATGTAAATTAATTACAGACTACGGCGTGCAACACTTATTCAATATGCAAGCGTTACTAATATGATCGGCGATGATGTGGCGCAGATGAATAGCGAATTCCTGCATCACACACTGAACATCGATGCTCCCGCTGACCATGTGAATGGCTGTTTGCAGCTCAGCAATGGTTTTGCGGTTATTGCTGTACGTCTTGCCTTTACTATAGCCCCACAAAAAGGAGTCGCATGTGGTCAGATCCAGAGAACATGGGGTCCAATCGAGGCCCATATCAGTGGCCTCTGCGTACCATAGAGCAAGAATGCAGTCCCCAAAGTGATTCTCCAGGACGTCAAACAGTCTCCTGATTCGATGGGCTCGAGCTCCGTCTTGCGTGAACCCCATCTTGTCGAAATCAGGGTCACTTAGGATAATGGGGATGAAATCATCTTCCAAAACCTTCACGTACCGTTCGGTAGTCACCGTGGCATCAAGGAGTACCACACTCTATAGTCTGTGACTGGACATTGCACACCATTCAGTCAACTGTTGAGTGTAGAGAGACTTTCCGAATGCGAAATGCGGATTCTCAGTCCTTCAAACGCGTCAATTATGCTTAATGACGAACCCATCCAAATGAAAGTAGACTTCGTTGCTATATAAAACCATGCATGCGCATACTAATTTCCATCATGCCCCGCTGCGAATCGTGCAGTTTGATCGTCGTAACTGAAACCGTTCAGAAGTTACAAGAATTGTATATCATATTGCTCAATAATTGTCACCCAGGATATTGGCCACCGTCAATAGGCTTTTTGCTACCGCTCAAAGCTGTGGCTCTATTGGGGTGCAAATGAAGAGGCCCATGACACCTAGGCCGTTGGAATCACCTGGTAACCTGGTTGTCACTGCAATTTCCGCCACGCAATATGTGGCAAGTCCTTCCTTACCCAATAGTGAGTAGCGACACTACTATGTTTGCCTGTCGCTAGGTGGAAGTGAAAGAGGGAACAGGCCACACGGATGTCTCTTTACGCCTTAGCGACAGCTGCAAGGTGCTATTCATTGCTGATGATACTTCCGAGACATAAATTCCCATGACGAATTGACCGAAGCTACCTCAGCCACAGTGCAATCAGTTGTTCGTGATAGCGGATTGGAGAAACGTTATAATGATTGCAAAAGCTTTCAGGTACCTTGAATTTGCAGAGGAGGCCAGTCCGGTTGCTTTGTTGCCATACCATAGGACAACGAGGAACAAGTTATGACGTGTGTTACAGAGACATAGCTGAGAGCAGTGTTACAGCCCTCCCCCGAGATACGAGATAGGCACCCTTTGTCTGCCCGGTGTGTGTGGTGTCCCTTGTGAATGCGGCAGCACCTATATAGGTCAAAGAATTCGCATCGTTGCAGAGCTTTGTACCGAGCACAAGCGGCATATTAAACAAACGGAGCCTGACAAGTCGGCAATGGCTGAGCTTTGAATAGAAACCGAACACGAAATGCAGTCTGAAAACTCGGGAGCTTGGCTCATGCGCAAACGTACTGGGACTTCGTTATAAAAGAAGCAGCGGAGATAAGAATTAATAACAACGATTTTTACAGAGAGTAGGGATACACACTTAGTATGGCGTGGAGGCTGGCATTGGATGTCGGAAGGATGCAACGACGGATGCTTGGCACTTGTAGGGAGGACGGAACGGAAGTTTCAACGCGAACAGACGTCACTCAGTCCCACGGCGAGCCGGAGCTCTTATGACCTGAACAACTCAGCTTCCCCGCACGCCAGCACCTCGTCCACTTCCCAACGGTGAAATCCGTCCCTAGATATACCCCTCCATCCAACCCTAATCACAACGTTTCATATCACACCATCCCCTAATTTTCTCATTCCTCCAGTCGCTATCCGACGTTTATGCAGGGTATCGTAGTCATACTCATCTTCGCACCTTAATCATGAAAATTTTTTGCGTTTGTTACCTAGCATCGCCATTACACCATGCCATCATTCATGCTAAAGAGTGGCTATTTTTTAGAATTAATATAAAATCCCAAATGAATAAAAAAACCAGCAGTATTTTCCAACAATGTGTATTTTACAAATCGTCGTTTATTGTCAGTTTTTTTAAGTAAAAATCGTCCGTATCGTCCATCGACGTATTTGTTACTAAATCGTCTGTTATTCTTACCTTTTATATGTTTTAATCGGTTTTAAGCACAAATATTGTAGCGTTTGCCTGAAGAACAGTTTTATTTAGCTGCGAGCTCGCCCCTGCCTTGGGGAATTGAAGTAACAATAAAGGGGAAAAAGGCAGTATCGTCAGTCAGTGGTTTTTTTCTGACAACGATGTCGGGGATAGCCATCGATAGCTCTAGAATTTTATTCAAATTGACGCGAGTTGAAATCCGAGAATACGTCATTCATAGCGCGATCTCTTATATTTGCAACTGATCCTGAAAATATGACGACCCTTCCACAATCTGCCCCTCTTTTAACTCTGACATCCAAATTTTTTAAATTGGTCTTTCGCCTCGTTATTAAATAATCAATAATTGATTTCAACCCTTTTGTATTGCTATACCATGAAAGTTTTGTATACACTGCTAGTAAAAGAAGTATTTTATACTTGTAATTCATATAGATCCAATAAAGCCATCAAACGTTTGCCATTCTAATTCCTAATAGCCTCCTCATACTTCCCAATATCCTTACTATTCCGCTCGTTTTCTACACTGTTATTAAAATCTCCTACCACTATCAGTTCATGGCCACCTGGAACGTTTTGTATTGTCTCTATCAGCATCTGTTCAAAATCTTCTTTTACCTTCAATGGTGAGTCTTTAGTAGGGATTCATATGACATTAATCTGAATATCTCGTCCGAAAATTACTTTCAACCACCAGAGAATCAATTCTTGAATGTAACGTCTTAGACATCTGAGTAACAAACAGTCCTAACCTGATCGAAGCAGTGAAGGAAGGTAACAGTTCTCATAAGGCTGTGATAGGAACTATGACTACACGTTTTACGAGAAGTGTTAAGAAAGGAAGCACAACGTTTCTGATTAGTAAGAGTGACAGGAAACCAACTACAGAGCATCTGTGTAGTCAGTATGAAATTTTCAGTGATGAGGAAGAAGATGTGGAGCATAAATGGAAAAAAAATCAAAGCATCATTCATTATGACTTAGGCAGTTACGTTCCGAGCAACGTATAACGGATGGGAAAGACTCACAGCCATTTAATGGCCGTGTTACAAATATGTTACGTAAAATAAGAGCGCTTCAATACTAATTCAAACGAAGTCAAAACCTAGCTGACAAACAAAAGTTGGTCGAAGTAAAAATGAGCGTAACGAGATCAGTGATTGAAGCGGTACGAAATACTCTATTCATTCATTCAGTAACAGTACTGGCCCCGAAACAGAAGAAACAAGCAGGCTGAAATGCTGATTTCGATCTTCTGAAACTGTTTTACAAGGAACATCGTAAGGCAGCCCCTCCTTTCAGACACCACATGAACGTCGAGATGCCAGATATTGAGATAACCGATCGCGGAACCAAAAAGCAATTACAATCGCTTTGTAGTGAAAATACATCAGTACTCTACAAGACACGGATATGATCCTACCAAGATTATGGGGAAGAACTTGCTCCCCTTCTAGCAGCGGTTTATCGTAGATCGCTGGAGCAACGAAGGGTGCTTAGCAACTGGAAGAAAACGCAGGTCATTCCTGGTTTCATGAAGAGCCTTGGGACATATGCACGTACTTGTAGGCCTATGTCGTTGACGTCAATCTGTTCTGTTGTGTACATGTTCTATGCTCAAGAATTGTGAAGATTCTAGACAACGAAAAACTCCTACATAAAAATCAACATGGATTCCACAAACAGAGATCTTGCGAAACTCAGCTTCTTCGTCCCTCCAAGCTTTCCCTAGGGTTGTATGCAACAGTACTCAGGTTGGTGCCGTTGTTCCTTGACTTCAGGAGGGCATTTGACAGCGTCCCACACCATCGGTTACTGTAACAAATAGAGCTTAGCGAATGTGGCACCAGATTTGCGATTGTAGTCAAGAGTTCTTTCCAGACAGAACTCAACCTGTTGGCCTTAAAGGAACAAAATCTACAGCTGCAAAGGTAATTTGCGGAGTATTCGAAGGAAGTGTGATAGGGTCGTTACTGATAACTATGTACATGCAGGTTTTAGCAGAATGTGTCTAAACTCCTAAAGACTGTTCACGGATGATTCGTTTGTGTGTAAGACAGTAGCAACTCTGGAAATCGGTGTCGATTTGCAGAAAACAAATAATAGAAGAAGCAGTTGACTGTAATTCATAAGAATAATCTTCAGGAAATACAACTCATCAACGAAGTAAGTAACTTCTAAGGCGCTTCTTCGACCGATTTTCGTGCATTGCACATTAAAATGGGACCCTTATAGTGTAAGACCTATACAAGAAATAGAGAAGATCCACGAAGAGCGGCACCTTACGTCACGGGATCGTTTAGTTGGTA
Organism: Schistocerca cancellata; assembly: GCF_023864275.1. Classification (NCBI taxonomy): domain Eukaryota; kingdom Metazoa; phylum Arthropoda; class Insecta; order Orthoptera; family Acrididae; genus Schistocerca; species Schistocerca cancellata. Next base: position 389,479,282 of record NC_064631.1, on the reverse strand, counting down.
CGAGAGCATTAAAGAAATGCTCAACAAACTCCAGGGCATACGTTACGAAAGAGGCATTGTGCATCACAGAGAAGTTTACTATTGAAGATTGCAGGGAGTTCTTTCAGGTATAATTAAGACGACATAATAATTCCTTCCTTGCACTTCGGTTTGGAACCTGCCCCTAAAAGGCGCAAGAATCAGCAATGACAGACGACGTAATGATGTAGAAGGCATGGAAACCCGAGTATTAAAGAGACATAACGCGTATCCACAGTTCATTAGTGCCATGACGATCTCTTCCACTGGCAAAACATTCTTGACTTGGTCTTCTTTCGGATTTTCGGAGGTGACTGCCAAGGTGTAAGTGACCATGAGAAAAATACTGAATAACTAACGAAAGCGTAACGTTCCACGAGCCTGGGCGTGGTATGTCAGAAGTTTTATCGTGGTGAGGAAGCTAGAAACAGAGCTGTTAGAAACATAACTGCTCCGGCTCCCTATAAAAATAGGTGGCGGTCAGTGAAGTGCAATGTAAAGACATATTTCTGGTAAGATGTGTAGTGTATTATCAACAGCATCAGGAAATGGTATAGAGAGAATAGGATTCGTTATGTACGCTAGGACAGAGAGTTACTGTGAACAATTCAGTGATAGGATTGTTCTCGTCCAAATCGCAACATCGATATCAACAGTTCAGGCTTACGTGCCTATGCCGCAGGCGGAAGGTAAAGAGATAAGGAAATTGTATGAGTTTACCGAACGGATAATTCAGCACATAAAGGGAAATGGAAATGTAATAGTCGTGGGGTCTGGAATGCGGTTAGAGGTGGGAGGAGTAGAACAATAGGTCATGGGAGAATATGGGCGTGGTAGTAGAAGTGAAAGAGGACGAAGTTCTACAACAAATTTCAGCTAACGAATACTCTCTTCAAGCATCACAAGAGGAAGAGGTGTATTAGCAAACCGCCAAGAGATACGGAAAGGGTCCGGTTAGATTACATCACGGTCAGGCAAAGAATCCGAAATCAAATATTGGATTGTAAGGCTCAGCGAGAGTCAATGCACAAGGAAGTGGATTTTGGAAGCCGAAGAAATGAAAAGGTACGCTTGAAGTTCTTTGAGGTTGCTGATGTTGCGATGATGAACAGCTCAACAGGCAGTACAGCTGAAGAGGAATGGACTTCCCTGAAAAGAGCAGTCACAGAAGCTGGAACAAAAAACATTGGTAGTAGAAAGGTAGCTGCAAAGAACCATGACTAACAGAAGAAATAATTCAGCTGATCGACGAAAGAGGGATACAGAAAATTTTTCAGAGAAATTCAGGATTAAAAAGACTCAGGAATTAAATAAGTAGGAAGTGCATGGAAGCTAAGACTAATTAGTAGCATGAAATATGTGAAGAGCTCGTAAAAGATGTGTTTGTCGGCAGGACTGACTCAGCATACTGAAATGTCAAAACGACCTTCGCTGAAATTAAAAGGAAGGGTGATAACATGACGAGTGCAGTGGGAACATCACGCTTATGTTCAGATCAGAGAGCGGACAGTAGAAAAAAAAGAGATAGGGGTTCAGCGTGGAACAAGGAGGAAGGGAGATATAAAGGCTGACTAATATTGGCAAAAAGGTGGGCATGAGAAGCCTACTAGTACCAAAAATAGGTCTTAATCTTATGAAGAAATTTCTGAGAATGTACGTTTGAAGCACAGCATATTACTGTAGAGAAACATTGATTATGGGAAACCGGAACAGATGGGAATCGTAGCATTTGAGATGTGGTGCTGCAGAAGAATGTTAAAGATTAGGTAAGGAATGACGAGGTTCTCCGCAGAATGTGTTAAGTGGGAATAGCTTCCATGGCAATGGAAGGAGATACGGAGGGCAAAAACCGTATTTGTTAGGGTGGGTTTTATGGTTCAAATGGCTCTCAGCACTATGGGACTTAACATCCAAGGGCATCAGTCCCCTATAACTTAGAACTACTTAAACCTAACTAACCTAAGGACATCACACACATCCATGCCCGAGGCAGGATTCGTACCTGCGACTGTAGCGGTCGCACGGTTCCAGACTGAAGCGCCTAGAAGAGCTCGGCCACAGCGACCGGCGTGGGTTTTATCATTTGATCTAAGTTTTAGCGCATGTCTTTTGTCCCTCTGTGTCTTCCACCCTATTAATTTTAGGGTGGTGGTTTTAATGTGTAGCAGAGTGGCTAGCTTCTCCTTTATATGCTCATAGTCAGCAAGCCATGGTAATCTGCTGTTGTTTGGGTCTCTTCTGTTTCTCGCGTTTCTCTGTGGCTCTCTTGCCCCATTTCGTCCATTTTAGTGTTTTCTACCCTTATGTCATTCTTATGGTTTTCCCCTTTCTTCCATTTGTGTTTCGTATGTCTCGATTACTTTACTACCACCCTTTTGGAATTATTTTAATCAGAGCGAAGGATCGAAGTACTAGCAGATTGTTCTCTTCCCCCCCTCTTTTAAACCAACCAATCTCTCTCTCTCTCTCACTGCAAATGTCAACATATGTCTGTCTCGTATTGTCTTCTTTTTTTCCCTTTGATTTACAGTATTCCTATAAGCCACTGTTTCTCACTTACACTGCCTGAACTTGTTTTTATTTCCCATTCCTTTGTCTCCACTGTTCGTCGCAACTCAAAAAATCTATGAGATACGATTTATCTTTTTCCCTATATATTGCGTTTAAAATTTAGGTCAAAACTGCGCCCTCCCCTACACCTTCGTGTTAAAGTTAATCGGTCTGGGAGGGGGCCAGACCATCCCCTAAACGTATGTGTGGTCTCCAGTCAACTGTACATTAGTTACATTCTCCTTTCTCTTTCGCCGACACTGCTTGTATGTACATCCCTTACCCTTCTTTTCTACTGCCACTGACTCAACATGAATCTCCTCTCTCCTTGGCCGCAACTGTTGGTGTTTTCATCTCTCTTTTTCTCTTTCACGGCGACTTTCTCTCACCCACCACCACTGTCCTCTGTTTCTCTCCCATTGGCACAGTCTCGTCGTTATTGCACTGTTACTGTCTCTCTATTACTCTGTGCGAGCACAAAAAGCCCAAATATGTTCACATGTCAAAAGTTTTGGTGTGGGAGGAGTAATGAGGATTGAGATAGCTGGTTCCTTTCTTTTCTGTCAGTGTTTTGCATTCGTCTTTTTTGTGTTCCGACAGGAGCATTTTTCGGCTGGTTCCCTTCTCTTCCCTGTTACAGCATCGTATGCTGCTTATGTAAAAGCAGTTCTGGAGGTCAATAAGGGTTTGACATTTATTTATGCCCACTGTACAGGGACATATTTATTGGTGAAAAATTGGTGACTAAGAGCATAGTTTGGTGACCTGAGAACCCTTTTGATGACTCCTGAACCACTGCCTTGTTTTCGCAATATCAGTTAAAACTACATTTACGTCTCGGGCCGGATACTAAATGTATATTCCACGTAAGTATGGTAACTTTGAACCTCTGGATCTCGGTATGGGATGATAAGATCCTAGAAAGTTTTCAGGTTCCTTGAGAACATTACATTAAGAACATAATGAAGTTGCAGATAGATGATTAGGAGTACAAGGGTTTAATATTGTATATATTTACTCTGATAATTTTCTGTGTATTATGAGTCCCTTCATCAAAAGCATTACTTATAATTACTTGTGTAATTTTTCATGCTGTGAATAGCAGATAGGTGAAGTGACGCAAACCCATTTTACGTTTAAAAAATTAAATGTATAATATGTTTCCTCCGTTCAGAAGTATGAAGAAACTAAGTTACTTATGCATCGACAAGGAAGTAAAAAACAAATACAATGATTAAATAGAAAACTTATACTATTAACAGCGCCACCAACTCTATCTTCAAAGACCACGCGACCAGTGAAGCGTTAATTAAATATTCTTCATTTAAAAACTGGTTAGTTAGGTGATACACTAAACAGCAATATCCTGAATTACTGTAGGAAATAGTGGATGCAGGAAAGGAACTACAACAACAGGTAACATGTTAATCAGTATATGAATCAGAAAGCCTATCCTTGTACTCTTTGCAGAAATACAGATTGATTGTCAACTGCCGGCCCCTGTTGCCGAGCGGTTCTAGGCCCTTCAGTCCGGAACCAAGCTGCTGCTACGGTCGCAGGTTCTAATCCTGCCTCGGGCATGAATTTGTGTGATGTCCTTAGGTTAGTTAGATTTAAGTAGTTATAAGTCTAGGAGACTGATGACCTCAGATGTTTAGTCCCATAGTTCTTAGAGCCATTTGAACCATTTTTGATTGTCAACTTTCCACTTTTCACTGAGCGAAAGATCAACAATTAGCACCTACTGAGATGGAGCACTAATGCGGTAGTTCAGTCATACCAAACAGGAAGTAGGCCACTAATTATGCACTATACTCGATGTTAAGCGCAAAAGCACATGGTATCAAAACCCATCGCAAAGAAAAACAATCTAAAATCACATAAAAACTTCAAAATCATTTTCATAATGCACCCACTTCCTGATACGTTTCACACAATAGCCTAGAAGCATTTCAGTGAGCACCAGCTACAGTGATTCGTGTCTACTGCACTTGGTGCGAAACATACAAGTCCTCGCTCCACGGAGAGAAATATCTGTAAGTTGATCTCTAATTTGACAAGGTTTCCAAACGTTCATACACGTTTGAAGCTGGTAACTAAATTAGAAATCCCACATTATAAGCCACAAACACTGAAACCAAACCTTTGTTCTAACCAAAGATGTATACAATTACTACACAATGAAAATGACGTTGCTTTTGATAAAAACTCTACATATCCCAATATCAGAAAGAAACATTTTCCTCCAGATTTTTATTATTGAACATTCATGTTAAGACAAAATTGTTAAGGCTTTTGTGGTCACATGTTGGCGAACTGCCTGTAGGCTTCTGTGTCGGGTTCTTCGGCCGACGTTTGTTTAACGATTTTTCTGACGTTTCACAAGCACCAGGGGCTGGTATTGTCAAAGCTTCGCCCTCCATTGCTGCTGGTGGACTGGAGTCGAGCTCGCGGCCTCAGATTACGTGTACCTGGCTCGCCAATGTCCACGGACTAGTCCGTGGTCATTTCCGGTGCGGTTCTCCTATCAGCAACGGTCGTTAGCTACAGCACGGGAATCCGGGATCCCTTTGAGGCATTCTTCTTTCTTGTTGAAGCTTTCTCAAGTTTATGTATTTCTATAACTTCTCTGAACAAGTGGATGTAATATCACTTCTGTACAGCCAGGACTTCCGTGTCAGAGAATTTCAATATGTGGTCTGCCTCAAACAGCGCTACTACCGATTTCGTTAACTGTTCCATCCTACAGTGTCGCTTACATTCTGTGATCCTGATGTTAATTGATCGACAAGTCACTCCAACAAACTTTTCCGCATGTACGTCGTATTTTGTATACTCCCGACATTGCAAGTAGGTCCTTTTCTCTCTAGCCGATTTGAGACTGTCTTTGATCTTCTTTGTCGGTTTATAAACAGTCTGCACTCCATGTTTGCGCAATATTCGGCCGATTCTGCCCGTCACCATGGGCATGTATGGATGAAAGGCCTTAACAGACATTTATTTACTTGATATAGTAATGCGCCGAGTGTTTGTTACCCTTCTTATACTAGTGGAGTACCCATTGCTCCTCAGAACGCTTTCCATATGTTGCATCTCGTGTCTGAGGTACTGCGGCTTCCATGTTGGTCTTGCTCGCATTACGAGAGTGTTAATCATGCCTCTTTTCTAGCTCGGGTGGTGATTTTATAGTTTGTGAACGTACCAGTCCGTGTGTGTCACTTTTCGATACACGATTTGTCTAGGATATAACGATCCCTTGTTATCATCACGTCTAGAAAGGGTAGATGTTTGTCCATCTCTGCTTCCATGGTAGATTTTATGTTGGCATGGACGCTGTTAAAGTGTCTTAGGAAGTCACCGAACTGTTACGCACCATGGTTCCACACAACGAAGGTATAATTAACATATGTGTACGACGCCTTATGTCTACAAGGTTCCAAGTCCAGTGCCTGTGCTTCGAAATACTACACGAAGAAGTTGGCCACCAGTGGACTAAGAACTACCAAAGGCGACACCTTCCAGCTCTTCTTAGATGTTGCCATTGCATGTGAAAAACCTCGTGGTGAGATATTCAAGAAAGAGCTTGGTGATGTCTTGCGGGGAAATAGAAACGATGTGCTCCAGAGAGTCACTGAGTGACACTTCGGTAAGCCAAGAAACAACATTAAAGGTGACCAGGATGTCGTTTGGTACAAAATTTTCATCAGCTTCGCAGTGAAACGTCCTCAGTCCTTTATGTATGTGTCATTCTTTCCCACTTGAGGATGGAGCAGAGAGACCAAGTGATTTGCCAGTTTCTACATCTGTGAGCCAGAAGCGTTAACAATCGGTGTTAATGGAACATTATTCTTATGGATCTCTGGTAATCCATACAGTCGAGGTGGTAGGGCTTCTGTGTTTCTCAGGATTCTGTATAAGTCCGCCGAGAAGGGAGGCACCTCGACTAACCGATTCGTATTCTGTATGATCCGCTGAGTCGGATCTGCGCTTAGTTTTCAGTAAGTCGCCGAATATAATAGGACCCCGATATCTTCGGCCTTGATTACGACCATGGAATTTCCCTTATCCGCAGGCAGTACCAGAATACTCTTGCCGGCCTCAAGACTCTTGATAGCTTGTACTTCTTTCTTCAGGTTGCACGTGGTGGTTGCGCTGGGCGTAGTATTCTGGCTGAATCAGTGCTCATTTTCTCTGCTCTTTCGTAAGGAAGGATTCGGTGTTCGCAATGATGTTCTGCATAGGTATAGTTCTCGGGATGACAGCGAAAACCTCTCCATTTTGAAGGACGGACAGTCTGTTCTTCTTTGTTCAACTGTCGTTCAGTGAGCATGACCACGGTGCTTGTAACTTTGATTTTGCTGTCTGTTATCTGCTTCCTTCCTGGTATTCCTGACGGCATGTTCAATTTCCTCTTTGTGCGCCAGCTCTGTAATCTGCTGCTCTATTTTTCAGTACAGCTACCGGACACAGTCCAGTTGTCCCATGCAGCATTTCATTCATTATATTACCAAATTCGCTGACTTGCAAATCGAATTCTCTATGCTGGTTGTGACAGTACACTCTACAAAACATTAATAACACATTCTGCTTGGCTAGATGCTGGATGCCACCGTCATACAATATTTGGCTTGGTTTTCTTTGTATTAACAGTTGTTAACCATTACTTAGTCAATGCTGTCACCTGTTGTCTGAGGCAATTTTCTGAACATTACCAACTTTCTTTAAGACACGATTTTTTAATCCAGTGGCTACTGTTCTTCCTGTAACGTTTACTAAGACAGTGAATGTGGCATACTTCGACAAGTTGTGTCACAAGTACGTACCTTTGACCTAGGAGATCAGTCGCCCCTAATTCTCTTAGTTTCGTGGGAACCATGGGAAGTAATTGCGCACAAGCACCAACTGTTGATGCTTGGCTTTCTGGAAAAACTTAAAGGTGCTTAAAACATTACATATCCTTCGCTCCACACTGATTCCCTCAATTTCAAATAACATTCCCATGCACCTTGGTGACCATATCACAGAGGCCTGTAACATATGAGTTTATTCACTGGCTCCTCTGAGATGCAGAGTTACCAGGTTTCGCACTCCTCACGTCTCTGAGGAAACAACACTTTGTTTCTAAGTAAGTAATATTTACTTTGCTGATACTCAATTATTTTTTAAGCTTTCCCCTAATAATTCTCCAGTTTCCATCCTTTTCCTGTCCTCTTCTTATATCTACTAAAATTGTACCCACATGTTTTTCAAAAGTTAGTGAGCCATGTTGTGGCTCACGTTGGTGCCGTTGGTAGGTTGGCATCATGTAATAGGGATAGTGGCATCTCGTTTTCTTCTTGTGTTTACTGGCACCAATATGTTTTCTGGTGTTGTCTGTCTGTGAGTGGCAACAATATCTAGCACCGTGGTACTATCTTTGGAAGGATGTCAAGTGTTTTCTGGGTCGGAGTGTGTCTGACAGTTCGGTTGGGGTGGAGCAGCAGTGAGGTCCTGCAGCCCGAGGGCATGCCGGGACTGCTGGCGCCACGCAGGCACTGCTGAATCGAGGGGCTGTTCTGCACCATGGTTCCACACAACGAAGGTTGGGCCACAATCTCGTCCTCCACTGGACCCAGGATGTTTGAGTTGAGTGAACATTAACCCAGTAGTGAAAACTCCACTATTTCGAGATCACGCCATTCGGGCGTTGCTGCTCGGAGGGTTGCTGAGATGAAGAGCAACACGTGGAGTGTTTGGAGCTGGCGAAATTAATTAGCCATCCTCCACGTTTTATTATTAATCATTGAATTCCTTGTGTTTATTGATGAAGTTCAACCAGGGCTATTTTTCTGCCTAGTGGCTGCTAACGTCCCAGTTACCTGCCCTGGAGGTTAGCGTATTTTCGCGCCAGTGTACCTTTCTTCACCCTACTGCTGCTGTCTGGTAAGGCGTGTAGTTCGACTGCCTCCTTGATTGTGGTTCGGATATTTGTTTCTTTTGGACTACCTTGGTAGTAGTGGGTCCTTCTGCTTCTGGATGTTCTAAACACCAGATTCTGAAGATGCAGTGCTGTCTGCAGGTTCCGCCTTGCTTGGGTTATTTCATCGTTGTGTTGGTTGTCAGACGTTAGGTAGATGTTGCAAGAGTGTTGACCTGCATTTAAACTGTCACTAGTTGGAGTTGCTATCCGTTAAGTGAATACAACTCTTGGCTGCCTGTCTCATTGGTTGCGAAGTTGAGCTACTTTCCCAGGCCGATCCTTGGAGCATTGTCTGAGGCCACTTCTCTGTTGGTTTCATCAGATTGTGACGATTTCTTTTTTTTTAAAAAAAGAACTATTTTAATTTTGAGTTATTACTACTGGGGCCTTCAGCCAACAGATAATTCGAATTTCTGATCAGTATGGCCTTCATCCGTGGATACAATTTGTCTAGAGAATTTTTAATTAGATATTGTCTCTTAATAGCGAAATTTGATGATTGTGTTTTTTTAAATATTTTAGTATCTTTTGGAGAAGTTTGACTGTTTTTAAGAAATTGCTATTCAGGCCTTCAGCCGTCAAATTGTTTTGAGTTATTGTTAATGGGGCCTTGAGCGAACAAATAGTATGAATTTCTGGTCAATAAGGCCAGCAGCCATAACTGCAAGTTGCTTAAGAATATTTTATTACACATTGTGTCTTAACAGTCAAATTTGATAACTATCCCTTATTGTCAACCTTATTTGCAACTGGTTCCAAGTAAAGTGTACATTATTTAAAAAAAAAAAAGAAAAAACAAAGCTGAGCAACCAATGGTAACTGAGTAAGGCCTCGTCCACACCGAATCCTGCATTTCCGTAAGTCCCATGTATCAGTTATATTTTTGAAATAAATTATATCAGACTATTTTCTTCTATTTACAGCAACAACCCTACTGGTTTACGGGATAATACATCTGCAGTTATGCTTTCTGAACCCAGTATGTACAAAATTTGAAACAAACTCTTGTAGATAAGGCACTCATCTTAGTAAACTTTGTGTGTTAATTTTGCAGACGGCAAAAACAGCAGATCTCTGTGATCAATGTACATATTGCTTGTTCGCTAAATAGTGAAATATTACGAAGGCCCACACGATGGCTATTGCCTCGGTCTCTGTGACAGAGTAATTCGTCTCTGCTTTGTTCAACGTACGGCTCGCAAAAGCTCCAGTTTAGTTTCTATGATAGTTCTGCCATTTATCTCACCATTTTGGAATAGCATCACAGCAAGTCCGTTCCGGAAACTGTCCGTAATCATGCAGGACTCTTTCAATATTTCTGGGTGAATGAGCAAAGGTACGCTTAACAACGCTCTTTTGAGCTCATTAAACTCGTGATCTGCCCTGTCATTCCATTCTCAATCTGTCCGTTTTCCCGTCACCTTGATGTGTTGTTACGTCTTGTTGTATAAGAAACGCTTGAAGAAATACATTAGCACCAAGTTCAGATATTCCCTGCACGAGGCCTCGCAAAATCCCGTATAGCCGCAAGCTTCTCAGGATCCGGCAGAATTTCCTGCGCCGAAATTATATGAACCAAGAGATTTAATTCCCTTTTTCCAATTTCTGATTTTCTGATGTTTACTGTTACATTCCTCTTATAAAAAACTTCTAACAAGGCCTCGAGAACGCAATTATTTCTCTGCTATTAGTATATCATCTAAATGTTTGGCAATGTATTTTCGTGACGCTTCTAAAAGTACGGTGCCCAATGTTCTTATAAAAGCCGCGAAAGGCACCTTTAATCCAAAGAGTAACCTCCTAAACTGGAAACTTTTCCAAGACAGAATATGCTGTTTACTTTCTGCAAGAGGGCTCCAGTACTATTTGTCAAAAACTGCTATTAAGATGTTTGGAACTTAGCATCTTTACTCCATGAAACGTTTGTATTAATTCACGTAAGATTTTGGGTCTATCTGTTTCCATCTCAATGATCTTACAAATTTGTCTCGAGTCGAGCCTAATCTGATAGCACCTCCCGCTTTTATCATACCAGGTTAATCGCACTGTTGTATCAGCTTATCTCTGGCTCGATTATCACTCGTCTCAACATTTCCTTTAATTCTTGTTTCGCCGCGTGGGATTAGCCGAGCGGTCTTGGGCGCTGCAGTCACGGACTGTGCGGCTGGTCCCGGCGGAGACTCGAGTCCTCCCTCGGGCATGGGTGTGTGTGTTTGTCCTTAGAATAATTTAGCTAAAGTAGTGTGTAAACATAGGGACTGACGACCTTAGCAGTTAAGTCTCATAAGAATTCACACCCATTTGAATATTCTTTGAATTCTTTTTTCACTTTGTCTCGATACAACATTGGTATGTGGTAGGTGTGGGCTGAAAATGATTTACGTGATTTATCTTTAAATCGATGTTGCAAATTATGGATTGGTGCAGCTGCCTGTAATAAGGTTTCTTTTTACGTTAACGGTATCTTGCGCACCTGTTACGTTCCTCACTTGCCTCTATATGCGATACCTTGTCATTTATAACTTCCTCTATAGTCCTATCTTCTCCATTTCTACTGTCAATCACATTCATTAACATACACAAGTATTGACCTTCATTTTCGTATTCAATCTCTACCACTAAGTGAGGTGGCGTATTTGTTAGGACACTGCTTTTACATTGAGGAGGACGACGGTTCAAAAGCGCTTTCGGTCATCCAGATTTAGGTTTAATATAGTTTCCCCAAATAATCTAGGCAAATGCCGCGACGGTTCCTTTGAAAGGGCACGGACGATTTCCCTACGATTAACACAATTCCATCTTCTGCTGCATCTCTGACGACCTTGATGTCGATGGGATGTTAAACCCAATCATCCTTCCTTCCTTCCTCTACTAGAATGCTCAAAGACTCTTTAACTATTCTCTCCAAACTCAAGATAAACTGATCTCTGACTGCCAGAAGTAAAACTGTGAGGAGGCGGCGTCATACGTGCTTGGGTAGCTGAGTTGGTAGAGCACTTTCCCGCGAAAGGCAAAGGTCCTGAGTTCGAGTTTCGGTCCGACACACAGTTTTAATCTGCCAGGAAGTTTCATATTAGCGCACACTCCGCTGCAGAGTGAAAATCTCATTGTGTAAACTGATATCTTGTCCCTCTATGCACACTCTAGCGCATGAACAGGAAAAGTCTAAAATCGTATCTTATTCATATAGAAAATCTATCACTGCCTCTACTATGAGTAACGGGACGATGATAAATATACAGGTGAATGAATTTGTTGACAACAAACACTGTTTCCGTGACTGTCGCTTCATATCGACACTCCTGTTGGGAACTGCATCTTTGATTTTCGTTTTTTCAGTGGGAGTGTAGGCAAGGTCCCTTTTTTCTTTTTCTTTTTTTTCTTTCAAACTTTGTTAAATATGTCTTCCCTCAGGATTGAAGCTTGGCTCCCATAACCAAGAAAAATGGTTATTTATGTCATAAGTGAACTCATAATTATAATAACATTTACATTTTCCTCTAATAACGTTTCGCCGACCGTTGTGGCCGAGCAGTTCTAGGCGCTCCCGTCGAAACCGCGCGACTGCTACTGTCGCAGGTTCGAATCCTACCTCGGGCATGGATTTGTGTGGTGTCCTTAGGTTAGTTAGGTTTAAGTAGTTCTAAGTTCTAGTTGACTGATGACCTCAGATGTTAAGTCCCATAGTGCTCAGAGCCATTTGAGGCATATTTTAATAACATTTCTCTTACGTCAACATAAAAACTTATAACGTACTCTATGGGGTCGTGCTGGATATTTTCTGTCTATTACGTCCCTCTCTAGTCACGATACACGATCTACATTTCCTCTTCTTTGCTTTGATCTCTTTCTCTTACTCCTTAGTGAACTGTGGAACACTCCTATAGTCTCCCTGCTCATGTGCTCTGTCACAAAAATTTCTACCACTTTAATTGTTCCTGACCCCTTGTGCATGGTTCCTATTTTGACGTCGTTGTTCCATTGTACTTTCTAGTCTGGTGGTTGTTCCTCTCCACGAATTCATTTGGAGGAGGTATGAACCTCACCTTTTGGTGCTCAGTTTATTCCATGTCTTATTCGCTCATAAGCCTTTCAATAATTGTTGAAAATCTTTTACGTCATTCATTGTTCTTCAAGCAAATAACAGTGTCTCTTTCCAGAAGAGGTGGCAATTTCCAATGCAAATACCTATGAACATAGAAAGCTCACAGACCGCATCGCGATACTGGTGCGCCTTGACCAATGCCTTGAAGTAATCTCACTTCCACGAAAAATTCTCAGATAATTCTCCTTAATAAGTATGTTTAGTTTTTCTGCCTCTCTCGCATGTTCTTCGGCCAAAATTGCGTCCACACATCGGATGTGATTAATCAAAAATTTCGTCGATGGAACGCTTCACATTGTGTTTTTCACTTTGTGTCTAATTTTTCATTTAGTTCGTCGTTTTGTGCATCTACTTTCTTTAAATTAATGCAAACAAATCGTGGTGTTGACCTTTATCTGTACTGCTCACCCTACTGCCTTGAGTCTCTACAGTTGTTTCTTTCTCTGAACATAGTTCTAACACAAACATCCCGCTGTTTGTGTGCCAGACTCGAGAGGCGTGGCAGCACTTGCCTCTCTCGTCTCGCCCTGGAATGCAGCTGACTGCACTGGATTCCCTCCCTGTTGTTCTGCACTTCCTCCTGCTACGTTGGGTTCAGCGGTCGTTCTAATCCCCTGCTCGCCTTCAATGCTAGTGTCCTGACCGGCCACCAGCTACATGTTCATGTTGTTGCAGTTTACATACCGCGCTCGTGCTAACAGTAACCCAATGGAGTCTGCCGAGTTATTTACACTAACCAATGTTTAATCCTAAAGGTACTATTCATATGACAACAGATGAACAGATTAATCAATTACTGACGTAAACACAGTAGACAAAACAACTTTTAAAAAATCCCAGATATTCAATTCATTAAGAGAATAATTAGAATAACTAACGCACACCACAATAAGTATGTGACTTCTTTACAGAGCGTGAGAGGTGGACGCCAGTGTCTCACTTTAATAACGCTGTCAGTCAGATTAGCAAACATATCTCAGGTCATGATATGTTCCTCAGTACTACATTAGATATGTTGGTTTATGACTTTTTACGTGAGGAAATTGTGGGTCGTATGTTTTTATGACTGCATGTGTTTCCTGCAGGGGTCATAATGGAGCGAAGGAGAACCGGGTGAGAGATGGATTGATGCCATAAACTGCGAGTGTAGCGACCAGGCTTTGCAGGTGATTCTGGGAAGCAGCACTCAGTGGATCGTACCTGCAGAGGTACGTCTGACAGTAGCACTTTCCTCCTTCCGGTTACGGTTGGACAGGAGAGTACCGGTTCGCAAACAAATTACCTGCGCCAGGCAGCAGTCCATCGTGAGGCTGCTACTTGCCGGAAAGTGGGTGGAGGAAGCTATTTACGAGAGACTGCTCTAAACTGAGCCTCTGTGCAAACGGTGGCAATGTCACAAAAGTCCGTGCATTCTCATGTTAGAAGCTGGAACTATCCGATAAGCGTCTGGTGCACGTGTATAGTGGAGGCAAGAGTATAACTACTCGGACACCAGGGAGCGGCCACGTTTTCTTAGCGAGCGGCGTAAGACATCTATATTTCATAGGTACGAATCTCTAGCAAGCTTAACAATCTTCTTTCCTGAATTGTAGTGGTGCGCTTGACAAGATTAGATTTCGCTGTAAATGAGGGATTGTGGTCCCGTCTAGGTATTTTCTTTTGTTTTATGACCAAACATGGCCGTGCATACCTTGAGGACAACTCCCGAGACTAAAATCCACTTTTTACAGACATGAGAGATTTGGAGTCTCTGATTGGCTCCTTTCAGTATATGTAAGTGGAGGCATGCTCCCCCATAGTGAGGACCCTGGTGCTGTGTCTGTATTGGCTACCAGTCCAACAGAACAGTCAAGAGGGGAGATTCAATGAGTAGAGGATAATTCGACTGGTTTGTGTAATGTGGGGGCAGGGAAGCGTCCTGGGACCTCTGCTGTTCCTGATCTATATAAATGACCTGGGTGACACTCTGAGCAGTTCTCTTAGGTTCTTCGGAGATGCTGCTGTAATTTACCGTCTAGTAAGGTCATCCGAAGACCAGTATCAGTTGCAAAGCGATTTAGAAAAGATTGCTGTGTGGTGTGGCAGGTAGCAGTTGACGCTAAATAACGAAAAGTAGGAGGTGATCCACATGAGTTCCAAAAGAAATCCGTTGGAATTCGATTATTCGATAAATAGTACAATTCTCAAGGCTGTCAATTCAACTAAGTACCCGGGGTGTTAAAGTTACGAACAACTTCAGTTGGAAAGACCACATAGATAAAATTGTGAGGGAGGCGAGCCAAAGGTTGCGTTTCATTGGCAGGACACATGGAAGATGCAACAAGTCCACTAAAGAGACAGCTTACACTACACTCGTTCGTCCTCTGTTAGAATATTGCTGCGCTTTGTGGGATCCTTACCAGGTGGGATTGAAGGAGGGCATCGAAAGGGTGTAAAAAAGGGCAGCTCGTTTTGTATTATCACGTAGTAGGGGAGAGAGAGTGGCAGATATGATACGCGAGTTGGGATGGAAGTCATTAAAGCAAAGACGTTTTTCGTCGCGGCGAGATCTATTTACGAAATTTCAGTGCCCAACTTTCTCTTCCGAATGCGAAAATATTTTGTTGATCCCAACCTACATAGGTAGGAATGATCATCAAAATAAAATAAGAGAAATCAGAGCTCGAACAGAAAGGTTTAGGTGTTCGTTTTTCCCGCGCGCTGTTCGGGAGTGGAATGGTAGAGAGATAGTATGATTGTGGCTCAATGAACCCTCTGCCAAGCACTTAAGTGTTAATTGCAGAGTAATCATGTAGATGTAGATGTAGATGTATCGTTTTTGTTCATTCGGCTGTCATACCAAGGCTTGATGGAAATTCGTAGTGTTTCTTTGCTTTCTCCATCTTCTGTTCCTCCCCTGGCTGAGAGCTTCAGGTTCCTGGGAGAGATTTGTGGTCTACATCTTGTAGTGTACTAAGAGCCAGTAGCAGTTTGCAACAGCACCGACAATGGAACTGAATATCTTCTCGGACATATCAGGTGTCACGAGGTGAACTTTTTCGTCCTGAGTTGGCCATCTTACGATTGAAATTCCAGCACCACCATCGTGCCTGCGAGTCAAACTGGTTTACCTAGACGAGTGAATGGGTGCACCTCGAAATGAAATCTGCCTGATAGGGAAGTTCCTCGCGTTTTGTTAACTAGAACGACGGACCACGTAGTTTCCAAATTTTTATGGACGCGCCAGAACATTACAACTGCCGCAGCGCGCCGCTTCTGGACCACAGGGAGCCGTTTTCTGCTGCCACCTGAATCAAGGTGAAGGGGTGTAGTATTTCTGCGAAAGCGTTGGGTTGTGAATTGATAGTCACGGCTCCCTGCTCCCAGGATAACCTTAGTTTGAGATGTAATTGGTCATATTTGATCCCATTTGAATAGAGTTGGGCCCTGCAGTGGATTCAGGTAAATAAATTCAGATTGCACTGTAAAAGGTATTAGCTCAGGGGAGAATTTGTGTAGCTTCCACTCCTATGTATGCTTTGGCAATCAAATACCATTCCTTTTCTGGTATGTGTCTGTTATTTTTGTGTAGTATTTTAAGCTAGTTGTAGGTACAAAAGGATTAATAAACTTATTATTTTGTAAACTTGAACACGCTATTGTTCTCTTTCATACTGCCTCAACTATACGCTGTTTTTATTTTATTGTGGTAGTAAATGAGTAAGCCAGCAATTTAAGTTTCAAAGTTAATCAATATGAGTTTTGAAACTGACCTTAGGAAAAGGCATAAAAGTGCCATGAGTAAATTCACTAATTTATGTGTATATTTAAGGCTGTTTCATGGGCAAGGGCATAAATGTGTGCATTATTGGAATAAATATCAGAGCAGGATTGTGTCGCGTGATGCGTTAGAGTTGGAAACTTCCGGAAGTAGCAATTGATTTTAATGCTTACGAGAAGCGAAGTTCCCGTGCGTAGGCTGCACACTAATGTAATCCAAACTGGAAGACGAGTCAGACATTGATGTAGGCCAAGATAGAAAGGCAGAAGTTCATTTAAATCACTCTGCAAACCGGGCACAAATGTCAAATGCAGAATACTCCGATGATAGTTCTGTTCACTCAAGAAATTTAAATGAAAACGATGCCGAGGTAGCATGTCATGAAGGTACTGTAAATACGGGAAGAGTTACAGTCAAGGAAAGAAACAGCTCGATTTCGCAGGCTTCACGCCATAGAGCAGCTGAGTCGCGTGCGTCTTGTCCTGGGTACGTTACTGGAAGTACGCAATTAGAACCGATCATTCAATTTATACAAGAAGCAGAGAAGAAACAACGATAGAAAGAGGACCAAAGACAGGCAATCCTGAAATTAACGAAATCCTGAAATTAACGAAATTCAGAAGTGATAAGAAAAAGAGGAAAATAAACAGGATGAAGTAATGAAAGAAATTGAGGAAATTCAAAGGAGGACTGATGAGTTTGTCAAAACGGTAATGAGATTAAGAGTGAAAGCAGAGGTTGAAGACATTAGCAAAAGTGCAGATGAGACGCGAGAAGTAGCGGTACAGTCCAGACGCGAGGCTAGGACAGTGCGATTAGTAGCACGAGATGCGCGGGAAAATGCCCGAAATGCGCGAGATCACTTAGCGCTGGCAAAGGTCGAAGAGAGAGTAGCCAATAAGGTTATTTCTGCTCTCCAAAAACATGGACAGGGAGTAGCTGAAAAGACACAGGAAGAAATGTTAGAAATCAAAGACGAGCAGAGACGTCTCACTATCCAACACAATGAGTTGGCGGATGAGATGAGACAAATGTGCGAGATGGCTGTGTAGAAATTAAGCCAGAAGCAACAGCGCCTTGCCGTGAGTTCGTTCGTCATAAGGAATGTCAAAGACAAAATTTTGCAACCCAGCCTGGAGCTACATGCCACGGCACGGGCATATATACGGCAGAAGCGCCAGCTTAAGGGGGTACAACGATCGGTAGAGAGCGCGCTGTCAGTGGCGCGTAGCGCAGAAAATGAGCCGGACCACACCTGCGCGCATCTCAGACGAGCGGAAACATTACTAAATGACTCGAATGACACGGGATGAGGGCTCAATAGCATTCATGGATCGGTCGGTCATGAAATCTTGGTTGCACACTTGCCAGAATTTAGAGAAATTCCAGGGACTCAGAATTATGAATATTTCGACTTAAAACAGTTTCTCTCAATTCAAAACTACCATTCATAACACCTCATCATAGCTCAGTATGACAGGGCATTCCCCGAGTCATGGCCACTGGTACAGAAATTGGAGTTGTCTGTGGATACCTGGAAGGTTCCATAGCAGAGCACATGTGTAGCATTGCAACAAACTGACACGCCACGTGGAATTCATAGAGGCTTTCGTAAAGGCCTACTGGTCACCAGACAATCAAGAAAAGAGATTATGTTACGGAAGGACTACGAAGCATCGCCGTGCCGCAACCCGGTAAAGTTTTTCGAGACGCTTGTCAACAAGAATCGTTACCAGGACTAGTCGTTCAGAAATAACGAGATAATGCGACATTGCTACATAGAGCTGCCAATGATGTACTTGGAGCTGCTCATTGGCAAACGCACTGAGACAGTAGAGTCGTTCAAAAGCTCTCTACGAGAGTCAGACTTTGTTCAAGGAAGGACAAAAAGCGAAGGAGCGAATAAGACATAATGAACGAAATTTGTAATGTGCATATGGAGAAAATAATGACGGAAAATATACACTTAGAAAAAGGGTAGCAAGAAATCATTATCAAGATCAACGATGTAATAATGAGCCTCAGGGGAACGATGGAACTAGACGTGGGGCGTATGGCTGCAACTTACACGAGAACAGAAACTGCAACAGGAGGGAGATGCAAAATACTAACCACTTCATGCAACCGGTCTGGAACTCAGGGCAAACAAAGAGTAAAGGAGGGATTGGTAGACGAAGTCCGTAACCTGATCACCAGAATGTAGTGGAAACCAGACCACCTAAAGGATGCTCAGACATGCAAGCGTCGCCTATAGATAGCGTCTTTGATTGGTGATCACAACGTCATCAGTCATGGGCTAGAAACCAGCCACTGTTTAAATTTTGAATAATAATCAACATTGGCTGTCGAAGACTCCTGGCATAAGAAGTCACCCTAATTCTGCCAAATGTCAAGTCAAAGAGGGCGCAGGAGTGACAGAGGTTCAGGGAACTCACTTGTCCTTCGGGTGGAAAACTCCCCTAAAGGCCGAAGAGTCCGCAATGATCAACGGCTGGATTATGTAGAAGGCAATAGAAACCACAGCGTGTTTTCATAGGACATGTGGCCCGTAACTGAATAAGTGCCATGATCTCTCCATGCGCAAAAGATTCCCGAATAGTCCCCCATTCGGACCTCCAAGAGGAGACTACCAAAGCCAAGGTGACTATGAGAAAAAGATTTAATAACTAACGAAAGGATAACGTTCTACGAGACGGGGCGTGGAATGTCAGAAGCTTGAACGTGATAGTGAAACTAGAAAGTCTAAAAAGAGAAATGCAAGAGCTCAATCTAGAGCTAGTATGAAATGGAAAGAAGACGAAGATTACTAGTCAGGTGAGTATAGGGTACTAACAGCAGCAGAGAATGGTATAACGGCAGTAGGATTGGTTATGGATAGGAAGGTATGGCAGAGTGTGTTACTGTGAGCAGTTCAGTGGTAGGGTTCTTCTCACCATAACCGATAGCAAACCGACAACGGTAGTTCAGGTCTAGATGACCACGTCGCAAGATGAAGAGATGGAGAAATTGTATGAGGATATTGAAAGATTAATACAGTACGTAAAGGGAGATGAAAGTCTATTAGTGGTGGGGGACAGGAATGCAGTTGTAGGGGAAGGAGTAGAAGAAAAGGTTACAGAAGATATGGACTTGGGACAAGAAATGAGAGAGGAGAATGAGTTCTGAAACAAATTTCAGGTAGTAATACCGAATTCTCTGTTCAAGAATCACAATAGGAGGACGTATACATGGGAAAGGCCGGGTGATACAGAAGGGTTTCAGTTACAATACATCATGGTCAAACAGAGATTCCGAAATCAGATAGTGGATTGTAAGGCATACTCAGGAGCAGATCACAATTTAGTAGATATGAAAAGTAGGCTGAAGTTTAAGAGGTTAGTGAAGAAGAATCAACGCATAGACAAGTGGGATACGGAAGCAAAAAGAAATGGCGAGATATGCTTGAAGTTCTCCAAGACTGTATGTACAGCCATAAGGAACAGCTCTGTAAGCAGTGCGGTTGAAGAGGAATCGACGTATCTAAAAAGAGCAATCACAGAAGTTGGAAAGAAAAACGTAGGTACAAGTAAGATAACTGCGAAGAGACCGTGGGTAGCAGAAACATACTTCAGTTGGTCGATGACGAAGTACAAAAATGTTCGGGGAAATTAATAAAAAACAGAAACACAAGTCCCTCACGAAAGAAGTAAACAGGAAGTGCAGGGAAGCTAAGACGAAATAGCTGCATGAAAAATGTGAAGAAATCGAAAAAGAAATAACTGTCGTGACTGACTCAGCATATAAGAGTGTCAAAACAACCTTCGCTGAAATTAAAAGCGAGGGTGATAACATTCAGAGTGCAACGGGAATTCAACTGTTAAATCAAGAGGGGAGAGCGGATAGATGGAAAGAGTACACTGAAGACCTCTGTGAGGGGGAAGATTTGTCTGAAATGATAGAAGGAACAGGAGACGATTTAGAAGAGATAGGGGATCCAGTATTAATACCAGAATTTAAGAGAGCTTTGAGGACTTAAGATCAAATAAGGCAGAAGGGATAAATCCCGTCAGAATTTCTAAAATCAGTGTGAGATTTTGCAATAAATTGACTATTCATAGTTTCGTGTAGAACGTATGACTCGTGTAGTCTAACTTCCGGAAAAATATCCACAACATTCCGAAGACTGTAAGAGCTGACAAGTGCGAGAATTATAGCACAATCAGCTTAATAGCTCACGCATCCAATTTGCTGACAAAAATAATTTATAGAAGAATCGAAAAGAAAATTGCGGATACGTGTCACAACGATCAGTTTTGCTTTAGGGAAGGTAAAGGAACCAGAGAGGCATTTCTGAAGCTGCGGCTGATAATGGAAGCAGGACTTAAGAAAATTTAACACACGTTCATGTGTTTTTCTGCAAAATCCGTTCGACAATGTAAAATCATGCAAAATGTTAGAAACGATAAGTAGGGGTAAGCTATAGGCAGAGATGGGTAATATAAAATACATAACAAAAGGCAAAACGGGAATTGTATGAACGGACGACAATGTCGTCCCTACTGTTCAATGCGTATATCGAGGAAGCAATGAGGGAACTAAAGGAAAGATTCTGAAGTAGAAATAATTTTCCAGTGCAAAGATACCAATGAGACAATTTGCTGACGACACTGCTAACCTGTGTAAAAGTGAAGATGAATTACATGATCTGCTGAATGGAGTGGACTGTCTAATGAGTAGAGAATAGGGACTAAAATACGAAAAATATTAAATATGGCAGGAATGAGAAAAGCGAAAAATTTCAATCAGTATTGATGGTCACGAGGCAGATAAAGTTAAGGAAATCTACTACCTAGGAAGCAAAACAATCAGTGATGAACAGAGCAACGAGGACATCAAAAGCAGACTAGCGCTGGCAGAAATGGCATTGCTGGCCAAGTGAATTCTACTAGAATCAAACATAGGCCTTTAATTTGAGGATGAAATTGCTAAGAAATTACTTTGAGAACTAATAATTGTATGGGAGTGAAACATGAACTGTGGAAAAACAGGAGCGGAAGAGAATCGAATCATATGAGATGTGTTGCTACAGCCGAACTATGAAAATTAGCTGGTCTAATAAGGGAATGAGTGAGGAGGTTCTGCACAGAATCGTAGTGTGAAGGGATATATGGGAAACACTGACAAGGAGACGGTCCACGTCGATAGTATATCTGTTAATACATGAGGGAATGACTTCCATGGAATCAGAGGGAGCCGTAGAAGGCAAGAACTGTAGGGGAAGACAGTGATTGGAATACATCCAGCAAATAATTGAGGGCATATGTTGTAAGTGCTACTCTGAGATGAAGAGGTTGGCACAGGACAGGAATCTTTGGTGGGTCTCATCGAACCAGTTAGTAGACTTATGACTAAAAACACTCAAACGGAAAGCACAGCATATGCCGGAGTAGAAACTGACAGTACAACACTGCGGTCTAGTTAGATCGTTAAGTTAGTTTTAGGAATGATTTGTTTCCAATTCATTTATTTAGTCATTTAGTGTATTGTCCTTTATGTGCTTGCAGTTGCAATTTTTGGATGGTTTATTATTGAAATTATCGGATAAGATTTCCTATGACATTTGATCAATGAGTTTGACTGTTGTAGTTTTCTGTCCAGCATTTGCACTTTCTTGATTTACCGCAAATTTGTGACTTAGTGTAATACTCTCATGTTTCAAAAAAAAAAATTTACTTTGTGGACTACTCGGAGAAACCTCTTACGTTTATGATAACATTGGTTGGTACAACACCTGATCATTGCTGTTTTGAGTCACGCCACAGCAAAAGTATGAGTTGGAACATGAAAACTGTATTTTAATGTTCAGAAGTAGTTTTACATGACTAGTAGACACAATTATTCTCAGAATTCATGTTTGAACGTAGTTGATTTCTTCCATTGATATTGTGTGCATTATCAGTGGGGTTTATGCTGCGTCTGTTCCACCATTCAGAGAGAGAGGAGGCGATAGTGATGCCATATGAGATGATTTATGATCCGATAGCACAGGTCTGCAATTTTCTTTGTCAGCTGAATTATATGTTTTAGAATGCGCTGATTTCGGAAGTGATGTTCCTTTTTTTATCACATAAGGTTTTTTTGCAAATTCAAACACAAAAAGTTGGTAAAAGCACTCGTGTATTCAAAATTATCAAGCATAATAGTTTTTGCAACCAATGAAACTTTATTTTGAGACATATTGTAACAATATTGTACTTATTAATGTTATTTATGAAACCTTTCCTTCTTTCCCTTGATACTTCGCCGAATCCTTTTCCGATTTCCATCTTTAGTTTCCCTCTTAAGCATCCAACAGTAGTCAGCAAGCATACTGACATCCCATCTTCCTTGGTACCGTCTCTCGATATTACGGACATCCTGGTGAAACCACTCCCCCTGTTCCTCACTGTAAGCTCCCAGGTTTTAAGGAAAACTGTCTGCGTGGGAGTGTAAAAAATAAACCTTCAATCTCATTTTGCAGCTTTGAGCTTCGTATGCTGCTAGCATCCGTTGAACAATGGTTTTCTAATCAGGACCCTTAGTATTTCCCAAAAATTTTCTTAGTACATCTTTGAACGATATCCCAGCTTCTTTTTCCTTCTCATTCATACTTTCCACAAAGAGGGTGTCGCTTAAAAGTTTTCTAATGTGGGTGCCAGTGAAAACTACCTCTTTCAACTTCGCTTCTGATAGCTTCGAGAATCTTGTACGTAGATATTTAAAACAGCCCCCATTCTTTTTTCTTTCCAGGTTTTAAAGTTTATCGGGGTGGTCAATCACTTTTAGTCCAGTCCTGTTCTCTGGCTCTACTATTCCACAAGCATAAGAAGCCTGCCTGCTGACCCAAAAGCAGTGTGAGTATTTTGAAGTCACCGCAAACGATCCATTGATGGTCCTGATATTTGATTTTTTTCCAGGATAATGGCCAAATCATTGTAGTTTTCATCCATATGCACAGAATGTCCCATCGGAAGCGATGCAAATTTATTTCTATTGTGCGATAATACTACCTTAAGACTAGTTTTGGATAAATTAATGGATAGGCCTCATTCAGATGAGTCATACCGCCTATCAAAGCAATTCATGAGTCCTTCTACATCATTACAAAAAACTAAATTACCTTCTTTTGAGAAAAATTGGGTAAATTATTTTTGTCGGTTTCTGTACCATGAAAATGAGGTGCCAGATGATAAAAGGTTTTTCTTTTTTAATCTGGAAGCTAACAGTTTGGCTGCATCTGTTGAAAGACCTAAATCTCTTACTAGATCATTGAGCTCACTTTGAGAAAATAGTTGAAGCCTTTCATCTTCGTCTGAAGAAAGATCTGAGCTTGATTCACCCTGAGGAGGTAATGTAACTTCGTTCTCCAATTCACTTGGGTATTCATCCAAACTGGAAGGTGGCTATGGGATAGCTATTTCAGATCTATGGGGGACTGGACCTATAATTGCGCAAGGTTAAAATAACTTACGGTTCTTTTGTTTTTGGAATCCCATTCTTTTACGTCAACTGAACAGAAGTAGCAATCAGTGGTATAGTTATTCTACTCATGTCATGTCGTAGGAATTCCAAATCGAAATGCAGTTTTCTTACCCTTAAACCACAAACTAAGATCTTCTTCACGTCTTCTACACAACTTTTGCGGGGCCCATGGTTTATCTTGATCACCATGTTTTAATTTAAAGTAAGCAAAATAAATGTTCCTCACAAAATAACTTATGATTCTCTGTTGACTTTTAATAGTGTATTCACCACAGATATAATAACAACTGTTTGGAGAAATATCAGAACCTCTTGTAGCCATGACTAGACATAAACAACAGCACTGTTTATTTGAATAGCAATATGTCGACTGAGATTCATTTCATGCGAGATACAAATCGTCATTTGACTTGTCGCAACACGATAAAACTGAACAATAAGGTTGTTTGCAATTGCTTCTGGCACCCAGGAGTTCACGGCAAAACCTGCAGGTGGTAACAAAGATTAGTTAACATTGTAATTTTTTAAATATAAGTTTATTTCATTATTTACAATTGATATGATTTTAGTAATTATTAAATTAAAAAACACATAGGTTTATTACTAATGAACATAAATACTACAATATACCTAAAAACCTATGTGATAGAATTTATTAAATATTTTTCCTGTTTTGGAAGGTCAATCTATAAGAAAATGTTAAAAAATTATATGCAGTTTTTGTAGTCGCAGACCTTGTAGTGGATGCTGGTGTAGATCTTCGCGTGATTTGGATCACGCCACAGATACCGATGGGGTATCTCACGTGATGAACGTGGGTTACCACAGCAGAGGCGTGTTGACTTTAGAGTATGGTTATTTTTCTCGCTATGCTACGATTAGAGTTACTGCACGTGAAGCGGTGGTTTTCGAGTGTGGTTGCACTTATAGATAATCGCCTATGGTGCAATATTTTTCGGTGGTGGCACTTTTTCGTCTGTGGTTATCGTTAATAGTTATCACCAGTAGTGTGATGTGCATGTATTTTGTGTTATTTCGATTACGGGGCAAGCTCTGTATTTTGTGATGTGAACAAGTGGAGTGCGAATTACGATAGTATATTCTTAGGTGAATAGGAAGGAAATGATGAATGGGACCAGACAAAACAAAGAAGTTAATCACAAATTCTTTGGCGTTACAAATTATAAAAAAATTGGTATTATATGTCTTTGCGGAGCTGATAATCGATTATATATGTTTATCGATTTTGGAGAGCTATTGGTCAGTTACAGAGGGAATGGTGAATTCGTGCAGATGTCTGAGATCTCCTGTGAGCATAGAAAGAAGTAAGAGGTACTCGACACAGATTTTGCACCAGATATCAGCCTTAGCTTCACCATCCAGTAGGTTGGCATCAGGAGAAGTATAAAACTCCAGATTAGCGTAAAGTAGAGAGGAACTTAGATTTGAGATTGCTTGAAGTAAGAATGTACAGTCTCTGCCAGCTTAGAGCATTCCGCTGCATGAGTAGTGTTGGGAAACAAAAACACAAGAGCAACACGGCTTCACAACTAGAAAATGATTAATTCATTTCTTTTAAATGAGTAAGTAATTAGCAATGGTAGTACGATTGAGTTTATGATGGATCCTCAGTAGTAACATTAACTGAAAGAAAGCACTAACGCACATTCTTGCATTCATCATATTGTAAAGTTTCGGCTACAAACTTCATACTTTTCTCATGTTTCTCTATGTCTCTGATTTGTAAACATTCATTGCCCATACACAGCACTAAAACATGCGCTAAGGTTTATGCAGAGGTCTATGACATTCCAAACAGAGAGTGAGAAGCATACTCAGATTAGATGTGGCTAGGCGCAGAGCAGGCGCCCATATCTCAATGCGGCTGGTGGGGTTGCTGGTGTTTTAGTGCGAACTCGAGCATGGCTGCTGGCATGACGTCAAAGCAGTGTGGCCAACCTGTGAGAGATCAGCTGATGTGACGTCACTGCATGGCCACATCAGTAGGTGTCAGATACAGGTGACCTTTTCCCCCCACCCTGAGGCGACAGGGCAGGCAGCCGGTGGATGTGGTGGCGTTATAGCAGCTAAAGGGTGACAGGTGCGAACATAGTCCCACTCGTCCCCTTCACTCATGCCAAAGGAGAGTGGAAGTGTCTGCAGAGATGTCTCGCTTACCGACAGCAGGTAACGAAGGCTCGATCGATACATCACGCGACCACCTGGGACCATCGCTGTTTGACTTAAGAGTCTCAAGGACTTTATCTGAATTTAATACCACTGCCAAACAGAAAGGAGGGGTTAGAGACCGACGGTCCAAGCGACTGACACCTATGGACACTTACCACAATACTGACAACTGCTGCTGGAGGACTGTCTTCAATAAGGGCAACAGTCTGTCAACTGCTGCTCCATCTGTGGCCTGTCAATAGTCCAGATGCCTATATGTTGCTGCCGTAGACTGGAGTCAGGTACTGCCACAGACACATCTGCCAACAGTGATTCTGTTAAGTGAAAGGGTAGCCCTTCTCTTAGCACCAACTCTCCCCCTACATCTGCCACGTCCAACCTGTTACGCACTTCGTTATGGTATTTCTGTGTTTTAGACTCCATAAAAACCTTTGAGAAGGGAGCAGTAGGAGACCTAAAAACGTATGAGTCGTTTTTAACTCTTATTTTTGTGTGCCTTGCAGTATTTATTATATTAGGTTCAATGTGATTCTCTCACATTAGAGACAGCACCATTTTCAGATATGTACTGGGGTACAGCGTCACTATCATGTAAAGTCTTAGATTGACAAAAGATCACACACAAAAATACACTAATGTGCAAACCACTTTTTGAAACGCTTTTTGTTTTGTCCTTGTCATTTGTGTCAAATCTAACTACGTTCTACATGTCATTTAAATGTTGTATATTTTGTGTTGACATTTACTCCATTGTACTAAACGAACAAGATTTGCTAAATGCTTGGATAGAATTTGTTATGTTACTGTCTCTATTGAAGATTAAATTACTGTGAATGTTTAGGGAGGGCAACAAAATTTCTGAGGAGGATAATGCTCAGTTCTCAACGATATCGAATTGTGGTTAGGAAAACTAATCATCTCTGACCTCAGCCTCAGTATGAATATTGATTGGCGACTCCAGGGAACGTTCTGTGCACCACGACCAGATAATGGATATAAT
The DNA here is from genome assembly GCF_023864275.1 of Schistocerca cancellata. Lineage (NCBI taxonomy): Eukaryota > Metazoa > Arthropoda > Insecta > Orthoptera > Acrididae > Schistocerca > Schistocerca cancellata. The sequence goes on along the minus strand of NC_064631.1, from coordinate 389,452,200 downwards.
TGGAAGGAGAAACAGCAGTGGTTGTATTTTTTTGTTTTATTATCCGTGATCGTTCTAAGTTTGTTGATACCAGTGCCTACCAATTTTAATTGTGTATTACAGCACTGAGGATGGTCACTAAGTGACCGAAAATCGATTTTGCGGATAATAAAACAAAAAATACGAGCAGTGCTGTTTCTTCTTCCAATTATATCAGTATGAATAGGTTAGTTAAATACCTACATAAATTTTTAGCTATTCAATCATTGTATTTATGGAGAGTGGTGTACTTGAGGGGCCACAGGAACGATTTTTCAGACCCACAAAATCACAAAACTTTTTGCACAAATGCAGCAGTGAACGTGTGTATGAACCCTGCTTGAATGAGGTAAAGAACAGGTGTGGTATTTTTGGTTTTTGGTTGTAAAAGTTGTCATGTTGTGGTATATAATGTCTCAAAGACCCAGTTGAAGTGTAGTAATTTCTTCTGCTCTGTGTCACTCTAACCTTTTTCTTGAAGTGTGACACTACCCATGGACAAATTATTGGATAACGGGGAGTAGTGAGAGGTGGCATGCAACTCACATTAACAACATCGCCAGTCAGCTTAATGAACTTACCTTAGGTCATGATCTCGGTTTTACCAGTACTACATTTGGTATGTGTGATTTGTGATGTTTTTACATGAGGAAACTGTGAGCAGTGTGGTTTTATAACTGCATGTGTAATCAATAGAAAACTTATACCTAAGGCTTTGTAGTGGAGACACTGAACAAGGCGAGACGTGGGCCATACATTCTGGGTTCAGCGACCAGGTTGTTTAAGTGATTCTGGGGAGCAGCACTCAGTGGATCGTCCCTACAGAGGGACCTCTGGCTATAGCACTCTCCTCCTTCCACTTAGGGTTGTACTGGAAGGTGCCAGTTCGCAAAACATATTAACTGGGCGAGGTGGCAGTGCATATGTTTAGTGGTGCCAAAACGGTAACTCCCCTGACGCCAGAGAGACGCCAACTTCTCTGAGCGAGTAGCTAAAAATATCTATATTTCACGAGCATCTCTGACTGGGAAGCTTAACAGTTCCTTTCAGAAACTGGAAAACGTCACCTTGAAAATATTTAGTCTCTCAGTAAATGAGGGACTGTTGTCCTGTATAAATAGATGTTTTTTTTTCGGAACAGCAGTCTCGGTTGCGAAATTATTTAATGTCAGTGTCAAGTTTCGCCTATTTGGGCCGACATCAAAATGTCTACAAAAAGAAGCGACCAACAATTGGACACAAATGAAAGGAAAGGTCATTGTCCTATCTTGCATGGCTATGCGGTTAACGTGAACTAAAAGCAGTAAAAACTTACGTAAAAGCAGCTGGATACACGACCAATCAGTCATAAAACCACATATAAAATACACTACTGGCCATTAAAATTGCTACACCACGAAGATGACGTGCTACAGATGCGAAATTTAACCGACAGGAAGAAGATGCTGTGATATGCAAATGATTAGCTTTACACAGCATTCACACAAGATTGGCGCCGGTGGCGACGCCTAAAACCTCCTGACATGAGGAAAGTTCCCAACCGATTTCTCATACACAAACAGCAGTTGACCAGCGTTGCTGGTGAAACGTTTTGTGATTCCTCGAGTAAAGAGGAGAAATACGTACCATCACGTTTCCGACTTTGATAAAGGTCGGATTGTAGCCTATCGCGATTGCGTTTTATCGTATCGCGGCATTGCTGCTCGCGTTGGTCGAGATCCAATCACTGTTAACAGAATATGGAATCGGTGGGATCAGGAGGGTAATACAGATCGCCGTGCTGGATCCGAACGGCCTCTTATCACTAGCAGTCGAGAGGAGAGGCATCTTATCCGCATGGCTGTAACGGATCGTACAGCCTCGTCTCGATCCCTGAGTCAACACATGGGGACGTTTCCAAGACAACAACCATCTGCACGAACAGTTCGACGACGTTTGCAGCAGCATGGGCTATCAGCTCGGAGACCATGGCTGCGGTTACCCTTGATGCTGCATCACAGTCAGGAGCACCTGCGATGGTGTACTCAACGACGAACCGTGGTGCACGAATGGCAAAACGTCATTTTTTCGGAGGAATCCAGGTTCTGTTTAAAGCATCATGATGGCCGCATCCGTGTTTGGCGACTTCACGGTGAACGCATGTTGGAAGCGTGTATTCGTCATCGCCATACTGGCGTATCATCCGGCGTGATGGTATTGGGTGCCATTGGTTACACGTCTCGGTCGCCTCTTGTTCGCATTGACGGCACTTTGAACAGTGGACGTTCCATTTCAGATGTGTTACGACCCGTGGCTCTACCCGCCATTCGATCCCTTTGAAACCCTACATTTCAGCAGGATAATGCACGACCGCATGTAGCAGGTCCTGTACGGGCCTTTCTGGATACAGGAAAGGTTCGATTGCTGCCCTGGCCAGCACACTCTCCAGATCTCTCACCAATTGAAAACGTCTGGTCAATGGTGGCCGAGCAACTGGCTTCTCACAATACTCCAGTCACTACTCTTGATGAACTGTGGTATCGTGTTGAAGTTTTATGGTCAGCTGTACCTGTATACGCCATCCAAGCTCTGTTTGACTCAATGCCCAGGCGTTTCAAGGCCGTTATTACGGGCAGAGGTGGTTGTTCTGGGTACTGATTTCTCAGGATCTATGTACCCAAATTGCATGAAAATGTAATCACATGTCAGTTCTAGTATAATATATTTGTCCAAGGAATACCTGTCTATCATCTGCAATTCTTCGTGGTGTAGCAATTTTAATGGCCAGTAGTGTAGAAACCCAGGTAAGCCGATACATAAACCATACGTCGTGGAACACCGAAATAACGAAATGGGCCTACCGAAAGGAGGGAAACAGCCAAAACAACACCGAGCAAATGGAGATAAGTGGTGGAAAAATTTTCCTCGGTAATCTTGTGTTACCTTGAGCACACCAGCCGTCTCCACCATGGCAGTTCAAGATGGGGCCACGTACTCCAAACTGCTGTACAAGCCGCATACGTCACTATCTGTATTGGTGTGCGCACGAACCTTACCTTGACAAATTTAGAGGCAGGTGCTGCGTATATTGCAGTAAGAATTGCCCAGGTGACGCGCATGACTGGCTTAAGTGACATTTTCGAGAACAAAACTAAATAAAACAAGTAATTAAAATGTATATAAGGAAAACGATGCAGACACACAAGACGCAAAATAAAATAAAAACAAAAGTACCCCTATTTAAAGAATCGGTAAAATAATTACATGAATAGAAAAATGTCATCAAAACTCCATCACAGCGAGCAAATGAGCTAAATTTTGGAGTACAATCATAGTGCATGTATTCTGAATAGATAAAACTCAAGATACCCCTGTCGGGGGGCAGTCTTAAGCATCACAAACAGTTGTTGAAGTAAGGAAGCATTAGTTATAAATGTAAAGATTTAAATCCATCTATGACAAAAAAGTCAAAAACTCCGCTTTAAAATATGGTTCCGCAGCTTCCCACACACAAACAAACAAATTTCTTTGGCCATGCGTACCGTAAGAACAACTCCTCCTAGTCTAAAAATCTCCTTTTATCAGACAATAGAGATTTCGAGTCACTGCCTGGCGCGTCTCAGTATATCCGAAGTGGACGCTTGCTTTCCCAACGTGAGACCCCTAGTTCTGTATCTGGCTAGCAGCCAACAGGACAGTTAAGAGGGGAGATTCAATGAGTAGAGTTCAGTTGTGGTTTGTGCAATGTTGGGAGTAGTTTCGTTTTTGCTAATTCGGTTCCCATACCAAGGCTTGGCATGGAGTGATTCTTTGCCTTCTCCATCTTCTGTTACTCACCTATGACGAGGTCATTAGAGACGGAGCACAAGCTCGGATTAAGAAAGGATAGGGAAGGAAATCGGCCGTGCCCTTTCGAAGGAACCATCCCGGCAATTGCCTGAAGCGATTTAGTGAAATCACTGAAAACTTAAATCAGGACTGCCGGACGCACCTGTGAACTGTCGTCCTTCCGACCTAAGAGGTTAGAGGTTTCTCAATTGTGAACACTACCACTGGGAATCCAATTTTGTTGATAAAACAGATTTTTGTCATATTCACAAAAACTGTTCAGACTCAATTTTTATAGGAATATCGAACATAAAACAGCCTGTTAATCGGGATAATGACTTTGACTGGTCTTCTAAACTAAATTTACTTGTGCTATATTTCTGGGATGCGCTAGGTAGAAATGGCAGTTAAACAACAAAACTGTATCATCTTTAGTCACGCATTATCATCCAGAGTGCTGTTTTCATTATGCAATACTGTTTGAACACTACAAAGTGAGAGGCCAAACAAACGATACTACCAGTCGTGTCTCAGTAGAAAGTTTTATGAATTCATTCAAGAAAAAACAGATCGAAGTTGATTTATGTTAATTATTTCAAAGCTGTACTGAAATCTACCTGCTATGGGCTATGATCGTTGAAATGTATCACACAACCTATCACATTTGTAGCTCTCAACTAAACCCCAACTTTAATTTAAAACTAATCAAATATACTCAGCATTTGTATTTCCCTCGTTACGCTTACAATCGTTCAGTAGTGGTGAACAAAGCTATCATAGGTTTGGAATAATCTGCATCTATCAGACTACAAATACAGCTACTACACCAATGCATAATTTATAGAGAAAAATCTAAAATGCACCAAAATCTGTCACTTTGTGTCCAATATTGTATCTAATCCCACTTATTCTGGCAATATCAAAGCTTATATTGTCCCCACTAAGTCTGCCAGAACACATACACATAGGCAAGCACATGGTATCAAAACCTGTCACAAACAAAACCTACCTATAACCACATAAACTGATCTAAATAATTTTAACTAAGCATCCACTTTCTGACAGACATTACACAATGGCCAACAAGCATTTCAGTGACAACCAGTTATACGTGTCTACTGCACTTGGTGTGAAACAAACGAGTTCTCGCTCCACAAGGAGAACTACCTCTAAGTAAAAACAAAATTTCTTCAAAATAATTCCACATGAATGAGTTCAGGTAATTCAAGTTTATCTCAAATAATATCGACGTTCAATGTTCGCTACAACCACATTCCTTGGTACACTGAATAACACCACAGTACAAAGAAAACGGCAAAAATATTAAAATTTCAGCCGAATCACTACTTTGAGAAAGTTTCCATATGTTCGTCCACATATGAAGCTGGTAACTAAATTAGAGATTCCACATTATATGCCACAAATACTTAGAAGACCATAATTCGCAGCAAAGAGATGTGCAACTACTAAAAAAAAAGAAAATATCGATATTTTTGATAAAAAAAACCACATAACCATATATGAGAACTGTTGAATTGTCAGCTTAACCATATTAATGTATTGAGTCCTAACTAGCTAAACAAATAAAGGCATGAAAATTACACCATTTTTTGGTATTTCGTTGTCAGCGTTGACGTTAATAAACCGGGTTCTACCCTTATCGGCGATGATGCAGCTCATTTAGCTATAGCATTGTCTTATATCTTACCAAAACTCCATCCGGCATGGAAACAACTGCGTATGTCAGCTCCCGCAATAGAGTGACGAACAACACAGCCTGGTCGCCTATGTACCATCGTTCAGAAACTGAGGGCGGAGGTAGCCCTCATTTGTTGACTGGCCTAGCTCCCTCTAGACTATCGATAGAACGCCAAGCCTCTGCTAGCCTCGTTGCTCAACCTTCCCTTGTGCTTTATCTTTGTAAACCATCACCTTCTACACATCTTTGACTAGTTGTCTTCTAGTGGTCTGCTAGTTGTCTGCACACACCCTTTTATTCATTCATACACCTGGCAGGAAGTGGAAAACGGAACGAAGGAAGAGTGACATAAGAGATAAAATAAAACACTGTTTACAAACATCTCCTCATTCTACTGCCCACCTTGTAATGGAGTATTGCCTTGTAGCTTTCCATTATGCTAACAAAATCAATATCATACAATATTGCTTCCTTATATTTCTGTGAAGTGTACTTCCAGTACCGTTTCAGTTTTTATTAGAATAACACCCGTCTTATCTGGTGGCAGCTGGGACTGGATAAACATTCTAATTATTGTATCTTTTACTCTGAATAATCTTAATGTTGAAATATGACATGTGTTGCAAGCTCATCGATCGATAAACTAAAACTTCTTTGAATAAAGAAATTGTAGCCTTCCAGATGAAACAATGAAACATGCACTTGTATTTTAAATTAATTCCGGTTGGATTACTCTCAGTATTTCCCACGTGCTTCAGTGATAGGGATCTGTAAATAATTCACAATGGTAAATAAAGTCACACTATCGGTTTTCTTATTCATTTCACGGTTACATTACCTTAGAATGTATTCCGCATAATTAAGCCCACACTGAGAGGTTTAACGTTTACCATGAAATAATACTAAGGATTTATTCTAATTAGTCGAGTCACTAAGCTCAAATGCTGAATCGACGTCTGAGCAAGGTCTATCGCAGATGTGGGGCCCATAAAGTGGCAGTTGTATCTTTTTCAATTTCTGATAGTCAGCGATTAGAGCGAAAATGACTACAACGATATTTCAATCAGGCACGCAAGCATTTCTGGAATCAAATGCGATCGGCAGTCAAAGATAGCGACAAATAGTTACTTGAAGTGAAAAGATGTCTTATAATCCAGTGTCAGGACAGTACTCTCTGCAGTATCTGGATTCTGTCTGTTAGAGATAATTTTGTAGAAATATCTGGAAAGAAGTAAAGTGAATGGCGTTCAGGTCAACCTTGCCGAATGTATTTCATTACTTGTTTGAGAACAAGTTCTCAGCTGTATCCTTCACAATTACGGATGCATTGATAAGGAAACTCTTATAGGCTTCTTTCTAAGATGTCGCGTATTAAGAAACATTGAGTTCCCCGAGACCCAGAAGAGGGATGAGATCCCACAGGTTATTTCGACAGAGATCTACTGATAGCATCTCATTACGTCAGTGGATAGTGAACTGGTTAATTATAATTGCTAAGGAAGTGGATCCTACGTTCTAGGATATATACTGTATTTTTTTAAAGGTGATTCTTAACACCAAACAACGTCCATTATGAGGTGAAATATTGTGTTGAAAAGAACTGTTTGCCATATTAGGATTCCAAATATGGTAAGTCGTTTTCTTCCATATGTCACTAATGGGCTTTGGATAAAGTTAGCGTTCTAGATTCATATGAGATGCGTTGTTTGCGCTCCAATTTTGTGCGCAATAATGGCCCCTTCCCATGCTGACACTATGGTCAGGATAAACCGCTTTGATGTATCACACAATCAGTTCCACAAGAAAGTACACGCCGTCATGTGTAGGAAATAAAAGGCACTATTATAAATGTATATATACATAAAATACATGCTATTACTAATTGCGCAATTACCTAATAATTGATCCAATCGCTGCCATTTTTAGATTATAGCTCGGCACCTTTTTTCATACTTTTCACGAGATTTTCTGCATATTCTCTGGGTTAGTATCTCCATATCGTCCTTATTTTATATGACAGCTGCTTCAAAGCATATATTGGCTTTCCATTAGGCTTCTTCTTAATATACAATCAAACATTTTTAATAGTATTTGAATCTGGGGACATTGCAGGCCAATCCATCGTGTCTTGTTTCGAGCTGTACAAAAGACGGTGCGATGTTTCGGATCATTATCCTCTTGAAGCATCCAGTTTGCTTCGTTCCAGCCAAATACCTTCTTAACGGAACTCAGAAGGCATTTTTGATAAATAAATCGTTGTCGTGCACGTTATCCCTCTTTGCGGTAAACCATCCACGTTTACAACCTCTAAATATCATTCGGCCCACATCGCAATGAAGATCTTTGACTTTCTAAGACTTTCAGCAGCACCTCCATATGAAAGCTTTGGTCCCTTTGGATGATTTTCAAGGAACGCTACCTCGTGGCGCTTAAATTATTTTGCATTCATTTTAAACTACAACCGACAAAACAAAACAATCAACTCTTACACTGTTTATGTTCCCACTGTTCAAAAGCGCATTGATTACAGATTCGAGATCGCTACCAGAGATGACGCCGTGGACGTTATGTTTGAAATTGAGGTCAACACTTTTTTGTTGAACTAACTGTAAGTCTCCAGATAAGCAGTGGCTTTAGATAGTGTATTATCTTATGAAGTCTGCTCACATTCCTATGACCATTAAAATTTTGCACCTTCCTTGCACTGATATAAGTGTTCCGGCGATCTGGATGGCATTTAGTATAAGTTTTGATAATAATTTACGTTGTTGAGAAACGATTGATGTCTAATAACTTCGAAAGCATTTTGATTTTTCTGTTTCCTACACATTTGTCTGAGTCAGCCGAATTTCCTATGAATTAAGTGCTCGACTTCCACTTAAAATAGTTCGCCCTTTTGTAAGTTACACTTCAGTCAACTTTGTAGCAGTGCTTGGAATAGTAGTTCACCAGGTGCTGCTTCGTTGTAGCGCCACTTACCAGTATATCGTCCATATAATGAGTGCGGTCAGCGTCCGCCTGCTTAGATGAATGTTAATAGTCGTACGTTGTTGTGAATGGGAAGTTCGCTATTCGTCAGAGGCTACATTCCTTTCATCTGACGGACGACCCCTTGTGTCCGACATGCTCAGTCGTTGACTCGGATGCACACCATCTGACTTGTGCCACGACCAGCGAGTGCTGACATTACTCTTGCGGCGATTACCGGAGTCTTATCTCCCCTGCTGATATATTGCGCGCTGGAGGCGTATACTTTACATCAACCAGGAGGATCGCCGTTAACTGTCTAAAAGGCATGACCCTTTACTACATATTTTGCGATGTTCCCAAAGGTACACTCGACTTTTCGTCCCTACTGATGATGACATATGCAGCTTTCAGCCGCCACCCGAAGTACAGAACCCGTTTCGCAAATTATTTAGGTTCATTATCTGCGGATCCTCCTGCTCACTGGGGCGTTCCGGGTATGAGACGCTGAAAATGAAGAAGAATCCACGAGCACCTTGATTCACTACGGACGGAATAGGGGGGACCCCTCTCAACACACCAGAAGACGACACGACTCGGACGCTCCGCTACGGCAGTTGCAGGATCATTTTTTGTAATGAAACAAAAATAAATCCGTGAATAGAATACAAAATAAAAAATAATTTCTTTTTAAATGTTATTAAATTAAAGAAGTAAATAAATAAAACAATATAGGCAAACCCACTACATCCTCTTCCTGATCCTTCGAGCCTCGAACACGTTGCTTGTGCGTGGCGGCGAGGTAGCGTCACATGCAATGAGTTTTGCAACCCGGCGGCCGAGCTGCTCGGGCTGGGGCGTCCACGCAAACAATGCCACACGATCATATCACTTTATTTTTTTCTGTGTTCCGTATGTTTTGAATCAGCTGCTCCAAAAAGCGTAGGAAAATTGCTGGATTTCTAATACTTATAAAAAAGAAACTGTTGTATATCTGCAACCGAAAAGGAGTGTTGGTGACCATGAATCGTCGGGACTGTTCGTCTAGCGGCAGTTGTGAATTGTAGAGAAGAACTGTCCACTTGATACACTTGTCATTAGCTATTCTGGCCGTGGAATGTGATAGACGCCGGTCTCTGCCTGTGCATTTTAATTAATTTAAAGTCACCACATATACGTAGGGAGCTATTAGATTTTCGTAACACTATCAATGTGTTGCCCATTAACTGAATGTAACGTTTGTGAGGAAGCCTTGTGGCACTAGATGATGTAATTCAGGCATGGAGCCATATAGCAATGATACTGGCACTGGTCTGGCTCTGAAGTAGCGAGGTGCTGCAGAAGTATTTATTCTTAGGCGAGCTACGTAGTTATTTGCACTTCCTAATCCCGGTGAAACAGGTCTAACAACACAGTGCATACTGACTCCAAATCGTGTAATTGTACAAGTGCTTGAACAATCTTGTTGTCATATACTACAATAAAATCAAGAGATGATAAAGCACCCATCTCAAAAATGCTTTGTGCCTTACGTAGCTGAACAACTAATTAACTAATTGGGTGGTTTACGGTTTTGTGCAATGCTCTTACACTCTATTTCCAGTGCAAAGTTGACATTTGTGATGTTGAACCAAACTGAGAATATATTTCCTTATCTCTTACAGAAACTGATGAACTGGTATCAACAGGGAGGTGGTTATTGATCATTTTTTGGAAGAGAGAACTTTTGTGGTAGATCTGTGAGTAGATTCAGGTATGCTTGTCGATGCGATGTGGTGCCCTAAAGCAAACTTCGGTCACATGTCCTTGTTCACAGCAGTGCTCTCAGTGTGTTTCCCTGTACTCGCACTGGCTGTGCGTATCTTTAGCACACAATATGGGCGCCATGGACACTGCTTTCTGCACTTGTGGTAAGTGAGCTTGGTCACTAGAGGGACTAAGTGAAGTCTTTGAATGAAATATGTGCCACTGCTCATCAGCCTTTTGGGTTTTGTGCCTAAATGGACACCAGGGTTTGAACTCCGCGTTGGATGACGAAGATGATGTGTTCCGATAACGCAATTGTTTTTACAGAATTTACCATACTTCAATTTACCACCCTTTACTGGAGATACGCTCCTCTCCTCGAAAAAGTGCTATGCAGTATCTGACATTTCAGAAGTTTTTGTTATTGTTGACACTTCTCTCAGAGTAAGGTCTGGTAATCCAATTGCCTATACGTAAACTTTTTCATCAGGTACATGCGTAATTATTGCATATGCGCTAACTATTCAGCATAGGAGTGTTTAAGATTTTAATTTTCCAACAAACATCAAAACTTACCGGTCAGCCTTTCCAGATCAGATTGTGTAGCATATGAATACTGCGATATCTTGCGACAAGGAGAAAAAGCGAGCCTAGCACCTACAACAAGGTTCTGATGTTCGTAACGCTTAGTGAACTATGAATTTGTGACAAATGTAAACACTCAGTTAACTGAGTAGCCGTGATTTATGTGCAAGCATTGTGTTTGGGGGAGGGGAGGGGAAGGGTAAGAGAAAGCAATAAAGCACCCTGTTTACGAAAGTGGTTATGCTACTCCCCTAGAAGTGGATCGACCTCGGAAGGAGTCGATATCGGACATCGCAGGGTATCGGCCCCGCTGATGAAAGACGAGCATATAACTCGTTTCATCCCCCTGTTACTCTCTGTGGTAGGACTGAATGGTTCTACTGACGTTTTATTATAAGTTTAATTAGAAGAAAACATATTAAAACACTTTAAACTAGAATGCTGCCAGGAAGGTAATTGCATGCGGCCCTACAACTGAGAACGAGATAGCGATTACTTTACATGTGTGCAATGGATGTGGATTAAATGGCTGCTTTTAGTAAATCGAGGAAGCCAATTAAAGTGGCTTGGTAACTCTAAGGCTCTCTGCATAATTTTCACAGAAATCCAGTTGCCTGCCTTTCCAATGATTAAGGTAGAGAGCTCAATGCTTTTCAAGAAACTGGGCAAACCAACTGCTGCTCCCCAGGACAATTATTCCTTAATGCAATTTGTCGTACATAATTTATTTGTGTTTCAAACCAATGTCTCAGTTCATAGAGTCAGCAACAGAAATAAAAATAAAGATTTAGTCTCTTTGGTCCAGAAATATATCTATTATTCAGGAACATCCAGTTTCAATAACTTGCCAGCAGCTATAAAAAGTTTAGTTTAAGTAAAAATTAGAAAATTTATTGGTGCCCAGCTCCTTCTACTCATTGTAAAATTTCTTACAAAAACAAATTGTTGCATATAGGCCTATTGTTACTATTATCGAATAAAATGTTACTTACAATCTGACTTCTGCGCATCTTTAGAAAAATTATGTAAACATCAATGTAATTCGTCATTATTAGTAGGTTAATTAATACTCGAATGTCGTTGCTCGTATCCTAATCTATTTCAAGTAACTAACTCCTTGACTAGAAGCCTCCATCTACAGCGACCTTGATATAATGTTAAGAGGAAGGCTGTTCATCTTCTTCACTCGATACAACCATCTGCTTGCTACTCTTCCTCACAGTTTTCTGCCCTCCATTTTGCCTTTAGAGGGGGTCTTTTCTAAGGTATCCGCTCCGTGAAGTGTGCCCTAGGAAGTGGAAGTATCTTTGGCTGACACGGAAAATTAAACTTCTTGGCATTTTAATCTCTTCTATAATGGAAGCATTGGTTCTTCTTTCTTTCCTTGGTACACTTAACACCCTCCGTCAAGACCACATTTCTAAGGCGTCATTTCAATTCTTGTCACTAGCTTTCACGGTCCAGGTCCCCCAGGTCCCCAGTCGTGCAAGGACAAAGGAATACCAATGATGACACCAACGCGTTTCGTTGTTTGGGATATTGTCATGGTCTGCCAGGCGTGAATGAGTTTAACCCTTGTGAGTCGACCAAGGATCTTCGTTTTATTTCTGTAACACATTTTCCGTATCATTGATCAGAAATCCTGTATACAAACTATTTTTCACTACATCTAGCTCCTTTAAACATTCTCTAAGTCGATTTTCATCTAAAACCATTCTGATTAATAATCATTAGTTTGCTTCTTTTTCATGTTCACCTCTTCACCGAAAATTAAGGTTAAAAGTTTTCCCTATGGTGATCAGATTAGTAAGTTCTTCCTCACGTCCTGCAATGAGGGTAGTGTCATCTGCTAAGCGTAGAATGTTGATTTTCCTGTCGCCAATTGCAGTTCCACCATCCCAGCCATCCAATGCTCCCTTGACGACATATTCTGCAAAACTGTTATAGAGCTAAGATGACACTATACAGCGTTGTCTAACTCCTTTAATTACATCAAAAATCTCCAAGTATTTACGATTCACCTTTATGACTGTGTATGACCGGTAGAAGGACCTTCTAGTAACGACACTAGGCGTTTTGAACCCGCTAAAACAATGAATACAACGCATCCAATTTAACACAACAGCCTTTTTGTGATCTAGGAAATAAAAGATAAGGGCAAGAGCACACAACTCACGGCATTTTCACATTATCTGCTTCAAATTCAAGACCGTCCACCCCATAACTTTACCAGCACAAAATCTGCTTCTTTTGCACAAAGAGTCCAGCAGTTTCTTTTAGGAGGTCTTCGCTAACATGCGATATTAATGTAAGTACATAAAACGGCAACCAGTCACCTTTTTGAAATGATATTTATTATTCCATGAACCAGTTTTCGAACCTTTTCAGGTTCATCTTCAGATGATTTTTGGATGTAACATCATTAGTTCTAGCATAATGCTGGGTGCTGGCTCTGTGACAGGAATATAGACCACGCTTTAATTTATCGTCAGTACTATTGTTTATCTGTCATGGAGAAACACTAAAACGTGTTCCAACTTCTTGTCACAGAGCCAGCACCCAGCATTATGCTAGAAATAGTGATGCAATAATGATGTAACATCCAGAAAACCCTCTGAAGAAGAACCTGTAAAGATGCGAAAACCGATTCATTGAATAATAACTAACATTTCAAAAAAGTTACTGTTTGCAGTTTTATGTATTTACATCCAATTGACAGTCACGAATTCTAAAATATCTGTAACGGATAAGCTTAATCTGCGATACTACTCTACTCTACTATAGTCCTGTAACTGGAGCAATCTCTAACTGATCCCTTTTGTGCAGAGGAATAATATCAGATGCAGTCCAGTCTTTAGGCCACTCACCAGCCTTCCACACCGTACTACATATTAAATGTAAAGCACACGTCCCTCACTCTTCCATCACAATCAGCATTTCTCTAGAAATATAATCTGTACCTCGGGATTTGTTGTTTTCCAAATGCTTGATGGCATTATTCAACCAAATATAATATCAGATTCTGTGTCTGCTCCTGTAAAAATGTTCTCTTCCTCGGTGTTATTTCCTTTCCAGTACGGTGTTTCATAGTGTCGTTTCCACCTGACTATCGCTGTTTCCTTGTCGCTAATGATAGTGGCATCTACATTTTATGTCACCCACGTGCGCGGTCTGAACTCTCGGGAATTTCTGTTTATCATCTGCCCGGTGTTATGTCTCTCATTTAGCATTTCGTACTTCATCACAAACACTCGTGAGACACTTTGTCTCGTCATTTCGGCACCTACGCTGTATTTTGCGGCAAAGTACTTGTTATGCTTCTTAACATTGAGGAGTTTGCACTCCACGTTTCTTCCGTGTGCTCCGCTCTTCGAGCAGGAGTAGAGTAGTGTTTGAAATCCAGGGATACTTTGCTTGAAGGATCTTAGTAACCTGTTACCGAAGGGTCGAAACTAAATGTTTCCTTCAGTTTGGCCTATGTTTGGGGAGGGGGGGGGGGGGGGAGGGGGGGAGGGGGCTACTCCTTCGTCTGTGACACAAATCTGTCTTATTCTTGTCTTCTTGTTCAGTTTAAGCTGTATCCGCTTTTCCATAGATACAATAGTGTACTCCGTGCCACAGTCTATACCAGGATAGGCCTCGCAACCCAGGGCCGAATTATTCGTGATGGCTGGGTGTTGTGTGCTGTCCTTAGGTTAGTTAGGTTTAAGTAGTTCTAAGTTCTAGGGGACTGATGACCATAGATGTTAAGTCCCATAGTGCTCAGAGCCATTTGAAAGGGCCGAATTACGCCAAAGTTCACTCACCAAAAGAAAGTCATTGCGATTTGTAACCTTACGTGCAGAAGAAATCCGTTTGTAGCGATTCGTGGACCATACTGGAAAAAGGTATTACATATGGAGAAGTTGTCAGTCACACAAAATTCAAGCAACCACTCTCCGTGTTCATTCCTTACAGCCGAGCCATAAATTCCTGCGACAGGTCTTACGTTTTAATCGTCTGTAACATCTCCTATCTTCGCATTAAAATCACCCTGTATGAATAATATTTCTTTTGCAGGTATCTTGCTGATGTCTTTGTATAGAAATCGACAATATTTCTAAATACCCGTGCCCTATGCAGCTCTGGGTCATTTTAATTAAGTGATGTAAATTGTTTTTCTGTTTCAAGATGCTCGATTAGAGCAATTTAAGAACTATTACGTTCATCTGAGTTAATTATACATGTACATGTTTTTCTAGCACTTTGTAGTGATTTTCTTCTGTGAAAATACACTCCTGGAAATTGAAATAAGAACACCGTGAATTCATTGTCCCAGGAAGGGGAAACTTTATTGACACATTCCTGGGATCAGATACATCACATGATCACACTGACAGAACCACAGGCACATAGACACAGGCAACAGAGCATGCACAATGTCGGCACTAGTACAGTGTATATCCACCTTTCGCAGCAATGCAGGCTGCTTTTCTCCCATGGAGACGATCGTAGAGATGCTGGATGTAGACCTGTGGAACGGCTTGCCATGCCATTTCCACCTGGCGCCTCAGTTGGACCAGCGTTCGTGCTGGACGTGCAGACCGCGTGAGACGACGCTTCATCAGTCCCAAACATGCTCAATGGGGGACAGATCCGGAGATCTTGCTGGCCAGGGTAGTTGACTTACACCTTCTAGAGCACGTTGGGTGGCACGGGATACATGCGGACGTGCATTGTCCTGTTGGAACAGCAAGTTCCCTTGCCGGTCTAGGAGTGGTAGAACGATGGGTTCGATGACTGTTTGGATGTACCGTGCACTATTCAGTGTCCCCTCGACGATCACCAGTGGTGTACGGCCAGTGTAGGAGATCGCTCCCCACACCATGATGCCGGGTGTTGGCCCTGTGTGCCTCGGTCGTATGCAGTCCTGATTGTGGCGCTCACCTGCACGGCGCCAAACACGCATACGACCATCATTGGCACCAAGGCAGAAGCGACTCTCATCGCTGAAGACGACACGTCTCCATTCGTCCCTCCATTCACGCTTGTCGCGACACCTCTGGAGGCGAGCTGCACGATGTTGGGGCGTGAGCGGAAGACGGCCTAACGGTGTGCGGGACCGTAGCCCAGCTTCATGGAGACGGTTGCGAATAGTCCTCGCCGATACCCCAGGAGCAACAGTGTCCCTAATTTGCTGGGAAGTGGCGGTGCGGTCCCCTACGGCACTGCGTAGGATCCTACGGTCTTGGCGTGCATCCGTGCGTCGCTGCAGTCCGGTCCCATGTCGACGGGCACGTGCACCTTCCGCCGACCACTGGCGACAACATCGACGTACTGTGGAGACCTCACGCCCCACGTGTTGAGCAATTCGGCGGTACGTCCACCCGGTTTCCCGCATGCCCACTATACGCCCTCGCTCAAAGTCCGTCAACTGCACATACGGTTCACGTCCACGCTGTCGCGGCATGCTACCAGTGTTAAAGACTGCGATGGAGCTCCGTATGCCACGGCAAACTGGCTGACACTGACGGCGGCGGTGCACAAATGCTGCGCAGCTAGCGCCATTCGACGGCCAACACCGCGGTTCCTGGTGTGTCCGCTGTGCCGTGCGTGTGATCATTGCTTGTACAGCCCTCTCGCAGTGTCCGGAGCAAGTATGGTGGGTCTGACACACCGGTGTCAATGTGTTCTTTTTTCCATTTCCAGGAGTGTATATTACTGATTTCTATTTGTGGAAGAAACATTATTATCTTACTATTGATCTGTGGAGCAAAAAGCCTAGTTCCAATATAAAATCGAAACGATTAGATAGTATCCTTTTTGATATATCTGAAATCATGTGATCGTGAAGTTATCTGGACACGTTTAACAGAGCTAGGAGAAATAAAGTTAATTGTTGGGTGTTATTACCGGTCACCAGGTTCCACCGTGACAGTGCTAGAATCATTCAAAGGGAATCTACACTCTGTATCGCAGAAGTACTCGGATCGTGCTATATTAGTCGAAGGCGACTTCAACCTACCTAGTATTTATTGGGATGTCTATGGATTCATTACAGGTGGTACAGATAAGCCGTCGTGTGAATTACGTTTGAACACATTATTCGAAAACTGTCTTGAGCAGCTAAATCGACAGCCAACGCGTAATGGAATTATTTTAGATCTGGTAGCCATGAACAGACCAGACCTCATCGACGGTGTCAGTGTTGAGACAGGGATTAGTGATCATGATGTTGTCATTACGACTACGGTTACGAAAGTTAAAAAGTCGGCCAATAAGCCTAGGACAGTATTCTTACTAGAAAGAGCAGATAAGCAGTTGTTGGCATCCCACTTAGTAAATGAATCGACTTCATTTCCTTCCGGTACGATGGACATGAAAGAATTATGGGCAAATCTTATACACATTGTAAATCACGCATTGGAGAAGTATGTGCCGTAAAAAGTGGGTTACCGACGGAAAAGACCCACCGTGGTTTAACAGGGCAGTTCGGAGAATGCTCAGGAAGCAAAGACAGTTGCATTCGCGGTACAAGAAAGATCGGGAGAATGAGGACAGGCAAAAGTTAGTAGAGATCCGTGGTGCTGTAAAGCATACAACCACTACTACCGTCATACCTTCGCAAAAGATCTTGCTGAAAACCCAAGGAAATTCTGGTCTTACGTAAAATCGGTAAGCGGGTCGAAGGCTTACATCCAGTCACTCACTGATCAGTCTGGCCTGACAACGGAAGACAGCAAAAAGATGCTGAAGATTTAAATTTAGCATTTGAGAAATCTTTCACGCAGGAGGACCGTACAAAAATACCGCCGTTTGAGTCTCGTACAGATTCCCGTATGGATGACATAGTGATAGACATCCCTGGGGTTGTGAAGCAGCTGAATGGGTTGAAAATAAATAAATCGCCAGATCCTGATGGGATTCCAATTCGGTTTTACAGAGTGTACTCTACTGCATTGGCTCCTTACTTGGCTTGCACGTATCGCGAATCTCTTGCCCAACGTAAATCCCGAGTGACTGAAAAAAAGCGCAGGTGACGCCTGTACATAAGAAGGGTAGAAGGGCGGATCCTCAAAATTACAGACCAATATCCTTAACATCTGTTTGTTGCAGGATTCTCGAACATATTCTCAGTTCGAATATAATGAATTTCCTTGAGACAGAGAAGTTGCTGTCCATGGATCAGCACGGCTTTAGAAAGCATCGCTCCTGCGAAACGCAACTCGCCCTCTTTTCACGTGATATCTTGCGAACCACGGATGAAGGGTATCAGACGGATGCCACATTCCTTGACTTCCGGAAAGCGTTTGACTCGGTGCCCCACTGCAGACTCCTAGCTAAGGTACGAGCATATGGGTTTGGTTCCCAAATATGTGAGTGGCTCGAAGACTTCTTAAGTAATAGAACCCAGTACATTATCCTCGATGGTGAGTGTTCATCGGAGGTGAGGGTATCGTCTGGAGTGCCCCAGGGTAGTGTGGTAGGTCCGCTGTTGTTATCTATCTACATAAATGATCTTTTGGATAGGGTGGAAAGCAATGTGCGGCTGTTTGCTGATGATGCTGTGGTTTACGGGAAGGTGTCGTCGTTGAGTGACTGTAAGACTATACAAGATGACTTGGACAGGGTTCGTGATTGGTGTAAAGAATGACAGCTAACTCTAAATATAGATAAATGTAAATTAATGCAGATGAATAGGAAAAAGAATCCCGTAATGTTTGAATACTCCATTAATAGTGTAGCGCTTGACACAGTCACGTCGATTAAATATTTGGGCGTAACATTGCAGAGCGATATGAAGTGGGACAAGCATGTAATGGCAGTTGTGGGGAAGGCGGATAGTCGTCTTCGGTTCATTGGTAGAATTTTGGGAAGATGTGGTTCATCTGTAAAGTAGACCGCTTACAATACACTAATATGACCTATTCTTGAATACTGCTCGAGCGTTTGGTATCCAGATCAGGTCGGATTGAGGGAGGACATAGAAGCAATTCAGAGGCGGGCTGCTAGATTTGTTACTCGTAGGTTTGATGATCACGCGAGTGTTCCGGAAATACTTCAGGAACTCGGGTGAGAGTTTCTGGAGGAAAGGAGGCGTTCTTTTCGTGAATCGCTACTGAGGAAATTTAGAGAACCAGCATTTGAGGCTGACTGCAGTACAATTTTACTGCCACCAACTTATATTTCGCGGAAAGACCACAAAGATAAGATAAGAGAGATTAGGGCTCGTACAGAGGCATGTAGGCAGTCATTTTTCCCTCGTTATGTTTGGGAGTGGAACAGGGAGGGAAGATGCTACTTGTGGTACGAGGTACCCTCAGCAACGCACCGTATTTTGGATTGCCGAGTATGTATGTAGAAGTAGATATTTATAAGACAGATATAAGATAGTTATTATAACACTAACATATGGGAAGATGGTACACATATCAAGTAATCATAAAAACAGTAGCGACGTTGAAGTGTGTTGTGTAGGTTACTAGGACTGACTGTTCGTGCTTTAATCTGTCCTCTTTCTTGTGTGTCTTTTCAATCCGTGAGCCAGCGTTATATGTATTGCTTCTCATCTCCTTACACACTGCGTTGTGCTGTAATGAATTCCAGATGGAAGAGTATCTGGCGGTTCTAGGGGTCTGAGTGTGCCGCCTCATAGACGCCCTGACACTCTCATATAAAGAACCCTACGTATAACCGACTGGGCTGGAGCATTTGTGAGAACGTATGTTATGCAGGAACGGAGTGGGGAAAAAAGACAGCATGGCGTGCACACGATCGTGCCAACGGCAGAGTGGAGGAGCAGCAGCAGCGGCAGCGCAAACATAGGAACGCTCTCAGCGCCGCGAACAAAAAGCATGGGAAACAAACGACGGGCGGGTGAGGCTCTGCGCAGCACTGCGCAGACAGCACCCCGGAGGCGGCAGCCGGCGTCTGTCTGCAGCAGCAGCAGCAGCCAGACGGGAGCAGCTACCAGGCAGCCACGCAGCGGAGGGCCCGCGGCGATGCTGGAGGACCGCTGGTCTGTCAGAGCTGGCCGTCGGCACGTGGGGCGCTGCCCACCTGTACTGGATACGTGTGATCCGCCCTCCAGTAACGTTTCTTTATGTAACGTCCTGTCGATGCTGAAAGCAATGGAACAATGGAAGTTGAAAAGCTTACACTCAGCATGAACGGCGATTCACACTGTATGTCGCCTCTCTGTATCATATGGAGATGTAGAAATAACTTCAGTTGTGTCCCAAGGAAGCGTATGGCTACTTTACTGTTCATCCAATATACGTTTTACCTTACGGACAGTGTTAATAGCTACCTCAGCATATTCGTAGATGATGCAGTAACCTGTAACGAAATACTTTCTGATAAAAGCTGCAACTATGTTCACCGAGATCTTGATACCATTTAAGAGTTGTTCAAAGACTGGCAACCTGTTTCAGATATTTAAAATTGTGCAATTCGCAAAACGAAGAAAACCTAGTGTCCTTTGAGCACATAGTTTGATTCGGCCAGCTCGTGCAAATACTTGTGTGTAACAATTTGTGGGGATATGAAACGGAACAATCATATTCGCTCTGTCGTAGGTAAGGCAGGCGACTGACGTCGTCTTCTGGTAGCACACTAGAGAAACACAGTCTGTCCACAAAGGGGATTGTTTACGAAACATTCGTATGACCCACCTCAGAATATTGCTCAACTGTAAGGAAATCCTAAGTAGGGGTACTACGACAGTTCTGACACAGAGTGCATTGTTACCCCACCCCCATTCCCCACAGGCAAATTACTCTCTGTATAAAATGGCGGGAAATTCAAAAACTGGTGAGAAATTCCAAAAATGGTGGGAAAAGCAAAATAGGCCAGTTAGGCTGTTGGGATTTCCCCATGCACCATGATGTCACTATGGAAGTAGGGCTGTTGTAAGTGTAGATTGGTGGCAAATCGAAGATAGGCACTATCTAGCTGATGGAAGCATGTCAGTGGTCTAAGTATAGAATCCAAGGTGGATGACCTGGAACATGAGTGCAGCCTGTGTAGTTGCCAGGTTTCCTGGATTTGTCCAGCCCTCTTGCCAGTGTAAGCTCGCATGGGCTGCTGTTCGTCGCCAGGACGCAAGTCCACTGCAGCCTGCCCCCTAAGCAAAAGACACTTTTCTCCTGGCAGTCCGTTCATGTCCACTACATAAGCAATTTTTTCACCCTACCAGTAGTAATCAGTCTACACTTGCCTGCCGACTTCTTTCAGCGACATAGAATTCACTAAACATGTTTCCCCCTAGCTATTATTCACGACTTTTTTAGTTATTAAAATTCTGTGTTCTTTCTTTCTAAATCAGCCTTATTCTTCATCCTGCAATATCTTACAAATAATAATTTTTACGTGATTTTAGTTTAGCACGTATTTCATGCAAACCAACTGGAGCAATAACAGACTTAGTAATGTCATCTGTTGATTCTCTTTGTGTGGAACTACCGTTTTTGGTATAACACTGGCAGATATAGGTACAGCACACATATATACATCTATACACGCATCTAATGCCTCTTTATAATGAACTGCATGTACCAATACATATAGACCATACCACAGAACAACAGTTTAAAGTTGCTTCGCCATACGAGATGCATTCAAGTTCTAAGGCCACCGATTTTTTTTCTAATTAACTACTCACCCAAAATCGATGAAACTGGCGTTACTTCTCGACGTAACCGCCCTGCAGAAGTACACATTTTTCACAACGCTGACGCCATGATTCCATGGCAGCGGCGAAGGCTTCTTTAGGAGTCTGTTTTGACCACTGGAAAATCGCTGAGGCAATAGCAGCACGACTGGTGAATGTGCGGCCACGGAGAGTGTCTTTCATAGCTGGAAAACGCTAAAAGTCACTAGGAGCCAGGTCAGGTGAGTAGGGAGCATGAGGAATCACTTCAAAGTTATTATCAGGAAGAAACTGCTGCGTAACGTTAGCTCGATGTGCGTGTGCGTTGTCTTGGTGAAACAGCACACGTGCAGCCCTTCATGGACGTTTTTGTTGCAGTGCAGGAAGGAATTTGTTCTTCAAAACATTTTCGTAGGATGCACCTGTTACCGTAGTGCCCTTTGGAACGCAATGGGTAAGGATTACGCCCTCGCTGTCCCAGAACATGGACACCATCATTTTTTCAGCACTGGCAGTTACCCAAAATTTTTTTGGTGGCGGTGATTCTGTGTGCTTCCATTGAGCTAACTGGCGCTTTGTTTCTGGATTGAAAAATGGCATCCACGTCTCATCCATTGTCACAACCGACGAAAAGAAAGTCCCATTCATGCTGTCGTTGCGCGTCAACATTGCTTGGCAACATGCCACACGGGCAGCCATGTGGTCGTCCGTCAGCATTCGTGGCACCCACCTGGATGACACTTTTCGCATTTTCAGGTCGTCATGCAGGATTGTGTGCACAGAACCCACAGAAATGCCAACTCTGGAGGCGATCTGTTCAACAGTCATTCGGCGATCCCCCAAAACAATTCTCTCCACTTTCTCGATCATGTCGTCAGACCGGCTTGTGCGAGCCCGAGGTTGTCTCGGTTTGTTGTCACATGATGTTCAGACTTCATTAAACTGTCGCACCTACGAACGCACTTTCGACACATCCATAAGTCGTGGCGTTCCTGCTACCTACTATATTAAATCTGTGGTACTGCATGTGGGGTGCAGCAGTTATGTCTTGATGAACGGTGGGAAATCATTATTGTGAAAAGCTGTATCAAACACCTAAAACAATTTTGACTTTAGCATCAGGTATATTATCTATCAGCTAGCACGTAAATCTAGTCTATCAGTTTCATAGCTGTAGCAATTTTGAGACAATGGTTGGAATTAATGAGATTCTACCAGTACTATATGTACATTTCTTCCATCTACCATAAAAGTGTGTGGTCATTGTGGCACAGAAGTTGAGAATTGTGACATGAATTTACTACCCCTACAGCCAGCTGGAAACTTATTTTAATGCATAGTGTGAATGTAAAGCCTAATACTTCAGTTAATTCATTCTGGGGCCTACTGTTTGAACCTATGGAATCATACGCAACAAGAACTCTACTAACTACACAACGCTGACCACAGGTTTTCATGAACTTAAGAACTCTTATAATTGACTATGATTTGAGGAGCATTCATGTTTGTGTCTAAGACATGAAATTCACCTGCCCTGAATGCTTGATGAGACGTGTGCGGCTCTCGTTGATGCCATTCATAACTTGTCATCTTGTAATAGCGATAGTGGCGTCTCTTTATCTTAGTCTCTTCACTGGCACCACTACGTTTTGCTCGCCTTGTCTATCCGTGAGTGGCAGCAACAGCGCTTATCGATAGTGCGTACTGTGGTACCATCTTTGGAGCGGCCCCTAGTATTTTGGGGTCGTCGTGTCTCGAGTGCAGCTGAGTTGGGCATAGCAGGAGTGAGCACCGGACAGCCAGTACTAGCCCGACCGCTGGCGGCACACATGCACTGTCCGACGGAAGGATGTGGTCGCAAGATTGAACGACCACATCAAGGACTGGATTCAGCAACTTTTAATTGAATGAACCGTGATATTCGAGTAGTGCAACTTCCACCTGTACGTGTGTGTGTGTGTGTGTGTGTGTGTGTGTGTGTGTGTGTCCGCCCATCGAAGTGTACTCGTGGCAATAAGTTGACAATCGACGATATACACTGGGATCTTTTCCGTGCCTGACTCCGTCTCCCCTCCCCCACGCGGATCCTGTACGATCTCATCCCCTTCCCCCACCTCCTCCTTTTCCTTGAAAGGATACGGATCCTGTACACCTCCCGTAAACTTGATCCTCCTCACCCGCTAGTCTCCCCGATCCTCTCCCACCCCCGCCCGCTGCCGTGCCTATATTCCCACGTCCCACCCGGTCTCCATCTCTCCACCCTCCTTACCCTCTCCCAAGGTGGCTTCCACCAGCTCCCCCTCCCTGATGATGTCCTCCTCCCCTCCATCTACCCCTCCTATCAACTTTCATCCTCCCCCCACTTCCTGTGTCCTTTCCTTTAGGCACCCTCCCTCCCTCCCTTCCCTTCCCTTCTCTTTCCTTCCCCACCTTCTTCCTCCCCTCTTCCCCCGGGCTTCCCCTCCCCCTTCCTCCCTCCCGCTCTCTCCTCTGCCCATGGTATCTCTGCTCTCCCCTCTCCCATTCCCCTCCTCCTCCTCCTCCTCCTCCACTCTTGGCAGGTCCCCGGACTCGTACACGCTCAGTGAATATTCGCGCGCCGGAGATCGTCGCCGTCAGTGTTTCGTGTGTGTGCCTTCGTTTGTGTGTAGTGTTGTTCGCCGTCATGCCACCACCGTTCACATGCCGTCCCCATAATCCATGTTATGTGCACCGTGTCGCCTAGTGTTAGTGCTGTTTCTCGTCCAGCGTGAACGGCTCCAGGTTTTTTCGATTTTTAGTGTCTACATTTTTTGCCCACCGTTTAGACTGTCTTCTCTGTGCCACCTTTATGTACTACTTGTTGTCAAACTCAAGGCTGAAGAGCGGCGTATTGTGCTGCTGACAGCCCGCCTTTGTCTAAGGTGTTTAAAACCACAATAAAGAAAAAAAAAGTGCCTGACTTGAGTGGGGACGATCGTTGGTTGGCCGTTTGGTCGGTCGTCGCAGCGGACGACGTGCATTTGGTCTTCCGACCGCTTCTGTCAGTGTTTGTGCCGATTTATAATTCGTCCGTGTTGATTCACAGTGACTGGTTTTAGTATTGTGGGTTGTTGGTGGAAATGTTTTCCCGAATCCATGTGTATCTTGTGGTTTTGAATGAGCAGTTATTTTAATTTGTCCGACTCTTCGCCCGTGCCTAAAAATATTTTATCGTTGTACCGGTGATCGGACGTTAGGCGGATTGATTAGTCGGTCGGTCGGCGCTTCAGCTACCCCTAGTGTGAGTTGCCATCCTGTTCCGTGAGTACAACTCTTGGCTGCTGTCTCACTGTTTACACAGCTGTACTCATCTTCCTCAGGTTGATCCATTGAGCACTGTCTGTGGATCATTCCGTCTTATTTGGACAAGTTGTCATAAATATTGAAAAACACTCTAATGTTTTAACATGTTATTGCCTCCCCCACTTGTAATTCCGGCCTGCAGCCATTAATTGTTTATAACACACCTTGTGGCCTTCACCCGACAAATTATTTTCGTTTTTCTCTTAAAAAGCAAAGTCACTATAGCCTGTTAAAGTTCGCTGACATTGTTTTAGAAAGGTTTTAGTATTTTAACATGAAACTGCCTTCTTTACTTGTAATTCAGGCCTTCAGCCGTTGAGTATTCTGAAAATTGCATAGCCCTCAATAATTTGAATCGTTTCTTAATCAGGCCTTCAGTCGTTAATTGTTTGTAAAATTGCCTGTGGCCTTCAGCCGACAAATAATTTTCAATTCTGTTTTAGTGAGGCCTTCAGCCTTCAATACAGCTTGTTACAAGTTATTAAGATTATTAGAAAGGGTTTTAGTATTTTTAAAGTAGAATTGTACACCATATTTGTAATTCAGGCCTTCAGCCCTTGGAGGTATTCTGAAATTGCTTTTGGCCTTAAGCCCACGAATAATTTTCGACCTTATTAATCAGGCCTTCAGCCGTTGATTGTGTGTAACATTGTATGTAGCCTTCAGCCGACAATAACTTGCAATTTTTCTAATAAAGCTTTCAGCCGCATGTGTAGTAAAATGTTTTAAAATGATTGTTGAGAGTTTTGTCTTTTTAAAAATAAAGCGTACGTGTTTTCTGTGCAACAACGGTAACTGATCAAGCCCCGTCCACACCTTTTCCTGTTTTCCCTCTGCTACCACGTTTCACTTGATGCACGCTATTAGACGTAAGTTCTAAACCACCAGTATACAGGTGTTGTGTGTAAACATGAAATGCGAAATACATCCAGAGGCTGATTCGTGTAAATGCTCGATCTGTACGCAGTTGGGTCGCCTGAATAATAGAGTGCAAATCGTTACAGCAGACCTCCCTGTCATGGCCATCAACAACCATGGCCAGCAAAGTTTTCCAGCGCAAGCGTGTTGTTGAAGGAACCATATTGCACTCATCAGAAAATATCTAGGAATTCTGTGGAAACGTTTCATGTCTACGTCTGTCGTTTGACATTCGCAATCCAGTACAACGAACTGATTTCCCTCTTCCAGCATTATCGGTTTCTGTGCAACAAGATCAGAATCGTGCTACGTTGGTATGGGGGAGTAATGCGCACGTTTCCCTAAGCCTGTGCTTGACAGTTAACATGAGAGAGACATCGAGTGAGCAAGTTTTCTATTCTTAGTAGAATTTCAACAGCTTAGTGATAAGTTCATACCTCAAATACTGCTCCTGTTGATGTCTTGACGATCACTTTAGTCTGATCTGAATGCACCCAGATTGCCACAGCAAGTAAGCTCTGCATCTCCAGTTTAAGAGAAAGTGTAAACAAATTATATAAGATACGTCTGGAAACCTGTAAGAGTCTGTTGCGGCATGTTTGGTACGTCAACTATCCTAAATTCTTTGTAGAACACGGTGTAATTAAGAGGCTTAGGTAAACCCAGGAAATCTGTAAGCAATGCTGTTTGTACTTAGAACAACAGCCCTACTTCAATACTGTCATCAAAGGAGTGTAGAGGAAAGTCCAATACTGCAACTCGAGTATTTTTAATTCTCCACCACTTACTGAATTTCACACCTATTTTACAATTTCCTATCATTTTTGGCCTATGTCAAAATGGGTGTGGGGAATGTGGAAAGGGAAATCAGGAAACAGTGCATGATTTTTGGAGTAGAATGAACGGGAATGGGGAAATCGGTCAACAATGAACTTTGGCCTCGCGGGGTAGCCGTGCGATCTAGGCCGTCTTGTCACGGTTCGCTTGGCACCCCCCCCCCCCCATCGGAGGTTCGAGCCCTCCCCTGGGTATGGGTGTGTGTGTTGTCCTTAGCGTAAGTTAGCTGAAGTTAGATTAATTAGTCTGTAAGCCTAGGGACCGATGACCTTAGCAGTTTCGTCCCATAGTCCTTAACTCAAATTTCCAATTTCCAACACTGCACTTTGCACCCGACTGTCACACCAAATGAACTGAAGGAAATACAGAATGTATACAAAGCTGGGCAGCATGAATTATCACAGGCTTGTCCGACCCACAGAAAGCTGTCACTGACGTGCTGAGCAAGCTGAACTGTAATCCTGTAACTAATTTACAAATTTTCAAGAGCTAGGTTTAAGCAAGAAATCGAGGATTATATTACCAGCTTTTACTAACCGCTCCTGTAGTACAACGGAAAAGAGTATTAGACTAAGTACAGGACGACACCAATTCTAAAGGTTTCTTGACGCTGACTCCAGGCTCTATCCCACTCTGCTGATGATATTTGTGAATACCACAGTAATAAATACACTATGGAATATTTTGACATTCAATTCCGTTCTCAGTCGTCCACTTCGTATGCTTTTCTCCTTCAGTTGCTTCACTGATACATTAATATGAAGCTATCCCTTCTTATCCAAAGAGGCATGCTTGTAAACACACTGGTATCGATGGTGTACTGTTTTGTGTAACTTTTCAGACTATCCGGATACGCGACACACCTCATGAAAGGCTCTTTTGTTTGCGGTTCCCGATCACACGCTTGCTGAGAGAATTTGCTTCGGTCATTATTCTGCTCTGGCGTTTTGTCTATGGTTACGGGTTCACATTATGTTGTTGCAAATCTGTTGGTTAGGTTTATCCGTGCTATTGGCATGAGCAACAAATTGCAAATGTCACCCGCTGCATTTTGGGAGAATGAACTTGTACAAATAATTTAGCAGCTAGGCATGCTAACTTCTTGCTCTTATTTGGGAGTCAGATTGACAACGTAATTTGTTTCTTTGTAGATCTGGTCGTGTGTCCAAGTCGACCAGAATATATTGCCATCCATGATCATGCTAGGTACTACAACTCGTCCTCATATACACTGAAGAGCCGTAGAAACTGGTACACTAGCCAAATATCGTGTAGGGTCTCTGCGAGCAAGCGGAAGTGCCGCAACACAACGTAACATGGACTTGGATAATGTCTGAAGTAGTGCTGGAGCGAATTAACACCAAGAATCCTGCAGGACTGTCCATAGCTCAGTAAGAGTACAAGGGGATGAAGATCTCTTCCGAACACCACGTTGCAAGGCAACCCAGATATGCTCAATAATGTTCATGTTTGGAGAGTCTGATGGCCAACGGAAGCGTTTAAACTCAGAAGAGCCATTCTGTAGGAATCCAGACGTCTGTGGT
Source organism: Schistocerca cancellata (assembly GCF_023864275.1). Taxonomy (NCBI): domain Eukaryota; kingdom Metazoa; phylum Arthropoda; class Insecta; order Orthoptera; family Acrididae; genus Schistocerca; species Schistocerca cancellata. Next base: position 389,424,125 of record NC_064631.1, on the reverse strand, counting down.
GTGTCATTGTCCTGCTGGAATGGCCCAAGTCCGTCGTAATGCACAATGGACATGAATGGATGCAGGTGATCAGACAGGATGCTTACGTAAGTGTCATCTGTCAGAGTCATATCTTCACGTATCAGGTGTCCCATAGCATTCCAACTCCACACACCCCACACCATTACAAAGCTTCCACCAGCTTGACCAGTCCTCTGCTGGCATACATGGCTCATGGTTTCATGAGTTCATGAGGTTGTTTCCATACCCGTACACACCCTTCCGCTCGATACAATTTGAAATGAGACTCGTCCGACTAGGCAAAATGTTTCCAGTCATCAACAGTCCTATGTCGGTGTTGAAGGGCCCAGGTGAGGAGTAAAGCTTTGCGTCGTGCAGTCATCAAAGGGTACACGAGTGGATCTTCGGCTCCGAAAGCCCATATCGATGTTGTTTCGTTGAATGGTTAACATGCTGACACTTGCTGATTGCCCAGCATTGAAACCTGTAGCAATTGGCGGAGGGGTTGCATTTCTGTCACGTTGAACAATGTTCCTCCACCGTCGTTGGTCCCGTTCTTGCAGGATCTTTTCTGGCCACAGCGATGACGGAGATTTGATGTTTTAGTGGATTCCTGATATTCACGGTATACTCGTGAAATTGTCGTACCGGAAAATCCCCACTCATCGGTACCTTGGAGATGCTGCGTCCCATCGCCCGTGCGCCGACAAGAAACCATATTCAAACTTATTTACTTCTAGATAACCTGCCATTGCAGCAGCAGTAATCGATCTAACAACAGCGCCAGACACTTGTTGTCTTAGAGAGGCGTTTCCGATTGCAGCGCCGTATTTTGAACAGTATACCTTCGTCGTTTTCATTGGCGATTCAGTGTAGTAATGCGTCCGATCGGTGCTTTAGGGATTTTTTTTAACATATCATCTGAAGTCATGTGTTTAGTGAAATGAGTTGTTCTCTGTTAATGCAAATTGTGAAATTTAACGCGTATATTCTCCGATTCTTCGTTTGTTATCTTTCCACAAGATCGTGGTTACGTAAACTCACAGCCTGCAACAGACGTCACTATGAACATATGCAACATTTAATTGCACTGTCACTTACAAATACTTTTCTCGACCCACAACGCCACGAGTATAACGATACATCATGTGAATTTTCAGCTTCCTTATGTAAGCTCGCGTTCAGCAGACTGGCGGTAAATGCAGCAGTGCTACTAGCAGAACCAGCCATCAGCGTTCACAAAATGCGCATATAAAGGCGTTTTTGTTTTCAGATATTTGTGCTTTTGTATTTAAGTAAGCTTCAGAGTGGTTTCAGATTACACCAACTCCTTAAACTTGCGCTTTGTATGGATGATCCCCTTTTAGAGAAGCTCCGTTACTCGGAAGTTCATAAACTATGCGTCCCCTTAACTTGAAATATAACTTTTGTAGTACTACTAAAAGACGTGCCCTTCTGAGACTCATGAGCCTGTTTTCTGTTGCCTTTGTGGTACTTAACTGATGGCACCACAAAATTATAGTCAGATGCCTTGTCACTAGGGCTTTTCGGGTAAGGATGGTAGAAGTAGTTGTTGATTTTTATTTGAATCCTTATAGTACACGAAGACAGTTGTTAACTTTCACGTTGTAAATCGACCTAGACCACCAGAATTGTCAATAAAATAAACAGGAGATATTGCTCATTGTAATGTGCTGTATCAGTCAAATAACTGAGAAGATGTCACACAATGACTGTATTCCTAAGGTCGTTAGAGGTATGTAACTACTTTCATCAATGTGAATAGAAAGCATGCTTATTTATTGCCTTGACGATGCAACTACATATCTGCTTTACAGTGAATGACTCGTAATCCTTAAAAAATCGAGTATACGGGTACCGCATGCTCTAAGCAAAAACCACATTAATCAGTTGGTGGTCGTATGTACATCTCTGCTTGTTCGTCATAGATTAGTTTGTGAACAATACCGACCACTCCTATGCAGCATTTTTGCTGGCTACGAGAATGATATCTTATGCCAGTGTAAGAAAAAGACAGGAATAAATGAATACAAACAAAGCAGCTGCTTCCCATACTAAGACCAGCGCAATGACTGAACTGTCTCTCCTCGATTTTTTCCATATCCACTTTTTATTTGCACTATTACATATGTGGTAGACACACGAAAAACATTTTCCACGACAGACTTTTTCCGCAACAAATAAAGTCAAAGTTTGCATAAGAAAACTTTGGACGTAGTAACTCTTCGTTCACAATATGAAAGAGTTTCATGAAGTGCACTGAAGTATAATCCAAAAACTGATGACACCATTGCAGCGAATTATAGTGCACATATGAATTAAATTTTGTTGTGGAAGTATCCAAAACATTCGAAGACTCAAAGTGGCTCAGTACGAAATTACGCTCTAGCACAAATCTAAATTAGTCGCCGTTTTCACAGATGAAATTTTATAGAGGTATTACAGAAATAAGAGGTATTTACGAAAGTGACAGAATAAAATTTAAACCTTTCTTTTAAATGTATGGCACGTCAAATATTATACAAAATATAAATTAAAAAAAATAATGAAATGTAAGAAGCGTCCTTTATGAATAATGTTACAGTGAATTTTATGGAGTAGAAATGAAAAATATAAATTTGTATTTTAATTTAGCAATAATAATTATAGGAAGAGTAAATTTCAAAAACTACCGCACCGAGGTCTACTCGACTAATGTAAAGTACCGCAGAACTGCACAACACTGCTATAACACTTCGTAAAAATCGAAAAATAATTTATACACCAAACATCTGAAAACAGATAAAATAAGTGTTCCAGTAATATGGAGAAATTACATAAGACTTTTGTTTATTATACCATGGAACGACAAACATACCCAGGTGTGTACCTCATCGTCCGAAGCAAATCGAAGGCCACGAATGTCATTCTTTAGAGCCTTCCGGTGAAATTTCTACCATGCAGTGGAAACAAGCTACGTAACATGTGGGCGGTCGTTTTTTCTCCAGGTTGTATTTTCAAAATTTCAGTGTAGACAATATTCGCACCCGTGAAACATACAATGCTATGCTAAAGTTTGTCACAGAACTACGGAATGAGAAATGTAGAATGGACAAGTGATTGCATATACAGACCAATGCATACGTGTTCATTAGAAAAATCCAAGGAGTTCAACCTAAAATGTGTACTGGGTTTAGATCAGGCAGTATGTGGAGCAAGAGTTGGACACAATCATTCAGGCTGCCGCGAACGTGGTTTTATGAGCATTATGCTTTCTTTTACTTCTGCACGATGATTATGAACATCCCCAAGATGGCGAGAGCAGTGTTCATAAGCTTGCACTTATACGTCCTTACTTTCACGAACACTCAGACAAGCAATCAAATCTCAACTGGCCTGCTAATCACCAAACATTATGTAATATTACCGCCTGATTCTTCTATATAAATGACTGAATGATATTTTATTTATAGGCTCACTCCTAGTCTCACTACGTGTTTCACCTCATGGTTAAGAACTCGACTTCAATTGTTCTAGGCAAACACCGCAGAAATTATTGTAAACAGACGTCAACATCGACCTTTTACTAAATTTGTTAAACAAATGAATTAAATGCGCAACGGATAACATTAATGGGGCGAGCTACCGTGAAGCAAAATAGTAGATAACGGAAAGGAAAATCAACCACTCACTCACCTACACTATACACACCAATTCAGCTACGTGCCCATGAAATTACAACAACTTAGAGTGTCGACGGAGATCTACTTGAAAGTGGTCACCAAATTTCGCAAAGTTACGAAGGTCGATCCGAAAGTAATTCTCCAATTTTTTTGTGGTGGCTTTGGATGTCTGCTCCAGATGTCGTTGGTGTAGTGTAAATGCTGGAAACTTTCATTTGTAGGATGTTCTGTTGCTCTGCGGTAGTTGACGCCAGCAGAGAAGCGTTCCAAAACAGTCTGATATGGACGAGCTTTTAAAACAGAGATGTGTGATTGAATTCCTCACTGCTGAAGCAATTCCGCCGATTGAAATCCAACGACGCTTTTCAAAGGTGTATAGAGACGATACAATGGACGTGAGCAATGTGAGGCGATGAGTACGGCAGTTTCAAGGTTGTGAAGAGGTGTGCATGAAAAACGACGGCCCATACGACCCTGCACAGCTGTCATCCCTTGCGATGAAGTGCGTCTTGATAAACTCACCAGTCCTGATAGGCGGATAAGAAACGGAGACTTGTGTGCAAAGCTGAATGACGGCAGTAATGTCTTGAAAACCATGTTGGAACATCTTGGTTATCGCAAAGACTGTGCGAGATGGTTACAGAAGAACCAAAATCTCATCGAATGGAATTTTGTCGGTACCTGTGTAAGTATGCTGTTTATGTTTTCTCTATGTAAGTAGGTTGTTTATGTTTTCTTTATGTAAGTTTGCTGTTTATGTTTTATTATTGGCAACGTTACGTAACGCTCTGTATGAAAATCGCTGGCTGTGCTGTGTGCAGCCTGTGGCTAGTTTGCATTGTTGTCTGCCATTGTAGTGTTAGGCAGCGGCAGCTGGATGTGAACAGCGCGTAGCGTTGCGCAGTTGGAGGTGAGCCGCCAGCAGTGGTGGATGTGAGGAGAGAGATAGCGGAGTTTTGAAATTACATATATTATGACTTGTGATGATATTAAGGTAAATACATTGTTTGTTCTCTATTAATATCTTTCATTTGCTAACTATCCCTATCAGTAGTTAGTGCCTTCAGTAGTTTGAATCTTTTATTTAGCTGGCAGTAGTGGTGCTCGCTGTATTGCAGTAGTTCGAGTAATGAAGATTTTTGTGAGGTAAGTGATTTTTGAAAGGTGTAGTTTAATGTTACTCAGGGCCATTCTTTTGCAGGGATCTTTGATAGTCAGATTGCGTTGCGCTAAAAATATTGTGTGTCACTTTAGTGAATGTTTGAGTACGTTCAGTTTTGCTCAGCTGTTTGAAAAGCAAATAGTGTAAGAGGTTTATCAGCACAGTCGTGTATAAATTGTTCTAAGGGGACGTTTCACCTGCTGTACCAATATTAAGCTGAAGGTGACAACTTTTCTGAATAGCATCGTCACCGGAGATGAGACTTGGTGTCACTACTACGAACAGGAATCCAAAAGACCATCCATGTAATGGCTACATGCGAATTCTACGTCAAAGGAGAAATTCAAAACGCAGCCGCCTGCAGGCAAAGTGATGTGGGCAGTCGTCTGGTATAGCCAGGGTGTGTTTCTTTTGGATTTCCTCGAGCCCGGAGAAACTGTCCAGTCAGCACGCTACAAGACGACACTGCCTAAGCTGAAAGCCCGAATCTCCAGGGTAAGACCAGAAAAAAAAAAAAAAAAAAAAACAATTTTCACCTGCAAAGTGATAACGTCAGACCCCACTCCAGTTTTGTCATCACGCAACTCACTGAAAAACTTGGCTGGACTGTCTTACCACATCCACCGTACAGTCCCGACATAGCGCCTTCAGACTTTTGTATCTTTGGGCCTCTTAAAGATGGACTACGTGGTGAACATTCTCAACATTCGGATGCCGTTGTCAAAGCTGTAAGGAAGTGATTAGCATCAACGGGTTCCAATTTTTACAAGCGCTCTGGCTCTGGTTTATCGTTGGCAGAAGTGCATAATGAATGGTGGTGACTGTGTCTAAAAATGACACTCTGTAACTGAATTATTGCTTTATTTAGCTGTGCTTTTAGGATTTATGAATCTCCTGTAGTTTTCATGAATAAAAATAGGAAGCATTACTTTCGGAACGACCATCGTATCAAGTGCGCGTATATTAATTAACTGTCTGGTTCATTACCAGTAGAGTTAGACTTCTAATTAAGCAACACATACAGAATTTACATTTTGAAAAGATCAATGCAACACTTATTTATTAAGTGTGGTGCAACATGTGAGTACATGGCTAGATCTAGGCAGTAGAACAAGTATTATGGCTGGCTTTACCAAGAAAATCGATGCAAGATCTGTTGTAGCAGATTACTTCAATGTAGAAAAATTATTGAAACAGTACAAGATTACGGGACGATATGAGATGGCAGGAATGCTTGAACGCACTCGATTTATTTCTAAATAATCTCTAAAATGGCTAAGGTTAATAGCTAAAATGATCCTCTGATTGTAATTGTATCTCCAATAATAAGGATCCACGCTGCAATTCTTTACATAGGATTTCCGAAGGGGACCTTAACATTTGTGTAACGTAATGAACACGACATGTGGTCGTGCACTAAGCACAACGCACGCTATAAGAACAATTAAAATTCCCACAAGAAATCCCTCTGGGATAGCTCGTATTCTCATGATTAAGTTTACACGGGCCTTATCATCAAAATGAGATAGCAATAGACACTATATAATCTGTGAAGGGCCACACGAGTGCTGCATGATTGAACACAACACACAAAGGAAACTGCACAAATAAACTAACATTCCAGGACAAAATTACTGCTCCGCGAAAGATTTTGAATTTACTTTACTTTCAATGAAAAGTGGTATCAACAAAACATAATCCCAGACAAAACACTCTCACATAAGGCAAAAGGCGTGAACAGGAACACAGTCACAAGTTGTGAAAGAAAGACTGACAATTAAATAAAATTACCACACAAAATCATTGTAGTCTTGACTATTGGCTTGAACTGAGTTTAGAACACGATCGAAAAGACACGACTTTTTAACCACACTTCAGCAGGCATCCAACAAATGGCGTCAACATGTGCCCAAGTACATCATACAAAGAAAAGGCCTAAAATCATTGAACTAATGTAGCAAAATTATACTGTTATGTTAACAGAAAAAACATTTTACACAAATCAACAACAAATGAAAGCTACTAGCAAACGAAATAACGGCGTTAAATGATGGTCCACACTCCACGTCCACTCACGGAGAAGTCGTACTTTCTATCGCTTGCCCCAGGAAAATGATGATAATTAACAATAAGTTAAAATTTTCATTGACAAAATTAAGCTTAAAACCCACATAATTCGCGTTCTCAACGAAGAAATAATACATTCTGATACCGGCCTTGGTTACCCAAAAATGAATAGCCTCACCCGGCTGCGTTCGCTCGTTCATTCTCTACAGGTCCCGCTAGACCAGGACATAGCGTGCTCCGCTACAACGGCTCTCCCGTTCGCTCTTCGGTGGCGGCGGTACGACGACCATCGCTGTGACCATCCTGAACGCTCTTACTCAACCACCTAGGTTATCTTTGGTGCTACCTTCCCATTGATGAACTTGCCCACCAGGTTGCCTTGGTACACTACTTTGTCCACCTCTCGTTCGCCCTTATTCCGCTAAATCCAGGCTGTACACACTCTCTGAAAATTATTCACATGAGGATGGAGAAGGAGAAAAGGGCATATGACACTTAAAACAAAATATATAAGACAGTCCAACTTTTCTTTCACTCATACGAAATACATCAATGAGAAGTACGAAATGGTTGTCACAGTTAGCGATACCAAAACTATTATTACTTGAAAGTAAGGCAATGAAATGAAACAAAAGTAATGCTGCAAGTAACCACATAGAAAATGTCTGTCGCTATTTGGAACTCCGAGTGGAATGTAGTACACAAATTCCCAGAAATCCGGTAGCTCTATACATTAGTGAGTGGCTTCTCGTATACAAAGTGTACCTGAAGCGTGAACCGTGATTTACTTTCAAATATTCTTAAGAATTTATTTTATTTACTAGCGATTCATCAAGAACATTAACACATTTAATCACACTGTGTAAGCATGGAAGTAGTTGAAAAAATCTTATGGGAATCAACTGCTAGGGTCATCAGTGAGTAGCTGCCAGGGAGTAAATGATGAAATCATAAAAAAATTTCCTTTTAACAAATGGGAATTTTATACACTTTAATAGTGCCTAAGAGCATTTTTTAAAAGAAACAGATTTAAAATTATAATCCGGAAACACCCTCTAAATATCAAAGTTACAATTTATTCAGAGGCAGAAAGAAACAAGTTTTGACTGTATGAGCTTTCGGGCAGAGAACCTTGCCGCTCCCTTTTGACCGCTCACAACAGCCTCTGAAAGACTACACTGGTGCAAATCTGCAACACACCAGATAGCTTTAAACTAAGAGTTTTAACAATTTACACAAGCACACAAACTATGCACCCCCCGTAGGAGGGATGGAAATGATACAAAACGCTAACAATTAAAATATTAACCTTGCCACCGAAGATGCAACTTGATTTTAATATCTAAGAAAAGTCTTACGGTAAAAGGGTGGCCACTTTATATACTAAAATGATCATTTAAATAAAAGCCCATGAAATGCAATCTTATATAAAATTCTACAAGGTTGGCCAAACATAGTTAAGACGCTCTACAATACACAGATACCGCCTCTCAAGATCATAGGCAATAATATCAAAGTTTCCAAAGATCAAAACATATTTCAGATAGTAGGCAGTTCCACTCCAAGCAATAAATTCGTTAACACACCAAATACGAGAAACATGACAGAGGCAGCTACTAACGTACGGTAGACTGATAGGGAGATTCCCGAACAACCCGAACAGCAGATGGCTCTCACTTGCCCCTACTCCACAAGGGAAAAACAGACCACCCAATTTATAAACAACCACCTTCCCGCGGGTGGGCAAACGAAGAATAGTGGGACGACCCCAAAGCAAAACAGCTGATGACCTCGCCAAGAAAACAAGTAGAATGTAAAAAGAGAAAATCAAACAAGATATCACCAATCACTTAACTTCTAATAAATTGCGAGAAGACTTGGCGCAGCACCCCCAGATCGCTCTCCCGAACCGTCCGCTGCCAGTCGCTTCAACTGACAGAGGAAGGCATGCCGATCTCTCGTCTCACGGCGTCGCAGCTCAAAACCGGCCAGACTGATGTCGTGGGTTGACTCCTGTTGCTCTCGTGTCTACCGCGAACTCACAACCCCTCGCCATACGCCGCTGCCCTCTGGACTCACGTGGCGACTTCACATGTGCCGACGCTGAAGACTGACAAGTCATCTCGTGTCTCAGTGCGCGACCGACGAACTGATCGATCGAACCGCCAATGACTATTGCCTGAGCAAACTCGAGCAGACTGGCGACCTAACGCGCAGACTCAGATGCAGGAACTAAGCCCCGACCGGGCGACTACTCGCTGAGTTCTCTTACTGGCGTATTGGAAAGACTCTCAATTTGCTGGCTTTAAACGTTGATCCGAACGACATACTAGCACTCCAAACGACAGAGAGACACTAACTGCCTAACAAATGCGGACGAGAGACAGACTTGCAAGCTGGGGACGAGAGAGTCACCCAGACTCACCGACAGCAATTTTTACCACGGCTCAACGTGATTTGTGGACGCTTTTCATTATGTCATGGTTTGAGTCTACTGGGAAGAGTGGAACACTGAGGTAGGGTGAGGGGCGGGAGGAGGGGTTGACTAATTGTTTCATTTGATATGCCTATTTTTTATAAATAAAATTCATATCGCATTGTGAGGTAGCATGGAAAAGGTGGTGATTGTTATGTATATTTTACTGATATTTATACTTTTCGTGATAGTGGATAGATTACAGAGAGAAAGTCTAGTTTTCGACGTGTTATCTCATGCTGGTGCCACAAACCCAGACGAAAGTCTCTTAGCCAACAGTTCCCCTAGCGCCGGCCGGAGTGGCCGTGCGATTCTAGGCGCTACAATCTGGAACCGAGCGACCGTTCCTGTCGCAGATTCGAATCCTGCCTCGGGCATGGATGTGTGTGATGTCCTTAGGTTAGTTAGGTTTAATTAGTTCTAGGTTCTAGGCGACTGATGACCTCAGAACTTAAGTCGCACAGTGCTCAGAGCAATTTCAACCATTTGAGTTCCCCTAGCATTATTCACGCTGCAAGCAGTGCAGCGATTTGAGCAACCTCACCACCCTAAGAGGGCAGGGGATCAAACGTGCAGCGATGGCTGCTAACGCGCAAATCCTTTGCAGATCGGATATTTGGGGTGCTGTTATCCTCAGGCTTCGGAAAGTCGCCGGCAAGCTTCAGAGAGAGTGGCAAAGTGCCCGGAGAATAGGCGCCTTTAAATAAGAGGGCGAGCGCACAGAGAAGGGGGCCCTATGTGTGTGTGTGTGTGTACAGCGGACTAGGCGCTCAGGCGGGCCCGAAAGCGGCTTGCGGAGGTGGAGTTACGTCGTCGGCGATCGCGCTGCGTCACCCCGGTTTCGAGTACCCGAGCGGTGCTTTGTGCGGCGTGTGTGCCGCGCGCTAGGGGCGCGATCGATGTGTCGCCTGCCGGCAGTGGTACACAAAGGCAGAGAGCCACGGGCCGGGGCACGGGCCCGCCGCCCGCCGCCTGCGCGCTGTTAATTGGCGGGGCGCGTGACGCGCGCCAGCCTGGCCTTCACTAATGAGCCGCGCGCGAACCGGCAGCTGCTGGCCGCGAGCTGGGAGCCGGGTGATGCGAGCCGGGCGCCTGGCGGCCTGGCCTCTCTGCTGACCCTTTGTGAGCGCCCAGGACCGCGCCGAGTCTCTCTCTCTCTCTCTTGTCTCCGGACGCGAAATGCCGGCGCGTGCCCTCGGATGACGTGCCGTATTGGCAGTGATCAAAGCTGCCAGAACATTCCTCGCCGCGGCTTTTATTTCATTCTGACGACTCTGCGCAGGTATCATCGGAACGGATCGTGTGCACGTGTCCGTATCGAGGTGAATTCCATTGTCGTATTGCTCCATCTGAACGTAGATGACTCGAATTCTTCAAGCGGAAGGCACTTTGATAGCGAGTTGTTTTCCCGGGACAAAGAAATGCTTGTGATCAATTGGCAACATGCTAGTCACCTAACTCAAACCCTGTCTTCAATATCACTGGAACTAATCCTTGAATCTATTTCTATGTTTACTGAAGGAAGAAAATTAACACTCCGCCCTTAGAGATGTCATTACAGACGCAGCACAAGCTCGGATTATTGAAGGATGGGAAAGCAAGTCGGTCGTCAGCTTTCAATCAAATACTTCCGCCATTTATCTTGAGCAGTTTAGGGAAGTAGAGGAAAACCTAACTTTGTATGGCCAGACATGATTTGAACCGTCGTTCTCGCATTAAGTGAGGTAACCACTGCTTAGCCTCACTCGATATGCTTACTGAAGTTCCAAGACTACGTTTCGTGATGTACACGGTCTGGTCACATATATGAGACCACTACCTATGTTCGACGTCAACGTGCATTAACGATTGTCACTTCAGAAAAGGTCAAGTTCGTAAACATTTTGTGAGACGCCGTGGTTCAAGCACACCTCTCATGACAGAGTGGTGCTATCCGGAAAGAGGATCGAGGCAACTGTGGTTCACCACAGGGCATAGTTGACTAGGTTGAAGGACGGCTTTGGAGATGTGCATCGGCGAAAACTTTGAGCAACTAACAGTCCAAATGAACCACAGGACTACCAACAGTGTCTCGCCAGTGACCCTTCAGCGAACATTGCTGTATACGGGACGATGTGCCAGGCGCCTGGTTCATGCAACAACGCTGACAGCTCCTCATCGGCAGCAAAGGCTTGAATCTGCACGCCAATACCACTGCTGAACGACCACTTAGTGGACTTTTCCAATAAATCAAGTTTTATGCTCCATTGGACAAATCGCCGTTGGTGCGTGTGGCTTGAAACGTCTCAAAGCAAACTCCTTGCAATAATCATCTGAATGGTGCAGGCTGGACGTTTCAGTTGTCTTTCTGAAAGTCACAATGGATCAAAGCAAGTATGCATCTATCCATGGGGACCATGTCTACCCATACATGCGGTTTTCCATCGGCACGAAGACATCTACGAGCTGTACAACGCAACGTTGCACACAGCTTGCAGAATGGGAACACGGTTCAAAGAGCACCAGGATGGCGTTACAAAACTCTCCCAGGCATCAAACCCATTTCAGAATCTGTGAGACCACTCGATCGGTTATACACGCCATAGTTCCTCAGTCGAGAGACATACCACATCTGACCACGGTCCTGGCGTCAGCATGGCTCAATATCCCTGCCGGCTCCTTCCATAATTTCATTCGCTCTCTTCCTGCATGTTTCGCTATCTGCGAAACAAAAGGTTGTTATTCAGGATTCTGACATATTTATGTTCGTCGTATGGCTATCCTGATAGCCAGAGCTGTTTTCTGATATGCCAAGTAGCTTGTGACCGAAGCCTACATGGCAGGCCTACAGGTTTGTGACTTCCTTTGACCCTAGGTGTTAATTGCTTTTGTAAGTTCAAATGGTTCAAATGGCTCTGAGCACTATGGGACTTAACATCCGTGGTCATCAGTCCCCTAGAACTAAGAACTACTTAAGCCTAACTAACCTAAGCACATCACACACGTCCATGCCCGAGGCAGGATTCGAACCTGCGTCCGTAGCGGTAGCGCGTTTCCAGACTGAAGTCCCTAGAACCGCTCGGTCACCAGTTTTTGTAAGTCATGGCAGTAAGTGGCACCTAGTGATATAAGCGATAACCGGAATTGACCAATTCAGGTGTCTGTATTCGGCTACTGAATCTGGCTGACAGAAATAGCTGTACGTCAATTTCGTGGAGCACGGACAATTAATGGATTACAGCCTAGCTCGACCATGTTTTCATTCTCAAGACACATTCAGGCTCTGGATACCCACAAAAATAAAATTTTAAAACGTGGTAACAAGAGTTTCTTGGCAGTTTACGTTGAAATGGACAGCTATCTGATTCACATGACACTGTAGATCGCTCTGTAGAGATGATATGAGGTCCTTTCGCTAAACACTGGGAGCCGTTCTTTGTGGTGGTTTATGAATGTGGCAAGTATCTGCGATGCTGAAGATCCAGTCTAGGCACTGTAGACCTCAGACTCCAAAATTCCTGTGTTGTCCCCCCATCTTCATTTCACACCTGTCCGTCGTGCGGCAGCGTTCTCGCTTCCCACGCCCGGGTTCCCGGGTTCGATTCCCGGCGGGGTCAGGGATTTTCTCTGCCTCGTGATGACTGGGTGTTGTGTGCTGTCCTTAGGTTAGTTAGGTTTAAGTAGTTCTAAGTTCTAGGGGACTGATGACCATAGATGTTAAGTCCCATAGTGCTCAGAGCCATTTTTCACACCTGTCCGTAACAGGGTGTACAGATATCGTGCCTCAAAAGTGTCATACAACGCAGAGGGCCACAATATTCTGGCATCGAACACTACATATATTTATGGCGTCTTGGAGGATAACTCGAATCCGCGCATAAAATATCATCAATTACTCCTACTGTCCGTAATAGGCTGACGGGAAGAAGACCGCAATACCAAAAATGTAAAGTATGTAGAGTAACTTATTTAAGTGATTAATGTTGCAAGATCATAGGTTAAAGTAAGGGTGAGATAAGCTATTTGCAAATGTGAAATGCTGGTGCGTTAATAACGGACCTAACCGCCAGACTGTTGAATGCAAACATGCAAACGTTAATGCGTTTGTCATGAACATGTGCCGTATATATTTGTGGTATGGAGTTCCGTGTCTGTTGCACTTTGTCGGTCAATACAGGGACTGTTAATGCAGTTTGTGGATGACTATGGAGTTCTCATTCGATTTGAGACAGATCTGGTGATCTAACAGCCCAAGGGAACATGTCGAAACTCTGTAAGGGTGTTGGGAACAATAGCGGTATGTGGGCGAGCATAATCGTGCTAGAAACGTGCCCCTGTTATGTTGTTCCTGAATGGCAGCACAACGGGTCGAAACATCTGGCTGACGTACAAATTTACAGACAGGGTGCGTGGGATAACCGTTGGAGTGGTCCTGCTGTCACACGAAATCGCCCAAACCATATCTCTAGGCGTATTTCCACTGTGTCCAGCACGTAGACAAGTTGGTTACAGGCCCTCAGTTGGCCTCCTTATAAACAACTCACGGCCATCTCCGGCATCATGGCTGAACCAGCTGTAATCAGAGAATAGAGCAAGCCTCCACCTTGTACTCCAATGAGCTCTCTCTCGCTTGACACCACTGAAGTCGCAGACAGCGGTGGTTTGGAATCAGTGGAATGCACGCTACAGGGCGATTGACTTGGAGCTGTTCTTCAGGTAACCGATTTGAAACATGTGTCTTGGTCTTGCCAACTGCAGCTCAGAACGCTGCTGCAGATGCGGTACGATGTACCACAGCCATACCCTGAACACGATTGTCTTCCCTCTCTGTATTGCCACTTGGTCGTCTTGAGCCCACCCTTGTTGCTACCGTGTGTTCTCCTGACCTCCGATAAAGTGGAGGCACTGCAAATGTTTATAGGAATGTGTCCTCTGCAACCTTCAGATGGTGCGAATGATGGCTGTTAAACTACGTCAGTCGTTAATGGGGAACGTCTGAGCCTAGTTATACACGATTATTTAGACATGTGGTTCTCAACAGGAGTCTACTGCCGCATGTCAGCCTTTTGGTGGAGTGTAAATGGTGCACTGTGATGAAAAGTACTGCAGTGGATCGAGTGTACCACTGATCTTAGCTATCATCCAACTACCGAGAGCAAACGGGAGCTAATTTATTATTTGTTAATAATTACATCTAAAGCAACAACATATATTATCAAAAAGAATAACCCACCTGCCTTCAGAGGTCACGTTTTCACATACAGATAGCGTTTTTGTTGGTAAAGAGGAATCTAAAATCATTGAAACGACTTAAGATTGAGGCTTTGCATATCATATTGCAACACATCTGAATAGTAACTATTGCTTCTTAATTGATAAAAGTTAATTTCCTGTTGCGACTGAACCGCATAGTTTCCAGACTTAAGCAAAGTTGTTTTCTCGTACATAGCTACTAAAGATTACCAGAAAGAATGGACAGGTGAAGTAATAAGAGTACGAAACGTAGTGAAGTAACTTGACGGTATACATTATAAAAGTCTAGTAATTTAATTTTAGAGTACCCCTGTTTGCAGAAGGCCTTTAAGACAGACTACCAGCGTCTAAGAGTGCAACCAGACCTAGTCCTGTGTTCTGGAGCACATATTTTACTCACACTGCTTTTGCCTGTAAGGTACACAATCTGTTGCCTAAGAAACGTTTCTACCTTTGAAGTCATAGGCCCGATTCAAGAACGAAGCATCCATTCCTGTGTTGGTTAACAACAGCCAATAGAGGAGAAAAACGAAGATGGAGCGCAGAAATTACTACAGTATACATTTCTTAAATCCTTCCACATGTACTAACTTTCTAAACCTTAAAATATCGGCCATCGACAACAAATAAGACTTTCAAATGTTTGAAAGCGAAAATCACCATGTTACCGTCAGTAACACGTCCTGGCACCCGAACCAGCATAAGATGACTAACATTACGTCAGCGCTTCATCGTATCTGTAAAACCTCAAACACAAAAAGAAATCAGCGCAATGAAAACAGTTGCTCACAATATTGGATATGGTTCATCAATCACAGATACGCTGTGTCAGAAAAAAAAAGAAACATAATTTCTAACATAAACATTACAAATAATAAAAGAATAATAATTACTATGGCAACTGTGAAAAAGGCAAAATCAGCAATGTATGAAGTCCTTTATATATAGGCTCACTTTAGTATAAAATTTTCCTTAACATTCTTTGACAAAGAGTTGTACACACTAATACTTGTTTTGTAAATAAAAAAGCCTTGCCTTTTGTTGCAGCAAGAACAGCATGTTTTATTTACAAATAAGTAGTTCTGAACTTGCTGCGGAGGATGGCCATCCAGACAAAATAGTTAGTTTTACACGCACTTCCGCACGTTATTAGATCACAAGAAAGGTCAGGAATTTATGAATTGAACTTCAGTATCAGATTCAACAAAGATGTAGAACTTTTGAAATAGAGTTTAAGAAAAATTTCAATTCCTAGGACTACATAACGTAATCAAATGAGCACCCGAAACTCATCTTGCTAACAATATTCACGTAGTGCGCAGCTCGTAGTCTCGCGGTCGCGTTCTCGCTTCCCAGGCACGGGGTCCCGGCACGGTCAGAGATTTTCACCTGCCTCGAGATGATTGTGTGTTTCTGTTGTTCTCATCAGTCATGAACGTAGCGAGTTTGGACTGCGCAAAGGTTGGAAATTTTACGGGTGCTGATAACTACGTAGTTGAGCGCACCACAAACCAAACATCATCATCATCAATACTCATGTAGTAGATTTTTGAAAAAACCCTGCATATTTTATATGTTACAGATAATAACTAATTAGTGTCAGCCAACACCACCTTTATTAATAGTTTCCAAAAGGTCTTCTCATGTTTTAACCCAACATAATACCACTACGTAATGGTTATAGTGTACCTTCAATATTGTTTCATTCAAAGTCTTATCCATTGTATTTTAATACAAAGTAGGTTACCCATTCTCTGACTGCAAAATAACATTTATGTCCCTCTTGCTGGAGGTTCGAGTCCTCCCTCGGGCATGGGTGTGTGTGTTGTTCTTAGCGTAAGTTAGTTTACGTAGTGTGTAAGTCTATGGACCGATGACCTAAGCAGTTTGGTCCCTTATTAATTCACACACATATGAACACACACATTTATGTGTGATATACGACATAGCCAGATACACTGATGAAACAGAACATTATGACCAACCACATAATACCGATATAAGCCCGTCCCGGCTATAGCAACGTCACCTGGAAAGGAAAGAATGCTTGTCTGACATACGCTCGGTGCATGTACTGTCAGTGAATTTGCTGTCCTGGTGTAGAATGGGTAGGCGCACGATGTATGTGTATTTGGCCGAAGGCAGATTGTGATGGCCCGATGGCTACGTACGAGCATTTCGGAAATTGCACAACTTGTCTGGTGTTCGAGAACTGCTGTGGTGAGTGTATTAAACACGTGATGAAACCAAGGTGAAACCACGTCCAGACGTCGTGGATTTGAGTGGCCACCAATCATTACAGATGTGGGATGTCGGTAGACTGGGCAGACTGGCGGCAAACTGTGGCGAAACTACAGGGTGATTCAAAAAGAATACCACAACTTTAAAAATGTGTATTTAATGAAAGAAACATAATATAACCTTCTGTTATACATCATTACAAAGAGTATTTAAAAAGGTTTTTTTTCACTCAAAAACAAGTTCAGAGATGTTCAATATGGCCCCCTCCAGACACTCGAGCAATATCAATCCGATACTCCAGCTCGTTCCACACTCTCTGTAGCATATGGCGTAACAGTTTGGATAGCTGCTGTTATTTCTCGTTTCAAATCATCAATGGTGGCTGGGAGAGGTGGCCGAAACACCATATCCTTAACATACCCCCATAAGAAAAAATCGCAGGGGTAAGATCAGGGCTTCTTGGAAGCCAGTGATGAAGTGCTCTGTCACGGGCTGTCTGGCGGCCGATCCATCGCCTCGGGTAGTTGACGTTCAGGTTTCATAACTAACCTTTTTCGTAGGACTCTCCATACAGTTGATTGTGGAATTTGCAGCTCTCTGCTAGCTCTGCGAGTCGATTTTCCTGGGCTGCGAACAAATGCTTGCTGGATGCGTGCTACATTTTCATCACTCGTTCTCGGCCGTCCAGAACTTTTCCCTTTTCACAAACACCCGTTCTCTGTAAACTGTTTATACCAACGTTTAATATACCACCTATCAGGAGGTTTAACACCATACTTCGTTCGAAATGCACGCTGAACAACTGTCGTCGATTCACTTCTGCCGTACTCAATAACACAAAAAGCTTTGTGTTGAGCGGTCGCCATCTTAGCATCAACTGACGCTGACGCCTAATCAACAGCGCCTCAAGCGAACAAATTTACAACCAAACGAAACTTTATAGCTCCCTTAATTCGCCGACAGATAGTGCTTAGCTCTGCCTTTTGTCGTTGCAGAGTTTTAAATTCCTAAAGTTGTGGTATTCTTTTTGAATCACCCTGTATAATCAGACCTTCATGGTGGGCAGAGCGAAAGTGTGCCTGAACACACTTTGCACCGTAAACTCCTAACGATTGACCTCCGTAGCCGACGCCCCGTGCACGTCCTAATGTTAACTCCACGACATCGGCAACTACGACTGAAACGGTCACGTGACTATCGGCACTGGACTTTGACACACTGGCAGAGCGTTGCATGATCTGATGAATCCACTCTATATCATGCCGATGAGAGGCTATGAATCCGTCTCTCTGATACCCATCTACGGGACGGAGACAAGCTGGTGGCGGTTCCATTATGCTCTGGGGAACATTCACGTGGGCATCCATGAGAGCAGCGAAGATCATGCAAGGCACCAGGAGGGTCAAGAAGCATCGTACACTGGTTGCAGCCACGTAAACTCCTTCCTGATGACCATTTTTCCTGACGGCAGTGGTATTTTTCAGCAACATATTGCACCATGTCATAAGGCTAGGAGTGTGGTGGAGTGGATCGAAGAAGACAGTGATGAGTTCCAATTGATGTGACACCCTCCCCACCCTCACCCCCCCCCCCCCCTCCCAGATCTGAACCCGATCGAACAAATCTGGGATGCGATTGAACGTGGCGTCAGAGCTCATGGGCCCATTTCCACGGAATTTACGGGAATTAGGTAACTTGTGTGTGCAGATGTGGTGTCATCTTCCTCTAGAGACCAGCCAAGGCCACATTTCTTTAGTGCAACGACGCGTTGCCGTTATTATCCGTGCCAAAAACGGACATACCGTCAGATCAGTGTGTATAAAAAGATTACAGCTTGTTCCTTATATTGTAAGTATTAATCATTGTAAAATACCAAATTGCCGGCCGTTGTGGCCGAGCGGTTCTAGGCGCTACAGACTGGAAACGCGCGACCACTACGGTCACATGTTGGAATCCTGCCTTGGGCATGGATGTGTGTGATGTCCTTAGGTTAGTTAGGTTTAAGTAGTTCTAAGTTCTAGGGGACTGATGACCTCAGACGTTAGGTCCCATAGCGCTCAGAACCATTTGAACCATTTGAAAATACCAAATTACTAAGTGATATATAGAAACCAACTTTATGTTCAAACTCAGTTTTAGCGTTGTAATTAAAATCATATCATAACTCGCGAATCAGTAAAATCTAAAACATCTGCAAAGCATCTGTCAGTTTTGTGGGTGCCTCGTTTCCTTTAAGATTATGTCCCATACAACAGAAATATATGTAATATGACAAGTAGCTAGCACCCTTATCCCTCCCGCTTCTGTACAGTTTAATACACTTCTTCCTAAGGCAATGTCAGGGCAATTTCAAGACACTGCCAAACAGAGGTTCAAAAATGGTTCAAATGGATCTGAGCACTAGGAGACTTAACTTCTAAGGTTATTAGTCCCCTAGAACTTAGAACCACTTAAACCTAATAAACCTAAGGACATCACACACATCCATGCCCGAGGCAGGATTCGAACCTGCGACCATAGCGGTCGCGCGGTTCCAGACTGTATCGCCTAGAACCACTCGGCCACCCCGGCTGGCCCAAACAGAAGCTGTGAGCTGATTTTGTTTTTGCCCAGTGGTGGGCTAACCACAGCTAGTGAGCCACATATGCCTGAACGTCTCCAAGAGTGCGGCTCTTCCACAAAACATGACGTGCGAGCGCATACGTACAGTGCGAATGAAACTTCGGGTTTTTTGCATAGAATACAGTCTTAGTACTAGGCGAGTCTGTTTTGTAGTAGTGACGTTCGACAGGGTTGTCAGTCATTCAGTCTACGTGCCCTCGATGCCACCGGCAATGGTTTCTTGCTCTTTGTGACGACGTCTTCGGAAGTGGAGGGAGGATATCTAAGTTCCTGAAAATGAAGCAATGGAAAGAATATATATTCTGTTGAAGAGTATCGAACTGTTTCCCGTGAAGTGTGGCAAAATCTCACGGTATGACGAAAGAAGACGATAACAATGTTGTTAACGAACTAACTAGACACCATTTGGGAAGCCATTTAACAATAAATCTGAGTCGTAAATAAATGAAACAGACGATGATAGTGTCAAAGAAAAAAATTTTAGTAGATTTGACTGGTTCTCTTATTTCTATTTCTTCGTAAAAAGTTGTTGTTATGTCTCTTTATCTTTAGGCAAGTGCTCTCAAGCGAAGATATGTTGCCGGCCTCTGGTGGCCGAGCGGTTCTAGGCGCTTCAGTCGGGAACCGCGCAACCGCTGCGGTCGCAGGTTCGAATCCTGCCTCGGGCATGGATGTGTGTGATGTCCTTAGGTTAGTTAGGTTTAAGTAGTTCTAAGTTCTACAGGACTGATGACCTGAGATGATAAGTCCCTTACTCCTCAGAGCCATTTGAACCATTTTTGAAGATATGTTGATTTTTAAGAAGTGAAATAGTTTTCCTCAGTTACAACCAGCTGAAAACAATAGCGTTTGCTGTTATTTCATTATTCGGGTATACACATACATGAGAACACTCATTTTCGTGCATCAAGCTTATCAAGAGTAGAGGTCTTCTCAATGATGATAACCGGGAATCGTGGCTAAAATTGAAAACGACATATAAATTTGACCAACCCTAGCTTTCCAAGGATATGCAGGACCATTGTTCACATTAATTTCTGTCAGTTATCGTCAAGATTTACTTTCATGAACCCAATTTAATTTTATCAATAAATAATATCGTTAGTAAGTATGATATCAACGTATATTCAACATACCTAAAGCTTAGCTAATACTTATAAGTTTATAAAGCTAATTGTAGGGAGCGTTGTAGAGTGAAAGAAGATGTGGCATCGAGTATTACGAAAGGCTTGTTGAAACGGTTTAAGGTTGACTTGAGAGGTTCACTAAGAGGAGATAGACGAAACAAGTACACAAGATGAGTATGGATGGGAGAGTAGGATAGGACTAGCTGCAACGAACGTACCTCGGTGAGACTGAAGACGTTTTTAGCAAAGGCGAACTTAGTATTGTAACTAAGTTAACAATGTACCTACCTATATACTTTCAGTTTAAGAAATTAGCTACCAAATGAAAATTCAGTCGTAATGCCCATGTTTGGCTCTTTTGACGAATGAGTTTGCCGACCACTGGTTTAGTCAATCAGATTTTCTCTGGACAGAGGGATTATAGGTGGTCTCTTCAGTGACATGCAGAAAATGGTACTGCACTGGCCACGAGCTCCGCACGTCCACTAGGATTTTCGTGCGTTAGTGCAGGGACAAAACACCAGCAAGGAAAAAGTCGTCTCTTGATTTTGGCTTCGTAGTGTGCAGATCAAGCCTTCGTTTCGCTCCATATACTTATAAGAAATGAGATTAGTATGGTTTTGGTTCAGTTGGGTGTCTGGAGATTTCCAGAGATTTCGTCGGTTTTATTTAATTAATAAGCACTTTGACATCAGTTTTTGACAAATTGTCTTTTTATTTTGGGTTATATTTTCGTGTGACTTTGTGCACTTGCTTCCGTGTGGTTGGGTGGGCTTGTGGAGTCTGTTAGTTTCAGCAGAACCATTTCAGTGCTTCACAGTCAGTGTTTTTCGTTGAATTGAGGTTGCTTTTCACTTTACTTTAATCTAAAATCTACATTTTTGTTTGGTGCGTAGTTTTTCTTTGATTTGTGTTGTGTTGTGTTGTGTTGTGTTGTGTGTATGTGTGTGTGTGTGTGTGTGTGTGTGTGAGAGAGAGAGAGAGAGAGAGAGAGAGAGAGAGAGACAGAGAGAGAGAGAGACAGAGTGTGTGTTCAATGTGAGATGACGTCTGCAAAACTTTCATGTTAAGTTAATTATCCCAATTCGGTTTCCTCTCGCTTAAATTGTGTATCATAGTGTGTGCACATTTCCATATCTTTTTATGATACCTGATGCACATAGTACTAGGCAATGATTTGCTACTAGGCAATGATTTGCTGCCACTCACGATTATCCTTAATTTATCCCATCATTTTTTAATTGAATTGATTCGTATTCTAAACGAAATGAATTCTAGACGTCTTTCTGCAACTTAGTTTATGTATTCATTGAGTCTCCTTTGTACATCCGGTACACTTGGAGCAAGAGACGTTGTGCAGCCAATAACAGTCACATATGGAGGCAAAATATGCAACATTTTAATCTAAATTCTTTCTGCGATTGTAATGGACAGCTGTTGCGAGTAATTCTGATATGCCTTTTCGCGATAGTATCCTGTCGTGCGGCTAACGTCGGCACGACGTAGGTTCTTACTCATGCAACTGTCGGTAATGTGATAATAATTTTGTGTGCACGTGCATTTGACACTAGCCGCATAGTCGGCGCAGATATTTCTGTATTTAAGAATGGGAGAGCAGGCTAATCAGCCAACGCTCTCATCCGCTCCATTCTGCCCTGTCAGCTGGTCAACTGTGACTGTTGGAACGCTATCTCGTGTCGAACAATCTGTACTCTATAGATTAATATTGCAAAGGTTTACACTTGTAATTTATGTACGAGGACCGATACAAAGAAAGAAAATCTGCTGTGCAGATTTAATTTTTTTACGTATTTCAATAATAGCAAGCTCGAATGCGCATTGCATTGTTCGTAATATACAATGTAACATTAGATTCGAAGTTTATACTGAGTTACGTCACTGTAACATACTAACATCGAAAGGTAAAGAATATTAACAAGTTTTATTGTACTCTCGTATTTTAACAGTGTTGGTCGTGTGACGTCCATGTTCAGTGCTGGTTCTATTCAACAAACATATTCTTTATCTGATCACAATGGAATAAGACGTAAGATCTCATTAAATAGTTCACTGCTATTAACTTTTCATGTCGACGGGACGTTATATACTAATTTGTCATATTTACCTTTTTTAAAGCTTTTCTTAAAATATAGAAGATTTATTCGTGTAATCCTAGCCATTCAGCAGAACTCCAAACTTGAATTTGTTATATGTAATCATTCCTTCTCTTCCAGACCTTTAAATTAATTTCACCGATTTTTCGAGAATAAATGTTACTGCTCCCATGTACTGTACTCTATACAGCGTCTGTAACTCAAGATCTGTATCGCTCTAACGTCGTCCAAAATATAATTCTTGTTTCTTATGTGAAGCTGTGCCACGTTTTGTTCATGGTAAGCTTGTGTGCTGTCACAAAACATCGAATGATGTGTGCTGAAGCACTTACGTAGTGCCCATGCCGAAAATGTCTTACATTTTAAATGTGTTACACAAATACACGACGAAATCGTCGCACAGAAATAAGTATCAGCCAAGTTTTCACCATATTTCAGGTTTTAAGATCCTTAGTTTCATATCATTTAATGTATGTTTGTGTGAAGGGCTTCTGTCTTTGAAACCTATTGCAGGTTTACTGACTTTCCGTACACCTTAAGGCAGGAAACCTGTAACGATTACACTATGAGGTCCCAACAGGAATGCTAGAAAATCGGACTATGGTTTGTAATAAATCCGAAACCGGTAATGGTTTCCTTTAAATAAGCTTTTTAAATAACAAACGTGGCTGGTTGTTATTTTAAATTATAATCGCTTTATCAAAAGTTTCTACTTGCGTTTCCGCAATCAGAAGATTTTCACACATTTCTCAGCTAACTTTACCTAAGAAAACGAGGTAACGCACGACATTTTCGTACCAAAAGATCTTCTGCTATTTGTATAGTCACTGTCAGGATACCTTTGCTTGGACAAATTTTTCGTCTGCTGAAGGGTGCCATAGTACTAGAAGAGTAACGAAAGTTAGTGTGATGAATACATATTGCCCTACATACTGGTAACTCTGTAACTTTGGAAACTTTGCCACTGGTTTTATACTGAGTACTACTTTACGCTAAAGACTTTCCGTATTAAAATCAGAACTTAATCATAATCGTAAATCTAACATAGATGTTTAAAAAGTATTTACTATCATTCTCACACATATTTTCCATACATTTTATTTATTTCATGTATCATGCGGGATAATTGATTCGATCACTTAGTAGCTTAAAGTTCTGATGTTGACTCATCATTCTTAGAGCAGTATTATTTCGTGTGCCTCCCAGAAAAGTTATTTTAATTGTTTTGGTCAGATTAGGAATTATAACCTTTTAACGAAAGATGTTATGTGTCTCGACAGGTTTGCATTTCCATGTAGGCTTACGTGTTTTGTGAGAGACAGCCATCAGTCCATGTTATAGTACTAATATTTCCTTGAATTTATCAACAAAGTTCATTCTTTAAATACGTGATTTATTTTTTGGTAGAGCAGGAAACTTTCATTTTGCTTCTGAAGCTATTTACAAAATAGTAAACGCTCGTACATGTCTTAATTATGAGAATCACTGTTTCCCTAACTAAATAGCTATGCACTGAAATTAGCCTTAGTTCACTGACGAATGTATTGTTTGCAATAATTAGTCATACTTTTTTTAAATTTTAGTCAAACAATGAGTCCTTCTGCCGACTCTGATTGATAATGATTTACACTACTTCACTTCAAAACTAGTACCAATTTTTTAATTAATGTTGAGTAGGGAAGACTGTCACTTTTAGCAATAGGTAAGACTTTTCCCATTTTTTCTAGGCTGTGTCTCTAAAGATCAAACAGTAATTTTGATTTATCCCATCGCTTGTGCAGGTATTACATACTACCTAGCACCTGTGCTTCCTCAGGAACATGGAAAGGCATAAAAAAATTAAAAAGTATGTAATGAGTTCCCAAATGCATCTAAACCTCTGCTGCAAGTGGGCTAAAGATTAGGTAATATGGGCATGTTTGGTATCTGCGATAGGAAACACAAACCACGCTATTTCTTATAATATTATAAGAAATCACTGTAGTTGAGAATTTTTCAAGAACGGTATCTAGATAGACGGTAGTTGAAAGACGCCGACTACCTTAGACAGTTTGTGAAGAGTTTCTAGTAAAATAAAATTAGAACGGGAAGACATACCCCAAACATCAAACAAAGGTGCTACACAGCGTTAATACACACTGGTAGACCATTCGTTCCGCACAAAATGTATTTTTTTATTCCCGTGGATAGCATTGTGTCGTGAGAGTGAAAGCCATTAGACGACGTCGAAAGAAAACTCACCTGTTACCACAGCACTTATTATGGTCCGTCAGCGTACGAACTAACTTTGTCTGGCGAAGGAGTAGCCTACCAGGAGAAATTGATCTCTAATAACTTCAACGCACTATAGCGTCTCGTGATGACGTTTCTGGATACAGGTAAATAAACCTAATTATTTCCTGAAGCCATCCTTTAGAACATCTCTATTGTCAGTCTTATGACTGGTTCGATGCGACCCACCACGAACAACTCTCCTGTGCCAACTACTTCATACCAGGGTAGCAGTCGGCCGCGGTGGCCGAACGGTTCTAGGCGCTTCAGTCTGAAACCACGTGGCTGCTGCGTCGCAGGTTCTAATCCTGCTTCGGGCATTGATGTGTGTGATATCCTTAGGTTAGTTAGGTTTAAGTAGTTCTAAGTCTAGGGCACTGACGACCTCAGATGTTAAGTCCCATAGTGTTCAGAGCCATTTATTCAGAATAGCAATTTCAACATACGTGCTCAATTATTTGCTGAATATATTCCAACCTCCGTCTTCCTCTATAGTTTCTACCCTCTGCAGCTCCCTCTAGTTCCATGGAAGATATTCCCTGACATATTGAAACATGTAATCCCATCCTCTCCCGTCTTCTTGTCAGTGTATCAATATACTCCTTTCCTTGGCGATTCTGCGGACACCTCTTCAACTCTTCTTACCTTTACAGTCCACCTGACTTTCACTATTCTTCTGTAGCACCACACATCAAATGCTTTCATTCTATTCTGTTCAGACTTTTGCACAGTCCGTGTTTCACTACCACACAATGCTGCGCAAATTATATTCTCAGAAATTTTTTCCTCAGATTAAGGCAAGTGTTAGATTATAATACATTTCCATTGCAATCTATTTTATATTCCGTGTATTCGCAGCTTTTGAAAGGCATTAAGTTAGGAAGAATTCCGCAAACAGCTGGTAAAATGATAGTTGTTTATTACAACACAACCGGTTTCACGGCGTAAATAACGCATTATCAGTTGCAGCCTCATGGTAAAATGCAAAATACAGTGCCTCCAAGTTTTGTGGCTATTAAAATTAATAAAACAATGCCTAAAATATACTCACAGCGTTAAAAGATCATAGTCATACCCATCACTCCTTGTAAAAATTTACTGCTCAGTGGATATTGTGAATACTATGACGAGCAAAGGTAACGAAGTCGTTCTCGAATTTTTAAAATTTGCTTGAATCTAAAATGAAAAGAAAAATAATTTATAGTCAGCGCACTACACAAATTACTATGTGGAATGTGTCAGGTTGCTATGTGTTACTGGTGTGACCGAATGGGGCTAAGTGCAAAGTGAAAACGGCCCGCACGAACGACAGCAGATTAGCTATGCATGTGGACTGTGTAACATATTACGCTCATACGTAGGTGAGCATGGTAGCTACAGTGGACGTTACTTTTCAGATGTGTTACGACCCGTGGCTCTCCCCTTCATTCAATCCCTTCGAAACCCTACATTTCAGCAGGATAATGCACGACCGCATGTTGCAGGTCCTGTACGGGCCTTTCTGGATACAGAAAATGTTGGACTGCTGCCTTGGACAGCACATTCTCCAGATCTCTCACCAATTGAAAACGTCTGGTCAATGGTGGCCGAGCAACTGGCTCGTCACAATACGCCAGTCACTACTCGTGATGAACTGTGATATCACGTTGAAGCTGCATGGGCAGCTGTACCTGTGCACGCCATCCAAGCTCTGTTTGACTCAATGCCCAGGCGTATCAAGGCCGTTATTACGGGCAGAGGTGGTTGTTCTGGGTATTGATTTCTCAGGATCTATGCACCTAAATTGCGTGAAAATGTAATCACATGTCAGTTCTATTATAATGTACACTCCTGGAAATTGAAATAAGAACACCGTGAATTCATTGTCCCAGGAAGGGGAAACTTTATTGACACATTCCTGGGGTCAGATACATCACATGATCACACTGACAGAACCACAGGCACATAGACACAGGCAACAGAGCATGCACAATGTCGGCACTAGTACAGTGTATATCCACCTTTCGCAGCAATGCAGGCTGCTATTCTCCCATGGAGACGATCGTAGAGATGCTGGATGTAGTCCTGTGGAACGGCTTGCCATGCCATTTCCACCTGGCGCCTCAGTTGGACCAGCGTTCATGCTGGACGTGCAGACCGCGTGAGACGACGCTTCATCCAGTCCCAAACATGCTCAATGGGGGACAGATCCGGAGATCTTGCTGGCCAGGGTAGTTGACTTACAGCTTCTAGAGCACGTTGGGTGGCACAGGATACATGCGGACGTGCATTGTCCTGTTGGAACAGCAAGTTCCCTTGCCGGTCTAGGAATGGTAGAACGATGGGTTCGATGACGGTTTGGATGTACCGTGCACTATTCAGTGTCCCCTCGACGATCACCAGTGGTGTACGGCCAGTGTAGGAGATCGCTCCCCACACCATGATGCCGGGTGTTGGCCCTGTGTGCCTCGGTCGTATGCAGTCCTGATTGTGGCGCTCACCTGCACGGCGCCAAACATGCATACGACCATCATTGGCACCAAGGCAGAAGCGACTCTCATCGCTGAAGACGACACGTCTCCATTCGTCCCTCCATTCACGCCTGTCGCGACACCACTGGAGGCGGGCTGCACGATGTTGGGGCGTGAGTGGAAGATGGCCTAACGGTGTGCGGGACCATAGGCCAGCTTCATGGAGACGGTTGCGAATGGTCCTCGCCGATACCCCAGGAGCAACAGTGTCCCTAATTTGCTGGGAAGTGGCGGTGCGGTCCCCTACGGCACTGCGTAGGATCCTACGGTCTTGGCGTGCATCCGTGCGTCGCTGCGGTCCGGTCCCAGGTCGACGGACACGTGCACCTTCCGCCGACCACTGGCGACAACATCGATGTACTGTGGAGACCTCACGCCCCACGTGTTGAGCAATTCGGCGGTACGTCCACCCGGCCTCCCGCATGCCCACTATACGCCCTCGCTCAAAGTCCGTCAACTGCACATACGGTTCACGTCCACGCTGTCGCGGCATGCTACCAGTGTTAAAGACTGCGATGGAGCTCCGTATGCCATGGCAAACTGGCTGACACTGACGGCGGCGGTGCACAAATGCTGCGCAGCTAGCGCCATTCGACGGCCAACACCGCGGTTCCTGGTGTGTCCGCTGTGCCGTGCGTGTGATCATTGCTTGTACAGCCCTCTCGCAGTGTGCGGAGCAAGTATGGTGGGTCTGACACACCGGTGTCAATGTGTTCTTTTTTCCATTTCCAGGAGTGTATTTGTCGAATGAATATCCGTGTATAATCTTCATTTGTTCTTGGTGTAACAATTTTAATGGCCAGTAGTGTAACTAGCGTAGAGAACAGCTTCCCATTCTTCACAACCCGGTTTCGGGTAATCAATAAAGTCTCCCAGAGAGCTTTCGCGTGAGTTTTCCGCAACATTAATGAATTCGTAATCATGCTCAGATCTCACAGTCATGAAGAAAATAAAAACGAACGGGGTAACCAGAAATCTAATTTTGTTCCAATTGTACTTACATCAAATACGAAAATGGCTTGTCATCAATTACCACATCGAAAATTGTACCGAAACAGCCATCGACTTAGTTCACTGTGATAGTTTTGTTCCATTACTCATGCATCTCCTGCTGGTGTTCTGCTCTCATAAAGGCAGTCTTCTGCGTTGTAGAGATGATTCAAAGCGACTTCAGGTGAATTATATCTCGCTTTGATGAACATAACATTTTTAAATGAAAAGGTGAAATGTAAAGCTATAAAACTCTTTCACAATGTACCCGTGGAAATAAAATGTTTGACAGGTAACAGAAATGTTTACAAAAGTAGATTAAAGCGCTTTACCCTGAACAGGTCCTTCAACACCTCAGAGATGTACTTCAGTAGCGGTAATAAGTCATCTTTAAGCAGTAAATTGCCAGAATATTAATACAAATTTTTATTTTTCCATTTAGTCATTTGTTCTGTCCACACGTTTCACATCATAACGTTTATAGTGAATTGATATGTGGACGGGATATTGACTCACATAGTCACCAGTAGAATAGTGATCCAGAACGTGTACAAGATATTTTGTTTACTTCCGTCGGTGATCAAAAAATATGTTCAAATTGCTCTGAGCACTATTGGTCTTAACTTCTAAGGTCATCAGTCCGCTAGAACTTAGAACTACTAAAACCTAACTAACCTAAGGACATCACACACACCCATGTCCGAGGCAGAATTCGAACCTGCGACCGTAGCGGTCGCGCGGTTCCAGACTGTATCGCCTAGAACTGCTGGGCAAGCCCAGCCGGCTAGTACTTATGTTCTTAGTACTAAGGTCGTAATAGTTTTGTTATCATAGACGAAAAGAAAAGAAATAAGGAGTTGTACAACTTGCTTGTTATTATCCGCGTGTGAATTCACAGGAAACAGCGCTGACGTAATACACAGTGGGCGCTGGTGGCAGAGGGCTTCTCCCTGGAGGCTGCTCTGCAAGGACTCTCCAGCACGCACGCCTCGCTACCCTCGCCTCCTCAGCAGCGGCAGTAGTACGCTCGCCACAGGGGTCGCGCGTGAATGGTGAGGGGCGTGTGCTCCAATTATTCGAGTCTTTTTACTGGTCGTCACCCATCTGCTGCGGTGAAAAGACTGCGTGTATTACAACCGAATAATCAGTTACGTGCGTAATTACTATCACTATCCTAAGGTTACCTCCGATCTGAAAACAGTGGTTATTATGTTTAGTAGTGACTACACTGTTGGGAAGATTTTTGTTCTCAGACTCTGTGACTCCAGCGTGCGCGCACTACGATCGAAACAGCTCCATAACTATTAGTACTAAAAAAAAATAGCGTGTAATTAGTACGAAGTGACGCAGATAAAACCCAAGGAATCTTACACTGCGAGGTCCAACGAGGATTTTAGTCTCGCTTCCATCGAATATTAATTCAGGGTTTCGAAAAGAAATTCAAAAGCTAAATAAATTATACAAAACTGCAACCAGTCACTTTTTCATCAATAATGCTTTATTACATTAACCGGTTTTCGAACCCTTTCAGGTTCATCTTCAGATGATTTCGGCAGAATCCGGGAAGCTACATCATTACTGGTAGTAGCATAATGCTGGGTGCTGGTTCTATGGCAGAAAGATGGGCCACACTTCAATGTATCACCATGACTATACCTTATCTTTCGATATCGATGTAAATTTAGTTTTTACTTACTGCGACAGTATAAGCGGCTTTTTTCGTATCTGTCTGCCTCCATTTTGATGTCCAGAACACTTTCACACGAACTATATTAGTTCACACTTTAACAGTGACACTTTACCAGCATCCAGCATGCGCTTTACAACTGTTGCTTATAACAAAGATCTTGACAGAGAGATATGGCATAAGCCTACTTTGTACAGAGATGTAATTTGTTGTTCTTTACATGTGTAAAAGTCGATATGGGCAAGTTTTTTCATTAGAATGTTGATAGCATGAGAGCACTAGAGAAAATAATAATAAACTACTACAAGAATAAATTTCAGGTGATCTGTTATGTTATTTCTATTTGTATGTTACAGGCAGTTTTTTTTTTTTTTTTTTTTTACATGAATCCCTAGGAAACAATAATACAGAGTTATTGGTTCTGCAGTGAGGTGCAGTTGTCTGTATGACTAGGACCTGTATATTTAAATTAATAACAAATCTTCAGATGAAATGTTGGCTTATTTCCGTTGTTACGTTAACGTGATCTGGAGTATTATCAAGAGCAGATTTTGTTTATTTTAACTAAAGGTATATGTATAAGAGTTAAAGTGTTTGTAATGGATTAAAGCTGTTTGAATGGCTGCACATTTCATATTTTAAAAAACATCATGAACAAAAGATTCTTTAACTGTTGACTTATTTTTATTCTAACATTAGAGTGATCTGGGATATTGGTAAAGGCAGCTTATGTTTGTTCCAGCTAGAATTAATATGTATAAAGTACTGATTTATGTTAGCAATGGAGGGCTTTAACATTTAGAGATATGGTACATGTCTTATTCTGTGGTAGTATATTACATTGACACCATTGTGGTTAGGATGTAAGGAGAGGGGGGTGAGTCATTGGGAGGGGGGGTTTGGGGAGCCGGTGTAGGATTTATTGGGTGGTTACTTGTTTTGAACTAGTAGATCTTCAAAGTTCTGAAGGAAGAATTTGTTTCTCAGTTCAGTTTGATCATTGAGTAGGTTGTCAGGTGCTGTATTTGTGTAGATAAATATTTCAATTTCTTCAAGAAGGTCAAGTATTGTGCCTTTGTTGGCAAAGTGTAGTATTCGGAGATTCTGTTCTATGTTGTTTGCAGAATGATTGTGTTGGGCAAGATGTGAGGCAAAGCTGGACTTGTTCAGGTTGTTAAGACGGAGTGCGTCCATGTGTTCTTTAAATCTTGTTGTGAAGCTTCTACCAGTTTGTCCAATATAGAAGCTTGGACATGAGTTGCAAGTGAGCTTGTACACACCTGACTTTTGATATTTTTGTATAGTGGTTTTGGTGCTGTGTATGATTTTATTTTGTACTTTGTTGTTGGTGAAGAAACTTATTTTTATGTTGTATGTCTTGAAGAGGTTGGCAATTTGGTGAGAAATCTTCCCTAGGAAAGGCAGGCTAACAAATGTGGTTTTCTTGTCTGTGGGTGGTTGTTCAGCAGTTGGTTGATTTAGTTTTGCTGTATGGATTAGTTTATCTATTATTGCAGGGTTGTACCCATTGGTGGAAGCAATTGATTTAATAATTTCTGTTTCTTTTTGTCTTTCATTTGTGTCCATTGGGATTTTCAGCATGCGATTAACCATTGTTCTGAAGAATGCTTTTTTATGTTGGTCTGGATGGCAAGAGGATTTGTGTATGGTAACATTGGTGGTTGTTGGCTTTCTGAAAATTTGAAATTTATGCTTCTGATTTTTATTTGAGATTGTTAGATCAAGATAGTTAATGCCTTCTGGTGTTTCATGTTCTACTGTGAATTGGATTTTATTGTGTATTTTATTAAGTTCTTTGGCTAGATTATCTATTTCTTCTGTTGCTCCATTGAACAGAATGAGTGTGTCATCAACATAGCGTTTGTAATAAAGCAGCTTATCTTTTAGTTGTGTTTGGGACCTGAAAAAGTTATTTTCAAGGTTATTGATATATATGTCTGCTAGCAGGCCTGCAAGACTACTACCCATTGCCAGTCCATCTTCCTGAATGTAAAACTTGTTGTTGAACAGGAAGTAGTTGTGTGACAATATGAGTTCTAGGATCTCTATTAGTTCATAGATTTCAGCTCTCCCCATTGTCCCATGGTTCAGTAAGTTATTTCTTATTAAACTAATTGTTTCCTTGACGGGTATGTTTGTATATAGGTTTACTATGTCAAGAGATGCAAATTTAGCTGTGACTGGGATGGGGATATCTTTTATACTATTGATGAGCTCATAACTGTTTTTAATGGAGTAGTTATTTTCAAATACATATGCCTTGCGGATAATATCATTAAGTTTTTTGGTGATTTTATAGCTTGGGCTATTGATAGAGTTCACAATGGGACGTATCGGACATTCTGGTTTGTGGATCTTAGGCTGTGATCTCAGTTTTGGTGCTGAAGGGTTCATCACTATACAGTGCTTTGCTTCTAATGATGTCAACAAGAATTTGCAGTTTTTAAGTAACTTTTTAATTTTATCATGGAATTTGGGAGTAGGGTCATGTGCTATTTCCTTTATATTATTCTTTCTGAAGAATTCACAAGTTTTGCTAATATAGTCTGATTCATACATGACAACAGCTGTGTTACCTTTGTCTGCTCTGACAATGAGGGCATTTTCAACTGAAAGTTTCTTATTTATGTCACATAATATCTTATGTTCAGTATTCATCTTATTGTACATTTTGTTCTGGTGAATGTTTCTGATAATGATGTTGTTTGCATTATGAGCTACAGCATTTTGTTCATTGTGTTTTAGTTTAGCTGCTGTACATGCAATTTTTGTGTTAACTATGAGGTCTTTAATGTTGCTTTTATTTAGTGAGGGGGCAATGTTGTGCTTAAGGCCTTTGTTTAACAGCTTTAATTCATTACTACTGAAACATATTTCTGTAGTATTTATCACTTTATCAAAAAACTTATGTTCCGTTTCAGAAGAGATACTGGGGGACCTCACTGCATTCTTTGAAATTAGAGCATTTATCTTTTTCTCGTGTCTATGTGAGATGATAATACGTTCTTTGTTTACGTATATATTGACATAATCTAGGAATACCATGAAGACATGAGCAACAAGTTTATGGCTAAGTTCTAAGTGCATACTATACAGCTTTGAATTGAGCAGATCTTTCTTTTTGTAAAGAGACCTGATTTCAGTTTTTAACCAAATAATTTCACATCGTGCTTTTGCTATCTTGGCTGACATACTTTGACTCGTTATTGTTATTCTGATATAATTTGGAGTCACGTTTTCTGAGAGACATTTTTTGTTAAATCTTATTGCAAGGATTGTTTTCGTTAGTTTAAGTTTACATTGCCGAAATTCGCGCATTGTTCTAATTACCTGGCGTGGTATCAACAGATTATGCTTATCCATTACGGATATTTTAGAACCGTGACTGTATATTAATGTAAATAAATTATACAAAACTGCAACCAGTCACTTTTTCATCAATAATGCTTTATTACATTAACCGGTTTTCGAACCCTTTCAGGTTCATCTTCAGATGATTTCGGCAGAATCCGGGAAGCTACATCATTACTGGTAGTAGCATAATGCTGGGTGCTGGTTCTATGGCAGAAAGATGGGCCACACTTCAATGTATCACCATGACTATACCTTATCTTTCGATATCGATGTAAATTTAGTTTTTACTTACTGCGACAGTATAAGCGGCTTTTTTCGTATCTGTCTGCCTCCATTTTGATGTCCAGAACACTTTCACACGAACTATATTAGTTCACACTTTAACAGTGACACTTTACCAGCATCCAGCATGCGCTTTACAACTGTTGCTTATAACAAAGATCTTGACAGAGAGATATGGCATAAGCCTACTTTGTACAGAGATGTAATTTGTTGTTCTTTACATGTGTAAAAGTCGATATGGGCAAGTTTTTTCATTAGAATGTTGATAGCATGAGAGCACTAGAGAAAATAATAATAAACTACTACAAGAATAAATTTCAGGTGATCTGTTATGTTATTTCTATTTGTATGTTACAGGCAGTTTTTTTTTTTTTTTTTTTTTAACATGAATCCCTAGGAAACAATAATACAGAGTTATTGGTTCTGCAGTGAGGTGCAGTTGTCTGTATGACTAGGACCTGTATATTTAAATTAATAACAAATCTTCAGATGACATGTTGGCTTATTTCTGTTGTTACGTTAACGTGATCTGGAGTATTATCAAGAGCAGATTTTGTTTATTTTAACTAAAGGTATATGTATAAGAGTTAAAGTGTTTGTAATGGATTAAAGCTGTTTGAATGGCTGCACATTTAATATTTTAAAAAACATCATGAACAAAAGATTCTTTAACTGTTGACTTATTTTTATTCTAACATTAGAGTGATCTGGGATATTGGTAAAGGCAGCTTATGTTTGTTCCAGCTAGAATTAATGTGTATAAAGTACTGATTTATGTTAGCAATGGAGGGCTTTAACATTTAGAGATATGGTACATGTCTTATTCTGTGGTAGTATATTACATTGACACCATTGTGGTTAGGATGTAAGGAGAGGGGGGTGAGTCATTGGGAGGGGGGGTTTGGGGAGCCGGTGTAGGATTTATTGGGTGGTTACTTGTTTTGAACTAGTAGATCTTCAAAGTTCTGAAGGAAGAATTTGTTTCTCAGTTCAGTTTGATCATTGAGTAGGTTGTCAGGTGCTGTATTTGTGTAGATAAATATTTCAATTTCTTCAAGAAGGTCAAGTATTGTGCCTTTGTTGGCAAAGTGTAGTATTCGGAGATTCTGTTCTATGTTGTTTGCAGAATGATTGTGTTGGGCAAGATGTGAGGCAAAGCTGGACTTGTTCAGGTTGTTAAGACGGAGTGCGTCCATGTGTTCTTTAAATCTTGTTGTGAAGCTTCTACCAGTTTGTCCAATATAGAAGCTTGGACATGAGTTGCAAGTGAGCTTGTACACACCTGACTTTTGATATTTTTGTATAGTGGTTTTGGTGCTGTGTATGATTTTATTTTGTACTTTGTTGTTGGTGAAGAAACTTATTTTTATGTTGTATGTCTTGAAGAGGTTGGCAATTTGGTGAGAAATCTTCCCTAGGAAAGGCAGGCTAACAAATGTGGTTTTTTCCTACACCGGCTCCCCAAACCCCCCTCCCAATGACTCACCCCCCTCTCCTTACATCCTAACCACAATGGTGTCAATGTAATATACTACCACAGAATAAGACATGTACCATATCTCTAAATGTTAAAGCCCTCCATTGCTAACATAAATCAGTACTTTATACATATTAATTCTAGCTGGAACAAACATAAGCTGCCTTTACCAATATCCCAGATCACTCTAATGTTAGAATAAAAATAAGTCAACAGTTAAAGAATCTTTTGTTCATGATGTTTTTTAAAATATGAAATGTGCAGCCATTCAAACAGCTTTAATCCATTACAAACACTTTAACTCTTATACATATACCTTTAGTTAAAATAAACAAAATCTGCTCTTGATAATACTCCAGATCACGTTAACGTAACAACGGAAATAAGCCAACATTTCATCTGAAGATTTGTTATTAATTTAAATATACAGGTCCTAGTCATACAGACAACTGCACCTCACTGCAGAACCAATAACTCTGTATTATTGTTTCCTAGGGATTCATGTTAAAAAAAAAAAAAAAAAAAACTGCCTGTAACATACAAATAGAAATAACATAACAGATCACCTGAAATTTATTCTTGTAGTAGTTTATTATTATTTTCTCTAGTGCTCTCATGCTATCAACATTCTAATGAAAAAACTTGCCCATATCGACTTTTACACATGTAAAGAACAACAAATTACATCTCTGTACAAAGTAGGCTTATGCCATATCTCTCTGTCAAGATCTTTGTTATAAGCAACAGTTGTAAAGCGCATGCTGGATGCTGGTAAAGTGTCACTGTTAAAGTGTGAACTAATATAGTTCGTGTGAAAGTGTTCTGGACATCAAAATGGAGGCAGACAGATACGAAAAAAGCCGCTTATACTGTCGCAGTAAGTAAAAACTAAATTTACATCGATATCGAAAGATAAGGTATAGTCATGGTGATACATTGAAGTGTGGCCCATCTTTCTGCCATAGAACCAGCACCCAGCATTATGCTACTACCAGTAATGATGTAGCTTCCCGGATTCTGCCGAAATCATCTGAAGATGAACCTGAAAGGGTTCGAAAACCGGTTAATGTAATAAAGCATTATTGATGAAAAAGTGACTGGTTGCAGTTTTGTATAATTTATTTACATTAATATACAGTCACGGTTCTAAAATATCCGTAATGGATAAGCATAATCTGTTGATACCACGCCAGGTAATTAGAACAATGCGCGAATTTCGGCAATGTAAACTTAAACTAACGAAAACAATCCTTGCAATAAGATTTAACAAAAAATGTCTCTCAGAAAACGTGACTCCAAATTATATCAGAATAAAAATAACGAGTCAAAGTATGTCAGCCAAGATAGCAAAAGCACGATGTGAAATTATTTGGTTAAAAACTGAAATCAGGTCTCTTTACAAAAAGAAAGATCTGCTCAATTCAAAGCTGTATAGTATGCACTTAGAACTTAGCCATAAACTTGTTGCTCATGTCTTCATGGTATTCCTAGATTATGTCAATATATACGTAAACAAAGAACGTATTATCATCTCACATAGACACGAGAAAAAGATAAATGCTCTAATTTCAAAGAATGCAGTGAGGCCCCCAGTATCTCTTCTGAAACGGAACATAAGTTTTTTGATAAAGTGATAAATACTACAGAAATATGTTTCAATAGTAATGAATTAAAGCTGTTAAACAAAGGCCTTAAGCACAACATTGCCCCCTCACTAAATAAAAGCAACATTAAAGACCTCATAGTTTACACAAAAATTGCATGTACAGCAGCTAAACTAAAACACAATGAACAAAATGCTGTAGCTCATAATGCAAACAACATCATTATCAGAAACATTCACCAGAACAAAATGTACAATAAGATGAATACTGAACATAAGATATTATGTGACATAAATAAGAAACTTTCAGTTGAAAATGCCCTCATTGTCAGAGCAGACAAAGGTAACACAGCTGTTGTCATGTATGAATCAGACTATATTAGCAAAACTTGTGAATTCTTCAGAAAGAATAATATAAAGGAAATAGCACATGACCCTACTCCCAAATTCCATGATAAAATTAAAAAGTTACTTAAAAACTGCAAATTCTTGTTGACATCATTAGAAGCAAAGCACTGTATAGTGATGAACCCTTCAGCACCAAAACTGAGATCACAGCCTAAGATCCACAAACCAGAATGTCCGATACGTCCCATTGTGAACTCTATCAATAGCCCAAGCTATAAAATCACCAAAAAACTTAATGATATTATCCGCAAGGCATATGTATTTGAAAATAACTACTCCATTAAAAACAGTTATGAGCTCATCAATAGTATAAAAGATATCCCCATCCCAGTCACAGCTAAATTTGCATCTCTTGACATAGTAAACCTATATACAAACATACCCGTCAAGGAAACAATTAGTTTAATAAGAAATAACTTACTGAACCATGGGACAATGGGGAGAGCTGAAATCTATGAACTAATAGAGATCCTAGAACTCATATTGTCACACAACTACTTCCTGTTCAACAACAAGTTTTACATTCAGGAAGATGGACTGGCAATGGGTAGTAGTCTTGCAGGCCTGCTAGCAGACATATATATCAATAACCTTGAAAATAACTTTTTCAGGTCCCAAACACAACTAAAAGATAAGCTGCTTTATTACAAACGCTATGTTGATGACACACTCATTCTGTTCAATGGAGCAACAGAAGAAATAGATAATCTAGCCAAAGAACTTAATAAAATACACAATAAAATCCAATTCACAGTAGAACATGAAACACCAGAAGGCATTAACTATCTTGATCTAACAATCTCAAATAAAAATCAGAAGCATAAATTTCAAATTTTCAGAAAGCCAACAACCACCAATGTTACCATACACAAATCCTCTTGCCATCCAGACCAACATAAAAAAGCATTCTTCAGAACAATGGTTAATCGCATGCTGAAAATCCCAATGGACACAAATGAAAGACAAAAAGAAACAGAAATTATTAAATCAATTGCTTCCACCAATGGGTACAACCCTGCAATAATAGATAAACTAATCCATACAGCAAAACTAAATCAACCAACTGCTGAACAACCACCCACAGACAAGAAAACCACATTTGTTAGCCTGCCTTTCCTAGGGAAGATTTCTCACCAAATTGCCAACCTCTTCAAGACATACAACATAAAAATAAGTTTCTTCACCAACAACAAAGTACAAAATAAAATCATACACAGCACCAAAACCACTATACAAAAATATCAAAAGTCAGGTGTGTACAAGCTCACTTGCAACTCATGTCCAAGCTTCTATATTGGACAAACTGGTAGAAGCTTCACAACAAGATTTAAAGAACACATGGACGCACTCCGTCTTAACAACCTGAACAAGTCCAGCTTTGCCTCACATCTTGCCCAACACAATCATTCTGCAAACAACATAGAACAGAATCTCCGAATACTACACTTTGCCAACAAAGGCACAATACTTGACCTTCTTGAAGAAATTGAAATATTTATCTACACAAATACAGCACCTGACAACCTACTCAATGATCAAACTGAACTGAGAAACAAATTCTTCCTTCAGAACTTTGAAGATCTACTAGTTCAAAACAAGTAACCACCCAATAAATCCTACACCGGCTCCCCAAACCCCCCCTCCCAATGACTCACCCCCCTCTCCTTACATCCTAACCACAATGG
Organism: Schistocerca cancellata; assembly: GCF_023864275.1. NCBI lineage: Eukaryota > Metazoa > Arthropoda > Insecta > Orthoptera > Acrididae > Schistocerca > Schistocerca cancellata. Next base: position 389,385,113 of record NC_064631.1, on the reverse strand, counting down.
TGTCAATGTAATATACTACCACAGAATAAGACATGTACCATATCTCTAAATGTTAAAGCCCTCCATTGCTAACATAAATCAGTACTTTATACATATTAATTCTAGCTGGAACAAACATAAGCTGCCTTTACCAATATCCCAGATCACTCTAATGTTAGAATAAAAATAAGTCAACAGTTAAAGAATCTTTTGTTCATGATGTTTTTTAAAATATGAAATGTGCAGCCATTCAAACAGCTTTAATCCATTACAAACACTTTAACTCTTATACATATACCTTTAGTTAAAATAAACAAAATCTGCTCTTGATAATACTCCAGATCACGTTAACGTAACAACGGAAATAAGCCAACATTTCATCTGAAGATTTGTTATTAATTTAAATATACAGGTCCTAGTCATACAGACAACTGCACCTCACTGCAGAACCAATAACTCTGTATTATTGTTTCCTAGGGATTCATGTAAAAAAAAAAAAAAAAAAAAAAAACTGCCTGTAACATACAAATAGAAATAACATAACAGATCACCTGAAATTTATTCTTGTAGTAGTTTATTATTATTTTCTCTAGTGCTCTCATGCTATCAACATTCTAATGAAAAAACTTGCCCATATCGACTTTTACACATGTAAAGAACAACAAATTACATCTCTGTACAAAGTAGGCTTATGCCATATCTCTCTGTCAAGATCTTTGTTATAAGCAACAGTTGTAAAGCGCATGCTGGATGCTGGTAAAGTGTCACTGTTAAAGTGTGAACTAATATAGTTCGTGTGAAAGTGTTCTGGACATCAAAATGGAGGCAGACAGATACGAAAAAAGCCGCTTATACTGTCGCAGTAAGTAAAAACTAAATTTACATCGATATCGAAAGATAAGGTATAGTCATGGTGATACATTGAAGTGTGGCCCATCTTTCTGCCATAGAACCAGCACCCAGCATTATGCTACTACCAGTAATGATGTAGCTTCCCGGATTCTGCCGAAATCATCTGAAGATGAACCTGAAAGGGTTCGAAAACCGGTTAATGTAATAAAGCATTATTGATGAAAAAGTGACTGGTTGCAGTTTTGTATAATTTATTTACATTAATATACAGTCACGGTTCTAAAATATCCGTAATGGATAAGCATAATCTGTTGATACCACGCCAGGTAATTAGAACAATGCGCGAATTTCGGCAATGTAAACTTAAACTAACGAAAACAATCCTTGCAATAAGATTTAACAAAAAATGTCTCTCAGAAAACGTGACTCCAAATTATATCAGAATAAAAATAACGAGTCAAAGTATGTCAGCCAAGATAGCAAAAGCACGATGTGAAATTATTTGGTTAAAAACTGAAATCAGGTCTCTTTACAAAAAGAAAGATCTGCTCAATTCAAAGCTGTATAGTATGCACTTAGAACTTAGCCATAAACTTGTTGCTCATGTCTTCATGGTATTCCTAGATTATGTCAATATATACGTAAACAAAGAACGTATTATCATCTCACATAGACACGAGAAAAAGATAAATGCTCTAATTTCAAAGAATGCAGTGAGGCCCCCAGTATCTCTTCTGAAACGGAACATAAGTTTTTTGATAAAGTGATAAATACTACAGAAATATGTTTCAATAGTAATGAATTAAAGCTGTTAAACAAAGGCCTTAAGCACAACATTGCCCCCTCACTAAATAAAAGCAACATTAAAGACCTAATAGTTTACACAAAAATTGCATGTACAGCAGCTAAACTAAAACACAATGAACAAAATGCTGTAGCTCATAATGCAAACAACATCATTATCAGAAACATTCACCAGAACAAAATGTACAATAAGATGAATACTGAACATAAGATATTATGTGACATAAATAAGAAACTTTCAGTTGAAAATGCCCTCATTGTCAGAGCAGACAAAGGTAACACAGCTGTTGTCATGTATGAATCAGACTATATTAGCAAAACTTGTGAATTCTTCAGAAAGAATAATATAAAGGAAATAGCACATGACCCTACTCCCAAATTCCATGATAAAATTAAAAAGTTACTTAAAAACTGCAAATTCTTGTTGACATCATTAGAAGCAAAGCACTGTATAGTGATGAACCCTTCAGCACCAAAACTGAGATCACAGCCTAAGATCCACAAACCAGAATGTCCGATACGTCCCATTGTGAACTCTATCAATAGCCCAAGCTATAAAATCACCAAAAAACTTAATGATATTATCCGCAAGGCATATGTATTTGAAAATAACTACTCCATTAAAAACAGTTATGAGCTCATCAATAGTATAAAAGATATCCCCATCCCAGTCACAGCTAAATTTGCATCTCTTGACATAGTAAACCTATATACAAACATACCCGTCAAGGAAACAATTAGTTTAATAAGAAATAACTTACTGAACCATGGGACAATGGGGAGAGCTGAAATCTATGAACTAATAGAGATCCTAGAACTCATATTGTCACACAACTACTTCCTGTTCAACAACAAGTTTTACATTCAGGAAGATGGACTGGCAATGGGTAGTAGTCTTGCAGGCCTGCTAGCAGACATATATATCAATAACCTTGAAAATAACTTTTTCAGGTCCCAAACACAACTAAAAGATAAGCTGCTTTATTACAAACGCTATGTTGATGACACACTCATTCTGTTCAATGGAGCAACAGAAGAAATAGATAATCTAGCCAAAGAACTTAATAAAATACACAATAAAATCCAATTCACAGTAGAACATGAAACACCAGAAGGCATTAACTATCTTGATCTAACAATCTCAAATAAAAATCAGAAGCATAAATTTCAAATTTTCAGAAAGCCAACAACCACCAATGTTACCATACACAAATCCTCTTGCCATCCAGACCAACATAAAAAAGCATTCTTCAGAACAATGGTTAATCGCATGCTGAAAATCCCAATGGACACAAATGAAAGACAAAAAGAAACAGAAATTATTAAATCAATTGCTTCCACCAATGGGTACAACCCTGCAATAATAGATAAACTAATCCATACAGCAAAACTAAATCAACCAACTGCTGAACAACCACCCACAGACAAGAAAACCACATTTGTTAGCCTGCCTTTCCTAGGGAAGATTTCTCACCAAATTGCCAACCTCTTCAAGACATACAACATAAAAATAAGTTTCTTCACCAACAACAAAGTACAAAATAAAATCATACACAGCACCAAAACCACTATACAAAAATATCAAAAGTCAGGTGTGTACAAGCTCACTTGCAACTCATGTCCAAGCTTCTATATTGGACAAACTGGTAGAAGCTTCACAACAAGATTTAAAGAACACATGGACGCACTCCGTCTTAACAACCTGAACAAGTCCAGCTTTGCCTCACATCTTGCCCAACACAATCATTCTGCAAACAACATAGAACAGAATCTCCGAATACTACACTTTGCCAACAAAGGCACAATACTTGACCTTCTTGAAGAAATTGAAATATTTATCTACACAAATACAGCACCTGACAACCTACTCAATGATCAAACTGAACTGAGAAACAAATTCTTCCTTCAGAACTTTGAAGATCTACTAGTTCAAAACAAGTAACCACCCAATAAATCCTACACCGGCTCCCCAAACCCCCCCTCCCAATGACTCACCCCCCTCTCCTTACATCCTAACCACAATGGTGTCAATGTAATATACTACCACAGAATAAGACATGTACCATATCTCTAAATGTTAAAGCCCTCCATTGCTAACATAAATCAGTACTTTATACATATTAATTCTAGCTGGAACAAACATAAGCTGCCTTTACCAATATCCCAGATCACTCTAATGTTAGAATAAAAATAAGTCAACAGTTAAAGAATCTTTTGTTCATGATGTTTTTTAAAATATGAAATGTGCAGCCATTCAAACAGCTTTAATCCATTACAAACACTTTAACTCTTATACATATACCTTTAGTTAAAATAAACAAAATCTGCTCTTGATAATACTCCAGATCACGTTAACGTAACAACGGAAATAAGCCAACATTTCATCTGAAGATTTGTTATTAATTTAAATATACAGGTCCTAGTCATACAGACAACTGCACCTCACTGCAGAACCAATAACTCTGTATTATTGTTTCCTAGGGATTCATGTAAAAAAAAAAAAAAAAAAAAAAAAACTGCCTGTAACATACAAATAGAAATAACATAACAGATCACCTGAAATTTATTCTTGTAGTAGTTTATTATTATTTTCTCTAGTGCTCTCATGCTATCAACATTCTAATGAAAAAACTTGCCCATATCGACTTTTACACATGTAAAGAACAACAAATTACATCTCTGTACAAAGTAGGCTTATGCCATATCTCTCTGTCAAGATCTTTGTTATAAGCAACAGTTGTAAAGCGCATGCTGGATGCTGGTAAAGTGTCACTGTTAAAGTGTGAACTAATATAGTTCGTGTGAAAGTGTTCTGGACATCAAAATGGAGGCAGACAGATACGAAAAAAGCCGCTTATACTGTCGCAGTAAGTAAAAACTAAATTTACATCGATATCGAAAGATAAGGTATAGTCATGGTGATACATTGAAGTGTGGCCCATCTTTCTGCCATAGAACCAGCACCCAGCATTATGCTACTACCAGTAATGATGTAGCTTCCCGGATTCTGCCGAAATCATCTGAAGATGAACCTGAAAGGGTTCGAAAACCGGTTAATGTAATAAAGCATTATTGATGAAAAAGTGACTGGTTGCAGTTTTGTATAATTTATTTACATTAATATACAGTCACGGTTCTAAAATATCCGTAATGGATAAGCATAATTCAAAAGCTACTTAAGACCACACGACCCCTTTTATGCTGAATCACTGTCAACTCACTGCTTAGAGCCAGTCAGTAACATGTTTTTTACTTGGCCATAATAACAAAAGGAGATCTATGGATGGAGTAACTGACTCACATGTTGCGACATGGTCACCAATAGAACACTGATCGAGAAAGTGTTCAAGAAACTGCTCCTAAATGAAATTCATTCCAGTATGAAAACACATCGTTTCTATAATTGCCCTCGTCTGCACAAAGCAGTTTTTAGCGTAAGGATCGAGGAACACTGTACCTAAAGTCTGGTAGGCGCGATAATACCGCGAATTTCCAGTTAATCACCTGAAACAAAATACGTATAAGCTGTAATGTTTCAATATTAAGTGACAAAAACTCCTAGGTAATTTGACAGATAATCCTGAAGGTAGGCCTGTAAAACATCCATGCAATTGTTATCCACATTAATATACTTTTCGGCTATTTTCAGATAGCTGAAAAAACAAATATTTCCCATCTCATGCGTTCGCATCTCGGCATAAATGTCAAACATCATGATATTTTTCCACGCCTTAACATTTCTTACATGTAATTTTTTTCCAGTATAGCTAATCAGTGGGCTAGGACTTCTACGTTCGGAAATAAGAGTAATTCTACCGATCACAATTTTTTTTCACACTCGCTTCTTTTTTTTCTGGCACAGAATCCATGTACTTTATAAAAATAAATGTATGTGTGCCTGTGTATGTGTGTGTGTGTGTGTGTGTGTGTCTGTGTGTGTGTGTGTGTGTGTGTGTGTGTGTGTGTGTGTGTGTCCCACATCTGCTTCTAAACCACTGGAGTGATTTCATCCAAGCTTGATATACGTATCTTTTACCGTCAGGGAACAACTTCTGTGGGGATATGAACCACCTACGTAACATTCTTCAGGAGATATAACGTCATAAATAATGAGATGCATGAGAAACTGCAGCATCATACATGAAGTTTAAATGCGCTATTTCTGTGTTACTACCTGTATTCGCAATAAACTTCGCGTAAAGTATTCACACATGTCGCTGAGTGCACCTGCAAAAGTATATGATGGTACCACACATAATTCGAAAAGCATGACGTCATAAACACTGATATGCATGAAAAACTGTCTCATGTTTAAATTTATTACTTCTTTGTTGCTTACTCCGGTAACACGTTTTGCAAACAGTATTTACATACGCAGATGAATGTTTCTGCAAAATTATATCAGTTTGTGACACTGTACATCACGAGATGTGACTCGTACAATCGAGTCAAATTAAGGAAATCCCTGACACCTGGCAACAGTTTCGGCAGCTTTCAGCTGCGAAGCGCTAACTGCTGTAGGTGAAAATAGTAGCTACGAAGAGGCGCTGCCATAGAGACGTATACAAAATCGCGTTGTAAACACACGACACTGCTGCTCCCAGCACTCAGAAACTCTACGGGACCACGTTTCATAATTTGTAGGCTATACTTATACATTTGTACATAATGCATATTTCTTTGTGGGACTGTTTCATAACTTCATGTGTGTTTTTAGTAAGACACGGAAATGAAATATTTTCGATACTCCACTATAAAGACAGTTTTTTTTTTAATTTCTAATAGACAATTGGCAAAATCGAAACCCGGGCAATGCCAGGTCTGTCAGCTAAGTAGTATATATAACAAACGAAGTAAACGTAAGTGCCACAAGATATACAGTATAGATTCAGGCTTCTTGTTGCAGTGGACGGGCATCGACAAGGCGAGTAATGGTCTCGGTGACGTGATGATCCCGTGACATGCGAACAACGACATTCAGATCTCGGCGACGAGCTTGTAACGGGGGAAAAAAAAAGTACCTTTTGCCTAAACAAAACACATTTGTTGTTTCACTTCCTTATAGTATTTTTGTACAGACACTGTGATCCACATGATCAAGGCATTTTGCTGTATGCATCTGATTGCATCTACGTACTCGAAAGAAATTAAATTTATTTTATGCAACTGGTAACTTATTATTTCGTTATATAATGGTAATTCTTTTAAATCGTCTAATACACTATTTATTGTGGAAGCGGCAAAGTTCATGGCGCTGCTGTACAAGTTTCGCACAGTGAATGTCAAACGATGGATCGAGTGGTTGATGTAGCATCCAAACGTATGCTACAGTACGAAAAACAGCAGAGATGCTGCGTGGGAAGTGTGCCTCCTGAGAGATGCAGCAGCCAGGTCTTCTAACAGGAAAAGCTACAACCTCTTCTCACCCGCTATTCCGAAAGCCAGATAAAAATAGCAGTAGGCTAGGTAAAGTATAAGGAATTTGTAAAGTTTTTTTGTTTTATTCTTAGCGGTTCTTGATGCGCAAGCAGGTATCTATGAATTTACTCGTAGGAGCTATGTTTCCTCCACTCGGCAGATCAAAGAGCGTGACGGAGCCAGAAATTGCTTCGGCTGGCGATAGCAAAGGCGGGGCTGGAGAGGCGGGCTGTGATACTGTGTGTGTGTACGTCTGTGTGTGTATGTGTGTGTGTGTGTGTGTATGTGTGCCGGTAGTACACCGCAGAGACAGACGCCGCTGCAAAATCCTCGCAATTAGCCCGCGGTCCTGATTACACCGTGCTCTGCCGTTAAACGGGATTACCACTCGATCCGTATCGACAGCGCACATTTAGGTTATGTATTGTACCAAAAGGCGGAACATTTGAACTGGTCAGCCAGAAAATAGCTCTGGCCTAAATAATTCTGATCCGAAAAATAAGCACTGTTATTCTTCTGGTGATCCCCAATGATGTGTGCCTGTGGTTCCCATGCATCTGTAACAAACATGTGACGATACTGAATCTTGATTATGAGCACTGTACGTGATATAGACTGTACATAACTGCATTCTTTTCATGATAAAGCCCGTGCTAGAAAGATGGGATTTGTTGAGTGATGTGATATGTTGATGTATTAGCTAAGTTGATGATGGTAACAAGTTTTTGGCTGTTCGATATTAAAATTTCCAGAATACTGAAACACATGGAAAAGTATTACGTTAAAACAGTTAAATTTTTTAAATATTCAGCTCATTTCAGAAAACAAACATGTAATGACACAAATGAACACATTAAATAACAATGATGGTAAAACATACACTTGAATTAGACACTTCACACATGGTAAGGTAATAAAAGTACAATATGGGAAGTTTGAAGAATTACACCACGAATCTGTGACTACATAATTAGTAACCAAGAAAAACATGAATCAACATTTCTAGAACACACCTGTTAGCTGAGGCTGGAGCGCTGACAACACATAAAATTGCATAACCCATAATTTAATTGTCTGGTTTTCAAGTGAAATAGACTGTAGGTTCCTATCTAAGTTAGAATGTCTCTCGTTCAGAATACAAAAGACACTTTGTTAAAATACGATTTACTTACATCGTGCACCACAGGCAGTAGCTAAGTATACGTACTCCCTCCAGAGCGAGAAAACATTATATCCAGTCTATGTGTGACATAGTCTTCGTAACTGGAAGAAGAAAGGTCACGGCGGGGCAGTTTATTTCCCTGGCTGTGGCGCGTGTAATCCAGCTACGCTTCCTATGTGCAACCTTCAGGCTCAACAGCAGTGTTACAGCCTGCAGGGGAATTGCACCCCGATCAACTCGCTGATGCTCCTAATACTGTTTGGCTGACGCTCGAAGTTATTCTTACCGACCCAGTGAATAGTGGAAAGCACCCGCCTTCCCCAGGTGCTGTTACTTGCCTGGGTGCGTTATAACTTCATTTAAAGGAACAGCTGTGGCTCTTTCCAACTCAGACATATCGCACCACCATCGACTTCCATTCGCAAAGTTTTTAGGTAATTAATCGGTATGTTGTAAAAAAAAAGAAGAAAGTAAAAGTACAAACATTGAGACACGTTGTTGTATATATACATAAAATAACTGCAAATGATAAGAAAATGATATTGTTATCGAGTACGTGGAATCTACAAATATTCAGTAAGAACTAGAAAAGACCGGGTCTTGTTTCATTTCATTTATCTTACTATCTGCGTGGCGAGGATGAAGCAGAAGATGAACCTACTTTCTCCTTGAGCTGCGTATGAACTAAAGTCTAATGATTTGCTGATGGAGAATTTATAATGACTATATTCGCAACCTACTGTTTCTTTACGGAACCCGTAAAAACGTATGTAGCGGTAAGTCTGTAGTAATCCACTTCCTTTTTATATAGGGAGTGTATAGTCGATGTGTTTACCGAATTCAATGGCTTTCAGCCAGCGTTATGTACAGGGTGTTTCAAAAATGACCGGTATATTTGAAACGGCAATAAAAACTAAACGAGCAGCGATAGAAATACACCGTTTGTTGCAATATGCTTGGGACAACAGTACATTTTCAGGCAGACAAACTTTCGAAATTGCAGTAGTTACAATTTTCAACAACAGATGGCGCTGCGGTCTGGGAAACTCTATAGTACGATATTTTCCACATATCCACCATGCGTAGCAATAATATGGCGTAGTCTCTGAATGAAATTACCCGAAACCTTTGACAACGTGTCTGGCGGAATGGCTTCACATGCAGATGAGATGTACTGCTTCAGCTGTTCAATTGTTTCTGGATTCTGGCGGTACACCTGGTCTTTCAAGTGTCCCCACAGAAAGAAGTCACATGGGTTCATGTCTGGCGAATAGGGAGGCCAATCCACGCCGCCTCCTGTATGTTTCGGATAGCCCAAAGCAATCACACGATCATCGAAATATTCATTCAGGAAATTAAAGACGTCGGCCGTGCGATGAGGCCGGGCACTATCTTGCATAAACCACGAGGTGTTCGCAGTGTCGTCTAAGGCAGTTTGTACCGCCACAAATTCACGAAGAATGTCCAGATAGCGTGATGCAGTAATCGTTTCGGATCTGAAAAATGGGCCAATGATTCCTTTGGAATAAATGGCGGCCCAGACCAGTACTTTTTGAGGATGCAGGGACGATGGGACTGCAACATGGGGCTTTTCAGTTTCCCATATGTGCCAGTTCTGTTTATTGACGAAGCCGTCCAGGTAAAAATAAGCTTCGTCAGTAAACCAAATGCTGCCCACATGCATATCGCCGTCATCAATCCTGTGGACTATATCGTTAGCGAATGTCTCTCGTGCAGCAATGGTAGCGGCGCTGAGGGGTTGCCGCGTTTGAATTTTGTATGGATAGAGGTGTAAACTCTGGCGCATGAGACGATACGTGGACGTTGGCGTCATTTGGACCACAGCTGCAACACGGCGAACGGAAACCCGAGGCCGCTGTTGGATCACCTGCTGCACTAGCTGCGCGTTGCCCTCTGTGGTTGCCGTACGCGGTCGCCCTACTTTTCCAGCACATTCATCCGTCACGTTCCCAGTCCGTTGAAATTTGTCAAACAGATCCTTTATTGTATCGCTTTTCGGTCCTTTGGTTACATTAAACCTCCGTTGTAAACTTCGTCTTGTTGCAACAACACTGTGTTCTAGGTGGTGGAATTCCAACACCAGAAAAATCCTCTGTTCTAAGGAATAAACCATGTTGTCTACAGCACACTTGCACGTTGTGAACAGCACACGCTTACAGCAGAAAGACGACGTACAGAATGGCGCACCAACAGACTGCGTTGTCTTCTATATCTTTCACATCACTTGCAGCGCCATCTGTTGTTGAAAATTGTAACTACTGTAATTTCGAAAGTTTGTCCGCCTGAAAATGTACTGTTGTCCCAAGCATATTGCAACAAACGGTGTATTTCTATCGCTGCTCGTTTAGTTTTTATTGCCGTTTCAAATATACCGGTCATTTTTGAAACACCCTGTATGTGGAATGCGCTCCATACGTTAATACAGTCCGGCAGTAATCATTCCGAAAGAAATGGCTTAAATATTTATCAAACGTGGTCAACAAAATCACTACACAAAAAATGTTCCTGAACGGACCTGGAGCGTACTCAGACTGTAATGAATATAGTGACTGAAACGAATGTCCAGCAGGGAATGCATATACGATGTAACTCTGCAAATTTTGGGGGAGAAACATCTATTTACTGATTTTACTATGCAAGAAGTACTAGAAAGTACCACAGTGGAGAAGATCCGGATTGAAAACATGAAAATATGTATTTTTAAAGTAGTTATGCAGTGTCTGGAAATATCCAGTTAAGTGTATGCGTGTCACTACATCAGTTTTCCATGAGCGTGAGGGACGTAGGGCGCCATGAAGAATGTCTTGGTTTTATTATGCCAATAGGTGTAATAAAAGATCAGAAAGTGACAATAACGTACTAAATCCGGTTCTTACATTGCGTTTAACGTTAGTAATCTAATCATAATGTGACCCAAGTGCCGTAACAAAATGGTAGTGCTAGACGTGGTGCATTTACAAACCATTCGTTCAAAATTATGTCCTCGTACTGGAGTGAATTATACGGCATGCATGTACGTCGGCTGATCATCTGCACCAAATCGCAAATCTACAACAGATCTCAATATATCCCAGTAACAACTAAAATTGCTCTCATTTAATTCCGTCGCTTGGTTTTCTTAAACTAAATACCTGCTCTGTAAATTTGATAATAATAGCCAGACCATCAAAGGAATGTCACTCTCACTCCTAAAATGGTGGGAACTGTTTGAAGTGTTAATCTTTAACGTCTAAAACCGATAAATGTGTCACACTGGCTGAGAGAACGGAGTAGTATTTGAGAACACAAGATACAAATCGATGTATACCCATTGTAATGAATATAAACCAGATTTTTTTAAAAATAACTTCAGGGGACTTTCATGATGGGGTATCATATAGCGCTCGGCCCACTTCTCACGTCTTATTGCTACATTAGTGGCGTCACCGTCTCTAATGGCCGAATTGTGTCAATTTTTCTCTCCGTAATTCCGTATCCATTGTCTACAATTTCCTTTTTCATTTTTGAAGTGTTCTCTTCATTTCACATGCGTGTCTTGAACATTACAAAGGGTGTTAGAAAAAGTATTCTTCGGTTTTAGAGGTGGCAGTATGAGCTTAAACATAAAGAATGTATGATAAACAGAGGTTCTAAAATGTGTACCTTAAGAGCTATGAGTATTTACTTATCGTCACTAGTGTGAAACACATGACTTCTACTGCAAGTTGTTTGCTATTGCGAACGACTTAGGAGGCAAAAAAAGGAAGCAATTAAGAATAATTCTGCACATGGTTCCCTGCGTTCTGGATATTTTTCATCATACAGGTCACGGGCTTGATGATCTCTTCCTTTTTCCAAATCATAACAGAAGATCTTGTCAGCCTTTTCCCGTGCGGAAGAAAAGGCTTCCATTAAACTGGTTAGTTCAGAGATAAAATTACACATTAAAAGCGTTTAACAAACTTATCCGGATACAAAATGATCCCATTAGAGCTAGTGTACGCGATGCGAACTGAAAATACAGTTTATACGAACAACACTAAATGATGTAACTATATTCTGTATCCATGGACGTAACAGATGAATCTATTCTCATTTGTTTACTTCATTCTGTAGGTACTCGTAATGGAAAATACAGGGAATGGACAAAGACATGGAAACACCGCTAGAAATGCACGCTTGAACATAAATGCAGATGCTAGACAAGCCTCCCGATTGTGCTCTGGTATTTGACTACGAATGGCACCTGGGAATTTTCTCAATACGTTGTGTAAGTTGTGGTCAGAAGAGTGTCCTGTGTAGTTCTGAGTGCATTGCGTGGGAGCTACGTGAATTCCAAAGTGGGCAAATTGTGCGTGTTCGTATAATGGAAACTTCCGTAACAAAGTTAGCCGTCGTGTTTGATGTTTCATGAGGACCTCTAGCGAAGATTTACATAGCATCAGGGAAAGGGGAAAATATCATCCACTGCGCCACAACGCGGACGAAAACGTGTTTTGATTGATCGTGATTGACGGTCATTGAAGAAGATTATTTTTGACCAAAAATAAAGGGGCGACAGGTGCAAAAGTCACTGCAGAGCTTAATGTCGCACTCGCGAACCCGGTTAGTATCAAAACAACGCCAACGGAGCACCAGAAGCGGGGAATTTCAAGGCTAGCTAGAGTTCCAAAAACATTCATCATCAGTAAAACATGGAACGGAAGACATAAAACCTGGACTATGGAGCGCTGTAAGAATGTCATTTGCCCTGATGAGTCTTGTTTCACACTATTTGAAACTCCTGGCCGGGTGTACGTCCCGAGATTGAAACATGGTGGAAAGTCTATGATGATTTGGGCAGCCACATCGTGCCGTGTGGCGCTGCCCTCCGGGGTTTTGATATACGCCCACCTGTTGTGTCCACTGCTTTCGAAGTGACTCTCTTTTTGCAGTTGTTTTCGCGAACTGAAGCATGCAGTGGCTGGAGACTTGGTCTTCTCTCTAGTGGCATAGGATACCGCGGAACTAGTGAGCGGTATGGTCATGTCTTGCGGGTGTGGTGATAAATTTCCTCGTTTTACCTCCGAGTAGTGACGTGTTTTGAGGTTGTTGTGACAGGATTGTTACTGGCAGTACAGAGCAGTTGCGTACTGTTTAGTATTCTTCTGTCTAGATGCAGTGCTTAAAGCATTATGTCCTATTGCTTGATCGGGGGTACTTATTCGGCGAATTTTGGAAACCTGGGTAGTATTGTTAGTTTCTGCAAGCGGTAGTGACAGTTCTTTTTTCTAGGGACTGGCTACCTTATGTCCCCGAGGTTTGTGGTGATTGTAGTGTTTGTTATTCTGTTCATGATAAATCGTGGATAGCGTGTTTGGAAATGAATTCACTCAGCTGGGAGTGGTTAGGAAAGGACGCGATTATAGTGATTAGGAATACGTGTTGTTTGTTCGGTGTGGAACTCCGTCTCGGAATAGTTTCCAATTTCGTGTCAGGCTCGTGTTTGCCACCAGTGAGCGTGTGTATTGACAGCAGGTTTTTGGCGCCACGTCTCGTGAAATCGTTTCCATCGCTTTGCTTGACGTGCATTTCCAACTAGGATATTTACGTTTACCATGCGTGCGAAACGCTTGGAGGTGTGAGCCTTGCAAGCTCATTCCAGATGCTTAGTATTGTCAACTATACTCAGATCTGAGTTGCGCAATCTGATTGAAATCCTGTGTTTGATTTCCGTCATTATTGTTGCACCACTTGCGTAGTGAGTTTGATCATGTGCAACGAGATCGGCAAAGTGTTAGATCCCATGCCGTATGCTCGCGGAAGTGGAAGTGTTTTTGAGTTGTTTCTCTTTGCTGTCTCATAGGTTGGTAGCCTATACTCCTGTGGCAGGTACCGACAAGATTCTGTAAGCGTGGGTTTGTAGTGAGCTTGTATGGGGTGTGTATTACTGGTCCGTCAAGAGTTCGAAAATTAGTTATAGCTCCGTTGAGTACTTCCTCTGTGGCGTGCGATCTGTGATTAGCCACACATTTGTCGGGCGCGTTTTGGTAGACCAACAACGTAAGAGATTAGTGGTTTATAGTTTCTGTATTTGGTACCTCGTCTTAGAGGAAGTTTTGGGATCCCTGTGGAATTTATTTAATATCTGATTGCATACCTCAGTTGTATGATACGAGTAACCAGTTTATCGACGAGGACACAACTTTTGCTTGTCATTCGAGGGGAATGACCCGACAGTATCGCTTGTGTCCTCTGTGTACTCTTGAGTAACTAAATTAAGACTGGAGGCACTACTGCGTGTTAGGTGATCACTTGGTGGTATTGTTCGACGACATATGGTTTGTGACACCGTTAAATCCGATTGACTGCGTTTCAGTAATTTGTCATAATGTTGTTGTTTCGTTGGACTAACATGGTCCTGGTTAGTTGCGTCGTCGCCTTGTGTTGCCTTGCATTTCCTTTGAGTATCCTTGTCGTGGTTTTGAGATTATTTGACTGTTCACCAGCGAGTAGCTTGAGGATTGCCGTGGTATGTTTTGGCTAGTTCTAGGGAACAAAGTAGATTTTGGTTATATTACATGAACATTTAGTATAGTTTTCCGTGCCGCTTATTTTACGGACTTACGCTTTAGTTGTCGCGGTTTACACTTTTGTCATTGGGGTTCTTAGCTCTCTCCTACAGAGAGAACTGTTCTAGTTCTATAGCGATAAATTAGTCACAACACTAGTTACTACTAACACTGCAGTGAATGCTTGGATTTACTGTCAGCATTAATCAGGCAAGTGCCTGTTTATTTGTTTGATCATGTTACTGCCTTTTTAGTTATGAAGGGGTAAAGTGTACAACATCTGAAGCTCTTCTTAATACTCGTACTTTTGTGTTTGTAGGTAGAATTGTTCGATTATCTACATCTAATAGCCGCGCGGAGTGGCAGCGCTGTCTACGGCGCCCTGTCACGGACTGCGAGGCCCCTCCCGCCAGAGGTTCGAGTACTCCCTCGGGCGTGGGTGTGTATGTTGTTCTTAGCATAAGTTAGTTTAAGTGGTGTGTAAGTCCAGGGACCGATGACCTCAGCACTTTGGTCCCTTAGGAATGCACACACACACACACACACTCACACATCTAATAGTCGAAATCCGTCATTTTCTAAGTCTTGTTCTGGGTTATATATGTATCAAATTCTACGTCAATGAAATCTGAGTATTCGTATCTTCAGTATCATTGTCGTCCTGTTGTTTTAATTGTAGTTATTGCGTATACTGAGTCATCAAGTAAGTATAATAGTCTTAATGAGGGAAGTGCAATGCAAATTAGAGTAATTGCTAGTAATTCTGTTCAAATAGTCTCAATTAAGTGTCCATGACTCTACATTGAAAACCCCGTTTAAGCCACTGTTAGTGCTGATTATTTCAGCCCTATTTCACCGTAACTGCCTGTCGGAACAGTTTCAGGTGAGTTTAAGGTCAGTAAAGTTAGTAAACACTCTAACTCACATCTAGTACCTTCTGTTACTAACTCGATATCTTGATAAATCTTAAGTATGTAACTTCTTGACCGTGAATGCTACGTTTAGAGACATTCAGCACGTTTCTACCAAGTTTAATATCTATTCAGACCAGAACATTTATTTAATGCATTTGATTAAGTTTTAGAACAACGCTCCACTGCATGTTCTGATGTGATTTTGTGTGTCGTCAGCCAGGGGTAGTGTTGCTTTAAGTGAGTCCAAGGTCCTTACTCGGCTCTGTGGTACACAGTAAGAGTGCTTCCTCTTCCCGTTCACCTTACGCTCTCAGCAGTTGAGAGATGTGGCCGCCGTTGCTATCGGCACCGCCCTGGTCGTGACTGTGAGGGCGGGGGAGTTTCACACATGGCACCCACTTCACTCCAGGGGTGTCGGGTATGAGCTGTAGACACTTGTGAGAAGCGACACTTGTGAGAAACTGGAATGAGGCGACACTTATGAGAAATCCGGGATACTGAGGGACCGGCGCAGGGTGTGTCGCAAATGCTGCGCCACTACCTGCTCGGCCACTACCTGCTGCCGCTTGGTGTGACTGAGCGTTCGGCTTGTGCCGGCCCGGGCAGCTGCCGAGGGACGTTCACACTCCTCCAGTGCAGCCAGGTTACATTATTTCAGAATTTTTTTGGGCAAGGAAGAGTGGCCTTAGTCAGATTAGAAATCGGAGCTGATTTTTCCCCCACGATATCATGTCAACCACTAGTTGCAGCACAGTAATGCGTAAAACCTTTCTCATTGGAATTTTTGTACGGATTAATCTTACATAGGGCATAATTTTCGCTCAACCTCATACTTAACGATGTATTTTACAGAAACTATATAAACCTAAAATGTTTTCCATCTTTCAACCCCTCACCCAAAATTTGATATGATAGGAGTGGAAACCTTTTACCATATACACTCCTGGAAATTGAAATAAGAACACCGTGAATTCATTGTCCCAGGAAGGGGAAACTTTATTGACACATTCCTGGGGTCAGATACATCACATGATCACACTGACAGAACCACAGGCACATAGACACAGGCAACAGAGCATGCACAATGTCGGCACTAGTACAGTGTATATCCACATTTCGCAGCAATGCAGGCTGCTATTCTCCCATGGAGACGATCGTAGAGATGCTGCATGTAGTCCTGTGGAACGGCTTGCCATGCCATTTCCACCTGGCGCCTCAGTTGGACCAGCGTTCGTGCTGGACGTGCAGACCGCGTGAGACGACGCTTCATCCAGTCCCAAACATGCTCAATGGGGGACAGATCCGGAGATCTTGCTGACCAGGGTAGTTGACTTACACCTTCTAGAGCACGTTGGGTGGCACGGGATACATGCGGACGTGCATTGTCCTGTTGGAACAGCAAGTTCCCTTGCCGGTCTAGGAATGGTACAACGATGGGTTCGATGACTGTTTGGATGTACCGTGCACTATTCAGTGTCCCCTCGACGATCACCAGTGGTGTACGGCCAGTGTAGGAGATCGCTCCCCACACCATGATGCCGGGTGTTGGCCCTGTGTGCCTCGGTCGTATGCAGTCCTGATTGTGGTGCTCACCAGCACGGCGCCAAACACGCATACGACCATCATTGGCACCAAGGCAGAAGCGACTCTCATCGCTGAAGACGACACGTCTCCATTCGTCCCTCCATTCACGCCTGTCGCGACACCACTGGAGGCGGGCTGCACGATGTTGGGGCGTGAGCGGAAGACGGCCTAACGGTGTGCGGGACCGTAGCCCAGCTTCATGGAGACGGTTGCGAATGGTCCTCGCCGATACCCCAGGAGCAACAGTGTCCCTAATTTGCTGGGAAGTGGCGGTGCGGTCCCCTACGGCACTGCGTAGGATCCTACAGTCTTGGCGTGCATCCGTGCGTCGCTGCGGTCCGGTCCCAGGTCGACGGGCACGTGCACCTTCCGCCGACCACTGGCGACAACATCGATGTACTGTGGAGACCTCACGCCCCACGTGTTGAGCAATTCGGCGGTACGTCCACCCGGCCTCCCGCATGCCCACTATATGCCCTCGCTCAAAGTCCGTCATCTGCACATACGGTTCACGTCCACGCTGTCGCGGCATGCTACCAGTGTTAAAGACTGCGATGGAGCTCCGTATGCCACGGCAAACTGGCTGACACTGACGGTGGCGGTGCACAAATGCTGCGCAGCTAGCGCCATTCGACGGCCAACACCGCGGTTCCTGGTGTGTCCGCTGTGCCGTGCGTGTGATCATTGCTTGTACAGCCCTCTCGCAGTGTCCGGAGCAAGTATGGTGGGTCTGACACACCGGTGTCAATGTGTTCTTTTTTCCATTTCCAGGAGTGTATTAAGAGGAGTCTACTAAAGAATTTGGTTCTCGGTAGAAACATTTTTCTTTAATTATTTCGAAATCAACCTCAATTTTCTTGTACCACACACGGAAGTGTATTGAGGTCTAATGTGAGTCCTGCTATCAATTACCGTTAAGGAAAGCAGTTTATGTATTGAAACAAGATCTATTCATCGTTCACTCAAACAGACATTGTTTCTGAAATTCTCTACACAAAAATGCTGATTGTGATTGTTAGAAATGCTAAAACTTTTCAGACTTGATCAGTGAATCTTTTACAGTTTCCAAGAGACATTTAGCCGACTTTGTGTCGTTTCCAGGGAACACCACGAGGAGGTAATCTCTCTTTGTCCACCATTATATTTATTTATAATTTTTACAGGATGATTATTTATTTACAATTTTTACAATAGGGCGATCTGCGTGAACTGAACCCCTTTTCAGTATTTACAAGTTTTGCTGTAGTTTCAGCCATTTCCTTTTTATTGTAATTTTTTTTTACATAGGCCACCAAGTAAGAAAGGATTTTATAATGCCGTCGACTTGGAGTCTTGTAAGGGTCTCAGAAACTATCTTAATTGCGGACTTCTTTCTTCTTTCCCACCTGGATTTAAAACTAGTCGGTCAAACTGGTGCCCGCGATATTCTGCGTCCTCTCTGAGAATTTTTACTAAGGAGTAAAAATTTGCACGATCCTTCAAAATTAATGTATTTATTATCCGATTCCATCTTTCTGAAGCATTGTTAGTGCGGTGACGCCTTCCTACGCAGTTCCATATATCCCTTGGCATGTCTTCATTATCCAGCCATTGTTCAACAAAATAGTCGTAAAAATCCTGCAGTGTTTCATTATCTGGCGTGCTCTCCTGAATGCATAGCCACCCATCATCTAACATGCTCAGGGAAATGTGAGCCAAAGCAGAACACAATCTTATGTGAAAACGAATTTCCTCGTTTTCCTTGTAGGCAGCAACAAGGCCGCAGTTCTGCACTTGCCTCCACAAGCACTAATTGAAATGGTAGTTTCAGCCATTAATCTTTGCATCAGGAAACAAATGTCTTACTGATTGGATGATTGCAGCTTCAGAATCCACCATGATAGCAATAGGATTCCATCAAGGTACGTTGCTCTTAACAGCTGTGAAAAAGCGATCGTACGTTTCTCGCTTTTTATTGAGTAGCAAAGCGTACATGGTTGGAACTGTGTTTGTTTCCTCCTCAGAACTAGAAATGGCGTGAACAATAAAAAGCTGTCCAAACTGCTTGCTGGAGTTTTTGAACGTTCGATCGATAAAGAACAAATTGCAGTCTGTTAAACAGGATTTTCCCCTTTCGCTTGCGAACACCAGTATCTTATCATTTGGTCCTCTGTCGTCATCTGCAAGTAAAAATTTTCTCCCATCATTCATTAGCAGCTGGCCGTTGTGGCCGAGAGATTCTAGGCGCTTCAGTCTGTAACCATCCGACCGCTAGGGTCGCAGGTTCGAATGCTGCCTCTGGCATGGATGTGTGTGATGTCCTTAGGTTAGTTAGGTTTAAGTAGTTCTAAGTTCTAGGGGACTGATGACCTCAGATGTTAAGTCCCATAGTGCTCAGAGCCATTTGAACCTTTCATTAGCAAATGATGTTCTTGCAGAAATATTCCTGAAGCATCGGTCGGATCTTGTGTAGATCTCATGCTTTTTTGCCTGATGCTTTGCTGCCATCATTTTGCATTCCTGTGTGACGGCAGTGATGCGTCGATGTCGTATCCTTGATTAAACAGCGGTCCTACTTCTTCGGTGTAAACAGAAGAAACTGAAGTGTCCGTTTCTTTTGCACGCAGTTTGGCTTTTGGTGACCACAGCAGTACTGAACTGCGGTGCGCTACCTGTTCGGTGTCCCTGTAGACCACCCGCTACCTGTTCGGCCGGGTCTCCTCACAAATGTTGCTTCGCACAACTGTCGCTCCTCACAAGTGTCGCAACCCCGTCGGGTATTCCATCTTGGCGTAGAGTAGGAATATATTGTTTTCAACGGAATTGTTTTGGAAAAATTAAATAAATGTCAGAAAAATAGGTCTGTGCCAGGGTAACCACTCCCAGTGACAAACAACCCAGTGCTCTTTTCTCGAACAACGTTCCTGACTGTATGACACATATTGAAATTCAATGAATGCCATGGTAACTGTGCACGGTAGTATTACTTTCAAGAACTACGTGACCATTTTGACAATTTAGCAGCATTCCATGGTACGATGTTTGCTCCCCTGTGTGATGCTGTGTTCCATGACGGTAGCGTCTCTGCTCTGACTGCTCCCAACGTCAAGGACGGGTTTTGTGAGCGGGCGAATGAACTGTCGTATCTCTCTTGGCAACCAGACACCATACGTAACTTTACAGAACGTTTTTGGTCTACTTTGAAGAAAAGACTGCGTGGTCACTACCCACCTAAATCATCATTACCTGAACTGAGACCTAGTGGTCAAGGAAGGCAGGATTCGGTTACGATTGTGGACGGGGCCGTAATCAGTTACTATTGGTTGGCTTTTCTTTTAGTCATACACAATTTATTTAAAATCAACAAGAAATTAAAATAATGGCAATAATTTAAGAATTGTGTCAGGGCTAAAGGCCTTAAGGGCAATAAATAAAGAATTGATTAAACTTGCTGCAACTTACCATTACAGTTACTAAAATAGAAAAGATAAGTGACGAAGGTCTTAAAGCTCACGGTAAAAATACAATTGCCAAATTAAAATTTTAAGACAAGTAACGACACTCACGGCTGAATGCCTTAATGGCAATACATTAAGAATTGTTTCACGGTTGAAGGCCTTAATGTCAGTAAATTAAGAATTGCTTAACTTGTTGCAAATTACAAATTACAGTTATTAAAACACTGAAAACAAATCACCAAGCTCTTAAAGGTTAACTGCTAAAATACAATGGCCACATTAGAATTAGGCAAGTAGCGACAGTCACGGCTGAAGGCCTTTAATGCCAAGAATGGTATTTACTAAAACTTTTAACAAATATATCGTCAAACAGCAAGGCAATAGCAAACGTTAATTTAAAAGACAGGCAGCTGATCGTCAAACAGGTGGGACAAAATGATAGTAAACTTGGTAGCACAATAGTTTAAACTTGCTGTAAGGCCAAGAATGGCAATTACATTAAAGAAATCAGAAACATAGAATAAAACAGCAAATATAGTAACAAGGTTAATTCAAAAGGACAAGCAACTGGTCACCAAACAGGTCGGACAAATGATGGTAACTTGGTAATACAATAATAAAATAATGACAGAATAATAAAACGCAAGGGATAGTCACAAACTGTGCTCCAGGAATCGACCTCTGGGTGGGTCAGGCCAAAAACAATTTCCTGAACGATGAGAAAGGTAGCCAAGAGTTACGTTCACTTCACAAGATGGTAACTCAGACTAGTGGCTGTCTAACGAATGACTAATGATAATCTGATGAAGCTACCAAACGTCCGATAACCAATGCACCACACCAAAGCCGGAACCGGCCGTCAGCACTACGTCCTCAGATTTCTGTGTTTAGAGCGTCCGAAAGGAGAAAAGAACCACTACTACCAGAATAGAAGAAACACCAACATCCCTACAAATCAAGGAAACTGTCGGAACTACACGCCTTACCAGACAGCAGCGGCAAGGCGAGGAAACGTACACTGCCGTTACCTACACTAACCTCCAGGGCAGGTCACTGGGGCTTTAGCGGCCACCAGGCAGGGAAAATACCGCTGGTTGAACTTAACAAATAGTAGCACATAGAATGCAGCGATCAGTAACAAGAAGTCGAGGGAAGCTAATTAGATCCGCCATCCCCAGGCACTCCACTCGCTGCTCCTCGTCTTGGCGGCATTGCGAGCAGCAACAAGAACCCAAGTCACTGGAGAAACGCGAGATATCACAATGGTGGAGGTTTCACTGCTAGAATTAAAATCCACTCAACTTAAAGCTTGTTAGATTCGGTTGAAGAAGAGGTCGTGTATCCTCGCGACCACAGTCCTTCAATTTGGCAGGTCATGCGTGCCGCCAGCGTTCCCGGCCTGTTCACGCACTGCCCTCTTGGCTCGTCCGGAGTCCCCAACCGAACTGCTCACTCACACGACCCTGAAGAACTACGACGTCACCCCGAAGATATGGCCACAGTTACTACATATCGATTACGCCGCTGCTGCCACAAGCGGCCAGGCAACGCTTGCGAAACCATGTGGCGCCAGCTAACACAAGAAGAATACAAACGACCACAACCATACCAACTAAATGATACTGTCAGGCCTCCAACAGAGGACGGATACCTACAACAGTACCAAAGCGAGCCGCAGCACAGCTCATGAACTTGCCACTAGTTTGCAGGGAAAATGATATAAGATTCCACTGAAAACCATACAGAACTGTATTATCCATTTCGAGACATCTAGAAGCTGTTTTGAATGTCAACGTTTCTCTCACACAGTATTAATGTCGATAATATGATCCGCTTTCGTGATTCCATATTTCTGTCCATGTCCTGTACCTTGCGATAGAAGAGATGTGTTTCACGGTATCGAAGGTGAACAAGTGACCGTAGATCCTAAGACATCCACTTTCTAACCATTTGTACTGGACATTTTTGTCCTGTTTCCCTCGATATTACCATCTCCCAAAATAAGGAACACTTTTTTAACATCCTGCATTACCTCCAGGGGAAATTTCACTACCAAAAGTAGCTATTTGAAATATACTGACATCATACGTCTTGTAAGTTACATAACCGTATTCAAGTGATTAATACGAATTTTGTTGTGTGCTCGTATTTAGATGCTTTTCTCCGTTCCGTGTGTAGAGACAGTGAGTGTGAGAGTGAGGTGTGGAAACAATAGTGGAAACAATACAACTTTTCCCCTAGTCGTAATACCAGCACAAATGCGTGGTATTGCGGGCCCACGGCGCCGGAATGGATTAAGGGCCTCAGCTCGCACAATTGCTTTTAATTAATATAAACTCCGGGCCCGCCCTCTCAGGTGTTTAATTTCACGAGTCGCTGCCTGGTATTTGTGCTAGGACAAAAGAGCTACAGCGTGCCCTGGCCCGCGCGCTCGCCGGCTATGAGCCATAAAACTAATGAAAAACGCAAACACTACCGCAGAGCCCCACCCAGCGGCGAGGCCCGCGCGCTGTCTCCGCCCTGCTGCCCCCCTCCCCCCCCCCCCCCCGCCAACTGCCGCCGCACTCCTCGGTGTACCAGAGCTGCGGCCGCGCGGGCCAACGCGGGCCTGCCCGCCAGAAGCCCGCTCGCTATTTAACGGAGTGTTTTAATGACGCGTTGCGAGGCCGCGGGAAGAGGCTTTCAGAATATTGCCGAGGCGTTAGCCGCTCATTACAGAGAGTGTGCCAGGCGCGGAGTAGCGCCCGGGGCACGCGGCGACGCCTCCAGACGCCTAAGCTCTCCACTCAAGAGGAACACTGGCCGACGCTCAGCCTAGCGGCTATCGTGGTGCAATTCTGACACAGGGCTACTGGCAGTACATGCTGTTGAGGAGTAGATAATAGTTTATCAAATACTGATTCTTACATTAGCGCCAGGTGGGGTTGCCGCGTATTCTTTGGCGTCTTGTCATGGTTCGCGCGGCTCTCTCCCGTCGGAGGTTCGAGTTCTCCTAAGA
The DNA here is from genome assembly GCF_023864275.1 of Schistocerca cancellata. Taxonomy (NCBI): domain Eukaryota; kingdom Metazoa; phylum Arthropoda; class Insecta; order Orthoptera; family Acrididae; genus Schistocerca; species Schistocerca cancellata. Next base: position 389,361,414 of record NC_064631.1, on the reverse strand, counting down.
CTATGGTTGTATGTTGTCCTTAGCGTAAGTTAGTTTAAGTTACATTAATTAGTGTGTAAGGCTAGGTCCGATGACTTCATCAGTTTGGTCCATAGGGCCTTACCACAAATTTCCAAAATACTCCTTACATTAGGGAATCAACTGGTGACCTTGACTTACGTAGAATTGCGAAACGCAAGTGGTAGGTCAATATATTGTATTTTTTACGAAACTTGGGGATGACAACCCGGAAAAAAACTACTACCACTGAAAGTGTGACGGAGCGCAATAAGTCACTATTAGAGGAAAGTGCTCGTGGAAATAAATGTGCCGGTCGTGGTGCCCGAGCGGTTCTAGGCGCTACAGTCTGAATCAGCGCGACCGCTACGGTCGCAGTTTCGAATCCTGCCTCGGGCATGGATGTGTGTGATGTCCTTAGGTTAATTAGGTTTAAGTAGTTCTAAATTATAAGGGACTGATGACCTTACAAGTTAAGCCCCATAATGCTCAGAGCCATTTCAACCATTTTGAAATAAATGTACCGATTTTCAGTGCTGGGGTGGCACACGGTTGGAATCGGTGATAGGCTGCTATTGCTATCGTCACATGCTGGCCTCTTAATGCCTCTCCACTAGTTTATTAAAAACAGTATTATGTATGTACGCGAGTTGTAAAATCTTGAAGAACAAGACACAAGAGCAGAGCTGCACTTGAAATGCAGCTCTAGGCCACAGGTGGTAGATTACAGACGAAACTTGTTACAACAGTTGCTACAGTAGAAAAGTAAAGTTGTATAGGCCACAATGCTCAGCGGCAGATGACCGATTGGAGCTAGTAACTAAACACGGAAGGCGCTTGCAGTTTGAGGGCCAGAACGGACAACATCGATGGTAAATATGAAAAAAAATAGACAATGGCTACAAATTTGCACGAAAGACAAAATCTCGTCATAAATTCCTTGTATTAATTCTGTTTTGAGGAAACTGAAAAGCAACTTTCGGCATCGTGTTCAGACAGATATAGTCGTTTGTGGCACAAATACGTCGACATTCTAATACTGAAATTTAGTGCGACAGGAAGTCATCCTTGGTTCGAATTATGTTTTGGAATAAATACATCATTCAGTCAACCGACTTCAGTTTCAGGGCCGTGCGACTAGAATGTGCACCAACGGAGAGATAGTAGAAAGTTAACTCATTTGAGTTGGTCAAAGTAAATGAAATTGAATTATTTGTATCTATTTTCATTGTGTCTCCGTTTTGTTACTCTCAGCTCCAACATGTAGACGAGTTGCTATGCCCCAGGTACCTACGATGCCTACTCGAACAGGAGAATTAAACCGAAATTTGACATACGTTTTTAATGATGTCTTGCTTACGTGATAGTTACATACAGATGTTTCTGAACAGGTCTCGAGGAGAGCAATTTGATTACCGAATAAAAAAGATTTTTTTAAAGAAAATGATGGCGTACTGCATTACAAGCATAGCTGCATTGAAAGCTTACAAGAAAAGCAGTCATACTTGTTAATTAACTGTAAAAGCTAAGCAACATTTGTTTTGTACATATCTTAATTCCCTTTCGGACAAACATTTATTTGGAGTAGTCAAGATACAAGGAACATCCTGCGTACTATGATGGTACACAAATAAAATATATTACAACAATTCATACCTAATTACCACAGCTAATCTGGATCACTACCCAGTTAAAACTACGGACGTTGCGTAAGTTTTACTATAAGAAAATGTATTTTATTTTTTATTTTACTTTGTTTGCTGTATTTTTGGTCTAAGAAAGGTCGTCTTTTCATAATATGGGGCTGTAGTTATACAAACTGTAGAACATTTGGTTTCTTCTAATTAAAACATTATTGAAGTTTTAAAAAAAATGGTTCAAATGGCTCTGAGCACTATGGGACTTAACATCTATGGTCATCAGTCCCCTAGAACTTAGAACTACTTAAACCTAACTAACCTAAGGACGTCACACAACACCCAGTCATCATGAGGCAGAGAAAATCCCTGACCCCGCCGGGAATCGAACCCGGGAACCCGGGCGTGGGAAGCGAGAACGCTAGCGTACGACCACGAGATGCGGACGCAGTTTTAAAGGTCTACGCTCTTAAAAATTCTCAACAAAAGGAAATGTATAAAATTAACAATTTATGTGTAGAGGATAGGAATTTAGTAACATAGAAACCACGTTATGTCATACACTGACGAGCCGAAACATTATGCCCACCTGTTTCATAGCGTGTTGGCCCACATGTGGACCGACAACACCTCAGCGACTCTGCGTGACATGGATTCAAAAAATCCCTAGCAGTTTTCGGGAGGTGTGTATTATCATATGTCAATGCCCAGGTCATGCAGTTCCCTTAAATTACTTGGTGGTGGTCTGTCGGTGCGGAGTTAACATCCGATAGCATTCCAGATTTCTTCTTTTGTGTTCATATGAATCGAATTTGATGGCCAAGACATCAGTGTGCCTTCTCTGTCATGCCCCTCAAATCACTATGGCACAATTCTGGACTCGTGATATGGACAGTTATCTTGCTGGAAGATGCCAGTCATCGGGAAGACATCAACCTTTAAGGATGCAGGTAGCTGCAGTATGTTCATGTAGTTCGATGTCTCCGATTACCAACACAGGTCTCATGGAAGCCTATGTGAGTGTCTTTCCTAGCATTACTCTGATCCCAACACTCTGAAAACCTGGCGCGGCACGTTTATTGAACAACCTTTCGCCTGCATGACGACTTATCTGGTCACGACCGTCGATCTGGTGTTAACAAGAAACGTGATTTCTCTAACCAAGCGACATTCACTGGTTTGCTGCCCAGCCTCGATCATCCAGTGTCTAATGATGGCGTAATTGACTTTATAGCTGGGTCAATACGACAAGATGTAGAGGTCGTCTGCTGCAAAACCTCCTGTTAAACAATGTGCCCTGGAAGGTGTGCTCCAAAACACTTATGCCTGCACCGGAATTGTAAGACGTCGTCAGAACTCGAATTAATCGCCGCCTGTCCTATTTTACAGAGCGGTCAAGCCTCTGAGCTCCACGTTCTGTGATGAGGCGCGAACGTCAAATACGTTGTAGCCTACACGTCGTTTCAGCGCCCTTTAGATACTTTTAGTAGATGCTTACAACGTGACAGCGCCAACACCCCACCAGCTTCACAGTTTTTGAGCCGCCGGGTCAGAAAAACCTTTCAAGGTCGTTTACATTAGCTGACTTTTTCCATCTACGGCCCGTACCATCTCTTTTCTCCACTTGTATACTTTTCTTACGGCGTCATGTGCCCACCAACGCTACCAGACGACACTCGATTTGGCGGTCGGCCTGATCATAATGTTTCCGCTAATCAAATGTTCAGACGTGTGTGAATTCCTAATGGACCAAACTGCTGAGGTCATCGGTCCCTAGAATTACACGCTACCTTAACTAACTTGTGCTAAGAGCAACACACACACCCATGCCCGAGGGAGGACTCGAACCTCCGGCGGGAGGGGCAGCACAATCCGTAATGTGAAGCATCAAACCGCGCGGCCACTCCGTGCGGCTCCGCTGATCAGTATATTATAACTTGATGAGGTAGCATAACATCGGAAGAAAACAACAATAATCTTGCATTCAAGAAGGAGAAATAAAAGTTAATAGAAAATATGTGTTTAAGTTCGAACCTCCTAACGATCTCCGTTGTGAGGGCTCGGCATAGAGCTTCTCGCATTCGAGGTAGGCTACGAAATACAGGGTGATTTAAAAAGAAAGACAAATTTCAACTTTTTATTACAGACAAAGTATCCCATATAGGAACTGGGCAATTGGACAGAGGAAGCTTCAAAGTCTTATGTTCGCATGGACACTATCATACATTCAACATGAGCACCACGTGTTCCACGAGAAACTTCGAAACGGTAGTGCATTTCATTTCACACACGGATCGATAGGTCCATGTTTATTGAATCGACAGCTCCAACAATTTAATATCTGAGTTCTTGAATAGAAACTGAAATAGATAAACAAAGACTGTGTGTTTTATGTATCCCTACAGGAAACAAATCGCAACGAGAGAGCTCTGGTGACTTGGTAGGCCAACAGCAATGGACAAGATCTTGGTATACACGTCCTCCAATGCGACGTCGTGGGAAGGTATTTTTAAGATATCGCCGCAACTCATGGCGAACGTCAACAGGGCGCCATCATGCATGGAAATGAAACCATTTGAAACTTCGTAAAGCTGAGGAAATATCCAATGTTGCAGCATATAAAGATTTCACATACCTGTCACAGTTTCCTCCTCAAAAGAGAAAGATCCATAAAGTTTGTCAACAGAAACGGCAAGTTTCGGTGAATCTCTTTCATGTTCGACGACGACGCCAGGATTTTGTGAACCCCAAATTCTTAGGTTATGGCTATTTGCTCTACCTGATAGGTGAAACGTCGAATCATACGGAAAGATAAGTCGTTTGAAAAAAAATGTGATCTGCTATATCCTGGAGAAATGTAATACAAAATTGGTACCTCCTGTTACGGTCTCCAGGATGTAATTGCTGCAGTAACTGCAACTCGTAGGGCTTCGCATGCAGACATCGTTTAGAACGCGTCACATCGTTGTTTGAGGAAGTAGAGTTTCCTGGCTTGCCTGTCTTGTTCACTTCCCCGTGTTCCATGTGAACGTATCTCGGATACGCTCGACATTTTCATTAGATGTGCGTGGACGATCATGCTTTTCCATTTGCATATAGAACCAACATGCAAGAAATTTGTATGACCGTTATATATCTGCTTCTGCAGAGGTGACTTATTACTGAATTGGTAGCGGAATACACGTTGCACTTCAATAATCGATTGACTTCGTGCAAATCCCAACACACAAAATAATTTCTCTTCAGTTATGGTCGCCATATTGCTACAAACAACACGCAGCTATGTCAAATCTTTGAATATTCCCCTGTCCAATGACAAGGGCATTGTGCTTCCATCTTTTATATTTTCTCTGTAATGAACAACTGAAGTATATTATTTCATTTCAAATTAGCTGGAATATCTTTAATATTCATGTGATTAATTTATGTGTAGTGGAGTGCACATGTATCATTCATGTATAACATTTGTTAAAGGTCGTATGTTCTTTACAAAGGGCGTAATCGGTACGTAATTCTTGTGTATTTGACTTCCTTTTATCTAAGTGATGTGTGCAAGGTGTTCATGTTGTCTGTAAAGTATAATTTTATCTAAACTTAGCAAACACTTATAAAATCTTCAGTCCGATGACAGGTATAATGCCGCTGTCCATGCTTCTGTTTCCTATGCAATCCTCTTCATCTCCGAGTAACTATCGAGTAACTACTGCTAGCTACATCCTTACGAATCTGCTTACTGCCTCTTGGTCTCCTACAATTTTTCCCACCCACATTTCCTTTCAGTACTACATTGGCCGTCCCTTGGTGCATTTTAATATGTCCCACCAACAGATCCCTTCTTCTAATCATGTTGTGCGACAAATTTCTTTGCAACCCGTTTCTATTCAGTACTTGCACGTTATTTACGTGATGTATGCATCTAAACTTCAGGTATCTTCCTGTAGCACCACATTTCGAAAGCTTCTGTTTTATTCTTGTCCTAACTATTTGTCGTCCATGTTTTCATTTACATACTTGGCTACATTCGATACAAATATATATAATATTTTATGCTTGCAAATCTCTCCTCTTCAGAAACGCTTTCGCTGCCATTGCTAGTATACATTTTATATCCTCTCTGCTTCGGCCATCACCAGTCATTTTCTGCCCAAATTGCCAAAACTCGTCTACTACTTTCAGTATCTCGTTTTCTAGTATAATTTCCTCAGCATCAAACGACTTAATTCGACTACATTCCATTACCCTTGTTTTGCTTTTGTTGATGTTAATTTTATATCCTTCTTTCAAGACCTTGTCTATTCCAATCAACTGCTCTTCAAGCCCTTTGCTGTCTCTAACAGAATTACAGTGTCATCGGCAGACCTCAAAGATTTTATTTCTTCTATTTGGACTTTAATTCCTGCTCCAAATATTTTTGTGGTTTCCTTTACTGCTAGTTCAATGTACAGATTGAATAACATCGAGTATAGGCTACAACTCTGTCTCACTCCCTTCCTCACCACCGTTTCTTTTTCACGTCCCATGACTCTTACAAGTGCCATTTGGTTTCTGTACAAATTGCAAATAGCTCTTCGCTCCCTGTATTTTATCCGTGACATCTTCAGATTTTGGAAAAGAGTATTCCAATCAACGTTGTCAAAAGCTTTCTCTAATATGTAGGTTTGCCTTCCCTTAACATATTTTCCAAGAGTAGTAGGGTGTTCTTACATTTCCCCGGAATGCCAACTGATCTTCCTTGTGGTCGGCTTCTACCAGTTTCTCCATTCTTCTGTTATCTAGGAACTCTTCAATCCATTCACACAATTGGCCTGATAGTCCATATGCTCTTACTTTGTTCATTAAACGACAGTGGGGAACTATATCAAAGTCAATAAACGCGGCATCTACCTGGGAACCTGTAGCTATGGCCCTCAAAGTCTCGTGGACGTGGTAGAGCAAAATCTATGGCTGCGCTACATTCCAAAGTGTTTAGAATACGTTCATTGGGGTTTCTGGCCAGCAATGTCATTACAGATGATTTGAAGCCGTCGGGAGGTACCAGCAGTGACAAAAATTGTTCCGGAATTCGTCCTACTGCTCATCGCAATGCGGACTATGGTTTTTGAACGCGAAATGATTGGCAATCAACTCCTCAAGGGATGAGATAATTTACTGAAGCCCTTTGTGCCACCTGCTAAGTCCTTATCGTTTCCATTCTGAATAGTGACGTGACAGAAGTGATTTCCTCGGCCACGAGCAGCTAAACCCCGTGATTTAACGCTGGGTGTCGCCGTTCTACCACCATCGCAAAAACGAAAAACTGATGGGTGAAATGTGGGTACGAGTTTTTGAGATAACTTTCCTATCATGGTACACGTTCACTGTGGTGTTGGGCGGAATTATGGTGAACTGAGGTACCAATGTGACGTCATTAATCCATCTTACACGACACATGAACTTTTTCTCGCAAGTTTCAACACCTTGCTGTTTGAAGCTTCATCGCGCACGTGGGTGACGTCGCAGGGCGACACAATTTTTCACCGTTAAAGACGATTGTTGTAGGAACCTTCGAGCCCACTTTTAAATTTATTCATAGCATTGGGAGACAATTGCAGCATTTCGGAAAGGTGTTCGCTTTATTGTGTTATGCAATGTACTTGTCCACAACGAAAGTAAATAAATGTATCAAGAAAAGTGGTTTAGTTAGGTTCCAGGGGAGATATTAGCCTGCATCAATGCCTTTCATCTACCTTGGTTTGCTTACGAAGATTCACTTCCTCTTCTACAGACCTGATCGAAAATGTGCTATCTTACATACATGACGTTACTGAAGACTGTAGTGATGGAGAATTTGCGCTGTAACACCTACAATGTAGCCTACATGAAACGGTACAATTTGATATATGGTACATTATACAAAATACTGTGATTTTATCGTAGTAATAGCTGTTTAACTCTATGAAAGCACGGAGATCTGTCGAACAGGTATGACTGTTATTTTTGGTGTGGGATTATCACATCACCCAGTTGTCACTATGAGGCAAGAAAATATCAGATCACTACATTCAGTACTCATCTGGTCAAGACTCACACACTACAACAAGAATCATGAAGCGTTTATCATTGTGCAAAGAAATTAAATGAATATTGCACGAAATTATTCACGGTCAGTGGAGATGTAAACAATCTCTTTCAGGCTACGATGAAGGCAACATCCATTTTATTTCATGAATTAAAGGTGTACACCTCTAGGCATTATAATCTATTGTGGTAAATAAATAAAGTTGATGTTATTCCAACTGTAAACAATTAATGTGCTTACGATAAAAGTGCGAAATGATGTGTTTGGTTTTAAAACAGTTCAGTGAGATGCATTTTCAAATCATTGTTTATGGTTTATAAAGATGGAGTGAGATTTTAACTAAATGAAGGTGAAGATAAGTTGCTCTGATTACCTGAAAGTAACCCCCAAGTATATTAATGTTGATAGCTTTTAGTTTCCTTTCTGCATGGTATTTCAACACCCTGCGATTCACATAATGAAGCTGAGCATCAAATTCAGTATTGACATCGGTTGTCTATGTAAAAATCAAAAGAAACAACTATATTATTATGATTTGAATTAGGAGTATGGAGAAGATTATTTTCCTTCTTATGTTATTCTCACCCAAGTAAGACGAAACTATAAACCAGTTAAGAATTAATTATGTGCAATCAAATAGAATGAAATGTTAAAGAAGCTGCGGTGAAAGTGTGACTTTAGGGGAGTGTAAATGATTATTTTAAATATGTTCGAGAAAATTATACCCCATTACATTATTCATGTTAGCTTACAGAAAGTAACACGAAACTATTTTTACGACTCTCCTGTACTCTCCTGTACTAGTACACAGTTGCGGCTCCCTAGGGAGCACACACAAAGAAAGCAACTTACCTGCACAATGGAGGCCATCGTGAGATAATTTGAAATTGCATAAAGAATATCCCTATGTTATGTAATAGGGCAACACGCAGTGGCAGCTGGGTGGCAGTGCCAACTTCAGCAGACACACGTCTGATCGCTAGTTGGAATGGAGGGAATATTGTTTGCCTGTGACAAGTCGGCAGGTGGACGACACGCTACACTGGGAGAATGAAGGCTTGCACCCATCGGCTATTCTACAGTTTCTCTGAAACGATACTACAGTAATTTAAATCTACTGTTATTTACAGCCTCATATGTTAGCATCATGTGAAGTGCCTGTCTGTTTGTTAATACTCATACTCATTGTGACATTTCCAGATCAGGTAACTCACTGCACAAAATTCGAGTAGTTTGCAATGAATATAGAGGTCGCTATCAGCATGTGTTTGGTGCATATCAGGTGCTACATAGCTGCAAAGATATTCAACTAAGAAGCAGATGTTTTGCTATAGAGTTGGAGAGAGGTCTATATCTGTCTCCAATCTACAGAAAACTGATTGCACGTATCGCACTCACAGCAGTCCCCCTGCGAAGTGATATGGCTATGGTGCATTATTCGTATCATCTATAATATTTCATAAACGGTTCAAGATATCGAAGCCAGATTCTGGAAAATTGTAACACACATAGTGAAAAGCAGTTGGCCATGTGTTTAATATGTGAAGCTTTCACATATATTTTATTATAACATATTTGAGCCGTGCTAAAAATTGCTGTTTTGAAGAGCGCGCTGCAGCACGTAGTGTAAAGCAGTCGCTTTCCGTGTCTGGCAATGGCGCCGCTGTGGCAACCACAGCTTTGGTGCCTCCCTCTGGTGGGAAATGGGACAAGTTGCCTGTTCACGTGCATTTAAGGGGCGCTATGAGATCGGCAGGTGCTCCTCTCCTCTCCCATCCCCGCCCCCTGCCGCGTCATCACCGTTGTGTCCCCCCTACCCTCCATCTCTACACCCTACATCTCCTTTCCCAAGGTGGCTTCCATCAGCTCCCCCTCCCGGATGATGCCCTCTCTCCCTCCATTTATCCTTCCTATCAACTCTGATCCTTAACCCCCCCACCTTTCCTCCGTCCTTTCCCTGGGCTCACTCTTCCTCCACCCTTCCATCCTGTGATTTCTCCCCGCCTCTCATCTCCTTTCTCCCCCCCCCCCGAGTCCTTTTTTACTCCCCTCCTCTGCCTTCCTCACTCCCTGGCCCATCTGCTCAGCACCCCCCACCCCTCTTATAGGTCCTCCTCTTCCATTGGCTCCTTTCCCCCCTCCCCCTTCACTTTTCCTCTCCTTCCACCCCTTTTTCCCGTCACCTGACCAGTTTCCCCCCACCTGCTGTCGGGTGTGGTATGTTGTATTTGTGCCACCTTTTAGCGCAGTGTTTAAGTGAGTGTTCGGTGTTGTGCGTCCTTCCACAGTGTTGCGAACGGAAATCTTGCTGTCGCTGGGTGTGCTTTTTATATCTCTTGCGAACAGAACCCAGACTGTCGCCGTGTTTTTTTAATTGTCTGTCTGTTGTTTTTCTACTTCCTGTGTGTTTTATTAGCTTCATCGACCCTGTGTTTTATGTTTTATGCTCCAGAATTTTCTGCCATTTTTACCTTTAAGTCACCGATTTTATCGCCAACTGTTATTATTTTTTATTATCTTCATCTTTTTAAAACAACTTCTGTAGGCTGAAGAGCGGCGTAATAAGCTGCTGCCAGCCCGCCCCCTTTAGGGGGAATCGAAACCCAATAAAGGAAAAAAAAAACAGGTGGCCAGTCAGTCAGAGGCAGTTGGTCAGCCAGGGCAGTCTTTCAGTCTGGGCGAGTCTGGTCACTTGTTCAGCCAAGTTAATCTGGGTCTGTCTCTCGTCCGCATTGGTGAGGCGGTTAGTGTCTGTCGGTCGTCCGGAGTGCTAGTATGTGTTAGGCCGCCAGTCTGCTCGAGTTTGTTCAGGCAATGGGCATTGGGGGTTGGATCGATCGGTTGATCGGTCGCACACTGGGACACAAGATGACTTGCCCGTCTTGAGCGTCGACGCATGTGAGGTCGCCACGTGAGTCCATTGGGCTGCGGCGTATAGCGAGGGGTAGTGATTTCGCGGTCGACACGTGAACAGCAGGACCCAACCTACGACATCGGTCTGCCCGGTGCGAGCTGCGATGGCATGAGACGGCACATCGGCGCCCCTTCCTGCGTCCGTTGAAGTGGCTGGCCGCGGACGGTTCGGGAGAGCGTTGGGGGTACTCTGCCAGGTCTTCGCCAGACATGACAGTTTATTAGAAGTTAAGTGATTGGAAATATGTTCTTTCAGTTACTTGTTAATTTCTACTCGTTTTCTTGGTCAGTCTCTCGTCCCCAGCTTGCTCGTCTGTCTCTCGTCCGCATTTGTTAGGCAGTTAGTGCCTGTCTGTCTGTTTGTCGGTCTGTCGTACGTTAATAGCTGCCTCTGTCATGTTTGTCGGATTCGTTGTTAACGAATTTATTGCTTAAAGGTCGAATTCTTGAAATATGTTTTTATCTTGCATATCATCTTGCGAGGTGGTATATGTGCAATGTAGAGCATGTTGTACATTTTGTGTAGGTCTGCATTTTATGGGTTTTATTTAAATAGTCATTTTAGGTTATAAGGTTGCCACCATTCCACCGTAAGAGTCCTTTAAAAAAAATGAAAAACGAATTGCACTTTCGGTGGCAAATAATTTGAGTGTTGTACCATTTCATCCCTCTTACGGGGTGCATAGATTGAGTGTTTGTGTGAGTTGTTAAAAGTTTTTTTGTCTAAAGTAATCTGGTGTGTTGCAGATTTGCACCAGTGTAGTCTCTCAGAGGTTGTGGCCAGCGGTCATGACTATGGCCGTGTTGAAAGGGAACAAGCAAGCTTCTCAGCCCGAAGGCTCATACTGTTAACATTGTTCTTCTGCCTCTAAATAAAATTGTAACTTGATATTTCGAGGGTTCTTTTCTGCTTATAAATTAAAATTTGTTTTGCAAAAGCTTTTAGGAATAAAATTCACGTTTTTTAAAAGTAGTTTCATTTTCCATCAGTTACTTCCTGGCAACTACTTCCACGCTCACCTAGTGTGATTAAATGTGATTCTTGATGAATCGCTAGTAAATAAATTCTTTAAAAAAAGGCCTTGAAAGTAAATTTACGGTTCAATATTACAGATTTTTTTCAGTGAAATAATGATTTTTAAGGTCTATCGATAGTTGCTGAGGGAAGAAATTGTGTTGGCATGCAACATCGTAAATGAAGAGGTTACGGATGTATTTTTATACCGACAACGAGCTATTTGATAAGCTAATGGGATATTTGTCTTGTGTTATTGGTTTAACAATTGACTATGATTTACGATTCGGTCGCAGTTAGTACCTTGTTAGCGTACTAGTGGTGTTACCTTGTGCTGCCCCCGCTATATTTGGACAAAATAAGCAAAATTTACCATGATAAAAAGTGAAATGATATTGTTGCACAGAACTCGTAATAGGGGACACCCCTCTGAATGGATGAAAGACGATAACATGTCAGGTGAAATTAAGTTGTAACTTACGACGCTACTGAGGGGGAAACCCTGTACTCAAGATTATTTTTACTAATGAACAGCTGGAACTACAACTCGCTAAAGAATTTTCTTTACCACTTTAGTGATCTGTGAAGAATGGAAAAGTATTCATAGCATTTAGCTTACAAATTTTTTGCCCCTATCCCTGTTCAGAGTAAAGGAATAAACATTTTCTCAGCGTATTAACAGTCTTATATCTACTAAATGGTTGCATCTCGTGAACGAGAGTTGCTATTCTGGAGCCTAAAAGCTGCGTGCATCGGTGTGAAGAAAAAAAAGGAAACTTTCCAATCGATTTCTCATATACAAACAGCAGTTGACCGGCGTTGCCTGGTGAAACGTTGTTGTGATGCCTCGTGTAAGGAGGAGAAATGCGTACCATCACGTTTCCGGCTTTGATAAAGGTCGGATTGTAGCCTATCGCGATTGACATTTACCGTATCGCGACGTTGCTGCTCGCGTCGGTCGAGATCCAACAACTGTTAGCAGAATATAGAATCGGTGGGTTCAGAAGGGTAATACGGATCGCCGAGCTGGATCCACACGGCCTCGTATCACTAGCAGTCTAGATGACAGGCCTCTTATCCGCATGGTTGTAACGGATCGTGCTGCCACGTCTCGATGCCTGAGTCAAAAGATAGGCACGTTTGGAAGACAACAACTATCTGCACGAACAGTTCGACGGCGTTTGCAGCAGCATGGACTATCAGCTCGGAGACCATGGCTGCGGTTACCATTGACGCTGCATCACAGACAGAGCGCCTGCAATGGTGTACTCAACGACGAACCAGGGTGCACGAATGGCAAAACATCATTTTTCGGGTGAATCCAGGTCCTGTTTACAGCATCGTGATGGTCGCATCCGTGTTTGGCGACATCGCGATGAACGCACATTGGAAGCATGTATTCGTCATCGCCATAGTGGCGTATCACCCGGCGTGATGGTATGGGGTGCCATTGGTTACACGTCTCGGTCATCTCTTGTTCGCATTGACGTTTCAGATGCGTTTCGTCCCGTGGCTGTATCCTTCATTCGATCCTTGCGAAACCCTATATTTCAGCAGGATAATGTACGACCGCATGTTGCAGGACCTGTACGGGCCTTTCTGGATACAGAAAATGTTCGACTGCTGCCCTGGCCAGTACATTCTCCAGATCTCTTACCAACTGAAAACGTCTGGTCACCGGTGGCCGCGCAACTGGCTCATCGCAATACTACTCTTGATGAAGCTGCATGGGCAGCTATACCTGTACACGCCATCTAGGCTCTGACTCAATGCCCATGCGTATCAAGGCCGTTATTACGGCCAGAGGTGGGTGTTCTAGGTACTGACTTCTCAGGATCTATGCACCCAAAATTGCGTGAAAATGTAATCACATGTCAGTTCTAGTATAATATATTTGTCCAATGAATACCCGTTTATCGTCTGCATTTCTTCTTTGTGTAGCAATTTTAATGGCCAGCAGTGTGTGTGTGTGGGGCTGCTCTGGTCTGAAAGTACTAGGTTACAAAGTTCCACAAAAATTGCAGCAACAGTGACGAATTATTTTTGTCTAGTTTTTTAATCTTCTGCTTGTTCCATAGAAATGTCATTAGAGGGAATTTGTCTTCTTTCACCAAAATATAGATCACTTTACAACACTCAATGTGACTAACGCGCTGATACAGCTACAAGTGCGGTAGGATATCGAACATACTACATTATTAAGAAATAGCCGAGGACAATAGAGGTCACAAGTTTATAAGCTCATTGTCAGTACAAAAAAGTAAAACATTCACTCACGTTGTCGGAAGCCATACAAATTCTACTTTGTTCAGGTATAAACAGCCTTTAAAGAAATACAGTATTCCATTGAAAAAAATATCGTTTACTTGAATCTGTATGTACATAAGTGTCACATACTGAGCATACTGAAACATACTGCCCTATTTGAGTGCTGTCATTAGACAAAAACTCATTTTGATATTTGCAACTGTTTATGAAATATTATATATTTTATGAGTTATTATCTTTCGCCATATTGAAACGCATATCAGAAGGAACCCATGTTCTTGAAACTAGAGGTAGATGCGGACCTCCTCACAAGTCTAACGAAACCTTAGGTTAACTAGGTACGTTTCCAAGGCCGGTGTCATGATGTATCAAAATTCTTCTGGGTTTCCTACCATGTCACTGAATTACATCTTTAATTATAAACTATAAAACCGACGTTTTGACCGCATCGTAACAGCCTTCTGTGGCGTTCGCTGTGTTATTCGGAGGTTTGGTAGTTTATAAATTTGTGGATGAAAATGACAATCTTATTTTGTTACATTGAGTAATTACTAAATAATTTTTCTCCCGGCTAAAGATTTGGTCAAGGTGCTAAAGAACTCCAAGTTAACGTCGTGTTAAAGTGTTGTCTGTAACTTGTGTAAGTGTCACTAAATCACAGTTCATACAACAGATTCTATACAACAACTGATTATGATGGAAACAGTTATTTTCAGCAAAATGATCAATCACCACTAAATAGTTATGTAAGAATTGTCACAGTAAAACAGTAAATTTTAAGAAACGAAGAGTGTTATTCAACATCCCTCCAAGTGAAAGGTCCTTAGAGAGAGGTAGCACGCTGGGATTAAGGAAAGAGAAGTAAGGAAATTGGCAGTGCCCTTTCAAAGCAACTATCCAGCTTTGACATAAGAACTTTATAGAAATCACGGAAAACCAAAATCAGAATTGGTAGACATGGATTTGGACTACTATTGTCCCAAACGGGAGTCTGTTGTGTTAACTAATGCACTATCACGCTCGATTTGAGAATAAATATGTTTTTCATACTTTATCGGAGGGGAAGAGTCGCAACAGGTGAAGAGAGCAAAAAAGAAGAAGCCAAGGAGGAAGGTTTTCAAGAATAAAAAAAATTCACAAACAGCCTGAAGTGGAAGAACAAAAGTATTTATACATAGAAACTTGGAGAAAGAAGCAGCCACCTTCAACTAACCCAAGTATACAGAGTGTACAGTGACTCTATCAACAGTTGTCTACTTTGGTTAGTTAGAGACTGTGATCTACATCTGTTAAATGGCCTGTGCTATGAGGAGTGCCATTGTATAGATATATTTTATTTAAATAAATGACTAAAAAGGATTAATAACTCTAATAAAAGTGTTAATAAAACTGATGCATCACTACTGATGTACACCATTATATGTGTGTCTATTGTTGCTTCTATAAAACAAAGTTTCTATTTCAGATCTAGCACAGCTGTGTACCATATCATTTCCAAAATGTTGTTGCTAAAGATGGGTATAAGCTTTTATGGCTATAGTTGAAATTATTTTGAACCTTTAACTGCATCTAAGTACTCTGAAGAAGAACTGCAATTACTCAATCTCAGAAAACATTGTAAATTTCTGAATGTTTGAAAGTGAATTGAACTTAGCCAGAATTAATCATGATAGAAGACCTAACGCTGCTATTAATGTATGCAACGGATTGATTAATACTGTGAAATATTGTGACCCTAGCAGTGAAACTTAATTTGTAAATTAGCATTTTTCGTTGAGGTGTATTAAATATGATATCAAACACAATATTGAAATGAACTCTAAAGTTTATAGCAAAAAGAATTAGAATCCTTAAGCAATCAAAACAATCACCAAATTACTAAAGATACTTTCACAAAATCGACCCATACGATTGGAATTATGAGTTGGAAGAATTACTCTATGGTGTTGGAATTCCTTAACAGCCTCATATCTGACTTCTTGAAATTTATCTGAACGTGGCTACATAAAGATTACAGTGACTGTTTGTCTGAATACTCGTAGAGAACTAAAGAAACCCAGAGATATGTGAAGGAACTGACGAATGTGGGACAGTGAGACCTATCATGAATCTGAACTTCATACTCTCGTTTGTCCTAACATGCCAGATCTGGCTGCTTGAGTCTAACACGAGTAAAGTGGTGACACTGTGCGTAACTTCAATGAAGTTCGACACTACGATCACTCTACCGATGACTCAGACTTTGAACCCCAGTCGGCTCCTTCAGTTGAGTCTATAGCCTCCGGAGTACCAGTGTGTCAAGCACCTAGATGAGAGACGAAGTCTTCATTTCTGAGACAATAAGAACTGACTACTTCTCTCTTCCCACAAACAAAATCTCGACCTTCCGTTCTCTCCAAAGCTACATCGGTTCATCTACGGCTCAATTGTTTCTTTAACAGAACAATCCACCAGGAGGAGGCGAAAGAAACATAAAGAAAACCAGTGATCTCGATTCCCTCGCCTCTATTCCAGAGGATATCCCACTCACATTACGCCCTCATGATGTCACTTCCATCTCAGCAATCGTTTCCCTCTCAACCAATTGCTAGCCTTGTATTATAGGTCTGGGGAAAAACTCAAAAACTGTGGTTGAGACTAGCCGCCAAGTCGGCGATACTTCTGAACCTCTAGTATGCCAGTTATACCATGCCTTTAAGAAAATATTCCCGAGACAACGTGAGAGCCGCTGTTCTTGTCAGTCGCCATACCGTGCTGTGTATGGAGAATTACATCATCTGGGTTGACGAAATAATTTTGTTCACAACCACAGATAGGGAAATCACGTACATAGTTCAAAGAGTGACAACTGAAGGAATTGTTTTGCCCAGGTTTAATCGATCCCGTCTACATCATCTCTCCGTATCGCTCCTATCAGATGAAGGAACTTCTTTAATATGTTTAATCAATGCCTTGGCACGCCATCTAATCTCAAGACCATGACCCTAAAGGCATATTTGGGATACATAGTTAGTACGTACCCGTGGTCTAGGGGTAGGAGCGCTGTGGTCCCGTGGTTAGCGAGAGCAGCTACGGAACGAGAGGTCCTAGGTTCAAGTCTTCCCTCAACTGAAAATTTGCCGACACGGTAGCTCAGCGTGTACGGTCAGAGGGTTAGCAGCCCTCTGTAATAAAAAAACTGAGCTATTCGATCAACAACGAACTTAAATGGATGTCTTACGACGTCCGCCCCGAGCATATTCAACGAACGAAAACGAACAAAATGAGATTAAAAAAAAAAAAAGGGGGTAGCGTCCTTGATTCGTAATCGAAACGTGTTCGGTCCCGGGTTCGATCCCCGCCACTACCTAAATTTTGATAAATAATCAGCAATGTCGGCCGAAGACTTCCGGCATAAGAAGTTAGCTTCATTCTGCCAACGGCCTGGTCAAGGAGGGCGGAGGAGCGGATAGAGGTTTAGGGCACTCTCTTGTCCTAGGGGTGGGAAATTGCCCCTAAAGGTGGAAGAATCAGCAATGATCAACGACATGAGGATGCAGGATGGAAACTACTGCATTAAAGACATGTAACGTGTATCCACAGGACATGTGGCCTGTATTTGAAGAAGTGTCATGATGATCTCTCCATTGGCAAAAGATTCCGGAATAGTCCCCCATTCGGATCTCCGGGAGGGGACTGCCAAGGGGGAGGTTACCATGAGAAAATGATTGTATAATCAACGAAAGGATAACGTTCTACGAGCCGGGGCATGGAATGTAAGAAGCTTGAACGTGGTAGGTAAACTACAAAATCTTAAAAGGGAAATGCAAAGGCTCAATCTAGATATAGTAGGGGTCAGTGAAATGAAGTGGAAGGAAGACAAGGATTTCTGGTCAGATGAGTATCGGGTAATATCAACAGCAGCAGAAAATGGTATAACAGGTGTAGGATTCGTTATGAATAGGAAGGTTGGGCAGAGGGTGTGTTACTGTGAACAGTTCAGTGACCGGGTTGTTCTAATCAGAATCGACAGCACACCAACACCGACAACGATAGTTCTGGTATACATGCCGACGTCGCAAGCTGAAGATGAACAGATAGAGAAAGTGTATGAGGATATTGAAAGGGTAATGCAGTATGTAAAGGGGGACGAAAATCTAATAGTCATGGGCGACTGGAATGCAGTTGTAGGGGAAGGAGTAGAAGAAAAGGTTACAGGAGAATATGGACTTGGGACAAGGAATGAAAGAGGAGAAAGACTAATTGCGTTCTGTAACAAGTTTCAGCTAGTAATAGCGAATACCCTGTTCAAGAATCACAAGAGGAGGAGGTATACTTGGAAAAGGCCGAGAGATACGGGAAGATTTCAATTAGATTACATCATGGTCAGACAGAGATTCCGAAATCAGATACTGGATTGTAAGGCGTACCCAGGAGCAGATATAGACTCAGATCACAATATAGTAGTGATGAAGAGGAGGCTGAAGTTCAAGACATTACTCAGAAAGAAACAATACTCAAAGAAGTGGGATACGGAGGTACTAAGGAATGACGAGATACGTTTGAAGTTCTCTAACGCTGTAGGTACAGCAATAAGGAATAGCGCAGTAGGCAGGGCAGTTGAAGAGGAATGGACATCTCTAAAAAGGGCGATCACAGAATTTGGGAAGGAAAACATAGGTACAAAGAAGGTAGCTGCGAAGAAACCATGGGTAACAGAAGAAATAGTTCAGTTGATTGATGAAAGGAGGAAGTACAAACATGTTCCGGGAAAATCAGGAAAACAGAAATACAAGTCGCTGAGGAATGAAATAAATAGGAAGTGCAGGGAAGCTAAGACGAAATGGCTGCAGCAAAAATGTGAAGACATCGAAAAAGATATGATTGTCGGAAGGACAGACTCAGCATACAGGAAAGTAAAAACAGCCTTTGGTGACATTAAAAGCAACGGTGGTAAAATTAAGAGTGCAACGGGAATTCCACTGTTAAATGCAGAGGAGAGAGCAGATATGTGGAAAGAATACATTGAAAGCCTCTATGAGGGTGAAGATTTGTCTGATGTGATAGAAGAAGAAACAGGAGTCGATTTAGAAGATATAGGGGATCCAGTATTAGAATCGGAATTTAAAAGAGCTTTGGAGGACTTACGGTCAAATAAGGCAGAAGGGATAGATAACATTCCATCAGAATTTCTAAAATCATTGGGGGAAGTGGCAACAAAACGACTATTCACGTTGGTGTGTAGAATATATGAGTCTGGCGATATACCATCTGACTTTCGGAAAAGCATCATCCACACAATTCCGAAGACGGCAAGAGCTGACAAGAGCGAGAATTATCGCACAATCAGCTTAACAGCTCACGCATCGAAGCTGCTTACAAGAATAATATACAGAAGAATGCAAAAGAAAATTGAGAATGTGCTAGGTGACGATCAGTTTGGCTTTAGGAAAAGTAAAGGGACGACAGAGGCAATTCTGACGTTACGGCTAATAATGGAAGCAAGGCTAAAGAAATATCAAGACACTTTCATAGGATTTGTCGACCTGGAAATAGCGTTCGACAATATAAAATGGTGCAAGCTGTTCGAGATTCTGAAAAAAGTAGGGGTAAGCTATAGGGAGAGACGGGTCATACACAATATGTACAACAACCAAGAGGGAATAATAAGAGTGGACGATCAAGAACGAAGTGCTCGTATTAAGAAGGGTGTAAGACAAGGCTGTAGCCTTTCGCCCCTACTCTTCAATCTGTACATCGAGGAAGCAATGATGGAAATAAAAGAAAGGTTCAGGAGTGGAATTAAAATACAAGGTGAAAGGATATCAATGATACGATTCGCTGATGACGTTGCTATCCTGAGTGGAAGTGAAGAAGAATTAAATGATCTGCTGAACGGAATGAACAGTCTAATGAGTACACAGTATGGTTTGAGAGTAAATCGGAGAAAGACGAAGGTAATGAGAAGTAGTAGAAATGAGAACAGCGAGAAACTTAACATCAGGATTGATGGTCACGAAGTCAATGAAGTTAAGGAATTCTGCTACCTAGGCAGTAAAATAATTAATGACGGACGGAGCAAGGAGAACATCAAAAGCAGTCTCGCTATGGCAAAAAATGCATTTCTGGCCAAGAGAAATCTACTAATATCAAATACCGGCCTTAATTTGAGGAAGAAATTTCTGAGGATGTACGTCTGGAGTAAAGCATTGCATGGTAGTGAAACATGGACTGTGGGAAAACCGGAACAGAAGAGAAACGAAGCATTTGAGATGTGGTGCTATAGACGAATGTTGAAAATTAGGTGGACTGATAAGGTAAGGAATGAGGAGGTTCTACGCAGAGTCGGAGAGGAAAGGAATATTTGGAAAACACTGATAAGGAGAAGGGACAGGATGATAGGACATCTGCTAAGACATGAGGGAATGACTTCCATGGTACTAGAGGGAGCTGTAGAGGGCAAAAACTGTAGAGGAAGACAGAGATCGGAATACGTCAAGCAAATAATGGAGGACGTAGGTTGCAAGTGCTACTCTGAGATGAAGAGGTTAGCACAGGAAAGGAATTCGTGGCGGGCCGCATCAAACCAGTCAGTAGGTTGATGACCAAAAAAAAAAAAAAAAAAAAAAAAAAAAAAAAAAAAAAAAAAAAAGTTAGGCAAAATACATTCTATGAGTAATAACCAAGCATTTGTCCAGGCCTCAGTAACTGGTCTGTAAGAGACTAGTAGACACTCAGAAGCGATTTGAACTATCGTTTTGTGAACGTGATACTTCCGTGTCATGTATGTTGATGATTATGGATAATCGTAATCACCAGTTTTTTCGGTTTACTTACCCATTTTCATTTGACTTTGGTCGCAGAATACATTTGATTACACTTAGCAAGTTTAGATGTATATTACGTAGCTTCTGGCTAAGGACGTATCTTTCAGTTCTAGTTCGTGTTTAATTCTAGGCAATAAGGTTTACGTTTTTCGTGGTCCTTCGAGAATAGCACTGGAAAGTCTCGTTTCTGCTGCGAACGGCAGACGCAGTTTCTCCGTCTGTGATTCAGGTGGACCATGAATATCTCAGGCAACTTCTTGTGAAGACGGTTTTACATCTGAATAGAAGCAATCACGTGAATCCCTTCCTTCAATGCGTCAGTTACGAGGAACTCAGGGAAAGAGGTACGTAGTCTGATTCAGGGCGACTCGAAGGCGCCTTTGCCTTAGGAAGCTACGGTGAACTTTCACTCACTCAAAATAATCGGCTGCAACTCCTTTTCTGTTCGTCTTTCCCTTTAGCAAAGTCCATGCTTACATAATGCTTATTAACTAGGTCACGATGCAAGAATTTAGATTTTTTGGCACTGAAGCACTTCATTATGACATTTAGCTCTAAAATGCCTAAAAGTAAATAATGTAAGTGACCCCAGGTTCAGTGGAATTACTTTTTATTTCCATTACGTGATTACATAGCTGTAGGTTCAGTAACGTTCGTGTGTTGAGTATTTGTCACTCCCACACCGTTCACCGCGATGCACATGAAGGGGAGGGAATAGAAACAAATAATAGTATTTCGCTGCAAATATGAAACTGCATGTGTCCTCTATAAATAGGATATAACTATATAGTAATATAGATTGTGATAATTAGCAACGAACAGAAAAACATTTACAATCTATACATACAATAACTTTCGCACAGGGTGACTCAAAAATCGCGTAACATAGGACAGCTCTGTTGTTTATGCAGATACCGAAATAACGGTACAGGGCCAAATTACTGGAAAAACACTGTTTTAAATGATGAATTTAATTGTTGTGACATAAAAGTTCAGGTTAATTACTGGGCTATTTTATTAGTCAGCTAGAAAACATAAATTTAACAATATAAAATGATTGTCAAAATGGTAAACTGAAACAAATACAAACACAACAAAATGATATCCGTACACCATTTACGTCTTAACAACTCACAGAGTATCAAACTGAAGCACACTAATGACTTGAAATACCGTGTGCTACACGTGCACTGCTTGGACTCTATTGGAGGAACTGTTCACACTGACTGCCATCCAGTTGACGGCACATCCGAATACGCTTCACACACCGCTTGCGCAGTCTACCTAACACGATAGGTGTCACTGCTACACTGGCTCCTCTTATGTTCTCCTGAAGTTCCTGCAGCGTTCGGGGCCTCTTTTAGTACACTACACATTAGAGATGGCCCCCAGGGAAAAAAGTCAACAGGCGTAAAATCTGGCGGCCTAGGCGGCCATTCCAATCTACACTTAGACCTACCCAACGTCCAGGTAAAACTTCATTCAGTAATTCGGGAGTTGTTCATCCGAAATGCGGCAGTGTTCCATATTGCTGAAAGAAAAACCCTCGTCGCTTTGCTTGCGGCAGAGTATCCAAACAGGGCCGAAATGTTGTCTGTAGAGTTCATCAGTGAGCTTGGTGTTAAGAAATACGGGACCTTCGAACACATTTAACCTCAGGTCAGTCCGTTGACGAGCATCTAAAGCTGCGTGTGTGTTCTCGGTGGTCCGATAATCAATGTTATGTCTATTTACTGTTCCGTTCAGATGGGAACAGACCTCGTCGATGGAAAGAATATCAGTGTCATGGTGTGGTTGGCGTGTTCGTCTATCTGTAAATCACTCACAGGACTGCATCCGTCTGTGTCATATCCATGAAGTTGGTGGACAAAATGTATGCAAGACGTATGGAAATAGTTTCTCGATACTGTCCGGGACACGGAAGCTTGACTGATGTCACATTCTTGGGCCACTTCTCTGATTCACAGTGCTGGACTAACTGTCAGCTTAGCTAGTATGCTAGCCGAGGTTGCATCATCTGTTGCAGCACGTGGCCGCCAAAATCGTTTTTGGTCATGATTACTGCCTGTTCTGTTTAACCGCTCCAGTAAACGACCTGGACGCCGTCTGTGACGTTCCCCTACAGCTTCCCGTACACTAATGGATACAGCATGCATAAAAACCATTTCCGACCTTTACCAATTTCTGCACTGGGACAATGTTCTTGTTTACGGAAAAAAATTCAACATTGAGGTCATGATTTAAAATGTAATTTACAACAATTATGTTGCTGAACACTGAAAAAAATTTGAAAAATTC
Source organism: Schistocerca cancellata (assembly GCF_023864275.1). NCBI lineage: Eukaryota > Metazoa > Arthropoda > Insecta > Orthoptera > Acrididae > Schistocerca > Schistocerca cancellata. The sequence continues at coordinate 389,338,422 of NC_064631.1, read as the reverse complement.
GTCGATTCATGATTTAAAACGTGCGTCCAAAATTTTGCCTTCAATCGGTTTTTCGGCACCTGCACAGATAATGGAGCAGTCCTACGTAACGCGACTTTTGGTTCGCCGTGTATTTATAATATGGGAATCTCTTGAACAAGAACACTAACTTATCGATACAATTTGTCATCTTAGTAAGGCGAGTTTTAATAAAGATTGTCGATTTGTAACAATCGCGATGGATGTAACGCGGTACAATGAAATTCATCACAGTGCCATCCACAGCAAACATATCTGACAAAAACCTTTAACTGCAGTTATGGTAGTGGCAGGTTCAACATGACACGTAGATGTTGGTAAAGGCGTGATGATATGACCAATCAGATGTGAGATGTTAATAGCCAATGAGAATGTTGTTCTTCATTTCCTTTGTAAATGATATCAGCTTATACTTGATTTTTGTCGTGATGAAACAGATGTTGATAGGTGTTGATAAATTCGTGTATCATTTCTTTCGTTCCGTAAATAAAGTTAGGAAATAGTTTTGTTTGTCTCGTAGGTGTTTACGATCTAGAATTTATATTATGTGCATTCAGCGAAGTGCCATTAAGTAACATACCATCAAAAACGTTCGTGTACGGTAACTAATGATAAAGGCGTCAAGATCGCGGAGACAAACGCGAGCTGTTATAGGAGTTTTTGCGATCGGAGGTAACTTATGTTCAAACACGCATAGATACAACATATATACATCGTAAACATACACAAAATTTAAATGGTTTTGCTGGGCTAACGTCCTCAGCGAAGTACGTTGTCCCAGAAATAATTAACATGGTTCTGAATAAGGTCTCCTTGAGGTTTCCCATGTTTCTAAGACCTGTATCCGCTTACTTTTCAGGGTGAAGACGTACAGTGGTGTTTCCGCCAGGGGCCCCTCAGTACGAAAAAGAGTTCTGCGGAAATGGCGCTCGTTGGCAGGGTCGTTCAGACGGACCTTGGCGGCCGAAAAGAGAGCTCTCGTATCTGGCGTGTTAGTATAAGAGAAGGTAGTTGGTTTCCTGGCAGTCGATTCTAAATTGGTGACGCTCTGAAGCAGTGTCTTTAGCAGTTCCGAACTTACGAAAAGCAACCGATGGTGGCCGTACAGTTATTAGAGATTCTACTGTGTACTAGTTCACCTCTGGGGACACAAACCCACTAATAACAATACCTGTCACACCAAAGACCATTACAATTACACTTTAAGCAGACACTTCTGATCTTCTGCTGTTCAGCGAAATCAAAGTCGGATTCCAAACACGGACGTGGTCTCATGCAAGGAACAGCAACCACTCCTCCCAAGACACCACTTCCAAACATACATACCGAGCAAGCCACCGTACGGTGCTTGGTGGAATGTACCCTGTACCACTGCTAGACATTTCCATTCCTTTTCCATTCGCTAAAAAAAAAAAAAAACGGGGAATGACGACCTTTTTATTTTATTTTATTTACTTTTTTTGACATCAGTCTACTGATCGGTTTCATGCGGCCCTCCACGTGTCCCTCTCTTGTGCTTATCTTTCAACTTAGAGTAGTACTTGCTGATGTATTCCAATATCTATCTTCGTCTACAACTTTTACGCTCTCCTGTTATACCTAACACCATGGAAGCCATTCCCCCATGTCTTAACAGATGCCCAATCATCGTGTCCCTTCTTGTTGTCTGTGTTTTTCATATATTCCTTTCCTCTCCCATTCTACTCAGAGCTTCCTCATTTCTTACCATATCAGTACACCAAATTTTCAAAATTTTATGCACCACCACATCTAAAGTGCTTGAATTCTCTTCTATTCCTGTTTCACCACAGTCCGAGTTTCACCACCATACATTGCTGTGCTCCAAATGTACATCCTGAGAACATACAGAAAATAACGCCCATGTTTGCTACTTGTAGAATTCTCTTGGCCAGGAATGCCCTTTTCGCCACTGCTAGTCTGCTTTTGATGTCCTCCTTGCTCCAACAATCATAATTTATTGTTCACTAGGCAGCAGAATTCCTTAACTTCATGTACCTCGTGATCACCAATGCCGATGCTAAGTTCGTCGCTTTCCTCATTTCTGATGCTTCTCATTACTTTCGTCTTTCCTCGATTTACCCTCACTCCACATTCTGTACTCATTAGACCCCTCACACCATTCAACAGATACTGTACACCCTCTTCACTTCACTGATGATAGCAATGTCATCACCGAATCTTATGATTGATATCTTTTCACATTTAATTTCAATTCTATTCTTGAAACGTTATTTTATTTCCATTATTGCTTCTTCAATGTAAAGATTGAACAGCAGGCACGAAAGATTACGTCCCTCTCTTACATTCTTTTTATTCTGAGCACTTTCTTCTTGGTCTTCCACTCTTATTATTCCCTCTTGACTCTTGTACATGTTATGTATTACCCGTCTCTCCGCTTAGCTTGTCCTTATCTTCCTCAGAACTTGAAACATCTTGCACCATTTTACTATGTCGGACGCTTTTTCCATGTCGACAAATCCTATGAACGTATCTGGATATACACTCCTGGAAATTGAAATAAGAACACCGTGAATTCATTGTCCCAGGAAGGGGAAACTTTATTGACACATTCCTGGGGTCAGATACATCACATGATCACACTGACAGAACCACAGGCACATAGACACAGGCAACAGACCATGCACAATGTCGGCACTAGTACAGTGTATATCCACCTTTCGCAGCAATGCAGGCTGCTATTCTCCCATAGAGACGATCGTAGAGATGCTGGATGTAGTCCTGTGGAACGGCTTGCCGTACCATTTCCACCTGGCGCCTCAGTTGGACCAGCGTTCGTGCTGGACGTGCAGACCGCGTGAGACGACGCTTCATCCATTCCCAAACATGCTCAATGGGGGACAACTCCGGAGATCTTGCTGGCCAGGGTAGTTGACTTACACCTTCTAGAGCACGTTGGGTGGCACGGGATACATGCGGACGTGCATTGTCCTGTTGGAACAGCAAGTTCCCTTGCCGGTCTAGGAATGGTAGAACGATGGGTTCGATGACGGTTTGGATGTACCGTGCACTATTCAGTGTCCCCTCGACGATCACCAGTGGTGTACGGCCAGTGTAGGAGATCGCTCCCCACACCATGATGCCGGGTGTTGGCCCTGTGTGCCTCGGTCGTATGCAGTCCTGATTGTGGCGCTCACCTGCACGGCGCCAAACACGCATACGACCATCATTGGCACCAAGGCAGAAGCAACTCTCATCGATGAAGACGACACGTCTCCATTCGTCCCTCCATTCACGCCTGTCGCGACACCACTGGAGGCGGGCTGCACGATGTTGGGGCGTGAGCGGAAGACGGCCTAACGGTGTGCGGGACCGTAGCCCAGCTTCATGGAGACGGTTGCGAATGGTCCTCGCCGATACCCCAGGAGCAACAGTGTCCCTAATTTGCTGGGAAGTGGCGGTGCGGTCCCCTACGGCACTGCGTAGGATCCTACGATCTTGGCGTGCATCCGTGCGTCGCTGCGGTCCGGTCCCAGGTCGACGGGCACGTGCACCTTCCGCCGACCACTGGCGACAACATCGATGTACTGTGGAGACCTCACACCCCACGTGTTGAGCAATTCGGCGGTACGTCCACCCGGCCTCCCGCATGCCCACTATACGCCCTCGCTCAAAGTCCGTCAACTGCAAATACGGTTCACGTCCACGCTGTCGCGGCATGCTACCAGTGTTAAAGACTGCGATGGAGCTCCGTATGCCACGGCAAACTGGCTGACACTGACGGCGGCGGTGCACAAATGCTGCGCAGCTAGCGCCATTCGACGGCCAACACCGCGGTTCCTGGTGTGTCCGCTGTGCCGTGCGTGTGATCATTGCTTGTACAGCCCTCTCGCAGTGTCCGGAGCAAGTATGGTGGGTCTGACACACCGGTGTCAATGTGTTCTTTTTTCCATTTCCAGGAGTGTATCTTTAGTCCTGCTCCCGTTATCAACCACAATGTCAGAAAAGGCCTCTGTGGTGCCTTTACTTTTCCTAACCCAAACTAATCGTCATCTAAATCAACCTCAGTTTTCTTTTCCATTCTTCTGTATCTTATTCTTGTCAGCAACTTGGACGCAAGAGCTGTTAAAGTGATAGTGAGATAATTCTCGCACTTATCAGCACTTGTAATCTTCGAAATTGTGTGGACGAAATTTTTCCGAAAGTCACATGGTATACTTCCAGTGTCACACATTCTACACACCAACGGAAATAATCGTTTTGTTGTCTCTCCCAAAATAACAACGATTTTAGAATTTACGACGGAATGTTATCTACCTCTCATTTGATCTTGCAAAGCTTTTAAACTACGATTCTAATACTGGGTTCCCTGTCTATTCTACAATGGCTCCTGTTTCTTCTTCTATCACATCAGACAAGTCTTTTTCCTCATAAGAGCCTTCAATGTTTTCTTTCTACCTGTCTGCTCTCTCTTCTGTGTTCAGCACTGGAATTAACATTGCACTCTTAATGTTACCACCCTTGCTTTTAATTTCATCGAAGATTGTTTTTACTTTTCCATATGTTAAGTCTGCCTTCCCACCAATCATTTCTCTTTCGATATCTTCACAGCCATTTTGTCTTAGCTTCGCGGTACTTACTGTTAATTACATTTCTCAACAACTTGTATTTTTTTATTCTTGAATTTTCGTGAACATTTGTATACTTCCGTTTTTCACCGATCTTTTGAAGTCCTTCTTCTGTCACACATGGTTTCTAAGCGGTTACTTTGTTTGCTACCATCGTTTTCATCAACTTCTTTGAATACCATTTTCAGAGATGTCCGTAACTCTTCAACGAACTATTCCTTGTTCCAGTATCAACAGACTTAGTTAACTACAAAAGTATCTATTCGTTCCTTAGAACTTCCGTATCCAACTTCTTTGCATATTGATTCTTCCTGACTAATATCTTAACTTCAGCCTCCTCTTCATCACTACTAATTCCTCCTGGGTAAGCTTTACAAACCAATATTTGGCTTCGGAACCTCTGTTTAACGCTGACGTAATCTAAATGAAATATTCCCATATCTCCCAGCCTATTCCAAGTATAACTTCGCTTCTTGTGGTTCTTTAACATAGTATTTGCTATTACAATCTGAAATTTATTGCAAAATTCAATTACACTTTCTCCTACCTCATTCCTACTACCAAACCCGTATACTCCCGTTATTCTTGTTTCTATTCCTTCCTCCACAACCGCGTTCCAGTTCCTGTATGACTATTAGATTTTCATCTCATTTTACATACTAAATTGTCCATTCTATACCGTCACATACTCTCCCTATCTCTTTACAATCCTATTACTGTATAGTTCACAGTAACTCCCTCTCTCGCCTACCATTCTATTCATATGGAATCCTACCCCCTTTACAACACTCTTTGCTGCTTTTGGTATAATGCTATATGTAGTACATTGAAGCACCAAGGAAACTGATATAGGCACGCGTATTCAAATACAGAGATATGTAAACGGGCAGAACAAGCCGCTGTGGTCGGTAACGACCATATAAGACAAGTGTGTGGCGCACTTGTTATATCAGCTACTTCTGCTACAATAGCAGGTTATGAATATTTAAATGAGTTAGAACATTGTGTTATAGTCGGCGCACAAGCGATGGGACACAGCATCTCCGAGGTAGCAATTAAGTGGGGATTTTCCCATACGACCATTTCTCGAGTGTACCGTGCATATCAGGAATCCAGTAAAACATCAAATCTCGGACATCGCTGCCGCAGAAAAACAGATCCTGCTAGAAGGGAACCAACGAGGACTGAAGAGAATCGTTCAGCGTGAGAGAAGTGCAGCCCTTCTGCAAATTGCTGCAGATTTCAACGCTGGGCCATCAACAAGCATCAGCGTGTGAACCATTCAACGAAACGTTATCGATACGGGCTTTCGGTGCCGAAGGCTCACTCTTGTGCCCTTGATCACTGCACGACACAAGGCGAGTCAAGGCGTCGCTCCGTGGCAATATTTCAACATTTTACAGTTCCCAAATTCACCTGAGGATGACAAGTATCAAAATGGTTGAAACGTTGCCGCAGAACAACGCGTTGTCTCGGCTGATCCCGAGAAAACTTCATCATCAGTATCGCTGTCTCTATGTCATCTCTCTCTCTCTCTCCTCCTTCGTCTCTATTGGCTGCAACATTTCTTATACTCACCTTCCGCCACCGACCCAACTGCCAGATATACACGTGACCAAACGACTACTGGCCATCCCAGCTCGCTTCCTGGCCTGCACTGGTTGATGAGAGCATGTGAGAACACGGAGCCATCGTCTGGTCGATTATTGATCAAAACATGTCTAATAATGGCCGAATTGATACCGACTACCTTCCGCGACTTAGTTTTCCCCGTTGTAAACCAGCAAACCAAACCTAGGAGTGGCTGATGTAACCAAGTATATGGTGTACTCCTTCCACTCTGTTTGAGGGAATACATCTTCCATTGACTGAACAGAGCTCTTACTTGATTCCTAGTGCGGCGTTCCTGGACTGCGTACTGGGGAAACTATCTGCACCACAGTCCAAAAAAACTCTCGCGTGTAATTTTCTAGTTACCTTTCCTCTGTACCCAAAACTTCTTTTTCTAGACGACATAACCAAGCTTCACTGAAGCAAGACCACTGCCCTTATTATAAACGTCAGCTCCCCTCCTGCATGTTTGATGGATATTCATCCTAGCAGCCTCCCAGTTCTTTATAATAATATTCTATTGGTTATCATCCGGAATCATGTCATTTACCTACCGCAGGTTTGACAATAGTGAATTAATGTTTAAGGTAAACATTAATCTAGCCAAAATCGTTCGATGGCTCTCGTGAAATACCATGATAAAGGTGAATTTAATTTAGGGAATAGATGTATTCAATTCTGTCCGTAGCTACTATGATAAATTCTTACGACTGACTATAAATTTGGGTTGTCTCGCTCCAGAACCGATGTTTGGGGATAATATCGAATTGTTGTTACGTTCGAAATAACACTATCGAAAAAAAGTCTCTCTCTATTCTCTAAACACAAAGCTGAGGTGCTTGCCGCTTACCATGCACCAAATGCAGCAAATATTCAACCCAACAATTTCATTGTGATCCCTGTATTACATACACTTCTAGAGAGCAACGACACAACCCTGATAAAGGCACCCACCACTACTAGCAGACAACGATTGCCTTTTCTTGGTGCGAGGTAAGGGACCAAAATAGTCGACAAATACCTGATGCATTCGATGTTCTACTTTAGCAGACTAAAGCTTACCGTCTTGACATTCCTCCACCAATCACCTAATTCGGTCACGTTAGGAATTCCTGAATATTCATTACGATCATATAATCACCATTATGGCCCCAAATCACTGACTCACGAAAATACGTAAACACTTGCCACAGCAATTCCTTGAGGGGACATATCTTGTTTTTATTATCATGTCTTTCCTTATAGCACGAAGCATCCCTCTGTAGAACTGAAGAACAACAATCACTTTCCTTCAACTTTTGTTAAAACTCTCAAGATTAGGATCTGCTTCTTGTTTTTTACCTACACTCCATTAAACTTTGGTATTTCCCCAGGGACTGCAAACGTTCGCACGTGTTCCTTACTTTCCGAAGAACCTTCCGGAGTGTCACGCTTGAAACATCCAGTTGAGTATCTCCGCAACTTGGCTATTCGTGCCCTTACTGATGCAAACTGAGGGGCTACTTGATCCAGAAGTAACGGCTCCGGTCTAGTAAAGTGACATACGGCCAGGAGAGCGGTGTGCTGACCGCAGGCCCCTCCATATCCTCACCAGTGCCACCTGTGGGCTGAAGATCACACGGGCGGCCGGTCCGTACCGTTGGGGCCTTCATGGCCTGTTCAAGCGGAGTTTATTCTTAGCAAATCCTTTATGGTCTGTGGTCTAGTAGGGTTCACATTTCTCCTGCAGCATTTTCGCCTTATTTACCCAGCACATGCTATTTATTTCACTCCTAAGATGCTTGTATGTCTGTAGTCATGAATTTCATGAACATTTTAGTGCTTATTTCATTCGTCTAGCAAGTGAAGTTTTTGTGTTATCCATAGTCGTTTCTCAGTCACTTTTCCTTTACCACCTTGTCTCCAACTGAGCCGCCTAGTGATTTACGCACTATCGCAGTATCTGTTGCCTCAGAGATCTGTGTCTTTTCATCCCTTACTACTTCCAGATCCCACTTCTTTATGCAGTGGCTCTTCCTGGCTAGTTTCTAAACCTTCAGCCTACTATTCATCATTACTAAATTGTCTTCTGAGTCTGTATCTGCTCCAGGGTACGCGTTAAAATCTAATACTTGATTTCGGAATCTCTGCCTATCCATGATGTCATGTAACTGAAATCTTCCCGTATCTGCGTACCTTTTCCAAGTATACCTCTTCCTCATACGCTTCCTGAATGGAGTATTTGCTGTATGTAGCTGAAATGTATTGGAGAACTCGTCTTTATCCTTTCTTATTCCTTATACCACGCCCATATAAATGTTCATATGTGTGTCAAATCTTATGGGACCTAACTGCTATGGTCATCAGTCCCTAAGCTTTCTTCTACACTTTCCCCTTGAACTGCATTCCAGTCGCCCATGACAATTAGACTCATCTCCTTTTATGCACATAATTACTCGTTCAATATCCTTATACACTTTCTGTACCTGTTTATTTTCTGCTTGCGACGTCGGCTTGTGTACTTCAACTACTGTTAACTACTGTTACCAGTATTGATTGGCTGTCGATTCTGATGAGATCAACCCTATCAAAGACGTGTTCAGTTTCCTATTCATAAGGAAACCTACTCAAATTATATAAGAAATTTTCTCCTGTTGATATTACCCTATCGTCATCTGACCAGAAATCTTGTCTTCTTACCGTGTCACCGGACTGAATCCCCACTTACCTAGATTGAGCCTTAGCATTCCTCTTTTCAAGTTCTCTGGCTTCCCTATCACGTTCAGACCTCTGACAATCCACGCTCCAACTCATAGAACATTAATGTTACTTAAAATCCGTCTTGATGGCAAATTTTTTATTCATATGACCGGTTTCGGTTCGTTCAGAACCATCTTCAGATCTGATATTTCAGTTACAGGAGTGACCCGTCCAAATCCAGCAACTTTCACATGCTTCGTCACATGTGACGTAGGCCCGCTGGTCGAAGACTGCTGTGGTGAGTGTCTTCCATACGTGGTGAAAAGAAAGTGAGACCACGTCTAGACGTCGTGGGGTTGGGTGTCCACCCTTCCTTACAGGTCGGACGTCGCAGACGGGGCAGACTGGTAAAACATGACAGGCGGCGAACTGTGGCGGAACTCACATCAGACTTTAATGGTGGGCAGAGTAGAAATATGCCTGAACACACAGTGCACCGAACACTCTTACCGATGGGCTTCCTCAGCCGACGACCCATGCCTGTGTCTACGTTAACACAACCACATATGCAGCTACGTCTGAAATAGCCACGTGACCATACGCAGTAGACTACAGCACAGATGTAGAATCTTGCATTGTCTGATGAACCCCGATACATCATTCATCGGCCGGTTCTAGGCGCTTCAGTTTGGAACCGAGTGACGGCTACGGTCCCGGGTTCGAATCCTGCCTCGGGCATGGATATTTATGATGTCCTTAGGTTAATTAGGTTTCAGTAGTTCGAAGTTCTAGGGGACAGATGACCTCAGATTTTAAGTCCCATAGTGCTCAGAGCCATTTGAACCATTATTCATCATGCCGATGGGAGGGCGCGAGTTCTTCGTCTTCCAGGGGAATAAATCCTTGGCACCTGTACCTAGGGACGCAGACAAGCTGGCGGCGTATCCATAAACCTCTGGGGAACCCCGTGGGTCCATTGGAGCTCGTGCAAGGTACCATGACGCCGAAGGAGTATCGTGAACTGGTTGGAGAACACGTACACTCCTTCATGACGATCAAGTTTTCCGACGGTAGTAGTATTTTTCATGAAGGTAATTCGCCATATCAAAAGCCGAGGAGAGGGATGGAGTAGTTCGAGAAACACAGTGGCGAGTTCCAATTGATGTCCTAGCCCCCAAACTCGCCGTATCCGAACCAGATCAAACACATCTGGAATATGATTGAACGTAGCTTTATAGCTTGCCACCTCCTCCCCGCAATTTACAGGAATTAAGTGGCTTGTATATGGAGAGCTGTTACCAACTCCTTCTAACGACATGCCAAAGCCTCACTGCTTCCATGCCACGACGCATCGCCGCTGTTATCCGTGCCATAGGTGGACATAGCGGCTATTAGGTATTAATTTATAATGTTCTGGCAGATCATTGTATTATTGACGAAACAAATCTCGGGTGAACAGCCTGCTTTGAGTGTACAAAGGACGCCGGTCGCCGTAACCGAGCGTTTCTAGGCGCTTCAGTCCGGAACAGTTCTGATACTACGGTCCCTGATTCGAATCCTGCCACGGTCATGGATGTGTGTGATGTCCTTAGGTTAGCTAGGTTAAAGTAGTTCTGAGTCTAGGCGACTGATGACCTCAGATGTTAAGTCCCAAATTGCTGAGAGCCATTTGAACCATTTTGTACAAAGAACACAATATTTCGGCAGTCGGCCTTGTTGCCATCATCAGCACACCTGTTGATGGCAACAAAGTCGACTGCCGAGATTTTGTGTCCTTTGTACACTCACACCAGGCTGCTCACCCGAGATTTATTTCGTCATGAAATACGCCTGGAGAAATTGAAGAATCACAACCTTGTATTATTATTTAGGATAACCGTAACAGTAAGAGTTTAACATGAAATTGGTCTATAGCCACAATTCCAGGAACACAGTTGTTGACAGCATATCCCCACTGATTTGAACAACCGACGTTTGCAGCCTATTAAGGAAAATGTCTCAAACGAAAACAGCCACCAGTTGAGGTATTTAGTAGTCAAAAACTCTTGACCTAGGTTTCAACTAGTATAAATGGGCCTTCTTCAGAAGTCTTATTACCTAGAAAAATGAATATGTATATACATATAAATACAGGGTTCCAGAAATTAGGATTTTATGAAAAGACTACCCACGTACAGTGGAGCTTATAGTAAAAATACATTCGCTTGTTAACATAAATGCAAACAGAATGGCCACGTGCAAAACACATCAGAGCGACCGACTGACCATGTGCCTAACATGGCCACTGATACATTTAAAAAGGGCCAAAAGTTATTAATTATTAAAATAATAATAAAAATGTAATATAATAATAATGTAATATAATATAAATAAAAATAAAATATATAAATATGATAACGTATATATATATATATATATATATATATATATATATATATATATATATATATATATATAATAAGTAAAATATATTAATAAATAATAATATTATAGTAATATTAAATAATATAAATAATATAGTAAATAGTAAAAATATAATAAAATAATTATTAAAATAATCCACAATTTGCGTTTTACTAACTGATCATGATGAGCTGCAAATAGGATTAGTCATAATTAAAATTGGCAATCGTATGATAGCTTTGTCATAAATAAAATAGTACAGGTATTACGAGGGCAGTACAATAAGTAATGCAACACATTTTTTTCTCGGCCAATTTTGGTTAAAAAAACCGGAAATTTCTTGTGGAATATTTTCAAACATTCCCGCTTCGTCTCGTATAGTTTCATTGACTTCCGACAGGTGGCAGCGCTGTACGGAGCTGTTAAAATGGCGTCTGTAACGGATGTGCGTTACAAACAACGGGCAGTGATCGAGTTTCTTTTGGCGGAAAACCAGGGCATCTCAGATATTCATAGGCGCTTGCAGAATGTCTACGGTGATCTGGCAGTGGACAAAAGCACGATGAGTCGTTGGGCAAAGCGTGTGTCATCATCGCCGCAAGGTAAAGCAAGACTGTCTGATCTCCCGCGTACGGGCCGGCCGTGCACAGCTGTGACTCCTGCAATGGCGGAGCGTGCGAACACACTCGTTCGAGATGATCGACGGATCACCATCAAACAACTCAGTGCTCAACTTGACATCTCTGTTGGTAGTGCTGTCACAATTGTTCACCAGTTGGGATATTCAAAGGTTTCTTCCCGCTGGGTCCCTCGTTGTCTAACCGAACACCATAAAGAGCAAAGGAGAACCATCTGTGCGGAATTGCTTACTCGTCATGTGGCTGAGGGTGACAATTTCTTGTCAAAGATTGTTACAGGCAATGAAACATGGGTTCATCACTTCGAACCTGAAACAAAACGGCAATCAATGGAGTGGCGCCACACCCACTCCCCTACCAAGAAAAAGTTTAAAGCAATACCCTCAGCCGGTAAAGTCATGGTTACAGTCTTCTGGGACGCTGAAGGGGTTATTCTGTTCGATGTCCTTCCCCATGGTCAAACGATCAACTCTGAAGTGTATTGTGCTACTCTTCAGAAATTGAAGAAACGACTTCAGCGTGTTCGTAGGCACAAAAATCTGAACGAACTTCTCCTTCTTCATGACAACGCAAGACCTCACACAAGTCTTCGCACCCGAGAGGAGCTCACAAAACTTCAGTGGACTGTTCTTCCTCATGCACCCTACAGCCCCGATCTCGCACCGTCGGATTTCCATATGTTTGGCCCAATGAAGGACGCAATCCGTGGGAGGCACTACGCGGATGATGAAGAAGTTATTGATGCAGTACGACGTTGGCTCCGACATCGACCAGTGGAATGGTACCGTGCAGGCATACAGGCCCTCATTTCAAGGTGGCGTAAGGCCGTAGCATTGAATGGAGATTACGTTGCAAAATAGTGTTGTGTAGCTAAAAGATTGGGGAATAACCGGGTGTATTTCAATGCTGAATAAAACAACCCCTGTTTCAGAAAAAAATGTGTTGCATTACTTATTGAACTGCCCTCGTATATGTGGCGTGTGTGACCAATAACGGATAAACATGCAATTTCTGTGTGAAGAGAAACAGGGAAAACTGCACCTAGATGCCGGTGACACACCCTGCAGTCTGTAGCCGCTACAGAGAGCTGATGTAACTGTACCAAACGTTAAAATCGAATCATTTTTGTAACACAAAATCTGAAGGCTGTGAGTGACAGAAGGCCACAAAAATTGTTACAATATGACAACTAGGCTTATGAAATTTACATGAGAACTGACGTGATTCCACAGACATGTACATAATTTTAATTGGGATGCTTATGAAGAGTTTGGCATTCTGAAAACAGTATAGTAGCCCACGACACAACCATCGAAGCAATTTTTACTTTTTCAGTTGCAGTTGGTCGTTCAAAATTATATCTTTATTGTTGAAACTGTGCTAAAAAATATGAAGTTCTTTCAATAAATCCAACCCATATACTTTTTATCTCTAAGCAAAATAACAGAATTTTTCTAACTCCTAGGGGAATTTCGGCTTTGAACGATATGTTCGACGTATGTTAAGCCATGAATATTAATACCCCCTTTGCGCAGTAAACGTTCCTTGCAACTAATTTTAATTGCCTGCCCCAACAGAACAAAAACTTGGACATTCATTACATTTTTATCTTATAAATCCCCTACTGTGAAAATGGATCTTCTTTACGTTGTGTGTTAACTTTCCTCTCAAATTGTTATTTGACACATTGGAGTTGTATTTCCTAGAATGAAATTTTATATGAAATATTACCTCTAAACCTTATGGAAATAAAACGTCTTTACCCATCCGCATCTTCCCGTTTACTATCACCTACTGTGCAACTATTTTTACAGGGTTTTCTTGTCCAAAATGATGTCAACTACTGAGGGATTATAGCCGTTATTAGTGGCTATAGAATTAACTAATTTAATCTTATCTCGCAAGCTCTCAGGTTTAATGAAGTAATCAGTGCTCTATGGAAAATAGAATAACAGGTCAGTGTAGAGGCTTGGGAGTGTCCTGAGTGAAATGAAATGATATCACGAGGGAAAGTTTTCTTAGGGAAAATATTAAAGTCTATTTTGTCGTCAAGTACTCGTTATGTAACATAAAAGTAATTTAATTCGCTGCTACTGTTTTCCAGTTCCTTTGTAAAAACTTTTTCTTTTCATCATACTCATCGAAGTTGAGAAATTGTTGACCTAATTCATCGTTTGTGTTTTCAAAAATGATGAGTATGTCATCAACATACACAGGAATATTGCTCCGTCAGCTGCATGTTTATCCGTTACTGGTTACACATGTCGCACCTAATATGTGTATTATTTTATGCATGACAAAGCCAAACGGATATTTTTTAGATTGTCAGTCTTAGTTATGACTAAGCCTATTTGCAGCACATCATGATCGTATGTAAAACATAAGTTGTGGCTTATTTTAATTATTAATAACTTCTGGCCTTTTTGAAATATACCAGTGTCCATGTTTAGCACATGGCCAATCGGTCACTCCGTTGTGTTTTCCAAGTGGCCAGTCATCTTGCATTTGTAATAGCAAGTGGACGTATTTTTATGGCACATTGTACGAGTACTAACCTACACTGTAAGTCTGTTGTGTTTTCATAAAATTCTAGTTTTAGGAACCTTTCATTTATCTGTATATACTTATTTCTAGGTAATAAGATTCATGAAGCAAGCCCATTTATACGGTTTGAAATCTAGGTGAAGAGCTTTATACTGCTACCTTCTTCAACTGGTGGCTGTTTTTATTACATATACACAGTTGCTCCTGCATCTATGGTTAAGATTCTTAACGGCAACTTGTTTAACGTAGTCCAGACTTACGAATAGTAACCAGTGGCAGCCATATAATTACTAGAGTCTCAGCTATGTGTTATTTCACTTCGTGCGACCATATCCCACAGGTAACAGTTACCCAATATGAAAGAAAGAAATTGTAGCTTAAGCAAACACTTCGACAGTTTATGCTCTGGCTTTAATGTGTGTGATCTTTAAATTACGCCACACGACACACAGTTTCAACACAAGTTACCCTATTTTCTGAAACCAGTTAGCCATGGTGGACAGTAACCATTTTACACCTGCTTCTCGTCGGACCAGTAAAAGATGAGCACTCACCGTAAATGTCTGCAGGCAGCGGTGGTCACTAGAGTTTACGGCGGCAAGAACACCGGAGTCTGTACGGGCGCGTGCCGCGCGGGATTAGCCGAGCGGTTTAAGGCGCTGCAGTCTGGACTGTGCGGCTGGTCCCGCGGAGGTTCGAGTCCTCCCTCAGGCATGGGTGTGTGTGTTTGTCCTTAGGATAATTTAGGTTAAGTAGTGTGTAAGCTTAGGGACTGATGACCTTAGCAGTTAAGTCCCATAAGATTTCACACACATTTGAACATTTTTGTACGGGCGCGTGGCGCTACCGAAAGAGAAGACCATCTGATTGGCGTACAGCCCTGTCGCGTAGCTCTGCATCTACACCAGCAATTAGGCAGCAGTTGGCACCTCAGTAACACAAAGAACTGTTGCAAATGGGTTTGTTCAAGGACAGCTCCGAGCAAGGAGCGCTATAGCGTGCATTCCGCTGACCCTAAACTATCGCAATTTTCCGTGGTCTCGAGCGAGAGCTAATTGGAGGGCTTTAGTGTATCAAGCTGTTACAATAATGGATGGCAGGGTGGAGGTCTGTTTTGCTTTCTGATGAAAGCCGGTTCTACCTCGGTGCTAGTGTAGGCCGTATGTTGGTTAGATGGAGGATAGTAAAGGGCCAGCAAACAACCCGTCTGCGTGCTAGACACACTGGACATACACTTGGAGTTATGGTCTTGGGTGCGATTTCTTTTGACACCAGGCGCACTGTGGTGGGTATCAGACGCACCCTGACTGCTAATTTGGAAGTCATTATGATGATCCGACTTGTTGACTCTTATTCGTGAATAGGTTTCCAGGGGCAGTTTTCCAACAGGATGATGCTCGCCCACTTGCCGCTGTTGTAACCCAACATGCTCTACCGGATGTCGACATGTTGCCTTGGCCTGCTGGATCACAAGATCTGTACCTGTGAGACATCATCAGACGACATCTTCAGCGTCATCCATAAACAGCATTAACCGTCACTGTATTGACCGACTAAGTGCGACAAGCATGACACTGTAACCGACAACTGATAAATGGCATATGTACAACACAATGCATGCACGTTTTGCATGCATGCATGTAACAGTCTGGCGGCTACACCGTTATTGATGTAACTGAAATTCACAATTCTTTATCTGTTATCTCCCGCTTACATTAACCTTCAATCGTACAATGATCTTCACTTACATATACGTTACCTACACAGATGTATTCCCGAAATTTAATTACTCTATATTAATAATTTTTGGTGTAGAGATTTCTTTTTCACTAAATGAAGCTATTGCATAGATAATATATCCTTGTATTGCTTATTATATCGCGGACGTCTGTGTAATAAGACATTTATCTGCTCCATTAGTAAAAAGTTTACTGTTAATGCATAATTCCTTTTCTATGTGGGTGAGTTAACAGCAAGTTGTTGAGGCCTCCCGCTAATCTGTTTGCCGTGAACACTTCTCCCGTTCGCACTGCGAGGTAACAACGCACGCTAGTTTGATTTGGAACGTGACTATACCAAGCGAAGTGAACAGGTCAATTTACGCTACAGATCGATAACCAGTTCGTCATGCCGAGTAATACCGTAGTAGGAAACCGGTACATACAATGTTAGTGGGTGGTACAAGAGGAACTGCCCGACTAGGTAAATGTCTCCCGCTCCAGGCAAACCGTCGCCAGGGCTCCCCACATATGTAAACAGCACTGAACACTTAAGGAGGCGGAATTTAAAATCCCAGCGAATGACGAGCACCTGGCTCACGGTCAAGCGGTGTCTTTTGTGGTCAGGAGGTGGTCCTCGAACTGCGCTTAAGATACGTGTTAAAAGAGGGATACTAACACATTTTACACCATTGAATACTGCTACAGTTGAGAGGAACAGAGGAACAGATAGGGGTACATTATTGTAATAGCAAGACATTATACACTGTCAAAAACAGCATCTACAAAGCAATGGTTTGTGGACAATAGCGTTCCTGAAAGGGTTTGGCTAAACCAGAGTCGCGATCTGAACCCAGTGCAACACCTGTGGGATGAAAGAGAACATCGAATGCTCGTTCTACACCACTGCCTTCTGTCGTTTCCGTTCAAGGGGAAGAATGGGTTGCTTACATTCACATTCAAACGCTCACCTCGTTGAAAATGCAACCAGGAGAGTTCAAACTGCCATCAAGTCGAAGGGTTGACATATCCAAATTAATATCCATGGGGTAAAAGACAACATGTGGTCCGTCGAATGGTGCAGAAACGTATTCTACGGTAATCGAGCTGGTAACCTATACTTTCAGGTAGATAATCTGCCACCACAGTGCTCATGAACTGCATCGGAGTCATTCGTGGGAAACTTCACACACACACACACACGCACACAAACAAACGATGGTGATTGTGTGCTCCCCAATTGCATTCACCTCAGTACTCAACTAAGGATGAGGTACGAGCCTTTGGCGCAGCTCTCAACAATTTCCTAGAGTTCTGGGCGATGTTTGTGCGTTTATCACTGCTGTTGGCTGGCCAGGACCTTCAAATAATTCACTGTTAAATTTCTTACAGTCTTTCTGTGTTGTAGAAGCCGTTATTAAAAATGAGAATGCAATTTAATTAGTAAAATATTCTACTATAAATTACTTTCGGTCTTTGTCCTCTGCTTTTCGAATTTGTAGAGTGATTGTAACAGGAAGCATAACTTAAGGAGATCGTAGCATATATTTGTGTTGCGGGAACAAATTGTGAGACTGATAGATAATGTTACGCATGAATAAATACTCACTAAAATCCAGGTGACCTCTAAGAAAAATGATACATTAGAATGAGTAAACAGCTATTCTATGTACACTCCTGGAAATGGAAAAAAGAACACATTGACACCGGTGTGTCAGACCCACCATACTTGCTCCGGACACTGCGAGAGGGCTGTACAAGCAATGATAACACGCACGGCACAGCGGACACACCAGGAACCGCGGTGTTGGCCATCGAATGGCGCTAGCTGCGCACCATTTGTGCACCGCCGCCGTCAGTGTCAGCCAGTTTGCCGTGGCATACGGAGCTCCATCGCAGTCTTTAACACTGGTAGCATGCCGCGACAGCGTGGACGTGAACCGTATGTGCAGTTGACGGACTTTGAGCGAGGGCGTATAGTGGGCATGCGGGAGGCCGGGTGGACGTACCGCCGAATTGCTCAACACGTGGGGCGTGAGGTCTCCACAGTACATCGATGTTGTCGCCAGTGGTCGGCGGAAGGTGCACGTGCCCGTCGACCTGGGACCGGACCGCAGCGACGAACGGATGCACGCCAAGACCGTAGGATCCTACGCAGTGCCGTAGGGGACCGCACCGCCACTTCCCAGCAAATTAGGGACACTGTTGCTCCTGGGGTATCAGCGAGGACCATTCGCAACCTTCTCCATGAAGCTGGGCTACGGTCCCGCACACCGTTAGGCCGTCTTCCGCTCACGCCCCAACATCGTGCAGCCCGCCTCCAGTGGTGTCGCGACAGGCGTGAATGGAGGGACGAATGGAGACGTGACGTCTTCAGCGATGAGAGTCGCTTCTGCCTTGGTGCCAATGATGGTCGTATGCGTGTTTGGCGCCGTGCAGGTGAGCGCCACAATCAGGACTGCATACGACCGAGGCACACAGGGCCAACACCCGGCATCATGGTGTGGGGAGCGATCTCCTACACAGGCCGTACACCACTGGTGATCGTCGAGGGGACACTGAATAGTGCACGGTACATCCAAACCGTCATCGAACCCATCGTTCTACCATTCGTAGACCGGCAAGGGAACTTGCTGTTCCAGCAGGACAATGCACGTCCGCATGCATCCCGTGCCACCCAACGTGCTCTAGAAGGTGTAAGTCAACTACCCTGGCCAGCAAGATCTCCGGATCTGTCCCCCATTGAGCATGTTTGGGACTGGATGAAGCGTCGTCTCACGCGGTCTGCACGTCCAGCACGAACGCTGGTCCAACTGAGGCGCCAGGTGGAAATGGCATGGCAAGCCGTTCCACAGGACTACATCCAGCATCTCTACGATCGTCTCCATGGGAGAATAGCAGCCTGCATTGCTGCGAAAGGTGGATATACACTGTACTAGTGCCGACATTGTGCATGCTCTGTTGCCTGTGTCTATGTGCCTGTGGTTCTGTCAGTGTAATCATGTGATGTATCTGACCCCAGGAATGTGTCAATAAAGTTTCCCCTTCCTGGGACAATGAATTCACGGTGTTTTTATTTCAATTTCCAGGAGTGTATATGCGATACAGTGGTATTCACTGAGGAAATGCAGTCAGTCTACAGAAGAGATTTCGTACAAAGCATACATTACAATACCACCCAATCATGTTAGACCCATACTAAATAGGACAGTTTGGAGATATAAAATGAACACAAAGAAGGGCATGAAGTATGGTCACATATTCTTTTGTTTCGCGTATAAAAACTTCAAATGACGGACGCTTGAAGATAGAATCACCTATCCCTTGAAAGCCTACTTATAAAGTCTCAAGATTCAGCACTGACCAAAGAGTAATGAATTACTGGTATCACGCTGAACATAAGGTTACATCAATTACAGAGACATTGAAGTAACCATTCTTCAGGAAATGTGAACTGGAAAGCAGCGGGAAAATGTCCCAATAAGCGCTACAGTGGAAAGTACCTCCTGGTGTGCACTTCACAATGGTCTGTAGGATATACATGTAGATAGTGGTTAACCAGAATCAAAAAGGAAAGAGAACTCATCTCCTTATCAACCGCTGGACAAAATGTTGTTGCCTGGACAAAATGACAAACTCAGTCAGTAACTAACGTAAATGAGTTCAGCTGAGGTGGCGAAAGGGCGATTATCATTTCAACTTTGAAAATACAATTTCTGAATGATAATTTTTGCAAGTTTTTTGATGTGGTAATCACCTCATAAGCTCAATGTAGTATTCAACCCTTCTGACAGAGATCTCACTTTTACAGCTGAGTTTTATTAAATTAAGAAGTACTCAATTTTGAAAAACAATCTTACTGTGTTTGCTGTTAGTAAAAAGTGTACCCCACTCGAATTACAGATTAACAAAGCCTAAATGATTATTCCTTTTATCGTCCACCGATTACATTATTATTTACGTGTGGTACAAACTGATACGGTATGAAAAAATAAGCAGGTAAAATTTTAGTAGTCTCCTCAATGTAAAAAAGTGAAGGCTCTGGTCGAGAATTAACTGTCATGTACAAATAAACCTTTCATAGAATAAGCAGTTATAAAATTAATATTAAAGTGTGTGATATAGAATCTTCTAAATATTACAATTTAGAAGAGGCTTGGGACGCTTAAAACCAAATAAGTAGAGGGGATGGATAATATTCCGTAGGAATTTCTAATGTCACTCGAGCAGTGACAACGAAACGATTATTTAAGTTGGCGAGTGGAATGTATGAGACCGGCGATATACCATCAGACGTTCTGAGAAAAACAGGGTAATCTACAGTCAAAAACTAGTAGTATACAATGTGAACAAGAACCAAGAGGGAAAGATAAGACTGGCAGACCAAGAACGAAATGGTCGGATTATAAAAGGTGTAAGACAGAGATGCAGTCTTTCATCGTTTCAGTCCACTTATTCGTCGAAGAAATAATGACAGGATAGAAGAAAAGTTCAAGAGTGGGATTAAAAGGATCATCGGTAAAATTCGTTGGTGACATTGTTATCCTCAGTGAAAGTGAAGAAGCATTATAGGATCGGTAAAATCGAATGAACAACCTAATAAGTACAGAATAAGAATTGAGAGTAAATCGAAGAAAGAAGAAAGTACTTAGAACTAGCAGGAATGAGAACAGCGACGGAATTATCACCCTAAATGTTGATCACGAAGTAGATGAAGTTCATGAATTCTGCAACGTAAGAAGCAAACTAAACTATGATGGATGACACTGAAACCAGACTAGTACAGCCAAAAATGGCGTTAATGGCCAAGAGAAGTGTGCTAATTTCAAACATAAGTCTTAATTGTAGGAAGAAATTTCTGAGAATCTACGTTTGGAGCACAGCATTGTACGGTAATGAAATATGGAACGTGAAAAAAAACGGAAGACAAGAAACTCGAAACGTCTGAGATGTGGTGCTAAAGAAAACGGTCGAAAATTTGATGGACCGATAAGGTAACGGATGAGGAGATTCTCCGCAGAGCCGTTGAGAAAAGAAATATATGGAATACACTTACAAGAACATGGGACAGGAAATAACTACCATTGTACTAGAGGGAGCTGTAGAGGATAAAATCTGTGGAGAAAGAAAGTGGAATACGTATACCATATAACTGAGAACGTAGGTTGCTAGTGCAGCCCTGCGATGAAAAGGTTGGCACACTACGCGGCGGGCCGCCTCAAACAAGTCAAAAGACGGACGACTAAACAACAAAAATGACTGACGAGAGAACGGTTTAAGAATCCTACACATATAATGCAATACATTACATGACAGAATGTTTATCTCCTGCTACTCGTTCGATCAAGAGCCTTCGCACCTGCCCGTTCCGGAAGCGGAACTCTAATACGCACGGCTGTGTCAGGTGACTCAACGATTGCGATATATCTCACGCGGATCTGCGTCTAAAGTATGATAGGTCATTGAACGGCATTTAGTTTGCTGATATTTCTAATGGAAAATAAAGGACAAGAACTTCTAACAAATCTGTAATTAGCGAAGTGTCGTCGAAAAAATGCGCGTCTCGCACGGCACGTGACTACGTCACGACGTAACTGTGGCTCCTCATCTCAGCCATCAGCAACTAATTCATCTACAGTAAGCTGCGAAGACATTTTAGTTCACTTTCAAAAGATATATCAACACCGTAAATATACACTTCCTTTAAAGCTTTATCTAGTTATTTATTTATTTTTTTACTTATTTTTCAGATAATTAAATCTTTTAGAAGGACAGCCTCTTTAAGTTAACAAATTCTGTTATAGTCGCTCTTTCCATGGTTCTCCGCCTACTTTCGACCATTGCAGCTGAAATTTGCGACTTTCTTCAGTTATTTATTCCAACTGTTGGTATTTATGCCATACGGCCATCTTTGCGACTTCAATCCAGTAACCCATTTTCTCATCATTTCTTCGTGAGATGTGCCGTGGCCATTTCCACTTTAAACTCTTTATCCTTTCCATACCATACTGAGGGTGGCACGGGTAAAATACAGGGAGCGAAAGGCTATTTACAATTTGTACAGAAACCAGATGGCAGTTATGAGTCGAGGGGCTTGAAAGGGAAGCAATGGTTGGGAAGGGAGTGAGAGAGGGTTGTAGCCTCTCCCCAATGTTATTCAATCTGTATATTGAGCAAGCAGCAAAGGAAACAAAAGAAAAATTCGGAGTAGGTATTAAAATCCACGGAGAAGGAATAAAAACTTTGAGGTTCGCCGATGACATTGTAATTCTGTCAGAGACAGCAAAGGACTTAGAACAGCAGTTGAACGGAATGGACAGTGTCTTGAAAGGAGGATATAAGATGAACATCAACAAAAGCAAAACAAGGATAATGGAAAGTAGTCGAATTAAGTAGGGTGATGCTGAGGGAATTATATTAGGAAATGAGACACTTAAAGTATTAAAGGAGTTTTGCTATTTGGGGAGCAAAATAACTGATGATGGTCGAAGTAGAGAGGATATAAAATGTAGAATGGCAAGGAAAGGGTTTCTGAAGAAGAGAAATTTGTTAACACTGAGTATAGATTTAAGTGTCAGGGAGTCGTATCTGAAAGTATTTGTATGGAGTATAGCCATGTATGGAATTGAAACATGGACGATAAATAGTTTAGCCAAGAAGAGAATAGAAACTTTCGAAATGTGGTGCTACAGAAGAGTGCTGAAGGTTAGATGGGTAGATCACATAATTAATGAGGAAGTATTGAATAGGATTGGGGAGAAGAGAAGTTTGTGGCACAACTTGACTAGAAGAAGGGATCGGTTGGTAGGACATGTTCTGAGGCATCCAGGGATCACAAATTTAGTATTGGAGGGCAGCGTGGAGGGTAAAAATCGAAGAGGAAGACCAAGAGATAAATACACTAAGCAGATTCAGCAGGATGTAGGTTGCAGTAGGTACTGGGAGATGAAGAAGCTAGCACAGATAGAGTAGCATGGAGAGCTGCATCAAACCAGTCTCAGGACTGAAGACCACAACAACAACAACATTCTTTCCATAAAATCCTTAACCCCCTTTATTGCTGTTACGTCTTTACTTCTTTTCCAGTCTTTCTTAGTGAGATTTACGAGTGCCATTCTCACAGCTCTCTGAGCTGTTCGTAGTTTACGTCTGAAGAACACATGTAAAACTGAACTTTTATACCACTATATTAGTGAGCGAGGAACACATTGACTTAAGTTCGGTGGCATATTAGATTTAACAACTGCTACATTTAACCGTGAAACTTCGATCCTACCTTCGTGAAAATTTTCAGGACTTCACTCTCTTTTGGATATAGACTGACCGCGAGATAAATATATTCGTATTATTGTTTTAGTCGTTTGTTGTTCAAAATTATTTGTACTGAGTTAGCTATTTGTTGCACGTAGAATTTGCTTTGGACATATTTATCGTAAGCCGCACATTACAGAGGAATTCAATTCTCCTACACTTACCTGCATTATTCTGTCAGTTTTCAACAGTTTTAGAACTTACTGTATAGCGAAATGAACTGGGAATTCGATTCCAACTCAGAAAGCGCATTGGGTATTTACTTTTTATAAAAATGTAAATTTTTCATTAGCGTTTGCAATAGCTGATCCCACAATCAGCGCAAGCAGTTGCAGGACGATGATGTAGATCAAAGTTCCGTTTGCTTTTTCCCTGTAGGAATCACAGCCTGACAGTACAACAGTAACCAGATTTTTATATTTTCTCTGAAAGATAACTGACCTTATACTCACACAGTTCATGGCGACAGCCGTATAATTCAGCGGAGAGAGATCAAGCACGTGAATATGCATGAAGGGATATCTTGTGATGTACACGGCTCTCGTTAACGAGGAGAGTGCTGCTCCGGACGCACCGCGCCGTACTGCAGACGTTTCAAAGGTGACCCGCAGTCGATGTCGTCCTCTTCAGTGCTCTGTAACCTCAATGGCGGACAGACGCTCTGGTATCCTGTGAATGTTGCCGGATATACCATTTACCTTAGATGTGTGGACTGCTGTGAACAACGGATGGAACCACCCGAAACTTTAGAGAACACTGGAGAAGGCCAAAGACCTAATAACACTATTCTAATATTGTTAATCTTAAGGGCCGGTGGTAATGGTCACTACGACAATCGTTTTAAACATTTTATCCAACAAGCGCTAATATTAGGAACATAATCCTCAGCAACGCTTTCCGAGAGTAAAGCTCCAGTCACCTTCATGAACTACCAATGCATGGAGGGGCAGCACAAGTGAGCGATGCTTATCGCTTCATGGCAAGAACGCTTTGGTGGATGCTCGGTAACATGGATAGGAAGAACAAACAATTTGGTGTTGTAGTTTTCAAAGTAAGATGAGTGACACCAAAATCATTTTATTTGGATTTCTATTGTGACCCTGCCAACGGCATTGTCATTGAGAGCGGAGGACCACAAAAAGTTCATAGGACATTGCAATGGTGTGTTGTTTCCAATTACGATATAGTTATTCAGAATAACATAGACACTGCAATACCGTGTTTATCCGCCGATAGTGGGCAACCGACTTTCACTTAAAATGTCTCCCATGTAACGAGATATGCCTAAAGGATGTACGAGTACACATTTGAAGCATACGGTTGGTGATAGAAGGAAGTTTGGCTCTGGCCGTGAGCCTACTCAGGTAGTCAAATGGTAAGGTGGTCGCTCGCGATTGCGAGAAATCCGGGTTCAAGTCCCCGTACGGCACAACTTTTCATTGTCGTTATTTCCAGCTAATGGTTGACAACATTCGCAACTGCGCATACATTTCATGTAAGGCAAGGGTGAGAGAAAACTCTTGTCTTTGGGGTGAGGAACTATCCCTCAAACCATGAGGTTGCTGAAGGCTACGAAATCCACTGCATTAAAAATACGTAATGTATATCCACAGAACATGGGCCTGTACCTCAAAAAGCGTCATGCTGATTTCACTATTGGCGAAAGATTCCGGATTTTTCCACCTTTCTGACGCCCAGGAAGGGACTGCCGAAGGGGAGGATACCATCAGATAAGGTTGAGCAACGAACGAAAGGGCAACGTTCCACGAGCCAGGGAGCGGAATGACGGAGGACTGAACGTGTTAGGATTCTAGAGAATATGAAAAGTAGTATAAGCCTCAGCAAGAATCAGTACGCAAAAAATATGGATATGGAAGTACTAGGTAATGACGAGATACGTTTCAAGTTTCCTGAGGCCATAGACACAGCAAGGAATAGCTCAGTAGGCACTGCAGTTGGAGGGGAATAGACACCACTAAAAATATCGATCGGAGAAGATGGAAAGGAAAACATAGTACAAAGAAGATAAGTGCAAAAAACATGGATAACAGAAGAAATGAAATGATAATTACATCGAGACCATAAGCTGTCGACAGCCGTTGATATACATCAACGGAGACAGTTGAAAATGTGTGCACCGACCGTGACTCGAACCTTGGATCACCTGCTTACATGGCAGACGCTCTATCCATCTGAGCCACGGAGGGCACAGAAGATAGTGCGACTGCAGGGATTGTTAGCCCTTGCACGCTCCCCTTGAGACCCACATTTCCAACTTAATGTCCACATACTACATTCGTAGTGCCCCTGCCCGTTACATTCATTACTCGCGACAGACGATCTTACCGAGACCAGTAAGAGTTCAGGAAATGAGTGTGCATCTGGTACAGAAGGTCAATGGCCGGTTAGCATTAACTATATGAGGATAGTATCTGTTCTTTCGGAGTCCGAAAGAACAGATACCGTCGGTGACCATGCAGCTCTCTTAGAATGAAATGATAATTAAATCGAGACCCTAAGCTGTAGACAGAAGAAATACATCAGTTGATCGATGAAAGAAAGAAGTACAAAGATGTTCAGTGGGATTCAGGAGTACAGAAATACAAGTCGCTGAGGAATGAAATAGCCGGCCGGAGTGGCCGAGCGGTTCTAGGCGCTACAGTCTGGAACCACGCGACCGCTACGGTCGCAGGTTCGAATCCTGCCTCGGGCATGGATGTGTGTGATGTCCTTAGGTTAGTTAGGTTTAAGTACTTCCAAGTTCTAGGGGACTGATGACCTCAGAAGTTAAGTCCCATAGTGCTCAGAGCCATTTGAACCATTTTTGAGGAATGAAATAAATAGGAAGTGCAGGGAAGCTAAGACGAAATGGCTACATGGAAAATGTGAAGAAATCGAAAAAGAAATGCTTGCCTGAAGTACTGACTTAGCATGTAGGAGAGTCAAAACAACCTACTGTGAATTAAAAGAGAAACGGGAATTTCGTTGTTAAATGAAGAGGAGACAGGGGAAATATGTAAAGATTACATTGAAAGCCTTCGTTACAGAATCTCAAGAGGCCAGAGATTTGCAATAGTATTTGTAGATTTCAAAAAAGCATACGACTCGGTAGATAGAGAAACATTACTGAAAGTATTGGAAGAATTTGGGGTCGATAAGAAAACAATTCAAATTATCAAACAGACGCTAACAAACAGTAAGGCCAAAGTTAAATTTATGGGTGAAATTTCAAGGAAGTTCGAAATTAAAACAGGTGTTAGACAAGGTGATGGTTTATCCCCAATCCTCTTCAACTGCGTACTGGAAAAGATATTGAGAATATGGAAAGAAGAACTCAAAGGCACCAAGAATGACATCAGAATTGGAACAAAAAAAAGAAAAAATAGAAGTGGACTGTTTAGCTTTTGCAGACGATCTGGCAATAATTACAGAAAACGAAGAAATAGCTCAGAACTACTTGGAGAAACTACAAGAAGTTTCGGCCAGAGCTGGACTGCAGATTTCATTTGAAAAAACCGTGTATATGTCTAATCATAGAAATAACAGGAAAAATCTTATTACTAAATACGGCAATATTAAGAGAGTAGAAAAATTTAAGTATTTAGGTGAAATAATTCAAGTGAATGGTTTAGACAAGAGTGCAAACCAGGCGAGAGCAAGGAAAATGGAATTTGCTTTTCAAAAAACCAAAGACATATATAACAAAAAAAACATTTCGATTCAAGCTAAATTAAGACACTATAAAACTGTCATTAGACCAGAATGCCTGTATGCATCGGAGTGCCTAACTCTTAACAAAAAGGGGGAAATAGAAAACATGGAAAAGAAAGAAAGGAAAATTTTGAGAAAAATATTAGGACCGAGAAAGATTGGAGAAGAGTACAAGCTAAAGAGTAATAAGGAAATATACAAAACTATTGAGAAAGTGAGTGAGGCAATGCGTAAACGCAGACTAACGTTTTATGGTCACCTGTCGAGGATGGATGGAAACAGACTAACAAGAAAAGTGTTTGAACATAGTAACAGGAACGAAAAAACCAACAATAAATGGATACAGATGGTGAAAAAGGATTTGGCCTATTTTAATGTCACCCGTGAGTCAATCAGGGACAGGGAAAAGTTTAGACAAATAATGAACGAAATTAAGTGTTTTCCAGAAGAAACGAAACTAAAGAATAATAACAGGAAATGGTCGGAAGAGCGGAGGAGGAACCACTCGAAAATGATGAGGAAATATTGGGAAGAGAGAAAAAAAGATCAAAAAGCCGGGCAAGTGAATTGTTGAACGTGGTCCAAAGATGGCCGAAATCGAAAGAAGAAGAAAGCCTTCATTAGGGGGATAATTTGTCTGATGTGATGGAACAAGAAACAAATGGTTCAAATGACTCTAAGCACTATGGGACTTGACATCTGAGGTCATCAGTCCCGTAGACTTAGAACTACTTAAACCTAACTAACCTAAGGACATCACACACATCCAAGCCCGTGGCAGGATTCGAACTTGCGCCCGTATCAGCAGCGCGATTCCGGACAGAAGCACCTGGAACCGCTCGGCCACAGCGGCCGCTGCAAGAAACAGAAGTCGGTTTTGAAGACATAAGAGATCCATTATTAGAATAAGAATTTAAGAGAGGTTTGGAGGACTTAAGGTCAAATCACACAGAAGGGATAGTCGGTTTAGAAGAGATAAGAGCTCCAGTATTGGAATAAGAATTTAAGAGAGATTTGGAAGACTGGAGATCAAATAAGGCAGAAGGGATACGTAACACTGAATCAGTATTTCTAAAATCAGTGGGGGAAGTGGCATCAAAACGACTATTCACGTTGTTGCGCAGAATCTATGAGTCAGGTGACATACCATCTGACTTTCGGAAAAATATCACCCACACAATTCCAAAGACTACAAGAGCTCATAAGTCCGAGATTTATCGAACTATCAGCTTAACAACTCATGTATTCTAGTTGCTGACAAGAGTAATATACCAAAGAATGGAAAAGAAAATTGATAGCGAACCAAAACCGTTAAAGATGGTTCAGTTGTACCTCGCCGACATTGCGAGTGGATGCTGAAGAGATAGATAAAGTAAATGAGCAAATTGAACTGGTAATTTGGTACGTAAAAGGGAATGAAAACCTAATAGTTGTGTGGAACTAACATACGGCTGTAGTCGAAGGAAAAGCTGAGGTTAAAGGAGAATATGGGCTTGGTAGTAAGAATAAGACAAGAGAAAGGCTAATGGAGTTCTGCGATGAATTCGGCTTGTTATACCGAATACTCAGTTCAACAATCACAAGAGGAAGAGGTTTACCCTGGAAAGGGGGGGGGGGCAGATACAGGAGGATTTAAGTCAGATGACCAGGCAAAGATTTCCGCACCAGATACTGGATTATAAGGCGCTCCCACGAACTGATATAGACTCAGATTCATTTAGCAATGATGAAGAGTAGGCTGAAGTTTAAAGGACTGGTCAGGAAGTATCGACGCCCAAAGAACTGGGGTACGGAATTCCTCAAGAATGATGTTATGCGCTTCAAATGACAACAAGTCGACTTTTCACATTGGAATTTAGAAAGGATGTGACTCGAGACTATCGAAAAAACATCATCCGTACTATTTCGAAGATATCGCGAGCCGACAGGTGCGAGAATTATCGCAAAATCAGATTCCCAGCTCATTCACAGAGGTGGCTGACAAGGATATGTAGAAAAGAACAGCATAGAAAACTCAGGAATGGTTAGCTAACCATCAGTTTGGCTTCGGGAAATGTAAAAGCACCAGAGAAGCAAATCTGAAGTTGCCATTGGTAATGGATGCAAGACCGAAGACAAATGAAGATTCATTCGTTGGATTTGCATACCTGGAAAAAGCATTCGACAATGTACTATGGTCCAAGATGTTCGAAATTCTAAGAAAAATAGGACTAAGTTATATGGAAAGACGGATACAATATGTACAAGCAGCTATAGCAAGAAATAACACTGGAAGAACAAGAATGAAATGATTCCAATAACAACCGTTTAAGACAGGGATATTGCCTTTCGCCCCTACTGTTCATTCTACACATCGAAGAAACAGTGATGGAAGTAAGAGAAAGGTTCCAGTTTGGGATCAGAGTTCAAGGTGAAACGATATCAATAATAAGGTTTGTTGATGACATTGCTATACTCAGTGAAAATAAAGAACAATTACAGGATCTGCTAAATGGAATGAACCGACTAATAAGTGGATAGTATGGACTGAAAGAACACTGAAGACAGACTAAAGTAATGAGAAATAGTAGAAATGAGAACAGCGAGAAACGTAGCATTAGAACTGAGAATCACAAAGTAGACGAAGTTAATAAATTCTGCTACCTAGGCAGCAAAATAACCAATGATTGGTACAGCAAGGAGAACATAAAAGCAGTTTAGCATTGGCCGAAAGGGCATTCATGTCAAAGAAAAACCTAATTTTTGGATGAAAATTATGAGAATGTACTTTTGTAGCACAACATTGTGTGGTAGTGAGGCATGAACAAGTGGAAAACGGGGACGGAAGAGAATCGAGGCATTTGAAATGTGGTGCTAGAGATGAATATTGAAAATCAAGTCGAATGAAAAGATTACGGATGAGAAGGTTCTCGGCAGAGTTAACGGGAAAGGAATATATGCAAAACACTGATAAGAAGAAGGGACAGGAAGACAGGACATTTCTTAAGACATCAGGAAATAACTTACTTGATACTAGAGGTGTAAGTAGGCTGTTTATGTTTTCTTTATGTAAGTAGTCTGTTTGTGTTTTCTTATCGGCAACGTTACGTAGCGCTCTATATGAAAATCACTGAATGTGCTGTGTGCAGTCTGTGGCTAGTTTGCATTGTTGTCTGCCATTGTAGTGTTTTGCAGTGGTAGCTGGATGTGAACGGCGCGTAGCGTTGCGCAGTTGGAGGTGAGCCGCCAGCAGTGGTGGATGTGGGGAGAGAGATGGCGGAGTTTTGAAATTGAACTGCTATATATATTATGATTATTAAGGTAAATACAGTGTTTGTTCTCTATTAAAATCTTTCATTTGCTAACTATCCCTATCAGTAGTTAGTGACTTCCGTAGTTTGAATCTTTTATTTAGCTGGCAGTAGTGGCGCTCGCTGTATTGCAGTAGTTCGAGTAACGAAGATTTTTGGTGAGGTAAGTGATTTGTGAAACGTATAGGTTAATGTTAGTCAGGGCCATTCCTTTGTACGGATTTCTGAAAGTCAGATTGCGTTGCGCTAAAAAAATATTGTGTGTCAGTTTAAGCACAGTCGTGTATAAATGTTCTAAGGGGACGTTTCATATGTCGACCCTTAGCCTAGGATACCTCACTGGAATCTTCTAATTTTTTTCTTGTAGTTTGTGTAATTAGTGTAGCTATTGTTTATTGCTAGCGCATTATTGTAGAGAGAATCTCCTTTGTAGTTGCAGCCTTTCATTGTTATACAGTAAAACAGTTGTGGCATGCATGTAGATTTGCACTAAGTATTTCGATGCTACGCTTGCAATTAACTAAATATTATTTTCAGTTCTATGTTAATGTGTTCCCCTATTTTTGCTCTTCAAATTGTGTTTTTCTGTGTTGTCGTGTGAAATATTGTGACAATAATGGCGTGTGAAAAACGTAACACTAGGCTCCAAAGTAAACTGAGAAATGACAGTGAAGACGAAAGCAGTGTGTTAACGCCACCATGTAATGAATTAACTAATGTTCAACATAGTAACTTGGTAATTGTGCATAGGGAAATGGAGCGGGCAGCAAACAATGGCGTAGGCAGTGAGACAATTAGTGAACAGGGAAGCATTATCGATCGATCGCGCGGCAACAGCTCGCCTCAGGAATCCGAAATGATAGGACACCATTTTGCAAATACTGTAGATTCAGGTTTTGCGTCGTCACTGTTTTCTCAAATGAGTCAAGACACATTTTCTGCTTGTCAAAATGTGAATGTTGCCGGTGCAAATGCACTGCCGAAAAGCGTAGAGGAACAGATTCCAGACACTAATGCATTGTTATTACAATTAATGCAACAAATGGGACAAAATCTTCAAAAGTTAGACACAATGGAACAAAATCAGAGACAAACACAGCAAAAGCTTCAAAAGTTAGACACAATGGAACAAAATCAAACACAGCAAGAGTTAGACACAATGGAACAAAATCTTAAAAAGTTAGACACAATGGAACAAAATCAGAGACAAACACAGCAAAAGCTTCAAAAGTTAGACACCACACTTGAACAAACACGTGAATATTTAACTACTGAGTTACATAACATCGAATCGAAAAGTCAAAAGGTCTGTAATGACGTAAAAACACAAATTTGTGAGCATTTCCAACCTATTTTTTCGCGTCATGAAAATGTATTACAGAATCACGAAGCAGCCATAAAAGAACTGCAAACTATTGTTCATGAAAATCATGAGACCTTGCAAGCTAAAACTGACTCAGTTGCATCTACCGATTCGGTTACGCAACTTGCAAAAACTCAGGAAAACTTAAAGGACACAGTAGATACCCTGAAAATTGGTTCAGAAAGACACATGGAGGAAATAAGTACACTATCGGAGAAAGTAGCCGAAATTTCGGATCAGGTCACTAACTTATCTACAAAGGTAGATGATGATCTGAATGACACAAGACCCGTAGCCTTCACTGACACAGAAGAGTATGAACAAATAAGAAAATTCAAACAAAATCAAAATCAAATCAATACACAGTACAAAAGAGAAATCCGGGAAGTACAAGATCAGTTGATGCAGGTAATACAAGAATTACATATTGCAGAGGACACTCGCGCTCCAACATGGGAAGAGGAACTTAGAAATACGGAAAAGCCACAAAATAATAACACAGGGCATTTCGGTAATTATGAAAGAAATTGGCAAGGTACACCGAATTTTGAGATGGAACCGCCGACACGACGTAACAATGACCGATATGCTACTCGCCGACACGATGATTTTGACTATAAGCTGTTCATTACTACACGTAAATTCAAAACGTTTCAGAATTCTGCCAACGACATTCATCCACAAGCGTGGCTCCATCAATTCTCTCATTGTTTCCCTCCTAACTGGTCATTGGAGCACAGGTTAGAATTTATGTGTGGCTACTTAGAGAATGAACCAGCTGTAAGAATATGATCGGTCATTCACGATTGCCACAGTGAAGGAGAATTTTACCATGCCTTCCTCTCAGCATATTGGTCTCAAGCCACACAAGACCGAGTAAAACATGGCATCATAATGATGAAACATTTCGAACAATCTGAATTTTCCAGTCTTGTGAAATATTTTGAAGACATGTTACACGAGAATCAGTACCTGTCAAACCCATACAGCCCCTCAGAACTCATCCGCATTTGCTTAATCAAACTGCCTGAACATTTACGACATATTATTTTAGCAGGACGTTGCAAAGACAACATTGAAGCTTTTCAGGGACTGTTACAAGAACTAGAAATTGACACTGACAATCACGTAACGCGAAAACAGGAACACAACAACTACAGGTCACATCCGTCGCAATTCCGCGATGAAAGAAATAATTACTGGACACGACAAGGCTATTCTCACAACACAAATCGTGACCAAAACAGACACCACCCGTATGACAACCGTTGGCAGAGTAGTAATAATTACAGGGAAAGATCACCTCTCCGCGGTAATGACTATCACAGAGACAATCAGAGAAACAGACAATATGGGAACCAAAACAATTATTATCAAGGGATTCAGAATAACTTTAGACGCAACGATCCAGCGCACAGTTACGACTCAGGGAGAAATTCTCCACCACGTGACCGACAAGAAAGAAACTATGGAATCTACCGACATGACGACAGACGATATGATGGTAACGACAGACCTGAACTGCATCAGAACTGGCGGGATTCTCGTCACAGTGAATTTGTAGAAGTTAGGTCTCCAAATCCCAATAACGACGTGCGCCAACAAAGAGACAATAGGCAATGACTCACACTGCTGGCAGCCACAAAACGTACTTATGAAACTGACGACGCAGCTGTCGTAGCTAGTAATTATGTAAGTATGGAAGACATTAGAGACATCTTACTCCAGGAACATGACGTAAAACATAACAACATTGCATATCCTGTGATTCACATTACTGTAAATGACGTAAAATTTACGGCAACAGTTTCTTATGTCTTCAAAATTAAATCATGACAGGTTAAAACGTTGGGCATTGTTTCTGCAAGAATTCCGCTTCACAATAGTCTACATTCCTGGCAAGGAGAACATTGTTGCGGACGCACTGTCACGCGCACCGGCTGGGCTTGAGAAAAGTAACACAGAAGGCAACCTCGAGACAAATTTCAGTATTCTTTACATTCAGAAAGTCGCCTTTGAAAACTTCATCACCACATCTTTAAAGGACATTGCTCATGAACAAGATAAAGATCCGATTTGGAAAGACATCAAAAGTAAATGGCATGAAAAGACACACACTCAGATTTGGCATTATTATCTGGTTAGAAACAACATACTCTTCAAACGCTGCACTGTTGATGACAAGCTATGGGTACTTTGCATTCCAGACGATTTTGTTAATAAGCTCATTTGGTATATTCATTTCAGCTACGCACATTTTGGTCCACGAAAATGTTATCATATTCTTCGAACGACTTGTTATTTTAACAATATGGAAAAGAGAATTCGAATAGTCTTGTCTATTTGTAAACTTTGTCAAAAGGCGAAACCATCTACTATCTCACATCGTGCTCCGTTGTTTCCTATGATTCCTTCTAAATTAAAAGAATTTGCTGCTGTTGATCTCTTGGGACCCCTTGTCAGAACACCGAATGGATTTTCGTACGTTCTAGTCGCTGTTGAACTTACTTCAAAATTTGTTTCTTTCACACAGTTACGTAATGCCACTGGACGGTCTGTATCCAACGCCTTTGTTAAAAATTTCTTATGTGAAGTTGGACACGCCAGTAAAGTCATTTCAGATAACGGACCGCAATTCAGATCTGCTGTTTGATCACGCATGCTTCGGAACCATAAAATCAAACCTGTTTTTATTTCATTGTACTCACCATATTGTAACCAGTCTGAACGGATTATGAAAGAAATCAATAAGCTTTGCAGACTTTATTGTCACAGAAAGCATCAACATTGGGACAGATATTTACACTTATTTCAAAATGTGCTGAATGAATTGCCTCATGATTCCACTGCTTTACCACCTACTCTTGTACTAAAGAATGAAGAACCACCGAACAGAATCAGAGAGCTTGTACCTTTCCCGAATACACGTAAACTTCGACACAAAGACATAATTGATTTGGCTCTTAAAAATATAAAATCTGCAGCAGACAAAAGGAGAAAACTACACGGTAAAGCAAATGCAAAGAAATTATATATTGGTCAGAAAGTTCTCATTAAAGCTCATTCATTGTCACATAAGAAGAAACACTTGAGTCACAAATTCTTTCTAGTTTACAATGGACCTTACAGAATCTGACGTATACCACATGATAATTGCGTTGAAGTTGAAACTCTGCGTACTAGGAAGAGTAAAGGTTTACACCACATTTCACATGTAAAACCGTTTATTGAAAGATAACCTGCTTTTTAACTTTGTCTTTGCCATAAAACGTTTCACTTCACGTTACTAGTATGCTCTAGAAACTGTAACCATGCAACAATGTTTAAAGTTAAATATCCAGTCAAGAACCAAGAGAACTTATTCAAACAGAAATTACGAATGCATTGTTATTGCGAACAGACGACACAGTGTTATTGTGTGTGTACATTCTTGCTTGTTAGTTGCACGATTACATAACGACTATAAGGCTCACATACTTAGAACATTTACCAGTACTGCTAACGAGATTTTAATGCAACATTTTGGTGTACTTGAAAATACATTCTGAATTAAAGTACTTTCTGGGAGATACCAGATGACACAGTGGTTAGTTTATGTGACAGCTACACGATTATATCACGACGTTACTAATGTGTGACACAATTTACATTGTTGCTTTTGCGGAGTATCTGTTTTATATCTGCACGGTTTTTCTCAATTCTTCTGGAAAGTAAAACATGTTTTAGTAGTAACTTTTGTGGACAGGAGACAGCCTTTTCCGTAGCACAACAATACGTTACAGCACAGTACTTTCATCATCACAACAATAAGCGTAATAACTAAGATATCTATAAGCAAAGCATTTCACTTTTGTTTATCATGAGGTAAGTACATTGACTTCTGCAGAACTTAGCTTTCGGAGGACAATAACTACGACACTTCCACAGAGATTATCTTACAGCAAGACGCACATTTAGCGCTACAGGACACGTATTTGAGTGATTAATTTTGTACTTAAAACATTTATTTTTAAAGATATTTGAAGTACAATGATACGAAGGTTTTCCGTAATACATTGCATTCCATTGTTATAATCTGTAACACCTGAGGGTATAAATACATTAATCCTCAGGGGGGGTACACGCTTACTTTGTGTACCATGTGTTTGGCAAGCACAAGGAGCCCTAGCTAATATGGTATTTGCTTATACAACTTTACACATCGGTACCATATTTCTCTAATACATAAATTACACAGCTATCTGATCATTTAACTGAGAGATAAACATGTTTTTTACTACATCAGTGACACATGTTTACGCAATTACACCGTTGGATAACTTCACACTTTCGAAATTGTATTTTGTTTGTACTTTGTGAACTGTTTATATTTTTTCGGACCCATTGTGATATTATGAGAGCTTTGAATGATATATTTGGTATGGGATCACGATTTTTAAAGTACATTTGAGGCAGATGACACTTTTGACATGAGCAGAGAATTTTTTAGGTTTTGAAATTATTGGAGGAAGCTACGACGATTTTGAGAGTTGACTGAGGTGTTATGATGTTATTATTACGATGACTATGTGTATTATGCTGTTGCGGTATGTTTATGATCAATCAGCTGATGCTATATGAGTTATTTGATTATGCTACATATCTGTTGTGTTGAAATATTGAAGAAGTGTTGACGAATATGTATATATGTAATAAGGTAAGGAATAATGAGTAGTGGTTAGGGACTCTGGTTTATGAATAAGGTTGTTGGAAACCAAGAATCGTACTTTAAGAGTTATGAAATGTGTGTATATGCGTAACTGTATCACAATGCTGACGAAAATTTTTTGGGCAGTGTTATATCAATAGGATTTTGTTTCTACACATTTGTAACGTAAATTTTCGACCTGTGAAATTTTCATATGAGACTGTCACTGTAGCGGAAACTGGTGTCGTAAATATTTCCGTAAGAATGTTAAGTGACCACCTGCACGTAATGCGTCGTGGGCACCCAGCTGGGCGACAGTCGCCTGGAAAAAATCCATTAGCGTGTGCCCCCTTCTGAGGTGCAGGTGGAGAAAAAAAAAGGGAGGCCATTATCCCCACTATTGACGTCCCTTTGTAGAAAGCATCGCAAAAACGACATGGTCGAACTTGAAAACATATGATTACACTGTGGAGCTCTTAATTTATGATATTTACTAAAATGCTTAATGAAACGATGAGAAACATTTCATGGCTATTGTCTTGCTAGTTGAGAGAAATGCCATATGGCTTGCTTTATGTATTTATTTACTCATTTTGTTTAATATCTAGTTTCTAGCTGCACTGCAGCATTGGTTAAAATAAAATTTAATATATGTACTAATATAGTTATTTTATGCCTACAGATCCAGTCAATAAGAAATTTATGATCTACTTCCAAGAAAACGAGGGCACATAAATAGACATTTCCCTTCACAGGAATTGCATAAATAATTTCTTTACGATTTGGTAACTTATCTGTTAGTGTAAGTTCTCGTGATGCATCACTCTAGTGTTAAGATGTGACATAGGTATTAGACATGGCCATTTTTGTGTAATATTTTTTCTGCTTGAGCTATGTCATGTTTAGATATAAGTTGTGTTATTTGGTGCTGCTGTTTGCCAGGTATAATGTTACAGAATTTGACTTTGTATTACGCTGTTAAGCCAGTTTTACTACGGATTTAGTTTTCTTGTTTGCTGCACAGTGCCTTATATTAGTTGTAATATTGCAATTGCTTTTCCAATTTGAATTTTTTTGTCATTGATGTTTGTGTTAATTGTTTTGTGCTGCTGCATTGCCTTGTCCCTTAGTTTAGCATCTGAGCTCAGTAGATTTAAGTTAGCTTAAGAGGGGGTAGCCTATAATGAATGAGTTGCAATGAATTTGAAGAAATGCACTGAGAAGTTATACGAACAAAGTACATGTATAGGTAGGATTTTCTTGGAAATAAATAATGACGTAAGAAATATGTGAAATAAATACAGAAAGCATGCTTGGATAGGATTTTTTTGGTGGAAGCAAAGATTGAAATAAGACGAACGATCTATGGAATGAAGTTTTAGGTTGGACTGCAGTACCAAATGTTCCACTGAAAACGAACCCTGTCCTTTCCTTTTGTGTTATCCCACTATGTGTTTGGGTACCCGTGTGTATTTATGTTCTTCCTGTCTTTATATGTTTATCTGATAAGACTTATGTTGTAGAATTTTTCTAATACTGAGCTACATTCACTATAATGAGGAATACTGTTATCGTCAAATATACTTTGCATTAATAATATGTTATTTTCTTTGTTTAGATGTTTAGACATTATGTATTCTGTTTTGTTTTAATGCTCATGTGTGAAGTTGATGTTTCAAAAGTTATTCTGATCTTTTATGTATTTACTTATGTCACAATTCCTGTAACACTGATGTATATGTCTACTTCCATTCTTTTGTAAAGCCTGTATTACTACAAATGTTATCTGTATTGTTATGTTTTTAATGATGTATTTTGTATCTTTGTAATTGTATTCTTATGTTATAAAATTGTAATTGATACCAGTTCATCATATTATCAACTTGTTAGTTACATTTCACTGTACACTTTTCTGTTGGTCATAGTATATGGACAATATGTGAGAAGTAGGGACTCATAGTGTTTGCACGTGTGTTAATAATTCAGCAAGGGACTGGATAACAGCATTGCTGGTTCTAAGGACAATTCCAAAAACTTTGTGAGTGCACAAGTGGTGGTTTATGGACTTGCTATATTGTCCGCAAGACACTTCGATGGTGATTGTGTACCTGCACAATCGCAGCAGATGGCTGCTGGCCATCTCTACAAGGACTGCAGTGGGTCTGCACCTCTGGTGGCCCACCAATACCACAATCTCTACCAGGACTACAGTGGGTCTGCTCTGTGATCTACCTTCCAATCTTCTTCAAAACGTCGAATGACTCTGCTGTGGGTTTGCTCTGTTGTGGCCCATTACCTGTCAGCATGTCAAGAGTCAGCACTGTCTTTCCGTTGGAAGGACAACACTACTTCTTCAAGACTGCATGGAAATCCACTACTTCCATGTGCATTCTCTTTTACTAATGAGACTTTGTGAAAAACAAAAACTGTAATTACTATTATGATGAATGATCAGGACTATCTTTATGGACTGTGAGAAAATTTTAGCTTTTGACCACCATTGTATTAATAAGTGTGTGCATTTGATATCTTTGTTATTGTAATTATGAAAAATTTTATCAAATCATTATTGGCCACTGGCCAAAACAATTTGTAAAATGGGGGCTTTGTAAGTAGGCTGTTTATGTTTTCATTATGTAAGTAGGCTGTTTATGTTTTCTTATCGGCAACGTTACGTAGCGCTCTATATGAAAATCACTGGCTGTGCTGTGTGCAGTCTGTGGCTAGTTTGCATTGTTGTCTGCCATTGTAGTGTTTTGCAGTGGTAGCTGGATGTGAACAGCGCGTAGCGTTGCGCAGTTGGAGGTGAGCCGCCAGCAGTGGTGGATGTGGGGAGAGAGATGGCGGAGTTTTGAAATTGAACTGCTATATATATTATGATTATTAAGGTAAATACAGTGTTTGTTCTCTATTAAAATCTTTCATTTGCGAACTATCCCTATCAGTAGTTAGTGACATCCGTAGTTTGAATCTTTTATTTAGCTGGCAGTAGTGGCGCTCGCTGTATTGCAGTAGTTCGAGTAACGAAAATTTTTGGTGAGGTAAGTGATTTGTGAAACGTATAGGTTAATGTTAGTCAGGGCCATTCCTTTGTAGGGATTTCTGAAAGTCAGATTGCGTTGCGCTAAAAAAATATTGTGTGTCAGTTTAAGCACAGTCGTGTATAAATGTTCTAAGGGGACGTTTCAGAGGGAGCTGTGGAGGGGAGAAAACTAGATGAAGACAGGAATTGGAATGTATCTAGCAAAAAATTGAGGACGTAGGGAAATGGCGATGTTGGCACGAGAGAAATTCGTGGCTTGAAGCAAAAAACAAGTCAGATTTTTGATGACACAAAATAGAATAAAGGCCCTTTTGCGTTTGAAAAGTTTACTTAAGATTATCTTAGACAGCTATATGATAGGACCCTCACTCCCGAAATGTGTTGTTGGAGATTATGTTCCTTGTATTAGTGTTTGGATGCTCAAATACTGAAAACTGGTACACCTGCCTCATATCGTCAAGGGCCACCGCGAACACGGTGCCGCAGCACGACGTGGCATGGACTCGACTAATGTCTGAAGTAGTGCTGAAGGTAAAAGACGTCATGAATCCTGCAGGGCTGCCCATAAATCAGTGAGAGTAGGAAGCATGGGGATCATTGCAAGGCATCCCAGATATGCTTAATAACGTTCATGTCCGGGGAGTTTGGTGGCCAGCGGAAGTGTTTAAACTCAGAATAGTGTTTATGAAGCCACATTGTAGCAGTTCTGGACGTGTGGGGTGTTGCATTGTCCTGCTGGAATTGCCAAAGTACGTCGGAATGCACAATGGACATGAATCGATGCAAGTGATGAGACAGGAAGCTTACGGACGTGTCACCTGTGAGAGTCGTATCTAGACGTATCAGGGGTTCCATATCACTCCAGCTCATACGACACTCACCATTACAGAGCCTCCAGCAGCCTGAAAAGTCCTCTGCTGACATGCAGGATCCGTAGATTTATGAGGTGGTCTCCATACCCGTACACGTCCATCTGCTCGATACAATTTGAAACGAGACGCGTCCAACCACGCAACATGTTTCCTGTCATCAGCAGTCCAATGCCGGTACAGTCGGGCCCAAGCGAGGCGTGAAGCTTTGTGTCGTGCAGTCAAGGGTACAGGAGTGGGCCTTCGGCTCCGAAAGCCCATATCGATAATGTTTCTTTGAAAGTTTCGCACGTTGACCCTTGTTGATGGCCCAGAATTGAAATCTGCAGCAATTTGCGGAAGGGCTGCACTTCTCTCACAATGTTATCGTTGGTCCCGTTCTTGCAGTATCTTTTTCCGGCCGCCACGATGTCAGAGATTTTATGTTTTACTAGATTCCTGATATTCACGGTACACTCGTGGAATGGTCGTACGGGAAAATCCCCACTTCATCGGTACCTTGGAGATGTTGTGTCCCACCGCTCGGGCGCCGACTATAAAACCAAGTTCAAACTCACTTAAATCTTAATAACCTGCCACTGTAGCAGCAGTAACCAGTCTAACTACTGCGCCAGACATTTGTTGTCTTATAGGTGTTGCGCCGTATTCTGCCTGTTTTCATGACTCTTTATTAGAATACGTATGCCTATATCAGTTTCTTTGTCGATTTGGTGTATAAGAACTTAATAACTGTACAATATATCCTATGAACTATTTCTTATATCAAAACGAAGCCGGCCGCTGTGACCGAGCGGTTGTAGGCACTTCAGATGGGAACCGCGCTGCTGCTACGGTCGCAGGTTTGAATCCTGCCTCGGGCATGAATGTGTGTGATGTCCTTAGGTTAGTTAGGTTTAAGTTAGGTTTAAGTAGTTTCAAGTCTAGGGGACTGATGACCTCAGATGTTAGGTCCCATAGTCCTTACAGTCATTTGAGCCATTTCTGAATACGAACTAATGCTTCCGCCATTATTCCAGATGGATTTCAGTAGAGTACCTATTCCATATGGCAGCAAAACTTGCTTTCTCTACGCGTGTTTTAACTCATCTGTTTTCTGAACGGTTTGATGCAGCCTACCACGAAATTCGCACCTCTGTCAACATCGTCCATACAAGACATGCGGCTGTATCCAATTATTTGTCGGATATGTTCCAATCTCTACTACCTGGACAGCCCTGCGCTTTTATAGCATTGTTTCCGCCACGGGGAGATACACCGGCCAGGAGCGAATTCGCCTGGCGGATTAACTATATCGGCCGGTGTGCCAGCCATCCTGCGAATGGTTTCGTAGGCGTTTTCCAAGTCTTACTAGGCATATACCGGGCTGATATTCAAACCCATCTCTGTTAGACAATTCGCAAACATTTACAAAACGCTCACTCACTTTCATATGTATAACACTACAAGCAGACGGACGGAATGCTGGTACGCTATAAGACAAATAAAAAGTTGAAAGCGGTGCAACATGCATGAATTTTCCGAATGATACCGAAAGATCACAACTTCCGAAAACTGAATGTTTTATTCAGGATAACGAATTCTTCGAATTCTGCACGGATGACTAGCAAAGACGTGTCAGGAGACGTCCCAGACGGCAGTGGGATACCAACCCGATTTTCGCCCGCCGTACGGCCCGAGAACGAGGAGTAATGGTCTGGGGTGCCGTTTAATTTCATAGCAGTTCCCCTTTGGACCTCCTCCGCAGCGCCCTTACAGGACAGCGGTACGTCGATGCTATTCTATATCTCGTTTAGTTACCGTTCATGGCAAGGCATCTTAGGCTCACGTTTTAGCAAGGTAACGCCCGCTCGCACTTGTCGAGAGTTTCTCCTGTTTGTCTTCGGGATTGCCAAACCCGGCCTTGACCAGTAAGGTCAGCGTATCTCTAATCAATTGAGCACATTTGGAGCATTATGAGTAGGGGCCTCTAACCATCTCGGTATTTTGATGATCCACCAGTTGGACAAGAGTTGGCACTCTATCCCTGGACATTTAACAACTCTGTCAATCAATGCCAAGCCGGGCAACTGCTTACATAAGGGCCAGAGGTGGACCACCACCTTAATCACATGCTCAATTTGTGAAACTCTTTCTCTTTAATATATTGTCTGATTTTTCATTTGTTTGCGTACCAATTTCCATACCATTTGGTCTTTCGTGACGCACCTTTTTTTCTCTTTCTTGTGCCTTAGAGTCTATTCCACCATGGGAGGGCATCTGGGCACAATTCAAATAAATCCATCCAAATCCGTTAAATATAGTGCCACCCCTTCGCCGATGCAAAGCAAAGGCGCAACAAAAAATAGAAAGAAGAATACATTCCAATCTCGGTCTTCCACCACAGTTCCTCTACAGTTTCATCAAATACCATGGAAGTTTTCCCGGGAGTCGATGATCCCTGTCAAATTTCTGACTCTCTTGGTTGTTGGTGCCAGCAGTGTCGTTGACGTCTACCGCTGTAGTGTATGTTACGACATAAAAACAGCCAATTACTGTGTCACCTCGAGGCGTTGAGTGGTGTGCTGTCACAGCGAGGAGCCGTCTGCTCTTGGGGAGTGAGCCGCAGTTAGTCGGTGACATCAACTTGGAACCAGTGACTGAAGCTATGGGCAGTACAAGCAGACAAAACGTATATGGCGCTGGGCCAGGCAGGGTGCAGCTCACAGTCTTCTTTAATACCAGAGT
This sequence comes from Schistocerca cancellata, assembly GCF_023864275.1. Classification (NCBI taxonomy): domain Eukaryota; kingdom Metazoa; phylum Arthropoda; class Insecta; order Orthoptera; family Acrididae; genus Schistocerca; species Schistocerca cancellata. Next base: position 389,295,206 of record NC_064631.1, on the reverse strand, counting down.
GACAGGTTCTCACGACGTTCTCTGGCGAGCAGCCTTGCCTTAGGGAATGGGCTACCAATGTCGCCTTGAGGACCGGAGGATAAGGAAGTCACATCTGAGTGAAGAAGGCATCATAAAATTGGTGTTATTGCTGAGGTTTCGTGAACAACAGAGGAGAAGCCTTACGGTGCGGTGCCACAGCAGTCGAAGAGTAGCGGTTGAGCATTTATGTGCCCCAAAATAGTTGGTTCATGGACTTGGACATGATAGCGGAACGGTATACATGGAGATGGAGAGTAGAGCTGCCAATACCGTCATTTGAGGGAGCCACGTGGGGCGGTAGTATGAATTCGGCAACCCAGAAAGCAACTCAGGTAGCATCTTCGGGGGGAAGAGGGGAGCAGTTGCCTGGACATGACAAAGTAGGAAATCGTGAAGTAAAACAACGAGGCAGCCTTGAGGATTTGCAATTGGGGCTGGCGGGCGGCTTGCTGTCAACATTGGATATCGTTCAGCTGTGGAGCTGCAGACGGAGTTTGGCTACATGCATCCAGGGAAAGAAATGTAACTAGGAGTCTTAGTGTTGTTCGACCGAGCGAGGTGGCGCAATGGTTAGCACACTGGACTCGCATTCGGGAGGACGACAGTTCAATCCCGCGTCCGGCCATCCTTATTTAGGTTTACCGTGATATCCCTAAATCGTTCCAGGCAAATTCCGGGATGGTTCCTTTCAAAGGGCACGGCCGACTTCCTTCCCCGTCCTACCCTAATCCGATGAGACCGATGACCTCAATGTCGGTTTCCTCCCCCAAAACAACCCAACCCAATCTAGTGTTGTTCGATTCGACCTGTTTTCGATTTAAGAAAATTGTACCGATTCTTATCAGTGTGGTCTTGTATTTTGGACAAATGTGTCTGGATGGCAATATTAAGTTAACAACGTTTCAGTCACGGTTAGGAGACTATAGAGCCGTGCGTATTACAGTAGGAAAATTTTATTTTATTGCTGTTGTGTTCAATGAAACTTCAATCTCTACTTGCTTCTTGGATTCAGTTTTATTTTTCTCTTTTATTGTACCCAGCAGAGGATAACCTGGGCTGCTGTATTGTTTTGATGATTTCTGCTCTCTAGTTGATGGCTATTTAATGTTAATTAAGATTGTGGCATTTGAGTATATTTTAGGCTTTGGTACTCTGTGCCAAGATTTATTACTGTGAATTTTCTTATTGTTCTTCTGTATTTGTGTTACTATTTTTGGTGTGATATATCTTTCCACTGTTATTATAGTTGTAGCTGTCTTCAGTCCGAAGACTGGTTTGATGTAGCTCTCCATCATGCTTTTTCCTGTGCAAGCCCTTTTATTACCAGACTACTACGACAACGTACATTCATCTGTATCTGCCCAATGCTTTCATCTCTTCTTCTCCATCAACAACTTTTATCCCTCGTATTTCCCTCACAGTATAAAATTTTAGTCAGATTGTGCAGCAGATTTCTTGTCTCCCCGATGCTGCTCAGTACCTTGTCTTTAGTTAGGTGATACACCCTTCTAATCCTCGGCGTTCTTCTGTAGTACAACAGATAAAAAGTCTACATGTGTCACATCGATACATGGCTACGCTCCAGACAAATACGTTCGATAAAGATGTCCTAACACTTATATCTATGTTCCAGGTTAACAAATTTCTCTTCTTCAGAAACAATTCTCTTGCCATTGCCAATATGCGTGTCATACCTTCTCTATTTCAACCACCATAAGCTATTTAGCTGCGAAAATAACAAAACTCGTCTACTTCTTTCAGCGTCTCGTTTCCAAACCTAATTCTCTCAGCATCACCTGATTTCATTCAAATGCGTTCCATTACCATTATTTAGCTTCTGTTGTGTTCACCTAATATGTTCATTTCAAGACGCTGTAAATTCAGTTTAATTGCTCCTCCAATTTCTTTCCTGCCTCTGACAGAATTACAATGTCATCGGCAAGGTTCAATGTCTTATTTCTTTTCGCTGAAATTTAATTCCTACTCCAATATATTCTAGCCTTAGTGAAATTCAATGTGCAAGTTGCTTTATCATGCATTTTGTTTGATCTAGTGTATGTGCTTGAAGTTGTCGAAATTGGCCCGAAAAATTGATTTACGTGTTGTTAAAGACATACCCCCATACAGTAATGTAGCAAGATGGCATTCCTTGCAGTAAGGCACGCAGCCGTCAAGTACTGTGGCTGCAGGATGACTATGTTTTTTTTTCCGCTTTCCTCACAGCACAGCTGACGCTGGCTGCCGTGGTAACTGCGTAGCGTAACATTAAGTCGATAGGAAGATTCATACCCGCTACGAATCCATATTAGTTATTATTCGATTTTGTTCAAATTTGGTACACAACCTTTTGTTATTAATGAAATGATGCTGTCAAAATTTCAGATCTTTATTTATTACGGTTCTGGAGATAAAGAGAATTACCTAAACTCCTAGGACGTACGCTTGATTTTTAAAATCAAGTTCGGAACAACTACAGATTGACTTCTTTATCATTTGAAGACATACCAAAGTTATCAGCGCATAAAAATCAATTAATCAGAATTTCCTTTTTAAAACTGTGCATTACGTAATACAAAAATCGGTCAAAATTATTATTTGATTATATTTTGCCTTGTGAGTGCGTGAGAATGATTGAGAGAATCTATGTCGGACATATGTTAAAATTTAATATTTCATTTTACGTAAAACCTTGTACAAACCAACCGTGGGAAAGTTATGTTGCAACCACGATTCAGGTGACGTAAGTGAGTGTGTGCTTGCTTTTGTATAAAAGTAGCCAGAATGGAAGTTAGAGGCGGAATAAGTTTATTTATGAATTTGAAGAATATTTCACACTTCGCTTATTTTGATTAAACAAAATACAAGAATTTGAAGTTTTGCTGACATTAATTACTATCAAATTAGAGATTGCATAAGGCAAGATTTTCCGTGAGAATGATCAGGAAGGAACGTTCTGATCGGTCGTTTAGATCAACAGCCAATCACAATTAAGCTGTTCGTACACGAATAGAGGAGCGGGCATATAGGAGGGTACCTCGAGAGGAGTCGCCTGCCAACCGGTCTACGGATAACACGAAGTCAGATCGCTCCTTAAAAATATTCTGTAATATGAGGGTATAGTGAGCCTATTTCGGTTCGAACATATCGTGACTGAAGCGACTGGAGTTACAAACATATTAAGGAAAGTGTGGTGTTTGTACGTAAATACAGGGTTATTACAAATGATTGAAGCGATTTCACAGCTCTACAATAACTTTATTATTTGAGATATTTTCACAATGCTTTGCATACACATACAAAAACTCAAAAAAAATTTTTAGGCATTCACAAATGTTCGATATGTGCCCCTTTAGTGATTCGGCAGACATCAAGCCGATAATCAAGTTCCTCCCACACTCGGCGCAGCATGTCCCCATCAATTAGTTCGAGAGCATCGTTGATGCGAGCTCGCAGTTCTGGCACGTTTCTTGGTAGAGGAGGTTTAAACACTGAATTTTTCAAATAACCCCACAGTAAGAAATCGCATGGGGTTAAGTCGGGAGAGCGTGGAGACCATGACATGAATTGCTGATCACGATCTCCACCACGACCGATCCATCGGTTTTCCAATCTCCTGTTTAAGAAATGCCGAACATCATGATGGAAGTGCGGTGGAGCACCATCCTGTTGAAAGATGAAGTCGGCGCTGTCGGTCTCCAGTTGTGGCATGAGCCAATTTTCCAGCATGTCCAGATACACGTGTCCTGTAACGTTTTCTTCGCAGAAGAAAAAGGGGCCGTAAACTTTAAACCGTGAGATTGCACAAAACACGTTAACTTTTGGTGTATTGCGAATTTGCTGCACGAATGCGTGAGGATTCTCTACCGCCCAGATTCGCACATTGTGTCTGTTCACCATTAAGAAAAAATGTTGCTTCATCACTGAAAACAAGTTTCGCACTGAACGCATCCTCTTCCATGAGCTGTTGCAACCGCGCCGAAAATTCAAAGCGTTTGACTTTGTCATCGGGTGTCAGGGCTTGTAGCAATTGTAAACGGTAAGGCTTCTGCTTTAGCCTTTTCCGTAAGATTTTCCCAGCCGTCGGCTGTGGTACGTTTAGCTCCCTGCTTGCTTTATTCATCGGCTTCCGCGGGCTACGCGTGAAACTTGCCCGCACGCGTTCAACCGTTTCTTCGCTCACTGCAGGCCGACCCGTTGATTTCCCCTTACAGAGGCATCCAGAAGCTTTAAACTGCGCATACCATCGCCGAATGGAGTTAGCAGCTGGTGGATCTTTGTTGAACTTCGTCCTGAAGTGTCGTTACACTGTTATGACTGACTGATGTGAGTGCATTTCAAGCACGACATACGCTTTCTCGGCTCCTGTCGCCATTTTGTCTCACTGCGCTCTCGAGCGCTCTGGCGGCACAAACCTGAAATGCGGCTTCAGCCGAACAAAACTTTATGAGTTTTTCTACGTATCTGTAGTGTGTCGTGACCATATGTCAATGAATGGAGCTACAGTGAATTTATGAAATCGCTTCAATCATTTGTAATAGCCCTGTAGTTTGAGAAATATGAGGGTGTGAACTTTCTGGTCGTAGTAACAACTACACGTGGCGTGTTTCGTGCTCTGTACGGAATATTTTGACGAGCACCTCTTACGAAGAAGGCCACTGAGGCGGCCGAATGTTTAACTCGCTAATAGCTGAGGGTCTGTGACTGGTGGAACGTGAAAATTAGTCGGGTCGGACTTACTAAATTCTGTCTACTTTGCGAGTGGATATTTCTTATACAGACAGTGTACTTTGTGTGATAACGTTTTACCGTATTAAATACGGACTTGATATTTATAAAAAGCAGAGTTAATCTAATGTAAAACTCTTTTCAGCAAGTAGACTAAAGATCCCGAACGCCCGATGTTTTAATCAAGACTTTCAGGAACTGGTTTTCAACTAGAGTTACGCGGCCTCTCTGTGATAGGTATTAGATGGTGGTTTCATCAACGCTGCTTTACAACTGCCTAGCACGTATCTGCTGCCACAGAGTGAAGGGACTTCGGCTGGAATCCTATCGAGGTAGGTGGACCAAACGATAGCGTTAACAAAAATGTAGACGACCGACCCTGCCCCACCGCAACACAACCTTTATCCATTTTATGCCCATAAAATGTTTCCTTGAAACCTTAAGACATGGCCTATCAACTTTTCCCATCTTACTGTTAATTTTATCCACGTAATCTCCTCATTTCTTATCAGTCAACCCAGTTCTAGACATCCATCTGTAGTACGTATTTCAACTGCTCCGATTCCGCTCCGTTCTGGTTTTTCCTCATTCAAAAACATTTTTACCTGAATCTAAAGGCAATGTTTGATAGTGTCAGAACTTGGATCTTTGACTTCCATTGTTTCTTTCCTCGTGCTTCCAGTCATATTGTATATTACACGTCATTGTCTATACCTTACTCATTTTCCCGAGAGTTTTGAACATCTTGCGATATTGTACAGTGCCGAAAATTTTTTCTGTCTAGAGATCTTCTGAACATGTCCTGACTTTTCTTAAGATTTAATTCCATTATCAAGCACAACGCCAGAAATGCTTTTCTATTTTCTTTACCGTTCACACAGGCAAACTGATCGTTATCTTCTTGTGTACATTATTTTTGTCTGTAAATTGAATGCGTAACATTTCGAAACTTGATGCACTTGTGTGGATAATATGTTTCCACATGTCTCCAGACTCATAGCATCCTCATGCTAGTCTGATTAGTCGTTTGGTTGCCACTACCACAAATGATTTTAGCAACTTTAAAAGAACGATACTTCTGCTTCAAGGCCTATTTGAGCTAAAGTTACCTAAAGCTGGTAAAAATGTTACTCTAATTAGATTCCCTGTGTCTTCTATTACCACTGCCATTTCTGCTTCTATTTTGTCACATAACAGTTCTGCTTTCTATCTCTTCTCTCTTCTATGTTTAATTGTGACATTCTCTTTGCACTGTTAATATTGGCGCCAGTGCTTTTCGACGTTCCATAAAGAGAATACATCCTCCCTACGAACTTCCTTTCTTCGTAGATTCCTGCAGCGTCTTCGCCTCGGTCTCTGTGCACTTCCTACTTCTTTCATTCCTGAGAGACACGTATTGGTGTACTCATGTCCCATCATTAACATTTTTACAGCCCTTCTTCCGTATAACATATGAAGTTTGCCTCTGCTACCGATGGTTTCTTAGCAGTTACCTTCCTTCTACTTACTTTACTCTGTAAAATTTGTGTTTGGCTTTTTTAGTGACGCCCATTCTTCGTTAACGTAAATGACTATTCCTGTTCAATATCGTAGTGTCTTCAGCCTTCTTGAAACGAACCCCATCATTCCATCAGTAGTCCATTTCGCTTTACTTTGATTCTTCTGGGTGACTGTATTGTGTCTCTGCTTATTCATACCTCTATTAGTATATCCTGACAATATTTTATTTCTGAATCCCTCTGACTTCGATGTATTCCAGATGGAATCTTCCCCTATTCTTAGGACTATTCTAAGCATCCCCTTTTTCTTGTAATTTTTGAACAGTATATTAGCTATTACCAGCTGAAATTTTCTGTAGAAAGCGTCTTTCTCCTTTCGCATTTTCCCTACGTACGCTATGTGATCAAAAGTATCCGGGCACACCCAAAAACATACGTTTTTCATATTAGGTGCATTGTGCTGCCACCTACTGCCAGGTACTACACATCAGCGACCTCAGTAGTCATTAGACATCGTGGGAGAGCAGAATGGGGCACTCCGCGGAACTCACGGACTTCGAACGTGGTCAGGTGATAGGGGGTCACTTGCGTCATACGTCTGTAAACGAGATTTCCACACTCCTAAACATGCCTAGGTCCACTGTTTCCGATGTGATAGTGAAGTGGAAACGTGAAGGGACACGTACAGCACAAAGGCATACAGGCCGACCTCGCCTCTTGACTGACAAAGACCGCTGACAGTTTAAGAGGGCCATAATTTGTAATAGGCAGACGTCTATCCAGTCCATCACACGGGAATTTCAGACTGCATCAGCATCCACTGCAAGTACTATGACAGCTAGGTGGGATATGGGAAAACTTGGGAAAACTTCGATTTTATGGTCAAACGGCTACTGGTAAGCCACACATCTTGCCGGTAAATGCCAAATGACGCCCCTCTTGGTGTAAGGAGCGTAAACATTGGGCGATTGAATAGTGGAAAAACGTTGTGTGGAGTGACGAATCACGGTACACAACGTGTTGATCCGATGGCAGGGTGTGGGTGTGGTGAATGCCCTGTGAACGTCATCTGCCAGCGTGTATAGTGCCAATAGTAAAATTCGGAGACGGTGGTGTTATGGTGTGGTCGTGTTTTTCATGGAAGGGGCTTCCACCCCTTGTTGCTTTGCATGGAACTATCACAGCACAGGCCTAGGTTGATGTCTTAAGTATCTTCTTGCGTCCCATTGTTGAAGAGCAATTCGGGGATGGCGTTTGCATCTTGCAACACGATGGAGCACCTGTTCATAGTGCACAGCCTGTGGCAGAGTGGTTACACTACAATAACATCCCTCTAATGGACTGCCTTGCATAGAGTACAAACCTGGATCTGAACGCTGACTTCGTGCCAGGCCTCACCGACCGACATCGATACCTCCCCTCAGTGCAGTACTCCGTGAGGAATGGGCTTCCATTCCCCAAGAAACCTTCCAGCATCTGATTGAACGTAAGCTGTCATCAAAGCTAAGGATGGGCCAACACCATACTGAATTACAGCATTACCAATGGAGGGCGCAAGAACGTGTAAGTCATTTTCAGCCAGGTGTCCGCAAACATTTGATCACATAGTGGAACTCATATTATTCCACGCCTCTGTGTTGTACTCTACTGACTACTGTACCGTTGCGATCACTTGCGGTTATTAAATTTCTTTTTTTACGTACTACATTACACCCTCTGAACCCCAACGTATTAGCTGTATGTCTTCGTCGTCAGTTTGTGAAGTTAGCAAGACTACCTAATCTATTGTTTTTTGCACCGATTTACTGTTGATCCCGATGAAAATCAGTCCTAATTTGATTAAAATAAATGTCCACTCGTTGCCAATGCCTTTAATTCTTTTTTGTCTTAAGAAAATAAGTCTATAACACAAAAGTTTGCTGTAACTCACACTCTGACCTAATTTTCTGTAGATGACTAAGTTCACTTCCATGATATAATTTTTTATTTCTGTGTTGTTACATGTATTCCTATTGTCAGAAGTGCTTTTCTTCTTTGCATTTAGGTTCACTGCCCCCTATTGCATCCTTATATCTCTCTCTTCAGAGTCTTACGGAACTCATTCAGACTTGCGACATTCCGCACGCCGAGTCGATGAATGTTACCATTCCGTCGTTTCCAATCTTTTTTTCGAGGTCTCTCCCTCTTGGTTGTCTTCTTCCTGACACCTGTATGAGAGAGTATCCGGATTCCTATGCTAACGCAGCATTTTTGAAATGCTTTTCTTAGTGTTATTAGTCTCTATTTTGAAGTTTCTGTCTTTAGCCATGTAAGCTATTTTACTGTCAGTACAGCAAAATGTATCCCCTGCTTGTAGACCAACTACGGTATAAAATATTACTTGTCAATTTAAATTACTTGAAAAAAATTACTTCTACCTGAAAAGTCATTCTCATCTCTCACCAAGGGCACCTTTATTACACTACTGGCCATTCAAATTGCTACACTACGAAGATGACGTGTTACAGAAGTAAAATTAAACCTACAGGAAGAAGATGGTGTGATATGCAAATGATTAGCTTATCAGAGCATTCACACAAGGTTGGCGCCGGTGGCGACACCTACAACGTGCTGACACGAGGAAAGTTTCCAACCGATTTCTCATACACAAACAGCAGTTGACCGACGTTTCCTGGTGAAACGTTGTTGTGATGCCTCGTGTAAGCAGCAGAATGCGTACCATCACGTTTCCAACTTTGATAAAGATCGGATTGTAGCCTATCGCGATAGCGGTTTATCGTATCGCTACATTGCTGCTATCATTGGTCGAGATCCAGTGACTGTTAGCAGAATATGGAATCGGTGGGTTCAGGAGGATAGTACGCAACGCCGTGCTGGATCCCAACGGCCTCGTATCACTAGCAGTCGAGATGACAGGCGTCTTATCCGCATGGCTGTAACGGATCGTGGAGCCACGTCTCGATCCCTGAGTCAACAGATGGAGACTTTTGCAAGACAACAACCATCTGCACGAACAGTTCGACGACGTTTGCAGCAGCATGGACTATCAGCTAGGGGACCATGGCTGCGGTTCCATTTGACGCTGCATCACAGACAGGAGCTCCTGCGATGGTGTACTTAACGACAAACCTGGGTGCACGAATAGTAAAACGTAATTTTCTCGGATAAATCCAGTTTCTGTTTCCAGCATCAGGATGGTGGCATCCGTGTTTGGCGACATCGCGGTGAACGCACATTGGACGCGTGTATTAATCATCACCATACGGGCGTATAACCCGGCATGATAGTATGGGGTGCCATTTGTTACACGTCTCGGTCATCTCTTGTTCGCATTGACGGCACTTTGAACGGTGGACATTTCAGATGGCTCTATCCTTCATTCTATCCCTGCGAAACCCTACATTTCAGCAGGATAATTCACGACCGCATGTTGGAGGTACTGTACGGGCCTTTCTGGATACAGAAAATGTTCGACTGCTGCCCTGGCCAGCACATTCTCCAGATCTCTCACCAACTGAAAACGTCTGGTCAATGGTGGCCGAGCAACTGGCTCGTCACAATACACCAGTCACTACTCTTGATGAACTGTGGTATGGTGTTGAAGCTGCATGGACAGCTGTTGCTGTACATGCCATCCAAGCTCTGTTTGACTCATTGCCCAGGCGTATCAAGGACTTTATTACGGCCAGAGGTGGTTGTTCTGGGTACTGGTTTATCAGGATCTATGCACCCAAATTGCGTGAAAATGTAATCACTTGTCAGTTCTAGTATAATATATTTGTCCAATGAATACCCGTTTATCATCTGCATTAATGGCCAGTAGTGTATTTAATAATAGGTAGCGACCTCTGGTTTATAATCATGACGCGGGCACTGTGTTTAGATTGGGCAGAAATGATTTAGACAAAACATGCAGGTAAGAAATTGATATATGCCTCTGTTCCACATAAATATTGATTAAATGATCAAGTGTTCCAACTGTGTGGATTCCTCAGGGACCAAGCTGCTGAGGTCAGCTGTGCCTAGACTTACACACTGCTTAAACTAACTTATGCTAAGAACAACATACACACAGCCATGCCCGAGGGAGGACCCGAAGCTCCGGAGGCAGGGGCAAGGCAATCCGCCTCACACCGCGCAGCCACTCCGGGTGGGATAAATATTGATCAGATTACAATAATGATAATTGTGGCGATGATACAATGAATACTGATGAAAGATCATTGACTTTTAAAGAAGATACATTTTTCTAGCAATGTAAAACAACAAGAGGGATTTTGAACCTTACACACTTTCCAAATTCAAAGCTTGCGGATAAATGTAATGCTGGTATCCCAGCTATTATTCAAATATATGTGCTTTGGTTTTTCTTTCGTGCGAATTTAGTTAGTAGGGAACGGCTCCTGCAATAGGTGTCTCACTAAGAATCATTAGGAAGGAAAGTGCGCGCTCTGACTTCTGAAGGTGGTGGCCGACCCGCTGTTCTCTCTCAACTAGCGCTGCACGGAGCAGAACTCGTTACGGCCATGCCCATTATTAATCTCCAACAGCCTTTGTTGCCTGTCGCTTTGTGTGTTCTTGCTGTTGGTTCCGGTGTTGTGGCTGTTGCTCTTGTTGTTGTCAGGAACAACTACACGGCCAAACCAGAGCCTGAAGGTAATGATTTGTGAGCCAGTCCGGGGTTATCGCGAACTCGTCCTTCAAACGCAGTAAATCACTAGCTTGCACACAGGCAACATTCTGGTATATGGTGGAAACGCCACCTCCTGTTTCCCTCCATTGATTCCAAAGCGCTGACGGTTTCTGTTGTAGTAGGCGGAGCGCATGTTCTCCTTCACTAAAATTCTCTTGGAGAAAATTGAACTATTTTCTATTGTTCAACTGTACAGTGCTCCCTAATGGCGGAAAAGTTTCGTCTATTTGGAAGATAGTGAAGTCAAGCTTATCTGTGTAGCAAAGTATACAAATACGAAGAAAACACTGTCTACTTCACCCGCACTGCAACATGAAAGAAAAACCAGTACCGTATATCAAGTTCCTGTTCAAGGAGATAATCTTTCAGTGTGACTAATTTCCAAAATACACTCAAAAATTTTAGTATGAAAAAAAAATTCTGTTTCTGCTCGCAACATTTTTGCTTACCCACTGACAACCATCCTATTCAACTGAAACGGTGGTGCATGTCAAACTAACCGTCGACTGAACGCTGTCATCCAACCCCATCTTATAAATTATGCTAAAGATTACACACACTAGACTGAGACCCACAAAACAACTAACTTGATTGTGGGTATGTTCGGAACGCTCATTATTAGTGGTTGCCCGACGACTGTCACTGTTGCGTCTATAGTTGAGTCACGCTTCCGACCTGGAAAGAGGGCGCTGGCTGCCCATCGGGGAGTGGACAGCAGTGCGATGAAGAAGGAGCAGCGTGTTTCTGGCGCGAGATACAGCAAATTAAAGGTGGACGTCGCTTTTTGTCTGTGCATAGTAAGCCTCAACGGCCAGCGGGCGACTGGGGTGTGCTGTGGTCTGCATGGGGGCGGGTGTGCACGGCGTATGCGATCGGTTCCTGCTCCGGGTATTGCAATCGGCTCGTCATTTACAATATTCTACACTGGCGTTCAAAATTAAAGCAACAAATCACTACTTCACTGTCCTGCGTCTAATTCATGATATGATCATACAAACTGTCAAAAGATATCCAAACGATCACGTTCTGCTCGGAAGATGGCACTTGGTCAACGGACAACCACGCCAACGATGACGTCAGGGCACTTATCAAACTGGGTATTGTTTGCCAACCAATCCCCCATCCACAATCGCTTTGTTCGCATTCACAGTTCGTGCAGTATGGCACTGAGAAAACGCTTATCAGACTGTCTGCAGCGGAGGGTCTTAGGATGAATGGAAGCAGAATAGTCCCAAACTGATATGACGCGATGGAATAATGAGAAATCTTCTGTTGTTTCTCGGACGTGATGTTAGTTTGTAGAGAACGAAACTATATACAAAAGACCAAGACAGGGCTCACTACGTGTGAGGTCAGGAAGGGATGACCATTATTTGGCTATAAGGGCACGACGGTTCCGCCTTAGCACTGCACGGCAACTGACGTGTGACCTCAGCACCTGATGGCTGTGTTATATGGAGGGAAATGGTCTACAAAAGGCTTCGGCAGAGTGGCCTTTACTGTCGGAGACCGGTTGTATGTGTGTCTCTGACGCTTCTTCACAGATTACATTATAGTGGAGTCGTGAACATACCACAACAAGAGGCCAATGTGCTTCTGACACATCAGTCGGGATTTGGTCTGGAGAGTGATGCTCGACTGATTCGCATCCGGGGGGAACGTGGAACACGATTTTGGATCCAAAACATTTTGTAAAGAGACAGATGTCTTGGAGGATACCCAATGGTGTGGGCACGGATTATGTTGGCCACTTAAACACCTGTTCAGGAAGCATGATTTAACTCCTGTCATATATAATGACTAGATCTTGGGACGTCAAATGCGGTTTTTGTGAGGTGCTGTTGGCCCAGACGTCGTAATAATGGACGATAACGCTCGACCTCATAAGGCACGAGTGGTTGATGTTTCCTGGGAAAAACAGAAGACATTACTCGCCCGGTTTAAATCCCATAGAGAATGTCAGGAGCCTGCCGCTGTAGCCGAGCGGTTCTAGGCACTTCAGTCCGGAACCGTGCTGCTGCAACGGTCGCTGGTTCGAATCATTCCTCGGGCATGTATGTGTGTGATGTCCTTAGGTCAGTTACGTTTAAGTAGTTCTATGTGTAGGAGACTGATTACCTCCCATAGTGCTTAGAGCCATTTGAACCACTTTTTGAGAATGTCTGGCACGCACTTAGGAGACTGGTTGCATCACGTCAGCATCCACCAACCACTCTCCAAGACTTGTGAGAAGCTCTGCAGGAGGAATGGGCGTTTCTTCCTCAGCGTAAGATTGATGACATAGTTCACAATGTGCACCGTCGTTGTCAGGCCTGTATTGCTGCCACAGGTGGTCGCAACCCACATTGAGCAAATTAACTAGCTGTCAGAATGTGTGTGCAGATCCGTTAAGTTGGAAAAAACAAAGAACGTCTTTGTCTACTATTATACATTTAGAAACTGTTTACGTTCTGTATTCTTTACATTGTTTCTACTTTACTATCATCTTTTTATACCGTTTTGTGCCAAAAAACACGCAATCTTGTAAAATTTCCGCTTGTTGCTTTAATTGTGGACACCAGTGTACGTTGGCTGCACAGAGTCACAGACACAAGTCGTCATTCTCCCGGGGTACTAAAATCCTTTTAATTGTTCCTTTAACATCCTGATATCTGGTTCCTTTAATAGTCATTCTGGCGGAAGTTAATTCTATCATGACACCAAATGTCGCTGATTTAAACATTTGGCACAATTTTTTTAAAATCTTTTATTCTACGACAGCCAGGTTTTGACTTATTAGTTTTTATGACGTCAGTTTGAAATTAATGGCCTTTCTAAGCTGTTAAGGGTTTATTTTAAATTTATTCTCTTTCAAAATTAACGAAGTTTAATTTGCAAGCATTTTCTTGTCAGAAAAGTTGGAGAGTGTTTCACCAAATGAGCTTGGTAATAACTGCATCCACCATCCAATAACTGTCGTAACTAAATGGACAGTTAAACACTCCAAAACACGTTCAAAGGAAAATGCACCATCAAGGAGTTGTGTAAACTGGTCACAAACTGATATGCATAAAGGCATCGACGGAAAAGGCAAAGCTTGGTTTTGGTGTCCGATGGTTGAATGTGTGACGCTGCAGCGCAATTCCGCCGCGCACTTTGCGGAGATAGTAAACAGGGCACAAATTGATACCAGTGCATGAAGTCCTTGAAAATTTCTTTCCGTGTTCTCAGATGTACAATGATTACACCTCACAGACAAGCGCTTGGACGTGATACACAGATGTCAGCTTTTGAGAGACATTTGTGATTGGGCTCAAAGAAGTCACTTTGAGCCATCGGCGAATAGCTTTACATATCAACACGAATAATATAACCATTCGACGATGTTGGCAGAACTGAGAGGACCAAGGCCGAACGCAGCAACAAAAACGGAGCTGTCGACCCACAAAGACGACAGAACGAGGGGAACAGGCAACGCACAGAGAGGCTCTCCGAGCACCGGATTCATCATTATCATCTATTCGACGTCCTGCTGGTTGCTTCAGTGCCCACAACGACCATTATTAAGCGGTCCTCAGAAATGAGGCTCAGCTCAAGGTGCCCATTGCACTGACAAAAATTTACCTCCGTATATTAAGAAGCTCATTTTAAGCCGAATAACTACTGATATAAGGGTCTGAGGTGGACAGACACGTTGTTGACTTGCTCATTCTCCTGAATAAATCATCTATTTTTGAAGAAGTTGTAATCATTTATTTGTCTGTACATGTACATCATATCTACCGATTTCCAACTCATCAGGATTATTCGTTCAAGGAGCGTCACTGTTTTATTACTTTATTTTCTCTTTAGAGTGTATCTTACACTGAATACAAAACCCTATAATCCTGTACAGATAAACTTAAAGTTTGTTTCTCCTTACCAACAATCATATGTACAAAAATAGTCTGTTAATTACCTTCAAGGCTTCAACGTCGTGCACTCTGTTGCTTTTTCATTTATCCTTACTGTCTTCGCTTGGGAAGACATCTTAACTACTGGCGTAAATTATTTATAATAGTCATTTTGTCCTCCATCTTCCATTCAGTCCTGATCATCTACTCTCGCATACCACCATGAAGAAAATACATAGCAATTTCATTGACAGGCACGAGGTAGGACGCGAATAATAAGATTGAATTTGAAGTGAAATCTATCACCAGGTTTTACTTTAGCTTTCTGTTTCTCACTTCGATGTGTGAACACAGCAGAACGACTGCAAGGAAACTACAATGAACCAAGCAGTTATCTCTGTAACAGGTACTACTGATCCTGCACAAAATTCTAAATGATGCCATTCGGAAGAATATAGTACACGTTACCAAATACAAAAGCGTTACGACGCTGTATCAAAAACATTAGTTAGTTGATGTGACTTCCGACATTAACTTCACTAGAAACATTCTAGTATCTCACGTGATTGTCCTGAAGTTGAGTATTCGGAACATTTCTTCTCTAGTAGAAACAAAATGTCCGCGATTTTTTGCTTACGAATATTCACTACAGGTTCACTCTTATAGGATGCGCACTTTTATTGTTTTACGAAACAGATTATTTTATGGGTGTCATCACGTAAGATCTGGAACTATGTCATTGGTTCTCGACTACTATTTTAGGCACACATAAATTTGAGAACATCAGTTCGTAATATTTACTTCTGTCTTCAGAATTTGTATCTGCTTATATTTATTTTTTACTTTAATTCCGTGCAGTACAGCTGTCAAAACATCTGCAGTCTAATAGCACAAATGATTCATAAGATCTACATCGGAAATGAGGAACCTTCGGCAATTGCTAGAGGCAACATTAGATCCAGTGCATACACAGACCACTGCATTGAAATATAAATTAAAAAATCTCGATATTCACTATAATAATTTTACAAAAAACTGCTTTGGTTCAATCAGTACAAGTTCCAGTGCTTGCAGCATTCTTTACTGTCCGCACTTTGTTCATACGTGTTTTCATGACTCTTGATATCAAGGAACTTCAGCAATAGCATATGCAGCTCTTGTCCTCAAGCTGAAAAATTCCGAACAATTTTGTCTGTTCTTCACGTTGTTCTAATATTACTGCGGAAGCGATAGAAATTAGTGTGACTCTCAGATTAGTTTGCCGTACGAGACTCAGAACAAACTGATAGTAGCTTGCTCAGCCGGGCGGTGTGGCAGAGCGGTTCTAGGCGCTTCAGTCTGGAACCGCGCGAACGCTACGGTCGCAGGTTCGAATCCTGCCTCGGGAATGGATGTGTGTGACGTCTTTAGGTTAGTTAGGTTTAAGTAGTTCTGAGTTCTAGGGGACTGATAACCTCAGATGTTAAGTCCGATAGTGCTCAGAGCCATTTGAGCCGTTTTTGAGTAACATGCTCATTACGCGTGTTGTAATCTACGGACAACTCGAAATGGAACAGTTTGCCGTACAGAATATCTAAATACTGGAACTCGTACGAGAATCATTGCTACATAAAAGAAGAGGTATGAGAACTATCCTTTTACAGACCCAGGTCATTTAAGAATGTAAGACTCGTCTACAATTAATGTGGTCAGCCACCTGGCGAAGGAGTCCAGCGTGCTGGCCATATGACCCCATGCTTAGGCTTCAAGTTATGGGTGCGACAGCTGGCAGAAGGAGAATTAACAGGCGATTAATGTCTTTCTATCTGCGATAATTATAATCACCCGTTAGTTTTAAAATTTCCGGCAAGCAGGAAGATGATAACTGCATTGGAACGACTGCGTACCAACCATAGTCCAACTCCTGCACAGTTACATTCTATCGACATCAGGATAATACTCCTTCCTGCAGCTCACGGAAGAAAGAAGGAGATGTCAACCGCCTGCTGTTTATCTGCAGTTCCTTCGAAGCAGGGTTAAAATTAATAACGCAATACTAGGGAAAGTAAAGGTGCTTCTTCCAACAAATGTTTCTGTTTTCTAGTTCTGTTTGTCGATCTTCAAATACGAAGCGTCCATTTCATTTACTGTGAGGCTGAACGTGCACATACAAGTATTGGGTGGTGTATGGTAGCATAAATTCCCTGACCTCCAAGTGTAGTGTATGCTTCCCAATCTCTGTTGAGTTGTTTGTTTCAGAATATTTTTTGTCTACAGTGCTGTGTCAAGATTTCTTTGCTATAATATTTGCTACCAATTTTCAGGCGTTACCTCTCACCATGGACGACGAAGTGGCCTACGGTCTTAACGACCGAGAGAAGCGGCGTTTGCGTAGAGCCGTCAGTACTACTGGAGAAACAGCACTTCGTGAAATAAACCTTCGACGAACGTATACGTTAGGACGGTGCGGCGAAATAGGTTACGGCAGCAGACAACCGACAGGAGTGTCTTTTGGTTAAAGCACGACATCGCCCGCAGCTCCCCTCCCCAGCGCTCGTGGCCATATCGGTTGAACTGTAGAAGCTGGAAAATCGTGGCCTGTACGGAAGACTTCCGATTTCAGTTGCTGAGACCTGCCGGTGGCTTCGAATTTCGCGCATATCCAATGAATCCAAAAGTCCAAGTTTGTCAGCAGTGCACATTGCAACCTGGTGGTGGCTCCATAAAGGTGTAGGCTGTGTTTACATGGAATGAACTGGGTCCTCAGGTCCAATTGAGCGACCATTCACTGAAAATAGTTATGTTCGCCTACTTGGAGACAATTTGCAGCATATTCCTGTTTTCTAATTCTAATCCCGCTTGGAAGACCTGCAAATACACAGCGTTGTTCCCAAACAACGGTGGAATTTTTATGGCTGATAATGCGTCATGTCACCGGGACACAATTGTTCGCAATTGGTTTGAAGAACTTTGTGAACAGTTCTAGAAAATGATTTGACCACCTGTATCACCAGACACGAATCCCATCAAACATTTTTATGGGACATAATCAAGAGGTCTATTCGCGGACATAATACAGCACCGGCAACAGTTTCGTAATTTTTCGCGACTACAGAGGCAGCATGGGTCAGTATTTCCGAAAAGGACTTTCAGCGATTTGTTGAGTTCAAACCACGTCAACGTGCCGCAGTGGCTCGGGAAAAATTAGGTCCGACACGATATTAGAACGTTTTCCATGACCTTTGTCACCCCTCTGTAAGTCTCCAGGCTTGCGTTGCCATTGACACGGAAGTTAAAATCTCATGGGTTATTAACCCGCGCCATACTTCTTTGAGCCGGCCTGGGTGGCCGGGCGGTTCTAGGCGCTACAGTCTGGAACCACGGGGCCGCTACGGTTGCAGGTTCGAAACCTGCCTCCAGCATGGATGTGTGTGATGTCCTCAGGTTAGTTAGGTTCAAGTAGTTCTAAGTTCTACGGGATTGATGACCTTAGAAGTTAAGTCCCATAGTGCTCAGAGCCATTTGAACCATTTTTTGAACTTCTTTGAAACGATCGACGTATGGAAAACTCTTCTCGGGCCTTCTTCAGGATTATGTTGTGTCCACTGTAGACTGAGCACTGCCAGCGGCTAGTGTCGCGTTCGATCATTAAAGGGAGTTTCTACGCAGTTGTGGGAAAGGGAGAAGTGGGTTCAAAAGGTTCAAATGCTTCAAATGGCTCTGAGCACTATGGGACCTAACATCTGAGGTCATCAGTCCCCTAGAACTTAGAACCACTCAAACCTACCTAACCTGAGGACATCACACACATCCATGCCCGAAGCAGGATTCGAATCTGCGACCGTAGCGGTCGCGCGGTTCCAGACTCAAGCGCCTAGAACCGCTCGGTCCCAACGGCCGGCTGGAGAAATGGGATTATAGGGTAAAATTCCTGTGGCTACCATTGGTGGACCATCATCTGCGTATAGTAAGAGAAGTATCTCCGCGTTAATGCCGAAGAAGGGAGTTCTTGACTCAATCTCTTGTGGTTACGATTGTTGGACCAATGTCAGCATTTAGACGGGGATCTTTCCCGCATTTACGCTGGAAAAGAGTTATTCGTTATAATTCTTTCTTCTGCTATTGATGGGTCATCATTATTGGCTAGAAGCGAAACGAGCACAGCATGAGAGGGAGAACGTGTATCCAAAACATTATTGTCCGCAGTGGTAGTGGCTAGAACGTTGTATTGCTCGCACGCCGCCGCCACGTATCCACTTCGTTGACGGTAGGGAGCAACGATGCCCGAAGCCTATAGCTGTCATATTGAAATTACAATCGATGTTAGAAAGTTTAGTCGTTTCTCGCAATTTTCGTCCGTAAATGTCTGTTTCCTTAGACAGCATGCGTAGACTATTGAAATCACGGTCAGGGCCACAGTTCTCTTGACGCTCCGCTAACGCCGATTTCTTACATTGTTTTAGCTGCAAGTAGCGTTCGTCTTCCTTAATACGTTCCGTAACAATCCTTCCTATTTTGCCTACATTTACACTTCAGCAGACACACGACAATTCATAAACGCCCACAGTGTGGTGGCACTCAGGTGCATCCGGTTTCCGTTGTAAAAAGACCTTTATATTGTTTTAACTAAAGAAAACATTCTGAATGCCATTTTTTCCTGAGCATTGTACTTATGCGGCCAGTGACCCCAAAAGCGGATGGTAATTTAAGAGCATGAAAAGTAGATTCGTTCTCATGTCTATAAGCATAATTAATATTTCGCTTAAAAGACCTCTCTATGGACAAACTATAGTAACCACTGGCCTTCACTGACTTCTTTAAAAATCCGAGTTAATGCTGTGGTTATCGCTGATACGGAGGACACTTGGAGACCAAGCGTTGAGAACTGCTTGCTTCTGAGCTGGGTGGTACTGCAAAGTGGCATCTAAATACCTTTTTGTGTTACCAGGCTTTCTATACACTGTGTGTTAGATTATTGTCAGGTATTCTACGTGCAACCACGTTTAGGAACCCGACTTCTTTCTCAACCTCCGAGGTAAGGTTGACCTTAGAGTGAGTTTCTTTAAGAAGTTGTAGACGACATTAAGCTCTTTTTCGCTGCGTGGCCTTACAAAATATGTGTCATCCACATAATGCAGCCAACAGGAAGGCTTCAAGGGAGCGTTACTAAATATCTGTCGCTCAAAAAGCTTACTGGCGACAAGGGTGAGCCCAAAGTAAGAGCGGCGACTGACAGTAGAATTAATCGTTGTATTTAATATAGCTCGATAGAAGGTGTAAGTCAGCCACGTCAAAACATCTGGGGCATCTTCCTCCATTGTGATGTCAATTGTGTGTGGTACTGGATGTTAGTGAATAACGACGTCACATCGAAGCCAACGAGAATGTCATTTGCGGATATCTTCACCGTGCATATAGTTTCTAAAAAATGTTTCGAATATTTGATTAAAAAGTATTTGTTTTTCTAACTACATGTCTCAGTTTTCGTGATAAATGGCTTGCTAAAAAGTAATTGTGGAGTTAATCCCATTCACTGCAGATCTCAGAGTAACCGATTCCTAGTGTGTCATGGGTAGTCAATACATTCTGTGTGAGACAGGTATTCGAGGAGATAGATTCTTCGATTTCCTTTAGAATTCTGAATATATCCCGTCTTAGATCTTGAGCTTGCAACTTCGGAAGACAAAATAGAAATGCTTCCAAGTCACTTACGACTTCTTCAAGGGGAATTCCCTTAGGTGTAGTAACGAAATTCAGAACTTTTCCAGAACTGATGGAAGGGTCGCCACTATCCGTTTCGGATTCACAAGCGTCTTTCTTGTGCACTTCATCCATCAGTTTTTCTAACTTCCTTTTTGTACGTCTTCATGCTTTCGTGGCCCTTATCCCTGAAGCTAAGATCTCTGGATTGTTAGACAAGTCATATTTCATGTAAAAGATCGACGTTTCAGCCTCTCGGCAGGGATCTTCTTCAGGATCTTGTGGTGTCTACTGTTGATTAAACTTTGTCAGAGACCAGCGTCGAGTTCTCTTATGAAAGGGAGTTTTCCCACGCTGGAGCAGTGGGATTATTGGGTAAAATTCTTGTCACTGCCATTGTTGGGTCATCATCATTGGTTAGTATGTGAACTGTTCTCGTGCTAAAGTCGAAGGTGGAGGTTGAACGCTAAATCCCTTGTGGTGGGCCAAAGACAATAGATAGAAAAGGATTTTTAACGCGCTTATATGGAGGAGAGTTATAGATTAAAGTTTCTCCTGCTGCTATTGGTGGTCGATCACCAGTGGCTAGAAGCAAAACGGGGAAAATTTACCCAAATATTATTATCCCCAGAAGCGGTTTCGAGGACAGTGATTTTATTGCTCGCACGCCAAGACCGCGTATTCACTTCCTTCATGGCGAAGCGAATATACTCGCAAAGAATCAGTTCCCTTGAGACCTATAGTGAGTGGGATTCTTAGCAAGACGTTTATCAGTGAAACAGAGACATGTAGTTGAAAAAAAAACCAACATTTTTGTCAAAATTCCAAACATTTCTTAGAAATTATGCGCAAAGCGAAGATATCTACAAGATGGTGGGTGGAGACACAACATGTTTGTTACAGTTTGTCTGCAGAAAGCAGTTTATAGATAGTGGCCCCTGATGGAATCCTGTAAACTACTGCAGTTAATTTTCTCAGCGTCAGGTAATGCCTGAAGGTCGTGTACTGAAGCACCGAAACTGGTAGACACAACAAAAAGGACATAGAAAGGACGGCTCTAGGTGTTTCATTTCATTACATAAGTGAACCGCCGAAATACCTCAAACTTTCACTCAAAACACCGGATATACAAAAATAAAAGCCAGTAGGTGCTAGAGCACATGCATTTTGTTTCGAGCCATCAGTTTTGTAACTGGTTTAGTCAGCCAGCTATGATGAATTCCTCTGCTGTGTCAAAGTCTTCATCTCAGAGAGCACTTGCGACGGATTTTTTTTTTTTTTTTTTTTTTTTTTTTTTTACGTGCGTGCGTGCGATGCACCAATTGCGACGGATTATACGTTGCTGCTGCTGCAATGCAATTTCTTTTATAATTTTTGTTCACCTACCTCTTTACAACCGTAGATCTTCGCACGTAAACTCCTGACTGCAGCTACTTACGAGATCACAGAAAAGCAGTGTTGAGGAAACTGTAACGCCGGAGGCCGCTATAAGTAAAATTTGCTGAAAATTTTCTGTGTACTTTAAAGAAATGATTGAAAGGGGATGTCACTCGTCCTTTAAACATGAAGTTCAAATTTAAACCTTCAATACATCTTTATTGCCGTTAAGCAAGATCATCAGCCCACATTTACGAAAATTACTAAAGTTTCTGCTCACAGTTATCACCATACCTAAAACAGCCAGAACTTTTACCTTCCCAAATTCCGAAACCAATTACTCGTAACACAGTCAATGATCGGCCAATTACTTCTGCACACGATATTCAGTGGTTGTCTTTAGTTAAAGTTTATGCTCGCCGTAAAATACTCAGTAAGAATATACTCAGTACCGCCACGCTATATAATTCAAAGTTCACTCGCGATTTTCGTCGGAATGAATTATAACAACAGTCTAAAGTTTTCATAAACCGTTTCTGGGCACTACCAGATACCATTAACACTGGGCCATGACGCCGAAGTCATCCCAAGACTTCATCTTACACATAATGCGAAAAATGACATCCAGCATAACCGCCTCGAATCAAAACTAGCTCGTGACTCTCTTCTCACTCTCCCCCACTCAAAACTATATCTCCTCGCTAGGCGGCCAACCGTCTCGCTTCTCATTGGCTGTCAGCACTTACGACCAATGAGAACTCACTTCTAGGGCGCGACTCGCGCCAAAATCTAGCAAGCACCAACCACTTCTCTAGGCTCAGTGACGTCATCAAATTAAGTATTACAAAACTCTCTAATTAAATAAACAAAACAAAATTAACTATAAGCTTTACTCTACATCTGGAAATTTATTATGTAGTCACGAATGTTCTGGCTGTCTTATACATATGCATACATACTTGGACATCCGACATTCACTAGTAGGGGAACCACTACTGGATTCGTTCTTACGTTACACAGCAGAAACACTTGCCAGTTCCTCTAGAGAATTACATGAATGATTTTTAATAATGCCGAACGCCCCACATACTCTCATGCACCCATTCTCATTCACACGCACCCTAACACACAATACACGTATTTACTTAGAATTCTTGAAATTATTATTGTAGAAAAGTCACAGAGGTTTTCTGAAACTAAAAACTTTCCAAATTTATATATGAACACTGAAAGTGTTATCAGATCATCGTACATAGTCACTGAAGGTGAACTATTACATCACTGTATTTATTTAAATTCTTGACTGTCGGAAAATTACTTTTTTTATGGAATTTTACTAACTTCCAAAATACAACTATTTTTTATTTCAGACTTTGACATATTGTTTGTTTTCACAACAGAAGGATGTACATCAAATATGACGTTCCTCAGGTTATTCCTTTATTAGCTATTAATATTTTTGGTTTCATATAATGTAGTTGGCCTGCCAGCGCTACTCCACTGCTTTCACACGTGCAGCTGCAACAGATGGTCGTGACGTCAGTCTGCAGGACACAACTCGTCCTTTACTGACTGTATACTACTCTACCGGCTTACATTGCAGCCCACATACATTCTGAAGTAAAGCTTTTAACAGACAAATGGGCGATCGCGCACTAGTTGCGACGCCACACACCCACTACCTACGTCCTCACTTATTTCTTGGACTATTCCAATCTCTGTCTTCTTGTATGGCTTTTACCCTCTACAGTGCCTCTAGTATTACGTAATTTATTACATCATATTTTAACAAATGTCCTACAATTCTGTCCCTTCTTCTGTCAGTGTTTTCCATATATTTCTTTCCTCGCCAGTTCTCTGGAACACAGATACACTCCTCACCATATCAGTCCACCTAGTTTTCAACAGTCGTGTGCAGCACCACAACCTAAATTCTTCGATTCTCTTTTTTTCTGCTATTCCCACAGTCTGCTTTTCATAGCCATAAAATGCTGTGCTCCAAAAGTGCATTTTTTAGATTTACTCTTAGTCCATATTCCGAACTCATTAGACTGCTCATTCCATTTAGCAGTTCCTGTAATTCTTCTTCACTTTCGCTGAAGATAGTGGTGCCATCAGCGAATCTTACCACATTTCATCTCGAATATCAATTTCACTCTAGAAACTTTCTTTTCTTTCTGTCATTGGTTAGACTGCATCGCAATCTTACAGCCCTTTTAATCCAATCTCATCGTTCTTAGTCTCCCAATCTTATTATTCCCTCTTGGCTCTTGCAAACAATGTTTATTACCCGTCTCTCCCTATAGCTTAACCATGTTTTTCATATAATTATGAGCATCTTGCGCCATTTGACATTATTGAACGCTTTTCCCAGTTCGATAAATTCCATAAAAGTATCTCGATTCTTAATCCATTTTGTTTCCATTATCTACCCCAAAATCAGAATTGCCTGTCTGGATTCCTTACCTTCCCTAAAGCCAAACTAGCTGTCACCTAACGTATCCTCAATTTTTTTTCCATTCTACTGCATAGTAATCTCGTTAGCAACTTGAATGCTTAATCTGTTAAGCTGGTTGTGCGGTAATTCTGTCAATTGTCGGCTCTTGCTGTCTTCGGAACTGCGTGGATGATGTTTCTTCCAAGAGTGGGACGGTATACTGATAGACTCATACATTCTGCACACCAACATAAATAACCGTTTTGTTGCCACTTTCCCGAACAGTTTTAGAATTTCGGCTGGAATGTTATCTACCCCTTGTAGCTTACCTTAAATCTTGCAAGACTCTTGTAAATTCTGATTCTAGAACTGGATTCCTATCTCTTGTACATCGACTCCTCATTTTTCCTCTATCATGTCATCACATGGGTCTTCCCTCTCTTAGAAGCCTTCAGTGTACTCTTTCCACTTATCAGCTCTCTCCCCTGCGTTTAGCAGAGGTATTCACGTTAGATTCTTAATATCAAAACCCTTACTTTTACTTTCACCGACGGCTGTTCGGTTTTTGTATATGCTGAATCACTCCGTCCGACAGTCGTTACTTCTTAGATAGCTTCACGTTTTCCATGCAGCCATTCCTATTTATTTCATTCCTAAGTGACTTGAATTTCTGTATTCCTGAATTTCGCTGAACATTTCTGTAGCTCCTCCTTTCATAGATCAACTGAAATATTTCTTCTGTTACATATGGTTTCTTCGCACTTACAATCTTTGTACCTACTTCTTTATTTCCATCTTCTGTGACTGCCCTTTCTAGAGATGTCTATTTCTTTTCATCTGTCCTGCCTGCTGAACATTCCTCATCGCAGTATCTGTTGCCTTCAAACATAACCATAGACAGGTCTTTTAAGCGCAATGTTAGTAATGCTCCTAGAATGACGATGAACCGCCTTCTCACTCCGTTAAGTTACCATTTGCTTCAGGGGTCACTGACGCAAATGTAGAGTCCTCAGAAGGAAATGGTATTCAGACCGCTTTCTGCAGTAAGAACAATATAAAAGACTTTTTACGAATGAAAACGGGTACACCTGCGTCCCCACATTGTGGGACTCTGTGAAATGTCGTGTGTCTGCTGCACTGTGCATGTGCGGGAAGGATTGTTAAAGAATGTATAAAGGAAGACGAGCGATACTTGCAGCTAAAATAATATATGAGAACGGCGGTTGCGGAACGTCAAGAGAATAGTGGCCTTCAGTTTGATTTCAATCACCTACGTGTGCTGCTTAGGAAACCAACATTTACAGAAGAAAAGTGCGAGAAACAATTGAATTATCTAAGAACGCTTGTAACTTCAATAGGACGGCTACAGGCTTCAGGCATAGTCGCCCGCCACCGTCAAGGAAGTGAATACGTGGCCGGGGCGTGCGAGTAATACAAGCTTCGCTGTGGAAGCCATCTTTACGGTCAACAATATTTTCGATAAGCATTCCTCCTCTCTTACTTTACCTACTTCGCTTGAAGCATTGTTAGTCAATAACTCTTCTCCAATGTAAGTTTGGGGAAGATTCCCTTCTAGCCAATGGAGTAGGCCCACCAATGGTAGCCACTAAAGATTCAGCCACGAACCCCCTTATTCGGCATTTGCGTGGGAATAATCATCTTACTGTCCAGTGACGATGTCCCACCAACAGCAGGCACAAGATTTTTACCCAGAATCCCCCTTTTCCATATTCCACAAATGCGGAAAACATCTCTTTCGTAAGAGAAGGCAACATTGGCCTATGATAGTGTTCAGTCTGCAATGGACATCACGAGATCCTGAATAAGAGATCGATATTTCGATCTTTTAATAGAAATATGACGTAGTCTACCAACCCAGAAGGTTTTAATTCCTATTCCAAATTAGTTAAGACAGCTTGTCAACCATCAGTTTCCGCAGAGCTGCACTCGATCGAAGGTTGCACTGTCAAGTTTTCTTTTTGAAGATCTATTGTTGTCTCTCTGTATTGGTTTTGTTGAGGAAAAGCTCCTCTCCACATCACAGTCAGAACCTTTTTGATAGCGCCGAGTTCACTGCGCACCAGCTTTGTTTCATTGTCTTCAAATGCTGTACATTCCCAGAAAGAAAGCCACTAACTTAGTGTATCGTAGAATATCTAAGATTCCACTGGAGAACACTTAGGAATTTCTTGTTGCCATTGTCAGTCTTATGCTCACGATCTCAGCACACTTCGTGCGTGTTACTCGACACCCATAGAGATAAGTGCCTCTAGCAGTCAGTCATGTGATGGCTATTGATACCATTGAAAACATGCTGTTAATGTATGTCAAGTTCCCAGACAACGTGTCTCTATAGATCTCCTTCACAGTATGATAGTATTGTTTTGAAGCTCACAAAAGGTTATCTTTAATTTGGTGAATTTGATCCAGTTTAACTCGACGGCATTAATCCATGAACCCCACCGTGTAAAAGAAGGTTGAGAGGGGAGGAGGGTTGACGGAGGGGCAGCGAGGGTGCTAATTCCTTGAAGTTCTGCATCTGAAGCAGAGCTTCCGCATAGATTTTCTTGCCACAGGAAATTAATTAGTCAACATCAGGGTAATTTGATAGCACCACTTCGGCAACTTTGTGTACCGCACGTTCAGGGGAAGTAAAGTACACCATAATAGGGTAGAGAACGTGTATCACCTTGGCTACATTAGCCCTGTATGAAATACTATCCGCTACTAACTGCCAAACGTTGTCTCTACTTACAACATAAGGCCATAGTAAATTCATAGTGTTGTGAAACAAAATGGTAATTGTCGAGTTGTGTTTCGAATACTCTGTTCAAAATCGTGTACTTGGAAAAGTACTGGAGATACGCAAAGATTCCAAACCGATTACATCATGGTCAGATAGTCATTTCTAAATCAGATATTGGAGTTTAAGGCACATCCAGAACCAAATCTAGATTGAGATTACAATTTAGTAATGATGAAGAGTTGACTGAAGTTAATGAGGATTATCTGGAAGACTCAGTGTAGAGGGAAGTGGAATGCCGAAGTAGTGAGGAATGATGAGAGCCCTATGAGTTTTCACTACGGATGTGGATACTGCGATAAGTAAAACCAGAGTACGCAGTTCAGTTGAAGAGGATTGGATATCTCTAAAAAGGCAATCGAATATTTTTACTTACAAACATAGATAGAAGGAAGGTAGCTGCGAAGAAACCTTGGTTAACCGAAGACATATTTAAATTGCAAGACGAAAGGAGAAAGTACATAAATCTCGTCGAAAGACAGGAAAAAAGCAATATAAATCACTTAGGAATGAAGTAAATAGGAAGGGCAATAGTAACGTTAAGAGTGCAAAGATAATTCCACAGTTAAACACAGAGGAGAGAGATGATAGGTAGAAACAGTATGTGGGGGCCTCCACGAGAGAAAAATTCTAACGCCTTGTTGGAAGAAATAATTGGAGTCGCTACAGAAAAAATAAGGGAGCCAGTATTAGAGTCAGAATTTACAGGAAAGGAGGTGAAATAAGGCGGAAGGGATAGATAACATAACACTGTAATTCTTTGGAATCACTGGGGGTACTGCAACCAAAAGACTATTCAAGTTGATGTGTAGAATCATCCACACCATTCCAAAGATGCTAAGTGACGATAAATGCTAGATCAATCGCACAACCAGCTTAACAAATAAAGTGATCAATTGTTGTTGTTGTTGTCTTCAGTCCTGAGACTGGTTTGATGCAGCTCTCCATGCTACTCTATCCTGTGCAAGCTTCTTCATCTCCCAGTAATTACTGCAGCCTACATCCTCCTGAATCTGCTTAGTGTATTCATCTCTTGGTCTCCCTTTACGATTTTTAACCTTCAACAAAGCCCTCCAATGCTAAATTTGTGATTCCTTGATGCCTCAGAACATGTCCTACCAACCGGTCACTTCTTCATGTCAAGTTGTGCCACAAACTACTCTTCTCCCCAATTCTATTCAATACCTCCTCATTAGTTACGTGATCTACCCAGCTAATCTTCAGCATTCTTCTGTGTTACCACATTCTAAAAGCTTCTATTCTCTTCTTGTCCAAACTATTTATCGTCCATGTTTCACTTCCATACATGGCTAAACTCCATACAAATACTTTCAGATACAACTTCTTGACAATTAAATCTTTACTCAGTGTTAACAAATTTCTCTTCTTCAGAAACGCTTTCCTTGCCATTGCCAGTCTACATTTTATATCCTCTCTACTTCGACCATCATCAGTTATTTTGCTCCCCAAATAGCAAAACTCCTTTACTAGTTCAAGTGTCTCATTTCCTAATCTAATTCCCTCAGCATCACCCGACTTAATTCGACTACATTCCATTATCCTCGTTTTGCGTTTGTTGATGTTCATCTTATATCCTCCTTTCAAGACACTGTCCATTCCGTTCAACTGCTCTTCCAAGTCCTTTGCTGTCTCTGACAGAATTACAATGTCATCGGCGAACCTTAAAGTTTTTATTTCTTCTCCATGGATTTTAATGCCTACTCCGAACTTTTCTTTTGTTTCTTTAATGTCTGTTCAATATACAGATTGAATAACATCGGGGAGAGGTTACAACCCTGCCTCACTCCCTTCCCAACCACTGCTTCCCTTTCATGTCCCTCGACTCTTATAACTGCCATCTGGTTTCTGTACAAATTGTAAAAAGCCTTTCGCTCCCTGTATTTTACCCCAGCCATCTTCAGAATTTGAAAGAGAGTATTTCAGTCAACATTCTCGAAAGCTTCCTCTAAGTCTACAAATGCTATAAACGTAGGTTTGCCTTTCCTTAATCTATTTTCTCGTCGTGGGGTCAGTATTGCCTCACGTGTTCCAACATTTCTACGGAATCCAAACTGATCTTCCCCGAGGTCGGCTTCTACCAGTATTTTCACCCGTCTGTAAAGAATTCGCGTTAGTATTTTGCAGCTGTGACTTATTAAACTGATAGTTCGGTAATTTTCACATCTGTCAACACCTTCTTTCTTTGGGATTGGAATTATTATATTTTTCTTGAAGTCTGAGGGTATTTCACCTGTCTCATACATCCTGCTCACCAGATGGTAGAGTTTTGTCTGGACTGGCTCTCCCAAGGCCGTCAGTAGTTCCAATGGAATGTTGTCTACTCCCGGGGCCTTGTTACGACTTAGGTCTTTCAGTGCTCTGTAAAACTCTTCACGCAGTATCGTGTCTCCTATTTCATCTTCATCTACATCCTCTTCAATTTCCATAATATAGCCCTCAAGTATATCGCCCTTGTACAGACCCTCTATTTACTCCTTCCACCTTTCTGCTTTCCCTTCTTTGCTTAGAATTGGGTTTCCATCTGAGCTCTTGATATTCATACAAGTGGCTCTCTTTTCTCCAAAGGTCTCTTTAATTTTCCTGTAGGCAGTACCTATCTTACCCCTAGTGACATAAGCCTCTACATCCTTACATTAGTCCTGTAGCCATCCCTGCTTAGCCATCTGGCACTTCCTGTCGATCTTATTTTTGAGACGTTTGTATTCCTTTTTGCCTGCTTCATTTACTGCGTTTTTATATTTTCTCCTTTCACCAATTAAATTCAATGTTTCTTCTTTTACCCAAGGATTTCTACTAGCCCTTGTCTTTTTACCTACTTGATCCTCTGCTGCCTTCACTACTTCATGCTTCAGAGCTGCCCATTCTTCTTCTAATGTATTTCTTTCCCCCATTCCTGTCAACTGTTCCCTTATGCTCTCCCTGAAACTCTGTACAATCTCCGGTTTAGTCAGTTTATCCAGGTCCCATCTTCTTAAATTTCCAGTTTTTGCAGGTTTAATCTACAGTTCATAACCAATAGATTGTGGTCAGAGTCCACATCTGCCCCTGGAAATGTCTTACAATTTAAAACCTGGTTCCTAAATCTCTGTCTTACCATTATATAATCTATCTGATACCTTCTAGTATCTGCAGGAATCTTCCAGGTATACAACCTTATTTTATGATTCTTGAACCAAGTAGTAGCTATGATTAAGCTATGCTCTGTGCAAAATTCTACCAGACGGCTTCCTCTTTCATTTCTCTCCCCCAATCCACATTCACCCATTATGTTTCGTTCTCTCCCTTATCCTACCCTCGGATTCCAGACACCCAAGACTATTAAATATTCGTCTCCCTTCACTACCTGAATAATTTCTTTTATCTCATCATACAGTTCATCAATTTCTTCATCATCTGTAGAGCCAGTTGGCATCTAAACTTGTACTACTGTAGTAGGCATGGGCTTCGTGTCTATCTTGGCCACAATAATGCGTTCACTATGCTGTTTGTAGTAGCTTACCCTTACTCCTATTTTTTTAAATGGTTCAAATGGCTCTGAGCACTATGGAACTTAATATCTGTGGTCATCAGTCCCCTAGAACTTAGAACTACTTAAACCTAAGTAACCTAAGGACATCACACACATCCATGCCCGAGGCAGGATTCGAACCTGCGACCGTAGCAGTCGCGCGGCTCTGGACTGAGCGCCTAGAACCGCGAGACCACAGCGGCCGGCAGCACAGCAAGGCCGTTTTGGTTAGTGTTACAAGGCCAGATCAGTCAATCATCCAGACTGATGCCCCTGCAACTACTGAAAAGGCTGCTGCCCCTCTTCAGGAACCACACGTTTGTCTGGCCTCTCAACAGATACCCCTCCGTTGTGGTTGCACCTACGGTACGGCTATGTGTATCGCTGAGGCACGCAAGCCTCCCCACCAACGGTAAGGTCCATCGTTTATGGGGGTAGGAAGTATTCAATTAGCTGACAAGAATAGTATATATAAGAATGGAAAAGAAAATTGAGGATGTGTTAAATGACAATCAGTTTGGCCGTAGGAAAGATAAAGTCACCAGAGAGGTACTTCTGACGTTGTGTTTGAAAATGGAAGCAAGACTGAACAAAAGCAAAGGCGCGTTCACAGGATCTGTCGACCTAGAAAAAGATATCAGCATTCTCAAATGCGGCAAGATGTCGAAATTCTGAGCAAAATAGTGATACGGTATAAGAAAACTCCTGTAATATACAGTATTAACAAGAACCTAGACGGGACAATAACACTGGATGTGTAAGAAGAAGTACTTGGACTATAAAATATGTAAGACAGGAATGCAGATTTCGTCTGGACTGTTTTATCTATGCACAGAAGAAATAATGACGGACATAAAATAGTTGTTTAAGAGTGGAAGAAAAACTGTGGTGGAAGGTTATCAATGAAAAGATTCGCTGGTGGAATTGCTATCCTCAATGAAAGTGAAGGAGCAATACAGTATCCGTTGATTGGAATGGTCTGATCAGTACAAATTATGAATTCAGACTAAACGAAAAAAAAAGAGGAAACTAGTGTGATACTGTAGAAAGGAGAGTAACCAGAAGCATAGCATCAAAACTGGTAATCACGAAGTAGACGAAGTTAAGGAATTCTGTTGGCTTGGAAACAAAATAACCCACAATAGAGGGAGCAAAGACGACACAAAAAGTAGGCTAGCTCAGATAAAGGGGGGATTGCGGCCAACAGAAGCCTACTAGTACGACAGATAGGCCTTAATCTGAGGAGGGATATCTATAAAATGTACATAAGGAGCCCAAAATTGTATGGTAGAGAAGCATATACAGTAGAAAAACCGGAACAGAAGAGTATCATAGAGTTGAGATGTGACATTAAAGATGAACGTTAAAAATTAGGTGGACTGATAGGGTAAGGAATGAGGAGGTTCTCCACAGAGGCTGTACCACGCAATACTGTGCTTCAAACGTACATTCTGAGAAATTTCTTCCTGAAATTAAGGCATACGTTTGATGCTAGCAGACTTTTGTTGGCCAGGAATGCCCTTTTTGTCAGGATATCATGTTTTATTTTGCTGCCTGGATAGCAGAATTCCTTAACTCCATGTACCTCGTGTTCCCCAATCTCGTTGCTAAGTTTCTCGCTGTCCTCGTTTCCGCTACTTCTTTTTATTTTCGAGTTTATTCTATTTACTCTCAGTCCGTATTCTGTACCCATTACAGTGTTCATTCCATTCAGCATATCATGTAATTCTTCTTCATTTCCGCTGGGGATAGCAGTGTCATCAGGGCATGTTACCATTGATATCATGTCACTGTGAATTTTAATTCCACTCTTGAAGCTTTCTTTTAGTCCCATCATTCCTTCTTCTAGGTATAGATTGAAAAGTAAGGGGGAAAGGCTATATGTCTCCCATATACACTTTTTAATCCGAGAACTTCGTTCTTGATTTTCGACTCTTATTATTCCCTCTTGACTCCTGCACATGTTGCATATTACCCTCTCTCCCCATAGCTTACCCCTACTTCCCTCACAATTTCGAATATCCAGCGCCATTTGACATAAATGAACGTCTTATCCAGATTAAAAATAATAAAACATGTTGGTTATTAACATACAGTCTTCGAGTGCTTAGTTGAAATTATCAACTTTAGGCTAAAGCACATGCCATATTAGTGAGAAAGCACCTGTGGTCTTTGGGAAAGCCGGCATGGCAGCAGAGTCAGACTATTAGCTATCCTCTGGATCAACTACGAACTTCAATAGGTGACATGGGACGTCAGCATCGAACAGATGCAACGAACACTTACGAACAAAAAAAGGGAAGGTAGCGCGTTTGATAATTAACCAAAACTTCCTCCTTCCCGGTTTCGAAACACGCTACCACTTAAATTTTGATTAATAATTAGCGTTGGCAGCCGGAGACGTCCGTCATAAGAAGTCACCCTCATTCTGGCAACGGCCTTGTCGAACAGGGTGGAGTACCGGATGACACTCTGTTATCCTTGGAGTGGGAAACTACCCCTAAAGGCGGAAGCATCAGCAATGATCAACAGCATGAGGATGCAGAAGGCAATGGAAACATCTGCGTTAAGGATACATAACGTGTATCCACAGCAAATGTGGCCTGTAACTGAAAAAGTGTCGTGTTGATCTCTCCATTGGCAAAAGATTCCGTAATATTCCCTCTTCGGATCTCCGGGAGGGAGGGAAATGCAAAGGCTCAATCTAGATACAGTAGGAGTCAGTGAAGTGAAAGGGAAAGAAAATAAGGATTTCTGGTCAGATGAGTACAGCGTAATCGATAGCAGCAGAATATGGTATGACGGGAGTAGGGTTCGTTATCAATAGAAAGGTACAGGAAAGAGTGTGTTAAAGTGAACAGTTCACTTTTAGGTTTCTTCTTGTCAGAATTGACAGGAAACCAACGGGGACAACGGTGGTTCAGATATACATGCTGACGTCGCATGCGGAAAATGAAGAGATTGATAATGTATATAAAGATATTCGAAAGATAAAGCAGTACGTAAAGGTAAATGAAAATCTAATAGTCATGGGCTCAGGAATGCAATTCGGGGGGAAGGAGTAGAAGAAAAGGTTACAGGAATAAATGGGCTTGGGGTAAGGAATAAGGGAGGAGAAAGGCTAATTGAGCTCTGTAATAAATTACGGCTGGTAATAGTGAATACCCCCACCCCCCCATGAACCATGGACCTTGCCGTTGGTGGGGAGGCTTGCGTACCTCAACGACACAGATAGCCGTACCGTAGGTGCAACCACAACGGACGGGTATTCCTTAAGAGGCCAGACAAACGTGTGGTTCCTGAAGAGGGGCAGCAGCCTCTTCAGTAGTTGCAGGGGCAACAGTCTGGATGATTGACTGATTTGGCCCTGTAACACTAACCAAAACGGCCTTGCTGTTGTGGTACTGCGAACGGCAGAACGCAAGGGGAAACTACAGCCGTAATATTTCCCGAGGGCATGCAGCTGTACTGTATGATTAAATGATGATGGCGTCCTGTTGGGTAAAATATTCCAGAGGTAAAATAGTCCCCCATTCGGATCTCCGGGTGGGGACGACTCAGGAGGACGTCGTTACCAGGAGAAAGAAAACTGGCGTTCTACGGATCGGAGCGTGGAAAGTCAGATCCCTTACTCGGGCAGGTAGGTTAGAAATTTTAAAAAGGGAAATGGATAGGTTAAAGTCAAATATAGAGGGAATTAGTGAAATTCGGTGGCAGGAGGAACTAGACCTTCGATCAGGTGAATACAGGTTTATAAATACAAAATCAAATAGGGGTAATGCTGGAGTTGGTTTAATAACGAATAAAAAAGTAGGAGTGCGGGTTAGCTACTACCCACAGTATAGCGAACGCATTATTCTGGCGAAGATAGACACGAAGCCCATGCCTAATACAGTAGTACAAGTTTATATGCCAACTAGCTCTGCAGATGGTGCAGAAAATGATGAAATGTATGATGAGATAAAAGAAATTATTCAGGTAGTGAAGGAAGACGAAAATTTAATAGTCATGGGTGACTGGAATTCGAGAGTAGGAAAAGGGAGAGAAGGAAACATAGTAGGTGAATTTATACACTCCTGGAAATGGAAAAAAGAACACATTGACACCGGTGTGTCAGACCCACCATACTTGCTCCGGACACTGCGAGAGGGCTGTACAAGCAATGATCACACGCACGGCACAGCGGACAAACCAGGAACCGCGGTGTTGGCCGTCCAATGGCGCTAGCTGCGCAGCATTTGTGCACCGCCGCCGTCAGTGTCAGCCAGTTTGCCGTGGCATACGGAGCTCCATCGCAGTCTTTAACACTGGTAGCATGCCGCGACAGCGTGGACGTGAACCGTATGTGCAGTTGACGGACTTTGAGCGAGGGTGTATAGTGGGCATGCGGGAGGCCGGGTGGACGTACCGCCGAACTGCTCAACACGTGGGGCGTGAGGTCTCCACAGTACATCGATGTTGTCGCCAGTGGTCGGCGGAAGGTGCACGTGCCCGTCGACCTGGGACCGGACCGCAGCGACGCACGGATGCACGCCAAGATCGTAGGATCCTACGCAGTGCCGTAGGGGACCGCACCGCCACTTCCCAGCAAATTAGGGACACTGTTGCTCCTGGGGTATCGGCGAGGACCATTCGCAACCGTCTCCATGAAGCTGGGCTACGGTCCTGCACACCGTTAGGCCGTCTTCCGCTCATGCCCCAACATCGTGCAGCCCGCCTCCAGTGGTGTCGCGACAGGCGTGAATGGAGGGACGAATGGAGACGTGTCGTCTTCAGCGATGAGAGTCGCTTCTGCCTTGGTGCCAATGATGGTCGTATGCGTGTTTGGCGCCGTGCAGGTGAGCGCCACAATCAGGACTGCATACGACCGAGGCACACAGGGCCAACACCCGGCATCATGGTGTGGGGAGCGATCTCCTACACTGGCCGTACACCACTGGTGATCGTCGAGGGGACACTGAATAGTGCACGGTACATCCAAACCGTCATCGAACCCATCGTTCTACCATTCCTAGACCGGCAAGGAAACTTGCTGTTCCAACAGGACAATGCACGTCCGCATGTATCCCGTGCCACCCAACGTGCTCTAGAAGGTGTAAGTCAACTACCCTGGCCAGCAAGATCTCCGGATCTGTCCCCCATTGAGCATGTTTGGGACTGGATGAAGCGTCGTCTCACGCGGTCTGCACGTCCAGCACGAACGCTGGTCCAACTGAGGCGCCAGGTGGAAATGGCATGGCAAGCCGTTCCACAGGACTACATCCAGCATCTCTACGATCGTCTCCATGGGAGAATAGCAGCCTGCATTGCTGCGAAAGGTGGATATACACTGTACTAGTGCCGACATTGTGCATGCTCTGTTGCCTATGTCTATGTGCCTGTGGTTCTGTCAGTGTGATCATGTGATGTATCTGACCCCAGGAATGTGTCAATAAAGTTTCCCCTTCCTGGGACAATGAATTCACGGTGTTCTTATTTCAATTTCCAGGAGTGTATTTGGGCTAAGAAATGAAAGAGGAAGCCGCTTGGTAGAATTTTGCACAGAGCTTAACTTAATCATAGCTGACACTTGGTTCAAGAATCATGAAAGAAGGTTGTATACATGGAAGAACCCTGGAGATACTTTAAAGGTTTCAGATAGACTATATAATGGTAAAACAGACATTTAGGAACCAGGTTTTAAATTGTAAGACATTTCCAGGGGCAGATGTGGACTCTGACTACAATCTATTGGTTATGAACTGTATATTAAAACTGAAGAAACAGCAAAAATGTGGAAATTTAAGAAGATGGGACCTGGATAAACTGACTAAACCAGAGATTGTACAGAGTTTCAGGGAGAGCATAAGGGAACAATTGACAGGAACGGGGGAAAGAAATACACTAGAAGAAGAATGGGTAGGTTTGAGGGATGAAGTAGTGAAGGCAGCAGAGGATCAAGTAGGTAAAAAGACGAGGGCTAGTAAAAATCCTTGGGTAACAGAAGAAACATTGAATTTAATTGATGAAAGGAGAAAATATAAAAATGCAGTAAATGAAGCAGGCAAAGAGGAATACAAACGTCTCAAAAATGAGTTCGACAGGAAGTGCAAAATGGCTAAGCAGGGATGGCTACAGGACAAATGTAAGGATGTAGAAGTATATCTCACGAGTGGTAAGATAGATACTGCCTACAGGATAAACAAAGAGACCTTTGGAATGCATTAATATCAAGAGCTCTGATGGAAACCCAGTTCTAAGCAAAGAATGGAAAGCAGATAGGTGGAAGGAGTAAATAGAGGGTCTATACAAGGGCGAAGTATTTGAGGACAATATTATGGAAATTGAAGAGGATGTAGATGAAGATGAAATAGGAGACACGATACTGCGTGAAGAGTTTGACAGCGCACTGAAAGACCTAAGTCGAAACAAGGCCCCGGGAGTAGACAACATTCCATTGGAACTACTGACGGCCTTGGGAGAGCCAGTCCAGACAAATCTCTACCATCTGGTGAGCAAGATGTATGAGACAGGTGAAATACCATGAGATTCCAAGAAGAATATAATAATTCCAATGCCAAAGAAAGCAGGTGTTGACAGATGTGAAAATTACCGAACTTACAGTTTAATAAGTCACAGCTGCAAAATACTATCCAGAATTCTTTACAGACGAATGGAAAAACTGGTAGAAGCCGACCTCGGGGAGGATCAGTTTGGATTCCGTAGAAATGTTGGAACACGTGAGGCAATACTGACCTTACGAATTAAGTTAGAAGAAATATTAAGGAAAGGCAAACCTACGTTTCTAGCATTTGTAGACTTAGAGAAAGCTTTTGTCAATGTTGACAGGAGTACTGTGTTTCGAATTCCGAAGGTGCCACGGGTAAAATACAGGGAGCGAATGGATATTTACAATTTGTACAGAAACCAGATGGCAGTTATAAGAGTCGAGGGACATGAAAGGGAAGCAGTGGTTGGGTAGGGAGTGGGTCAGGGTTGTAGCCTCTCTCCAATGCTATTCAATCTGTATATTGAGCAAGCAGTAAAGGAAACAAAAGAAAAGTACGGGGTAGGTATTAAAATCCATGGAGAAGAAAAACAAACTTTGAGGTTCGCCGATGACATTGTATTTCTGTCAGAGACAGCAAAGGACTTGGAAGAGCAGTTGAACGGAATGGACAGTGATTTGAAAGGAGGGTATAAGATGAACATCAACAAACGCAAAACGAGTATAATGGAATGTAGTCGAATTAAGTCGTGTGATGCTGAGGGAATTAGATTAGGAAATGAGACACTTTAAGTAGTAAAGGCGTTTTACTATTTAGGGAGCCAAATTACTGATGATGGTCGAAGTAGAGAGGATATAAAATGTAAACTGGCAATGGCAAGGAAAGCCTTTCTGAAGTAGAGAAATTTGTTAACATCGAGTATAGATTTAAGTGTCAGGAAGTAATTTCTGAAAGAATTTGTTTGGAGTGTAGCCATGTATGGAAGTGAATAATAGATCACAAATGGTTTAGACAAGAAGAGAATAGAAGCTTTCGAAATGTGGTGCTACAGAAGAATGCTGAATATTAGATGGGTAGATCACATAACTAATGAGGAGGTATTGAATAGAATTGGGAAGAAGAGGAGTTTGTGGCATAACTTGACTAGAAGAAGGGATCGGTTGGTAGGACATGTTCTGAGGCATCAAGGGATCACCAATTTAGTACTGGAGGGCAGTGTTGAGGGTAAAAATCGTACAGGGAGACCAAGAGATGAAAACAGTAATCAGATTCAGAAGGATGCAGGCTGCAGTAGATACTGGGCGATGAAGAAGCTTGCACAGGATAGAGTAGCATGGAGAGCTGCATCAGATCAGTCTCAGGACTGAAGACCACAACAACAACACAACAACAACAATAGTGTATACTCTGTTGAAGAATCACAAGAGGAGGAGGCATACTTGGAAAAGGCCGCATGATATGGGAAGATTTCAGTTCCATGCCTCATGATCAGACAGTCATTCCGAAATCTGATAGTCCATAGTAAGGCGTGCCCAGGAGTATATATAAATTCAGAGCATAATGTAGTAGTGATGAAGAGTAAGGTGAAGTTAAAGAGATTAATCAGGAAGGATCAACACGCAAAGAAGTGGGATACAAAATTACTAAGGAATGACGAGACAACCTTGAAGTTAAAGGCTATAGATACAACAGTAGGAGTAGGGAATAGCTCAGCAGACAATACAGTTGAAGAGGAATGACCATCTCTGAAAAGGGCAAGCACAGAAGCTGGAAAGAAAATTATAAGGACAATGAAGATAACTGCGAAGAAACCATGGGTACCAGAAGAAACACCGGGTGATTAAAAGTCAGTATAAATTTGAAAACTGAATAAATCACGGAATAATGGAGATAAAGAGGAACAAATTGACATACATGCTTGGAATGACATGGGGTTTTATTAGAATAAAAAAAATACAAAAGTTCAAAAAATGTCGGACAGATGGCGCATCATCGATGAGAATAGCAATTATTTGTATAACAAAGTAAGACAAAGCAAAGATGATGTTCTTGACAGGAAATGCTCAATATGTCCACCATAATTCCTTAGCAATAGCTGTAGTCAAGGAATAATGTTGTTAACATCATTGTAAAGCATGTCCGGAGTTATGGTGAGGCATTGGCGTCGGATGTTGTCTTTCAGCATCCCTAGAGATGTCGGTCGATCACGATACGCTTGCGACTTCAGATAACACCAAAGCCAATAATCGCACGGACTGAGGTCTGGGGACCTGGGAGGCCAAGCATGACGAAAGTGGCGGCTGAGCACACAATCATCACCAAACGACGCGCCCAAGAGATTTGTCGGACATTTTGTGAACGTTGTTGTTATTGTTGTAATAGAACCCCATGTTATTCCAAGCATGTGTGTCAATTTTTCTCTCTCTATCTACATTGTTCCGTGGTTTATTAAGTTTTCAAATTTATACTGACTTTTTGATCACCCAGTACTTCAGCTGATCGACGAAAAAAGGAATTACTAAAATGTTCAGGGAAATTCAGGAATGCTGTACACAAGTCGCTGAGGAATGAATGAAATAGGATGTGCAAGGAAGCTAAGACGAAATGGCTGCATGGAAAATGTGAAAAAATCGGAAAGGAAATGGCTGTCTTGAGGACCTGCTCAGCATACAGGAAAATCAAAACAACCATCAGTGACATTGAAAGCGAGTGTGGCAACATTAAGAGCGCAACGGGAATTCCACTGTTAAATGCAGAGAGCGACCGGACAGGTGGAAAGAGTACACTGAAGGCCTCTCTGAGGGGAAGATTTGTCTGATGTGGAGAAAACGGAAGTCGATTTAGAAGAGACGTGGGATTCTGTAAAAGAATCAGATTTTAAGAAAGCTTTGGACGATTTAACATTAAATATGGCAGATGGGATGGATAACAAACCATTTCTAAAACCTTTGGGAGAATTGGCAACAAAATGGTATTCACGTTGGTGAGTAGAATGTATGAGTCTGGCGACATACGATGTGACTTTCCGAAGAAATATCATCCACACAGTTCCGAAGACTGCAAGAATTGACAAGTGCCAGAATTATTGCACAATCAGCTTAACAGCTCACGCACCCAAGTTGTTGACGAGACTAATATACAGAATAATTGAAAAGAATTTTGGAAATTTGGCTTTAGGAAATGTAAAGGCAACAGAGAGGCAATTCTGATGTTGCGGTTGATAATGACAGGAAAACTAAAGAAAAATAAAGCCACATTCATAAGATATGTCGACCTGTAAAAAGCGTTCGATAATGTAAAATGGTCAAGATTTTCGAAATTCTGAGAAAAAAGGGGTAAGCTATATGGAGCGACGGATAATGTGCAATATGTTCAAGAGCCAAGATTGGATGACCAAGGGCGAAGTGCTCGGATTAAAAAGTGTGCATGACAGGGATGTAGTCTTTCCCTCCTACTGTTCAATTTGTATATCGAGAAAGGAATGATGGAAAGGTTGTGGAGTGGAAGTAAAATTCAAGGTCAAAGGATATCAGTGACACCATTCGCCGATGACGTTGCTGTCCTGAGTGAAAGTGAAAAGAAATTGCATGATATGCTGAATGGAACGAATTATCTAATGAGTACAGAATATGGATTCATAGGAAATCGAAGAAAGGCGAAAGTAATATGAAGTAGCTGAAATGAGATCAATGCGAAACTTACCATCAAGATTGATGATCAAGAAGTAGAAGAAATTAAGGTATTCTGTCACTTAGGCAGCAAAATAACCAATGACGGACAGTGCAAGGAGGACATGAAAAGCAAAGTAGCACTGGCAAAAAGGGCTTCCTGGGCTAGAGACGTCTACTTCTATCAAACATAGGCCTTAATTTGAGGAAGAATTTTCTGGAAATGTACGTCTGGAGCACAGAATTGTATAGTAGTGAAACATGGACGATGGGAAAACTCGAAGAGAAAGGAATCGAAGCTTCTGAGATGTGATGTTACAGGCGAATGTTGAAAATTAAGTGGACTGATAAGGTAAGGGGTGAGGAGGCTCTACTCAGAGTCGTAGAGAAAGGAATATTTGGAAAACCCTAACAAAGAGAAAGACGTAATGTTAGAACATCGATTAAGACATCAGGGAGTGTCTTCCATGGTACTAGAGGGAGCTGTAAAGTGGAAAAGCTGTAGAGGAAGACAGAGATTGGAATAGATCCAGCAAATAACTGAGGACGTAGTTTGTATGTGCGACTCTGAAATGAAGAGATTTGCACAGGAAGGGAATTTTTGGCGATCGGCATCAAACCAGCCTGAAGGCTGATGACCTCCGAAAAAAAGAAGAGAAAGGAAAGTCTCTTTTGTCCCTTCCTTGCGTCGGTGCGGGTCGTTCTTCGTCAGGTCCGTTCTGATGAGGCGTGTCAGACTTCTTTACCGGCCCTACCATTAACCACGCCATCGCCGGAATAGTCCTCAGCTTCTTTGAAGTACGCAAACATTCCACATAGTACTGATACTGCCGATGATGAGGTGGTGCCCCATGATTTAAAATATTTTATTCTTGTAGTTCTTATATTCATTGATAAATTAAAAGCACTATACTGCTTGTGTTCTGCAGGATTAATTTATTTTTTAACCGATTATTGGCTTACAAGGCTATCACCAGACTTGAACTGATTATCGTCGCCAAAAATGTTACCATGTTTGTAATCAACGTCGAAAAACTTATACCCATCTAGCTTGGACCCAAACGCACAGTAAATGACATCTTTAGCTGTGTTGTGGTACTGTGATTTAAGAGGTAAAATATCGAGGAATAGATAAAAACAAAGGGGGCAAACAGGAAATACATTAGAAATAAATTGGAAACACTAAGGTGGGGAACCTTTCCTACATAACCGTTTACAGTAATAAATAGACCAAATAAATCCAAATAAAACTACTACTGAGGAGGTAAGTTAACGAGGTATTAAACAGGGTTCAGTAATACCGAAAACAATTAAATGAAAAAAATAACAGTTGTGACAACAGCACATACGGCGCACTTGTGCACTCTTAATAAAATAAAATAAATCAGTTGACACAGGGACATGGCGGAATGTAAGGGTTGGATAGAGTGGGAAGTAATGGAAAAGTGAGAGAATTATGTAAAGCTTAGAAGACGGGAAGTATTCAGCTGTGTTCGCTCATTCAAGACTGGAGCTGTGGTGTGTGGGCCAGACGTTTGTTGATTTGGAGAGCAGCTACCGGTTTGAATTTTTGGTCTTTGTTTGCTAATCAAAAAACTTCTACTTCATATCCATTCGCTAACCTTAAATGACCAAACACAGATTAGTATTTCTTTTGATTCTCTCAGTTTTGCATAGCTCTCCACTTTGTTTCACTATACTCCTCTGCTGCTCTACTGTATCGACAATGTCCATGTAGTCCATATATTCATTTGCCACAATTGTAAATTCTGTCTTTAAAATAGGTTTCTGTGTCACTTTCCACGCTTAACATCTCTTGAAGTCGTCTCATCAATTACTAATTTTATTTTTTTTTGATTTGTTTATTTAATGCAAACTGTTAAGTAGACGTGGTTTAAGAGTAGTGTCAATGTTTCTCCTGATTGTTCCCTTAAAATAATTATTAATTGTTTAACTTTTTACCTTCCAAACTACATTTGGACCACACTGCCAGATGTATCATATACTGTGTCTTTATGTCTCAATTTAGACCATCTTTTTCAATGTTGCTTTCTAACACGGTACCTTCTTCGGCGTCATCAGTAAGTTAAGGTCCGATGATGGGCTTGTAAAACCAAAAAAAGGTTAATGCAATGAATTAATTGTGTAGATCATGATAAATATAGTGCTT
This sequence comes from Schistocerca cancellata, assembly GCF_023864275.1. NCBI lineage: Eukaryota > Metazoa > Arthropoda > Insecta > Orthoptera > Acrididae > Schistocerca > Schistocerca cancellata. The sequence goes on along the minus strand of NC_064631.1, from coordinate 389,252,245 downwards.
TTCGTTTATTATAATTGTTTACTACCAAGAACCGACGGGAGAATCAGGTAACATGGTTACATCCATTGACAACGCCAATGGATATAGCGGCCGGTTCGAATTCGGGCACATTACGAGTTCTCGATTCCTTTCAGCCAAATACCAGGTGTCCCTGTAGAGGGGGCAAATATGGAGGGGTCCACATTGGGATAGTTTTGAAGGGGATTACCAGTTCCGGCTTTTGGTTTATAGCCTTGGGTAGCCTCCCAAAATTGTTTGTCGAAACCAGGGGAATAAATCCATTTCTTAACTTATTGATAGTCTAATTTTAAAAATAGAACGTGCACTCCAGTGATGTGTGTGTGTGTTTCATAATTAATGTTTGTGTTAGGACAACCCAATTTCGCTTACGTTGGTGTTTCGGCGTTCGTCAGTAGAGCACTGCCGCCAACCTGAATTTATGGCGTTTTATGGGGCTCATAAAAGGCGGATGCCATGAAATATGGGCGGAAGCAATCTGGCTCCGAGGTGACCGCCAGCTAGCGGCGTGCAGTTACCGCCGCCACCCGCTGCCTGCTGGCGGGGTCTTGATAGGCACCGATCGCGCCCTTATCGGCCCCGCGCAGTAGCCAGCCCCCATAAAGCGCGCCTTAAGAGTGTGTCTGCCCTCTGTATAGACCATCACGTCAGGGTAAGCAGCGTGGTGGACGCAAACCGCACCACACCACAGCACAGCCGTCGCAGGCGGCGTCCGCAAGCCAGATACTCTAACCGTGCCTTGAGGGATGCGAAACAATCCAACATTCAGGGTGCTTCTGGCATCGCTCCCAAGGCAATTAATGTGTATGGCAATAGTGCAGGCACACAGCAACGATTCCGTATTAACCCTTCAACCGCAACTGGCGTCGCAGTTGAGGCTCGCTGTGCCACGAATGCGGTTGACAGCTGCAGCAGTCCATGCTGCCGTCGACTGCTCCCCCTTTTTTGAGACATAGCGTAAGCTGTTGATATTTTAGATGTGATTTAATACAAGGATCATTAACTTTCACAGCTACTGTTCGATACTAATCCCCAGTGCTTTTTTTATTCTAAAACTAACAAATGTCATTTCAGTTTACAGTCCACAACATTTGTTTTCTCAGTTCAGTATTAGCATTTTCGACTGGGCCGTAGCAAAGTACATACTCAACAGACGGTGACTCAATGAACAACACATTATTTCTATATATCAGTTCGATGTCAAAGCCTCTGGGGGAATTTCATTACTCTCCGTGACTTTCTGTTCGTTCTCCAGATGATGATTCATTATAAAATCTCAAATTTATTTACTGTGGCAACGCATTGTTGTTATAGATTCTAGTAAATACATCAAATAAATACTTCTAACTCACGAAGTGCCCGTTCAAACCCTGGAACGAAACAAAGGTAGGAAACGGTTGATTGTTTCGAGAGACCTCGGGAATCAGAGTTTGGCAAAGAACATGACAGTAAATAAAGCAAGACACAGCCATCAACTTTCTCACGTAGCAGTTAAACGGTTAAACAGCAATAACAAGGGGTTGAGAAACACATGGAAAGTAAAAAGCAATTTAAAATATATATATAGAAAATTAAAAATTTAAGGAATGAAAATTTCAGAATCAATAGAGGGAACGAATCTTTGGAATAAATCACATGGCGTTTAAAGAGACTGCTGATTTGTTTTTTTTTTCTTGACACAATCACTTTTTTGACGTAGTCGTAATAAGTTTCTGCCAACAATGGCCACCTAACATGCTTTGTTCGTCATTTGGTGAGCAAAAGTTCGTGCGTGGTCTAACTCAAACTCTGGGAACAGTGCTGCCCAACAAGCATACATGCAACTGAAAAGAACTTTGAAAGGTGGCTACACTGAGTCACAGCGCCAGAGACTGCGCCAAAGATTATTATTCCGCCGCCCCCACTGGTGCAGTAGTAGCTCAGAGGAGGTCGAGGGCAGTTGTTCTGTTGGGCGAGAGAGTAGATGCTGTTCGGTTGGTGTAATGTATAGATGGAAGAAGTTGCAATTGTCAGAGTGTATTTGAAAAAGGAGATGGGTTTTTGATTTATGATGCTGGTGTAATAGAAAATTTTCGTGAATATATAATGAGGTTAAAAGGTATTACAATTTCCTTTAATGACAATGCCTCTTGCTCACATGTACAGTCAATGAGGCATCTGGCTCGTGTTGGTTCAAATGGCTTTGAGCACTATGGGACTCAACTGCTGAGGTCATTAGTCCCCTAGAACTTAGAACTAGTTAAACCTAACTAACCTAAGGACATCACAAACACTCATGCCCGAGGCAGGATTCGAACCTGCGACCGTAGCGGTCTTGCGGTTCCAGACTGCAGCGCCTTTAACCGCACGGCCACTTCAGCCGGCTGGCTCGTGTTCATTTATTAGACTTGTAATTCTGGTTTCTATGTGCAATTATAGTATTTCTGGTTTTTCAATTAGTTCATTGTAAATGGTGTTCTAAATATTTTGTCGTATTGAGAAAGAACCGTGTCAGATACATATACGGTGAGTCACACTACCCCACACAGAACAGTTACACTTGTGCTTTGTAGTTTCGTGGCTTTTATAGTTGCAGGGGACTTAATTAATCAATTGTGTTAATGGAAATTCCTTGTAATTCTTTATTTTTCTTTTATGCAGTCAGATTGACTGGTAATAATGGTCTAGCCAACCGGTTACGAGACTTCGTTATTATTACATTAATTATTGCAAAAAATTATTGCATTAATTCTTTTAATTAAGCCCCCATGTCGTGGCGACCGCTGCTTCGGATCGTCCCTCGGAATTCTTTTGACAGTAAAAATAGTAGACAGTAGTATTGTTGTAGTAATTTATAGCTTAGTGATTGTAGTCTATGTTGCATGTGTATATTTTGTAATTGAACATTTGTAGTGGTCTTGTCATTCTTCTAATGGTATTTTTGCAGAATTTAATTTTTGATGTGTCGTATACGAGTTTGACAATTTTGTACAATTGTGAAGGTTTTAATTGTTCGTTAATCGTGTTTGTCGGAAGCATTTCGTGCAAATGGTATTGTTGGTGATAAAGTGTTATATTGAGTGTAATTTTCGTATAGTGACGAGTTTTGTATGTTTGGTAAATGATTACGCGATCGATGAAAAAGGCAAGAATGACGGATAGTCAGAATAACGAAATTGTTAACATGGCGAACTCGACAACACAGGAGAATAGTATGGTAGATAATGGAGTAGAAAACAATTTAATAAGCCGGGTAAATAGTCCGGAAACAGTTCAAATTTTTTCACAGTCGGAACATTTTCAGAATACAAGATTAACCAGAGAAGATTCTGGAATAGTATCGAACACAGATAGCTTTACGGCTATGACGAAAGAAGTTAGTTTTACTGGAAATGTTAGGTGCGAAATGAATTTCGAACCAATTAATATGGAGCAGTTGATGAGTGCAATATAAAATTTGGGATCACAAATGGGAACAGTGGAAACACGATTAGACTCACGAATAGGGATATGCTTTGAAAACATGTAATATGAATTAAAGAACGAAATTAGAGAAGAAGTACAACCGATTTTGAATGCTCACAATAACAGATTAACGTCAATAGAAATTAGTCAAAAGGAACAGGATAGAGAACAGGAAGAAAGACATCGCGTGATAGTACAAAAATTTAATTTTACAACGTGCACACGACAAGGAAGAAATATTTGAAAGAATCGAGGAATCCGTACCAAATGACAGAATAAATAACCTAACACAACAATATGAACAGTTAACTACTAAATGTGTCAATACTGAAACCCGAGTCGCGACACTTACGGAAGACGCAATAAACAGAAAGAACAAATAGGTGACTTATCGGAAAAAGTTGAGCAGATTTCAGATAAATTGACAAGTCTTTGTTTGAATGAGGACAGAGATTCAGATGATACAGCTCCATTGCCATTTGTAGAAATAGAGGAGTACCAGAATATATATAAACACGTTTAAAATCAGGGAAAATTTAATGAACGCGTTAAAAGAGAATTTGAGGCTTTACGAAAGCAAGTTAAACAAATTGAAACAAAATCGTAGGAAAAGTCAGTAGAAGAAATTTAGAATCACCGATAGCGGGGGGTTTTGAAGAAAATAATTTATTTCATTTACGAGATGCAACAAGAGAGCGCCAGGCGCACGAACTTGACAATAACCGACATTCGGACAGGGAAAGACGCGGTACGTCTTTGTCGCCACGAGACGAAAACTTTGACTATAAACACTTTTTAACTGTTCGGAAATTTAAGATCATTCGCAATTCTAATAATGGCATACATCCATGTTCATGGTTAGATCAATTTATGTACGCACTTCCGCCAAATTGGCCACTAAATCACAAACTGGAATTTATGTGTGGATATTTAGAAAACGAACCGGCGACGCCCATGCGCGCACTTATTATAGATTGTAATAATTTAAATGATGTTTATCATGCATTTCTATCGGCATATTGGTCAGAAAACACGCAAGACAGAGTCAAACATAGTCTTATTATGCAGCGTAATTTGAAGCAGTCTGAGTTCCGCACGCCAGCACAATACTTTGAAGACATGATTCGAAAGTATCAATTCCTTTCCAACCCTTATAGCCCGATTGAATTAGTTCGTATTTGTTTAACTAAGCTGCCGCAATCGATAAGACACATTGCTTTAGCCGGAAGATGTACTTTGCTACAAGAAATTGAGTATGACAACGACGACGGAACTTTTGGTAATTTTTCAGTAACGGTAATCACAATAGATTTTCAGAGAAAAAGGATAATGATCGGGACGGACGTTATAGCGGTAATTTTGAAAATGACAGATGAAACTGACGGGACAATAGATACCAACCTTATGACAATAACAGACGCTCTAACAGAAATTACACAGACAAGTATAATAACAGAAATTCTAACCGGAATGATCAATCATACGGATACAGTAATCGGTATCATCAAGACAGAAATTATTCATACAATAATAGAAATTCTTACTACAGAAATAACCAGGGTAGTAGACCTAACAATAATTTCAGAAGTGACAGTCGAAATTACACAAGAAGTAGTCATGCAGATAGCCAGGAAAATAGAAATTTTAATAACAGATACAACCAAGAATTTACATCTACCAGGCAGGGGGGACCTAATTGGCATCCTCCACGTGACAGAAATTCAGAAAGACAAGTGCAAATCGTAGAAATTGATCCGCGAAATGACGCGAAGAATCAAAGACGTGACGCAAACAATCGACAATGACTTGGAGCTTCGGCTTCTGGCAGCAATTTAGACGGTTCAGAAAGTAATGACACTACGACTTTACACTACGTACGCTTGGAAGACATGAGAGATATTTTGCTAGACGAAAAGGAAAATAATGTAGACGCATTTTTACATCCTGTTATTGAAGTATGTGTGAGTAAGAATAAGTTCACTGCGGTATTAAATTCTGGGAGACCACTGAATGTTATTAGTGAATCAGTTTTTCGTATATGTGTAAGAACTATTGCTTGTTCTGTGTTACCTGTTTCTAAAACTACAGTTCGAGGCGCTATTTCTGGAAAAAGTGTGGAAGTCAAACAACAGACCGACTTAAATTTCATTTGTCAAGGATATGAATTTTCTGCTAATTTTGTTGTTGTTCCATTACTCAATACACAAATTATATTAGGTATGAGTTTCTTAACACATACAAGGCAATTTTAAACTTTAAGGAAGGAAGTGTGAACTTGACTGTTGCCGGAATGCCGAGATGTTTGAAATTATCCGAGTGTGTAACGAAATCTGAATCAGACACAAATTGTTTAAGGTTTCTTACTTCTGATGTTTTCGCTGAGTATTATGACGACAATGTGTTCATTCATGACAACGACAATAGATACAGAGACGCGATGGATGATATGATTAATAGTGAAGAATTAATTAATGAAAAGGTTAACAAAGCTGAAGTGACAGATGACGTTGCAAGAGAAGAATTGCACCAAATTTTGACTTCACATGGTACAGTATTTAGTCATCACACAGGAACTATACAATGTTTACAATATTTATTTAAAGTAAAAGAACACACACCATTTCGGGGGAAAACGTACGCTATTCCTTTGGCTTACAGCGACAAGGTTAAGAGTGAACTTCAATAGATGTTAGATCAGGGCATTGTTGAGCTAGCAGTCAGTCCTTATGCCAGCCCATTACATGTCGTTCTTAAAAAGGATGGGTCAATTAGTTTTATTCTGGATTCCAGACAGATAAATAATATCATCATTCCTGAAACTGACCGTCCATAAAATTTAGATGAACTTCTTCAACATTTCCATGGAATTAAAGTTTTATCCACAATTGATATGCGCGCAAGTTTTTGACAAATTGAACTCCACCCTGATTGTAGAATATACACTGCCTTTTTAGCCTTTGGTAACTGTAATCTCGGAAATTACCGTTTCGACTTACTGTATCTTCAGCAGCATTCATTCGTGGTTTAAATGAAATTTTACGTGTTTATCTTCGTAACAATATTACTGCATATGTTGACGATGTTCTTATTGCTAAAAGTTCTTGGAGTGAGCATAACAGAATTTAGGATTCATTTTTACGCATTTCTTCAAGAGTTGGCATTGCAGTAAACTTGGAAAAATCTGAATTTGGTCGTTCTCAGGTGAAATTTCTTGGTCATATTATTTCTACAGAAGGTATTCTCCCTGATCCAGAGAAACTAGACGCTATTCGTAATTATGCTGTTCCCACTACTAAACGTGATGTTCGTAGTTTCCTTGGTGTCTGTAATTTTCTTAGACGCCTTGTTAAATTGGACAATTTGGCCACACCTCGTTTATGTGAACTTTCTGGAAAGAATTCTAATTGGTGTTGGGATGAGGAAGCTCAATTAGAATTTGAACAACTTCGTGATGCTTTAGTTGCTGCTCCACTTCTTTCACACCCAGATTTATCTAAAGAATTTTGTTTGGCGACGAACTCATCATACAAAGGCCTAGGTGTACACTTATTTCGAGGTTTACACCGATCATCGAGCTCTGGAATTTCTTATGTCAACAAAATTAACACATGGAAGACTATCACGATGGGCACTGTATCTACAGGAATTTGATTTTAGTGTTGTTTACATCCAGGGTTCTTCTAATATTATTGCTGATGCTTTATCACGTGTACCTATGGGTTCGAAACAAAGTGCTGATGAGGACTGCAAAGAAAACAATTATTGTTTGATGTATATTCAAGGTGTTGCGTTTGAAAATTTCGTCTTCGCTCGAGGACATCGCTAAGGAGCAAAACAAGGTTCCAGTCTGGAAGGACATTAAGGAGAAGTGGAGGAGAAAGGAAAGGGTAGCGATTAGGCAGTATTATTTAGTTCGCAATGATATTCTTTTTAAACGTAAATCGGTTGACAACTCTGTTTGGTTAGTTTGCATTCCTGATGAGTGGGTTAATAAGTTGATTTGGTATACACATTTCAGCTATGTGAACTTTGGTCCCAGAAAATGAAATTACGAGAAAATTGCTACTTCAGTAATATGGAAAAACGTATTCGATTTGTTCTTGCTAAATGCAAATTATGTCAAAAGGCTAAGCCGCCAAGTATTTCTCACAGAGCACCGTTGTTTCCTATCATTCCAGCGAGATTAAAGGAGATGGCTGCAGTCGATTTGTTCGGTCCAGTGGTTCATTCTACTGATGGTTTTGCGTACATTATGGTAGTAGTGGAATTGACATCAAAATATATGTGTTTTACACCTTTACGCAAAGCAACAGCTCGTTTAGTATCTATTGCTTCCACCAAACATTTTCTTAAAGAAGTGGGGCATTTTGATAAAGTTATATCAGATAATGGATCACAGTTTCGCTCTAAAATTTGGCTTCGTACTCTACGGCGTCGTAAGATTAAACCAATTTTCATTTCACTTTTTCACCCGCAATCTAAAGCGTCTGAGAGATGGATGAAGGAAGTTAATAAATTGTGTCGTCTTTATCGTCATCATAATCACAGAACGTGGGATCAATATCTTCATATTCTTCAAAACATTCTGAATGAACTCCCTAATGATTCAACTTCTTTATTGCCTATATTGATATTAAAAAATAAAGCACCGACAAATCGTATTTCTGAAATTTTTCCTTTTCTGCCTACATGAAAATTGCGGCATTCTGAAGTTATCAACCTGGCTCTACAAAATATTGTATCTACGGCTGCTAGAAGAGGGAAATCGGCTAAACGTCCTGGTCGTTTAAAAACTTTGTCAGTTGGTCAAAAGGTGTTAATTAAGTGTCATCGTTTGTCTCACAAAGGAAAAGGCTTGTGTCGCAATTTTTTTCTATTTTATAACAGTCCACATAGAGTTCGCAAAATTATTCGTGATAACACTTTGAAGTAGAAACTCTTAAATCACGGCGCTCTAAGGGAATACATCACATATCGAACGTTAAAATTTTTGTCGAATGACATACTTTTGAGAAATTAACAGTTACACGTAAACACGCAGAGAATGCAGGGATACCGCGCCGTGTTCTAGCGGCAGCTCATACACAAAGCGACAGTCAGTCCGCGCGCCGCACAAGATAGCCGTTGACCACAGACAATTACTTCCTACGTCACACTTACCTACAGCTGTTCGAGCGCTCAGTGCAAATGCACTGACAGCCGTAGACAAATACACAGTCTCATTTCTCCGATTAAATTCAGTATAAAACTATGGTGATTTGATAACTTATGCTATTATCGTTCAGTTTTTCCAGGATTAGGTTGTATAAAATATTTAATAACTTCAGGTAAATTCTCTGCGTGTCCGACACTAAGAACACTTGCTATCGAGAAAATTTCAGGAAGAATGTAATTTAGAGGAAGAAAGTTATAAACTAAAAAGGCAACTATTAATTGAGTTTTTTTTCAGGTAACATATTTCTACTTAGGTATGTACTTTATATGTAATTTGCTGCTCGCGTTTACGTGCTTTATGCTTTGTGTTAAATTTTATGCTCTATGAATTTACTTGTGAAGCGACATACTTGCGTGCATTTTCTGATTTTGACAATGTTTTATTAATGAACAGGGTTGTTACTTGTGTATATTATGCATTGCTTAGCTGACATGCTTTTTCACCGATGTCATATTTTTTACTATGTGCCTGCTGTGCCTATTTATTTAAATTATATTTGTCACCTGATTAGTTGTGCTGATATGGCTATGTATGTAAGTTATACTTTGTGATTTATCTGCTTGCGCCTTCATGTTTACTTATTAAGATTACATATGAACATTTATTTGCTTATGCTGATATGATGCTAATGACGTATTTATTATGTAAGATATATACCTGCTGCTTTGCGTATGGATTGCATAATTACACATTCCGGTTTTGTTGTTATAACTACTCTTTAATTTAGTATAGAGAAATACTTATATACTGTGTACGAATATAGAGTTTAGGTTACACTATGGTATTAACTATAGATTGTTCTCTTGGCAGAGCCTCGTTATAGGGATTGTGCTGCATCCAAATGTTGACATTCTTTTCTCTACTGGTATATTTACTCGCTATTGCATGTTTTCCTTACGCTCAGTGCTTTACATTTTAAGATATGAAAATGAACTGCTGTAATTCGACGAACTACATGGGTACAAGAAACTTCACTGAAGTCACATGAACTGGAGGTTTTATGGAAGCTGTATAAATTCATTATAATAGAAAGGAAGCTGACGACATGAAATACCAAAATTAGATACTCGCACCCACTTACTGAAAGTTATTCGAACTGAAGGCTGTTAGAGGTCACGTATGCATTTCTTTTATTTTATGATGGACAAGGTAACCAAAATGTATTTCATAATTCATAATGAGTAGAAGATTTGGCTCAGGGGGATTACACAGAGGTTGTGTGTGGACACTGTGTCTTCGGATTGTATGGCATGATGAATTGAAGTTTGCACTAGGATTTTATCTGTACTTGTTCGAGGAGACTAACTAGAGGAAAGAGTTGTTATGGAAGTGAAATGATATTGGTGATAAGGTTTATATGTATCGACGCATTTAAGAGGTATTATTGAAGCATTGAGATTGTGTGATTTTGATGATTATTGGGCTTTCGGTGGATAAGAGGGAAGGTAAATGATATTAGTGATAAGGTTTATATGTATCGACGTGTTGAAGAGGTATTATTGAAGTATTGAGATTATGTGATGCTGATGATTATTGGAGTTTTGGTGGATAAGAGGTAAAGTAAGTGAGGAGGATATTTTATTTTTGTTGGTTTATATGGAACAAGAAGGATGAAGATGGCACACTAGAACGCTCCAGTGGAAGGAAGATTGCCTACACACACACATTGTTAAATCAATAAGCAATATATACTTTTTTTGGGGGGGGGGGGAAGAAAGTATTTGCGTATCTTGACAAACTGACAGTTGTTCAGCAACCGTACATTTTGATGTGGCTTGGCAAACATTGGTCTTGACATGATGACTGTGACGTTGACATTTATTACACTGCATTCTTCGTGAGGAATTTAAATAGTATTTGACACTTGATACAAAGAAATACTCCACATGTTTGCTTCTGTTTTGAAATGATTCTCTAAGTGGTGCACACATTGTGAAATATTACGATTTATTCATTTAAATTCTTAGGTGATCATTAACACTGTGTACTCGCACCCACTTACTGAAAGTTATTCGAACTGAAGGCTGTTAGAGGTCACGTATGCATTTCTTTTATTTTATGATGGACAAGGTAACCAAAATGTATTTCATAATTCATAATGAGTAGAAGATTTGGCTCAGGGGGATTACACAGAGGTTGTGTGTGGACACTGTGTCTTCGGATTGTATGGCATGATGAATTGAAGTTTGCACTAGGATTTTATCTGTACTTGTTCGAGGAGACTAACTAGAGGAAAGAGTTGTTATGGAAGTGAAATGATATTGGTGATAAGGTTTATATGTATCGACGCATTTAAGAGGTATTATTGAAGCATTGAGATTGTGTGAATTTGATGATTATTGGGCTTTCGGTGGATAAGAGGGAAGGTAAATGATATTAGTGATAAGGTTTATATGTATCGACGTGTTGAAGAGGTATTATTGAAGTATTGAGATTATGTGATGCTGATGATTATTGGAGTTTTGGTGGATAAGAGGTAAAGTAAGTGAGGAGGATATTTTATTTTTGTTGGTTTATATGGAACAAGAAGGATGAAGATGGCACACTAGAACGCTCCAGTGGAAGGAAGATTGTCTACACACACACATTGTTAAATCAATAAGCAATATATACTTTTTTTTGGGGGGGGGGGGGGAAGAAAGTATTTGCGTATCTTGACAAACTGACAGTTGTTCAGCAACTGTACATTTTGATGTGGCTTGGCAAACATTGGTCTTGACATGATGACTGTGACGTTGACATTTATTACACTGCATTCTTCGTGAGGAATTTAAATAGTATTTGACACTTGATACAAAGAAATACTCCACATGTTTGCTTCTGTTTTGAAATGATTCTCTAAGTGGTGCACACATTGTGAAATATTACGATTTATTCATTTAAATTCTTAGGTGATCATTAACACTGTGTACTCGCACCCACTTACTGAAAGTTATTCGAACTGAAGGCTGTTAGAGGTCACGTATGCATTTCTTTTATTTTATGATGGACAAGGTAACCAAAATGTATTTCATAATTCATAATGAGTAGAAGATTTGGCTCAGGGGGATTACACAGAGGTTGTGTGTGGACACTGTGTCTTCGGATTGTATGGCATGATGAATTGAAGTTTGCACTAGGATTTTATCTGTACTTGTTCGAGGAGACTAACTAGAGGAAAGAGTTGTTATGGAAGTGAAATGATATTGGTGATAAGGTTTATATGTATCGACGCATTTAAGAGGTATTATTGAAGCATTGAGATTGTGTGATTTTGATGATTATTGGGCTTTCGGTGGATAAGAGGGAAGGTAAATGATATTAGTGATAAGGTTTATATGTATCGACGTGTTGAAGAGGTATTATTGAAGTATTGAGATTATGTGATGCTGATGATTATCGGAGTTTTGGTGGATAAGAGGTAAAGTAAGTGAGGAGGATATTTTATTTTTGTTGGTTTATATGGAACAAGAAGGATGAAGATGGCACACTAGAACGCTCCAGTGGAAGGAAGATTGTCTACACACACACATTGTTAAATCAATAAGCAATATATACTTTTTTTTTGGGGGGGGGGGGGGGGAAGAAAGTATTTGCGTATCTTGACAAACTGACAGTTGTTCAGCAACCGTACATTTTGATGTGGCTTGGCAAACATTGGTCTTGACATGATGACTGTGACGTTGACTAACTATTATTGACTATTATACACTGCTGCCGCTACTATTTGATACACATGTTGAACATCAAATTTTGAGAGAATTGCATTTACACGGTTAACACTATTCAATTACACAATAGTACTTAGTATGTGGATGAAAGATGAGTGAGTGTGTTTTCCTTTCCTAATCCCAAATAATTGGTACCGACCTACCTCCTAAATATTATTTTACTTATTTGTTGTGGCTTGCACTGACACCCATAAATATTATAGGTTCACTGATATTTGTGTATTTGTAATAGTTAGGATGATAATTATCTCATATCATTTGTGTGTTTATTATAATTTGTATGTTTAGTGTAAGAGCATTGATAATAATTTTGTAAAAGCAGTTGTGTGTGCAATCCAAACTGTTGTTCGTGCTTACACCTATTACTATTGGTGGGTGCCACCTGGAAATGTTTAATTTCTGCTGGTGAAATCTGATCAACGGTTTAATTATTGCTGGTGAATATTATGGACTGTTACCTGCACTTGTTCAACATTGATGGGGCCACTGTTGGAACTGTTTAATTAATACTGGTGAATTTTATGGGACTGCTGTCTGCACCTGCTCGCCATTGCTGGGTGCCAGTGCCATTGTTGTAACTGCTCAACCACTGATGAGATCTCACTTGGTGTCTGCACCTGCTCGCCATTACTGGGTGTCACTGTTGGAATTGCTGCCACCGAAATGATGTAAATTGTTGCTGTGTGCACCTGTTCAACATTGCTGGGTGCCACAGTTGGAACTGCTCAGCCACTGGTGAGATGTCACTTGTTGGTGTCTGCACCTGTTCGCCTTTGCTGGGTGCCACTGTTGGAACTGCTACTGTTGATGTGATGACATTCATTCCTGTCTGCACCTTCTCGCCATTGCTGGGTGTCACTGTTGGAACTGCTACTATTGATGTGATGTCACTCATTCCTGCCTGCACCTGCTCGCCATTGCTGGGTGCCACTGTTGGAGCTGATCAAATACTGCTGAAATGTTATGGGACTGCTATTTGCACCTGTTGACCATTGCTGGGTGCGACTGTTGGAACTGCCAACTACTCTTAGGAGTGCTACTTGTTTATTGAACTGTTGAAAAGATTTTATGTGAATATTTGTGTAAACTGATTTGTTATGTATTTACTGTCTATAAAATATTATGAGACTCTTATCTGCACCTATTCGTCAATGCTGCTGCCATTGATTGAACTGTTTAACTACTCTGAGAAATGATACTTGCGTAAACTATTAAGTAAAATAACATCTATGCAAGCATTTGTAGTCCTTACTGTATTTTTATATATTAGGTTATTGAAGGGTCAGTGCAAAGCCAAAATTTATTTAGTTGTGTGGTATTTACTTATTAATATCATCTTTTATTTTTGTCTGTGTTTTTTTGGATGAGTTTGATGGTATTTTCACTACCAATGCTTGCAAAAATGCCACCAAATTCTAGCCCGTGGAGGAAGGGCATATGAAAGGTGGCTACACTGAGTCACAGAGCCAGACGCTACGCCAAAGATTATTATTCCGCCGCCTCCACTGGTGCAGTAGCAGTTCAGAGGATGTCTAGGGCAGTTGTTGTTCTGTTGGGCGAGAGAGTAGATGCTGTTCAGTTGGTGTAATGTATAGATGGAAGAAGTTCAATTGTAAGAGTGTATTTGAAAGAGGAGATGGGCTATTGATTTATGATGCTGGTGTAATGGAAAATTCTCGTCAATATATAATGAGGCTAAAAGTTATTACAGTTTTCTTTAATGACAATGCCTCTTGCTCACATGTACATTCAACGAGGCATCTGGCCCGTGTTCATTTATTAGACTTGTAATTCTGGTTTCTATGTGCAATTATATAGTATTTCTGGTTTTTCAATTAGTTCACTGTAAATGGTGTTGTAAATATTTTGTCGTATTGAGGAAGAACCGAGTCAGATACACGTACGTTGAGTCCCACTACCACACACAAAACAGTAACACTTGTGCTTTGTAGTTTCATGGCTTTTATAGTTGCAGGGGACTTAATTAATCAATTGTGTTAATGAAAATTCCTTGTCATTGTTTAATTTTATTTAATGCAGTCAGATTGCGTGCTAATATTAGTCAGGACCAACCGGTTACGAGACTTCGTAACCGGTCACACAGCTACTAAAATTATTGCATTTGTTCATTAATATTTTTAATGAAGCCCCCATGCAACTTCTTACCGCATATAATGAAAATTACAATGCAAAAATGATTAGTATCGGAGAAATGTATACGATCTCATACTCTGGAGGTTCAGTGTGGCGGCAACACCGTATGTGCTGAAGTCAAAGCCTTTAACGTGCTGACCATATTGTTGAACTGCTGCCCTTGCTTAATACTTACTAAATGGATGCATCACGACATAAACGTCGGAGTGATGATTTCATACTGCAGCAGGCGGATGCTCAAATTCATTTCATAAAATAAGTCAGAGTGATTTTAAATTAACAACTACGATAGCAAAGGATCTAACGCGGGTTGACGGTGATAAGGTGTTTCTATCTTGGCCACCGCGCTCACCATACATGACAGCGTGAGATTTGTTCGTGTCGGGGTACTTCAAACTTCAAGTCTGTGTCTCTCCTCTACCGGATACTGTTCTGAAACTGTAGGCCGCATCCGCACTGCCTACCTAAATATTGCTTCTACCATATTGCGGCTTATGTCAGTAGAGAGACATGTAATGAGTTAGACTATAGCATAGATACGTCGAGTGACAAATGCTGCACATAGGAGCATTTGCAAGTTACAGAAAACAATTCATAACGTAAGACCATTTAAGAAACATCTGGGGGTATGAAAAGTAATATTTGTACTTTTACATTTATTAACAGTTTATTACGATGTGTGACTGAGGCTCTTGGGTTTCCAGCCAAGCGACAGCGTTAAGTTAGCGCAACATTTAGATGGTTGTCATCTAATGGCGATGTATTGGTACTCATTGTATTATCAGGGAAAAAAATTGTCTGTGACATGCATGTTGGTATAGCGATGTACCAAACGGCTAAGACTTTTTATGTTACTAAAACAATAATTATTAGGTGTTCTGTACGATAATGTGACAGAATAGGTGCCGATGTATAATGACTGTCTGTCACTAAATGTTGTACATCATAAAATCGTGTAGAAGTGAGCTCCGTACTGAGATTCTGAAGAAACGAGGGTTCTGTGATACGAACATAATTGAATAAAAGTTTTTTAAATTAAATCGCAGAGGACACACCAGGTCATATAATTACTTCCTCCTTTCATTGACAAATTGAATTTCAAAGCCTCTGTGATTAAAGAAATTCTATTAAAAATCCCTTAGAATCCACGGCGCGTTAACTGGATTTTAATCTTCCAAACGAAAGAGAGATACTTCTCAGCTGAATGATTTATTTCGCAGCGATGTTGGCCCCTCGTGTTCCACGGAAAATACTCAAATTGATCCGTTTAAAATGACATTTATCTTTATTGCGGAGACGGTTGTAAAAGCAGAGCAGCAGAGTTAGAAGAATAAATAGGAAACACCGTAATCTGTTTGACGTATTAATATAAACTCTCATCAGAGTAAAATTGTTTCAGAATATTGTGCTAATCCCTTGTAGGAAAATATTTACAACGGTATTACATGCTACATATTAATACTTGGCTCATGAGTGAATTTCAAGATTTGCTCGCTGATAACCACGCAGTTGAGCGCCCCACAAACCAACCAAGATTTGCTGCCGACTGAAACAAATAAAGAAACAGAAACTTTTCGATATCTACTGCACCTCATAAAAAGAAAATACTTTTCTTGAGTCACTAGTGTTCTGACTGGTATGACACGGTTCAGCACGAATCAGAATGCTTTAACGCGTTACAATTGCCACTAATACTACGAAAGTGGTTCACTGATGTCCCGTCATTCCATCCCATTTTCTTGTCAACGTTTTACATACGTTCCTCTCTTTGCTCATTCAGCGGACAGCCACTTCACACCTTATCTTATCACCCTACCTAATTTTCGACTTCCTTTCTTTGCGTCAATTTAAAACTCTTCAATTCCATTCTTTTACGGTCTTGTAAAGTCGACGAGTCACTGCCAACCAATGCTGAGTTCGAAACGAAGCCCACACACTAAAAAATTTCTTCCTCTAGCTGACTTCTTTCGGCCGAAATTGGTGTCTTCTCCTGTGGTACTCTGTTTTTATGGCATCCATGATTCGTACGTCATGCATTATTTTACTTCGAAGGTGGCATGATTTCTTAACTACAACAGAACCTTTCTACCATAGAATTTTATTAGCTTTATTACACCTTATACATTCATAGGATAACACGATGTTCCGTGGAAAACAAAAATCGGACTGAATCTGTCCAATACAGGTATACATTACCTCGCCAACCTTTATGTCATGACATGTACCTTTCCACTTATATGTCGTGACATTAGGGTTGACAGGATAAATATAGCTATTTGGACATACTAATTCTGATTTTTGTAATCCATTAAACATTGTGTCATCTTACTGAGCTTGTAACCATGGTCTAAAAGTAGCAGCTTTGATTAAGACTGGAAACGCCCCCGGTCCAAGGTTCAAAACACGACTCCGTTGAAATTTTGATTAATAATCAGTGTTGGCGGCCTTAGACTTCCGGCATGATAAGTCATCCTCATTGTGCAAAAGGTGTTATTATAATATTTCCATTGGCAAAACGTTCTGGAATAGTCCCCCATTCGAATCTACGGAAGGGGAGTGCCAAGGCAGAGGTGACCATAAGAAAAAGATTGAAGAACCCATAAAAATTATTCAACTAGCTGGGGTGCGGAATGATAGATGCTTGAACGTGATAGGGAAGCTAGAAAATCTGAAAAGGGAAATGCAAAGGCCCCGTCTAGATATAGTAGGGCTCAGTGAAGTGAAATGGAAATGAGACAAGGATTTCTGGTCACATGAGTATAGGGTAACATGAACAGCAGTAAACAGGGAATAACGGGACTAGGATTCGTTGTGAAAAGGATGGAAGGGCAGAGTGTGTGTTACTGTGAACAGTTCAGTGGTAGGGTTGTTCTTATCAGAATAGACAGCAAACTGACACTGACAACGGTAGTAGAGATATCCATGACGATGTCACAAGCTGAAGATCAAGAGAGAAAGTATATGAGGATACTGAAACAGTAAGGCAGTACGTAAAAGTACACGAAAATCTAATAGTCCTAGGTGATTGGAATGCAGTTGTCGGGGAAGGAGTGGAAGAAAATGTTACAGGAGGGTATGGGATTAGGACAAGGAATGAGAGCATACAAAGGCTAATTGAGTTCTATAACAGATTTATATTATCAATAGCGAATACTCTGTTCAAGTATCACAAGAGGAGGAGGTGTACTTGGAAAAGACGGATGATACGGGAGCATTTCTGGTAGATAAGATACTGAATAGCAAGGCGTATCAACGAGCAGGTGTAGACTCCTATAATTGCAATGTTTCACGAAGAATCATTACGCAATTAAGCGGGATACGGAAGTACTAAGGTGGGACGAGATTTGCTTGAAGTTATCTAAGTCTATAGGTGCTGCAATTAGGAATAGCTCAGTTGGTGTACACATGACGAGGAATGCAGAGGACAGAGTGGATAGGTGAAATGAGTAGATTGAAGGACTCTATTAGGAGGAGTATTTGCCTGATGTGATAGTAGGAGAAACAGGACTCGATTTAGAAGTATTAGAATGAGAAACAAATGATCTTTAGAGTACTTAAGATCAAATAAAGCCGAATGGATGGATAACATTCCATCAAAATTTCTAAAATCATTGGGGCTAGTGACAACAAAACGACCATTCACGTTGGTGTGTAGAATACGTGAGTCTGGTGACATAATATCTGCGCTTCGGAGAAATATCATCTACACAATTCCAAAGACTGCAAGAGGTCACAAGTGCTAAAATTATCGCACAACCAGCTTAACAGCTCAGGCGTTCTACTTACTGACAAAATAATGTACAGAAGAATGGAAAAGAAAATTGCGGATTTGTTATATGACGATCAGTTTGGTTTTAGGAAAGGTAAAGGCACCAAAGAGGAGATTCTGATGTTGCGGATGTTAATGAAAGCAAGACAAAAGAAAAATCAAGATTCGTTCATACAATCTGTCGACATGGAAGAAGCTTCCGACAATGTAAAGTGGTGCAAGATCTTCGACGTTCTGGGGAAAATTGGGGTAATATAAATAATGTACAGGAGTAGAGAGGGAATAATAAGAGTCGATGACCAAGAAAGATGTGCTCGGATTACAAAGGGTGTAAGACAGGGATGTTACCTTCCCCATACTGTTCAATCTGTACGTCGATGACGCAACGATGGAAATAAAAGAAAAGTTCAGGAGAGGAATTAAAATGCAAGGTGAAAGAATATCAATGAAATGGTCCCGTAATGACGTCGTTCCGACTGAAAGTGAAGAAGAATTACATGGTCTGCTGAATGGAATGAACAATTTAATGACTACAGAATATGGCTTGAGAGGAAATCGAAGAAAGGCGAAAGTAATGAGAAGTAGTAGGAAGAAGAGCCTTGGGAAACTTAACATCAGGATTGATGTTCACAATGTAGCTGCAGTTAAGGAATTCTATTACCTAGGAAGCAAAATAACCAACGTGAGATGGAGGAAGAAGGACATTAAAAGCAGACTAGCACGGGATAAAAGGGGGATTCCTGGGCAAGAGAAGTCTACTAGTATCAAACATAGACCTTATTTGAAGAAGAAATTTCTGAGAATTTTCGTTTGGAGCACAGCATTGTATGGTAGTGAAACATGGACTGTGGGAAAACTGGAACAGAAGAGAATCGAAGCGTTTGAGACGTGGTGCTGCAGGTGAATGTTTAAAATATTAGTGGGCTGATAAGGCAAGGAATGAGGAGGTTCTGCGAAGAATCTGAGAGAAAAGGAATATGTCAATAATTGCGGACATAGGTTGCAAATGCTTCTCTGGGATGAAGAGGTTGGCACAGGTTAGGAATTCACGGTTGGCCATCCTTTCAGAATGGTATCACGTGGAAAGACGTAAGATATAGTAAAGTAAATGAAAAATTGTGACAAGATAAATAGAGTTTCTAAAGTGAAAGTAAGTGTCTGCGACGTCTCATAGAGCAGTTATGCAGTAGTCTATATCCATCGGAATTCCGTAATCTTATCCACCCCGTATTCACCAGTTTTGTTGTAAAATTTAGCGTTAAACTCATACCTGCTATTCCTCGTCATTTTCATTTTCTTCGGTTTACTCTCAATCCGGACTATATAGTCATTAAACTGTTGATTCAACAAATCATGTGACTGTATTTCACATTCACTAAAGTTAGCGTTCTGATTAGGGAATCTTGTCATTTATATCCTTTTCCTCTGAATATAATCTCACCTCTCTGTAAAAGTTGTTATTACTACTTCGATTTACAGATTGAACAGCAGAGGCGTAATAGTACACCGTATCTCACACCCTCTTTAATCCGAGCGTGTCAGTCTTGGTCTTTCGTTCTCACTTTTCCTTGTTGTACATATTATTTTACTTGCCTTTTCTTATAACTTACTCATTCTTCTCTCAAAATTTCGAACGTCTTGCACCACTTTAGAGCGCCGAAACTTTTTGTAGGCGGACAGCACTGCGGACGTACCTTCATGTTTTTTAAGTCTTACTTCCGTTATCAAGCGCAGGATCATAACTGTATCTCTGGTGCCAATACCTTCCCATAAGCCACAACGATCATCTAACAGAAACCTACTCGTCTTTTATCTATTTTGGGTATTATCTTTTTTAGAAGCTTGATTACATGAGCTGTTAGTACGAGTGTGCGGTGGTTTCCTCATTTATGTGACCTTGCTCTTTTGATAATTGTGTGAAAGTATTTTTCCAAAAGTCTGATGTTATCTCTCCAGTCTCATGCATTCTGTACCTCTTCAACTGAGTTCAGAAATCGGAGACGGATATTATCTGTCTTCTTTATTTTACTACAAGCCTCGCCGAAGCTTTCCTAGTCGCTAATAATGCATCCCCCAGGTCTTTGACATCGACTCCCATTTCTTCTTCCGTCTTTTCGTCAGATAATTTCTTCACTTCGTAGACGCTTTCATTGCACTCTTTAGCACAGCATCGGTATCAAATCGACTACTAATAGTAAGCTCACCGATATGTAGTACTAATACAAGGCCCAAAACCAAGACCACTGTCATGCAACACCACCACCAGGCCAAAATTCAAGGCCACATGTAACAACACTAACGTTATCCTACTGTATATGTAATAAATTTTTGTCTCCTGAATTTCGATAAATTAGTATAATCGATATTCTGGTTTCATTTTTTTTTTTTTGTTTCATGACATTATGTTGAAAAAGCTATAAACAATTTTCGATGTAAATTTTAATATTTATGTCAAATTTCAAATAATGTTGTAATCAAAGGGAAGTGGAACTAATGTTGGAAATATTGTAAGGTGTGAAAGATGTAATTGTATGCCTGGTCCATACGTAGGTAATGTGTTAGAATATGTGGAATGTAAAACCTTTGGTGAATACCCTGTCTGTAGGGGAGCAGGAAAAGGTGGAGGTAGGCGAGCGCAGGAAAATGCACACAGGCACGGTACGGCATAACGGGCTCAGCAGAAGTAGTCAGAGTTGGGCATCGATCTGAGAAACACGTGCTGGATCGAGGAGGCTCTCCTGGAAAAAGTGGTTCCGTTGAGCCTCGTATGCGCTGTTTCCGACGTCTATACAGCATGACAATATTCCATAGGCACTAAATGGAAAAACATTGCGACGCCATGAAGAAGTAAAGTGCCGATATTTCATGAGCCATTGCTGTAATTGCACGTGTGCTTTGTGCCTCGCCATCTCGCCGCCTGCCGACCGCCTCATCGATACGAACAGGTTGAAACTTTCAGTACTGTATTCGTGTGGACCAGTGTCACTTTTGCTACATACTGTTCAATAATAACTTAAATTTTACCAGAACTGTCCTATCAATTAATTATCCTCACAACTAACCTAGACAGGGTCCTTTCCACATGTTGTGCAATCCGAGTATCCCAAGATGAAGATTTAAAGTTTATGTTAATAATAATTACCTGCAGACCTATCTATGTTAGAATGATGTTTAATGAACTTTGTTGTTAATGAAATACTGGACGAATAATCTAGGTCTGACCAAGTTGGTAGATAATATTGAAAGTGGTTTAGTAATGAAGTTTATTTAAATTGAGACAAAAATAACAGTAGGTAAATGAGCAGGAAATAAGACAAAAAGAGTGGTAAATCATATATTGGAAATCTAGAATGCTTAAGGCTCTCAATGATCAAACTTTCACTACAGTGATCATAACAGTTTCAGGGTCCCCCCCCCCTTCTCCTTTCTTTGTTTTCTATTCATTTGAATCCTGAAGTGTACTGAACTGCTTTGACCAGCAAAGTTAAAGTCAATATAAAACCTAAATTTATCAGTGTTTTACCCTTCTTAAAATTGACATTGTATGTGTGTTTCAAAAGTGCTGTTTCTAGGGTAACCTATGCCCGATTTCAGTCGGATCAATAGACAAAACGCAGTTTGTAGTAATCATTATAGTATAATGCTGTGTATATATAGCTTGTCCAAATTAGTACAGAAAGTGAAAATAATAGTTCAGTAGATTTTTCTGGTTCTAAAATTTACCATATAATGCAGTATTACTACGTGCTGTTATGCTTGCACGTACATCCACTTGTACAGGGAAAGAACTCAATTAATGCCTAATTAGGCTGGCGACCGTATTATTAATAATTGGTAGCATCTGCTGTGTATGTTTCTTGTCCGTTCAAACGTGTAATTGCACTTTAGACTTGATTGGCGTATCATTTGTAAGTATGCTGTTTATGTTTTCTTATTGGCAACGTTACGTAGCGCTCTGTATGAAAATCACTGGCTGTGCTGTGTGCAGTCTGTGGTCAGTTTGCATTGTTGTCTGCCATTGTAGTGTTGGGCAGCGGCAGCTGGATGTGAACAGTGCGTAACGTTGCGCAGTTGGAGGTGAGCCGCCAGCAGTGGTGGATGTGGGGAGAGAGATGGCGGAGTTTTGTAATTTGTCATGAACTGCTATATATATGATGATATTAAGGTAAATACAGTGTTTGTTCTCTATTAAAATCTTTCATTTGCTAACTATCCCTATCAGTAGTTAGTGCCTTCAGTAGTTTGTATCTTTTATTTAGCTGGCAGTAGTGGCGCTCGCTGTACTGCAGTAGTTCCAGTAACGAAGATTTTTGTGAGGTAAGTGATTTGTGAAAGGTATAGGTTAATGTTAGTCAGGGCCATTCTTTTGTAGGGATTTTTGAAAGTGAGATTGCGTTGCGCTAAATATTATTGTGTGTCACTTTAGTGAATGTTTGAGTACGTTCAGTTTTGCTCAGCTGTTTGAAAAGCAAATAGTGTAAGAGGTTTATCAGCACAGTCGTGTATAATTGTTCTAAGGGGACGTTCCATATGTCGACCCTTAGCCTAGGATACCTCACTGGAATCTTCTGATTTTTTCTTGTAGTTTGTGTATTTAATGTAGCTTTTGTTTATTGCTAGCGCGTAATTATGGAGAGATTTTCCTTGGTAGTTGTGGTTTTTCATTGTTGCACAGTAAAACAGTTGTGGCATGCATGTAGATTTGCACCAAGTATTTCGCAGCTGCGCTTGCAATTAAGTAGATATTATTTTCAGTTCTATGTTAATGTGTTCTCTTATTTTTGCTCTTCAAATTGTTCTTTTCTGTGTTGTCGTGTGAAATATTGTGACAATAATGGAGTGTGAAAAACGTAATACTAGGCTCCAAAGTAAACTGAGAAATGACAGTGAAGACGAAAGCAGTGTGTTAGCGCCACCGAGTAATGAATTAACTAACGTTCAAAGTAGTAATTTGGTAATTGTACATAGGGAAATGGAGCGGGCTGCAAACAATGGTGTAGACAGTGAAACAATTAGTAAACAGGGAAGCATTATCGATGGATCGGTCGGCAACAGCTCGCCTCAGGAATCCGAAACGACAGGACACAATCTTGCAAATACTGTAGATTCAGGTTTTGCGTCCTCACCGTTTTCTCAAATAAGTCAAGACACATGTTCTGCTTGTCAAAAAGTGAATGTTGCTGGTGCAAATGCACTGCCGAAAAGCGTAGAGGAACAGATTCCAGACACTAATGCATTGTTATTACAATTAATGCAACAAATGGGACAAAATCTTCAAAAGTTAGTCACAATGGAACAACACCAGAGACAAACACAGCAACAGTTAGACGCAATGGAACAAAATCTTCACACCACGCTTGAACAAACACGTGAAGATTTAACTACTGAGTTACATAAATTTAAATCGAAATGTCAAAAAGTCTGTAATGACGTAAAAACACAAATTTGTGAGCATTTTCAACCTATTTTTTTGCGGCATGAAAATGCATTACAGAATCACGAAGCAGCCATAAAAGAACTGCAAACCATTCTTCATGAAAATCATGAGACCTTGTGGGCTAAAATTGACTCAGTTGCATCTACTGATTCGGTTACGCAACGTGCAACAACTCGGGAAAACTTAAAGGACACAGTACATTCGATTTCAACACAAATGGACACTCTGAAACTTGGTTCAGAAAAACACACTGAGGAAATGTGTTCACTATCGGAGAAAGTAGCCGAACTTTTGGATCAGGTCACTAACTTATCTACAAAGGTAGATGATGATCTGAATGACACAAGACCCGTAGCCTTCACTGACACACAAGAGTATGAACAAATAAGAAAATTCAAACAAAATCAAAATCAAATCAATACACAGTACAAAAGAAAAATCCGGGAAGTACAAGATCAGTTGACGCAGGTGATACAAGAATTACATATTTCAGAGGACACTCGCGCTCCAACACAGGAAGAAGAACTTAGAAATACGGAAAAGCCACAAAATAATAACACAGGGCATATCGGTAATTATGAAAGGAATTGGCAAGGTGGACCGAATTTTGAGATGGAACCGCCGACACGACGTAAAAATGACCGATATGCTACTCGCCAACACGATGACTTTGACTATAAGCTGTTCATTACTACACGTAAATTCAAAACATTTAAGAATTCTGCCAACGACATTCATCCACAAGCGTGCCTCCATCAATTCTCTCATTGTTTTCCTCCCAACTGGTCATTAGAACACAGATTAGAATTTATGTGTGGCTACTTGGAGAATGAACCAGCTGTAAGAATGCGATCGGTCATTCACGATTGCCACAGCGAAGGAGAATTTTATCATGCCTTCCTCTCAGCGTATTGGTCTCAAGCTACACAAGACCGAGTAAAACATAGCATCATGATGATGAAACACTTTGAACAATCTGAATTTTCCAGTCTTGTCAAATACACTAGTGGAAATTGAAATAAGAACACCGTGAATTCATTGTCTCAGGAAGGGGAAACTTTATTGACACATTCCTGGGGTCAGATACATCACATGATCACACTGACAGAACCACAGACACATAGACACAGGCAACAGAGCATGCACAATGTCAGCACTAGTACAGTGTATATCCACCTTTCGTAGCAATGCAGGCTGCTATTCTCCCATGGAGTCGATCGTAGAGATGCTGGATGTAGTCCTGTGGAACGGCTTGCCATGCCATTTCCACCTGGCGCCTCAGTTGGACCAGCGTTCGTGCTGGACGTGCAGACCGAGTGAGACGACGCTTCATCCAGTCCCAAACATGCTCAATGGGGGACAGATCCGGAGATCTTGCTGGCCAGGGTAGTTGACTTACACCTTCTAGAGCACGTTGGGTGGCACGGGATACATGCGGACGTGCATTGTCCTGTTGGAACAGCAAGTTCCCTTGCCGGTCTAGGAATGGTAGAACGATGGGTTCGATGACGGTTTGGATGTACCGTGCACTATTCAGTGTCCCCTCGACGATCACCAGTGGTGTACGGCCAGTGTAGGAGATCGCTCCCCACACCATGATGCCGGGTGTTGGCCCTGTGTGCCTCGGTCGTATGCAGTCCTGATTGTGGCGCTCACCTGCACGGCGCCAAACACGCATACGACCATCATTGGCCCCAAGGCAGAAGCCACTCTCATCGCCGAAGACGACACGTCTCCATTCGTCCCTCCATTCACGCCTGCCGCGACACCACTGGAGGCGGGCTGCACGACGTTGGGGCGTGAGCGGAAGACGGCCTAACGGTGTGCGGGACCGTAGCCCAGCTTCATGGAGACGGTTGCGAATGGTCCTCGCCGATACCCCAGGAGCAACAGTGTCCCTAATTTGCTGGGAAGTGGCGGTGCGGTCCCCTACGGCACTGCGTAGGATCCTACGGTCTTGGCGTGCATCCGTGCGTCGCTGCGGTCCAGTCCCAGGTCGACGGGCACATGCACCTTCCGCCGACCGCTGGCGACAACATCGATGTACTGTGGAGACCTCACGCCCCACGTGTTGAGCAATTCGGCGGTACGTCCACCCAGCCTCCCGCATGCCCACTATACGCCCTCGCTCAAAGTCCGTCAACTGCACATACGGTTCACGTCCACGCTGTCGCGGCATGCTACCAGTGTTAAAGACTGCGATGGAGCTCCGTATGCCACGGCAAACTGGCTGACACTGACGGCGGCGGTGCACAAATGCTGCGCAGCTAGCGCCATTCGGCGGCCAACACCGCGGTTCCTGGTGTGTCCGCTGTGCCGTGCGTGTGATCATTGCTTGTACAGCCCTCTCGCAGTGTCCAGAGCAAGTATGGTGGGTCTGACACACCGGTGTCAATGTGTTCTTTTTTCCATTTCCAGGAGTGTATTTTGAAGACATGCTGCACAAGAATCAGTACCTGTCAAACCCATACAGCCCCTCAGAACTCATCCGCATTTGCTTAATCAAATTACAAGAACATTTACGGCATATTATTTTGGCAGGACTTTGCAAAGACGACATTGAGGCTTTTCAGGGACTCTTACAAGAATTAGAAATTGACACAGACAGTCACAGGATGCGAAAACAGGAAAACAATCACTACAGGTCACATCCGTCACAATTCCGTGACGACAGAAACAATAAATAGCCACGACAAGCCTATTCTTACAACGTAAATCGTGACCAAAACAGACACCACCCATATGACAACCACTGGCAGAGTAATAGTTACATGGAAAGATCACCTTTCCGCGGTAATGACTATCACAGAGACAATCAGAGAACCAGACAATATGGGAACCAAAACAATTATTATCAAGGGAGACAGAATTACTTTAGACGCAATGGTCCAGCGCGCAGTTACGACTCAGTGTGAAATTCTCCACCACGTGACAGACAAGAAAGAAACTATGGAATCTACCGACATGACGACAGACGATGTGATCGTAACGACAGACCTGAACTGCATCAGAACTGGCGGGATTCCCGTCACGGTGAATTTGTAGAAGTTAGGTCTCCAAATCCCAATAATGACGCGCGCCAACAAAGAGAAAATAGGCAATGACTCACACCGCTGGCAGCCAGAAAACGTACTTATGAAACTGACGACGCAGCTGCCGTAGCTAGTAATTACGTAAAAATGGAAGACATTAGGGACATCTTACTCCAGGAACACGACGTAAAACTTAACAACATTGCATATCCTGTGATTCACATTACTGTAAATGACGTAAAATTTACGGCAGTACTTGACTCTGGCAGTCCCATTTCAGTTATTAGTGAAACAGATTTTAGCAAGTGCAACAAATCGAACGATTGCCCCACACTTCCGTTACGTAAGATTAAATTACAAGGTGCAATCTTTGGAAAAAGTGTAGATGTACGCCAACAAACCGACTTAGAATTCTTTTGTCAAAGCCACAGCTTCTCTATGAACTTACTTATTGTTCCATTATTGTCGACGGAAATTATACTGGGAGTAGACTTTTTGAATGAATACAAAGCAATCTTAAGCTTTCACGATGCTGAAATAATTTTAGAGAAAGAAGGTAAGTCAATAGCTTTGAAATTTGAAGAGTGGCTCTCAAACCATGATGAGGAAATTAATCGGCTTTACGTTCTGTTAGACAACAGTTCGGAATTTTCTACGGAACTAGACACTAACAATCACTCTGCAAGTACTGACAGGGATGATATCGACGGCATATTTCAAATTAATGAGTTAATTCAGAATAAAATTCAAACAATTGAGAATTGTAATGACACTAATAGGCAGGACCTTTTAGAGATTTTACAAGCACATTCCACAGTTTTTACTCACAAAACAGGAACAATCAAGGGATTTCAATACCAATTTCGTATTTTTTAAAAATTTTTGTGAGGAGCATGGGGGCTATGTAAGTAGGCTGTTTATGTTTACTTATTGGCAGCGTTACGTAGCGCTCTGTATGAAAATCACTGGCTGTGCTGTGTGCAGTCTGTGGTCAGTTTGCATTGTTGTCTGCCATTGTAGTGTTGGGCAGCGGCAGCTGGATGTGAACAGTGCGTAACGTTGCGCAGTTGGAGGTGAGCCGCCAGCAGTGGTGGATGTGGGGAGAGAGATGGCGGAGTTTTGTAATTTGTCATGAACTGCTATATATATGATGATATTAAGGTAAATACAGTGTTTGTTCTCTATTAAAATCTTTCATTTGCTAACTATCCCTATCAGTAGTTAGTGCCTTCAGTAGTTTGTATCTTTTATTTAGCTGGCAGTATTGGCGCTCGCTGTATTGCAGTAGTTCCAGTAACGAAGATTTTTGTGAGGTAAGTGATTTGTGAAAGGTATAGGTTAATGTTAGTCAGGGCCATTCTTTTGTAGGGATTTTAGAAAGTGAGATTGCGTTGCGCTAAATATTATTGTGTGTCACTTTAGTGAATGTTTGAGTACGTTCAGTTTTGCTCAGCTGTTTGACAAGCAAATAGTGTAAGAGGTTTATCAGCACAGTCGTGTATAATTGTTCTAAGGGGACGTTTCACATTGTTGTTACTGAGTGGGTGTAAGTCTGATTTTGCCTCCATTCAGTTACACGCGGTCAACATTTTTACCAAAATCCTTTCTTATAAGGTGAAGCCTGTCAACTTACCATAGTACAGGCTTTAAAGAGTTAACGTATGCGAGAGCGGAAGCGTTACAAGTGGCTTCCCGGTGACAGGACATCCAGTTTGAGTCGGTCACAAATTAAAGTGAATACCGAACAGTGGATGTTCAGTGGCACGAATTGCAATATTACTCAGTAAAATAAATAGCAGTGAACGTCAAGTACGGTAGTGTGGTGTAATTTGCATTCAATATGGACAGGAAAGTTGACAGGGTAGATGTGCCGAGCGTAATGGAAGAGGCGCATGGCAATAGCAGGAGTTTACGCGGCCAGATAACAGATGGCGTTAGCGAAAGGCAATTGGCGTATATACAGTATCACGAACATGTTAAGGAACAGATTGAAATGTCGAGATTGCCTCGAACACAGCAAGGGATAAAACAAGAAGTAGGGGATGACTTTGTAGACGATAGTGGGTACGTAAACGAATCCACTGACATGTTTGATTCTCCACAGATAAAGAAAGAAACGAAAGAAACTTTTGAAGTAGGATCGGAACACACCGATTCCGTAGAACTAAACAATGTGATAATTTTAAGCATGAACGATTTATTTGAACAATTAACCAAACAAATTGCAGGACAGAATGATCAGCTTAAAACACATGTTGACGAGCTCAAAACACAGAATGATCAGCTTAAAACACACATTGATGAGCAGCTTAAAATACAAGTTGGTCAGGTTAAAGCACAGGTCGAAGAGCAAGGAATTAAAATTAGTAAACAAATAGAACAAGTAGAACAAAAAGTGGGTAATTTAAGCTCTGTAGTAAATACTATGAAGTTTGAAATAGACACAATTAACAAAAATATGGATAACATGCAAGGGGAAATTGACAACCTTAACAGTAGGTTTGATGTTGAAATTCTCAACATCCAAGAGAAAGTAGAGCCTCTGGTTGAGACAAAAGTAGTCGAAAAAATTTTCGGTCTTAAAACTGAGATTTTAAACGAATGTCAACACGGAATATCACAGTTGAAAAAGGCAGTTTCTGACACTGAAAGAGATTTAGGCGAAAAAGTGACCGAATGTGTACAAAAATGTGAACAAAATACTTCGAAAATTCAAGGCAAAATTTTCGATCTTGAGAGTAAAATCAAAGATAGGCCTGGTGTTGTCTATAATGGCACACCACTTACGAAGCTATTGGAAGGTGAGGAACGCTTCGATCCCGCCAAGAAACATAACGGATGGCATCCATTAGATTTCATTAAAAATTGCGAGAGGATATTTCCTGAACACTTGTCTGATCAGGAAAAGATAAACGTAGTAATTAGCGCCTTAGCAGGTGACGCTAAGCGCTGGGGAATTAATTTGAATACTGAACGAATGATGTTCGAAGAGTTTAAGCAAAAATTTACGGAAGAATATTGGTCTGAACAAAAACAGGACCTTTTGTGGCGCGAATTTATCATGGCCAAACTCCATGATAACAGGGGCAGGAATTCTTTGTAAGATTTCTGCGAATATTGGTACCGAAAATTGACGCATTTAAGAGGGAGAAGATCCGATTCAGAAATTATATGGGAGCTATATAAAAAGCTTCCAGAAGATACAAAGAGATATGTGGGAAGCAATCATCGTAGCTTCCAAGCATTTCTCGAAAGGGTCGAAGACGAAGACCACTGGCGCGAAAGTCGTGCCAATTATCAAAATTTTAGTAACAGAAATAGTCGTAATAATGACGAAAGAAATGACGGCGATGGTTTTCGCGTCAATATAATACAAAGAGGAAGAGGTAGAGGAAGAGGAAGAGGAAGTTACCTAGGTCACGGTAGAGGGTATACCACGCAAGATAATAATGACACGGGAAACTGATTTCCGCGAACGTCGCGGGCCAAACGGAAGCGGACAGTACATACCGGCCCCGATTTAAGAAAAAGTACCGAACTGACAGTAATGTTATGAGACAAGTTAGAGACAGGCGTGGAACGACACAACGTGTTGTTGCGAAACAAGCGTCAGTTGCGGGCATAAATGAGTCATCGTTGCCGCACAGAGCGCTACATGTTAACAGGCGAGTGGAGCATCAGAGGGCAATGGCCCAGCCTAGCAGAACAGCTGTTCAGAGAGAAGCCGCTAGCAATGCGGCAGCATTAGATACGAACTTTGCCATAAGTACTGGTGCATACATTACGAGTGGTAATTCCGTGGCGAAGGAAATAGTAGATGAAACGGTGGATACACAGAGAGGCGCGCTTAACAGTGTTAGCAAAAAAATAAATGGTGAAAATGAACTAGCAGAAGTAACTAATTAGTGTGTGCAGATCGACGATCTGTACAAGGGCCTCAAGCAAGGTGAGTGGGAGGATTTTAAGAAGGACTATGAGGCAAGGAAGTTGATTAGTGAAAAAGGAGATAATAGGGACGTCGATAAGGTGATGTGGCCCAAATTTGAAGAAGAGAGAGTAAACAGCGCCGCGCTGAGTACGCGTGCTGCCGATAGGATGATGATTAAAGATAGGAAGGAATTGGAGGATGAAATACTAAGCATTGACGAGGAAGTAACTTCTGTTAACAATCCGCCAACATTACGAGCTGCTACCGAAAGGCACCGTGAGGAAGAGACAGGTAATTACCTAAAAGTAATTGAAGTCCACGAGGATTACACTAAATACGAAGTAACAGTAGATGTGAGTAAAGCTGATAATGAGGCCGTTTTGCCGAAAGAGGAGACTGAGTTAAAATCTAAACATGACGAAAATGCAGAAGGAGAACTTAGTGCCTGTCTCAGAAAAGCTTTTATGTTAGAACCTGAAAGCGATTCAGAATGGTCGGATTCTGACGATAGTTCAGATGACGAATATTTCGGTACTAGTGAAAATAATGGAAATACAGTTAATTGCGATATTATACCTAATGATGACGAAGTTTCAAAACAAAATCCAAATGTTGAGACTGAACAAAGAAAGAAGGAACCACCTGACGACTCAGTGTTTATTTTGCGAAGAGTTCAAGTAAGTAAAGACTTTGAACTCCAGAAACCAAGAAAGCCACCAGATATAAATGATTCATAGGTCAGGAACGTATCTTGGGACAATGTCACAGTCGACCAAGGTGCGTTGCGGAAAAAACAGGAAGGGGCATGATTTAGAGCCTGGGGCAAGTTTATATTGGACTTTGAGAATGTCATGAACACCTTGCATCATGAATCTACTGGGTTCCCACCGGAAGAAATTTTGTTAGGCAGCAGAACTAAAAGTTTAATTCAGGAAAAACTAGAGTTTCCGCCTTGTACAAGCTTGGGGTTGAGTCAAAAGAAAGAATTAGTCAGAAAAAGGGCAAAGCAAAAAGCTGAATCGAGATCTAAAAGACATGATAAAAATCTGAAAGTTTCAAAATTTAAAATTGGGGATTATGTTCTTTTAAAAACCCACGAAAAATCTAGTGAACTGAACCATGAAATTTCCAAATTTAAATATATTTATAATGGACCATATGTAATGCAGAACATTCCACACGATAATGCTTACTACCTGATCTACCCAAAATCCAAAAGACCTTTAGGTGTAAGAATTGTTGTGGACCTGAAGCTGTATGTTCCTAGAAGTGAATGATCTAAGTACAATCAGAGAACAATTTGCAGTAAATATGCTTTATATAATGCTGAAACTATATTATGCCAAATGTAACAAATCTTTGTAAACATATGTAGACCAATATCAGTGTACTAATGTAATTATTTGAGTTTAAGATTACCAAATGTACTATAAATGTAAAAAAGTATGGAGAAAAGGGCTGAAAAGAAAGGATAAATGCTGTCAGCCAGATAAAAGATGGGACTGTCAAAAATGAAAATGGGCAGTGTGTGAGTCATAATAGAAAGGACTGCCAAAAATCAAAGAGGGCAGATAAATAGTCAAAGGAGAATTGTAAGTGTGATATAGGAGATGTGACAATATGAGGTGAAAAGGACTGCCCAAATCTGAATAATAGGCAGCAAATGTGTGTAGTAATTTTCTAAATATTATTGTGTGTGTGTTTTTTTAGTAAATAATGAAATGGACTGCTATTCAATGCAAACAGCAACAAATTGTTTTGTAGTGTATATAGATATTTGTATTTGCTTTTGTAAATAAGTGTTTGTGTTCCAAATTTGGTTTTTTTTTGTCTGAGAAATTGAACAATGATGAGTAGTTTGCTACTTAAATAATGTTGTGATAGGAAGTTGGACTGTGCCAAAGGCACTTAAGCAAACGATAGTTAAATGTTCTTGATGTTGTTGTTGTTGTGGTCTTCAGTCCTGAGATTGGTTTGATGCAGCTCTCCATGCTACTCTATCCTGTGCAAGCTTCTTCATCTCCCAGTACCTACTGCAACCTACATCCTTCTGAATCTGCTTAGTGTATTCATCTCTTGGTCTCCCCCTACCATTTTTACCCTCCACGCTGCCCTCCAATACTAAATTGGTGATCCCTTGATGCCTCAGAATATGTCCTACCAATCGATCACTTCTTCTGGTCAAGTTGTGCCACAAACTTCTCTTCTCCCCAATCCTATTCAATACTTCCTCATTAGTTATGTGATCTACCCATCTAATCTTCAGCATTCATGTTCTTGATATGTAAAAAAAAAAAATTATAGACTTATGTAAAGTGAGTGAAAGGAAGTTTGTGGTACAAAAAATTTTTTTTTTTGGTGGGACAATCACACAAAGATTCAGAACCACTGTATAAATATAAAGTTCAGTGTTTCCATCAAATTTGCACTTAGTGAAATTTAATGGAAACAGGGGCATGTGTAACAACACTAACGTTATCCTACTGTATATGTAATAAATTTTTGTCTCCTGAATTTCGATAAATTAGTATAATCGATATTCTGGTTTCATTTCTTTTTTTTTTTTTTGTTTCATGACATTATGTTGAAAAAGCTATAAACAATTTTCGATGTAAATTTTAATATTTATGTCAAATTTCAAATAATGTTGTAATCAAAGAGAAGTGGAACTAATGTTGGAAATATTGTAAGATGTGAAAGATGTAATTGTATGCCTGGTCCATATGTAGGTAATGTATTAGAATATGTGGAATGTAAAACCTTTGGTGAATACCCTGTCTGTAGGGGAGCAGGAAAAGGTGGAGGTAGGCGAGCGCGGGAAAATGCACACGGGCACGGTACGGCATAACGGGCTCAGCAGAAGTAGTCGGAGTTGGGCATCGATCTGAGAAACACGTGCTGGATCGAGGAGGCTCTCCTGGAAAAAGTGGTTTCATTGAGCCTCGGATGCGCTGTTTCCGACGTCTATACAGCATGACAATATTCCATAGGCACTAAATGGAAAAACATTGCGACGCCATGAAGAAGTAAAGTGCCGATATTTCATGAGCCATTGCTGTAATTGCACGTGTGCTTTGTGTCTCGCCGTCTCGCCGCCTGCCGACCGCCTCATCGATACGAACAGGTTGAAACTTTCAGTACTGTATTCGTGTGGACCAGTGTCACTTTTGCTACATACTGTTCAATAATAACTTAAATTTTACCAGAACTGTCCTATCAATTAATTATCCTCACAACTAACCTAGACAGGGTCCTTTCCACATGTTGTGCAATCCGAGTATCCCAAGATGAAGATTTAAAGTTTATGTTAATAATAATTACCTGCAGACCTATCTATGTTAGAATGATGTTTAATGAACTTTGTTGTTAATGAAATACTGGACGAATAATCTAGGTCTGACCAAGTTGGTAGATAATATTGAAAGTGGTTTAGTAATGAAGTTTATTTAAATTGAGACAAAAATAACAGTAGGTAAATGAGCAGGAAATAAGACAAAAAGAGTGGTAAATCATATATTGGAAATCTAGAATGCTTAAGGCTCTCAATGATCAAACTTTCACTACAGTGATCATAACAGTTTCAGGGTCCCCCCCCCCCCCCCTTCTCCTTTCTTTGTTTTCTATTCATTTGAATCCTGAAGTGTACTGAACTGCTTTGACCAGCAAAGTTAAAGTCAATATAAAACCTAAATTTATCAGTGTTTTACCCTTCTTAAAATTGACATTGTATGTGTGTTTCAAAAGTGCTGTTTCTAGGGTAACCTATGCCCGATTTCAGTCGGATCAATAGACAAAACGCAGTTTGTAGTAATCATTATAGTATAATGCTGTGTATATATAGCTTGTCCAAATTAGTACAGAAAGTGAAAATAATAGTTCAGTAGATTTTTCTGGTTCTAAAATTTACCATATAATGCAGTATTACTACGTGCTGTTATGCTTGCACGTACATCCACTTGTACAGGGAAAGAACTCAAGTAATGCCTAATTAGGCTGGCGACCATATTATTAATAATTGGTAGCATCTGCTGTGTATGTTTCTTGTCCGTTCAAACGTGTAATTGCACTTTAGACTTGATTGGCGTATCATTGTTGTTACTGAGTGGGTGTAAGTCTGATTTTGCCTCCATTCAGGTACACGCGGTCAACATATTTACCAAAATCCTTTCTTATAAGGTGAAGCCCGTCAACTTACCATAGTACAGGCTTTAAAGAGTTAGCGTACGCGAGAGCGGAAGCGTTACACACAACCATCCACTTATCATGTGGTGAGGTCACCCACGTTCCCGCCAAAACAGTGAATTCATGCATAACTGAGCCAACAGGGAACACGTCCCCCTCCCTTCACTCTTTCTCAATGTAAGTCCGATCGTCATTTGTACGTTGTACTCCACTGTGAGAGGACAATGTTTGTTTGTGATCGTGGAGTACGTCATTTTATTTTATAGATAATATTAACGGATTAATATTAAGTTTATTAAAGACAATAACATTCAGCCCTTCCACTCCTTCCTTTCCTTCTCTCTCTCTAGAGCAAGCTGTCATTTGTGTTCTGTATTCCGTAGTGGAAGGATAAGGGTTCTTTCTTTATATACAAGAAAGTCTAGTTTATTCACAATAATTGTTTTACGGCAGGTTTATTTTTCAAAGCAAAAATTTACAGTAATGAAGGTAGTTATAACAGAACTTTCGCTACTTGAGACGAGCCCCATGGAAAACAGCTGATCGTAGGGTAATGAAACTTCATAGAAACAGTTGTAAGGACATGTGGAAGAGAAATCAAAACGTATAAAAACTGATGAACGTATGTATGTATGTTTCTGTCTATGTCTACATCTCCTCTTAAACCGCTAGACCGATTTCTACTAAACACGGGGCACTTATTACTTACTGTCTCGAAAGAATCGCTGTCGGGGTAAAAACCACCGACCTAAGAAGAGGACGGGGGTGTTGGTGAAAAGGTAATGTACCCCGCGACGAGTCAATGCCAGTAACTCATTCATCCAGTACTTACTGACACGCAACGAACTCTGTACATGGTCTCAAACTGTCAAACCTTTATGAACATTTTTCTTCATGACAATCCCAAGAAAAGATCAAAAGAAAAAATATAGTGGCTTGCTACACTTTCGCTGTTCATGCAGTAAAACTACATCACCAGGCTGAAGTATTCATTTCTTACTTACCTGATGCTAACTCATACGGGACGTATTTTACAGGCAGTATACAGTACACATGTACCAATGGATGTACTTGCAAAAATCATGTTACGAATAAATGTGGTTTGACTTTAGTAAAGTTAAAGTGCCCTTCAGAGCAGGCAGTTTACAGAGAATTTGTGCTATTTACAGAGGGACTACCGTTTGGTTAAATTATACCAGACTACAATCTATTCGCTATTATGTTGAGGTTAAAAGTACAAAGTAGGAAGCGAAATGATGATTCAGTAAACTAATCTTTCATTCATAAGGAATTTGTCTGCAAAATTAACCTCATTATCCCAGTCATGCTTAGGATACACTGTGAAGCACGTAGTTCATATGACGTCATAAACACTGTCGAGCGTGAAAAGTTGACACGTCAAACATGACATTCAAATTTATTACTTCTTTGGTACTAAATGTACACGCAGAAGATTTTGCAGACAGAATCCATGTATGCCACTGAATATACCTACAAAATTGAATCATTGTAAACACGGTCATGACCTATGCATCATGCATGGTAAACACGGAGCTGCGTGAAAACGGAGCTGATGGACTAGGAATACAGGGAAACTAAGTATACAAATGCCTGTTCTTGTTGTTGTTGTTGTGGTCATCAGACCTGAGACTGGCTTGATGCAGTTCTCCATGCTACTCTATACTGTGCAAGCTTCTTCATCTCCCAGTACGTACTGCGGCCTACAGCCTTCTGAATCTGCTTAGTGTATTCATCTCTTGGTCTCCCTCTACGATTTTTACCCTCCACGCTGCCCTCCAATACTAAATTGGTGATCCCTTGATGCCTCAAAACATGCCCTACCAACCGATCCCTTCTTCTAGTCAAGTTGTGCCACAATATCCTCTTCTCCCCAATCCTGTTCAGTACCTCCTCATTAGTTATGTATCTACCCATCTAATCTTCAGCATTCTTCTGTAGCGCCACATTTCGAAAGCTTCTATTCTCTTCTTGTCCAAACTATTTATCGTCCATGTTTCACTTCCATACATGACTACACTCCCTAGAAATACTTTCAGAAACGACTTCCTGACACTTAAATCTATACTCGATGTTAACAAATTTGTCTTCTTCAGAAACGCTTTCCTTGCCATTGCCAGTCTACATTTTATATCCTCTCTATTTCGACCATCATCTGTTATTTTGCTCCCCAGATAGGAAAACTCCTTTACTACTTTAAGTGTCTCATTTCCCAATCTAATTGCCTCAGCATCACCCGATTTAATTCGACTACATTCCATTATCCTCGTTTTGCTTTTGTTGATGTACATCTTATATCCTCCTTTCAAGACACTGTCCATTCCGTTGAACTGCTCTTCCAAGGCCTTTGCTGTCTCTGACAGAATTACAATCTCATCGGCGAACCTCAAAGTTATTTTTTGTCCTCCATGGATTTTAATACCTACTCCGAATTTTTCTTTTGTTTCCTTTACTGCTTGCTCAATATACAGATTGACCAACATCGGGGAGAGGCTACAACCCTGTCTCACTCCCTTCCCAACCAATGCTTCCCTTTCATGTCCCTCGACTCTTATAACTACCATCTGGTTTCTGTACAAATTGTAGATAGCCTTTCGCTCCCTGCATTTTACCCCTGCCACCTTCAGAATTTGAAAGAGAGTATTCTAGTCAACATTCTCGAAAGCTTTCTCTAAATCTACAAATGCTAGAAACGTAGGGTTGCCTTTTCTCAATCTAGCTTCTAAAATAAGTCGTAGGATCAGTATTGCCTGACGTGTTCCCATATTTCTACGGAATCCAAGCTGATCTTCCCCGAGGTCGGCTTCTACCAGTTTCACCATTCGTCTGCAAAGAATTCGCGTCAGTATTTTGCAGCCGTGACTTATCAAACTGATAGTTCAGTAATTTTCACATCTGTCAACGCCTGCTTTCTTTGGGATTGGAATTATTCTATGCCTGTATAACATATAAAATACATAATAAATATATGGGAAATTGGCGAACGCAGGTAAACCCTAGTGTAAAAAGCTCCTCCCAAACCCCTGGATCGATTTCAACCAAGCATGGTACACATACTACTTACTACCTGCAAAGAAATACTCTGTAGTTGAGAACGAGCCACCTTCTGCTGCGATGACACTGATAAAACGCAGAGCGAAGAGAGTAGAAGGAGACAGGGTCATGTAGGGAGGAGTAGGAGGAGGTGAACATATTCAGGGGGAGGTGGGAATGGACAGAAAAGGAAGAAGAGGTGGAGACAGAAAGAAGAAGGAGACTGACTGGCCCAAGAGAGGTAGGAAACTGTTTACAGACGGGTAGGGGGAAATGAACGGGGAAATATGAAGAGGGGCAGATGGTGAGAGGGAGAGAGAAGGAGAAGATGGACTAAGATAAGGCTTAACTGAATACATGCCCAGGCAATGCCGAATACTCATTGAGCCTCATCACTCCACCAAATGTTTCAAGGCTGCATACAGTGTAATTCAACCGCAGCAAGAAATATTCGAACGACTGCGTCAGTTGGCAAAAGTTGGTGGGTAATATGAAGTTTGTACGGATATCAATTCACAAAAGTTCACAACATTTTTCGAACAGTGGACAATTGAATGTTCAGCTATCACGAAAATGCTCGTGCAATGCTTGAAATCGCATACTATGTACGGCATTCGCAGCCATGGCAACAGTAACTACTTCAAAGATTTGTGGCGAAATGACCGTCGCCCTCTCCCGGGACCACATCACAAATCATAAGTTTATTGGGACTTTCGTGTCATGTTCCTCAACCCCAGTGCGCAAAACCGACCTCTCCATCTTCCTTTAACGCCCCCTATACTCGCGAAGAGCAGCACTATTGTTGTTGTTCTGATAAAACAGCATTACGGGTAAAGCTCTGCTCACCTTGACCAGTTCCATGTTAATCGTCTGCAACTGTAATGTACACTGGTCCTTCGTTTCCATTTCGACATCGCCGTTCCAGTACAAGTGCCTAACGAAAAGCTGTGACGCGAACAGCACTACAGCGCTAATTCTGCAGCGCACAGTCTGAACATCATTCCTGTGAAGTTACGCACCTTTGTGATACATAGTTTTCCGTGTACACTGGCACATATGTATAAAGTAAACTTATAGCCGCGATGAAGTCATTTTTTTTCCCATCACCTTCCACGAAAACATAAAAGAATTCTGTTACACGTGACTCGTATGCTTCAAACAGTTAGAACACTCCTTAGACAATCTCTTGATTTGGAATCGGTGGCTCTGGTTACAGGCTGATGCTGTGAGGAGTCGTAGCCTTCTATTATTTCCTTATTTCTTCGTAGTATACAGTGTGGACACAGACAGGCTGAACAGCTGGAAAGGGAGCTGCAAGCCGAGAAATACTTCTTAAGAAAATAATTCGATACGGCTGGCCACTTGCGAGTTAATTAGCCTTGAAGTTAGCCAATCATGGTGTTGCCATGCTAAATAAAGTGTCCTGTAAGCCGCAATTAGTAACAGTTTTCCAAATAGCGCAGATGATAGTGTACAACACTTTTTGGGCTTGAGTTAGTGTTCTGTTCTCACTAGCGTCCCAAATACACTTCTTGTATCGCTCTCTTGTCGGTTTTAGGAAACCAAATAAACAACATGTTTCACGACACCGTCTGTGGAAGGTCACTTGAATTTGCGCATGCAGTGGCCTGACTGGCTAACTTCAGTGCTAACTTGGACACAGCACAAAGTGTCGAATCTTTTCTTAACTTTTATTTCTAATCACAACCCACCATGCAAAACAAATACAAAATCCCCAGACCACTCTGTATATGCCCCAGGGATAGATTCTTCAGTCTTTATCATGAGTTTCAATGGTGCTACTGTGCTGAGAACACTTACGAAAACAGCTCTAATAATTTTAATTTATTTCGTTCTTTTTGGGCCTCTGATTCGTCAGCATTTGGTGTTGCCCGCATTTGCGTGGTAGTATTGCATAGTAATTCAGCATACATTTGTATCTCTAATGAAAAGTATAGTATAATATCATCAGCAGCAGAAAATGATATAACGGGAGTAGAATTCGTTATGAATAGGAATTGTAGAGGAAGGAGTAGAAACGGCTCTGAGCACTATGGGACTTAACATCTATGGTCATCAGTCCCCTAGAACTTAGAACTACTTAAATCTAACTAATCTAAGGACAGCACACAACACCCAGCCATCACGAGGCAGAGAAAATCCCTGACCCCGCCGGGAATCGAACCCGGGAACCCGGGCGTGGGAAGCGAGAACGCTACCGCACGACCACGAGATGCGGGCTAGGGAGTAGAAGAAAGGGTTACGAGAGATATGAGCTTGGTAGTAGGAAAGAGAGAAGAAAGACTAACTGAGCTCTGAAATCAATTCCATATAGTAATAGCTAGTAGTATACTCAATAATCGCACGAGGAGGAAGTACTCTTGGAAAAACCCGGGAGTAGCGACAAGATTTTAGTTAGATCACATTATGGTCACGTAGAGATTCCGACATTAGAAATTTTATTGAAAGGCGTACTGAGCAGCAGATATCGACCCTGATCAAGATTTATTAATGATAAAGAATAGGCTGAAGTTAATTACAGGAGTCAGGAAGAATAAATCCATATGGAAGTCAGATATGGAAGTACTAAAGAATGAAGATGTAAGCTTGAAGTTCTCTGAGGCTATAGATAATTCGATAA
This sequence comes from Schistocerca cancellata, assembly GCF_023864275.1. Lineage (NCBI taxonomy): Eukaryota > Metazoa > Arthropoda > Insecta > Orthoptera > Acrididae > Schistocerca > Schistocerca cancellata. The sequence continues at coordinate 389,211,664 of NC_064631.1, read as the reverse complement.
AAATAGCTCAGCAGGCATTTGAAGAGGAATGGACATCTCAAAAAAGGCCAAGCACAGTACTTGGAAATGAAAAGCGTAGGTACAGGGAAAGTAACGGTGAAGCAACCATGACTAACAGAACGACAAAGGAATAAGTTCAAAAACGTGGAGCAACATTCAGAAATACGGAAATATAAGTCACTTAGGAAAGAAATACAAAGGTAGTACAGGGTAGCTAAAACGAAATGGCTACGTGAAAAATGTGAATAAATGGAAGAGCAAACGTGATTCCTCAGGGTCTCCCTGTGAATCACGTGATTGAACAACTCACGACTGTACTTCCGGTTCATAGTGACCAAAGGGGTACAATACCATAGCAATCACACGTTTCACCATCGTCAGGTTCGCTGAGATCTTCTTTGATGCTTTAGAGTAATGTATTTCTTTATAATAACGCTGTATTCTGAGGCATCAGAGATGATCTAGTTATGCGGAAGGCCGGCGTATAGCCGATTCCCTGTCAATGTGGGAAGACATACATTGGATACACGTTGTGCACAGTCGAAGGACGTTTCCGAGAACAAAACAAGCACGCTCGACTGACGTATCCCAACAGATCAGCGGTCGCAGAGCCTTGTTTATCCCAGAATCAAGAGATGCAGTACGGACGTACCTAGATCTTGGAACATGATTCTAAACACAGGGACAGCGTCGTTAGAGAGGCCATAGCAATTCGCAAAAGGGACACTCTCATCAATCGAAATTGCAGTTATAATCATAGCAACGACTGGGAACCAGCACTGAGTTTAATTAAGAAGACTTCCAGCAGACAAACCGATCTGGCAACTAGAGAGTAGAATTTGTTATGAATAGGAAGGTATTTCAGATAGTTTGTGACTGTGAACAGTTCGGTGATTGCTTGTTCTCATCATAATTGACATCAAATCAATCCTGACAAAGATAGTTCAGGTATACATGCCGACTTCACAAGTTCAAGATAAAGATATAAAGATAGTGTGTGAAGCTATTGAAAGGATAATTGATTAGGTAAAGGAAGATGATGATCTAATGGTCATGGAATAGGAATGCAATTGTAGGGGAGGGGTAGAAGGAAGGGTTGCAAGATAATATGAGCTTGGCAGTAGGAACAAGAGAGTAGTGAGACTATTTGAGTTCTAAAATAAATTCAAGCTAGTAATAGCTAGTACTATGTTCAACTACCGCACGAGGAGGAGATACATTTGGAAAAAGCCGAAAGTCACGACAAGATTTGCTTTGGATCACATCATGGTCAGGCAGAGATTCCCAAATCAGATATTGGATTGAAAGGTGCACCAAAGAGCGGATACTCATATCATAATTTAGTAATGATGAAGAGCATGCTGAAATTTAAGAGACTAGGCAAGTAGAATCAGTACGCAAGGAAGTGGTATACAGAAGTACTAAGGCGTGAAGAAATACGTCAATCTCTGACGCTATAGATGCTGCGATAAGGAGCAGCTCAGTAGGCAGTTCAGTTCAAGAGGAATGGGCATGTCTAAAAAGGGAAATTACATTATTTGGAAAGAAAAACATAGGTACAAAGAAAGCTCGTGAAACAGAAGAGATACTTTAACTAATGAAAGAAAGAGGTACAAAAATGTTCTGTGACTTTGAGCAATACAGAAATACAAGTCGCTACCAAATAAAATAAATAAATAGGAAGTGCAGGTAAGACTGCTAGAAATAAGTGAAGAAACTGAAAAAGAAATGCCTGTCGGATGAACTGGCTTAGCAAGAGTGCAAGAGTTAACAAATGCGAGAATTATCGTAAAATCAGGTCAACAACTCATGCATCCAAGTTACAGACAAGAATTATGGACAGAAGAATGGAAAAAAGACAAAGATGTGAAAGATAACTATCAGTTTTGCTTTATTAAATGTGAAGTCACCAGCAGGCAATTCTGAAGTTGCTGTTGATAAAGGAAGGAACAATAAAGAAAAATCAAGACACGTTCATACCATTTGCCGCTCTAGAAAAAGCGTTCGAGAATGTAAAGTAGAGCAAGATCTTCGAAATTCTGAGAAAAATAAAGGTAATATACTGGTAATATACAACATGTACAATAGGCAAGAGAAATCAATAAGAGTGGACGACAAAGAACGAAGCGCAAGGATTAAAAAGGGTGTAAGACAGGGGTCTCCCCTCCTCCCAACTAATGCTATATCTCTACATCGAAGAACCAATTAAGAAAAAACACTCCTGGAAATTGAAATAAGAACACCGTGAATTCATTGTCCCAGGAAGGGGAAACTTTATTGACACATTCCTGGAGTCAGATACATCACATGATCACACTGACAGAACCACAGGCACATAGACACAGGCAACAGAGCATGCACAATGTCGGCACTAGTACAGTGTATATCCACCTTTCGCAGCAATGCAGGCTGCTATTCTCCCATGGAGACGATTGTAGAGATGCTGGATGTAGTCCTGTGGAACGGCTTGCCATGCCATTTCCACCTGGCGCCTCAGTTGGACCAGCGTTCGTGCTGGACGTGCAGACCGCGTGAGACGACGCTTCATCCAGTCCCAAACATGCTCAATGGGGGACAGATCCAGAGATCTTGCTGGCCAGGGTAGTTGACTTACACCTTCTAGAGCACGTTGGGTGGCACGGGATACATGCGGACGTGCATTGTCCTGTTGGAACAGCAAGTTCCCTTGCCGGTCTAGGAATGGTAGAACGATGGGTTCGATGACGGTTTGGATGTACCGTGCACTATTCAGTGTCCCCTCGACGATCACCAGTGGTGTACGGCCAGTGTAGGAGATCGCTCCCCACACCATGATGCCGGGTGTTGGTCCTGTGTGCCTCAGTCATATGCAGTCCTGATTGTGGCGCTGCACGGCGCCAAACACGCATACGACCATCATTGGCACCAAGGCAGAAGCGACTCTCATCGCTGAAGACGACACGTCTCCATTCGTCCCTCCATTCACGCCTGTCGCGACACCACTGGAGGCGGGCTGCACGATGTTGGGGCGTGAGCGGAAGACGGCATAACGGTGTGTGGGACCGTAGCCCAGCTTCATGGAGACGGTTGCGAATGGTCCTCGCCGATACCCCAGGAGCAACAGTGTCCGTAATTTGCTGGGAAGTGGCGGTGCGGTACCCTACGGCACTGCGTAGGATCCTACGGTCTTGGCGTGCATCCGTGCGTCGCTGCGGTCCGGTCCCAGGTTGACGGGCACGTGCACCTTCCGCCGACCACTGGCGACAACATCGATGTACTGTGGAGACCTCAAGCCCCACGTGTTGAGCAATTCGGCGGTACGTCCACCCGGCCTCCCGCATGCCCACTATACGCCCTCGCTCAAAGTCCGTCAACTGCACATACGGTTCACGTCCACGCTGTCGCGGCATGCTACCAGTGTTAAAGACTGCGATGGAGCTCCGTATGCCACGGGAAACTGGCTGACACTGACGGCGGCGGTGCACAAATGCTGCGCAGCTAGCGCCATTCGACGGCCAACACCGCGGTTCCTGGTGTGTCCGCTGTGCCGTGCGTGTGATCATTGCTTGTACAGCCCTCTCGCAGTGTCCAGAGCAAGTATGGTGGGTCTGACACACCGGTGTCAATGTGTTCTTTTTTCCATTTCCAGGAGTGTAAGACAAATGTTCTGGAGCGGAATTAAAATGTAAGGTGAAAGCATAGCAATGATAGAATTCGCTGATAATATTTCAATCCTGAGTGAAAGTCAAGAAGAATTACATGATATGCTGAATGGAGTTAACACTCTAATGATCAAAGAATACAGATTCAGAGTAAACCGAAGAAACGCGAAAGTAATGAGAAGTAGCAGAAATGAGAAAAGTGAGAAACGTAACAATAGGATTGATAGTCACAAAGTGTATGAAGTTAAGAAATTATACCGATGCAGCAAAGCAACCTATGACGGATGGAGCAAGGAGGACATCAAAAGCAGACTAGTATAGGCAAAAAGGGAATTTCTGCCTATGAGATATCTGCTAATATTAAACAAAGGTCTTAATTTGAGGAAGCATTTTTGGAGAATGTACGTTTGGATCCCAGGGAAACAGGGAGTGTGGGGAAACCGCAACAGAATCGAACATTTGAAATGTGGTGCTAGAGACGGATGTTGAAAACTACGCTACTGGCCATTAAAATTGCTACACCACGAAGATGACGTGCTACAGACGCGAAATTTAACCGACAGGAAGAAGACGCTGTGATATGCAAATGATTAGTTTTTCAGAGCATTCACACAAGGTTAGCGCCGGTAGCGACATCTACAAGTTTCTGACATTAGCAAAGTTTCCAGCCGATTTCTCATACAAAAACAGCAGGTAACCGGCGTTGGCTGGTGAAACGTTGTTGTGATGCCTCGTGTAAGGAGGAGAAATGCGTACCATCACGCCTCCGACTTTAAAGGTCGAACTGTAGCCTATCGCGATTGCGGTTTATCGTATCGTGAGTATGCTGCTCGCGTTGGTCGAGATCCAATGACTTTTAGCAGAATATGGAATCGGTTGCTTCAGGAGGGTAATACGGAACGCCGTGCAGGATCCCAACGGCCTCGTATCACTAGCAGTCGAGATGACAGGCATCTTAGCCGCATGGCTGTAACGGATCGTGCAGCCACGTCTTGATCCCTGACTCAACAGATGGGGTCGTTTCCAAGACAACAACCATCTGCACGAACAGTTCGACGACGTTTGCAGCAGCATGGACCATCAGCTCGGAGACCATGGCTGCGGTTACCCTTGACGCTGCTCAGAGACAGGAGCGCCTGCTCAACGACGAACCTGGGTGCACGAATGGCAAAACGTCATTTTTTCGGATAAATCCAGGCTCTGTTTACAGCATCATGATGGTCACATCCGTGATTGGCGACATCGCGGTGAACACACATTGGAAGCGTGTATTCATCATCGCCATACTGGCGTATCACCCGACGTGGCGGTATGTGGTGCCATTGGTTACACGTCTCGCTCACCTCTTGTTCGCACTGACGGCACTTTGAACAGTGGACGTTACATTTAACATGTGTTACGATCCTTGGCTCTACCCTTCATTCGATCCCTGCGAAACCCTACATTTCACATTTCAGCAGGATAATGCACGACCGCATATTGCAGGTTCTGTACAGGCCTTTCAAAAAATGGTTCAAATGGCTCTGAGCACTGTGGGACTTAACATCTGAGGTCATCAGTCCCCTAGAACAAAGAACTACTTAAAGCTAACTAACCTAAGGGCATCACACACATCCATGCCCCAGGCAGGATTCGAACCTGCGACCGTAGTGGCCGCGCGGTTCCAAACTGAAGCGCCTAGAACCACTCGGCCACACCGGCCGGCTGTACGGGCCTTTCTGGATACAGAAAATGTTCGATTGCTGCCCTGGCCAGCACATTCTCCAGATCTCTCACCAACTGAAAACGTCTCGTCAATGGTGGCCGATTAACTGGCTCGTCACAATACGCCAGTCACTGCTCTTGATTAACTGTGATATCGTGTTGAAGCTGCATGGGCATCTGTACCTGTACACGCCATTCAAGCTCTGTTTGACTCTATGAGCAGGGGTATCAAGACCGTTATTACGGCCAGAGGTGGTTGTTCTGGGAACTGATTTCTCAGGATTTATGCATCCAAATTGCATGAAAATGTAATCACATGTCAGTTCTAGTACAACATATTTGTCCAATGAATACCCGTTTATCATCTGCATTTCTTCTAGGTGTAGCAATTTTAATGGCCAGTAGTGTATGTGGAGTGGTAAAGTTAGGAATGAAGGGGTTCTTCGCAGAATAAGCGAGGAAAGTAATTTGCGTAAAGCACTGACAAGAAGAAAGGACAGAATGATAGGACATCTATTAAGACATCAGGGGGAGCTGCAGACGGTACAAACTGTAGAGGAAGACGGAGTCAAGTATACATCCAGCAAATAACTGAGGCCTTAGGTTGGAAGCGCCACTCTGAGATGAAGGAGTTAGAACAAGAGAGGAATTCGTGGAAGGCCGCACAAAAAAAATAGAAATAAATTTAAAAAATGCTCATAATGTTGCAGTTGGGCGCCCTGTAAGCCCAGAAACGCACATACAGACATACTTTAATTTCAATTTTACCACCAGTTGTTTTGAATTTTCTAGATGCTGAGTCTGGCCTTTCGACAATCATTTCGTTCGATCGAAATGTCCACGGGTGCACCGGTGGTTTATAGCATCCAACGGGCAGAAAATCTTAGCAATCAGACAAGTTGCCATCGTCATGTGCACTGAAGAACTGAGCTCCTGACTTCGGGCGACCAAATATTATCACCTGCAGCTCGTTCCCCCTGCGACCCGCGCAAGAGACCGAACGTTGGCGGTCGCAGAGACGCTAGTGTCGGTATCTGTGATAGCATTCATGTAAGTTCTCTGTCCATTATGGTCGCAGATCGTTTTGTTGACTGAAAGTCTTCTTAATTAATCTCTGTGCTGGTTGCCAAGTATTGCTAAGATTATAGCCGCAATGTAGACTGATGAACTCGTTCCTGGTGCGAATTGCTATGACCTCTCTAACGACGCTGTCCCAGTATTTGGAAGACTGTGTCAAGGTCTTGGTATGTTCGTACTACATCTCATGGTTCTCTGATAAACAGTGTCTGATCGCCGAGATATTGTGCTCGTCTGTCACTATGAACCGGCAGAACACCAGTGCACTGTGCGATCAAGTGATACCCTGAGACACTGAGGAATCACATTTCCTCTTCGACTCCTTCACATTTTTCACGCAGACATTTCGCTTTAGCTACCCTACACTACGTATGTATTTTTTTCCTAAGTGACTTAAATTTCCGTATTTCTGAATGTTTCTGCACATTTCTGAACTTCCTTCTTTCGTCGATCAATTGAACTATTCTTTCTGTTCTTCAGGATTCTTCTGTTCTTCAACTGCCTACTGAGCTCTTTTGTTATGGAATTATCTATAGCCTCAGAGAACTTCAATCCTTTCTCTTCATTCCTTAGTACTTCCGTATCCCTCTTCTTTGTGCACTGATTCTTCCTAATTAGTCTAGTAAACTTCAGCCTACTCTTCATCGTTAATAAATAATGATCTGGGTTTATATCTGCTGTTGAATACGTCTTTCAATAAAATTTATCATTTCGGAATCTCTACCTGACCACGATGTCTTCAAGTATATCTCCTCCTCTTACGATTCGCTGTTACTAACTGACATTTATTGCAGAAATCTATTAGTCTTTCTCTTTTCTAATTCCTACTGCCAAACATTCTCCTGTAACCCTTTCTTCTACTCCCCTGCCCCCTAAAACCGCCTTCCAATCCTCCATGACTATTAGATTTTCATTTACCTTTGCTTACTGAATTTCCCGTTGAACATCCTCATACATTTCCTCTATCTCTTCATCTTCTGCTTGCGTGACGACACGTACACTTGAACTCTTATTGTCGATTTGGTTTGCTGCCGAGTCTGACGAAACTGATGCTATCACTGAACTGTTCACAGTAACTCAATCTCTCCCATACCATTCTATTCATAACGAGTTCTACTCTTGTTGCATCATTTTCTGCTTCTGTTGTTACTACTCTATGCTCGTCTGACCAGAAATCCTTCTCTTATACACATAAATCCTTGTCCTTTTTTCTATATCACTTGGATTGAGCATGCACATTTCCCATTCCAGATTTCCTTGTTTCCCTACCACGTCCAAATTTCTGGCATTCCATTCATCGATTCTGAAAATTTTATCCTTTCGTTGCGTGCTCAATCTTTTCCTCGTGGTCCCCTCCTGTCGCCTCCTGGAGATCTGAATTGGTGGCTAGTCTGGAAGCTTATGCGAAGGGAGAGATCATCATGACGCCTTTTTTTCAATTATAGACGCCGGCCGGTGTGGCCAAGCGGTTCTAGGCGCTACAGTCTGGAACCGCTACGGTCGCTGGTTCCAATCCTGCCTCGGGCATGGATGTGAGTGATGTCCTCAGGTTAGATAGGTTTAAGTAGTTCTAAGTTCTAGGGGACTGATGACCTCAGAGGTTATGTCCCATAGTGCTCAGAGCCATTTGAGCCAATTATAGGCCATATATCATGTGGGCACACATTGCGTGTCTTTAATACAGTGATTAACATTGTATTTTGCACCCTCATACCGTTGATCATTGCAGATTCTTACAACTGTAGGAAATTGTGTTTCCTACACCCAGGCAAGACATCCATCGCAAGGGTGTAATTTGTCGTACGTGATGTGGCAGGTAAATATACATAAATACTGTTCCACATATGAAGCAAAATTTGATATATGATGTTGTATATGGAATATGTCAGCTGTGGCTTCATATGTAGAATGTTAATTTCAATCAATTGCCCAGTCAGTATGGTCGATCATATAACGGTTATCCACATATTTTTGAAGGTGACATAATGACATAATCTCGAAATCGGCCAATCAGACAATTAATAATACATATTAAAGTCTACTACAGGCAGTGTTTACCCTTACTATACCCTTTTACAGTTTTCATATGACTGGATGAATGATTTATCGGGCACTGCAAATATGTATGCTATTAGCAGCAGTATGTGCAACTTTAACAAAGAGTGTTTTATATCATCTTTAAAAAAAGAAAACACTACCTTTTAAAATGGGCTGTGAGGGTTGACAAATATAAAACACATATAATGTTTTCCCTTCTAAAATTTTCTTTTTTATGTGTTACAGCCACAGTTTACCAATTTGGTTTATTGTACTCTACGAATCGCACACCATACCCAGACGCCTACAGCAGCTATGAATTTACGCTCCTGGAAATTGAAATAAGAACACCGTGAATTCATTGTCCCAGGAAGGGGAAACTTTATTGACACATTCCTGGGGTCAGATACATCACATGATCACATTGACAGAACCACAGGCACATAGACACAGGCAACAGAGCATGCACAATGTCGGCACTAGTACAGTGTATATCCACCTTTCGCAGCAATGCAGGCTGCTATTCTCCCATGGAGACGATCGTAGAGATGCTGGATGTAGACCTGTGGAACGGCTTGCCATGCCATTTCCACCTGGCGCCTCAGTTGGACCAGCGTTCGTGCTGGACGTGCAGACCGCGTGAGACGATGCTTCATCCAGTCCCAAACATGCTCAATGGGGGACAGATCCGGAGATCTTGCTGGCCAGGGTAGTTGACTTACACCTTCTAGAGCACGTTGGGTGGCACGGGATACATGCGGACGTGCATTGTCCTGTTGGAACAGCAAGTTCCCTTGCCGGTCTAGGAATGGTAGAACGATGGGTTCGATGACGGTTTGGATGTACCGTGCACTATTCAGTGTCCCCTCGACGATCACCAGTGGTGTACGGCCAGTGTAGGAGATCGCTCCCCACACCATGATGCCGGGTGTTGGCCCTGTGTGCCTCGGTCGTATGCAGTCCTGATTGTGGCGCTCACCTGCACGGCGCCAAACACGCATACGACCATCATTGGCACCAAGGCAGAAGCGACTCTCATCGCTGAAGACGACACGTCTCCATTCGTCCCTCCATTCACGCCTGTCGCGACACCACTGGAGGCGGGCTGCACGATGTTGGGGCGTGAGCGGAAGACGGCCTAACGGTGTGCGGGACCGTAGCCCAGCTTCATGGAGACGGTTGCGAATGGTCCTCGCCGATACCCCAGGAGCAACAGTGTCCGTAATTTGCTGGGAAGTGACGGTGCGGTCCCCTACGGCACTGCGTAGGATCCTACGGTCTTGGCGTGCATCCGTGCGTCGCTGCGGTCCGGTCCCAGGTCGACGGGCACGTGCACCTTCCGCCGACCACTGGCGACAACATCGATGTACTGTGGAGACCTCACGCCCCACGTGTTGAGCAATTCGGCGGTACGTCCACCCGGCCTCCCGCATGCCCACTATACGCCCTCGCTCAAAGTCCGTCAACTGCACATACGGTTCACGTCCACGCTGTCGCGGCATGCTACCAGTGTTAAAGACTGCGATGGAGCTCCGTATGCCACGGGAAACTGGCTGACACTGACGGCGGCGGTGCACAAATGCTGCGCAGCTAGCGCCATTCGACGGCCAACACCGCGGTTCCTGGTGTGTCCGCTGTGCCGTGCATGTGATCATTGCTTGTACAGCCCTCTCGCAGTGTCCGGAGCAAGTATGGTGGGTCTGACACACCGGTGTCAATGTGTTCTTTTTTCCATTTCCAGGAGTGTATATAAACCGTTAATTCACGTCTGAATACTGACTGCTGACGGAGGAGGAAGCGGCACAAGTGTTATCTCCCTCTCTCTAAGACACGGCAGTTGGGCAGTAATGCTTTTACCTCCTTTGACTGTGATCTGGCACGAGTTGGCTTAAAGTGGTCGTGGTCTACGACGGCTGTGGCGGTGGTGGCACCTGTGCTGGTGCTGGACTGTGTGCAAATTAGGTGTGTCTTTGGTAATATTGCTAATGTTTCTCCTCAGTAACATACATATATACGAGGGTTGGAACTTAAATAGTGGCAACTATTTATTCACAACGGATACAAAAGAGTTGCATGTTTTCACCTGTTACTGTCCTTCAAAGTAGTCGCCAGGGTTGTGGAGAACCCGTTGCTTGCGTTGTGGAAGGCGTAGTATACCGTTACCAGAGCCTGTTCTGATGATGGTGCGAATGGAGCGGTCTACTGCATGTCGAATGTTTGGAACATTTCTGAAGCGAATGCCACGAAGTGGTTCCGTCACCTTCGGAATCAAATCAAAGTCAAAAGGACTTAAGTATGGTGGATGGAACAGTATTTCCCAGTCCCATCGACCGAACAGAGCAGCCACAGCTTGCGCTGTATGCGTCCGCGCATTGTCGTGCAAAATGATGAGTGGGTTGCGCAGAAAGTGTCGTCGCTTCTTTCTCACAGCTGTTCGCACGTAATGCTCCAAACCTCCTCAGTAATACTGTGCATTGACGGTCTGCACTGAAAAAACGTAATGCGTTAGGATAACACCATCACAGTCGTACACGAGAACCACCGAAACGTTCACCATACTGGGGTTCTGACGCACTTTCGAGTTTCGCGGCGACCCATAATGACGCCATTCGTTGGATTGGCGTTTCAGTTTTGGCTCGTACGATGTGGTCCATGTCTCATCCAGTGTTACGATACGGTGTAAGAAAGCTCTCCTTCGCGCTCATAGCGCTCCAAGTGCGTCTGAGCAGCGTCGTAACGCATCCATTTCTGCTTTTCCTTCAATTCATGCGGAACCCATCGTGATGCAATTTTTCGCATGCCCGGGCGTTCCTTCAGAATGCGAAGTACAGTCGTATGTGCTAATCCGGTTATGTGGGCGAGATGACGAATCTTATGGCGTCGTTCACTGTCCACTAACGCTGCAACAGCATGCACTTCTTCTTCAGAGAAACTAGGACGACGTGCCCCATGCATGTCTGCCACAGTTTGCCGACCTTCGTTGAAGAATTTTACCCAACGTGCCACAGTTCTGTACGGCAATGTCGATTCCCCCACGCCTCTTGAAGACCTTGATGACACTGTCGTGCTGTACGACCTCTGGCACATTCAGTCTTGATCCAACTCTGTTATTCCTGTTTCGAAAACATAGTGACACGGTTACGTTAGACCGCTCGCTCACAAGTGACTGTGTTTTCCTCGATTGTGCGCTCGCCGGTAACGTGGGACGGGCGGGTGGGTGCATTTGCTCGGAGGTAAGGTAAGTATGTCAACAGCGTGTTCTATCAGCGACAAAAGTAGATTCCGTAGTGTCTCCACAGCAGTGTTTCCACTACTTAAGTTCCAACCTACGTATATATATATATATATATATATATATATATATATATATATATATATATATATATATATTGCATTCAACAATATAGGAGAAATTACAAAATATTCTGGCATTGGATGAATGTAATAATTTATATATTGTTCTAATTTCCACTGTTATATATATATATATATATATATATATATATATATATATATATATATATATATATGCATTCAACAATATAGGAGAAATTACAAAATATTCTGGCACTGGATGAATGTAATAATTTATATATTGTTCTAATTTCCACTGTTACTGCTCAGATAGTCTGTAAGTCCATGTCATGGTAAGCTGCTCTGACCAATGGGTACCAGCGTCACTTTCTGCGTGTCGAGAGTGCTCAATCAATGTTGGATTCCACAAAATGACGACACTAGTGGGTTAAAATTAAATGCACCTGAATTAGTTGCAGAACCAAGTCTCCAAGCATATTGACATTAGACATGTTCCTTACAAACGTATAGACGTCGGTTGGTTTATGTGATGCCATCGCAGTATAGTCCATCATACTGGACTGGTAGTTCGACTTATGCCACGTATATTTCAGTATATGTTTTAGTACAAAGCCGTTGGAAATCCTCCATTTCATTTAATCACAAAGCCGCTATCAAGTGCCAGGATTATGTTCGCTCATTTCGATCCGCTGGCTGTCACATAACAGATATTGGTAATAGCAGTAATCTAAGCAGAGGATGTTCCGATGGCACAGTTAAATCTGGGAAGCCGGCTTTAGGCTGCTGTGGTACTGTAGACTGTAGTATGTCGAACATTCCTGTATCTCGGTGCAGCATTTCTGCTATTGGCTCCTCAGGGCCACGTTGCACCCATTCGTATACAAACACGAAATATTACTTGAAAATAATTCTAATAGTGTGAACGATTGTTGAACAGCTACTTCATTTTGGCCAATCTCTGCTGCTACTGCTGGCGTTTTGTGGTGGTGTATTTAAGGCAGTAAGGGATCATGAAGGAAGATTGAATTTGTATCAAGTAATGGGGACAGGATCGAGGGCTTGTTTCTTATTGCACCCGGATTTGTGCCCCCCTTTCTGACGGCTGGAGCCCACATGACCACGCCATGTGCCAGGAAATAGTGCCTCACCTTGATACTGTGGCTCATACGGATACATCATATCAGTGCCCTTGATTTTGAGCCTCGTATTGATGTAGTTAAACCATCCTCCTTCTGTCTATATGTTCCATCGTGTATGTTCAACAGGAACTCTCATTACACTCTTACTACTGAGACCCGAGCCTTCTGTTCTGCCGTTCCCATGTAGACTGTCAACTTCGGCACTTTTGATACGTGTTATATCTTCTGACATAACGTTCAAATGGTTCAAATGGATCTGTGTGAGTGAAATCTTATGGGACTTAACTGCTAAGTTCATCAGTCCCTAAGCTTACACACTACTTAACCTAAATTATCCTAAGGACAAACACACACACCCATGCCCGAGGGAGGACTCGACCCTCCGCCGGGACAAGTCGGACAGTCCATGACTGCAGCACCTCAGACCGCTCGGCTAATCCCGCGCGGCTCAAATGGCTCTGAGCACTGTGTGACTTAACAGCGGTCATCAGTCCCCTAGAACATAGAACTACTTAAACCTAACTAACCTAAGGACGTCACACACCTCCATGCTCGAGGCAGGATTCGAACATGCGACCGTAGCGGTCGCGCGGTTCCAGACTGAAGCGCGTAGAACCGCTCGGCCACCCCGGCCGGCGACACAAGATGACTGCCGTGTTCGTGTGCTGAATCCCGAGGTGAACGTCATCTGCTAGACGTTGTCCAGGACATCGGTATATTTCCGAGTTTCTGTGATGTTGTCGGGGCCATAGAGACTTCGTCGTAGTCAGTTACACCCTTACCGTCAGGCAGTACATCGAACAGATCCTCCTGTACCATGCGGTGGCTGCTGATTACTCTAATGGCCCTGAATTCCTCATAATGCGAGGCCTTTATTCAGGGCAGCTTGGGAAGCTTAGATACTGAAGTAATGGAATGGCCGACAGTGAGTCCCGACCGAATCTCGTCGAGCATATGTGGGATATGCCAGACAAATGCGATAGTGGTCGTTCTGCTCCACCACAGACTCTCCAAGAGCTCCCGTTGCCCCTCAAAGAAAAATGGGAGCGGATACCACAGGCTGATCTCCGTAGAGTTAGACGGAGCATGCAACGTAGGTGTCAGGCGTCGATAAACCACTCACGGAGGGCATGTTATGCCGTTCCCATGTAAACTGGGAGCTTCGGCCTGTGTTAAGCGGTTTAGATATTCTGTGAAACATAAACAGTGTTATCCAAGCGGATAATAGCTACAAACAGGTTTCAAAGTCCACTGAAAAGCACCCCGGGATGACGAGAAGAAAGATTTGCTTTCGACACATTTTGGACATTATAGTTCTTTTTATGTAAACGATCGACGATAGAATGATGTTTTGTTGTGCAGTTAATTTGTGAAAGATAAAGGTGTAAATTGGTAAAGAAACATAGTCCTCAATTATTGCTTAATGGAGTATGGTTGACGCCAGAAGTCTCGTTCTCATAATTCCTTTGAGCAGTTTATGTACTGTTGAACGTATCCCAGTGGGATCGCAGAGTACGCAGTATGTGTGTTAGTGGCCTAAGGCATTTCTTCACCATATACTTTGACAATTGCCACACCACTTGTGCTGCTGCTGGAGTATTGCGTACAAGGCGACTTTGAAAGTCATTATCTAAAGAACTTGAAGTCGGAGAGAAACATTCATAACAGAGAAATGTTACGCAAAAGAACGGAAATCAATTGAACACGACACCATCCGCAATATGTTTACGCCATTCCATTTATTACGGCAATCAGCATTAGCATAAAAGAGAGCACAAGTATTATGGTAAAGTGTTTACTAGAGAATAATCGCGACAACGCGCCAATGACGGCTAGTGTAACAAAAAAAGAGGAAATAACAGTATGACTTGTTAGTGAAAAGATACAGGGTGACTGGAACTAATTATTTACCCGCATATACAGCTAAAACAATGAGACTCACGTCGAAGTTGTGGCTTCATTCAAAGCAGTGCGTGTTAATTTAGCTCAACCAATAACGCGCCAGCTTGCTCGCCGACCGTCCCAGCGTTGCGCGGGTAGTTCCCTCGGAGTTGTCCGCAAGTCTCGCAGCCCGGACTCCCAGACAGAGGCAGAGACGGCGGCGGTCCGCGGCGCCGTGCGGGGCGCTGCTAATTTCGCGACGAGCTGCCGCCGCGTCCCGTGGCTTGCATTCACCGGCCCTGATTGGATGGGAGCGCCGCGCGTCTGATTAAAGTGTACGCCTTGGCTGCGCCGGCGCCGCTAAATATGGCAGCGCGGCTCGCGCAGCTGCTGATTGCAGCCCGTGTGTGTCGCCGCGGCCCCCACCCACACTGCTCACCTCACGGCTCGTCTCACAGCACGGCGCTAACTTTCGCCTCTATCGCCCCTCCTCTACTGCAGCTACTTGTTCATACTTCGTGTACGCCCTTGTTAAGGGGTTTAGATAGCCTGTGAAACATAAACAGTATTATCCAAGCGGCTAATAGCTACAAATTATATTCCCGGAAAAAAAATTAGTGCACCATTAATGACGACGTCGCTTTTGGTCATATGACTGTGTATGGTACCTGGGATGTTGCAGATGTCATGATAATGGTTTCAATGCCGTCTGCCAACAGATAGCGTAGGGGTAAAAGTACTAGAGCTCCATCTGAGTCTACCCTTTTAGTACAGGATGCCAACAACGGCTCAGTGTGGCGCAAACGTTTCAAGCAAGTAGGCAATCACGCTACTCGTGCTTCGTAGAACCAACTGAAAAAGTGATCAAATTATGGCCTTGCGAGTGGTGGGATGGTCCTTTCGGAGAACTGTCACTCGAGTTGGACATGCTGCGTCAATTCTGCAACGATGCTGGTATCAGTGATCACGTGAACATTCTCACACCCGTAGGTGAGATTCTGGACAGCCACAGAACACTGTCGTCAGCCAGGATCGTCGTACTGTAACGTCGTCTTGTAACCACAGCACGGATAAGAGAGCTTGTGTGTGTGTGTGTGTGTGTGTGTGTGTGTGAATTCCTATGGGGCCAAACTGCTGAGGTCATCGGTCCCTAGACTTACACACTACGTAAACTATCTTATGCTAAGAACAACACACACACCCATGCCCGAGGGAAGACTCGGCCCGGAGGGGCCGCGCAATCCGTGACATGGCGCCTGTAATAGCGCGGCTACTCCGCGCGGCAAGAGAGCTTGTGAGCTCAGACTTGTCAACATGAACAACTACGAAGCGGTTATTAGCAATTGGATTGCGAGAATCCACACCTCTCGCCCACTACTCACATCACACCATCAACATGAACGAATCGAGTAGTGCAGACGATCACTCGGAAGATGGACTGGCGTGCTGTGTCTTCAGCGATGAACACACATTGCAAGTGGTTGTCAGTTGCGCTTACGACATACAACTGGTATGAGGTGTCCTGTAGTGTGCATTCGTCAAACACGCACGCTCCCAGTCTCAGGTTTTGGTGTCTGGCCCGCCGAAGTGGCCGAGCGGTTCTAGGCGCTACACTCTGGAACCGCGTGACCGCTACGGTCGCAGGTTCGAATCCTGCCTCGGGCATGGATGTGTGTAATGTCCTTAGGTTAGTTAGGTTTAAGTAGTTCTACGTTATAGGGGACTGATGATCTCAGCAGTTAAGTCCCATAGTGCTCAGAGCCATTTGAACCATTGTTGTCTGGTCTGCGATAAGTTACGACTCTGGTTCAACTTTGGTGTTCCTCGAGGTGATGCTAATCAGCTCTCGATACGTGCACAATGTTGTTAGGCACCTTCTTTGGCCGTTCTTGCAACACTAAGGTGATGAGGTATTCCCAAACCATAATGCTCGCCCACACAATGCAGGTGTAACTCAAATTGCACTGCTACATATGCATGAACTTCCCTAGCCAGTACGATCTCCGATATTGTCTCCAGTCATGCATGTGTTTGATATTATGGGATTAGAAGTGATTCGTACAAATCGTCAACCAACAACTCTTACTGAACTACGTGAACAGGTGGAATAACGTACACCACGTACTATGATGGTGATTTCACCATGTTTCGGTACCTGGTGAATCACGACTACTTCTGCTACTGATCTGTAAATATAATAAATACTTGTACGCCATGAACACTGTTCCAACAATAAATCTTGAGTTAATTGGAAATCTATAAAATGGTGTACTAATTTGTTTCGGCAGTGTATATGCTATGTCCATTGGAAGGAGAAAAGAGCTGAAAAATTAAGATTTAACATCTCGTCCACGAAGAATTCCGAGATGAGGCGCTATCTCGGATTGGAGATGGATGGGATAGAATATCGGCTCTGTCCTTTAAAATGAACCATCCTAGCATTCATCTTCAGACACGCAGAGAAGTCACATAATTCACAAATCTGGATTCTCGTCCTGAGGTCTGAACCACCGTCCATCAAAATACGTGTCCAGTGTTTGTCCAGCGTACTCGCTAAGAATAAATACATACAAGTACGCCAGTGAGAATCACACGATACCTCTGTTTGACTGTCAAACGGATGTTTTGAGTATCCTATATAGTCACACGTCAATGCATTTGTCACTGTATGCAACATTCGATCGTAATTTTATTGATCAGCTTCATCAAACAGCTACAACTGCTTTTACTGATGCAGAATTCCAAACTAATCGCTGATAATTGACAATGCCTTGAATAATGTATGGCTGTTCTCGCTAGGCGAGGGCGCTGGGGCAGTTTAGAGGAGGGAGAACAGTCCGAAATCTGCAGTCAAGTCGAGTGGAGGTCAGACGATACGCATTGTTCAAATGGAACGGCTCGTTCCATTTTGAGGTAATTGTCCGCACCACGTTTGCTCGCTTTAGAGTTTCAGTGTGAACCGATCAGTTTCGTATTGAGACATACAAATTATTGCCAAATTGTGAAAATTTTAAAGTGTTTGGAACGAGTAACTATTTACGTTATAAATCGTACTGTTGGTGCTCTATTAATTGTAAGTATTCTGAATCGAACTCCCCGTTATACGCTTCTTCAAATTATCGTTAATGGTAATTGACGCCTTTAAATCCATGGAGAGGAGAAAGGCATAATCGTCGAATTTAACATACCTAATCGTCGCATTACACCCGTATACGGAGACTGGCATCAAGGAAGTGACACCTGGAACGATCTTCGCATGCGGAGCCCGTATGATTATTGAATTTCATAATAATTGTTAGACAGGAAAAGTAATATAGACACTGAACAATAACTTCGATTACACATTGCCAGTGCATTTTATAATTGAGTAATAGTAGCTAACTAAACTGAGAATAGTGACGTAATTAATAGAGAAGACATTGTTAATGACGGCAGTGTTGCTGGGTCCCGAATCGTAACTAATTAGTAGAATTCACTGTGCAGATGAAAAGTTTAACATGAGCGCTAATATTGAATCGTGTCAGTCAGGAATAAAAAGAGAATGGTGGTGATATTGTTGGAGAAATTCATGCGATACTGCAGTTGTTGAAACAAATTGCCAAAAATAGTAAGCCATTTCCAAAAATAAAGAACGGAGTGCAAATTTGAACAAAAACTTGATAATAATCGAAACCTGGCGGCGGATTTGAACAAAACACTTGATAATCGTGAGCAAAACTACCTGTTAGATTGAAACGTAGTAGATATTTGTAAAGAGATGCAAGACTAGTTTAATAGATTTCGAAAGAATGTAGTAAGTCGTTTAATGTAAAATAACATGAAATTATGAGTGATATCAGAACATATTACGAGCAGATGTAACTCAAATACAGGCCAAAGTAAAGCCACAGAAGGAAATCTGGAAGCAGTTCTTACTGGACAGTGAATTAACAAATAATGAGACAGTTCCTTCTAACAGTGTGTGCGAAAGAATTAGGGAATCAGTCATTGAAGTAGTTATGGGTTTGCAACACCAAGGCTCAGATTTTGAACAAAACTGTAGGAGCCAGAAGAAATGACGGAGATTGTGAAAATTTGCAACACCCCAACTGATGCGAATGTTATCTGAAAAGAAACAAACTCCAATGCAAGAAAATCGTTAGTGCAGACTGCTGCACAAATATGATAGTAGGTAACACGCTTCGTCAGAGAGAGGTTAAGGAATTTGACCCCCAAAAACCGTTACATCACGTAGGACTTGCGAGGCAATTGGAGATGTGTTGCCACGAATTCAGGTTGAATTAAAAACAGTTGAATCTCGAGTACGAAACATGACTACAGGTGCTAAAATACGGGGAAATCGGATGTACCACCAGTGCATTAAGTCTGCATTCTCTAACACGCCCGGGAGTGCAAAAGGGTGGGGTGGAACCTTAAACCGTGGTTGTCGTTTTGACCGTGCGCCCTGTCCACACCACGTACCTGATAATCCCGCGGCGGTCATACATTTCTGCTCCACACTGCTGTTGGTTTGCCTGAAATTATCTATCGAAATATGGAAGCGGGTTTAGGGGGGCCACTCAACTTAAAAACACAATACATTTCGACGTCTGGTATGAACAACTATATTCTGAGAAGGTTTGGAAATATCAGGTTGCACTGTTTACACTCTGAATCGTAAATGTTTATCCCAATTGACAGTCTTCATGATTATCTGTCCACAATATCACTTGCACGAGCGTACGCGTAACCGAACACGGCGCGAATGATTGTTGATGCGAAAGCCGAATAATCGAACGAAAGTTCTTACGCTCGCCACGCATGCACAGAATTCTTGGTAGCAGTCCTCCTTGACACTACTAATATATTATAACACTGTTCACAAAGTTAAATTTACAGTTCTCAGTTCTCACTTGGACGAGCGTGCGCGTAACCGTCGCAGCGCGGCTAATTGTTGATAATGCGGAAACGCCATGACCGAACGCATGTTCTCACGCTCGCTGCAAGACACTGGCACTTGTTTGCACTCCTTTGTGGTAACTAATTTTTGCTGATTCACATTAGTTCATTCTGAGAGACCGAACACGGCGCAGAGTTAAACAACTAGGTAATATACTAAAATCATTTTCGAGCGCCACGAAGGATTCATTCCTAACTAACTTCAAAAAGACTGGGAAAGGGTACAGTGAACATTATTTGATCATGATTTTGATTCGAATTTAAGAAAACGGCTTCACAAGCGTTCGATGGTTTTGACGAATTGTAAAGAGATGTTGATCGCTTAGAGGAGATACATAGTGCCGGAGCGCTTGGTGAATCAGAACGAAGTACGACATGTCTGAGCCAGAATTATACATCGTGGCAAAATAATTTTAAGCGGCGCCAAGGACTGAGAAGAATGAAAATCAATAGTGACACAACCGCACGTGAAGAGATTACTCTCGTGGAGTGACGCCGTCACGTTAGTTTTCGAAGTCACGAGAGGAGGGGAATGAGTTTGATAGACGAAACTAGCCGCAGTAGGAGACACAAGATTTGGGAATGGTCACAACTTCGAAATGCGAATGACAACCACCGACAAAACGAGCGATCCCCAGTAGGCTCAAATAACTTTCGGGTGAGACCCGCTCTGGAACAAGTGAATAGTTTAATGGGTCGTATATGAGAATACAAATTATTAAATGCGATGCTGAAGACATTAAGGCTGAATTACTGACAGAAGATGCGCTAGTTGTACAACCCCGTTCGAACAGGCCTCGGAAGATCCAAGGTATCGACAGTCCGCCGTGTAATACTCAAGCGTTAGGCGTCATTGGCTGCGGATATAGAGGGGCATGTAGTCAGCACTGCGCTCTTCCAATCTTCATCAGCTATCCTGACCGAAACCTCTACTTCTCAATAAAGTAACTCCTCAAGTTACCTCGGAAGGGCTGAGTGCACCCCAAGTGTCAACAGCTCTCAGCAGACCTGTATGGTCAACCACTGAAGTGTTAGCCAAGCAGGACAGCAGTTAACTTAGGTGATCTGACGGGAACCGATGTTACTATTCCAACAGGGCCGTTGGCTACAAGTTATAGATCACGCTTTAATTCCAGTGACTAAACACACTGTAAATCATCGGAAAATTACTGGACTTTTAGATTCTGGTAAGGCCGATACAGCCATCTCCAAGAATATATATGAACACTTTCGTGGAACAGAGGAAGTGCCTCTCTTCCCTGCCGATAGTGTACACATGTTTACTCCAACTGGGCACATAAATCGTGCAGTTACTGAGTAGGCACTCATTAAGTGGAAGATTTTCAAACTTACTTTGCATAACTCTGTTAATTATTGATTCTTTTGTTGCGAATGGGAAATCTGCTGATGGTTGGCTGACACAACGAAGATGTAGCGTTGATTCTGGGAAAGGCTGTTCAAGAATCTCCTTCGACAGTACTCCCTTGTTGAAGGACTACGTTGATGTTAATACCGAACAGCGGGCTCTCGCATTGTACTATTTTTAAAAAAAATGAATGAATAAGTCTGACTCTGGCAGAACCATAGAGAATTTTAGAAAGCACCATTATATTCACTGAATTTGCCAGTGGCATGGACGTTATGGCACAAGAGATTACATCACCGTGCCAAATTTTAAGCAAGCCGCAATCTTCCATGTACGAATAGCTAGGGTTTCAGTGGAGTTAATAATGCCTGGCTACATCGGTGTGTGTGTTCTGGACTTCTTCAAACTCCGAATATACCGATTGCACAACCACTCTACAAAACGAAACTTTGCTGAGTCCAACTTACTTTATATGGGTACAGACAGTTTCATATACTGGGTGAATGGCTGCAATCCATATGAACCAACTGCGTACAGTCCCAACGAAATCGACACGCCTCGATATGTTTCCGATCATCCTTGCGCCATAACGTCTTAGAACATTATCTCCGTGGTGGAAGAAAAGGCGAATGGGTCGCAAAGTGGGGAATTTGTGGACTCAGATTCAAAATGTATGCGTATCGTAAGATGGAGGTGCCACCCACAGGCGCGCTAAGGATCTGCATCGTGTGAACTCAAGAGCCATCATGTCTGTGGATAACAAGGAGCGTCTGTGAAGTTGTGCAGATGATTCTACGCATATAGAGTGGCAAATAGTCTTTCGATCATGGGGTCATGAGGTACACATTACAGTGCAGATGAAACTCGATCTGTCACTCTATGACGATAAACACTTCATCTGTAAGGATGTGGTCGGGTTCCTCCCATTCTCACATTCTTCGCCTGTGTGTGTATGTGTGTGTGTGTGTGTGTGTGTGTGTGTGTGTGTATGTGTGTGTGTGTGTGTGTGTGTGTGTGTGTGAGTGTGTGTTAGAAAGTAAGCAGAACCATTGGCCATAGATGTGTGTACATGTGTGCGTGAATAACAGTGTGCTTGCAAAATTTGTATGTATAACTTTATGGACATTACATCTGAGTGAATGATTGTGTGCTTAATTTCTCTGTTGCTGCTGTGTGCTGTTAGCCTCCCATACACACTCTAAATATTGTATATATCGTAAACCACATATGCAGGGAAACAATACCTATCTCTGTAATCTTTTACATACAGATCACATTTCGCTGCTGTATATATAAAACATCCAGAAAAAACTAAATCGCGGCGTTAGTGAGAAAACAACCTCTTCAGTATTACGTACAAGATAGAAACAGTCTGCGAAGTGTGTGAAGGTGTTGCATGGGATGTAGTGCTGTGAAATAATTGTTAAGAAGAAATTCGATATTTTGCGCTATTTCTGAATTATCTGGCACTGAATTTCACTCACCATGTTGTTGCGATTAAAAATTCAAGGACTTGCACGAACTAGAATGCGGTAAAGCAGACATATGCTAGGGTCTGTCAGTTACCACTTTTTCAAATGCTCATTACCAGTTAAAGTGTGCCTTTATTCAGAGGTGATCCAAAGCTATATTTGTACGTTTTGAGGAAACTTTTTGAAGAACACGTTTGGCAACACTGACTCTGGAAGGCCGCTTGAATCTGCGTGCGCAAATGGCCAACTGGCTTGCATCAGTGCTAATGAAATCGGAAACGGCGCAACCCGTATCGAATTTCGTTCTTAACAGTTATTTCTCAGTGTAACCTAACCTGCAACACACATACAAGAGTTTAAGGCTTTCTCTGACCTAGATCATCTTCATGTATACACACACAATATGTATAGGATGAGGAAAAGATGTCACAATTTGAAGTCAGCATAGGATTCCTCATCCAGATTCAAGAGAAAAGTTAATCCAGAAAAATCAGATCGGGTACATTTTGAAAAATATATGAAAACGAGGAGCAAACAGCAGTGCCACATCGCGCAGCCCATCAGAATTTGCAGAGGGACGTATGTCACCCCGTGCTAGCTTAACAGCCATCGTAGTTCCCTGAGTGTACTGCTAGTACATGAAACCTACAGACCGTACGGAACTATGGTTCGACTCCTCCTCAGGTTCCTTTTCTTTAGTTTTGTAAATGTCTGTTCCCAATTTCTCGTCGTTTGTAAGCTGGACATCATTTTGTCACATAACAGTAGCCTATAACATTACAGTGAGATGCATTAAACTGTATGCATGTGTCTGCTAACCGCACATTGCACATCCGTAAATGGTTCTGTCGAGTTCATGTAGGGCAGCTTCTCGATGGAGTACACAAACGATGAATACGTCGATATGCTTTGTGTGCTGGGTGCATTCGAACGTCAAGCTGATGCTCGTGTATATGCCGCACTATACCCTCAAGGGCGTCATTGAGATAAGAATGTTTCTCGTCACCTGGAGCAACTCCATCAGGAAACCGGCAATCTTCGTCCACAAGCTATGGGTACAGATCGTCGACGGACTACATTTACTCTAGAAAGAGAGGGCATGATTCTTGATACCGTTCACCAATCACTTCAGCGAAGTACCCCTGATATTCGAAGGCGGTTTACGTGGTTGCAGATATTTCATAGGCTGCTTGTTAAAGTGTTGCACAATGAAGAACTGCAGTCATATTGCCGGCCGCGGTGGTCTCGCGGTTCTAGGCGCTCAGTCCGGAACCATGCGACTGCTACGGTCGCAGGTTCGAATCCTGCCTCGGGCATGGATTTGTGTGATGTCCTTAGGTTAGTTAGGTTTAAGTAGTTCTACGTTCTAGGGGACTGATGACCTAAGATGTTAAGTCCCATAGTGCTCAGAACCATTTAAACCATTTGCAGTCATATCATTACAGGTTAACTCAACACCACGGGCAAGAAGACCGCATTCGACGAGCACAGTTATGTGAATGGCTTTTGCACCAAGTCGAATATAATTAACATTTTATAAATAACGTGACAGACGAATCTACCTTCCATACTGAGGGTACTTTCAACCTCCACAGTCTCAATCATTGGTCGGAACACAATCCACCTCTCATCAGTGAAAGTTGCTTTCAGGCACGCATTGGCGTAAACCTGTGGGCTGCAAAATGAGAGGGAGAGCTTTTGGACCCTTACCTATTTCCAGACACGTTGAATACAGTGCTGAGCGAACTTTGCCTTACATTACTTTACCCGATGCATTAGAGAACATTACATTTGGTATTCGGCGACAGGTATGGTTTCATTCTTTGGAATGAATGTGCGTAACTATTTAAATGAAACCTTTCCATGGAAATGGATTGGTCCTTGAGGTCCAAGGCTCTAGCCTCCACGTTCCTCGAACCTTAATGCAATAGATTTTTATTTCTGGGGACACTTAAGGGAACAAATTTACGGTACTCTGTCAGTGGATGAAAATTACCTAATAGCTTGCGTCATGCCGCTTCGGCAGTGGTGGATGCAGGTGTGATGCGTAGGGTCCAGCAAAGCATAATATAGCGAGTGGGGAAGTGATTACAAAAGCAAGGCGGTTGCTTTCAACATCTACTACAAAGTGAACATTGCTCGTATGTGTATGTACCGGCTCTTTGAAGATTAGCCTGGACGTCAAACTTACAGAATGGAATTATTGTGCGTAGCCTAATGAGCAGTCTAGTGTACCCAACCTATTGTGTGATCTGTATTTCACTGGATACAGAAGATGTTACTGCATCCATTATTACTTTCTATAGGCTTTATTTGTGTAATGGACGAAGCAAAGCGGTCAGCTAAATCTGTAAGAAGTTCATATTATTTCTTAATGTTTAAATAAAGATAAGAGTAACAGAATGAGTAACAAAACATGCCCCATTATGGAGGTGTACATTGGATGTAATTTGATGTTTTAACTGAAAAAAGTTTGTGTCACTAACACGGCCCGAACATAGGCGGGTCTGCCTATCCGGTCTCCCCAGCGTTACCTCGTCACACAGAGCTTTTTCCTTTCCAGACTGTTTTATTGTGCTGCAACACAGTAAGTTACAATGTTGTACAAGATTTCATATAAAGTCAATCGCTATCAAACCACTCTTTAAACTGTTCCATTAGTGAAAGAATTAGTTTTTAAATTGAAATAAACGACGAATATAATAAGGGGCAATATTATCAGTATCCATATCCATCAGTGTAAACTTATTTTGACCTCTTCTTGCAAACCGTATTCAGCAATGTATGTTAACGTGTTGCTTGAACTACTTCCCATGTAAATTTTGGAAGAGAACTTTCAAAAATACCACAGAGTATGTCACATAAGGTTTTATTTAAGGTTTAGGTTGTTATCCTCTCTTTCGAAAAGAATATTAAGCATGTTTCCATGGTACTTTTTGTGATCTGAGTACTTGATAAGTTTATGTACTTCGCAATTCATATACATGTGGAACTCAATTATATTATCATCTCCTATATCATTAATGAGGTAGTTCACGTACTGTGCCGCGCGGGATTAGCCGAGTGACCTAGGGGCGTTGCAGTCTTGAACTGTGCAGCTGATCCCGGCGGAGGTTCGAGTCCTTCCTCGGGCATTGGTGTGTGTGTTTGTCCTTAGGATAATTTAGGTTAAGTAGTGTGTAAGCTTAGAGACTGATGACCTTAGCAGTTAAGTCCCACAAGATTTGACACATAACATTTAGTACAAATCATAGAAACTGAGAACAAATGAATGTTTTATGTGACTGCTGAAGTTAATCCACGCACAGCTTTATCGTACTTTACAACTAATGAAACCTTACATTCAAATAGAGGAACGTCATCAGGAGTATATGAAGGATCGTTATCGATCGTCATTTTCGTCTCTGTATACTGCCCCATACTAAAGAAGGTAGTATCACGCATATCACGAACACTCCACTTTAATAGCAATATGTTGAACGTTTTCTACTTTTATAGTTACTCGAAAAACGCTGTCAGGTGCTAAGCCTACATTCCCACACTAGAAACACTAGCTGTCGCATTAGCTGTGTTGATGAGTACGAGTGCTCTTGTGGGACTTAGCTGAGATTCGATGAGTTGAGGAAGTTCCGGTGTTGGCAAGAACAGTTGAACAACAGCAGGACTAATAAACCTGGGAGCCCATCTGCTGGCTGCTGTTGTTGTCGCACGGACTGAGCACTTGAGTATCGTTTCTCACCACTTCCGCTGGGGCGGGCCTCGTTGCTGAAATAAAACACAACAGAAGGTATGTAGAAAACAGAGATGTTTATAAATTATTAATAACAATATTATTATTAATTACAGATAAGTAATTACTTTCAAACTACTTGTGCTTTTGATCCATCTCTACTAATTGCAATTTATGACTATCCTTTGACTACCAAGTACAGACATCAAATGATTCTTATTGGACGAGGGCAAAGTGGGTGAGGGGAGGGGAGGAGAGCGGCGAGGAATTAGGAATGGGAGTGGGGGCAGGGAGAGGCTGATCTTGCCACATGTCATCAGTACACTATTGCATCAGTTGTAATATGAAACCAAGGGTCATTTGAAGTTTATCTGTTTCTCCCCTTTACCATACACTTACGTAAAGTTCTCTTGTGAACTACCACGTTCATAAAAATCAAGTTTCCATCATGAAACTCCGTGCGAGCTTCTCTATAAATTTTCACACTTGTGTGCAAAACATTATTCCCAATAGATGACAGAAAGACGGTGTGTTCATGGACAATTGAATTTTATATGTCCAACAAACATTGACCTTTCATAATCACCTCGTTGTCATTCTGTAAATGTCTGTCACATAACGGTGTTTTCCTCCGAGGAAACGGAATAGGTACATAGTGTCACTTGAGGCTAATATGCAGGTGAGGAAAATTTGGTAGTCCATAGAAATAGTGTACCATAAGGCTGAATGAGCTAGGTGTTTGTAATGGAGCAACGTTCCTTTGACCGCTTACCGCATGCTACGTCTTTATAGCAGCTAGTGATAATTAAACGTTGACGAGTAAAGTAAGATTGATCGGTAAAAACAAAATCGACTGAGTTTAGGTCAACAAATTAAATTACTTTCAAAACACCAATTTTACACTGACGGAAAAAGTCGCATCACCAGAAGGAGCTGTGCGACAAAAGCGGAAGTTGGTAGGCGCATTTCTACATCTCAAAGACGATGTCTACTAAAATTTAGCACATGTCGCATAAGAATGGCACTAGCAACGCTGCTATAAGGATTTGTATCAGGTTTGCTTTAAATACACCCTGGAACGGTCTTGAGCAATAGTTACCTTTGAGAGTGGACGTAGTGAACTAATATTAGTCAAGAACACCTTTAAGGTGACAAAGATGCCATTATCAACACTTGAAAGACGTATACATTGCCAGCGATGGGCGAGGCATGACAGAATCTCTGACCAGAGAGTAGTTTATCGTTAGCTGTTGCTAGTCTGCGCTGGACCGCGCGAGTCGACAGTAATAGTCAGTACAGTTGTAGTAGCGAGTGGGTAGCAGTCCACAGTAGTCGTTAGTCCGTGCTAGTCGGTAGTAGTCGGGGAGACGGCACGCTTCGGCTGTGTGCCCTGTTCGTGACTCTGGTCAGGGCTCTGGAGGATGAGTATTGTTGTAGAAAGTAAAGAAGCAACCTTGCGCATAATTAATAATGTATGTTAATTGTAATTTAATTGGTTCAGAAAAAATGCCCCAATAATAATTTATTTATATAGTAACTCTTTTGAAGAAAAAGCATTCATTTCAATTTAAAGAATATTTCAAATGCATGATCATTCCTTCCAATAATAAAAAAAAAATATGTCAGCATTGCACGAAGCTGTGTCTATAAATAAGAGCAGAAATAGTTGCAGTTTTTATTGAGGTAAGAATTTTTTGCTTTTGTTATCCAGAATACAGGGCTGAAGGTCAGCGCTGCTGTCCTTATAAAATATATCAGGTTACAGAAACTTATTTATTATTTTTGGTGATTAGGAATTTTTCTATTTCGAACCTGACATAAAAATAAAAAAAGAATTTTGTGGGAGTATTAAGTGTGAATGCATTGTTTGCACAGAGACTATCAATCGGAGCCAAGTTTTGTTCAGAGCTCAGAATAATTAAAAATTCATTTGAAACATTATGTGTTGTATGGGCTTTTACCAGATTTAGGAATTTTCTTTATGGAAGACGTGCCACCGTTTACACAGACCATAGAGCGATACAATTTTTATGTTCCGCTAAATTTACACACGACAGATTAAGCAGATGGAAACTTTATTTACAAGAATTTAATTTTACAATTGTTCACATTCCCGGCACACAAAATATTGTAGCAGACACACTATCCCGTTCTCTCAGCAACAATCAGCAAGACATCGCAACCAACTTCTGCAAAGCAAATTTCAGCGTCTTGTATATTCAACAAGTTGCATTTGAAAATTTCATTTCGTCGTCATTACAAGACATAGCACAAGAGCATAGTAAAGACAACGTATTGAAAGAGATTAAACACCTTTGGCAAGATAGAAATAATGTTACCATTAGAAACCATTACACTGTACGCAATGACATTCTGTTTCGCCACTCTCATCCTGACAGCAACAATTTTGTTATTATGCATTCCAGATGAACTTGTTAACAAGTTAATCTGGTATACTCATTTAAGTTACGCACATTACGGAGCCAGAAAATGTTTTCTTATACTGAGACAGAACTGTTATTTTGCCAACATGGAGAAACGTATTCGACGAGTTTTAGCGTCATGCAAAATCTGCCAGAAAGCTAAATCAGATACGACTTCACATATTCCTCCATTACATCTCATTGTACCTATTAAATTGAGACACATGGCCGCAGTAGACATTTTTGGTCCGATTCCCAGAACTAATAGAGGTTTTTGCTACATCTTCGTCGCTGTTGAACTCACTTCAAAATTTGTTACCTTCACTCCGTTACGCAAAGCTACTGCTAAAGCTGTTTCGAAAGCATTTGTAAAACATTTTCTATTTCATGTAGGGCATGTGTTGAAAGTAATTTCCGACAATGGATCACAGCTTCGATCTGCTATATGGACACGTATGTTACGAGCTAGAAACATTTCTCTGATCTAAATATCTAGGTACCATGCTTCTTCGAACCCTTGTGAACGATTAATGAAAGAAATTGGTAAACTGTGTAGAATATACTGCCATAAAGGACATATTGATTGGGACACACACACATACTCTCATTCCAAGATGTAATTAATTCCATACCAAATGAATCTACTATGCTATCTCCGTCCGCTATACTGAAAAATGTTGAACCACCCAACAAAATTAAAGAATTAGTAACCTTTCCTACATCTCGTCGACTACGACACCAGCAAATAATTGACACTGCGCTGAACAATATCAAACGTGCCGCAGAGCGCTAGAAAAGACAGCAAAAATAGGTTTGTACATGCCGTGACTTTCACATTGGACAGAAGATATTAGTACGTACACACTATTTATCCAACAGAGGAAAAGGTAGGTGTAGTAAATTTGAACTTCTATACGCAGTTCCGTATCGGATTCGCAGCACTCCTCACCCCAATGTAGTACACGTCGAAACGTTGAGAACCAGAAAAAGCAAAGGGAACCACCACGTCTCCAACATCAAACCTTTTATTGAATGAACATACTTTATGATTTATCACACTGTAATACCATTTCCTAATTTTTTTATGACGACTTATGCAATTATATTCTCATGAACACTTACTGATGATTATCGTATTTTTTCTTGGCAAGTGCCCGGCAAGGTAAGGTTAGCAGGTCGCTTTTCTTGTCCTTACACATCAGACTGTGCACATTTTCCATTTTTCATGTATGTATGATTGTTTTCCTTTTTGGTTTGTATGCACTATGAAATATTCAAGATATAACAAACACCAGTTGACTTTAACATTTTTGCCCTATGATATCTCAACATCGTGACTACTTTACTTTTTTTGCTGCTACATTGTGATACACTGTGTACATTTTTTGCCTCTCAACACTGTCTATGTTTTTGACATATTACGTTTTCTGTCATGCTATGCTGTATGCACAATTATGTTACTAGAAACCAGCTTTTATTTAATGGGTATATGATTTAAATGCAAGACATTAATCTTTGTTCATCATTTTCAGAAAGAAATCACGTATAAAAGAAATAAATTAAACAGAAATGGGAATTTCACCTTCGGAATGAACGAAAGAAGATGTAATACCTCATCATGAAGAGTAAATGGATCAGAATTAACAAGCATTAACAAGAATATACTATACACATCATATGATAGCAGTCTTAACTAATTTTTTCTTTCAGAATACGAGGCGATTGATGCAGGCTGTCAGACAGAAGTACACATCTTAGTTTTAGTGAGGAAATATGCTAGAAATAAGGAATACTTGTATAATGAATAATGAAGTGACTCTTTTTGCAGATGATAATGAATGGTGATGAATAATAATGAAGAATATGCTACTATGGATAATGAAGTTTTTCTTTTCAGGTGATGATAATAATGGAGTTATGATAATATGGACAATGAAGTTTTTTCTTTACAGATGAGGATAATGTTGAAGTTTATGTATTTATGCTATGTAGTTATTTAAGTATTCGTTGCAGTTCGTTTCGACAATATGTGTTATACCGCATAGTATGTTGACTGAAGGTTTTGGAAAGAACAGCTAGAGAACACATATATTTTTTTATACACATTTCACTAACTGTTAATTCGAAGTTCACTACTTTGCAGCATAATATGCGTTTCTTGTTTCAGTTTAATAATACATTTTGTATATTTTGCAGGAGAAATTATTCATGAAATTAATGTGCTATAAGCAGTTGTTCATTAAACCTATGTCATTTATGAATGTGATCACATATACTCTACTTGTTTCATAACTTTGCTACAGCTGACTCATGACGAATGACGTTACACATGTTCATTTGCAGCAATAACTCAAAAGCAAATATTGTTATTAATTATCGATCCCAACGCAATGCATTGCTAGCACAAAAAATGCTTTGTAACTGCCAAATGAATGCCACTGATTACTGTAATAAGATGAACTATGAGGCCAATGTTTACTATAATTAGATTAATTATGTATAAATCCTATGCCATTTATTAACTCCTTTTTGAATGATGACTTCTGATGGTTTGTAACTGGGCAATGAGTGCCAATGTTATTTGTAAACAAACTATTTATGAACATTATTCTGTAATACTATGCCATTTATTAGCTCCTGTTTTGAATGATGATTTCTGATGGTTTGTAACTGGGCAGTGAGTGCCAATGTTCTCTGTAAACAAACGATTTATGAACATTATTCTGTAATACTATGCCATTTATTAGCTCCTGTTTTGAATGATGTTTTCTGATGGTTTGTAGCTGGGCAATGAGTGCCAATATTCTCTGTAAACAAACGATTTATGAACATTATTCTGTAATACTATGTCATTTATTAGCTCCTGTTTTGAATGATGACTTCTGATGGTTTGTAACTGGGCAATGAGTGCCAATGTTCTCCGTAAACAAACGATTTATAAATATTATTCTGTAATACTACATACATGGTACAGAAATGTTCAGTAACTGGGCGATGAGTGCCACCAATTACTCAAATCAATTGTTAGACTAGTGTAATTCTCAATGCAGACTACTATGTGACTTAATGTCCTTCACCTTCTGACCTAATTACCAGAAATTACTGTAATATCCATTTGTCATGTCTATCCTCATGATCATGGAGCACTATATTTGGTTTTTGGCACTAATTCTACGTTGGTGTACTCTACAAGAACGTGGTGTTGACACGACATGCTGTCCACCACCTTGAGCGCTAGAGATGTTATAATAGTCCCACTGTTTGGTGTACCTAATGTACTACCAAAATGATAACATGAATATTACTACGACAGTTCAGTGTCTTGGGTACACTAATTAATACTTCAAGGAAAAGAACTTCAGATTGTCTCACTTAGTTTTGTGCTTCTGTAGAAAGATATGGACTTTCAGTGCAGCTGCGTGCAACCTAAAGTACTACAACCATGACGCAATCCTTCCCATTCCTATCCTAATTCTTGTAACATAGTAAAGAAAAGTATACACAGTACATGTACATTTGTGTCATTTGTTAACATGATTTCTATTCATTGCATATACATTTTGTGCTTTGCTAATATGCTCTGAACTACAGTGCGTGTGCACTTTTGTTATTTGTTAACATGATTTGTACTCATTGCATATACATTTTGTGATTTGCTGATATGTTCTGAACTACAGTGCGTGTGCACTTTTGCCATTTGTTAATATGTTTTGTACTCATTCTGTATACATTTTGTCATTGCCTGATATGTTCTGTACTCAGTGCATGTGCACTATATTTTACTTCATGTTCTGGACCTATATATCGGTATATATTATGTGATTGTAAACTTAGTTAATTAAGAAAAATTTGTTGCTCATGGTAAGTCCAATTGACTCACCATCGCTGCCAAATTTTTGGCCGCCACAGTGGAGGGTTATGGAAGACGTATACATTGCCAGCGATGGACGAGGCATGACAGAATCTCTGACCAGAGAGTAGTTTATCGTTAGCTGTTGCTAGTCTGCGCTGGACCGCGCGAGTCGACAGTAATAGTCAGTACAGTTGTAGTAGCGAGTGGGTAGCAGTCCACAGTAGTCGTTAGTCCGTGCTAGTCCGTGCTAGTCGGTAGTAGTCGGGGAGACGGCACGCTTCGGCTGTGTGCCCAGTTCGCGACTCTGGTCAGGGCTCTGGAGGATGAGTATTGTTGTAGAAAGTAAAGAAGCAGCCTTGCGCATAATTAATAATGTATGTTAATTGTAATTTAATTGGTTCAGAAAAAATGCCCCAATAATAATTTCTTTATAAAGAAACTCTTTTGAAGAAAAAGCATTCATTTCAATTTAAAGAATATTTCAAATGCATGATCATTCCTTCCAATAACAAAAAAAAAATATGCCAGCATTGCACGAAGCTGTGTCTATAAATAAGAGCAGAAATAGTTGCAGTTTTTATTGAGGTAAGAATTTTTTGCTTTTGTTATTCAGAATACAGGGCTGCAGGTCAGCGCTGCTGTCCTTATAAAATATATCAGGTTACAGAAACTTATTTATTATTTTTGGTAATTAAGAATTTTTCTATTTCGAACCTGACATAAAAATAATAAAAGAATTTTGTGGGAGTATTAAGTGTGAATGCATTGTTTGCACAGAGACTATAAATCGGAGCGAAGTTTTGTTCAGAGCTCAGAATAATTAAAAATTCATTTAAATAATATTTTTGTGTGGGGAGTTTACATTTGGCTCACATTTCAATTTTCATTTAAAATCATCTTTGCGGGGAGGTTACACACTTCACTGAGTTTAAATAACAACGTGTGACAGGGTTGTGAGATGCTGGATGTTCGTTCCGCGATACTGCACAAAGACGTCACAGGAATGTAGCCACTATACATGGCTCCTGGTTGCGGCGATCAAGAGAATTTTGAGGTCGCAAGAGGACTGTACTCCTCACAGCAACGTGGCGTTACCGAGAAGGGAGAGCATTGTGTTCGGTGTATGACTCTGACAAATCGTAGTGCATCTGCTGCAGCAATTTGAGCACTAGTTGGCACCGCAGTGACACAAGGAATTGTTACAAGCTGGTTGCTTCAAGAAGAGCTCCGACGCTCTATAACGAGCATTCCACTGACTCCAAACCACCACCATTTGCGAACTTAGTTGTGTCAAGCGAGAATTCATTGGAGGGAAGGGTGAAGATTTGTGTTTTTTGATGGAAGCTGGTTCTGCCTCGGTGACAGTGATGGCTGTCAGAAGGAGACTAGCTGAGGACCTGCACCCAACCTATCTGTGTGCTAACTGCAACCGACACACACCAGCAGTTATGGTCTGGGGCGTGATTCGTATGGCAGCAGGAGCACTCTCGTGGTTATCCCACGAATCCTGACTGTAAAATTTCACGTCAGCCAGGTGATTCGACGGGCTGTGCTGCCATTCATGAACAGCATTCTGGCGGAAAGGTTTCCAGCATGTTCGCCCACATACGGCAGTTGTAACCTTACATGGTCTAGAGAGTGACGAAATGTTGCCTTCACTTGCTTAATCACGAGATCTGTCTCCAGTCGAGTACATATGGGACATATTCGGACTGCAGTGACATCGCTGTAGTGATCCACCGAGTGCAACAGGCATGGAATTTCATTCAACAAGCCGGCCGTGGTGGCCGAGCGGTCCTAGGAGCTTCAGTCTGGAACCGCGCTACCGCTACGGTCGCAGGGTTGAATCCTGCCTCGGGCATGGATGTGTGTGATGTCCTTAGGTTAGTTAGGTTCAAGTAGTTCTAAGTTCTAGGGACTGATGAACTCAGATGTTAAGTCCCACAGTGCTCAGAGCAAACTAACTGATATCCGGCACTTGTAAAACTCAATGGACGCAAGTTTGCATGTTTGCATTCGACATTCTTGTGGTTACACCGGTTATTATTTACCAAAAAGATGTTCAAATGTGTGTGAAATCTTATGGGACTTAACTGCTAAGGTCATCAGTCCCTAAGCTTACACACTACTTAACCTAAATTATCCTAAGGACGAACACACACACCCATGCCCGAGGGAGGACTCGAACCTCCGTCGGGACCAGCCCAGCAGTCCACAACTGCAGCGCCTTAGACCGCTCGGCTAATTCCGCGCGGCTATTATTTAACAGCATATTACATTTGTGATGGCTTATCTCTAGTTTATATTAACCTCTGATGTTGCAATGTCAATCACTTAAACATGACACACAGCATAATCTATTCCCGACATTTTATAACTTTAAATTACTTATTTATGGTGTTGCGATTCTTTTTCGTCAGTGTGTGTGAAGGCAATTACATCAATACACAGACGGTAATCGTCTAACAGTGTCGCTCAGTGATCGTTTCGTGTGTAACTAACCTGATTCTACGGGTTACCTTATTATTGGGTCAGCACCGACTACGTGTAACTCACTTGGTTACTTATTACTATTGAACTAAAGCGTAGGCAAATGGTCGCTGCTGGCAGTCGTCGTGCGGCACCTGCGAATAAATCGTGTAAGACAGCTGCGTACCTGTTGCTTTATGTAAGTGGTATGACGCGCCTTTGAGTCCACAAAACGTAGTGCTCGGATCTATGTCGGAATATTCAAATGAACCAGATGGAGATAGAAATCCTTGTTGATTGTGAAATTAACGTGAGAAGATTAAGGTCGCCACCGACTCTGTGCATACAAATAATCAAAGGTTTGGCAGAGTCGGAAAATAAATTAATTTGATCACAAACCAAAAACTCATACGAGTGCATACGTTGTGATATCGCTCATGGGGGATGCTGTGAATTAATAGTATTACCAGTGCACTGTCCACAGCAATCAAACATTTAAAATAAAATAGAAAATGCATGAACACTGTGCATACTATCTGCTCCGAGCTACACACCTGAAATTAAGACTTAATCTAAAGCATTTGTTTTAAAATAAAAGGGGGAAAAATCACTGGATCTGTGTGTAAGGATACGCTTTGGATGTGCTAACGGGAGTGGCTTAGGTGGAAAATTGTAACCTCTGAATGGGAGAGAAAATTGTCCACAAAATCATTTATTCCTAGGACATGGATATGAGGTATGTACACAATTGTTGATAACATGAATTGCTAAAACATTTAAGAAAAGCGTCGATGGATTCACCGTTATTATCTGCACCTGAAATCATTGGTGTGAATCATTCATACAACTGCGGATGCCTGATAACTGATTGCAATAGCTCGTGAAACGGTAGACGTTGCGCAGTACACACGTGTGCCCACGTGGTTTGTGGAGACGCAATTTGTGGGTATCGTGCCCAAGTTGCAACAATATCACATCACGCAATTATGAACAGAACATTCTTTAAAACACACATGAGATCGGTCAGTTAATGATACCGGTAGCCCAACAAACCGTAATGTTCAACCTCGTGGTTGGCTCCCCACGGACGATAAATACATAAAGCAAGGAAAATTTACGAGAAGGCTAATCTATTAATATTTAGAAAAATAAAATCGTATACAGGCACAGATGAAGGCAAACAGACATTCATACAGAAACGAGGGATCACTGCTTATAGATGCGACACCTTTGTGTGGCGCTCTTCCGGAGGATCCAAGTCTGCTTTAGAAATTTACTGAAAGGAAAATCTGAAAAAGGTTTGCATTCCTTGCAGCGACAAGCTAAAGCAATCTTTCAGAGTTGAAAAGTGGGACCAAAAGCTAACAGTTCTCATCTCGCCAAGTAACAACTTTCTAAGCGGTCAGTGTAACTCACCCTTCTTCGACTGGAGCGCAGCTGTGGAGGCTTCCCGTACCGGCGGCAGACTGCCTCCCTTTTTCTTCTCCTGTCTCTTCCACGTTCTGCGTGGCTTGGAAAACACATAGACGCCATTTCCGCCACCAACCTAACGCATGTATATTTATCACAAGTAGCGCAAACCTCTTTGCCTACTTGGCCACTATGAGAGTTGGCTATTCTGTACAACTGCTGCTGAATCTGTATGAGTGTCGTAGACTTTCTGCAGCAGACTACGCCTCCGTCTAGCAACGTGACACACAATCACATTTATTCAGCCAGCTATGAAAAAAGAGAAATAAGGAAAAGAAAGTGAAATTATAGTGAGAGAGGGCTATCGGACTAATGAAAGGTGAATACAGGACCCTTTCATCACTCCAAACTGTGCCACGTATTTTCTCGCCATGCTGGAAAATTTGCCAACAATCTTCGAAACAAACATCCCATAAGTAGCAACAATAGCAACAGACAAACTGCAGCCCAAAAGAATTGATTAATCACTTATATCGAAATGAGTTTTATCTGACCTTAGTCAATAATTGTGATCTCGTGCGGTCCGCAAAGCGAACAGAGCAAATTATATTAATTGTGATATTGTACGCTAACGAAATGTCATCTGACCTACTACGACAACAAACATGAGATATTATCTTAAAATTGCTTTAACCAATTATCAAAAGTTAATATAGAGACATAGATGAACACGAACAATACAATGATGCAGAATCATTACCACGAACCAAAGGTGTGTCAGCTGGTGCTGACATACAGAAAAACCTCTAAGTGAAAGTGCAAAGGCCGGCCGGTATGGCCGTGCGGTTCTAGGCGCTTCAGTCTGGAACCACGTGACCGCTACGGTCGCAGGTTCGAATCCTGCCTCGGGCATGGATGTGTGTGATGTCCTTAGTTAGATTTAAGTACTTCTAAGTTGTAGGGGACTGATGAGCACAGATGTTAAGTCCCATAGTGCTCAGAGCCATTTTTTGAAAGTGCAAAACTCAATGTGCACAACAAATACAGCGATACAAAATAATTAATGAACCCAATGGAATGACAGCTAGTAAATAACCACCTAGGGAAAAAAGACGTGACTATGAAAACACATACAGAAACGAGCTCGGTGACACCCTGTCTTTTTGCATTTTTATCACACGGTAGTTTCACTGGGTTTTCCCTTTAGGTGCTGGGTGGGCGTCTCTTCTAAAGGCGACTTGTAGGATAAGCTGCTAGGAGACAACACTGAACTGGGGAGTTAGCGGCGGCGTTGATTGTAATGTGTGTTGTAACCCAGGTTGTTCATCCTAGACAGCACCCCGTGACGTTACATCGTCCCCGTTTCCACCCTCTGCATCCATACTGTGGGATGGTTCCAAGTTGCAGATTTGCAGGACATCGCCGCTTGTCAGCCCTGCCTCTTCATCGAGTAGGTTGCTTGGCGGTCGTCGTCCGTGTGTTGCGGAGGAATGTGTTTTACGACACACGCCCCTGTCTCCTATCGTGTCAACGGAGAGACACGCGCTCTTCTGCGTCGCAACGAGGTCGACGTAGACTCGTGCGGGTGTCGGGCATGAGACCCGCTTATCGCCTCTTTGCACCGTCTTAGCTCATGCGTCATTGTTAGGACACGTATCCCTCCGGGCAGTGGGCGTTACCTCACTGCATCGGCCGTCTTGAATAGCGGCGCTCAGTGGTCGGGGACCTCGCCTGGCGTGTGTCATACTTTCCCTTTCGTTTGTCAGATGACTAGCTCGTGGAGGAGAATGCTGGCCATCAGCTATCCCTGCCATGGTGACAGGCATGCGGCGGGCCCCAGTGTGAGCCTGGGGTTGGGGGAACACCAGTATCCCCTCCCTTCTAGTGGGGAAACAGCTGTGACCGTTCGCCACACCACTGCCTCGCCGCTGGCAGCAGTGATCTGCAACGCCTGCCGGTGGACCAAGCCCCGTACTTTCTGACG
Source organism: Schistocerca cancellata (assembly GCF_023864275.1). Taxonomy (NCBI): domain Eukaryota; kingdom Metazoa; phylum Arthropoda; class Insecta; order Orthoptera; family Acrididae; genus Schistocerca; species Schistocerca cancellata. The sequence goes on along the minus strand of NC_064631.1, from coordinate 389,173,225 downwards.
CGGAGGCTCACTAGGCAGCCTTCCGCCCACTTACGAACTGCGCTCACAGAGATCGTTACAAAATATCATGTGTACAGATATGATTCACATTAGTTCATTCTGAGAGACCGAACACGGCGCAGAGTTAAACAACTAGGTAATATACTAAAATCATTTTCGAGCGCCACGAAGGATTCATTCCTAACTAACTTCAAAAAGACTGGGAAAGGGTACAGTGAACATTATTTGATCATGATTTTGATTCGAATTTAAGAAAACGGCTTCACAAGCGTTCGATGGTTTTGACGAATTGTAAAGAGATGTTGATCGCTTAGAGGAGATACATAGTGCCGGAGCGCTTGGTGAATCAGAACGAAGTACGACATGTCTGAGCCAGAATTATACATCGTGGCAAAATAATTTTAAGCGGCGCCAAGGACTGAGAAGAATGAAAATCAATAGTGACACAACCGCACGTGAAGAGATTACTCTCGTGGAGTGACGCCGTCACGTTAGTTTTCGAAGTCACGAGAGGAGGGGAATGAGTTTGATAGACGAAACTAGCCGCAGTAGGAGACACAAGATTTGGGAATGGTCACAACTTCGAAATGCGAATGACAACCACCGACAAAACGAGCGATCCCCAGTAGGCTCAAATAACTTTCGGGTGAGACCCGCTCTGGAACAAGTGAATAGTTTAATGGGTCGTATATGAGAATACAAATTATTAAATGCGATGCTGAAGACATTAAGGCTGAATTACTGACAGAAGATGCGCTAGTTGTACAACCCCGTTCGAACAGGCCTCGGAAGATCCAAGGTATCGACAGTCCGCCGTGTAATACTCAAGCGTTAGGCGTCATTGGCTGCGGATATAGAGGGGCATGTAGTCAGCACTGCGCTCTTCCAATCTTCATCAGCTATCCTGACCGAAACCTCTACTTCTCAATAAAGTAACTCCTCAAGTTACCTCGGAAGGGCTGAGTGCACCCCAAGTGTCAACAGCTCTCAGCAGACCTGTATGGTCAACCACTGAAGTGTTAGCCAAGCAGGACAGCAGTTAACTTAGGTGATCTGACGGGAACCGATGTTACTATTCCAACAGGGCCGTTGGCTACAAGTTATAGATCACGCTTTAATTCCAGTGACTAAACACACTGTAAATCATCGGAAAATTACTGGACTTTTAGATTCTGGTAAGGCCGATACAGCCACCTCCAAGAATATATATGAACACTTTCGTGGAACAGAGGAAGTGCCTCTCTTCCCTGCCGATAGTGTACACATGTTTACTCCAACTGGGCACATAAATCGTGCAGTTACTGAGTAGGCACTCATTAAGTGGAAGATTTTCAAACTTACTTTGCATAACTCTGTTAATTATTGATTCTTTTGTTGCGAATGGGAAATTTGCTGATGGTTGGCTGACACAACGAAGATGTAGCGTTGATTCTGGGAAAGGCTGTTCAAGAATCTCCTTCGACAGTACTCCCTTGTTGAAGGACTACGTTGATGTTAATACCGAACAGCGGGCTCTCGCATTGTACTATTTTTAAAAAAAATGAATGAATAAGTCTGACTCTGGCAGAACCATAGAGAATTTTAGAAAGCACCATTATATTCACTGAATTTGCCAGTGGCATGGACGTTATGGCACAAGAGATTACATCACCGTGCCAAATTTTAAGCAAGCCGCAATCTTCCATGTACGAATAGCTAGGGTTTCAGTGGAGTTAATAATGCCTGGCTACATCGGTGTGTGTGTTCTGGACTTCTTCAAACTCCGAATATACCGATTGCACAACCACTCTACAAAACGAAACTTTGCTGAGTCCAACTTACTTTATATGGGTACAGACAGTTTCATATACTGGGTGAATGGCTGCAATCCATATGAACCAACTGCGTACAGTCCCAACGAAATCGACACGCCTCGATATGTTTCCGATCATCCTTGCGCCATAACGTCTTAGAACATTATCTCCGTGGTGGAAGAAAAGGCGAATGGGTCGCAAAGTGGGGAATTTGTGGACTCAGATTCAAAATGTATGCGTATCGTAAGATGGAGGTGCCACCCACAGGCGCGCTAAGGATCTGCATCGTGTGAACTCAAGAGCCATCATGTCTGTGGATAACAAGGAGCGTCTGTGAAGTTGTGCAGATGATTCTACGCATATAGAGTGGCAAATAGTCTTTCGATCATGGGGTCATGAGGTACACATTACAGTGCAGATGAAACTCGATCTGTCACTCTATGACGATAAACACTTCATCTGTAAGGATGTGGTCGGGTTCCTCCCATTCTCACATTCTTCGCCTGTGTGTGTATGTGTGTGTGTGTGTGTGTGTGTGTGTGTGTGTATGTGTGTGTGTGTGTGTGTGTGTGTGTGTGTGAGTGTGTGTTAGAAAGTAAGCAGAACCATTGGCCATAGATGTGTGTACATGTGTGCGTGAATAACAGTGTGCTTGCAAAATTTGTATGTATAACTTTATGGACATTACATCTGAGTGAATGATTGTGTGCTTAATTTCTCTGTTGCTGCTGTGTGCTGTTAGCCTCCCATACACACTCTAAATATTGTATATATCGTAAACCACATATGCAGGGAAACAATACCTATCTCTGTAATCTTTTACATACAGATCACATTTCGCTGCTGTATATATAAAACATCCAGAAAAAACTAAATCGCGGCGTTAGTGAGAAAACAACCTCTTCAGTATTACGTACAAGATAGAAACAGTCTGCGAAGTGTGTGAAGGTGTTGCATGGGATGTAGTGCTGTGAAATAATTGTTAAGAAGAAATTCGATATTTTGCGCTATTTCTGAATTATCTGGCACTGAATTTCACTCACCATGTTGTTGCGATTAAAAATTCAAGGACTTGCACGAACTAGAATGCGGTAAAGCAGACATATGCTAGGGTCTGTCAGTTACCACTTTTTCAAATGCTCATTACCAGTTAAAGTGTGCCTTTATTCAGAGGTGATCCAAAGCTATATTTGTACGTTTTGAGGAAACTTTTTGAAGAACACGTTTGGCAACACTGACTCTGGAAGGCCGCTTGAATCTGCGTGCGCAAATGGCCAACTGGCTTGCATCAGTGCTAATGAAATCGGAAACGGCGCAACCCGTATCGAATTTCGTTCTTAACAGTTATTTCTCAGTGTAACCTAACCTGCAACACACATACAAGAGTTTAAGGCTTTCTCTGACCTAGATCATCTTCATGTATACACACACAATATGTATAGGATGAGGAAAAGATGTCACAATTTGAAGACAGCATAGGATTCCTCATCCAGATTCAAGAGAAAAGTTAATCCAGAAAAATCAGATCGGGTACATTTTGAAAAATATATGAAAACGAGGAGCAAACAGCAGTGCCACATCGCGCAGCCCATCAGAATTTGCAGAGGGACGTATGTCACCCCGTGCTAGCTTAACAGCCATCGTAGTTCCCTGAGTGTACTGCTAGTACATGAAACCTACAGACCGTACGGAACTATGGTTCGACTCCTCCTCAGGTTCCTTTTCTTTAGTTTTGTAAATGTCTGTTCCCAATTTCTCGTCGTTTGTAAGCTGGACATCATTTTGTCACATAACAGTAGCCTATAACATTACAGTGAGATGCATTAAACTGTATGCATGTGTCTGCTAACCGCACATTGCACATCCGTAAATGGTTCTGTCGAGTTCATGTAGGGCAGCTTCTCGATGGAGTACACAAACGATGAATACGTCGATATGCTTTGTGTGCTGGGTGCATTCGAACGTCAAGCTGATGCTCGTGTATATGCCGCACTATACCCTCAAGGGCGTCATTGAGATAAGAATGTTTCTCGTCACCTGGAGCAACTCCATCAGGAAACCGGCAATCTTCGTCCACAAGCTATGGGTACAGATCGTCGACGGACTACATTTACTCTAGAAAGAGAGGGCATGATTCTTGATACCGTTCACCAATCACTTCAGCGAAGTACCCCTGATATTCGAAGGCGGTTTACGTGGTTGCAGATATTTCATAGGCTGCTTGTTAAAGTGTTGCACAATGAAGAACTGCAGTCATATTGCCGGCCGCGGTGGTCTCGCGGTTCTAGGCGCTCAGTCCGGAACCATGCGACTGCTACGGTCGCAGGTTCGAATCCTGCCTCGGGCATGGATTTGTGTGATGTCCTTAGGTTAGTTAGGTTTAAGTAGTTCTACGTTCTAGGGGACTGATGACCTAAGATGTTAAGTCCCATAGTGCTCAGAACCATTTAAACCATTTGCAGTCATATCATTACAGGTTAACTCAACACCACGGGCAAGAAGACCGCATTCGACGAGCACAGTTATGTGAATGGCTTTTGCACCAAGTCGAATATAATTAACATTTTATAAATAACGTGACAGACGAATCTACCTTCCATACTGAGGGTACTTTCAACCTCCACAGTCTCAATCATTGGTCGGAACACAATCCACCTCTCATCAGTGAAAGTTGCTTTCAGGCACGCATTGGCGTAAACCTGTGGGCTGCAAAATGAGAGGGAGAGCTTTTGGACCCTTACCTATTTCCAGACACGTTGAATACAGTGCTGAGCGAACTTTGCCTTACATTACTTTACCCGATGCATTAGAGAACATTACATTTGGTATTCGGCGACAGGTATGGTTTCATTCTTTGGAATGAATGTGCGTAACTATTTAAATGAAACCTTTCCATGGAAATGGATTGGTCCTTGAGGTCCAAGGCTCTAGCCTCCACGTTCCTCGAACCTTAATGCAATAGATTTTTATTTCTGGGGACACTTAAGGGAACAAATTTACGGTACTCTGTCAGTGGATGAAAATTACCTAATAGCTTGCGTCATGCCGCTTCGGCAGTGGTGGATGCAGGTGTGATGCGTAGGGTCCAGCAAAGCATAATATAGCGAGTGGGGAAGTGATTACAAAAGCAAGGCGGTTGCTTTCAACATCTACTACAAAGTGAACATTGCTCGTATGTGTATGTACCGGCTCTTTGAAGATTAGCCTGGACGTCAAACTTACAGAATGGAATTATTGTGCGTAGCCTAATGAGCAGTCTAGTGTACCCAACCTATTGTGTGATCTGTATTTCACTGGATACAGAAGATGTTACTGCATCCATTATTACTTTCTATAGGCTTTATTTGTGTAATGGACGAAGCAAAGCGGTCAGCTAAATCTGTAAGAAGTTCATATTATTTCTTAATGTTTAAATAAAGATAAGAGTAACAGAATGAGTAACAAAACATGCCCCATTATGGAGGTGTACATTGGATGTAATTTGATGTTTTAACTGAAAAAAGTTTGTGTCACTAACACGGCCCGAACATAGGCGGGTCTGCCTATCCGGTCTCCCCAGCGTTACCTCGTCACACAGAGCTTTTTCCTTTCCAGACTGTTTTATTGTGCTGCAACACAGTAAGTTACAATGTTGTACAAGATTTCATATAAAGTCAATCGCTATCAAACCACTCTTTAAACTGTTCCATTAGTGAAAGAATTAGTTTTTAAATTGAAATAAACGACGAATATAATAAGGGGCAATATTATCAGTATCCATATCCATCAGTGTAAACTTATTTTGACCTCTTCTTGCAAACCGTATTCAGCAATGTATGTTAACGTGTTGCTTGAACTACTTCCCATGTAAATTTTGGAAGAGAACTTTCAAAAATACCACAGAGTATGTCACATAAGGTTTTATTTAAGGTTTAGGTTGTTATCCTCTCTTTCGAAAAGAATATTAAGCATGTTTCCATGGTACTTTTTGTGATCTGAGTACTTGATAAGTTTATGTACTTCGCAATTCATATACATGTGGAACTCAATTATATTATCATCTCCTATATCATTAATGAGGTAGTTCACGTACTGTGCCGCGCGGGATTAGCCGAGTGACCTAGGGGCGTTGCAGTCTTGAACTGTGCAGCTGATCCCGGCGGAGGTTCGAGTCCTTCCTCGGGCATTGGTGTGTGTGTTTGTCCTTAGGATAATTTAGGTTAAGTAGTGTGTAAGCTTAGAGACTGATGACCTTAGCAGTTAAGTCCCACAAGATTTGACACATAACATTTAGTACAAATCATAGAAACTGAGAACAAATGAATGTTTTATGTGACTGCTGAAGTTAATCCACGCACAGCTTTATCGTACTTTACAACTAATGAAACCTTACATTCAAATAGAGGAACGTCATCAGGAGTATATGAAGGATCGTTATCGATCGTCATTTTCGTCTCTGTATACTGCCCCATACTAAAGAAGGTAGTATCACGCATATCACGAACACTCCACTTTAATAGCAATATGTTGAACGTTTTCTACTTTTATAGTTACTCAAAAAACGCTGTCAGGTGCTAAGCCTACATTCCCACACTAGAAACACTAGCTGTCGCATTAGCTGTGTTGATGAGTACGAGTGCTCTTGTGGGACTTAGCTGAGATTCGATGAGTTGAGGAAGTTCCGGTGTTGGCAAGAACAGTTGAACAACAGCAGGACTAATAAACCTGGGAGCCCATCTGCTGGCTGCTGTTGTTGTCGCACGGACTGAGCACTTGAGTATCGTTTCTCACCACTTCCGCTGGGGCGGGCCTCGTTGCTGAAATAAAACACAACAGAAGGTATGTAGAAAACAGAGATGTTTATAAATTATTAATAACAATATTATTATTAATTACAGATAAGTAATTACTTTCAAACTACTTGTGCTTTTGATCCATCTCTACTAATTGCAATTTATGACTATCCTTTGACTACCAAGTACAGACATCAAATGATTCTTATTGGACGAGGGCAAAGTGGGTGAGGGGAGGGGAGGAGAGCGGCGAGGAATTAGGAATGGGAGTGGGGGCAGGGAGAGGCTGATCTTGCCACATGTCATCAGTACACTATTGCATCAGTTGTAATATGAAACCAAGGGTCATTTGAAGTTTATCTGTTTCTCCCCTTTACCATACACTTACGTAAAGTTCTCTTGTGAACTACCACGTTCATAAAAATCAAGTTTCCATCATGAAACTCCGTGCGAGCTTCTCTATAAATTTTCACACTTGTGTGCAAAACATTATTCCCAATAGATGACAGAAAGACGGTGTGTTCATGGACAATTGAATTTTATATGTCCAACAAACATTGACCTTTCATAATCACCTCGTTGTCATTCTGTAAATGTCTGTCACATAACGGTGTTTTCCTCCGAGGAAACGGAATAGGTACATAGTGTCACTTGAGGCTAATATGCAGGTGAGGAAAATTTGGTAGTCCATAGAAATAGTGTACCATAAGGCTGAATGAGCTAGGTGTTTGTAATGGAGCAACGTTCCTTTGACCGCTTACCGCATGCTACGTCTTTATAGCAGCTAGTGATAATTAAACGTTGACGAGTAAAGTAAGATTGATCGGTAAAAACAAAATCGACTGAGTTTAGGTCAACAAATTAAATTACTTTCAAAACACCAATTTTACACTGACGGAAAAAGTCGCATCACCAGAAGGAGCTGTGCGACAAAAGCGGAAGTTGGTAGGCGCATTTCTACATCTCAAAGACGATGTCTACTAAAATTTAGCACATGTCGCATAAGAATGGCACTAGCAACGCTGCTATAAGGATTTGTATCAGGTTTGCTTTAAATACACCCTGGAACGGTCTTGAGCAATAGTTACCTTTGAGAGTGGACGTAGTGAACTAATATTAGTCAAGAACACCTTTAAGGTGACAAAGATGCCATTATCAACACTTGAAAGACGTATACATTGCCAGCGATGGGCGAGGCATGACAGAATCTCTGACCAGAGAGTAGTTTATCGTTAGCTGTTGCTAGTCTGCGCTGGACCGCGCTAGTCGACAGTAATAGTCAGTACAGTTGTAGTAGCGAGTGGGTAGCAGTCCACAGTAGTCGTTAGTCCGTGCTAGTCCGTGCTAGTCGGTAGTAGTCGGGGAGACGGCACGCTTCGGCTGTGTGCCCTGTTCGTGACTCTGGTCAGGGCTCTGGAGGATGAGTATTGTTGTAGAAAGTAAAGAAGCAACCTTGCGCATAATTAATAATGTATGTTAATTGTAATTTAATTGGTTCAGAAAAAATGCCCCAATAATAATTTATTTATATAGTAACTCTTTTGAAGAAAAAGCATTCATTTCAATTTAAAGAATATTTCAAATGCATGATCATTCCTTCCAATAATAAAAAAAAAATATGTCAGCATTGCACGAAGCTGTGTCTATAAATAAGAGCAGAAATAGTTGCAGTTTTTATTGAGGTAAGAATTTTTTGCTTTTGTTATCCAGAATACAGGGCTGAAGGTCAGCGCTGCTGTCCTTATAAAATATATCAGGTTACAGAAACTTATTTATTATTTTTGGTGATTAGGAATTTTTCTATTTCGAACCTGACATAAAAATAAAAAAAGAATTTTGTGGGAGTATTAAGTGTGAATGCATTGTTTGCACAGAGACTATCAATCGGAGCCAAGTTTTGTTCAGAGCTCAGAATAATTAAAAATTCATTTGAAACATTATGTGTTGTATGGGCTTTTACCAGATTTAGGAATTTTCTTTATGGAAGACGTGCCACCGTTTACACAGACCATAGAGCGATACAATTTTTATGTTCCGCTAAATTTACACACGACAGATTAAGCAGATGGAAACTTTATTTACAAGAATTTAATTTTACAATTGTTCACATTCCCGGCACACAAAATATTGTAGCAGACACACTATCCCGTTCTCTCAGCAACAATCAGCAAGACATCGCAACCAACTTCTGCAAAGCAAATTTCAGCGTCTTGTATATTCAACAAGTTGCATTTGAAAATTTCATTTCGTCGTCATTACAAGACATAGCACAAGAGCATAGTAAAGACAACGTATTGAAAGAGATTAAACACCTTTGGCAAGATAGAAATAATGTTACCATTAGAAACCATTACACTGTACGCAATGACATTCTGTTTCGCCACTCTCATCCTGACAGCAACAATTTTGTTATTATGCATTCCAGATGAACTTGTTAACAAGTTAATCTGGTATACTCATTTAAGTTACGCACATTACGGAGCCAGAAAATGTTTTCTTATACTGAGACAGAACTGTTATTTTGCCAACATGGAGAAACGTATTCGACGAGTTTTAGCGTCATGCAAAATCTGCCAGAAAGCTAAATCAGATACGACTTCACATATTCCTCCATTACATCTCATTGTACCTATTAAATTGAGACACATGGCCGCAGTAGACATTTTTGGTCCGATTCCCAGAACTAATAGAGGTTTTTGCTACATCTTCGTCGCTGTTGAACTCACTTCAAAATTTGTTACCTTCACTCCGTTACGCAAAGCTACTGCTAAAGCTGTTTCGAAAGCATTTGTAAAACATTTTCTATTTCATGTAGGGCATGTGTTGAAAGTAATTTCCGACAATGGATCACAGCTTCGATCTGCTATATGGACACGTATGTTACGAGCTAGAAACATTTCTCTGATCTAAATATCTAGGTACCATGCTTCTTCGAACCCTTGTGAACGATTAATGAAAGAAATTGGTAAACTGTGTAGAATATACTGCCATAAAGGACATATTGATTGGGACACACACACATACTCTCATTCCAAGATGTAATTAATTCCATACCAAATGAATCTACTATGCTATCTCCGTCCGCTATACTGAAAAATGTTGAACCACCCAACAAAATTAAAGAATTAGTAACCTTTCCTACATCTCGTCGACTACGACACCAGCAAATAATTGACACTGCGCTGAACAATATCAAACGTGCCGCAGAGCGCTAGAAAAGACAGCAAAAATAGGTTTGTACACGCCGTGACTTTCACATTGGACAGAAGATATTAGTACGTACACACTATTTATCCAACAGAGGAAAAGGTAGGTGTAGTAAATTTGAACTTCTATACGCAGTTCCGTATCGGATTCGCAGCACTCCTCACCCCAATGTAGTACACGTCGAAACGTTGAGAACCAGAAAAAGCAAAGGGAACCACCACGTCTCCAACATCAAACCTTTTATTGAATGAACATACTTTATGATTTATCACACTGTAATACCATTTCCTAATTTTTTTATGACGACTTATGCAATTATATTCTCATGAACACTTACTGATGATTATCGTATTTTTTCTTGGCAAGTGCCCGGCAAGGTAAGGTTAGCAGGTCGCTTTTCTTGTCCTTACACATCAGACTGTGCACATTTTCCATTTTTCATGTATGTATGATTGTTTTCCTTTTTGGTTTGTATGCACTATGAAATATTCAAGATATAACAAACACCAGTTGACTTTAACATTTTTGCCCTATGATATCTCAACATCGTGACTACTTTACTTTTTTTGCTGCTACATTGTGATACACTGTGTACATTTTTTGCCTCTCAACACTGTCTATGTTTTTGACATATTACGTTTTCTGTCATGCTATGCTGTATGCACAATTATGTTACTAGAAACCAGCTTTTATTTAATGGGTATATGATTTAAATGCAAGACATTAATCTTTGTTCATCATTTTCAGAAAGAAATCACGTATAAAAGAAATAAATTAAACAGAAATGGGAATTTCACCTTCGGAATGAACGAAAGAAGATGTAATACCTCATCATGAAGAGTAAATGGATCAGAATTAACAAGCATTAACAAGAATATACTATACACATCATATGATAGCAGTCTTAACTAATTTTTTCTTTCAGAATACGAGGCGATTGATGCAGGCTGTCAGACAGAAGTACACATCTTAGTTTTAGTGAGGAAATATGCTAGAAATAAGGAATACTTGTATAATGAATAATGAAGTGACTCTTTTTGCAGATGATAATGAATGGTGATGAATAATAATGAAGAATATGCTACTATGGATAATGAAGTTTTTCTTTTCAGGTGATGATAATAATGGAGTTATGATAATATGGACAATGAAGTTTTTTCTTTACAGATGAGGATAATGTTGAAGTTTATGTATTTATGCTATGTAGTTATTTAAGTATTCGTTGCAGTTCGTTTCGACAATATGTGTTATACCGCATAGTATGTTGACTGAAGGTTTTGGAAAGAACAGCTAGAGAACACATATATTTTTTTATACACATTTCACTAACTGTTAATTCGAAGTTCACTACTTTGCAGCATAATATGCGTTTCTTGTTTCAGTTTAATAATACATTTTGTATATTTTGCAGGAGAAATTATTCATGAAATTAATGTGCTATAAGCAGTTGTTCATTAAACCTATGTCATTTATGAATGTGATCACATATACTCTACTTGTTTCATAACTTTGCTACAGCTGACTCATGACGAATGACGTTACACATGTTCATTTGCAGCAATAACTCAAAAGCAAATATTGTTATTAATTATCGATCCCAACGCAATGCATTGCTAGCACAAAAAATGCTTTGTAACTGCCAAATGAATGCCACTGATTACTGTAATAAGATGAACTATGAGGCCAATGTTTACTATAATTAGATTAATTATGTATAAATCCTATGCCATTTATTAACTCCTTTTTGAATGATGACTTCTGATGGTTTGTAACTGGGCAATGAGTGCCAATGTTATTTGTAAACAAACTATTTATGAACATTATTCTGTAATACTATGCCATTTATTAGCTCCTGTTTTGAATGATGATTTCTGATGGTTTGTAACTGGGCAGTGAGTGCCAATGTTCTCTGTAAACAAACGATTTATGAACATTATTCTGTAATACTATGCCATTTATTAGCTCCTGTTTTGAATGATGTTTTCTGATGGTTTGTAGCTGGGCAATGAGTGCCAATATTCTCTGTAAACAAACGATTTATGAACATTATTCTGTAATACTATGTCATTTATTAGCTCCTGTTTTGAATGATGACTTCTGATGGTTTGTAACTGGGCAATGAGTGCCAATGTTCTCCGTAAACAAACGATTTATAAATATTATTCTGTAATACTACATACATGGTACAGAAATGTTCAGTAACTGGGCGATGAGTGCCACCAATTACTCAAATCAATTGTTAGACTAGTGTAATTCTCAATGCAGACTACTATGTGACTTAATGTCCTTCACCTTCTGACCTAATTACCAGAAATTACTGTAATATCCATTTGTCATGTCTATCCTCATGATCATGGAGCACTATATTTGGTTTTTGGCACTAATTCTACGTTGGTGTACTCTACAAGAACGTGGTGTTGACACGACATGCTGTCCACCACCTTGAGCGCTAGAGATGTTATAATAGTCCCACTGTTTGGTGTACCTAATGTACTACCAAAATGATAACATGAATATTACTACGACAGTTCAGTGTCTTGGGTACACTAATTAATACTTCAAGGAAAAGAACTTCAGATTGTCTCACTTAGTTTTGTGCTTCTGTAGAAAGATATGGACTTTCAGTGCAGCTGCGTGCAACCTAAAGTACTACAACCATGACGCAATCCTTCCCATTCCTATCCTAATTCTTGTAACATAGTAAAGAAAAGTATACACAGTACATGTACATTTGTGTCATTTGTTAACATGATTTCTATTCATTGCATATACATTTTGTGCTTTGCTAATATGCTCTGAACTACAGTGCGTGTGCACTTTTGTTATTTGTCAACATGATTTGTACTCATTGCATATACATTTTGTGATTTGCTGATATGTTCTGAACTACAGTGCGTGTGCACTTTTGCCATTTGTTAATATGTTTTGTACTCATTCTGTATACATTTTGTCATTGCCTGATATGTTCTGTACTCAGTGCATGTGCACTATATTTTACTTCATGTTCTGGACCTATATATCGGTATATATTATGTGATTGTAAACTTAGTTAATTAAGAAAAATTTGTTGCTCATGGTAAGTCCAATTGACTCACTATCGCTGCCAAATTTTTGGCCGCCACAGTGGAGGGTTATGGAAGACGTATACATTGCCAGCGATGGACGAGGCATGACAGAATCTCTGACCAGAGAGTAGTTTATCGTTAGCTGTTGCTAGTCTGCGCTGGACCGCGCGAGTCGACAGTAATAGTCAGTACAGTTGTAGTAGCGAGTGGGTAGCAGTCCACAGTAGTCGTTAGTCCGTGCTAGTCCGTGCTAGTCGGTAGTAGTCGGGGAGACGGCACGCTTCGGCTGTGTGCCCAGTTCGCGACTCTGGTCAGGGCTCTGGAGGATGAGTATTGTTGTAGAAAGTAAAGAAGCAGCCTTGCGCATAATAAATAATGTATGTTAATTGTAATTTAATTGGTTCAGAAAAAATGCCCCAATAATAATTTCTTTATAAAGAAACTCTTTTGAAGAAAAAGCATTCATTTCAATTTAAAGAATATTTCAAATGCATGATCATTCCTTCCAATAACAAAAAAAAAATATGCCAGCATTGCACGAAGCTGTGTCTATAAATAAGAGCAGAAATAGTTGCAGTTTTTATTGAGGTAAGAATTTTTTGCTTTTGTTATTCAGAATACAGGGCTGCAGGTCAGCGCTGCTGTCCTTATAAAATATATCAGGTTACAGAAACTTATTTATTATTTTTGGTAATTAAGAATTTTTCTATTTCGAACCTGACATAAAAATAATAAAAGAATTTTGTGGGAGTATTAAGTGTGAATGCATTGTTTGCACAGAGACTATAAATCGGAGCGAAGTTTTGTTCAGAGCTCAGAATAATTAAAAATTCATTTAAATAATATTTTTGTGTGGGGAGTTTACATTTGGCTCACATTTCAATTTTCATTTAAAATCATCTTTGCGGGGAGGTTACACACTTCACTGAGTTTAAATAACAACGTGTGACAGGGTTGTGAGATGCTGGATGTTCGTTCCGCGATACTGCACAAAGACGTCACAGGAATGTAGCCACTATACATGGCTCCTGGTTGCGGCGATCAAGAGAATTTTGAGGTCGCAAGAGGACTGTACTCCTCACAGCAACGTGGCGTTACCGAGAAGGGAGAGCATTGTGTTCGGTGTATGACTCTGACAAATCGTAGTGCATCTGCTGCAGCAATTTGAGCACTAGTTGGCACCGCAGTGACACAAGGAATTGTTACAAGCTGGTTGCTTCAAGAAGAGCTCCGACGCTCTATAACGAGCATTCCACTGACTCCAAACCACCACCATTTGCGAACTTAGTTGTGTCAAGCGAGAATTCATTGGAGGGAAGGGTGAAGATTTGTGTTTTTTGATGGAAGCTGGTTCTGCCTCGGTGACAGTGATGGCTGTCAGAAGGAGACTAGCTGAGGACCTGCACCCAACCTATCTGTGTGCTAACTGCAACCGACACACACCAGCAGTTATGGTCTGGGGCGTGATTCGTATGGCAGCAGGAGCACTCTCGTGGTTATCCCACGAATCCTGACTGTAAAATTTCACGTCAGCCAGGTGATTCGACGGGCTGTGCTGCCATTCATGAACAGCATTCTGGCGGAAAGGTTTCCAGCATGTTCGCCCACATACGGCAGTTGTAACCTTACATGGTCTAGAGAGTGACGAAATGTTGCCTTCACTTGCTTAATCACGAGATCTGTCTCCAGTCGAGTACATATGGGACATATTCGGACTGCAGTGACATCGCTGTAGTGATCCACCGAGTGCAACAGGCATGGAATTTCATTCAACAAGCCGGCCGTGGTGGCCGAGCGGTCCTAGGAGCTTCAGTCTGGAACCGCGCTACCGCTACGGTCGCAGGGTTGAATCCTGCCTCGGGCATGGATGTGTGTGATGTCCTTAGGTTAGTTAGGTTCAAGTAGTTCTAAGTTCTAGGGACTGATGAACTCAGATGTTAAGTCCCACAGTGCTCAGAGCAAACTAACTGATATCCGGCACTTGTAAAACTCAATGGACGCAAGTTTGCATGTTTGCATTCGACATTCTTGTGGTTACACCGGTTATTATTTACCAAAAAGATGTTCAAATGTGTGTGAAATCTTATGGGACTTAACTGCTAAGGTCATCAGTCCCTAAGCTTACACACTACTTAACCTAAATTATCCTAAGGACGAACACACACACCCATGCCCGAGGGAGGACTCGAACCTCCGTCGGGACCAGCCCAGCAGTCCACAACTGCAGCGCCTTAGACCGCTCGGCTAATTCCGCGCGGCTATTATTTAACAGCATATTACATTTGTGATGGCTTATCTCTAGTTTATATTAACCTCTGATGTTGCAATGTCAATCACTTAAACATGACACACAGCATAATCTATTCCCGACATTTTATAACTTTAAATTACTTATTTATGGTGTTGCGATTCTTTTTCGTCAGTGTGTGTGAAGGCAATTACATCAATACACAGACGGTAATCGTCTAACAGTGTCGCTCAGTGATCGTTTCGTGTGTAACTAACCTGATTCTACGGGTTACCTTATTATTGGGTCAGCACCGACTACGTGTAACTCACTTGGTTACTTATTACTATTGAACTAAAGCGTAGGCAAATGGTCGCTGCTGGCAGTCGTCGTGCGGCACCTGCGAATAAATCGTGTAAGACAGCTGCGTACCTGTTGCTTTATGTAAGTGGTATGACGCGCCTTTGAGTCCACAAAACGTAGTGCTCGGATCTATGTCGGAATATTCAAATGAACCAGATGGAGATAGAAATCCTTGTTGATTGTGAAATTAACGTGAGAAGATTAAGGTCGCCACCGACTCTGTGCATACAAATAATCAAAGGTTTGGCAGAGTCGGAAAATAAATTAATTTGATCACAAACCAAAAACTCATACGAGTGCATACGTTGTGATATCGCTCATGGGGGATGCTGTGAATTAATAGTATTACCAGTGCACTGTCCACAGCAATCAAACATTTAAAATAAAATAGAAAATGCATGAACACTGTGCATACTATCTGCTCCGAGCTACACACCTGAAATTAAGACTTAATCTAAAGCATTTGTTTTAAAATAAAAGGGGGAAAAATCACTGGATCTGTGTGTAAGGATACGCTTTGGATGTGCTAACGGGAGTGGCTTAGGTGGAAAATTGTAACCTCTGAATGGGAGAGAAAATTGTCCACAAAATCATTTATTCCTAGGACATGGATATGAGGTATGTACACAATTGTTGATAACATGAATTGCTAAAACATTTAAGAAAAGCGTCGATGGATTCACCGTTATTATCTGCACCTGAAATCATTGGTGTGAATCATTCATACAACTGCGGATGCCTGATAACTGATTGCAATAGCTCGTGAAACGGTAGACGTTGCGCAGTACACACGTGTGCCCACGTGGTTTGTGGAGACGCAATTTGTGGGTATCGTGCCCAAGTTGCAACAATATCACATCACGCAATTATGAACAGAACATTCTTTAAAACACACATGAGATCGGTCAGTTAATGATACCGGTAGCCCAACAAACCGTAATGTTCAACCTCGTGGTTGGCTCCCCACGGACGATAAATACATAAAGCAAGGAAAATTTACGAGAAGGCTAATCTATTAATATTTAGAAAAATAAAATCGTATACAGGCACAGATGAAGGCAAACAGACATTCATACAGAAACGAGGGATCACTGCTTATAGATGCGACACCTTTGTGTGGCGCTCTTCCGGAGGATCCAAGTCTGCTTTAGAAATTTACTGAAAGGAAAATCTGAAAAAGGTTTGCATTCCTTGCAGCGACAAGCTAAAGCAATCTTTCAGAGTTGAAAAGTGGGACCAAAAGCTAACAGTTCTCATCTCGCCAAGTAACAACTTTCTAAGCGGTCAGTGTAACTCACCCTTCTTCGACTGGAGCGCAGCTGTGGAGGCTTCCCGTACCGGCGGCAGACTGCCTCCCTTTTTCTTCTCCTGTCTCTTCCACGTTCTGCGTGGCTTGGAAAACACATAGACGCCATTTCCGCCACCAACCTAACGCATGTATATTTATCACAAGTAGCGCAAACCTCTTTGCCTACTTGGCCACTATGAGAGTTGGCTATTCTGTACAACTGCTGCTGAATCTGTATGAGTGTCGTAGACTTTCTGCAGCAGACTACGCCTCCGTCTAGCAACGTGACACACAATCACATTTATTCAGCCAGCTATGAAAAAAGAGAAATAAGGAAAAGAAAGTGAAATTATAGTGAGAGAGGGCTATCGGACTAATGAAAGGTGAATACAGGACCCTTTCATCACTCCAAACTGTTCCACGTATTTTCTCGCCATGCTGGAAAATTTGCCAACAATCTTCGAAACAAACATCCCATAAGTAGCAACAATAGCAACAGACAAACTGCAGCCCAAAAGAATTGATTAATCACTTATATCGAAATGAGTTTTATCTGACCTTAGTCAATAATTGTGATCTCGTGCGGTCCGCAAAGCGAACAGAGCAAATTATATTAATTGTGATATTGTACGCTAACGAAATGTCATCTGACCTACTACGACAACAAACATGAGATATTATCTTAAAATTGCTTTAACCAATTATCAAAAGTTAATATAGAGACATAGATGAACACGAACAATACAATGATGCAGAATCATTACCACGAACCAAAGGTGTGTCAGCTGGTGCTGACATACAGAAAAACCTCTAAGTGAAAGTGCAAAGGCCGGCCGGTATGGCCGTGCGGTTCTAGGCGCTTCAGTCTGGAACCACGTGACCGCTACGGTCGCAGGTTCGAATCCTGCCTCGGGCATGGATGTGTGTGATGTCCTTAGTTAGATTTAAGTACTTCTAAGTTGTAGGGGACTGATGAGCACAGATGTTAAGTCCCATAGTGCTCAGAGCCATTTTTTGAAAGTGCAAAACTCAATGTGCACAACAAATACAGCGATACAAAATAATTAATGAACCCAATGGAATGACAGCTAGTAAATAACCACCTAGGGAAAAAAGACGTGACTATGAAAACACATACAGAAACGAGCTCGGTGACACCCTGTCTTTTTGCATTTTTATCACACGGTAGTTTCACTGGGTTTTCCCTTTAGGTGCTGGGTGGGCGTCTCTTCTAAAGGCGACTTGTAGGATAAGCTGCTAGGAGACAACACTGAACTGGGGAGTTAGCGGCGGCGTTGATTGTAATGTGTGTTGTAACCCAGGTTGTTCATCCTAGACAGCACCCCGTGACGTTACATCGTCCCCGTTTCCACCCTCTGCATCCATACTGTGGGATGGTTCCAAGTTGCAGATTTGCAGGACATCGCCGCTTGTCAGCCCTGCCTCTTCATCGAGTAGGTTGCTTGGCGGTCGTCGTCCGTGTGTTGCGGAGGAATGTGTTTTACGACACACGCCCCTGTCTCCTATCGTGTCAACGGAGAGACACGCGCTCTTCTGCGTCGCAACGAGGTCGACGTAGACTCGTGCGGGTGTCGGGCATGAGACCCGCTTATCGCCTCTTTGCACCGTCTTAGCTCATGCGTCATTGTTAGGACACGTATCCCTCCGGGCAGTGGGCGTTACCTCACTGCATCGGCCGTCTTGAATAGCGGCGCTCAGTGGTCGGGGACCTCGCCTGGCGTGTGTCATACTTTCCCTTTCGTTTGTCAGATGACTAGCTCGTGGAGGAGAATGCTGGCCATCAGCTATCCCTGCCATGGTGACAGGCATGCGGCGGGCCCCAGTGTGAGCCTGGGGTTGGGGGAACACCAGTATCCCCTCCCTTCTAGTGGGGAAACAGCTGTGACCGTTCGCCACACCACTGCCTCGCCGCTGGCAGCAGTGATCTGCAACGCCTGCCGGTGGACCAAGCCCCGTACTTTCTGACGCGGAGGCTCACTAGGCAGCCTTCCGCCCACTTACGAACTGCGCTCACAGAGATCGTTACAAAATATCATGTGTACAGATTACCACAAAGCGGAGTTTCTTACTCCTGAACAATACATGGAATATTGCCCAAAATTAACTTGACAAGAAGGGCCTTTTCAAGAATACTAATAAAAAAACAACAAGGATAATTACTTAACGAACATTGAAACAAAAAAGTTCTTTTTATAAAATATAGGTCCAGCGTTACATCTGCTGTCAATCATTCAGGGTGGATCTTGTACAACACTTGGTCAGGATTTGGATAGGATTTGGTGCCGCTGTTAACTATAGACGCAAAACTCTACCTACTGACTACCCTCTCACACATAATCTACAGAGCTCGTAGTAGCACCATCAAAATATAGCCCGACTACAATTTCCACATACAAACAAAATATTCCTTTCAACTCAAATACTCATATCGTAGTTCACCGACTGCTCCTTCAAGGTTTTGCAGCACACGTTTGCTGATCTGTGAAAAATTTCCGAGACTTCTTTTCTTCATAATAGAAGTTATGATTAATGAGATACAGAAGGTTCATTCAAGTCACACCGGGAATGGTAAATGTTTCGACATCTATTCATCAGAAATGCAAAAGATCACTGGGCATAAAAGTGGAAATCAAACTCATTCTATCCTATTAGTGAACACACAAACACTTCGTCCTATAAGTACATAAAAAAGACTGTCGAATGAAATCCATTGTCCAGGGAAATGAGTACACAACTTACTGCTGTCATAAGATACTTATAATCATTGAACGATTACTCACCACGTGTCCCCAGGGATCCTCACCTGCCATCATGTTATTTCAGCTTGGATGTTGTCGCACTGGTTCTCTATTAAATATCTGGTTGCTTGAGTTTACAAGCTGTTTCCATATACGTCTTAAGGGTTTCACATACTGGTACCGTCAACTGTACCTAGTAGTATGTGGTGGCAAGTTACACTTTCCAAACATCTTATAAGGGGGCAACTCTGAAAATCAAACACTATTAATCTCCCGTCATACACAAATCCTTCACCTACAAGTCACTAAGTCGCTTCATCAACATCGCAGTACAGTTGCAAAATCTCACTGAATCATCCTCACCTAGAGGGAATAAGCACACTAGAACTGTAATTTATCATCAAGATTTAACTTAGGATTATTGACTCGCCACGTCAACACACCCGATACATTTTTAGTCATAAGAAACGCCATCTTACTGTAGTAGGAAACGCTTCATCTGAGACTCATAATCAATCACATTCAGAGGTTATAAAGCTGCAGAATACTACTCTTTTCTGCTGAGAAGCAGAAATAACTACACCCATATTGGGGAACCCTTTACAATTCATAGAAAATAAACACTTTAATTTCAATCACAGCAGAATGAATCTAAACATTAGAAAATATACACTGTAATTTTACTCACAAAAGAATGAATGCAAGGAAAACATGTGAGCAATATGTCATTCCGACCTCCGAGGGGCAAGATCTTCTGCTTCTAATTCAATATAAGGTTTTACATTGGAGATGTGGTGCAGGCCCTTTGACTTGCGAGAGCGGAGGTTTTCTAATTCAGGCGCATTCGGATGTGGAATCCGCTCGATTCTGTACAGCCCATTGAATAAGAAAAAGAACTTCTTTGACAACCTATCACCTTTATTAGAGAGCTTGTGTGAGCGTACAAGTACTTTCTGACCTACGTGAAAAGTTATGTTCTGCACCTTCTTTTTGTAGGCTCTTTTCCGAGCCTCGGCGGCATTCTTTATATTTTCAGGGCAAGCTCCACAATTGCAGAGGTTCGTAACCAGGGTTCTGCTGACCAGAGAACCACCTCTTTTATTTTACTCGGAGGTGCCTTGTTTTTCAGAAGCATAATCGGTGGCAACATCGTCGAGGCATTTGGCAACTCATTTAATAGGTTCTGGAAACCGAATAGTTTCGTGTCTCACGTCTGGTGCTCACGGTGGAAGTATAACCGACACAATTTTCCAATCTCCTTCATCCACCTTTCACTAGGATTTGCTGAAGGGCAGAAAAGGAAGATTAAGTTCGGTTTCACTCGCTTTCTCCGAAGCATATACTCCCAGTGACGTGACCTGAATTGTGGTCCATTGCCCTAAATCACACGCTTCATAGTACCAACCTCCCGTAAGAAGTGCTTTTCGAATATGGAGCTACTGCCTTCCTGGTGGCCCTACGAAGTGGGGTGAGGCTGACGAATTTTGACGTCACCTCTACTGCCACAAAAATGTACGCAAATCCGATTCTTGAACACACTAGTGGACCGAATAGACCTACTGCTGCAAGATCTCTGAGTTTACTGGGAACGATCGGGTGTATTGGTGCGGCAAACGACACAGTAGGCGTCTTGGCTTGCTGACAGGACTTGCATACCCTAATTACTTTACGTATACGCCGAAGCATATTATTAAAGTAACAAGTTTCCCACAGCTTCCTTAAGCATTTCCTTGCTTCAAAGTGATCGTAGCTCAGATGCACGCACCACACGAGCTTGTTCACCAGTTCCTTCGGAATCGGTAACAGCCACCTGGAGTCATCCAGAGCTCGCCTCTTAAACAGAATGCCATTCCGGACAATATAATACTGCCTGATGGCCGCGTGGGATTTCTCAAGCCATTTCTCTTTGATGTCACGCAAGACTTTGTCCTCGTCTTGCTCCGCCCCGATATTGCCTAGTGACACAGTGACATAATTCTCAAATGCCACATTTTGCAGGTATAAAACACTAAAATTGTTTTCATCAATAGTGTTATCCTCAGTATGGGAGAGCCCGATAGGCATCCGAAACAGAGCAGCAGCGATGTTCTTGTGCCCCAGAATGTACTCTATCGTGAAGTGATATTCCTGGAGGAATACTGTCAACGTCCGAGTGTACCGTGATTGATCTTGGCGCTAGGAATTGTAGTGCTCGGTGGTCGCTGTACACCCTAGTCGTGCGCCCTAACTAATAGTAGCGGAATTTCTTGAACGCCCAGACAATCGCCAGGGCTTCAATCTCCGTGACATAGTAGTTCCGTTCACTTCGCGAGACCACACGGCTGGCGAATGAGATAGTTTTCCAGGTGGACGGATTCTTTCCAACACCCATCTGGAACAA
The DNA here is from genome assembly GCF_023864275.1 of Schistocerca cancellata. Classification (NCBI taxonomy): domain Eukaryota; kingdom Metazoa; phylum Arthropoda; class Insecta; order Orthoptera; family Acrididae; genus Schistocerca; species Schistocerca cancellata. Next base: position 389,151,371 of record NC_064631.1, on the reverse strand, counting down.
CACCGCTCCTAGCCCCGTCGGTGAACTATCTGTCTTCAGGCAAAGCTCCTGATCCAAATCAGGATGCGTGAGCGATGGAGCGTTAACCAATGCGTTCTTTAATTCGTCAAATTCGCTCTGTGCTGGCTCGTCCCACATCCAAAGAGTGTTCTTACCTGTCAGTGAATACAAACGAGGGGTGGACGAAACATTGAGATTTATAAATCTCTTGTATAAATTGCAAAGTCCCAAATAACCCCTGAGCTGACGCTTTGACATCGGAGTCGCGCACTCCGCAATCACTGAAATTTTTTCGGGATCCAGATGAATCCCATCTGCTGACACAATATGACCCAGAAACTTTATGCTTTCGCACCCGAACTGGGATTTGTCCAGGTTCATGGTCACCCCCGCTTTCTCGAATACTTCAAGCAATCGATTTAGAACCCGGCTGTGCTCCTCCCATGACTTCTCTGCAATGAGATTGTCGTCCACATACATAGTTACGCGCACTTTTAGGTCGTCAGGTAGTATGCTATTCAGGCCTCTTATGAAGGCGGCTGAAGAAGCATTGAACCCGAAAGGGAGGCATTCAGACTGGTAGCAACTACCATAGCAGAGGAATGCAGTGTGTTGCCTGCTTGACGAACGAGCAGAATTTGCCAATAGCAGAATCCGAGGTCCACGGATGACAAAACTTTCACACTGTGAAACCTTGCAGCAGCTTCTCCAGTCCTTCTGGCCTATCTGTCTCGGACATGATGACCGTATTTATTTGCCGCGAGTCCAACATCAAACGCACGGTCTTGTCCCGCTTTGGCACAACGAGTAATGGCGAGTTATAGAAACTTGTCGCTCGTTCCATTATACCCTGCTCCAGCATCCTACTTATTTCGGCTTCCACACTGCTCTTGTGCACCAGTGGGATGGGGTAGGTCTTAACAAAGAACGGAAGATGCTCGAGCACCGTAAAGCGGTACAGAAATTCATCAACTGCCCCCGGAGAATCCGAAAATACTCGGGCATGGCTTCTCAGAATACGACACAGTTCCACAAGATTCGCTTCCGTGGCTCCCGTACTAGCAATACAGCTTTCCACAGCGTTCGTGAAAACGTCGTTCCTATCATGCTCATTAAGTTGTGAATCTAGGTCACTAATCAGATTGACCAAAACCTCCTGCCCAGATTACGAATCAGTCCTAACGTGAAATTTCAGACAGTTCATCTCAGACTCCTTGCGCAAAACACATTCCTCGAAAATCAGGCTGACAGGGTTGTTTCCGTCAACGATAGTCATAACACCGCCAGCAACGTCGTTTACGGCGCGGTGGACATTCATAAAGTCAGTCCCCAATAGCATCTCCACGCTCATTAGCGGCATCACAAAAAAATTGAATTCAAACTCATGACCTGGACAGACGAAGTTTACTCTAGTCTGAACTTTAATTTCGACACTTTTTCCATATATCGCGCCCCTGACTGTGGTTCCTCTCAACTGGAAAGTCGGCCAACTTTCCGTTTCCTCAGACTTCCGAAACGCCGCCTCACTAATAAGCTAAAAGGGGCTGCCTGTATCGAGTACACATGTAAGACTGACTCACCAAATGTAAACAGACACGACTGGGTTTATCGCGGGCACAGCAATACTGTGGTCCTCCCTCAACAAATCTTCCCTAATATCGTCTTTCTCTATCAAATGCACATCAATATCATTAATAGCACCGGTCCTCATTAAGTTGACGCCAACCGAGTGAGCCAACAGTCATTGATCCCTTTGATTAGGGGCATTTGTCGGATTGTGCCACGGATTTGCGGAACGAATATCAACACCCACCGCCCATACTGTTTACAGCACTCCTGTTGTTGCTTGTTCGATAATTCTTCTGTGGTCAGTCACGACTACCGTTTCTAGGTCCGCTATAGTTGTGCCTCAATCTCTGCTCATTACCTTATCTTCTAAACTCCCCAGGGTGTCTTTGATTTCCTCTCGGCGAATGATGACCATTGGCATCGTTTGTTCTGCCCGCGTTCCGTGAGGAGTCGCGACGCTGCCAACGCTCGCGCACTCTGTAACTCTCAGGCGACCCGTTAGGTCTGGATTGCCACCTGTCTCTACGGCTGAAGCTTCGCTCGCGCGGCCGCTGCTAGTAAGGGCTCTGACCGTAATTCTGCGTGGTGCCATTCGCATCACACTCAATCTGTAAAAGGAGATTGCGAAACCCCTCTACGTCATCCTTACATCGGCCTGTAAAGATAACGTGCCGCAACTGCACTGGAAACGTTCCCAGGCAAATACGAATAATTTCCGTAGGTCCATAAGGATCGTCAAGATGTTCATTCGCCTGCAGCATATGCTCGAACATCGCCAGAATTTCAAACGGTTTAATTCTGGTAGCATAGTGAGTCCGTGTTTTACATGACTCTGCGCTGCCACTGACCAATAGATCGCCAGGAAATGTTGTCGAATCTCCCAGACTGTGTAGCAATTGCGTGCAATTGACCTAATCCACGCCGCTTGCTCACCTTCGAGGTGGACGCACATATACTCTATTTTGTGTACACTGGGCCACGTAGGAGGAAGGGAGAACTTGAACTACTGTAACCAGGCCCGCGGGTGAATCCCCGTAGCTGAGTTACGGAAGACTTCAAACTTTCTCACAGTCAGAAAACGTTTAAAGTAAAAATCGTGAGTTTTCCTTGGCGAACCTTCCTGAGGAGATCCGCGCCGGTCCCACCTGGTGCGAGATCCGTGATCATGACGATGATCAAATTCGCCATCGTTCCCCGAATCATCGTCGGAATAATGGCCCTTTCGGTCATTTCTTTCAATTTCATAGGTGGTTAACCCTTTTTAAATGAAATTTTAACGCTCACATAGTCCCTCGGTAACCCCACTTTTGCCGGCCGGTGTGGCCGTGCGGTTCTAAGCGCGTCAGCTTGGAACCGCGTGACCGCTACGGTCGCAGGTTCGAATCCTGCCTTGAGCATGGATGTGTGTGATGTCCTTAGGTTAGTTAGGTTTAAGTAGTTCTAAGTTCTAGGGGACTGATAACCTCAGTAGTTAAGTTTTATAGTGCTCAGAGCCATTTGAACCATTTAACCCCACTTTTTTGAATATTTATTTCACACCGTCCGTGTGGACATTTCGTTACCGACCGTATTTCGTCCGTATCCGCTGATGACGACGTACTCGTTTCCCTATTATTGTCAGACTTATGCGCTACTGCGTCTGAGATCCTTGATATTCCTTCTCGCATCTCTCGGTGGGCCGTGTCTTGTTGCGTTTGCATACGCCCTTGCTCTCGCTCGAGGGCTACTATCGCCTGGATGAGGGTTTCCACCTGCGCACTAATGTGGACCGGTCGCTTAGCCGCAGCGTCCTCTATGCGGGTGTCAGGAGCCGCGTGTTCACTCCGGTACTGTTCTGCTAACATACGTAGATTCCCAGCGAACCTTCCTTCTTGCTCCATCACTCGCTCACTAATGAGTAGCTGCCCCTCTTCTATAGCGAAGATGCGTTGGTCAATGACCGACAGTTTCTCCCCAACACCCAGTCCTATTTCACTACTTAGTCTTTTATTTGCATCCTCTATATCCCCCATATTTCCTTCTGCTTGTTTTTTATTCGCTTCCTCGATGTGTCTCCTATTACTGTCTAGTAGTTCTCGTAGCATAGTCTGTAATTAATTTGCATCTATCTACTGATTCAAAATCACTACCGCAGGCTCAGGCTGGACAAAACTTGTACTTGCGTTTTCCGCCTTTCGTTCCTGGTCGGATTCGACGTTTTGATCTCGTACTTGTTCAGAATTATTGTTTGGCTGGTTTTTCCGATTGCGGCTCCCTGAACACCTACGCGTCTCCATCACAATGATAATTACTCCATGCTCCAAAATACAACAAGAATAATGCCAAATTCTCCTAATGGACTCACAGTCCCTACAAAGTACACAAGATTTCCTATAATACAGCGATACACGCCACAGGACAAGAATCAACCCACACTTGTAACACAATGGAATAATAAATCACAATGTCTATACAGTAAACCACAATCAAGATAAAACATGGAATAAAATGCACACCTATATCCTAAATTCTGTGCTCCAGAAAGAAAATATACCAATTAGCACATCCAACCGAAAATATCTATTCCTCACTGCGCATCACAATATTTCTGGTTTACGGACATCCATGAGCAGGGTAAGCCATGTGTAACTAACCAGGTTTTACGGGTTATTACGTTATTACTGGGTCGACACCGACTCCGTGTAACTCAGTAGGTTACTTATTACTATTAAACTAAAGCATAGGAAAATGGTCGCTGCTGGCAGTCGTCGTGCGGCACCTGCGAATAAATCGTGTAAGACAGCCGTGTACTTGTTGCGTTCTGTGTAAGTGGCATGAAGCGCCTTTGAGTCAACAAAACGTAGCGCTCGGAACTGTGTCCGAATATTTAAATGAACCAGATGCAGATGGAAATGCTTATTGATCGTGAAATTAAAGTGCAAAGGATAGGGTCGCCACCGACTCTGATCATACAACTAATCAAAGGTTTGGTCGAGTCGGAAAATAAATTAATTTGATCACAGACCAAAAACTCGTAAAAGTGCTTATATCGTGATATCGCTCATAGGGGGATGCTATACAATTAATAGTATTGCCCGTGTACAGTTCACGAGAATCAAACATTTAAAATAAAATAGAAAGTGCATGAACACTGTACATAAGATCAGCTCCCAGTGACACACCTGAAAGTAAGACTTAGTCTAAAGCATTTGTTTTACAACAAAAGGGGAATCTAATCACTGGACCTGTGCGTAAGGAAACGCATTGGATGCACTAACAGGTAAGCTACGAGGCGAGTGGCTTAGGTCCAAAAACGTAACCTCTGAATAAAACAGAAATTTGTTGATACAATGATTTATTCCTAAGACATGGATGTGAGGCATGTACACAATCCCTGATAACATTAATTCCTAAAACATTAAAGACAAGCAGCGATACATTCACTGTTATAATCTAAATCTGAAATCATTTGTGTGAATCATTCATACAACTGCGGTTGCCTGATAATTGATTGCAATAGCTCGCGAAACGGTACACGTTTCGCAGTACATCCGCGTGCAAACGTGGTTTGTGGAGATGCAATTTCTAGGTATCGAGGCCAGGTTGCAACAATATCACATCACGCAATCATGAACAGTTAACATTCTTTAAAACGCACATGATTTTGGACAGTTTGTGACGACGATAGCCCCACCAAACCGTAATGCTCAACCCCGTGGTTGGCTTCCCACGGACGAAAGATACATAAGGCAAGGAAAATTTACGACAAATCAAAGCTATTAATATTTAGAAAAATAAAATCGTATACAGGCACAGATGAAGGCAAACAGACATTCATACAGAAGCGAGGGATCACTGCTTATAGATGCGACGCCTTCGTGTGGCGCTCTTCCCATGGATCCAAGTCTGCAATAGAAATTTACTAAAACGAAAATCTGCCAAAGTTTAGCATTCCTTATAGCAACAAGGTAAAGCAATCTTTCAGAGTTGTAAAGCTAGACCGAAAGCTAACAGCTCTTCTCTCGCCAAGTAACGACGCGGCACGTGGTCAGTCTAACTCACCCTTCTTCGACTGGAGCTCAGCTGTGGACGCTTCCCGTACCGGCGGCAGATTGACTCGCTTCTTCTTCTCCTGTCTCTTCCACGTTCCGCGTGGCCCGGAACACACAAAGATACCATTTCCGCCACCAACCTAATGCAGGCAGATTTCTCACAAGTAGCTCAATCCTCTTTGCCTGCTTGACCACTATGAGAGTTGGCTATTCTGTACAACTGCTGCTGAATCTGTATGACTATCGCAGACTTTCTGCAGCAGACTACGCCTTCGTCTAGTAACGTTACACACAACCACATTCATTCAATCTGTTACGAAAAAAAGTGAAACAAGGAAAAGAAAGAGAAATGCTAGTGAAAGAGGGCTACCGGACTAATGAAAGGTGGCTACAGGTTACTTTCCCCTGCATCACAACACAGTGGCCATCATAAAAGTGACTTGTATTTTTGATTGCGATTGCACTATGAATACACACACAGTATAAGAAGTAAGAAATAATTTGTCTCTCTTATTTATTTTTACGGTACACCGATTCACCATTGTTTAAGAAAATGGTAACAGTTTTAAGTTTTATTTTTGGAAGGTCGGTGTAAAGTGACTAAAGCGTTCATCTTACTTAGTCAATAGAACATTTAATACCGACCGACATTGACTTCATCCAATAAAATTTCTGTCACAGAAAGACGTCATTTTTTGCATCCAGTAGGGTGCTACTACCATTGCAAATTTTGGTCCTCTCTAAGGTTATAAGTAGAACAATTTATACAGAGGATTCATTTGTGGCGTTATGTCATCGTGAGCATTTTAAACCCAGTATCCCACTCGCTGAGACACACGTCAAAACGCAACTAATGACAAATTGCTCGTTTGGTTAACCGCTTGATAAAATCATTCATCCGCGTGTTTACAAACCACGCAATACGTTCTCTCTCGCTGCGAGGAAGCAATACCGTAAAGCCAGTGCCATTCGTTAATGTGCTGTGCACCACCCAATGTATGAATGCTGTTGCAAAAGTAAATAACAAAATACATACGAATATTTCATTCATTTGCCCAGATCTCAGTGAAATATAACGGTAGATGATACTCTAATAAACATAATAACAGAAATTTCTTGGCTTCCCTATGACCCTTTGGATAACTCCCACAGCTTTATTCCATATGTATTAAATAACGAAATTTCTTTTGTCAGTAAGTGTCTCTCTAGATTTAGATTTGGAACAAAGGCCGGCCGCGGTGGTCTAGTGGTTCTAGGCGCGCAGTCCGGAACCGCGGGACTGCTACGGTCGCCGGTTCGAATCCTGCCTCGGGAATGGATGTGTGTGATGTCCTTAGGTTAGTTAGGTTTAAGTAGTTCTAAGTTCTAGGGGACTGATGACCACAGAAGTTAAGTCCCATAGTGCTCAGAGCCATTTGAACCATTTGGAACAAAGAACTATATCGTCAGGCAGGAGGGCAGATTTTGACTCTGAGACAACTGCGCTATGTCTCACCAAATTCTTTACATAATCTTAATGTAATTCGTGTTAATTCGATAATCTTAATAATATATACTATTTCTTAATTTCAGTTCTATGTTGTATTACGTATATACTATTAACATTAGTAAAACGGTTGTTACCACTTTTCAATAACCACAAGAAGAGAAACTTATCGAAAAAGTAAGTGAATAGTTTGATAATTGATCTCATGTTCTCATCTACATTCATATCTTCGCTGCAAGCCATCTTACGCGCGTGGCTGTGGGTAATTCTGGTACAACTAACTGATCCCGCCTTCCCTGTTCCACTCCAATTTGTTTCGTGGGAAGAATGATTATCTGTAATCCTCTGTCTTAGATCTAATTTCTCCTAATTTGTCATTGTGGTCATTTCGTGAGATATATGTTTGAGGGAGTAATATATTTTCCGAATCATTTTGGAAAGTGCTCTCTCTAAATTTCAATAGCAAACATCTGTGTCATGCAAAACGCCTCTATTGAGACGTCTGCCACCGGAGGTATTTGACTCTTTGTACCGCTCGCGAACCGACTAAACGATCTGTGACGAAATGTGCCACTCTCCGTTGAACCTTCTCTACCTCTTCTAGCAGTCCTACCTGGTAAGGATCTCAGTCAGATGAACAGTACTCAAGAAACGGTCGAACACTTGCGTTGTATGCCACTTCGTTTGAGGACGAGTTATGTTGCCTTAAGATTTTTAGTATAACTATGAGTGTGGCGTCTGCTTTTCATACTATTTGCTTTATGTGGTATTGTGACAATGGACGTTCTGGACAGCTATTTGTAAATTTTTACTGTAGATATGGTTTAAACCAATTCGCTATCAATAGTGTAGTTGTGCAGCAGAGGACTTATTTTCCCTGTGTAGTCACAATACGTTGCTTATGTTCAGAGTCAACTGCCGGAGCCTGCAGCATTCCTCACTCTACTGGAGTTCGTTCTGCACATCGATATTGACGTCTGGCGTCGCTACTTTCTTATAGATAAACGCATCATCTAAGAACGGCCTTAAATATATATCTCACCATTTCCTTCTTTTGATGAAACATAAATAAATTCACGATGCAAATCACACTATTTCTTTAGAGATAAAAACTGTAGTTTTTCGGAAATACTAAAGATCTAGTTTATCTTCTAGTTTGTAGGTGCTACAGTGTAAATTTTTAACCACATATTGTTAATAACACACCTTTCGCTATAGCTTACTCAAATTGTTCTCAGAATTTCAAACATATTTACCGTTTTACAATGTCAAACGCTTTTTCTGGGTCGACGAATTCAACGTTGCTTGCTTTAACAGGAGGAACATGATAACTGCCTCTCTGCTGACTTTATCTTTCGTAAAGCCAAACTTAACTTAATCTAACTGTTCCTAAATTTTATTTTCCGTTTTTCTGTATATTATTACTGTTAGTATTTGAAATTTACTTGCTGAAAGCTGATAGCGCATAGTTTTCGAGCGTATCTGACCTGCTATCTTTGCAATTGTGTGGCTGATATTTGTCCGAAAGTCAGATGGTTGATCGCTAGTCCTATAAATTCTAGACACCACCTTGAATAGATGTTTGGACGCTACTTCCACCAATGATTTTAGAAATTCCGATTGAACTTTATGTATCGCTTCTGCATAATTTGATCTGAAGTGTTCCAGAGGTTTTTAAATTCACACTCTAATACTGCATCACCCAAGTCGCCCCTACCCACTGCACTTTCTTCTTCTGACACGTCCTCAGACAAATCCTCTCACTCACAGAAGCCTTCAATACACTCTTTCAGCCTGTCTGCTCTCCCTTCAGCGTTTAAAAGGGTAGTTCCCATCGCTTTCTTAATGTTGCGACCCTTGCTTCTAATTTCATCGACTTTTTTTTAACACTAAATCAGTTCTCCCTACGATCACTTCTTTTTCGATTTCATCACATCTTTCCTGCAGCCATTTCGCCTTCACTGCTCTGCGTTTGTTATTTAAGTCATTCCAGAGCGGTTTATATTGCTGTGTTCCTGTCTTTCCTTCTTTCGTTTATAAGTTGCAGTATTTTTTCTATTACCTAACTTTTCTTAGCAATAAATTTCCTTGTACCTAAGTTTGTCTGTCGAACATTTGTGATTGCAGCATTTAGAGATGCCCACTCTTCTTCAACTGAACTGCCTACTCTTGTATTCCTTACAGCGCTATCTACATCCTTAGCAAGAGGTTGCCCTTTACCTCTGTCCACTCTTCCGTTATCTTCGAGGAGGCCATTAGCAGAACGAGGGTTACACATTAATCCCGGAAATTTTCATTAAAAATTTAAGTAGAAGTGGGGTCCGAACATGGGACCAAAGGTATATTCGATTAGCAGTCTGAGTTACTACTTCTTGGCGGACGTCATAGAAAACCTCTTCAACTTCATCAATGAATACTTCACTCAGTTCTTTTATTGCAGAGGGTAGCCAGCCCTTTGACCGAACACGCTGAGCTACCCTGCTTGGTCGCTCCAAATCATGAGTGAACATATTTCAGTCTGAGCAGTGAGCGTAGTAATGTAAATGACAGAGGTGAACGAAATCTCAGTTTAACTGAAACAATTTTTCACTTCCAGGAAGAGCACTGGACACTAAAGACCGTATTCTGATGGGTTTAATCTAAGATAAATTAAGTCCACTGGAGAATAAGTGTTCATATGATTTTCATTAGGAATGTCCTTTTGCAGATAGGTAAGTGATAATGTTAAACACAGATTGCCGAGAGACGACGACATGAGCAGTCGGGCAGTCGAGGGAGCCGGGCAGTTAGCAGAAGTCCTTCATAACCACATCTCTGCTGAGGTGTGGTCGAGGAGGTTGATATTAGTATCGACTGACATTTGTATGGGAGCTTTCTTTTAATTTTTTCCAACGCTGCAGCTACAGAATTTCTACATCTGAAATGGTAAAATGTATCTTTCCTCGTTTTTAACTGTGGGGTCTCGGAAATTACTAACGTCAGGTTTCTGCAACGCCATTCTTAAATCGCCACCGTAAATGATCCATAACGAAGCGTGCTGCTCTTCGTTATATAAACCCAATAGTAGAATGAATTCTGGAAACATGCCCAAGGCTGTGGCTAAGCCATGTCTCTGCGAAATTCTTTCTTCAAGGAGTGCTAGTCCCATTAGTTTCGGGGGGTTACATCTGTGATGTTAGGAAGTTAGAAAATAATATACTGGTGGGGCCAAAGCTGTATCGACTGGTCGTGGGTGGTTCTTGGGTACGTATTTGGTAGAGCACTTACTCGCAAAAGGCGAAGCTTCCGGGTTCAAGGACCGGTCCGGCACACAGCTTCATACACGTTCCTTCCAACAACAAAACTTGGTTGGATTGGTTGGTTGGTTTGGGGAAGGAGACCAGACAGCGTGGTCATCGGTCTCATCGGATTAGGGAAGGATTGGGAAGGAAGTCGGCCGTGCCCTTTCAGAGGAACCATCCCGGCATTTGCCTGGAGTGATTTAGGGAAATCACGGAAAACCTAAATCAGGATGGCCGGACGCGAGATTGAACCGTCGTCCTCCCGAATGCGAGTCCAGTGTCTAACCACTGCGCTACCCCGCTCGGTAAACTTGGTTGGACCCTATGTTAATTTAACAATAGGAAATGGTCGAATGAGATATAAGTAAACTGTTTCATTTGTATATAAAATACACTACTTGATGATTCACGTAGTAAATTGTCGTCTTGGATCTTAATCTTCTCAACGGCTGGACTTAAATTGATCGTTTCGCCTTAAAATACTCTGTATGAATATTCCTAACACACTGCTGTCGATTACAGTTACATCACACAGAATAGAATAGCAAATAACGAACATTTAATTGTTGTGCGTTTAGAGTACAGAAGAAAGAATATATGTTCAAATTTGTACCTGATCTTGATGTGTATGGGGTGTGAGATTTAATACACAGAGCTGCCACATCTGGATACAACTATGGCTCTGGTGTAGGCATCAAGTCGAACTAAGGTTGGGTGACCAAAATGGATGCATCATTCTATGCTCCTTCAAACTTGTGCAAGAGATGTAACATATTATTTCACTGCTGCGCCTATGGAGTCGTCCTGTTGTTCACAGTGAATGAGAGGGCCTGAGACTGAGTAAACTCTCGATTCTCTAAGAGAGAAGAGAACAGTGATCCCTTAATACCGTAAGATGAATGGTAGTCTGGACCGTCTGTGACTTTCGTTTTTCAGTACCTGAGAACATGTTAGAAATAAGCTTGAAAAGCTCTAACAGGAAACAGCACTTGGGTTAGAAAGCTCTAACAGTGCTAGTGGGAAACGGCTAGATGAAACTACTGCATTCGGCCCCTGAGCTGATAGTCAAAATGGCGTGAACGTAAAACTATTTCGGTAAGCCATCTGAAGATCGTGAAATACGGAGTCACAAGAAGCACTGTAATCTACCATCTCAGTTGTAGATGATGAGTGAAGAAAACAATCGGAGAAGGGGCTGATTACAATTGACTGGCTGGCAGGGTGGAAAATCGACGTAACTGGTGGTAGTCGTTCCGTAGTTAATAAGGTGATGCGTAACAGACAAAAGACAATCAAAAATTTTAATGCAAGAATTGACTTTATAGAAAAATGATTCTTCAAAAGTATATCAGACTTTGTAAATAAAACTAACAATAAAAGTAATCTAGCAACTAAGGTACAAAAAATAAAATAAACTCCAGCCTGCAAACGCTCACGTTGATAATCAAGAAACGTTAAGACTAAAATTTATGACAATAAATAACTTTCCATTATTGTTCCTGTTATTAATCCGACAAGGGAGGTTTGAAGGATAGTGAAGAGTATTATTGATATTGGGAATTGCAAGTCTAAAGTAATTCTGGTTCTATCACTGATCTTGCGGTACGAAACGAGAGCTGCTGCCCTGGCGGCTGATCAGTGGCATCGCCGTATCAGGACGACTGACCCGATTGAACCACTCAAACAATATTTGCACAAAAAATATTTAGAAAACCAAAAAAACTTCATAATTTAAAAAGTTAATAATAACATGTTCATTTCATTACATTTATCATTATCATAAAATATATAATAGAAAATGAAACAACCACTTGTATAACGTGCAGTCAGGAGGATCCACAACGAAGGGAAGACTAACGGGTGCTGCGGTTCCAGCATTTGTTCTCTAGACAAAATATAAATAAAATGTAAACACAGAATGTTTTAACCTGCCTATATATTCAATAATGTCACCTTTAGATATGGAAAGCTATCAATATTTCTCGGAAATTTTACTATAACACTCACAAGCTATTAGAGTCGTGGCATCAGTGGTATGGAGGTCATTTCATATAAGTTACAGTAAGGTGAGTGATCGCCAGTGATCAATAGAACTGTTCTTAACTGGTCAAGTGTGTTTCCCATGCTTGGGTTGAAGAGTTCACTGATTATGCAGTTTTTGTGAGCAAGAGTTCTACTGAGTAAGTGAAAACTTGCCTGATTGGTAGTGTCCTCATATCGTAACATGGAAACAGCTGATAGTCGGTGGTAGTGGTTTCTACCAAGGTGGTGGATTTCTCGCCGTCTTATGGAGTTCCATCTGTGCCCATGAAAACTTTAAGTGTGTTGTTTTCGTGTGCGTTTTGTCCTGTTTGACGTTTTAGTTTCCTCTTTCTCTTATGTGGAAGAATATGGGTGGTTTGGATTAGAAACACATCTGAGGGTGCGTTGTGACAGATCGCTGTCGACGTGCCTCTCTCTGTCCTAGGGACCAGTGATGTAACAACAGGGCAGAGTCACCGACAGTCCATGGATCTCTATTGTCATCTGCCTAGATCCAAACAGATCTATACTCGACTGAAGATACACAACGTAAGTACAGCGGCAGGGCATCTCCTGGCAGTCTGATTTATGAACCTTCGCCTGTGACCTTCCAGATCGTCCCCATCCCCCACTCCTTGACGTCCAATTTGGTAACCAGTAAATACATGTGAAGTATAGGAGTTAATAAATTTAATTGCTGTAATTTATAATCCATTTAGCATTGCTGTTTTTTTACTACCCTTCTTATCATAATTAGCATGATATATTGTTTTATTACGCAGTTAGGACCACAACTTTCCTTGTCACTGTAATTTATTGTCCTTATCATTGATTTTTTGACCCTGTTAGTGTAATTATGCCACAAGATGGTGTCCGAATAGGCAGAGCTGTGACTTCACTATCAAACACAGCTATCCAAGTTAGGAATATGATAAGTAAGCACACAGTCGAAAATAGTTGTGCCAACAGCCACAGCACTTTAGTCGCCTACCCACATTACTCAACGACTGCATCTAGGCTGGCTAGCCATGTGATGGATTCGGTAAAAATTTATTTCCGTAGAATATTTATGGACTACTCACAGACAAACGAGCAAAAGTAACACCTTGACAAACACGTGCTATTAGTCAACTAATCATTACCAGCACTTTTGTTATGTCTAAAATTTAAACAAAAATAATCTAGTGAGATAACTTGTTTGAAAGTTGCATGGTATATTTATTTATTACATGTGTAGGTAACAAGCGAGGATTATCATATTTTCCACAATTCTTAAGTGTCACCAATTTACCCACTTTTTACTGTTTTTCAGTATCATACAACTAAATTTGAAGATCATCATCCAAAGCCCGTTGTTGCTTATTGTAAATACGATACTTTTAATGTTTAAGAAATTATAGCCTTGTGCTTGACTACAGCCTTATAATATGTTGTATAACAGGATGGGGAAGGAACGTTTATTTATAGAAACAATTACCGTGGCACCTCGCGCTCACACCAGTTCCCACGCACCCAAGCCCGTGGCAGCGGCGGTGAGCCGCGATCCAGCCACGACCGTCTGCTACCGTCTCCAAAGCGCTGTCGCGAAAGGCCTGACTTACCACCCGCCATCCAGCCCAGCACCCCGTAACGATGTTTGCATACGCAAAATATAACTCATGTCTCTCCTCCGAAAAAAACGTTTGTAAAATTTCGGTTTTCCGCTTCGTCATTAATCCCAGAGCGGGTACGCTCTTTAATGACATGGGAGCAGGCGCGTGGTATGTTATGTATAAATTGATGATAAATGGCTATTTATTGGTGATACTTCATCGTTTACTGTAGAAATTTGCATTAGACATACATGACTAAAATTAACATTTAAGTTCATGCTCAACAACAGTTTACTACATGTTACAAATTGCTATTTTGTTATGTTGTAATAATTTACTTGCAAATTAATTGTCTTTGGTGAAGCGTGAAAGCACACATTCCTCTTTTCACATGGAACGTTTGTTTGGGAATAACTTTCGCCAGCAAAATCAGTACCACAGCTGCATCTTATTGTCGTGGAGCCATTCTTCGGTGCAGACTAACATCAGCTGGTAAACCTGGTCTCGCTCATATTTCCATAAGATATGGTTTCATCAATTGAAAAGCAAGGGTTTCTAAAAAACAACTCGTCGAGTATGTTTCCCGTTCTTTTCGTTTACTTGAGACACACCTGCACATTAACACCAACCACGTTCAACAATGCGTTCCGTCCAAAGATTGTCCGCCCACTTGTCATTTGTATTACTGAATATTTCTTTATTTGGTGATAAGTATCAACCCTACACTTTGACATACTGATATCTAGTGTAATGTGAGGTTTCTTAGTGGAGTCATCTACTGTTCCTTCGTTGTGGAAATGAGTGTAAAAGGTTTGTTACGTGTGGGTTCATAATTTACCATAGCAGTCTTTCTGGTATCGAAAAACCGCCCAGTCGAGTTCTGTTCTTGTTGGACAAAAACGTAGGAAAGATTTGTTTTTAATCCTTTCCTACTGTTCCTACATTTTTGTTTCTGTTTTGCAACAGAGAGAGAGAGAGAGAGAGAGAGAGAGAGAGAGAGAGAGTCAGTGTTCAGCTAGGATATCAGTTACCTACTGTCACATTCCTATTTGTGCATCTTCTCAGCTGGGATAGTGTACACTCAATATCAAACGGCTTATTTAAACACAAATGGTTCATCCGTCTGTTTCCCACAATATACTTTTAACAGACCAGTGTAGAATTGTTTAGTATCGCACAGAGCAAATATTATGATGCCGTAATTATCTGGTTTGTAGAGATCGTAATGTGTGAAGCTCCGACGAAATTTGAAAGATTTTTGTTTCGCGTCGATTGTAAGAAATTCGCCAAGGTTGTAACTATTAATGCAGATTTAGGCAAATGTATCGAGAGATCTCCTAATAGATGCTAGCCTAACGTTTTTATGTCTCATATAGATAGTTTCTTTATCATCATACCTAGTACATTGGCGTAGCAATAAAAATCTCCTCTAACTTGTGAACGATCTCGAAACAATCATTCCTTTTCCGTTATTTGGCCAAAGTTCCGATGCATTTGAGTGGTTTCGAACTTAGTGGCCTAATACTATAAAACTGAACGATCTGAATTTTACATACTGACGGTACAGTTTTCAGTAGCGCTAAAGCAATATGTAGAAAATGTTCCCATCGCTTTGATGAACTGTTGAGTTATGGTACAGCTGAGAACCAAGGAACCTTACCTTCTCTAAATAAAAGGAACTTGGAAATAGAAGAAACAGTACTAAGTGCTGGCTGAAGCCGAGGTAGCCTTTAAGAAACTGAAGAATAATAAGGCACCAGGAATTTATCTGGTACAAGCAGAACTCATTACAATGCAGGAAAGGTATTTGTCAAATATTCCCACAAGCTTTTAATTAGAATTGAATAAATGGATGCATCCCTGATAATTGGAACGTAGGTACCACATGCACAATATACAAGAAATGTGATACTATGGTGTGCTCTAAATACAGGGAAATTTGTCTGTTACATACAGCACATAAAATATTCTTCAACATCCTGTTAAGCAGGCTAACACCATATGTTGAAATTGTTGTTGGTGACAATCACTGTGCGTTTCGTCAGGGAAGATCGACTGTAGATCATGTCTTCACAATATAGCAAGTACTAGAAAAGTGCAGAGATTTTGGGATTGTTAGACATCCCCTGCTTACAGATTTCAGATCAGCCTGCTACAGTATTGGCATAAGGGATCTGTTTCCAGCAACGAAAGAGTTGGATATTCCTAATAAATTGATTGCCTCAGTGAAAGCTACTATGGAAAACACCTGGAGTCAAGTTAAAATACGGAATATGTTACAAAGCGCTGTGATAAAGAAATAGAGTAAGACAGGGAGACACATTATCTTGCCTGACGTTTAATATAGCCTTGGAAATAGTTATAAGAGATGCGGGTATCAATACAAGAAGTACTATCCTGTATAGCTCAGTTCAGCTGATTGCATATCCAGAAGATATTGATATAACTGCAAGAACACCAAGAGCAATGAAAGAAGCCTTTGAGAATACTGACAGAGCTGCTAGAAGGATGAACCCACAGATAAATGAAGGGAAAACCAAGTATATGCCGTAAGTGAGTAAGATCTTCCAAATGAACCCCCATCCACAGAAATCGGTTCATGTACGTTTGACGAATATTGTCAGCTAATAAGTGCTACCATATCTGAAGTGTAAGTTGCTGTTGAAAACTAAAGTTACAATGTACAAAATTTTAGTAAGGCCGGTGATAACATACGGTGCTGAGACGTGGACATTAACAAAATCTGATGAAAGTCAAGTGGGCGTATTGGAAAGGAAGATCGTGAGACAGATTTTTGGGCCAGTGAAAGATAGTAGAGTCTGGAGCAAGAGATTTAATTACGAATTATATTACCAGTTTACTGAACCAGATATTGTCACCTACATTAAGATTTAAAGTCTGAAACGGGCAGGACATGTACTAAGAACAAATGACAGAATGATTAAGAAGAAATTCAGCACAGTGCCTACTGCACGAGAGCACAAAGACCAAAGCTAAGGCAGGAGGAAGATGTCAGAGACGACATAAGTAAAATTGGAAATTAAAATTAGAGGAGTAGGGGAAATAAACAGGGAAGAAAGGAATAATCTTGTACAGAAGATCAAGGCTCACAGAGAGCTGTTGCGCCAATGATGATGACGATACTGCATAAACTTGACTTCTATCTGTCAACTTAGCAGCCGTATCACCAGAGAAATTTTCTTCTTGCCTTATTCTAGCAATGCATAGGTTTGTAAAATTCACAGTTTCGTCTGTCATATCAACAATTATGATTTTAGGGAATGATTTCTCCTTCAATACCTGATGCTACAATTCTAGGGCCCGGAAATATCTTCATAATGTTTTTGCTGGTACACAGGATGTCTGTCTATGCATATTGGTTTCCACCCATTTTGTTTGTTTCTCCCTACCCTGATGGAAATCTGCCTTAAGTATCAAAGGAAGGTAATCTTACATCACGCTCAATCGTTCGGAGTCACTACCATGATCACTCGGTATTATTATTTCATCTTCACCATCAGAAAACAAATCATTAACATCTTCGAAGTGGTCTCCTTCCGCAAGCACCTCTAAGAGTCGACTCTACGTCATCCTCTACCAAGTATTTTTGGCACTAAAATCAGAAACAGGTGCTATTGTTAATGGCTAATGAAATTAGTATAGGACATCTTTAAAATATATAACTTTTCAGCACATCGCTTCGGGTAAACGTACAAGAGATAGCGTTGGCAGTTTTATATAATGCTTGTGTAATCAGGCACGTGGTGTATACAGTACGTTGGCGCAGTTCCAGGAATAATTATCACTGCCCTTGACTTGTTGATATTGCATTCGCTCTTACCGAACTAAACATAAGCTAAAGAATGACTATATCAACAACCGCACTGCTATAAAGCTGCGTAATTTTCCGTAGACGGAAAAAGGTAAATCTGATACACCAGTGCGCCCCCTCCAGGACAGGGCCTGATGACTTAGATCACGTTTTTTGCGTTTTAGGACATAAAAATGTGGATGCGTACAATGGCAAGCATGCAGGAACTCCTACTGCTAGTACACTACCTGCCTGGAAGCTATGGGGAAGCGGAGAACCACATACAAATGCGCGCTGCGCTATTAAATGAGTTATACTAGTGCGAGAATCTCATAGCAACGAGCATGGAGGTGAAATGCTCTTTCCTTACAAGGATCGAAGTAAACCATGCTCACTTTACTGTCGTAACAATTATGACAGTGGTCAGTAGAAGTACTTCGATACAATAGACTGTTGGTCGTCATGTAATACATGTGAACATTTACCAAATAGGATTAAAAGTACATAAACCATCTGTATTTTTTTCCCTGCAAAGTAATGTTGTCAAGGCATTCAAGACAGCACTACACATTGCGACTTAGGTAAATACCTTCCAATGTGAAATAGTGAAGTGAGTCACTGGAATGGTGTCCTAGGAATGGTGGCTGTCATGACCCACTTTCAGTTATATTTTCGGTGTATGATCTACTTTTCCTTTTCTCATGACAGGACCTACATCTAGAACATGCAATAGTGCCCTTCTCACAACTCCACAAGGCCATAAGCTGACATGATTGTTTGGCAGCAACTGAGGTGGGATAGTGGAGGGATTTTTGTCGATATATAAACGCAGCAGTTGAGGCATCTAGCTAGCCATCAAAGCAACATAGCTGTTCACAAGTACATTTTATTTGACTGATAGTGAGTAGTAATGCATATATGCTGGAATGGGGCCAGCGTCGATATGGACAATGGAATTAAACAAGACAATGTGCATAAATGTGCTAATCTTTACTTCAGTCAAAAAGACTGGACATAGTTTTGCGAATATCTGTCTTACAGCGATAATTACCTCAGTACTGAATACAAACGACATGAGGTCAACATCAACATTCACTGGATGCAGCACCAGTAATGCACCAGCAACAGCAATCATGTTACTGCCAGAGTAGTACTGGTGTTTGGTGGTACAACGCTGAAACTATTAGTTCAAGAGACTACACACAACATATATGTGTTTTATGACAGAATATACCAAGTGCATATTACAAATGCTTTGAATGACAAGGTGGACTGTACAGTGAAACATAAAGTTTGTTAGGGCCTAGAACAGGATTACTGCACAGCTGTATACGAACATGACAAATTCCTTGCCGAGTTTAATGTGTTTAAAACACAATCATTTGTGAAATATTGTCATGTGGTAATGGTTGTGACGAAAGGAGAATAACTATGTATTAATAAGTTTGTTTATGTGAGAGTAATAAATTTTGTTCTCGTTTTAAAATGTTGTAATATGTCTATAATTTGCAATGAAGCATATTACTACATTTCTATGCAATAATTTTATACTTATGAGACAGAACACCACACTATTATTGCAAACGTGGGAGATGCACAAAATTGTTCCGACTTAAAGCACGAGTATTAACAATGGTGTGTGGTACAAAGACCAAAGTAAACTTGTCAACAAGTACTGCTAAAGCTGTAAGTTATACCATTACTTAATGTGTCAGCCAAATGTTTCCTTTTATTTATAATAATGCAAACTTTTTTAAATTTTTTATCGCGCTCCTGAATTTTTTCTTTTGTGATCAGATATCTGTGATCATACTTGTATATTGCAAAGAACTACATTTATGTGCTTTAACAAATACCACTATTGTACAGGCCAAAATAACCGCTTAGGGAGGAAATTCTTGCAGCTGGCCACTTCCCACTGTTAACTACAGTAAGTGCAGGAAACGTGTATTCCTCTGCTGCATCCAGGTTTTCCATAGAGCTAGTTTGTAATTCTTTCTTCCATATTTTCACAAGTATCAACTACTCGCCAGTGGACAAGCAGATAGTGAAATGAGACAACCCTCAGAGTAAAGACACTACGAATATTAAAAATGGTTCAAATGGCTCTGAGCACTATGGGACTTAACATCTGAGGTCATCAATCCACTAGAACTTAGAACTACTTAAACCTAACTAACCTAAGGACATCACACACATCCATGCCCCGGCAGGTTTCGAACCTGCGACCGTAGCGGTCGCGCGATTCCAAACTGAAGCGCCTACAACCGCTCGGCCACAGCGGCCGGCCGAATATTAAAATTTTATGAGTAAAGTGTCAAATTTTCGTAACAAAGTTCTCCATTTTTCTGCCCTCCAGGAATTCTGTCGCGTTCAAATAATTCTGGGGATGGGCAGCTGGCTGAAAGCCGAACAAGAAAGCTCTGAAATACATACTTAGTTCATCATGGAACGTATATTGGAACGATAGATTGTATCCCATAGATATTTGAGTGTAGCAGTCATCTGATTGTATATAACATCTAGATGAAATCAACTGTTCGATTTTTTACCGACCACCCGATTTCGCTGCGACAGGTTTAGTCATTAAAAAAGAATCCCCAGTCAGTAGGACGGAGTTATACAAATATCATGTGGTATTACTTCGAAGCAACTTTAACGCACGTAGTATAGACTCGGACGTCTATGGTCTCATTGCGGGGGGTATGTACGGAAAGTCCTGAGAAATACTTTTCGATAAGTGTTTAGAAAATTGTCTTGATTACTTAGTTCGACAGCCCACAAACAAACAAACAAAGCAAATATTTTCGACTTTATGTCCTACAGGCATTAGTGAACACGATGCCACTGAAGCAGCTGGTGGGAGCTGACTGGGAAGTGATAATGTATTGGGGCTTTAAAATAAAGTATCTATAAACAACTGCATTGTAGAAGTAATTAAAAACCTACAGTAAATGGTACCAATAAGGAAATCATAATCACAGGTAGTTAACAAGGATTTAAACCAAACTTAAATTTTGAATTGTTGCAATGAGAAATGAAGAATTACAAATCAACTGCTTAGTGGTTTATCTTCTTGAGGCTTTGTTCATAGGCAAGTAAAGTATACCATACGAAAAACTTAGCAACAGGAAAATTGCCTTGAGTCCCAGTTAACGGTAACTTTTAGCAAAAACCAACAAAATAATTGTTACAGGACGGTATAGTTAAAGACCAACGATGAAGTCACGTTATAATATGTTATGAAAATACATTACTGATTAAAAACGCTGAGGCTGAAACCAATGATTTACCCTTGACAATTTCATAAATCGGTATGCGGCTAAATAAACTTAATTAACACGTTGAAGACAATACCAGGTATTAAGAGGACTAACATTTTACAAATACTGGGCTTCAGTGGTATACAAGCAAGTCTAACATGTACAAGACAACTGAATTAACTGCAGATGACAGCGGAAACAACTTTAATGTACAGTCGGAGAAGGCACTTTAAGCTTTGCCTGAAATTTTCCTATGAACAAAGCAACGAGGCGAGTAACTGTTTAGCAACCGTTTAATATGTGATTAAATGATTGTGTTCTGCAACAATTCAAAATTTAAGTTTTGTTGTGCGAGGTACTTGATATTTACCGCTGAACAATTTGTTTAATGTTACTAATGAACTTCCTTGTTAATTACTTGTGACTGTGATCCCCTTATTGACGTATCTTCTACTATAAATGTAGTGAGATTAACAGCGCAGTGGTCAAGCAAACAATAAGCGAAGATTAGATGGCAGGCTGCCTCTAAGCGGCGTCTCTCTACTTAAACGCTTTTTTAAAGAGTAAGTGTTCGTATAATAATTTGTCAATAGAAAAATTCAAATGAGTTATGCTGTTGCCGTAAGACTAACAAGAACAGTTACAGATTGAGAACACAAATATTCAAACTATATAACAGTGGGAAAAGAATTTTTAGATGGAACAGTGATTTTAAAGTTACTTTAGAAGAAAGAAAAATACTGAATTAGCGGCCACCTTTGCAATTCGCGAATATATCATAGAGTTTTCCCTGAAATATGATACAAACACAAGACGTCCATACATATTTAACAAGTTCTTACGGCACTGTGGCCAAGTACATTAGTAGGCTAAACTTATACTACAGGCCGCCCCTGGGTGAAAATAACGCTTAGCTTCAGGACAGTAAACAACAGCAGCGCCTTCAAAGTATATAGACAGACTGTACAAGACCATGACAGCATGATCAAACAAAGAAACTGACAAATAATTAACAGAGAGAGGGCTAGTTCACAACTGCAACACAGCTGTATAATTATTTTTTTATTGCCAAAGACATAATTACATTTCGTAGGCCTTGAATCCGAATATCGATTTAGTTTTCCTAAATTGGCTCTAGTTCTGAAGATATTTATGCTTGTGTAATTTACTTATATGTTTACATAGACGTTGACTTTCTGTGAGCATCGTTGAATTTTATTTTCATCTAGCTTTTTACACTATTTAATACCTCACAATTAAACATTCGATCACATTCTTTAAAATTTATTTCCTATTTCTTTTCTATCTGTTTCAGGAAAATACGAGATCTTCACGAAGACGATGCTTAAACAACCCCAATGTGTCCTGTTGTACTTACAGTGAATACTGCCTACAGAAACAACGATGAAACATTACAGACTTTGTAAAGAAGACATATCGTGCATGTTTGGGATACAGCTTGGAGGCAAAGATAGAGCAAGAGCTTCCCACAAAGTTTGTAAAGTGTGTATAGATTGGACTAATAGAAGGTTTAAATTTCGGGGTACCCATGGTCTGCTGAGAGCCATAATATCACCACGATGACTGTTATTTTTATGCTGCAGAAGTCGAAGGCTTCGGTCGATTCAAGAATCATAAATGGCAATACCCACATTTAGAACGAGCTAGGAGAACAGTGGCGTACAGTGAAGAAGTTTCTATACCACTGTTTCCTAAACTACCTGATCCTGTAATGTCAGAATCTGAAGAAATACAGCATTTCGAGTGCAAAAGCAGTATCAGCAGTGGAAGCGAATATGAAGGAGAAATTTCCACACCCAAATTGTTCACTCAAAAGACACATAATAATCTGGTGTTACTAGATCTTAATTTGTCAAAGAGTGGAGCAGAACTTTTGGCATCCAGGCTAAAGGGAAACAACTGGCTTACTTCAAAAGCGAAAATTTCAGTATAGCGTGCAAGAGAAGGAGTCCTTTTTTAATACCTCAGCCAAGATGATGTATCTGTATACCGCAATAACATTCCCAGTATACTCATTCATTCTACAGTCAGCACCACCAGAAGCCTAAAATGTGTCTTGCTTCACAACAGTAATATCTTTGCATCCATTTCCGTTGGCCACTCAACAAAACTGAAAAAACGAATATGTCACTATCAAAATATACTGCTCACTTTACGTTATCATGAACATCAATGGTCTATGTTTTGTTACCTGAAGATGGTAAATATGTTGTTTGGGGAGTTGTGTAAGTTCACAAAGTACCCTTGTTTTATATGGTTATGGGGCACCAGAGCAAAACAAGATCATTGGAGCAAAGTAACATGCCCTTTAAGTGAAAGCCTTATTATAGATGCAGCCAGCATCATTCAGGAGCAGTTGGTTAAGAGAGAGAAAAAAGGTCTCCCCCCATTGCATACAAAGATAGAACTGATAAAGTAATTTATTAGGGCCCTAGATAAAGACGACAATTGCTTCAAATACATATATAGATTTTTCCTGCATTGAGCATGGAAAAATTGAAAGCAGGTGTATTTGATGGGCCGCAGATTCGCAAACTCATGAATGATTCCAACGTGACAAATTTCATGAATGATTCAGAAATGTTGGCCTGGCATAGTTACTGTATATCTTGGAAATTGCGCAGAATATGTTGACAGCCTATGAAAAGTCAAGTATTAATGTGAGTATCAAAGTACAAAATATCCAGATGACACAGGCGATTACAACGAGGAGCAAGGGGAGAGGTTCACCACGAAATTAAGATATTATAAGACAGATCTCAAGGCACGTGGGACACTCGTATGATGAACTACTACTGTTGGTGCCTCCAACGAGATTGTCCTGAAGATCAACACAGAAGAAAATCAAACCTACCTCGTTTCATGATGAAGTAATCGCTGGAGTGTCACTGAATGTATACATACTGTTTTATCTGTTATGAAGTAATGCAACACATCTAGTTAATTACAGTACTTAATATGTCATTTTGATGTAATGTAAAGATTAAGAACAGTTCTTCCAGGGATCAAAATTCAATGCATGCTGCTCAGAAAATTTGGTTAAAATGTGAAATCAAATCCCTATTCTCCACAAAACAAGAGTTAATTTACAGGTTATGTAAGACACATTTTCAGCTTGCAAACATCATTAACAATGTGGCAGTTTTCTCCCATCTGTCAACAAAGTCGGAGGCTACACAAAAACTGCTGTACAACGAATAGAAACAGTTCATAGAAGAAAGTTTATTCAACTCAAAAAACTTCAGTCAGAACACAATAGCTCTACAAACAAACCGAAAAAATACAGACATAAATTCTATCCAAGATTAGTGAATCACAAATAAACAGCAAGGAAAGACAACTGTTGGAGAAAGGATTAAAATACAATGTAAATCCAGAAATAGATGAAGATTACACAGAACAATCTAATTACAAAAGCAGAAAGGGTATTGAAAAGGGAAGATAGGAGAGAAAGCAGCAGTGTCAAGATTGTACCAAGTAGAGATCAGTAAAAAAAGAAACCATAATATAATAACCAATATGAAAACGCAATGACTCCAAAATAGTACAAACATTGAAGCTATAAAACTAAAAAAAACTTAGGGAAAAGCTTCAGTATCAAAATGTCATCATTTTAAAAGCAGACAAATCGAACACAGTAGTACTTATACACAAAGAACATTACACTGAAAAATCGCAGTACTTCATCTCACAAAACAACATTACAAAATCAAAATCAGACCCAAAAAACAGAGTCCACACAAAATTAAAAAAACACTCAGAAAAATATAGCCATGGCACTGTATAACATAGATGAAAGAAAACTGACACAGATCACTACCAATGTACAAGAGCGGTTTACTATTTACATTAAACACAGCATACAGAAAAACTCTATATACCAATGCGGAATATAAGACACAGGAATTTTCCGTAAATACCAGGGGAGAGAAATAACATATTGGTGTACTTCTCAAGAATGATGAGTATTTACTATTTTGGAAGGTATGCTTAAAAAAGGCAGGGAACAAATTGGAAAACAAAAATCCTCGAATGCAGTATTATTCGTAGAGATGTTTTGCTTGAAGGCCACCAAAGATTCACAAACGAAATCTTCCTGTGACACCAATACTGGATTTCAGAAAATCCCTCACTTACAAGCTTCCAGGATACACGTTAAAATTACTGTTCGAAAATTTCAAAGTACAAGAACACAGAACCATTAACACCACTACACAGATAACAAAAAAATAAAAGATTTAAGAATCCCAGACACAGAAACACTACTCTCACTTGACAAACACTGAAGCGCCAAAGAAACTGGTTTAGGCACACGTATTCAAATACAGGAATATGTAAAGAAGCAGAATACGGCGAAGTGGTCAGCAACGCCTGTATAAGACAACAAGATTTTGGTGCAATTGTTAGATTGGTTGCTGCTGCTACAATGGGAAGTTATCAGTGTTAAGTGAGTTTCAACTCACTGTTATAGTCGGCGCACGAGCGATAGGACTTAGCGTCTCCGTCGATGAAGTGGGCATTTTCCCAAATGAACATTTAACGACTGTACCCTGAATATCAGGAATCCGGTAAGGCATCAATTCGGGAACATAGCTGCTGCTGGAAAAAGGTCCTGCAAGAACGCAACCGACGACGACTGAAGATAATCTTTGAACGTGACAGAAGTCCGACCTTTCCGTAAATTGCTGCAGATTTCAATGCTGGGCGGTCAACAAGTGTCAGCGTGCAAACAATGAAACGAAACATTATCGATATGAGCTTTCAGGGCCCAAGGCCCACTCGTGTATCCTTGATGACTGCACGACACAAAGCTTTAAGCCTCTCCTGGGCCCTTCAACTCGAACACTGCACTGTTGATGACTCGGAACATGTTACCTGGTCGGACGGGTCTAGTTTCAGCTTGTATCGAGCTGATGGACGTATACGGGTATGGAGACAGCTTCATGAATCGTGGACGCTGCGTGTCAGCTGGTGACATTACAAGCTGGTGGGGGCTATGAAATGGTGTGGGGAGTGCGCAGTTGGAGTGATATGTGACCCCTGATATGTGTAACCCCTGACACGTCTAGATACGATTCTGACAGTTGATACATATAAGAGCAAGCTGTCTGATCACCTGCATCCATTCATGTCCATTGTGCATTCGGTAATTCCAGCAGGACCGTGCGACACCCCACAAGTCCAGAACTGCTACAGGGTGGCTCCAGGAACTTCCTTCCTAGTTTAAACACTGCGCCGGCCACCAAATTCCGCAGATCCGCAGACATGAGCATTATATATCATATCTGCATGCCTTGCAAAGAGCTGTTCCACCCCCTCATACTCTTGCGGATTTGTGGACAGCCCTGCAGAATTTAAAATGTCAGTTCCCTCCATCATCGCTTCAGACATTAGTCGAGTTGTGTTGCGACACATCTGCGTGCTCGCTATTCGATACTATGGAGGTATACTAGTTTCTTTGAAATTATAGTTAAGAACCTGAAAACACATAGTGAAATCCCTCAGAAACAGATTAAGGAAATACTCGCATTAGTGACGCTCACAACTGTACAAAATAACTTCCAAGTCAGTAACGAATTTTCTTTACAAGAAGGATTACCAATAGTGTCCCTAGCGACAGGAGTCTTAGCAAATATTTTTATAAACCACACTGAACAAATTATTTTCACAAAAATAATATCAAAAGAATACAACACACCACACTCTTCATATATACAGGTAACAGCGTCTGCTTAATAGATGAACAACAAACAAAAATTCAAAAGTTGACATCACCAAGGTACATAAAAACACAAAATGCACAATTGAATGAGAATAGAATAACCAAATGACCTTTCAGGATATAACAATAAAAAAGCAAAGCAATAAGCACATCTTTGAAATTTATTGTAAACCCACAGCAACTGATACTATCATCCTCCAATCCTCAAATCACCCACACTCACAAAAGCAAACATCATTTCCACACATGATCAATATACTCAACACAATCCATCTCAACAAAGAGAACTACAAAAGGAACAGGACTTAATAATGCAGGCACACAAAAACAATGGGTACAATAGTAACATAGTCACAAAGCTAAACAACAAAGTAGAGAATAAAATAAAAAGCAGAAAGCACAAAACCATTGACATCCCCACAACAGACCGAAAATAATCATAATCACTCAGTACCTTAAGAACTACACAAAATAATCGCGAAAACGTAAGAAAAGACACAAGATGGCACACAAAGACATACTAACACAAACTCACTCATAAAATCACCAACATTTTCAAAAGACAGGAAATAAACATAGCATACACAACAGACAATTCTATCCAAAAATACACTCCAGACACACACACACAAACGCACACACACACACACACACACACACACACAAAAACACAGATATAAACATAACAGAAATGAATAGACGCTAGTTCGTAAGGTCGGCAAGACATACATATATGTAATCAAACCAAACAGAATGAGATGCACAGTGAACTCAAAGCAATTATGTCTATATTAATCTTATGTATACGTTATTGTCAGAAGAGAGACGGATTGCCTATCACAACAGCAAGTACAGACGAAATTAGGAATTGGAAAAAAATGCTCGAAGCGCAAAAACAGGCTTATGTTTCGTAAATAGAGCGGTTGTGCGACATCCATGTCACCAGATGATCGGAAACACCGATACCAGCTAAGAACAGGACGAACTCTAGGTAATCACTTATTTACATAAAAAACGAGATGTGAACTGTTTTATAATCTACAGATAATATATATCAAAACAAAAGTGTATCATAACTGTATCATTATAGATCCTGCTGATGATGCCTTAAAGTGAAAAAATAGGAGAAATACGTGTTGGAAAATAAAATACAGTGCAGGAAGAGAAGGTGTTTTTTATTTAGAAAACTAAAATTTTTATCACCATTTTGATAGCATCGAAAAATCAGTTCAGAAATGTAGTGAACACCATTATTAACACAAAATTCCTCGATATCTGAATAAACGTAAACAGGGCTTAAATCATACAAAATATCTTCCGTAAATAATAATAGTAATTGATAAAAAAGTATTTAATATGACGCCCGCCCCTGGGGAAACCATAAAACGATGTAACACTTCAAAATATTTGCTATTGTACTAAAACATATTCACGTATCTATTATAGAAAACTGACTAAAATCGGTACTAGATCCTTCTTGTCTTCCCTACTAGCTACCTCCAGTCACCGAGACAAGCTACGAATGTACTACTCAACTACCCACAACATGTCTCAATGATCAGTCGTCCATATAAGAGAATATAGTGATTCACAATACACGTTAATAATCCATAGCTTTCATAACAAGGTCCTTATGAACCAACATGAAAAAAAGGAGTATGAAACAGATCCACGGTTTAACAAGATTTTAAATTACCTTCAACCTTACACAACCATTTGAATTGTATATACTTGTTTTAAATGGTTTCTGTTATTCATATTAACATATGCTGGACGAAATACGCAGTACTTAAACTTAATGCCACCCCGGGTTGGAAATAGTTACAATAAACCTCAACCCAGTGTTCATAATTTCCAGATAAAATGAGATACAATTCGCTTCACTTAACACACATTTTAGTTCGATTCTGTGACTCATTATGAACAGAACAGTACCAACAAACCATCAATCAACTCAAAAACACTCTGACTGTGCTCTTTGAAACATGGAAAAGCTGTTCGTCGGCTTCCTGCAATGTTGTATTAGCAAACAGAGAGAAGGAGAACATAACCAAACAGATCGTTATCCACACGCCAGAGATGCCCAAGCTGATTGCTTCCGTTTAGTGTCGATACGCATACTAACTCAGTGAACGTCTTGGATTTGTCTTGCTGCAGACCTGCATTCCTTGGAGTCTCTCCCTTAGTTCATCTCTAAATTTCCATCTCTTTGCACAGGCTGAGCTTGCAGCATTAATCACCACCATGGAGCTCCACATCCTGCACTGATGGTCGACAACGTGCCGCCAGTCGCCACCACAGACCTGGTGCTAGCTTCTGGGAGATGTGCCACTTTTAACTTGAGTCTAGCTCACTGACCAACAGCGTTCGCACCTCTCCCCAGCACAGCGCTGGCGGTGCACTGTCAGTCACATCTTTTCCAGCGGTTGCGCTCTGGTGGTACTAGTCTCACGTACCCGAGAAAAAATTGCCGGCGTCAGGTAATATAGTTGTACCATTCAACATGGCATGCAGTACTCCAGTGACGCATAGCGTACACATTAGTTTGTGTGGCACCACAGATATGAGTTACGTAGAAGATAAATATACGTTTAGGTTATTCTGCATAGCTTGCATTGCAATAGAATCCTACAGAAGAGTTTATTACTTGGCGGACGACCTTGAAACCATCTCAGTATGTCTGTTGATTTAGTATACCTCCTCACATGGTATATGCCCTCATCGACCCAAAATCGACGTCGTCCTTCCAGTTGCACTAGTTTTTCTCTGGCAGTCTATATGGACCTGTGTGTGTGTGTGTGTGTGTGTGTGTGTGTGTGTGTGTGTGTGAGTGTGTGTCTGTGTGTGTGAAAGAGAGAGTGTAGTGTATATGTCCAAACAGTGCAGCTGTTCCATTTTTGTTAATATGTCTACTGTATCAAGACAGGCACACCTAGATAGGTCAGTTCATAGTACTACACCATGATGTTAACACTTCCTTTGAAGAAACTGGTAAACGTTAAAGAACTGATTTTATCATGAAAATATGGTATTGGTGAACGGCAGCCATAGGTTTAGAAACATTTTGGTCACTGCAGGGGACCATAGTTAAGGCACTTAGACCTGTATTACACAGTTCCATAATATCCGGTAACAAATGCTTTGCAATGTGGGGTTCGTAAACCATTCAGTTCTATTAAAGTATATCGCAAATAGGGTATTTGTACACTCCACTAACCTAGGAACGACTCATGACTGCAGTGTGAGGTACATTATGGAAAATATCCCATTCCATTACCACAAAAATCATCTACAACATTACGATCATAAATCGTTACTCTCACTTATGTGTCACAATCTTTTACAATTCTCACTTCAGCAGTATTACATTAATTTCTATATACACTTACAAATTGCAGTACACAAAGAAAGTGAAAAAAATTTTCAGTAGAAATTGTGAGGCTATAATGTAGCTACTTGATACGAAAGGAAGTTATCGCCGAAATGTGTATACCTTTATAGCATAATGACGAAAAGTTCAGGGGCATTGTGTCAATATGAAACTACCATTTCTAATACTCGGGGCCAGTAATGAGACTGCAACTGCAAGAACTTTCTGGATACAACTATTATCTCATTATCTGTGGGTTTAACGCAAGGCTCCGCTGGGATTTTTAACAGAATGGAGATATGTGGCTGCCTAACATTTAAACTCGATTTCTGAGTGCAGGAAGAAGAGTATCAAGGAAGCTCTCATGTTATTCTGACCAATGATAAAACTGTTTAACATACACGAGCTCTAGTTGTGGAATAAAGGTATATAGCATACGTATATAACTAGTCTCAAGTCCTGGAGCGAGGAAAGTTACCACTAACCACCTCATCAGTTACATACAGTGCACTGATATTAGTCTATAACAACGTTTTTACAATTTCCTCGCCTGTTGAAAGTGGTACTAGGTGCTACGATTTCTAACTATGGAATGAATTATGCATTTCCAACAGTGTAAGACTGCCTAAATGTATCCTAAATGAATTAAATGCCAACGAACAGTATTTAAAGTATACTCCTATTTAAAACATGCTCCTCTGTATTGTTTCCTGTCGTTTGGATGTAGAGTAAATTATCAGACACCGTGCAAAGCATCTGAATTGTTTTATTCAACATTGTTCTACAGCTTGTCTGTTGGGCAATGAGAACACATGAAAGTTAGCTGTATACAAATGAAACGTCCAGCCTGTCAATAACAAGAATAATCTAGGTCCTGGGTCCCTACAGTTTTAATAATTTTCCTGCGAAATACGAGGAGAGAGATAACACCGACTCCGATGTATGCACTACGCAGAAAAATTATTTTAAATTTGGAGAAGCGAATTATTCTCCACATTATCATCAAATATACAGACTGTAACTCTCTTCATAGACATTGAATACATGTTTCTCACACCGAAACAACTAAAAGTCTAGTAAACATAGAGATCAAAATGCACACCTGAAGGACTATGTGCACTTATTCATCTTCGATACTCCGAAGGAATCATCTTCAACTTCAAAATCTTTTTCTGATATTGTAAGAGGAGTTAATATTTTCCACAACAAGAAAAAGATATCCAGTGAACATGGGCTCTACAATGCATATTTTAAGATCCAGGAGCCCTTGCGTTCACACTTGTTAAGGTATGTGTTTTATACCCTTTGTTCACTAGATACTTTTCCTTGCCTTTGTCTATATTACTTCCTCTCAAAATACAGGAAGAAGTGATTTAGCTGTAGAAAAGCTGTTTTCCACAGTATCTAAGGCAAGCTGGTGGCTATAGCTCTTAAGGCATACGTTTTAATACCCATGTTCGTTGAGTTGTTTCTTGTTTTGATATAAATAATCTATCCTCAGAGTCTGTAAAGAGAATTTAGTTACACCCTGTAGGTACTACTGAAATACGACTGATCCCACAAACGGTGTTACTCTTCAGGCCTTACGAATAAAAAGAAGTTTTGTATCAAGCTGAAAAAGGGAGGTAGGAAAGGAAGAGGTCAAAGTAAGAAAACAGGAATTAAAGTGTATAGCAAAAACAGTTGCCTTTATGGAAGACTATAAACCGCTACTGGAAAAAGAGCAGGCCATTTCAGGTATGCAGGCAAGGCTTAAAATTGCTTTACATACAATGTATGGAAAAATTTGGGTACAACTGGGAAATACGTGGTATTCACTTCTTTTGTAATTATCAATGGAAGGTAACCATACCCTTGCGTTTCTTCCGTAAGTAGGCATTTTGGTGTGTACAGTAACAGTAAAAAACACATGTATATTGCTTGTAACATGATTATACAACTCTGATCAAAAACGAAATAATTCAACCCTGCGAAATACAGGGTGATTATAATTTAACATTCAAAACGCTGTAGAAATAACACCACTGGTCAGTATGACGTCAAATTGCAACGGAATGTTATCCGACAAGGGGGAAAACCTATGGCGGAAGGAAAAAAAGTTGTGTGAAAATTGATCAACAGATGGCGCTGTGTCAGAATACGTAACTGAAAACGCCTGTCATGCGCACGAAACCACTAAAGTTGGTATAAACACGCCGGGTACACAGCTTTTTCTCCTTTCGCGTCTACGACGTTCCCCGTGACTGTCTCAATGCGGGATTGCGCTCTGCCTGTAAAGCTGTATTAGAAGAAAGATGACTGTGCATACGTGGCTCTCCAGAAGTTCTGGACACTGAAGGGTTTGAAAAAAGGCGTTGGTCGGATGACTGCCATGAGTTTGGAGAAAATGATTCGGAAATTTGAAAAGACGGGTTCTTTTGGTGTGCAACCTGGTAGCGGGAGGAAACGAATTGATTCGGCTTCAATGGAAGCAGTGGCCACAGCAATGCAGGAGGAGACGAGTGGTGGTGTGCAAACGTGTAGTGCACGGTGAATTGACCGAAAGTCGATCATACCCGTGAGCACTGTGCGTAAAATCTTACGAAACATCCTTCTTTGCTATCCATTCAAAATTCCCCATATGTACGAGTTGCTTCCTGTTCACCTGCCAGCAAGAGAGACCTTTACCTTAGAATTACTTGCTCAACGTGTAAATGGAAAGTGATTGGCTGTGGAACATTTTGTAGACAGACGAAGTCCACTTCCATGTGACAGGATATGTCAATACACAGAATTGTCGAATTTGGGCAACGGAAAATCCACACGCAAATCAGTCAGTGCCACTTCATCCAGGAAAGGTCACTGTGTGGTGCGCGTTTACGGCAATATTTATCATGGGCCCATATTTTTTCGAAGAGACAAGTGATTCCGGTCCTGTCACCTGCACCGTCACTGGTAAGCGCAGTGAGTGTCCTTTGCACAACCACGTTATTCCACGTCTCCAACAGCGTGGATGTGATCATTTTTACGCAAGATGGCGCACATCTGCACGTTGCAAATCCAGTGAAGCAGCTGCTGAAGCACTATTTCGGAAATACTGTAACTATCAGCGGTCATTTCCCTACAGCCTGGACGTCCCGATCACCTGATCTTAATCCGTGTGACTTCTCGCTGAGGGGCTACCTGAAAGATGTTGTGTTCAGTGTTCCGATTGCAAACTTAGCAGCATTGAAGGCACAAATTGCGCTACATGTTCTGAAAGTGACCCGGAACAATTCGATCAATTGTGGAACATGCTGTTTCTCGATTTCAACTTGGTGCAGAAAACGGTGGACGGCGTATTGAACTTGTTTTACCAGTCACACGCAAATCAATAATCCCATTTGGTTTCGATTGGTGCTTT
Organism: Schistocerca cancellata; assembly: GCF_023864275.1. NCBI lineage: Eukaryota > Metazoa > Arthropoda > Insecta > Orthoptera > Acrididae > Schistocerca > Schistocerca cancellata. Next base: position 389,117,821 of record NC_064631.1, on the reverse strand, counting down.
TTATGCGGTTTTTGGCACCAGGAAAATTAAAAACCTATGTGATTGATGCTTCTTATGCGGTTTTTGGCTTCCGGACAGTTAAAAACAGATGTAATTGACGCTTGGCCTCAAGACCGTTAAAAACCGACGTGAGTGATGCTTTTTATGCGATTTTTGGCCACAGAATAACGAAAAACTGATTTTTCCCATCCGATGTGATATGACCTTGCCGTGGTGGATGGGCTTGCGTAACTAACAGTATCACATCTGTACACCCATGCACACTTTATAGTACAGTTTGTTTAACGTCAAACGTACACCTCAGACATTGTTGTATGATTAATTTTTCATTTGTAGTCGATCGCTATTAAATTATGATGCTTACAGTGCCATCTATTGCTACGTTTGTAAGTATTTATTTTTCTTATGTCATACGTTTTCCCCCTTCTCCGATAATATTCCGTTGCAATTTGACGTCATTGTGACCCTTGGCGTTATTTCTAAAGCGGTTTGAAAGTTTAATTAAAATCAACCTGTACATGGTTATCTCTTTTGATACAACATTTCTCCCTATTACAATACTTAACTAGTAATCATTTTTGTACGTAGTAAATTCACCATGTGTGTTGACATAGCCACGTCCTGGTTTGGAGTCATTCACCTCTACACCCACACAAACTTTACGTAGAATTATTTTATACCGCCATGTCAACGCAAGCTTTTTTAAGAGTTATTGGTATACCTTGCCCGCTGTAAAATACACAACCCTGTGTATGTTTGTAATATTTACTTTTTTATATCTGCGCTACGCGTAGTCTCTCGATGTAGTAATTTCAGTGCTGTACCACGAACCACCATTACTATTAACGCATTAACATGATTATTGTTGCTGTTCGTGGTGGCGATGCTAGAGAAAATGTTGATGCTACCCTGGATGGAGTGTATTCGGTACTGAGTTTCCTCTCTCTGTAAGACAGATATTCGCACAAGTGTCTCACTTCATTTGATGAAGCTAACCTTGCTACATTTCTGTACATTCTTTTGTTTAACTACGATGGAAGCTAAGCGCCTGGAATTATTCCAGCACTGATAGATCTAGATCCACAATTAGTTAAGCAGAACGTACTTGTGAACAGGTACACTGTTTTGATTGCTACTTAGATCGCTGAACTACTGGATTTATATACAGATGCAAACCCCCTACACCTACCAACGCCGTTTGCTGTCAACCAATCAAGGTATCTCATGTGCTTCTGGAATGTTGTGGAGGGCACGAATGAGTTTTCCAGATGTAGGTCCTGTCATTGGGAAAGGAAAAGTAGATCATAGGTGGAAAACAGAACTGAAGGTGGGTCACGTCACCTACCATCCCTAGGTCTGCATCCCACTGACCTACTTGACTATCTCATCCCAAGATATCATCTACAGGTGATACTGAAGTGTGTAGTGCGAGCCTAAATGACTTAAGAATTAAGTGTTGCAGGTAATAAAAATACAGGTGAATGGTATATTTTTTTCCCAGTAGAAACTGCCTCCATGTATCAGACGGTGACAAGGAGCAATTGGTATTGTGTCGGAGGAGTACCTCCGCTGACCCTTGGCATTATCTTTCCGACAGTAAAGAGGGTGTGTTTTCATTTGAATCTTGTAAGAATAGGCCATTCTAAAGCATAGGAACTTTTAAATGTTTTTCATACTCTTCATCATGGGCCTGCGACCCAAAACGTTCCACAGAAGACACGTTTTGTGACGACTGTAGGTCGTTTCCCAGTTAGAGAATGATTCATATATGAGGAGGGGGAGGGGTATTTGATCATTTGTAATATATCGTAACTGGACTTTCTCACTGCACGATCGCCTTCAGAGTGTGGATGATTCATACGGGGACAGGTAGCTCACATTGAATGTGATATAGTACACATATATACAGCCTCAAATCCAGTACTGTGCGACTATAATTCAGACAACATACCACCATAAACAGTAACAATTGAGAAATAATCTTGATTTTGCTGAACTCACTGCTGACATTAACGTTAATGATTAATGAAAACCATCTCAACTCTATTTTTACACGTTTGTTGTATTCCGATAGTTTTTGTTTCTTCCAACGTCTTTAGTTTCGAGAGTTGTGATGAGGTCAAGATATGGATGGTGTAGTTGCTATATGTAATGTGACGATCAGCGACCTTGGATGCTGTTTTTAACATTACATTCTACACCTTAGCTCAACACGGCAAGCTGAAGATGTTAAAAGAAATGAAACGAATTGTAACACAACAAATGTATAAAAATACTACTGAGGTGGTTTCCATTAATCATTAAAATTGTAAAATACATTGAACTAATTATCCTTAGCGAGGTAATGTGGAATGACAGCATAAGATAGAATGTAGAGAAAAGCGCATGGCAACCTCAGATACATCGAAGAATCTTAGGAGAATGTGTTCCATCCAAGAAAGAAATAGCTTGTAGAGCAGTTGCAAGACTGTTCCCTTTTATGCATAGCTAGTCTGACTCAGACAATTAGCGAGTCACATTAATAGAAGAGACAGAAAAGACCCAATGAAGAGTAGCTCATACGCTATCGTTTGGTTGGTGGTCGGCGTAACGTAGCTGGTAACCGAATTCTATTGGTAAACTATACAAGAGACATTGTGCGTCATGGAGATGTTTGCTGCGGCGGAGGGAGTATGTTCGAGAAAGAGCTGGTCAACATATTACTTGACGTCCACATACGTCTGGCTAATATACAATAACGAGAATATCTGATTAGAGCTAATATGGAAGTAAGCCACTGTAAGTAGTAAGTACTTTATTTCAATACCTGATTGTGTGACTGTATAGACCTTATTTAAGTCATGAACCACAATAACCAATGCCGCTTTATCCTTGTTATGGATTTCATTCAGTTTTAAGCAGCCTTTCCCCGTTGTTGGTCCTCGGATTTCATAAAAGTTATGGCCCCAATTTTCGACAGAAGGACACCTCACGGATTACGTTTTGTATGTCCATCTGTCAGACTGCAGGTTTGAGGGATTTCGGCCTTTCACTTATGTGATAAATTGAACACCTGCAGCCTTCCTTTCGATGCTACTTATTATATAGCTACCAGTTTCGGTGATTCAATACACCTTCTGCAAGCCTTAACTGAGGCTGAGGGGATGAGCTCCAATCGTGTACACGATCCCATGAGTGGCCAACATCTGTGAACTGGTTTCCGTAGACTACGGCAACAACGACGTTGTGTCTGCCACGATCAACTACCACGGAAGTATGCGGTCCGCTTTCCCCATCTGTCGGTGGACGTTCTCGGCCTTATAGTTGCCAACCTATGACAATAGATGATCCTGTATGTTTGCCACATACCACACACACCTTTATATGTCCAAAACAACGCATCAAACCTGAAATGAGATCTGTCCCCCTCCACTGCCTTAATGGTGAAGCAGAAGATTGAATTTATTCAAACATTTTTTTCTGGCGAGGGTAACTCTGTAATATTCTGTACAAGAGTACGTTGTCATCTGAGATGCAATGTTTACCTATGGAGAAACAAGTGCCTCGCATTGTGACAGATGTTAGGACGGAGGGAAGGCGATAAGGCGGGCTTTGCACTGTGAATACGCTGGCAGACGGCCGTGGCTGGAGCCGAACTCACCCCTACAGCCACGGACGATGATGTGCGGGAGCTGGTGTGGACATGGCACATCGTTGTGTTCAGTTGAATTCGCATTCCTCGCTCCATCCTTTTCTACAACACGCACACATCTGTAATTTATTTATCGTACGTACGATGATCGTTAGATGTAGATCTTGAAAATCAGTTAAAATGGGTAGTTGGGTGACACAGAAAAGTGGTAGATTGTACACTAACCCACGTTTATTTCTTACATGTTTAGTAAGCAAATGGACAATAAAGAACCATACTTTCAAACAAATTATCTCAGTTGGATTTTTTAAATTTTGCAATTGGCACACTACTGGTGATCTATGACCAGTAGCGTGTGTTTCTACTATATTATTGCGACACTAATTTCTGTAAGGAGACGTGGAACGATCCAGAGTAAATAGATCCTTCAGTATAGTGCCTAGTCCATCTGACGGCTAGCAAGACTAGACACTGAGGATGAGTAGTGTGGTTAGGCGAACGTAGTGCTGCGTACATTTGAACAGTTATTTTAGGCTGGTTGAGAGGTCTATGTATCAGCCATTTTGGGCCGCTACGTTTGAGTATATTTTGTAGAATTTATTTTTAATATTCCAGTTTACTACTGACGTAAATGATTTATGAAGTATTAAATTAAATTTGTTAAATCAAATTAATTATATTGTGCTGTTTGAGTGGTTCATGTACCCACCATCTTGCGCCGCCATGTTTGATAGTGACGTCATAGTTTTCTGTTCCACATTGTGTCATGTATTATACTTTTTTTCGAGTCATCAGTACTGACTGGTCTGCTGTGGCCCACCACTAATTCCTCTTCTGTGCCAAAGTTTTCGCCTCAGACTAGCAATTGCAACCTATGTCCCCAATTGCTTGTTGGATGTATTCCAGTATCTGTATTACTCTCAGTTTTTACCTTCTACACTTCTCTCTACCACAATTTAAGTTATTGTCTGATGTCTTAACGGATATCCTACCATCCTGTCCCTTCTTCTTGACTGGGGTTTCCATGTGTTCCTTTCCTCCCCGGTTCTGCGGAGGACCTGATCATTCCTTGCCTTATAAGTCCACCTAATTACATCATTCTTCTGTAGCACGATATCTCCAATGCTTCCCTTCTGTTCCTGTTTCCGCACGGTCCATGTCTCACTGCCATATAATACTGTGCCTCAAAAGCACATCTGCAGAAACTCTTCCTCAAATCAACACCTGCCTTTAATATCAACAGAATTCTCTTTTCCAGGAATGGCCTTTGCTCCAGTGGCTAGTATTCTTTTTATGTCCTCCTTGCTCGGTCCACCACAGATTATTTGGCTGCCTACGAACGAGAATTCCTTAACCTCGTCTACTTCGTAATCTGCAATTCCGGTGTTAAGTTTCTCGCTTTTCTCATTTCGGTTACTTCTCATTAATTTCGTGTTTTTTCGTTTTCCATTTTATACATATTCCCTACGCCTTTGACTGTCCATTCCATCATCACATCCTGTACTTCTTCTTTACATTACCTCAGACTGGCAATTTCAACAGTGAATCTGATCAATTATATCCTTTCACACTGAATTTTATCCCATTCTTAAACCATTATATTATTTCCGTCATTGATTTTTTCATGTATAGATTGAAAAGAAGAGACGGAAGACTACAGATCTGCTTTACGCTAGACTGGGTGTTGCGTGCTGTCCTTAGGTTAGTTAGGTTTAAGTAGTTCTACGTTCTAGGGGACTGATGACCATAGATGTTAAGTCCCATAGTGCTCAGAGCCATTTTTGCTTTACGCTATTTTTAATCCACTCACATCTTCATCTTCTAGACTTATTGTTTTCTTTAGGTTCTTATACATACTCTATATTACCCGTCTTTCCCTATAGCTTACCCCTATTTTTCTCAAAATTTCCAACAGCTTGCCCCACATTACATGGCTGAAGGCTTTGTCCCGATTTTTTTCCGTCTTGCTACCATTATCAACCGCAACGTCAGAACTGCCCCTCAGGTGCCTTTAAATTTCCAGAAGCCAAACTGATCGTCATCTAAAACATCCTCAATTTTATTGTGCATTTGCTGTATATGATTCTTGTCAGGTACATTGATACATGAGATGTTAAGGTGATTGTGCGATAATTCTCGCAACTGTCGGCTCTGGCTATCTTCGGAGTTGTGAGCATGATGTTCTTCCGATAATCTGATAGTATTACGTCAGTCTCATACATTGTACACACCAACGTGAATGGCCGTTTTGTTGCCACTTCTCCCAAAGATTTTAGAAATTTCGATACAGTGTTATCCATCCCATTTTCCTTTTTTAATCATAAGTCGTCTATCATCTTCTAAGTTTGATTCTAATTCTGGATCCCGTCTTTCCTCTAGATTCTGTTTCTTCATCTGTCAAGTCATCAGACGAGTCTCCGCCCTTGAGGAGGCCTTCAGTGTACTCTTTTTACGTATCCACTCTCTCTTCTGCAACTAACAGTGGAATCCCCATTGCAATGTTAATGTTACTGCCCATACCGTTAATTTCACCATGGGTTGTCTTTCTACAGTATCTGCTGAGTCGGTCCTTCCGACATCACTCCTTTTTAGATTTCTTCACATTTTTCATGCAGCCGTTTTGTCTTTGGTTCCCTGCACTTCTTATTTGTTTCTTTCCCAAAAGACTTCCGTTTCTGTAATCCTATAATTCCCTGAACATTTTTGTACTTCTTTCTTTCGTAGATCAACTTGTATCCTGGCATTTACCTTCCTTCTACCGACAGTTTTCTTTCCAACTTCTATGATTGTCCTTCTTAGGTATGTCCATTCCTCTCGAACTGAACTGCCTACTGAACTATTCATTATCGCAGTATCTATAGCATCAGAGAAGTTTGTCTCTTCATTATTTAGTGCTTACTTATCCTACCCATTTGCGCAGTGATTCTTCCTGTCTCGTAAGTTTAAGCCTACTCTTCACTACTACTAAACCGTGATTACTATAAACTCCTTTGCCAATGGAGAGATCATCATGACGCTTTTTTCTGCTCCTGGGCACACTTCTCAGTCCAGTATTTGATTTCGCAATCTCTTCCTGAGCATGACGTAATGTAACTGAAATTTCCCTGTATCTCGAGGCGTTTTCCAGGTATACCTCCTTCTCATTAGATGTTTGAGCAGAGAATTCACTTTACAAACTGATATTTATTGCAGAACTTAATTAATTTTTCACCCCTCCCGTTCCTACCACCAAGCCCATATTCTCGCGTAACGCTTTCTTGTACTTTCTCCCCAAAAACCGCGTTTCAGTCCCCCATGACTATTAGAGTTTCATGTCCCATTACGTTCTCAGTTACCATTTCAGTATCCTCATATTCTTTATCCTCTTCGTGAAGTACTGCTGTTGGTGATGGTTTACGCCGATTTTGAGGATATCGACCATTTCAATTAACCGTTCACGTAACCCACTTTCTGTCCCGCCTTCTCATTCATAACGAATCCAATCCCCTTATACAATTTTGTGCTACTGTTGATATTACCCCATACTCGTCTGATCAGTAATCCTTTTCTTCCTACCATTTCACTTCATTGGCCCCCACTATATATCTACGGAATGTATGTGTTTGCATTTCAGATTTGCCACCTTTCCTACCGCATTCAATGCTCTGGCATTCCACGCTCTTACTCTTAGAACGATAACCTTTCGTTGGTTATTCCTTATTATTCCTATAGTCACCTCCCCTTTGGCAACAATCTCCTGGGATCCAAATGGGGGATAGTCTAGAATCCTTTGATAATGGAGAGATCATCATGACACTTTTATCAGCTACAAGCCAAATGTCCTGATATTCAGATATCACATCCAAGATATAAATGTAGGTTATTTTGTTCCATCGATTGTACCAAATGTTTTTAAGAACGCTTTGCGAGTCAGATACTATCAATATCTTGGGGAAGTAAGTGCTAGTGACAAACTTGTGCTTCCAAAACTGCCACTGTCTCCGCCGTAAAAATAGAAGTGATCGTAGGCAGTTTGAAGGTTTTGCGGATCTGGATCTGAGGGCAGAAAAAAGCGCATCCTGTACACTCTTCTTGCGGAATTTTGGAGCCATCGGTATATACACAGAGAAAACCCGGCCATTGTGCTTGACCGAGACGATTGAAGCCAATGTTGACATTAGTACTGTCCAGCGAGATCGTACTTAAATAATGGACTGGGATCTGGGAGCAGAGCGTTTGAAGATCATATTCAAAAACAGGTAGATGCGCTGAACGTCGTATAGAATGTATGACAGGTGACCCAGTGTCAAAGCTGGCACTTTATTCATTCTGTGGGATGCAATCCACAGTCGACAAATGCAGTCTCTACTTTGATAGACGGAACTGTCCATAATGGCCATGCCATGAATGTAGCATTTGTCCGATAACATTTGGCGCCTAATGCTCAAGGGCATCTCCCCTGCCTCTATTAAAAGGGTGTTGGTGGGCGTCGATCGCATGGCTCCAAGACAGGTACGAATGGCTCTAAATGCTTTCTAGTTGTCGGAACGCCGCACTGGGCAGGAGGACCCTCGAATAATGCGCCTAAATTATTCGATAGTCATGTCCAGTTAAATTAATGGCAGCGGAACGCCTCGTGAGTCGTCTACAGCTGAAACCATAAGTCGATAAAGCTTTCGGGCGCGGCTTGCCAAACGTAAAGCAACACGACGCCCTTTAGCCAGTTGTCGGCGTTCGTACTGATGGCGGGAAAGTAAAACAGTATATGCGGTCAGGAGTTATTCTGTCGTGATAGACCCTGGCTGCCGCCGCTAAAGGAACGCCAGCATACGTTGTATGAGATTCCGGCAGCCGCCCATCACAACACATGTCAAGCGGTGCGCGTCAAAATCGACGACCGTACAGTGTGGGCACAACGGGTCGTCCATACGATGGATGGAATGGAGGCGCTGCCGTGTGGCTAATTTGACGTTCACCGTCGCATACTACGAGGAACGAGCGTAGAAAGGGAGGTACGGGTATGTAGATGGTCTGCCACTCCCTGGTCCAGCGGATTGTCGGATGCTGCTGTTCGATCATGTCGCGGGATTGTTGTGCATGATAGAGGCGATAATAGCCTCTCGTACTCGGCGCTTTCGTCGACGGCAGATCCTCTGTCAAGTATCTCAGTTCACCCAGGAAATCTCGGATGTGGGCGAGGGACAGAACTATGTTTCTAACGTCGATGATCTGAAGCAGCGTCATTGTCAAGCTGGTGCAGGCTACGGTCCATGTGAGTCGCGTAGCCTGTACGTACAGCAGTAGGGTGCAATTGACATGAGTCAATCTCAGACCTTCCTCCACTGGTGGTCTCTTTGCAGCAGTGTAGTGGATTTTGAATATTTGGTCTCCACTCACAAAATGTCCGTACACCAGCTGGAAACTATGAACCATGGTGTCTGCTAAGTGAAGAATGTGTAAAATATTTATGCGAGTGAGGACGCTAGGTATGTGTAGACGTAACGCGTCTGGAGAATCATATCCATGTGGTGAAATTTGCGGTCAAGATGCAGTGGACGTTTACGTTTAGTAGCCAGCGATATGTGACCATAGCAGTTCGGCGAACTGTACTGTAGAATAACACTCAAAATGGGTTCTGTGTGGGGACCTTCTGGAAGGGGATCGGCGTCGTTCAGAGTAAGCCTCTTCTGACATCCATTTAAGTCGTCTTGAGCATGTTGACGACTCTGTCTGATACAGTGCCGTAGTGAAGCAGCACTGATGCATCGCTTGTATTTCGTCACCAACCACGCCAAGAGCACCCGATAAAGGACATCCCTGTCGCACCGACCGTCCAAGAGTGACGTGTTCAGTCTGACGGTCGTTGACCATATCTAGAGAGCGCGCCCAATGGAGTAAATATAGGATCATTCTTGATGATGCTTGCGAGAGGTCCATGCACTAAAGCACGGCACGAAGGAAACTGTAGTCGATATGATCAAAGGGACGATCAAAGTCGACGCAGACAGCGCCGTGACGTCGCGGTAGGCGCCGAGTGTCGTCTATATTTTGTTGTCGAGTCAGGATACATGGAGTGCCAAATTGTTGCCTGAAGAGGTGCGCAAAGGATACAGGCGAGAAGTTTTTAATCTGTATTCAGAAGCTTAAGAGGACAATGCTCGTGAAAAATCTTGTGAATTGCTTGGTTTTGAAACCAGTATCGTGATGCCTTCGAGAAAATCCGTTGGAGTGGTGAAATTGTCATGGATGAGGTCTTGAAAAATCTGAATCCACTGAGTACCCATCAGGGAATAGAAGGCGTGGTAGAATTCGTTCGGTAAGCTGTCTGGTTCTTGTGCCACACGCCAAAGCTGCTGCTAAGTCTTCGGCAGTTATGGGTGTCCGCAAGGCGTCATCCTGGGCCACTCCTCTGGAGAGAGGTAAGTCGCATACGGCGCCTTCGTACTCACGGACAATCTGTGGGTCCTCGACGCAAAATGTCCTGTAATGCTGGATGAACGCTGCAGCGATGGCACATTGCATACAGACTCGTCCACCCGCTGCTGTCTCTACCAATGTTGTAAGGTGGCTCTTGCTGTGGCGTAGCCCGCATCTCGTGGTCGTGCGGTAGCGTTCACGCTTCCCACGCCCGGGTTCCCGGGTTCGATTCCCGGCGGGGTCAGAGATTTTCCCTGCCTCGTGATGGCTGGGTGTTGTGTGCTGTCCTTAGGTTAGTTAGGTTTAAGTAGTTCTAAGTTCTAGGGGACTGATGACCATAGATGTTAAGTCCCATAGTGCTCAGAGCCAGCCTGTGGCGCCTCTATCGGATGACATAATTTATGGACACTATTTTGGTGGGGATGGTGCCCTACACCCGGACTCGGGCTCCATCAAGCTGTTCCACAATGAGTTGAATCAGGAGACCTTTGAGACGATTAGGCGCTCTTTGCCACTCCCGTGACGGCAACTGTGTCATTAGTTTCATTACCTCTGTATAATGAAATTCCGCCGTCGCCCGACACGAGTATACTCTTTGTTGATCATATCCCATGGGTGTCCTTTGGAGGACCAGCTTGGTGTAGTTGATCCTCCAATGTAAGGTGGAAGGTAGTGCACGCAGACTCTGGAGGCAGCGGTCCCATGTAGCAGCGACCTCCCGCCAACACGTGTCCTTGTATAGATAGGAAATGTTCAGCGTACAAGGACCACTGCTTTGGCTTGTGAGATGTTGGGGCAGTGTGACTGAACAGATGTGTGTCAAACGGTTGGTGATGGATGCTGGTCACAGTTCTGCATCCCTTATCGTGACTCAGAGTCCACACAAGTGCGTTTAGTTCCAATCAGGTAGAGTAGCGCAGTGTTTGGTCTCAGGGAACCAGAACGCTGTTACAGTCACTGCCTATGACTTAGTGCACCGTATTCCCAAGCTGTAGTGGATATATGTTTTCGGAACAAAAATTGATCCGTTCACCGCATCGACATGTCCTGGAAGACGCATATACTCGACAATATGGGCTGCCCCGACTGTAATGACCAGGCCTCGGGTCGATGGCAGATACGTGACATCTTATGTCTTGATGCCGTCACTTAAGAGGATAGCCGCTCTGCTGGCAACATTTATGGATGCATAGCCTACAGAATGTCTAGACGACTTTCTGTAGGCTATAGATTCATAAATTTCCAATCACTGATCTGGGTGAGCTTCCTGGAGGAGGCTGGGATTCAGGTCCACTGCCTGGATCATGTCACGGAACACACACATTTTGATGAGAAAGTTTATGCCATGTACAATGACCATCCATAGAGTAGGATTGGAACCTGAAGGCGGAGTACATAGGTGCAAATGGCGGCCTCTCAGGTTGGTCTCTTGGCTATCTAGATTTGTGCCAGGCATTTTTAAACTGTCCCTTCTACAGATGACAGATTCCCCCAAGTAAAGAGCCAACCCTATGTAGCAGAGGAGCATTAACAGTGTCTGGTGTGTCTTCTGCCTTTATTTCAGAAGCTCAGGCAACGAGAGGAGAAGGGGTTGGGATAATGTGTCATTGCAGGCAATGTGCTCCATCACCAGATCTTTGTCTTGAAGAGCATTGTCATTGTGTCATCTAGGGTGGGTGGGACTGCCGTCTCGTCTCTGGCGTTTGGTTCTTGCCTTGGGGTGACTCATTGGCAACAACAAGTCAGAGATGACAGTTTGCTTCCCATCTCCATCCCATTGGTTGTCATCCCCAAAGCGGTGGCAATTCTTATGATGATTTGGCAACCATTGCTTCCTGGACCACTTGTTCACCCCCATTGATTGGCTGGAGTCAGCACCTTTGGGCATTAGGCCAGTGTCTGGAACTGACACCCCTGCTACAATGATGATGGTGGTGGTGGCAGCATTGTGGCCTACAAGGGTGTCTCGTCGTGCAGGCCGCCGTCACTGCGTCATCGGTGGGTGTGCCTGCTGCCGCATGAGGCTGTGTAATGGGTGTGGTATTTGTGCACACTGGCCGAAACGCTTCCATGTACTTAAGCAGTAATATGGTCCACGCCATATGTCTGTACTGGCTCCACACGTGGCACCTGGATGAGCTGGTGCTGTGGGCAGTTTTATGTTACCAGATGTGGCCTTCCTGTCCTCAGCCAGAACATCTCTGCAGTTGTCCATCATAAATAATGATGGCTCGGCAGCCAACTACAAACACATGTGATAGCACATTTTTGGAGAGTTCAATGTGTACCTGTCAGTTGCCATTGACAACGTGAGACATTTAAGAGGTATTCCACTTCTCTTCATTGCAGCTTAGGACCATGCCATAAAGCCATAAAGTGTGAGTGACGAGCATGGCCGCAACTTTCAACTGCAGTTCGAATCTGCACGCTTTAAGCATTCCCATATTGCCTTGTCTTCAGTTAGTGTGCAGACATTACCGTCAGCATGGCGAAAGTGATACCCTTCAGTGGAATGTCAGACTATGTTGACACACACCTCTTTGTTCTTCATCTTGAGTTCGACTGTAATGGAAATTATGGACAGATGGATGCATACCTGCCTGTGGAGATCAACATGCATGTCATCTCTCAGAAACTGTTTTATTTTGCAACCCTTTGGGCATGTGCAGAACACGTCGAAAGTAATTTTCACCATCATCTTGTGGTACAACTTGTTATAACTCTCAAATCACAACAATGATCGTGGCAACTACCACACGCGTTTAAATGAACACACGTGTGGAGCACTGCTTGGCACGCTCGGCATCCGAGCTGTATCGAGCCTGAAGGCTGACTAGCACCCCTTGACTACAGGTGCAGGTCATATTATATTAATTGGGTCAACTCTGCCAAAGCATGTCCCAATCCCAGATGAAAAAGGAGGAGGGGGAGGAGTAACATCTCGTTGATAAACCTTGGTTCACCTCGCCTGGGTGATAGCACCTCGTGAGGGTCCCTTGCCAGGGAAAAGGTGAAGATCCCAGTGGCGGTGAAGGTGGCGAAGAAGATCATCAGAACGGCGGAACTGTTGGAAGAGGCAGGTTTTTGTATAAAAGCACAAGAGTGTATCGTCTGTTCCCACAGAGTACGGTTACAAAAGGTGTCTGTTACACATGTTAGCGGCCGTCTCACTAATAATTTTAAGCTAAATGCTTGAATTTTTATCGTTGAAAGGTTCAACTGGCTTTCCTCAGCCCAAACATTAACCAAAAACATGACGGTAAATTTCAAAAGGAAAGCTACTCCAGGAAGTAACCAATTTTCCATGGCTATTCATGGCGGCGCAACTAGGCCTTTGGATTTTGGAGAGCCTAGAACATCATTCAAGGAGCTTCCTAGAACTTCTTCAAAGATAGAATCCAAGAAAAAACACATACTGGGGACTCTGAAAATCAACACATGACAGTTGTAAAATTGAAACACCTAGCGGATACTGTCAATCAACGCAACATAAATATTTTAGCACTTCAAGAAACAATGTATCTGGATGAAAATGCATTTGAGTTAGGTGGATACAGGATCTAAAAAGGAAAACCAGCCATTAAAAATTCCCATAATACAACTATATTAGGGACAGAATTTATGGTCAAATAGCAGTAACTACTTTTAGCTCCCCATCAGAAAGAATTTCATTTCTGACGTTCAAGTCAGGAAATAAACGTTACACCTTTATAAATGCACATGCAAATACCGACCAACAATGGAGAACTAATGTTAAAAAAGTAGAAGATTTTTGGGAAATGCTAGATTACGAAACATCCAAATTACCAAAAGGACATATCACTATTTTAGTGGGCGCCTTTAATGCACAACTTGGCAAAGAAGTAAAATTTAAATCAGTGGTTGGAGATTATCTACCACATGAGAGAAACAAAAGAAATGGGGAAAGACTCATAGACTTTTGCAAACAATTTAACCTAAAACTACTGTCGACTTTTTTCAGGAAACTTGCAAGATAGAAGAAAACATGTGTATCACCTAATCCAAATCCAGGTGAATATCAATTAGATCTTGTGGCAGTAACAACTCGTGACAACATGGATCTCTTGGATGTCAGAGTGTGGAAGGGCATAAACATATACTGAAATGAAGACCATGTTCAAACCGAAGAAACATAAACCAAAACCAAAAAGATTTCAAAGGGTAAACACTAAATTTCTCACGAAAAATCAGGACAAATTCTGTGATATATTAAACACAAGAAAAACCGATGATTTTGAAAAAATTAAAGAAACAATGCTAGAGTCAATTAAAAAAATGGGACAACCACGAAGAATACCAAGACACAGATGGTGGAACGAGCTGTGCGATGAAGCAATTGACAATCGACTAAAGGCATGGAAAAATAGAACAGTAACAAGAAACACGAATACTGAGAAGAGTTTAAAAAAAGAGAGAAAGACAACAAAAATCATCACATCAGTGGAAAGAAAACATTTCAAAGATTATAAGAAATGGATTCAGACTTTAAAAGGAACAACTCTAGAGACATCTATAAGATTTTCAAAGAAGTTTTAACAGGTTACAGTCACCAGTTTTACACTTAAAAGATAGGAATGGGAAAATGGTATTAAACAATAAAAATAACTGCCAAATTTTAGCTTAATACTTTGAAAATCTATTTACATGTGAACAGCCTAATGACAGATTACAGTTTCAAAAACCACATCATGAAAATACACCATCAGAACCACCTACAGTAGAAGAAAGAGAAAACATTATCAAAGCATTGAAGAATAACAAAGCACCAGGTGAGGATGGGATAGTAGCGGAGATGTGGAAACTATGGGGCTTATCCGTATGGCAGAAAATTCACGAAGTAATTTTAGACATTTGGACAAAAGGAATCATACCCAGTGACTGGAAACAAGCATTGATCCATCCTCTCCATAAAAAAAGAGATAAAACAGACACCAATAACTACAGGGGAATATCCTTGTTTCCAGTAACATACAAAACACTGTCTAAAGCACTTTTAAAAAATAGAGGAACAAGCAGGATCTAATATAGGTGATTATGAAGCAGGATAAGGTAGATCATGTGCAGAACAGATTTTTGATTTAAGAACAATTTTGAGAGTGAGAGCTATAAAAAATAATAATACAGTAGTTACTTTCATGGACTTCAAGAAGGCCTGTGTCTCAGTTGACACACAAATACTATTAAAGATACTTTATGACTCGGGGATAGAAGAAAACATCAGACGACATGTTGAACAAATGCTCACAGATACAACGCCAAGTGTTCAGTTTCAAGGCTAAATTTATGAATCATTCAAAATCAAAACAGGAGTTCGACAAGGATATGGGCTGTCCCCAATTCTCTTTAACCTGGTTTCTAGATAAAATAGTAAAAACATGGGAAAGCACATTGAGAAACAGAGGCACAGAATCTACAAGCATGGGCCAAGGAAAGAAGTGAAATGTTTAGCCCTTGCGGATGATGTGGCATTGATAACTGAAAACCGAACAGACGCAACAGTTATGCTCTATCCGTTACACGAGATTACTGAAAAGACTGGGCTAAAAATATCCTAAGGAAAAAACCGAGTGTTAGAACACAAACGTAGTACAGAAAATTTTACGAGGACGAAGTATTAAAAACTTAAAACAAGTGATAAATTCAAATGCCTTGGGCGTGGATCGAAGCCAATAGACTGGATAACAAAACAACGAAAGAATAAAAAAGTTAGAATTGGCACAGAAATTAATACAAAACTACTACAATAAGAAAACAATATCCATAAAAGCGAAGATTAGACACTGTAATTCAGTTACTAGCACACAAGCAACATATGGATCAGAGTGCCTAACATTGAATAAGAAAGGCGAATTAAGAGAACTAGAAAAAAGAGAAAGAAAAATAGCAAGAAAAATTCTAGGTCCTGAGAAAAATAATGAAAACAGGTGGATTAAAAGAAGAAATGAAGATTCATAGAAAAATACCGAAAATATCACAGATGCAATGAGGAAGAGACAGCGAAACTTTATGAACATTTAAAAAGAATGGAAGAAATACGGATTACAAATAAAATTTTAATTGCATTAGTAAGCTGAAAAATACTGTAGGATGTATAAAAGCAGTAAAGAAAGATGTCAACAAAGTAGGTGTTACAGAAGAGATAATACGTGACAGGAATCACTTGAGGCTACTGATGGGAAACGTGATCTATGAAGAAGATCAGCCGAAACCTCAACCCAAGAGAGTGTGGACAGATGACCTGAGACGAGCAGGTGGAGAGGATATGAAGAAGTACTGGGAAGAAATGAAGAAAAAGAGACACAATAACTCTTAAGTTGTGTGCTGTCCACAGCTGGCCAAATTCATAAATTTAAAAAAATGAACTGGGTCATAAATATCAGGAGTAAGAATAATTAATTATAGTGATAAGGGAAAGGTTACTCATAAATACCAGTGAAAAAGACAGTAAACTGTTGCATTGATGAATGTTATATAGGAAAACATCATAAAGCATCATAATTAAGATAAGGAAGGTAATAAATATCAGTGATAAGGAGAATGGTAGATCTAATTAGCTAATAAATTAGAATATTAAATTAAAGGAACCCTTGTGCCTCCACCAGCTGGACAACAGTTAATCAATTTATGTTACACAATTGGGCTTTGGGGGACGAGGAGGGAGTTGGGGTATGAGTTGAGATAACCTTCAAAATGATGGGTGGTGAAGAATCGTAAAGCAGAGCGCCAGAATAGGCTCTGCAACATCACTGATGTGGCTGTACAATCATGCATAGATAAGTCAACAGTGCATCTGATCTTTTGGGCACTACTGGCAGGGAGTCATTAAGAGCCCTGAATTTCATTATGGTTCTCATGTATCCATCGATTCCATATTCACATGACAGTCATGTCAGTCAACACCGAACGATATCCCACAGTCTCGACAGGAAGTCCTACCACTGTGAAGCTTCGATACCTGTTACTAGACTTTTCTCCGTCTCATGAAGAAATACTCCCCTTGAACTGCGTTTTGACGTACTCAGATAGAAATACTCCCCTTGAACTGCGTTTTGACGTACTCAGATTTTCCCAGAAATCACAAAAGGCTGACAAGTAGGGTTTAACTGAAGTGTTTATTCGCTCTGTAAGGGCTGTTCTATTTGAATGCTAATATCAGAAGTCCACTGCCAAGTCCTGATTACCTAGGGTACGTGACCGATGGCTTACAGGAAATACCGTTACAAAGAAGTAGGATTGTTGTTGGGCAGTACTCATTTCTAGAACTCAAAATTGCAGACAAACACTAGAAGGAATTCTAAGTGGTTCTTACAAGTAAATTAGACGTATAATCCACTAGGGAATCAGCAGCAAATACTAGGAAGTACCGCCACAAGGAGCCGTCACGAAAGCAATGCAATAGCTGCCATGGTTCAAAATGGTTCAAATGGCTCTAAGCACTATGGGACTTAGCACCTGGGGTCATCAGTACCCTAGACTTAGAATTACTTAACCTAACTAACTTAAGTACATCACACACATCCACGCCCGGGGCAGGATTCGAACCTGCGACCGTAGCAAAAGCGCGATTCCGGGCTGAAGCTCCTAGAACTGCTCGGTCACAGGGGCCGGCTGCCATGGTTCATTCGGGCTGGTACCCAGAGATTTCTCGACTCACCAGGTCGGAAATTTTGTCGCTACGGAAACTAGTAGGTGTGTTTACCTTGAAACAAGAGTCCATTAGTTGACAAAGCAAACTGAGTCCCCCCATTGACAATAACGAAGTCAGACGAAATTCAGCACTATGGAGGACAGAAGGTGGACCTCGGGATCAGTCAGTGAGAGATTGGTGAGAGTGGATCTTCAGGACTGAATGCTACAATCAATGACTGAAGAATGAAGCCTCAATGGAAGCAGTAAAAGAGCACTGAGGACTTAGTTGGACCTTATTCGTCATATGGATCAATCACGTTTCATGCGAAATGATATGCATGCTGTTTTGCACACTGCATACTGACTTTGCCTTCTGGAGGATTGTCAGCCCATTGTCGACTCATACACTGAGTCAGATCCATTCATGTAATACGATGTTTATCTTCAATATGTGGCATCCACATCTGCCTCTCTTTGTCAGATGGAATTCATTATGATTAGATACACGAACCTCTAAAAATTCGAGTATGACTATGTATCCCTTATTTGCCTGCAGCTTTTAGATATTATTTTTGACGCCACAACTGCAAGTTAATTGCCGGAAACAGTAAACACCATTCATGAAGACAATAATATTGCTTCAGCCACTGGTTAGCGGTCTTACGCCACAGAGATGATAAGGGGAACAAATTAAATTTTTCTTAAGTTCGTGCTAGGATAGCCACACGCGACAGCCTGCAGACGTGGTGACGTAGCTATATAGTAGAAACACCCAACATTATATGTCGATCGCAGAAATGGGGGCACGTTGCAACGTCGGCGAGAACTGGCAGGAACAAGTCACACATTCCACAGTAGATCACTGAGAGATAGACAGAGAGAGAGAGAGGTAATAGTTATTCCGTGTTATGAGGAACAACAATTTATACCCTGCATCAATAACACCTGCCGGAGACTGCACAGTGCAGTAAAGAGCTTGTAAAAACCGTTAAGCAAACACAGCGCAACGGAGATTATTGACTACTCGTAAAGAAGCGGGCCTCATTCGGTCTTAAAGAACAGAGGCTCACGTCATTATCTCCAACCCGTCTCCGTAAATATCACAGTTCTACGGCGCTGTACTCAGTTGGTCAATAGGACCAAAGGGGTTTGTACCGAAGCACTCGATTCAGTGATTACCACGATGTAGGGACATCCATGTATTAGATGCTCCAAAATTTATCGTGGACAAGCTGCTTGCCGTTCCCGAGTTGACAACTTCCGAGTAACCATTATGATCTGTTGATAGGACTTCTCACTGGCCACAACCTACCACATTTCTGGTGGGCAGCCGAGCGGGATAGCCGAGTGGTCAGGGGCGTCTTGTCACGGTTGGCACGGCTTCCCCCGACGGAGGTTCGAATCCTCCCTCGAGCATGGGTGCGTGTGTTAGTTTAAGTCAGATTAAGTAGTGAGTAAGCTTACGGACCGATGATCTCAGCAGTTTGGTCCCATAATACCATACCACACAAACTTCCAATTTTTTTGGTGGGGAGAGTGATGGTCTTCGAACATTAGTAAATATCATAGTGCGTATCATACGAACATCATTGTCACTGCTGAGTGAGAGGGCCATTCAGTACCTCTGTTCCCAATCTTCGGTGCAGGGACTTGTGTGTGCCATCGCCTACCTCTCCGGTGGAACCGATATCAGACGAGCACACGACTTCCGACAGCACGGTACATCTCAATGGTTCACCGTGGGTCACCGTCATCTTCCGCAGCGAGCGAGGACTCCGCTGTGTGGGGCATGATTTCACGCTACGATTTCACCTGCCAGACGGTAATCGGAAAGACTTCGGCCAAACTGCTGAGCCGACAACAATAGTAAGCAGAATTTGCGTGTGTGTGAACTCCTAAGAGACCAAACTGCTGAGGTCATCGGTCCCTAGACTTACACACTACTTTAAACTAACTTAAACTAACTGACAGTAAGGACAACACACACTCCCACGCCCTGGGACGCGCAGTTTGTGACACGACACCTGTAACCGCGCGGCCACTCCGCACAGCTCAGCAGGATTTCTCCATGTCACTGGTACGAAGTGTCAGTCAAGGCTGACGAGAAGACACGAAACTGTACATCTCAATGAATAAATGCTGACTTGCTGATCATGTTTTATTACCGTTGACACATGTTCTACATGTTTCATTATACCTTCCTGACAAGGTACAGGAGACTCTGCTCGTCATCCCTACAATTTGGCACCAGAAGTGGTTCTTCATCGACATCAATACGACAATAATATCCTGCAGTGACTGACAAACCAAGATAGGACTTCACAGCGTGTAGGGGTTCTGTCACCCCAAACGCCGTCCATACGCCTCAGTTATTTCCGCAATGTGATGAGTACAAACAACATTTTCTACCAGAGTTTTTATTTCTTCTGCTTTGATGTATCCAGGATTGGATGGAGACAATGGTACACAATGTGTCAAGTGGCTTTTGGCAAACTAAACAACCAGTAGGTTTGTCACAGTTTACAGAGAATTGTAAGGAAACATATATGGAGCCTGTGAGGTTTAAGACCTCTAGCTGAATGTAGTGTACCATGTAATAGAATGGTACAATTAACTTGCACCACTTGTAGGAGTTATGGTCATGCAGCACACCACTGTACTGAATATTGCGTGGCAATGATCAGACGTAAAGATAAGTTACGATTATTTTTATGTGTTTTGGGTGACAATTATATCTGTTGGCTTTTGTTATTGCTTTCAAGGCAGGAAGTGTTTCGTTCACATTAACTGATGAATATAAAAGTAATAATAACTTCCACACAATGCCGGCAACACGATCGGGTATTACGGATGTTGCTGTAGCCGCTCTTATAGAGGGAGAATCGACATTGTTTGTGGGTAATACTAAGCAGAAATTGTACAATGAGCAGTTACGTAAGACAGTTGAACTTTTGCAAGCTGTGCAACAGTCACCGCCGGGTTCAGAAGAGGTTCCAACAGTACTGGGTATACCCTTCTCCTCCATAGATCCTTCAGCAGCTAGCCTAGTAACACCAATATACCGTAAAACAGCAAGAGGACGTAACAGTATACATAAATGGTTTTTCTGATCGCAGCCCAAGTAAGTCAGATGAAGCGAGTCTGTGGATGGCCAGCCTACGTCTGACGGGTTAGCCTAAAACGAATGTGATGTAACACGACACGCTTGGCATAGCTCGCACATGCGAACAATTAGCAGAGGGCTTACGGCAGAGATACCGTACACAGAGTAGGAGTATATTTTTTAGAGATAAGCCGCCGAAACCCTTTCTGTCAGCATTCAAAAAGTAAACTCGCAGGCTATGAGCTGAAACAGATTACTGAAGCTAATCGATTCAGGCTCAGGGAGGCGCAAAAGTGGACTCTACACTTATTTCTACGTGGAATCCCTGAGAAATCTTCACATAGGATCCACACGAAGAACCAGATGATGCACATGCGACATTTCGCACTACCATAAACTTTCAGGATATCGAGATTGCTACAAAAATACACACTTACCAACAGATCCTTGCTGCCGAAAAAGAATGTTATCGATGTTGGAACGAAGAACATCTGAAGGCAAAATGTCACCAGTGAAAAAGATATAGTTGTGAAGGCATTAGCTACAAGGCCAACGAATGTAGATATTTGCTTAAAAGTAGTGTTGCCGAATTTACAATTACTTTCAGTGAATGCATTCGATTTTTCGCTGTTCAGTGTCCAGTCTTTTAGTAAATATTATGCAATTTACCTTTTCTCTATGTCACCTTTGTGGTGTTGCTCTGTTATTCTGTGGCTGTCATCATTGTTAATATTCAACTCCGCTCTAAACAACTGCTGGAACAACCGCAGTTTCTTGGGAAAATGGGAGACGGCCATAGATATAGGAAGTATTTGTACTGTATGCTTTGTATGGATTTACTTAGTTCACATGAAATATTTCAGTGAAGTCAGCTGTGACATATTATAGAACAAAGTACTGGTTCTTCCAGATTTATGAATGATATTGATTAGGGTAATTACCACATATGGCCATGAAAGCCGTGAACATAAAATTTTGCAACATAATGTTTCCCTTATAATTTTTGAGTCATCAGTCCCTTACCCAGTTGATGTGATCAACGACGACTTCCTGTCCTGTGCTAACTTCTCCATCTCAGAGTAGCACTTGCACCCGACATCCTTCATTCTTTGTTGTCTGCATTCGAATCTCAGCAATTCCCTAAACTTTCTATCGTCTACAACTATAGAACAATGCCAGCTATCCATCATGTCGTACTGTAGGTCGAATCATCGTGTAAAAGATTTCTACATGTTCCTCTTTTCATCGACTCTGCAATGCGCGCCTCATATAAATTTTCCTACTTTTCTGCTTCTTACAATAGCACCGGATCACAGACCCTTTGGTCCACTTACGTACCGGTTTTCCCGAGGTCCTAGACTCACTTTGAGCCATGAGTTAGAGGTTCGCGACACGTTGTCATTCCTGCCTCTCAACTAGGTGTGGTCGTGGTGTTCTGGTGCTTATTGCCAAGAGGTTGCTGTTGGCGGGACTTGGAGTAACACCATTGCCACTTAGAGGCTAGGTCGATGTCGAGGGACGGAAGAGGTTAGTTACCTGCTCTAATTGGAACTAACAACATGTCTTGCAGGCCAGCACAGTGGCCGTGGTTGTGTGGCTGGCAAGCCTGTGCTGCGTCTCCAGCGCTCTGATCTTGAGTTGATAGCCGGTTTTGTTGGTGGAAGCAGGCCCCGGGAGGGATTCTACAATGGGATGAGGATATGCGGTACTGACTACTTCAGCCTCTTCCAGAAAACGTGGTGCCTAATGGTATGAGCAGCGCTGGACGTGGTACGGAGCTTTATCCTGACTAGTTTTGTGTGTGATGTGACATGGCAAAGTTGTAACAGTGGGGCTTAATTGGAGCTACCAGAAAGCTTTTTGTGGTCAGCAGAGAGGACGGAGGTTCTACTTCTACGTCGACATCTACATGGTTACTCGGCAATTCATACTTAAGAGCCTGGCAGAGGGTTCATCAAACCATTTTCATACTACTTCTCTACCAATCCACACTCGAATGGCGCGTGGGAAAAGGAACACCTCAATCTTTCCGTTCGAGCTCTGATTTCTATTATTTTATTAAGATGATCATTTCTCTCTAAGTAGGTGGGTGTCAAAAACATATTTTTGCATTCGGAAAAGAAAATTGGTGATGGAAATTTCGTAAATAGATCTCGCCACAAAGAAAACCGCCTTTGTTTCAGTGACGGTCGATAACACGAAACGAGTTGCCCTTCTTTGTACTTTTTCGATGTCCTCCGTCAATCCTACCCGGTAAGGATCCCATATCGCGCAACAATATTCCAACAGACGTCGGACAAGTGCAATGTATGCTGTCTCTTTACTGGGTCTGTCTCATGTTCTAAGTGTTCTGCCAACAAACCGCAGTCTTTGTTTCGCTCTCTCCACAATAATATCTATGTAGACTTTCCAATTTAAGTTGCTCGTAATTGTAATCCCTAGGTATTTAGGCGAATTGACAGCCCTTAGATTTGTGCTATTTATCGTGTACCCAAATTCATCGGATTTCTTTTAGTACCTATGTGGATCACCTCGCACTTTTCTTTGCTTAGGGCCAACTGCCACTTTTCGCACCATACAGATATTCTCTCTAGTTCATTTTGTAATTGGAACTGATCGTCTGACGATTTCACTATACAGTAAATTACAGCGTCATCTGCAAAAACTCTAAGGTGGCTGCTCAGATTATCACCTAGGTCATTTATCTAAATCAGGAACAGCAAAAGGCCTATGACAATACCTTGCGGAACGCCAGATATCACTTCTGCTCTACTCGATGATTTACCGTCTATCACTACGTACTGTGACCTCCCTGAGAGAAAATCACGAATCCAGTGACACTAGTGAGACGATACTCCATACGCACGCAATTTGATTAATATTCGTTTGTGAGGAACGGTATAGAAAGCCTTCTGGAAATCTAGAAATATGGAATCGATCTGAGATCCCTTGTCGACTGCATTCATTACTTCATGTTAATAAAGAGCTTGCTGTCTTGCACAAGAACGATATTTCCTGAATCCGTGTTCATTATGTATCAATAAGTCATTTTCTTCAATGTGATTCATAATGTTCGAGTACAGTATACGTTCGAAAAACCTCCTGCAAATTGAGGTCAGTGAAATGGGTCTGTAATTCAATGAGTTACCCCTATTTCCTTTCTTGAATATTGGGACTTGGCGTCACGACGAGTCTGGCAGCGTGTGCAGCTAATATTCGATGTGAGGTGTGTCCAACGCTTCTGTACATCTTACTCAACGCTGATGGTGTTTTTGCTGTTGTATAAATAAGACTTATTTATTCTGTTTTAAATTACGCTGAAGGCTGGTACACAATTGTACATAGCTGTAGGTTCTGCATATTGTGTTTCTGTTGTTATTGGTAGACAAGGCAGCCATGTCAGTTCTGTTGCAGTTAATAGTATATATGTTTTCTCAACAACCGGTAGTCGTAGCAAGCTGAAATTTATGTCACATATTAAGTTCTACGATTTCTTTACTGTAAATGGAAATTCCGTGTAACTATGGCCTCCCGTAGGGTGGATCGGTCGCTGGTGCAAGTCATCCGATTTGACGCCACAACGGCGACTTACGTGTCGATGGAGATGAAAAGATTATGATAAGAACAACGCAACACCCAGTCCCTGAGCGGAGATAACCTCCGACCCAGCGGGGAATCGAACCCGACCCGTTAGGTATGACATTCCATCGTGCTGACCACTCCGCTACCAGGGACGGACTTCTTTACGGGGTAAAAAATTGAAGCTTCTACGTCAGTGCAGTCCAAAGATATTGCCATTTACGTCACATATTTTGATATTCGTAAACTCACTCATCAAATCTTATACGGTACTTCCTTTTGATTTAGAATCATAAAACTTGTTAAGTAGTAAGGTTCCACAGTCAGCGTAACGAAAAGATGCGGCCATTTAATTCATATATTTTGCACATGCAGACTCCGTCATCTTAACCGATAAGATACTTCACGTTGATCTATAATCATGATATACCCCATACCATCACGCCGGGAGATACGCCACAATGGCGATGACAAATACACGCTTCCAATGTGCGTTCACCGCGATGTCGCCAAACACGGATGTGACCAGAACCTGGATTCATCCGAAAAAATGACGTTTAGCCATTCGTGCATCCAGGTTCGTCGTTGAATACACCATCGCAGGAGCTCCTGTCTGAGCTGATAGTCCATGGTGCTGTAAACGTCGTCGAACTGTTCGTACAGATGGTTGTTGTCATGAAAACGTCTCCATCTGTTGACTCAGGGATCGAGATGTGGCTGCACGATCCGTTACAGCCATGCGGATAAGATGCCTGTCATCTTGACTGCTAGTGATACAAGGCCGTTGGGATCCAGTACGGCGTTCCGTATTACCTTCCTGAACCCACAGATTCATTATTCTGCTAACAGTCATTGGATCTCGACCAACGCGAGCAGCAACGTCAACGATTCGATAAACCGAAATTGCGATAGGCTACAATCCGACGTTTATCAAAGTCGGAAAGGTGATAGTACCCATATTCCCTCCTCACACGAGGCATCACAACAAAGTTTCACCAGGCAACGCTGGTCAACGGCTGTTTCTGTATGATAAATCGGTTGGAAACTTTCCTCATGTCAGCACGTTGTAGGTAGCGCCACCGGCGCCAACCTTGTGTGAATGCTCTGAAAAGCTAAACATTTGCATATCACAGTATCATCTTCCTGTCGGTTAAATTTCGCGTCTGTAGCACATCATCTTCGTGGTGTAGCAATTTTAATGGCCAGTAGCGTATAATCTGCAGGTGCTATCTCAACGACTTTAAGTGATGAGTAAGATAGCAAAAGTAGTTTTGAGAATGTGGTATATTTCTGCAAAACAATTATTGGTGCCGATGGTCCAGCAATAAAATAAAATATAAGTTGAATAACAGGGAAACAATAGATACCTACTTCACGTAATTAGTTATGAACTACAACATAGCTCGCGAGGTATTCACTTCTGAACGCATACTACAACTTCGCTGCAGAAGCCATGGAAATCACACAAGAGCAATGGTCGGCACTCCGAAATATTTTTAACTTCCGCTACCACGAGCAAGCCGCGCGGGATTAGCCGAGCGGTTTGGGGCGCTGCAGTCATGGACTGTGTGGCTGGTCCCGGCGAAGGATCGAGACCTCCCTCGGGCATGGGTGTGTGTGTTTGTCCTTAGGATAATTTCGATCAAATAGTGTGTAAGCTTAGGGACTGATGACCTTAGCAGTGAAGTCCCATAGGATTTCACACACATTTGAACATTTTGAACCACGTGCAAACTGCTCCACTGTCCAAGTCTTTCCGCCGACTCCGCGTCCGTCGCACCGTCGCGTCTATCACTTCCCGTGTTGTGTGCCGTACCGTCCGTGTCCTTTGCCGTCCTGCCCAGAACTCTTCACCGAAACTCGCTTCCATCCAGTCTCCCCGTTCACGAGCGCTGTGATTGGCTAGAGGCCTGGCGCCATGTCTTCATGCCTATTCACCCACACAAACATAATGAAACACATTCTAAATACTCGATTTACATTTAAATAACTTGAAATTATATATATATATTCCTACGGATGGACCATAAACACGCCCTAACACACATTATTAGATATATAAACAAATTAAATAAACATGTATCAAAGGAATAGAACAAAAGGTAGGACAGTAGCGTAATGTAACTGTGCTTTCTAAAACAACGCAAATATTTAACCAATTTCTTCATGGATAGTGTATATCGGATATAAACAAAGACATAGATGAAAAAATATATTTATAAGCACGCTGCTACCGTTTTTTCGTGTAACTGTGGAGTACTTACAGCCTGATGCGATGGATAGTAATAGCCCACTTTGACCTCCAATAACTCATGTGCTATTCAAGTTACATGTCTGTAATACATACCAATTTAGGTTTACACTAACAGATTCATAAAGACATGGAGATCGACGAAATCCGATGAACCGTTTAGATTTTGGAAATTCGTTGTTGCGTGTTACTCGAATAATTTATCGTAGATACTAAACTTTAAACTAATAAAAATACTGAAAATCTGCTTATACCAACAGAATAGTCCTGCAAATAATAATAATCTTCATGTTTCTTTTTGAGGTATCATGTTTCATCTGGCTGCTATTAATTTCTATACGAACTGTGAAATGTCCGCCATTAATGTTTCACAAAGTCCGCCATCTTTGGCACTCCCGGCATAGACATCTCCTCCAATGACACAAAGCACCGTCCTCGTCACGGCGGAATACCCAGCCACGCGGCTGGACCATGCGCTGGGGCTACCACTCTTGTCTGGCTAAGGGCGTTTGGCACCACGTGTTTGCTGCCGGGCCCCGGCTTTGACGAGCGTCCTGTGCGACCGCCCCAACTCCGAACATATATTTCCAGGGCGCCACAACTCGCCCGTTACCTCACACTACACAACCCCCAGGCCAATTCCTAAAACTAAGTTCGTCTTCCTTCTCTTTACTCTTAATCAATAGTGTGTGCTGATCCGACTTTTCATTCCTTTTTAGAGGTTCTGTTAGTCTTCTTCACTTTTGCTGAAGACCGCTATGTCACCAGCAAACCTTGTCATTAAAATTCATTCACTTAGAATTTTAAACCCACTCCTAAAACATTCTTTTATTTCCATCTTTGTTCCTTAGACCTTGAGATTCAACAGTACGAGGGAAAAATTATATTCCTGTGACATACTCTTCATTGTCACGAAATTTGTTCTTGATCTTACACTCATACTTTTCCCTCTTGGTTCATGTACATAATGAATAGTATCTGAGAATTAAGAAATTCTTGCATCTTTTACATTGTCGAACAGTATTTGTGGGCTACCAAATCGTTTGAACGTGTTGTAGTTATTCTTGTACCGTGATTCCATTGCCATGTAAAGTCAGAACTAACTCTATGGTGCCGTTAGCTTTCCTAAAGTGAAAAAAGAATATGACACATCCTAAGTTGTCTGTTCCACTCTAATGTTTATTATTATTGTCAGCAAGTTTGATCCATAAATTGTTAAGCTGATTCTGCCAAAGTTATCACAAAGAACCCCATTGCTGTCTCCAGACTGTTCGTGTGATATATATTCGAAAGTCTAATAGCATCTCTCTGGACCCAAGGAATCTAAAATTTCCTCCGCTCACACATTACTGTACGGAGTGAAATTTCACAACATGCGGTCACGAGTCTGCAATTCTTTCGTAAGTTGACAGTCAGTTTTACGTTGATGTCCTGTTTCTGTGCGTTTACTCTTGACAGACAATTTCTTGCACTGTTCTTCACTGATTTATGTATACGTGTATTGAACACATTCCTAGCATCGTTATCAGACAAACACAGTAACTCTGTATAGTCTAATCAGATAATGCGCTATTATAGCTCTACGTTATTAAAGAAAGTATAGGGTAGATTAAAACTGTGTGCCGGACCAGGACTCGAACTCGGGACCTTAACCTTTCGCTGGCAAGTGTTCTACCAAATGAGCTACCCAAACATGACTAAGACAGTCCTCACAGCTTTATTTCCGCCAGTACCTCGTCTCGCATCTACCAAACTTCACACAAGTTCCCTGCGAAACTTGCGGGTGTAGCACTTCTGGAAGAAAAGATATTGCGGAGACATGGCTTGGTCAAGCCAGGAGGATGTTTCCAGTAGGAAATTTTACACCCTGCAGCGAAGTGTGCGCTGATATGGAACATGCTGGCTGATTCATACAGAGTGCCGGGCCGAGACTCGAACTCGAGACCTTTGTATTCCGCTGACAAGTTCTCTGCTAACTCTTTATTTTCCTTTTATTTATTTATTTATGTTTGTTAAACATACAACCAAAATAAGCATTCACCCTCGAATGGGAAACGTCCCGAGTTGGAGTCTCCGTCTGGCATACAGTTTTAACCAGCCAGGAAGTTTCATTCTTAAAGAAATTATTAGGATGTTAAGAAAATGTTTTCCACATTTTAAAAACAGTTATAAAGTACTAGGATTATGAGAAAATATTGTAAAAGTTAAAAGACAGTTCCATATACTACCTTGACTGTTACACAGTCATCACTTATACCACGGTCCTCTGCCTTTGTCAAGTGTGTCTTCTATCGTCGTAATTTTACGTCGTCAACCTGTATGAGTGCGCATAAATGTGCTTTCGCCATTTAAATTTGAAAATGGCAGAGCACCAAAATCATCTGATTATGTGTTGTAAGTGACGTTCTATGTATAAGAGCCATGCTGGCGAAGGAAATGATATAAATGACACTGGATGTATAAGAGCCACGTGTAAAATGGAATTCTCTTTTAATAATTTTTTACTGTGACTCTTGATATGAAAAACGAAGTTTTACAAGCGCTTGCAAGCGAAATGAATTTTCCTACCACAAACGTAATTCTTTATTCATTCTAAACCTTTAATCAAATGGCTCTCATCACTATGGGATCTAACCTCTGAGGCCATCAGTCCCACAGAACTTAGAACTACTTAAACCTAACTAACCTAAGGACATCACACACACCCATGCCCGATGCACGATTCGAACCTGCAACCGCAGCGGTCGCGCGGATCCAACTGTACCGCTTAGAACCGCTCAGACACCCCGGCCGACAAAACCTTTAATCCTGCAATTATATACTGAGAAATAAGTCAACAAGCACTGGCGGACTCATATCGACCAAGAAAAGAGACAGCTTTGATGTTGTTGTTGTTGTCGTCTTCAGTCCAGAGACTGGTTTGATGCAGCTCTCCATGCTACTCTTTCCTATGCAAGGCTCTTCAACTCCCTGTAACTACTGCAACCTACATCCTACTGAAGTTGTTTGGTGTACTCATCTCTTGGTCTCCCTCTGCGATTTTTACCCTCCACGCTGCCCTCCAATTTTAAACTGGTGATCCCTTGATGCCTCAGAATATGCCTTACTAACCGATCCCTTCTTCTCGTCTAGTTGTGCCACACATTTCTTCTCTCTTCCTTTATTTTCAATACGTCCTCTTTAGTTGTGTGATCTACCCAACTGATCTTCAGCATTCTTCTGTAGCACCACATTTTGAAAGATTCTATTCTCTTCCTGTCTAAAGTATTTATCGTCCATGTTTCACTTCCATACATGGCTACACTCCAAACAAATACTTTCAGAAACGACTTCCTGACACTTAAATCTATATTCGATGTTAACAAATTTCTCTTCTTCAGAAGTGCTTTCATTGCCATTACCAGTCTACATTTTATATCCTCTCTACTTCGAGCATCGTCAGTTATTTTGCCCCCCCTCCCCCCTCCCTCCCAAATAGAAAAACTCCTTTACTACTTTAAGAGTCTCATTTCCTAATCTAATTCCCTCAGCAACACCTGACTCAATTCCATTATCCTCGGTTTGCTTTTGTTGATGTTCATCTTATATCCTCCTTTCAGGACCATGTCCATTCCGTTCAGCTGCTCTTTCAGGTCCTTGGCTATCTCTGATAGAATTACAATGTCATCGGTGAACCTCAAAGTTTTTATTTCTTCTCCATGGATTTTAATACCTACCCCAAATTT
This sequence comes from Schistocerca cancellata, assembly GCF_023864275.1. Taxonomy (NCBI): domain Eukaryota; kingdom Metazoa; phylum Arthropoda; class Insecta; order Orthoptera; family Acrididae; genus Schistocerca; species Schistocerca cancellata. The sequence continues at coordinate 389,087,486 of NC_064631.1, read as the reverse complement.
TTCTTTTGTTTCCTTTACTGCTTGCTTAATATACAGATTCTATAACTTCGGGGAGAGGCTACAATCCTCTCTCAGTTCCATGCCGACCAATGCTTTCCTTTCATGCCCATCAACTCTTATAACTGCCATCTGGTTTCTGCACAAATTGTAAATAGCATTTCGCTCCCTGTATTTTACCCCTGCCACCTTCAGATTTTGAAAGAGATTATTCCAGTCAACATTGTCAAAAGCCTTCTCTAAGTCTAGAAATGCTAGAAACGTAGGTTTGCCTTTCCTTAATATATTTTCTAAGATACGTCGTTGGGTCAGTGTTTCGTCACATGTTCCAACATTTCTACGGAATCCAATCTGATCTTCCCCGAGGTCAGATTCTACCAGTGTTTTCCATTCGCCTGTAAAGAATTCGTGTTAGTGCTTTGCAGCCGTGACTTAATAACTGATAGTTCGGTAATTTTCACATCTTTCAACACCTGCTTCCTTTGGGATTGGATTTATTATATTCTTCTTGAAGTCTGAGGGTATTTCGCCTGTCTCATACATCTTCCTTGTCCGGACTGGCTCTCCTAAGGCTGTCAGTAGTTCTAATGGAATGTTACCTACTCCCGGGGCCTTGTTTCGACTTAAGCCTTTCAGTGCTCTGTCAACCTCATCAAGCAGTATCATATCTCCCATTTCATCATCATCTACATCCTGTTCCCTTTCCATAATATTGTCCTTAAGAACATCGCCCTTGAATAGATCCTCTATATACTCCTTCCACCTTTCTGCTTTCCCTTCTTTGCTTAGAACTGGGTTTCCATCTGAACTCTTAACATTCATACATGTGGTTCTATTTTCTCCAAAGGACTCTTTTAATTTTCCTGATCTGTCTTACCCCTGGTGATATATGCCTCTATTCCTTTTTGCCTACTTCATTTACTATATTTTTATATTTTCTCCTTTCACCAATTAAATTAAATATCTCTTCTGTTACCCAAGGATTTCTATCAGCCCTCGTTCTCTTAAATGCTTCATCCTCTGCTACCTTCACTATTTCGTCTCTCAAAGCTACCCATTCTTCTTCTATTGTATTTATTTCCCCATTCTTGTCAATCGTTCCCTAATGCTCTCCCTGAAGCTCTCTACAACCTCTGGTTCTTCCAGTTTATCCAGGTCCCATCTCCTCAAATTCCCACCTTTTTGCAGTTTCTTCAGTTTTAATGTACAGTTCATAACCAATAGATTGTGGTCAGAGTCCACATCTGCCCCTGGATATGTCTTACAATTTAAAACCTGGTTCCTAAATCTCTGTCTTACCATTATATAATCTATCTGATACCTTTTAGTATCTCCAGGATTCTTCCATGTATACAACCTTCTTTTATGATTCTTGAACCAAGTGTTAGCTATGATTAAGTTATGATCTGTGGAAAATTCTACCAGGTGGCTTCCTCTTTCATTTCTTCCCCCCAATCCATATTTACCTACCACGTTTCCTTCTCTCCCTCTCCCTACTATCGTATTCCAGTCACCCATGACTATTAAATTTTCGTCTCCCTTCACTATCTGAATAACTTCTTTTATCTCATCATACGTTTCATCAATCTCTTCGTCGTCTGCGGAGCTAGTTGGCTTATAAACTTGTACTACTGTGGTAGGCATGGGCTTCGTATCTATCCTGACCACAATAATGCGTTCACTACGCTGTTTGTAGTAACTTACCCGCATTTCTATTTTCCTATTGATTATTAAACCTACTTATTTTGTATTTATAGCCCTATATTCACCTGACCAGAAGACTTGTTCCTCCTGCCACCGAACTTCACTAAGTCCCACTATATCTAACTTTAACCTATCCATTTCCCTTTTTAAATTTTCTAACCTACCTGCCCGATTAAGGGATCTCACGTTCTATGCTCCGATACATAGAACGCCAGTTTTCTTTCTCCTGATAACGAGTCCTCTTGAGTAGTCCCCGCCCGGAGATCCGTATGGGGGACTAATTTACCTCCGGAATATTTTACCCAAGAGGACGCCATCATCATTTAACCATACAGTAAAGCTGCATGCCCTTGGGTTATATTACGGCTGTAGTTTCCCCTTGCTTTCAGCCGTTCGCAGTACCAGCACAGCAGGGCCGTTTTGGTTAATGTTACAAGGCCAGATCAGTCAATCATCCAGACTGTTGCCCCTGCAACTACTGAAAAGGCTGCAGCCCCTCTTCAGGAGCCACACGTTTATTTGGCCTCTCAACAGACACCCCTACGTTGTAGTTGCACCTACGGTACGTCTATCTGTATCGCTGAGGCACGCATACCTGCCCACTAGCGGCAAGGTCCATGGTTCATGGGAGGGGGGAAGGGGGGGAGGAAAGCTTTGATAAACCTAAGCAGTTCGCATCACATTCTTCATCAATACCATAGTAATTTTCAACCAGAATATTGCATTAATCATGAGAGACCGTCAAGTGTTACAGAATTAGCCGAGTAATGAATTTAGTTGTCCTATTCTGACAACAGTGTATGATAAGGTGCGAATATCGTGCTGAGAGCCATATAGCAGTGTTTGTAGGCGGCGTCTGTCTACGAACCACGGGCAGCGACGCGAGAGCGATTCGCGTCACGTTGGCGTCGTCAGCGTCGCCGTCCAGAGGCGGCCGCTGATTCCCGGCTGCGTACGTCAGCTCTTCTCTGAGAGCTGGTCCGACTCCGCTGCGCGTCCACGTCTCTCGTTCTCCGAGAAGACCTGCCGGTTACTTCGCCTCGGATGAACACTTATCTAATATCTCTGTGACGTTCTAAAAACAGTGAAGAGAGTGAAATCTCTAACGAAGCCAGTTCCCACAGATGAAAGTGCCCACGTACAAGTCTAAATAAAGAAAATGATCTAAGACTTGAGGTTGAATCTGTCAGAAAGTGATTACTGAAATACACATAACATCTTTTGTCCGTGATCTTGAAATAAATAAAATTATGACTGTTCTCATAACTCACAAAATAACAAAACCACACGGACTATAATTTATTGTTACTGGCATACAGGAAGGAGGTAAGTAATTTCACCTGTGGTATTTAGAATACTGCAGCATGACCAGTTCGCAAGTATTAAGAAATCCTGCCCACATGTATTTGTTAAACCTACGGCTGTCTCTTGGGCGTAAGCTCTTCATGTGTGAAAATTCACCTACTCGCTTCGAGGTAGATCCTATACTGTGTGCCTATTTTACCAGCACACTGCGTAAAATGCCACAAACCTTCATGTAAACTTTACACAAACACACAAGTAAGTGCGTAACACTTGGAGACGCTGAAAACATATACTTGTGTACCGAAGAGAGGTAAAGAAATTATAAAGGGCAAAGGTGGTTTGTAACGGTGCTAAAAGGTGGAGGAATGCTATAGAAATAGGATGAGTATCTTAAAGAAAGCGTGTCCCTACGGAGTCTACATTTCTATGGAATGCAGTTAATGACATTCAGTTTCAGTTTAATCATTTTAAAATATTAATACAGATTATGTGAGGCAGAAAACGTCAGTGAGACTTGTAAACGTAAATTCAGCTGAGGTGTTATGGTATATACTTGTTACACAAATAGTTTTTCACGCAGAATTACGAGGGGAGAGCCCGTCAACGATCACAATGTTTGACGAAAAAACCACTCAGCTGCTGGTAACAACGTGTCGTTATTCAACGTTGGCGTGCCATAACTATATTTCGATTGTTTTATCCATAGTAGGATATGCAACCGTGATTGGCCTCTTAAAATGGGCAATTTTATCACAATGCAGTAGAATATCTATGAACGTAATTCGCATAGACAAATACACTGCCCAGTCTCGCTCAACCTGCTTCTACTTTGTTCCTATGTCCTAGCTTTCGTATTGTTTCGAGAGATATTAGTATCCGACCTGTATAACTAGAATATATACATACTGAACAGAATTTGTTCTGCCTTTCTTCGTTTCTCTAACCTGCCTTTAGCACATCTTTCATGATCTCATTGTAATGCTTGTAAGTCACATGTCACAGCGACAGATCAAAAAACTCTCCGTTTTAATATTTTAACTAAGAGATCGGCACCTGCTTTGCAAAACAACATCATCATAGTGAGAGAGACAAATAGAAATGCAGGGACTGTATCTGCCTTTAGAAGGATGAATTGTAGACAAATAGCTTGGTTCACAACCAAAACAAGTGTCAATTTAATAAGGCATTTATTTACTATAAGATATCGACACATATCGCATTAATATGACAGAGAATAAGCCAACGACATTAACATAAAATCTCGTAATGCTGACTGTAAGACAATGGGCACAAAATAACCTAAACAATAGAATCACAAAGCTCGGTTTAACCATGAAAGTCCTGCTAACAGTATGCTTAGGTACCCTGTTTCCATGGAAGAGTGCCTGCGAAACCCTTCACGCTTTCCTATTGTTTGCAGCTCCCAAACGCGACGTAAAAGAGTCCAAGACCCACGGAACAATACAGTCAATTGATGACACAAGTTCTATAGCAAATCTCGCCAATTGCGGGCTGCTCAGAAAGGGGATAGCGCTGTTGCGAAATACGCTAATTACTGAAAACTTGTCAAACATGGGCCGCTGTTGCGAAATACGCTAATTACTGAAAACTTGTCAAACATGGGCAGCAATCAGCGACAGAGCTACATGCCTCTCTCGCTCCACAGCAGGACTGCAAGTGCTGAAAGCCCTTTCCTCTAAACCAAGCACCCCCCCCCCCCCCTCCCCCGGCAGTTAGAATGAATCTTCATGTAAGAGATCGCATCCAACTAATGCCACAATGATCAACGAAAATATCGCTTTATTTACTTGAATTCACGGAACCCTGTAGAAGTTTCTGATTCGTTGTTTACATAACACATCTTAAGATGCAAGAAGTTGTTGTCGGCTGCTTCCAGTTCGAGCCCTTTGAGCCCAAGCATGGCTGTGGGAAAGACTAATTCGATTGGAAAACAAAATCTGGAGTGAAAGATCCTTGGGCTTTCTTAAAAAGTATCCAAGAAAAGAGCAGAAAACCTATCAAATATCGCTCGACAATATGTGACTGTCATGTCACATCACTCACTATCACTATTTTTCTTAAATATAAACCTCCTATCACTGCAAAACTCAATAGTACTTCTTACAATCATTAAAAAAATAGCCTACTTCATACAGGCATTGAAACCTAAAGGATACAAAACTGCTAATAGTCTTCCCTCAGATAAGATTAAAAATATTCATGAAATCTATTCGCAAACTGCGAGTATCGTACCACAACAGCTATACAGTTTATTGAAAACAAATGAAGGTTTGTGCCGGACTGGGCCAGGAACCAGGGTTTTCCGCATTGAGTAAGGGGTTGCTTCTTAAGTGCTTCGAGTATTGAAGCAAGATCCCCAGACAGTCTCGTACTTCCACACGTCCCAGTGTCTGTCTCTCACCGTACTCGTAGAAATATATGTTCCGCACAGAGGAAGATTCATTTCTTTTCTCTCCCAGTCGCCTTGGCTTTAGCATGAAATACATTAGTGCAGAGCCCGTGTTTGACTATGTCTCTAAAGTTCATTTCAAAGTACCTTCGGACATGCATGCATGGCGAAAGGACCACACTACTGACAACTTATAGCCATACTACATCACCCAATGTATCAGTAAATGGTGAATATGGTACCAAATGAGCTACGCAATTTACTGGAAACAAATGAAAACCGTGCGACCGCTACGGTCGCAGGTTCGAATCCTGCCTCGGGCATGGATGTGTATGATGTCCTCTTCTAGCACATTCTCATCAAGATCTATCAAAATTAATTTGAGACCATCACACCATTCTTGTCAACAGTAATTAGGGATCTCTCAGGATCCCATGGCTTTGTGTTTATAAGTAATTCGATCAGCTTGCGACAATTATACGGATGGTCAAGATGCTGAACCTGTTTTGAAATCTCGTAGAAACAAGTTGCATATGATTTAGATAGTTAAGAAACCCTTATGTTGCTGAGGCCCACACAGTCTTACTCTTCATAAGACCAACAAAATTGCATTATCTCTTATTATCACTAACAACTCCTTCACTGTTACTTCACCACTCATGTGGCTACTAATGAGTTATAATTGTCTGTGGATTGCTCCGGAATTCAGCAAACTGTACTTAAACACCGCCATACACGCCTGCAATATAAGTAAGAAATTTTCTTATAATGATCTTATCTGGTAATGCAAACGTATGCTATTTGATTACGAACTATCGCAGGTATGTGATTCGTCATGTCGGAGATATTCTGTTCGTAGTCAATCACCCTCCTTTCTTGATTTTTCTACGTCGCGTTTGAGTGGCATAAATTCTTCCGTTTATTCAAATTGTGCCAGTTCCGTTACCTCCAATACTGTTCGATCCACCTCGGTTTCCACTTTTTGACATAACGATGCATCGCATTTTTTACCTTCTTCCGTCTCGACTCAGCCTGAACCAGTACCTTTATGTTGCTTTCCACAGTTTTTGAAACTTTGACTAAGCTGCTGTCAATTAATTTTGATTCGGAATAAAATTTTCTGTTTAGCTTTAAATTTCCTTCCTTTGCTTTCCTTCTGTGTATTTCAGCTTTCCTATATCTCTCCTGGGCTTCTTGCCTGTGTACGTCCGCTTTCCTATCTCTGTCCCATGCTTCCATGCTGTCTGTTTCTTCTACTGTTCAGTCTGCATCGTCTTTTTCTAATATTTGTTTCAGACACAGTGTAATGCCTCCATAATTCTGAAATTTGACCTTCTCTGACCTATGTTTGACTCAATTTCACAAGCAATGCTACTACCATTCTGAAACTCAAAACTCTACAGAAATTAAATTTAATCATGGATGTCTCACAAACACTACAGGAAGGAAAGCTTGGGAAACACTACAAGCTTTCCTAATTCGTGCAGCTCAAAAATGAAAAGTAGACGTGTAAGAAACCCACGAAAGAACACAGTTAATCAGGCAACACAAGTCGCTTACTGTGAGCGGCTCACAAAGGAGAAAGCGCTAACTCAGAAAGCGACATTTACTCATAACCTGTCAAATGTGCCCCGAAATCGGCGACGGAACCATAGTCTCTCTCCCTCTATGGCAGGACCGCAAGTCTCTTTCCCTCCACAGCAGGACTACGTATCTCTCTCCCTCTAAGTTAGAACGGCAAGTGCCCGAAAAATTCACCCCTACACCAAACTCCAAAATGTTAAAACAACTCTGCATGTACCGAATGACACCCATATACTGTCATCGTCATTCGCGAGAATTTCGCTATATTTACTTGAATACGGGGGAACTCTGTAGCAGTTTCCCATTTTAGTTGTTAGCGCACATCTTTACATGAAAGAAGTTGGTACTGGCTCCTGGCCATGTTCCACTCATTGGTCGAAGGCAGGCAAGAATCATTTGACTGGATAACAAGCTCTGGAGATAAAGGCCACGAATTTTATCATATTGGGTGAGCAGCGCTGTGTTGGCCCATCCTTAGATTTGCGTGCATGGAGGTGAATTTTTTACGCACAGCTGTACGTAAGGGTCTTTCAGTGGCGTATCTGCAAGTGCCTTCATATGAGGAAATCGAATTCGCCACCAAAGCGTGGAACACGGGCTTACCGCAAACACTTCTAAGAACTGCAGAGCCGTGGTGCCAACTTCCCTTCGCTAGAGCCTCCGTGACTGACCGGCAAATAAACCACATCGAGGGATGAACACAGTGCCTGCTCGTTTATTAAGAAGATAATATGAAGACTTCTTCCTAAATTAGAATGCCTTGTAATATTGCCAAAAAAAAAAAATCCAAGAAATGAGCAGAAAACTAATCAAACGACACTCAGAGATATGTCAATGTCATGTCAAAATACATAAACTTCACTATGAATGTTGTTATCCAGAATACTCTGCGTATCTGCTGCAACACACACGCCATGCCGCCACTTACATCGCTTACCAACGATACTGGTATAGCAAAAATCTCTCACCCTCACCGAATATCAACAACTGTTAAAACATTTTCATACTATTTTGTGTCCTTTCATATATGAATATTATCTTCCAAAGAACAAAGTGTGTTACAAATCAGCTAACACATGCGAGTTATAACAGAAATTCAACATCTGAGAATCCAATGACGTACTAGATGTGTTATGTATTACAGTATATACACAGAAAACGATATAGCATAACTTGGAGGGGTTCTAGGGGTGTCGTGAAAAAAAAAATGAAGATAGGAACCTGTGTTCGGAAAGGTCATCAAACGACGTTACAAAGCGTCGATGTCATAGGCACCGGAGGCTGCAGAAAGGCCACCCCTTCGGCAGCTACCGGAACTTGTGCTGACGGACTGTAGGCTGAAAGTCTCGCAGTGTTTATTTGTTGTTCGGTGATTGTTACCAATTGCCACGGTGGCCAGTAGAGAAAATGGAGCAAACCGCTGCGTAGACAAGCCTTGTCTCCTCTGAATGTGATGCTCTGTTGCGTTGCCTAGGTGAGAATTGGATTTAATTGCTTGCTCCTACCACACATACTTGAAAGTACTAACCAATCTAAAAACAAACAACTGGCAATAGTCTGCAAATAATCTAAATACTGATGTAACTTTGTTCACCACACCGCCCTTTGTCACCGGGATGATTATTAAGGTACACGGATGAGCACTAGACAGAAATCTCACGCAGCAGGATGCATCGCATTTTGAGACCGAAAAATGCACCTATGCCACCGGCACATGCACGAATATCTTTTTGTGAAGGACAAGGGCAATCTTGTAATCTTTTGCAAATGAGAATTAAAACATGCCATTGGTCATCTTAGAGGTTTTGTGGCGACAGTGGAAGACTTCCTCTTTAAATAGGCGATCAGTTGAGGAAAAGGAATAGGGGAAAATTTTAACCGAAGAATGTGGAATCATGCTCATTCACCATTTGGAGGGCTTACGTATTTCAACGGCAGGATGGGAGTCGAATTTTGAATTCATTCCGTTACCTTTCGATCTCAGGTTTGACATTTGCAATCGCAGCAGTCAGTGAGAATGGCAGACCGCGGTGTGGGGTGTGGTGGGGGCTTGTAACTGTTTGGACCAAGAAGTGGTGAAGGTAAGAGAAGATAGGCGGGAATTTGGACTAAAGGTAATATGTAGAAATATACGCAACAGGTCAGTGCGGCCGTTGGGATTGGGTTACGTGATCAGGATCGAATCCGTGGGGATTATTTCCTGCATGGCACAGTATTTTTTTTTTTTATTTCATAGGTACAGATTTTGTGGTTTCAGTAATTTTGGTTCAGGGTAGGAGAGGATGAAGGAGTGAGACAAGAGGTCTGGGAGGGGTAAGCATGGGAGTCACGTATTCAGCATTGTCAGGCTTGGATTCAAGATGTCAGGAGTGGTACATGCATGTCGTTTGGAAGATGAGTTTGAGAGTGACTGTGGGATGGGAGCTGGTGGGATATGACTTCGTTGGTTACCTGAAGGTTAGGTGCCTTGGGATAATTTGTTACCTGGGTGAGTATGGAGCAGCTACAGCTTTTTTTTTCCTTTATTCGAATGGCTGTCGAAGAGTAGGGAAATGTCGGCAGGGGAAAATAAACAAATGTTAGGGACTGAACTGCAGAGTATTTTGTAGGAAAGGGAGGGACGATAGGCGGTGGTGAGTGGAATAGTTCTCCATGTCGCGGCAGGAGGAGCAGGTGAAGGGGATTTGTAGATAAAAATCCTAGACGGGAACTCGTTTGGATTGTGGAAAGTCGTTTGAGGTCAAGGATAATGTTACGGTTAGTGACAGGGTAGACGGCAGTTGACAAAGACGACACAAAGGAGATAAGACATCAAGCGAAGATGTGAGTGGGTGGACACATGGAAGGGTTGCAGACAAAGGCGAAGCGAATAAGACCCCAGCACATGGACAATAGGCGACGACACATGGCAATGGGAAGACCAGCTCATAGACAGCAGACGACAAGTAGACACGCAGTCTACTTGCCGCCTGGAGGCGCTGTCTATCATCTCACGCACGCGCGGTGCTCTCTTCATGGTGTATTAAGGTTTCAGTCGTTGTGGCTGGAATTCAGTTCCGGCGAGGCAGTGCACTAGCATTAAGTCACCTGAAGATGTCGGCCAGCTGGTCCGCCGAAATATTGTGTGTAGACGACGAGATGATCCGGCTGCAAACCCGTGAACAATATCACAAGTTATTACGCCTGGAAAGTCTACGAAATCACAATCCAGGTTCTGTTTACACGTCATGATGGTCGCAGCCGTGTTTGGCGATATCGCGGTGAACGCACATTGGAAGCGTCTTTCGTCATCCCTTACTGGCGTATCACCCGGCGTGATGGTATTGGGTGCCATTGGTTACACGTCTCGGTCACCTCTTGTTCGCATTGACGGCACTTTGAACAGTGGACGTTACATTTCAGATATGTTACGGCCCGTGGCTCTACCCTTCGTTCGATCGTTGCGAAACCCTACATTTCAGAAGGATAATGCACGACCGCATGTTGCAAGTCCTGTACGGACCTATCTGGATACAGAAAATGTTCCACTGCTGCCCTGGCCAGCACATTCTCCAGATCTCTCACCAGTTAAAAACGTCTGGTGACTACTACGCCACTGCTCTTGATGCACTGTGATATCGTGTTGAAGCTGCATGGGCAGCTGTACCTGTACACGCCATCCAACATCTGTTTGACGCGATGCCCAGGTGTATCAAGGCCGTTATTACGGCCAGAGGTGGTTGTTCTGGATACTAATTCCTCAGGATATATGCACCCAAATTGCGTGAAAACGTAATCACATGTCAGTTCTAGTATAATATGTTTATCCAATGAATACCCGTTCATCATCTGCATTTCTTTTTGGTGTAGCAAGTTTAATGGTAAGTAGTGTAGTTTGATTATCATTCAGGCTAATTATTCATTATTCTAGATCTTTGTAAAATGGGGCTACACAATTTTGAATTACGTAACGAATTTCTTGTTTTTGAAAATACGATTTTCAAATTCCTTGGTTTCATGTTAACTGGTGTAATTTTTATGTTTTGCGCTTTGTATAACATTAAGATGTTTTGTATAAATTATATGTGCTTTGCGAAATTGAAAACGACGAAATATGTCGCAAATAAAGATGATAATTGGGTTCAGTTCTTCCATGCTGGTTTTCCTTAAATTTGTTTGTGAGGCTATTGAGCATCGTCAGTGTACCTTGATTTTTGTCTATGTTTTATTTTCTTCAGTTGTATGTCTAATGATGTTATTGAAGTTGGAGTATTGTTGTAGCTTCAGCTCTTGGTAGTGAGGAACGTGAAGCGTAGGGCACTGATTGAGTTTGTAGCAGCAAGCATTCACACCAGGAAAAACACGCCCGCGGCAAAATAACGTGCACTGCTCGTCCAGAACGTTGGAACCACCGACCTACTATGGATATAAATCCGTCCAGACTATAGCAGCGTCCCCTGGCGAGGATGGCAGCTACTCAGATACAAGTACGGTGCATGCTGTCCGTGTGTAGAGTGGGGAAGGCACCATCTGAGTTTGACCGAGGGCAGATTGTGATGGCCCGAGCTCGGCACGAGCATGTCAGAAACTGCTCGAGTTGTCGGGTGTTCGAGGAGTTCTGTGGTGAGTGTTTTCAAAACGTGTCGAAACCAAGGTGAAACCACGTCCAGACGTCGTGGAGTTGGGCGGTCACTTCTCATCATAGATGTCAGACGTCGTATGCTAGTTACAGATGTAAAAAAACGACAGGCGGCGAACTCTCGCTGAATTAACATCAGACTTTAATGCTGGGTGGAGTACAAGTGTGCCTAAACAAACAGTACTTGATGGCACTCCGCAGCCATCGACCCATGCATGTGCCAATGTTAACACTATGACATCGGCAACTACAACTGAAACGGCACGTGGCCATTGGCACTGACCGTTGTCGCGTGGCAGAGCGTTGCGTGATTTGATGAATTCCGATATCTTCTCCATCTGAGCAATGAGAGGGTGCAAATCCGTCATCTTCCAGGGGAACCGCTCCTCGGCACTTGTACTGCGCGGCGGACACAAGCTGGTGGCGGCTCCGTTATGATCTGGAGAACATTCAGTTGGGCATCCAAGAGTCTAGTAGAGCTCTTGCAAGACACTAGGATAGCACACGGGTATCGTACACAGGCTACAGCCCACGTAGACCCCTACATGACGGTCATGTTTCCGATGGCAGTAGCATCTTTTAACCAGATAAAGCAGCATGCAGAACGTTCGAGGGACACAGTGGTGAGTTCCAGTTGATGTGCAGGCGACCCAGCTCGTCAGAACTGAACCCGATAGAACACACCTGGGATATGACTGGTGACTGAAAGTGGTGTCAGAGCGCGTCGGCCCCTCCCAGGAATTTACGGTAATCAGGTGACGTGTGGGCAGATATATGGTGCCAACTCCCTCCAGCGACCTACCAAGGCCTCAATGCTTTCATGCCACGACACGTCGCCGCTTATATCCGTGAGCTCTTGTGATTACTCTGTTTTTCAGATAAGAGATGTTTCAAGCTTATGTTAGCCACCCTTGAGTCCCAAAAAGATGTTTTTTTATTGCGATTTGTGTGGTAATGATGTTTGTCTGGGTTTGGTTATTTGATAATAGTGTCTAAATTTTGACAGCCGTAATTATTGCAGTGCAACTCCACCATTTAGCTCGGATGGCTGAACTGCAAACGTATTATCTGGAAATTTCCGGTGATGGCTTTCGACGTGATCAACATAATACCGCAACATTGAGAAGAGACATCAGTTACTTAGCTTAACAGTACTATTTGTCATCTTACTTGCGATGCTGCTCCGTGGGGACTATGTGCTGTGCGTACGTGGGCAGCAGGTAGGAGCACAGATGAAGCGTCATTGGCGTGTGTCCTGCCACCTAGCGGCCATTAGCCTGCAGCGTGGCTGCCATTACTGGCCGGCTCTTCATTAACGCAAGCACTGGACTGCTGCCACTTGTCCCATACACCTCCCCCTCACCCCCCCTCCCCTATGTATCACCCGCCAACCTCTCCTCCGCTCCTACACTCCCTTCCATGTACGGCAGCCTGGAGGCGTCTCCGCTACAGAATCCGATGATGGAACGAAGTTGGTACCTTAGCGTTAGGGGGAAGCAAAAGTGTACTAATTTCATAAAACGCGCTACCACTGCAAGCGACTTATATGCGACGTATTACGCCGAGAGAAAACTGTTCCTTCTTCATTTTCTTTGTCAAACCAATGTCATTCACGTAGGATTTCAAGCGAAATATGTTTGTATTGTGCTTTTAATGCTATTTTTACCTTCAACATATCTAGCCTTGCACAGAAGATTTTTACAACAACCATAGCAATACGACTTTTCTGATGGATCCTTCATATGAAGCGTTTGTTTCAAGAATGTAAAGTATCTGTTGTACAATTGTTAGTAATAGCAGGATGCAAGTTAAGAGAAATAATGACGAGGGAATTACTATCACAAGAGATTCGACACGCCATGAAGAGGTCAGCACTCACGCATCGAATAACGCTCACCAAATCGTCAACCAACTACTGATGTCAATCTGTCGGGAAACTACGGATCAAACTGTACTGTACACTTATTCAACGGAGATTATTACACGAATGTGAAGTGTGAAGTACCTATAAACGATATTGTTATCACCTGGTTTTAGACAGCACAGTCATAATGAAACTTTTCACATCACTGCACTTTGCGGCTCTACGAAACAGATATAATCGTATCCTGGGTGGACTACATAGCAACTCAAATACCATTGAGAAAAATTTAATTCTGTCTGAGTAGCATTATATTGGACCAAATGCTCATTGGAGACCTCTAGCGAGAGTGTTTTTCATGCCATATGTGCCAAGTGCAAGCTAAGCAGGCCAAGGAAACGACGAAGGTATATTTATCCTTGTGCAAAATAGTCACCCATTAGGTACATCAGTATAAATTGTAAAAATCCTGTAATTACAAAAGAGTTGTATTTTTACTGAAATTCTCATTTTCAAGTAGCACAGAGGGATTAACTAAAAGTCTGCAACATGGCCACTATGCTTTTGAGGTAGCACTAAGTGCCCAGAGATCGAGAGAAGAAAAATAAGACCCAAATCTCGTGGAATCGGATTTTCTGAGGCTTATGTTTCGATGTCTCTTCCTAAACTGTGCTATGCTGTCCTTGCCTGCCAACTTTTTCTCTTTGTTGATTGAATGTGATATATTATTCTGCTCAGCAAGCTGAAATGGGAAGTGCCGACAAGGAATTCCTGATTTCCCATACATCTTCGTTCCATGTCAAAAATACGGTTAATGAATCCTCCCTCTCACTCTTTGTGGAATACATGAATCCACTGTTGAATTTCCAAAGAATCTTCCTGCCTTCAGTACATCGACGCTCTTTTTCCTTGTTTAAGGATAGCTTTTTTACGCGTATTTCTTGACGCACACAATAGTTTAGCTGCCATTCCTTCCTTACAGCATCCAGCTCCTGTTGCATAGCTGTGCAATCCATATGGCTGTAGTGATTTTCTGTAATGGTTTAGCGCCGTCTTAACACACACATGAATACACAGACTTTTCACGAAGTTTTTAGTGCACTAATGCTTTAATATACTAATTTTATGAAATAGTTTCTTCTTACTATCAACTAGCTGAGTACCAGGCCTTTCCTGAGTATGAGCACCTCGGCTTAGAATCCCGGTGACTGAAATAAAATTGTGTGTGTCATTCTGATGACCAGCCGAGATGTGTCTTGAAACGCCCCAGACAGCGATGGGATACCAACCTGGGCGTCGCCCGCATACGGACCGACAACCTGGATTGGGAGAAAGCGGTGCTATTTCTATACATTGTAGGACCCATTTTTAGTTCTCATTCGCTGCATAGTAGCAGCACAGTAGTACGTCGCCAATATTCTACGTCCCGTTCTTTGCTATTGGTGACAAGCCATCCTGGGCGTAGATTTCAGCAAGATAATGCCCACCCGCACACGGCGAGAGTTCTTATTGCCTGTCTTCATCCTTGCCAAACCCTATCTTGGCCAGAAAGGTTGCCGGATCTCCCCATAACTGAGGACATTTGGAGCACAATGACCAGGGCCCCCCAACCTTCCCTGAGTTTTGATGATCTTACGCGCCAATTGGGCAGAATTTGGCTCGATATCCCTCAGGAAAGCATCCACCAATACTCTCTATCAATGTAAAATAGAAAAACTGTTTTGATAAGGCCCAGAAGTCGACCTGTGCGTTACAGAATTGCTCAATTTGTGAAGCTCTTTCTCTTGAACAAATCATCCAATTTTTCTGAAATTGTAATCATTTGTTGTCTGTAAATGTACATCAGATCTAATACTTTGTATCCCATTCCGATAATTCTTTCTTGCTGTTTTTTCTTAGTGTGTATTTGAAGGTGATTTTGGGTTTTACAGAGTGAGAAATTTAGTAGAAGAATGTTTTCACAGTTACTTGCTTCTTTTATGTATGTTGTTGACTGCAGTTCAGGTTTTGGCTCCTCTAACGCAGTTAATTGAGCCAGTAGCTATCTCACGAATACCGCACACTGGAGCTCCCAGTGTGACCCGACTGGAGTGAACAAGATCATAAGATTCATCGAAACAGCTGAAGCCCATCTCATGCTTTGATCGTCCTTCAGGCTGATGATTTGACTTCTATGAGTCAACTTCTATCACATCGAGTGATATAATACAGTCTACAATAAACCAAGTGTTGATATATTATTTTAATTAATAAAGTCGTTAATACTGGCATTGTGGAAGGCTTTGAGCAAGTGACTGCAACGATAATAATCCATTTCTTGCAACCATAAACTTTATCATTGACGACTACTTGCGAAAATTTATGCTTTCTTCGCCAGTCCTACATGCAACGTGGAAGCTTGGGACGCTTTAGAACTTTCCCAGTGCTTGTTGAAGTTGTTCTGGCTAACGTGCAACCTAGTTCCGTAGTGTTCCTTCAGACTTTGAAAATAGTGGAATCGGATTTACACGGAATTTGCGAGCTAGTTTCGTTCATGCATTGGCTGACGTTCCGTTACGGCACTAGCTTGTATTTGCGGTGCTTGGAACGGGTTATTTTCTGTCACGTAGCCGTACCAGTCAGTCTGAAAGATCTGCTAGCTCTGCAGCATTTTCAGACGTCAGTGTAAAGTTTTATGTAATTAGATGAGAGTTCGCTATCATCTCGCCTCAAATTGATTGCTGGTGCGTTTTTGATGTTCTCACCACACGTTTTCGTCGTCAGCTAATTGCTCCAGTACCCTAGTCTAATCGGTGTACCTGTGGTACATGAAGGCTCGAACTCAACTGCACTTCATGTCGAACTGAGTTTGAATGACTGAGGCGAGTACCTCACTCCATGCAGCTTCAGTTCTATTCCAGAGCTCATCAAATGGCTCTGAGCACTATGGGACTTAACATCTGAGGCCATCAGTCCCCTAGAACTTAGAACTACTTAAACCTAACTAACCTAAGGGCATTACACGCATCCATGCCCGAGGCAGGATTCGAACCTGCGACCGTGGCAGTTGCGCGGTTCCGCACTGAAGCGCCTAGAAGCGTTAGGTCACCGCGGCCGGCCCAGAGATCATCAAGTGTAGTCGTTGGATAGTCTCTCAGCGACCCATAAGCGGTCGTTCTCAGTGCGTGAGAGGTCCGCAAACGCTTGCTGGTCAAAGTAATAGTCGAATACGCTCCATGTCGGAATACGAGATGGCAGAATGAGCAACGTGCAGTCATGAGTTATGTTGTATAAAAAGAGATGGGCACTTCGAAGGTAGATCACACTAACAGGGCTTAACACATTATCATGTAATAGCTGCTCTCCAGGTTACCGTCTACGTTGCCCAGAAGTAATAGTGTAGCTTCCCAGTAGCGCGCCATACCATCCCTCAAGGTATTGGACGTATATGACGACGATGAATTCAATTTTCTAACGTTCGTTCTCCTAGGAGCCTCCAAACGTGGATATATTCATCGTGAGGCTGTTCTCCAATACGAGACACTCCTGAAAAGACACCTGTCTCTGCTGACGTATCAATGTGAGCTACAACAACGAGCGGCGTCGCGACGTAGATATCGGTCTTACTGTAAACAAGCCCGCTCCTTGACTTAAAACATACCGGCTGTTTCTTTTCTTCTAACTTGAGACAACTAAATATCTCGAAAACGCATAGTAAGATAAAGAATTTTCTAGGTGAAAAGGTAATATTAGTGTAGAGGACATCTCTCTGTGCCACAAATAACTACCTCCCAGCGTCCACTACAGGGTGGGCGGGATCAATTTAGTGTTTTGAGATTACTATTCTAAGTCGAAAAACACGTACGGTTTGCTCATAACATTGCTTTCCATTCGCCCTATAATCGACCGACATTAAGTGTGCCTGTTTTTGCAATTTATAACCGACGCATTCGACTCTACATTTCATTTGCAATGAAAATGTAAACGTTTGTGTTTCTAGGGTTGATAATTATGTTTAGAGTTAACTTTAGAATTGCTAATTTGATAGTACGGTACAATATGGTTATCCGTTTCATTGTCTCGTTACGAACTTGGTTTAGCGCGATCCAGCAAAAACGACGTGTAGTAGTTTTCTGTTCCCAACGGCGCGCTTGATCTCGGTGAGTCCCCTTGCCTCTCAATGTTGGGGATGCTTGATTTCGCTGAATATCCGTAGCAGGTGATCCTGTCATTATCACATCACGGATATTTTACTTTATTACGGTTGCTGTGGTTTCTATTCCGGCGGTTGCCGCGTAGTGGCCAGCGCAAGGGCTACGGTGGTCGGATGGAAGCACGCATCGAAATCAGTCACCCTGATGGCGGGGCTCGAGGGTGGCCACCGAAATCAAGCATTACTACGGTTTTGGGTCTCACCACATTCAAACCCGTAGTGTCAATATCTAGCCTAGAATCGTTTGAACATCAGTCTCAACAGTTAAGAACACAAAGGTTCACATTCATATCGTAAAGGAGTTGTAGAATCAAATGCTTTGGGTGTTAATTGCCAAAACAGGGACGCTTGATATCCGCCACGAACCGCAAACAATGGTTTAAGTCAGTGGTGCTTATTTCTTGGCATAGACTAGTAATATGGCATAAAAATGGCCAGCTCCACTTGAAAATATAAAGTTGACTCCGGACACGCAGGAAGGGTCGTTAGGAGATTACCAATTGCAGCGCAGACAAATTAACTTTTCACTTGGAACAGTTTTTTTGTACGGTGTGTCATATTCGAGATAACTACTTGTCAGAAGTTAAAATAAACACCGTGTATAACGTGGCTGTACGATCGTTCACAGCCGTGTAAACAATGTGTGTCCTCTAGGCTGCTTGCCTGGAGGTATCGATGAGTACCTACACTGCGTTAACGCTTCGTGTCTATATTCGCATGACAGTTGTGGGGTCCAGGCCAAAACGAAGAGCAATAATGCAGAACGATAAACCGCAATCTCTAAAACGCACGAACCCGTCGCGGTCACAATGCGGCACTCGGTGACAGACGCTTCTGCTTCACGATGCATAACACGATCATTTCATGTACATAGAACGTAAATGGCGTTGTTCATACCCACATCGTGCAGTTGCAGTGAAATGCTCATCATCTGCATATCAAAGCATGTAGTATACTTATGCCGACAGAGTATTGCTGCGGCTGGAAGCGGTTGTATCAACAGCTGTTATGTGGATGACTCGCATCACTGCATATCCACTCAACATGTCACTTCGAGACTAATATTTTGATATACATGTTCAGTTCTGTACATATTAGCCCATGGTTAGGGTCTTTAGGGCTGCAGCCAACCAGTCGAAATAAAACCGATATTTTGTGATTATAGTCAAACTTAAAACATTGTCGTGGAGTCCTCTCTAGTCTTGTTGTTTTCAATAATTTGCTGTAATTTCATACGAAAAGACGTACTTTGTATATTAAGAGGCCGTATTCGGAATGCGATACACTATGTCGCCATTTTGTCATCAATGTAGCCCATGCTTGACCAGTAGTAAAAAGAGCTTGTTCCAACCTGAGATCGCTGGTTTTTGTAGTTGCTGTAACTTAAGTGTCTTTTTCGAACATCTTATCCTGTTGATGGGAATCGCCATAGTATCCTCCTATCATCTCCCTTCTTTTGTTCTGTCTTTCTTTCTCCGCTTAGTTATTTTGTTTTATCCTGTGATTCCTGACTCCACATACGCCAAATGATTTGAGGAGGAAATGGCCACTTCACCATCTCGACTCCACACTGTTACTTTTATACTTTTTCCTTTTTGACCTATTTCGGTAGTTATCCAGCTTAAAACCATGTAGCGAAACTGTTTGATAAGGTTTATGTGCAATCAAGGATGAAAATACGACAATTTTTGCCATACATGGCTTCTAATCTCAGTTCTCATCCACTGTTACGTTGTGAATACCACCACAAATGCACTAATGTTGTCTTTTGGGATAGAGTTATTGCAAAAAAAAATTTCTGCCAAGAATTGACAGAGTCACGCCAGTATCACCACTAATGATGAATTATTAGTAATCGGGATTTCTGCGGTGATGTGAAAAACCCATCATCCAAGAACATCACTAAGATTAACACACTAACGATAGAAAATGACCTCCAAATACGTCGTACTCTGGAGCACGACAAACACACAAATGTTTTCAACAACGAGCACTTGTAATATATAACGCACATATATAGCGGATTGCGATGGTGCAAGAACGTACTGTTCATTGCAGCAATGAGACAGAAATGTATGAGTTTACTCACGCGTAGATGTTAGAACACACACATAGCGTTTATACAATCACGTACGGGCAAACAATAGAACATATCAACATTAATATTGACATCAAACAATGATAGTTCAGATATTTTTACCTATTACCAGTTTTAAACGAGTTGTTTATTGTAATGCAACATGAAGCAACACTTAGAAAGTTGCAAAGAATTACCACAAGGACATGGCTGATAAGTATACTGACATTTATTAATTAAGGTTCATGCATTTAGTTAATACTGCTGTTGATCTTCACCGCAATTACGCAATCCTGAGATACTACTTTAATGGTTCCGTGCAAACGATGTGAATGAATACAGGAACATATACTCGATTTAAACATCATGTATCAATCAAGTAAGCCTGTAAATTTAGTTAGTTATGAAGTTCACAGTCTAGTTAGGTATTAGCTGGAGCAGCAGAGTGTTAGGCAGAGGGTTCTGTGCGCAAACACACATTTTCCTCCACATTTATAACACTTACGTGTGGTACGGATTATGACACTTTCACGTATACTCTTGGTTTCATGTGAATACCGTACCACAGTTTAATAAACACGGTCCTGACACTTTCTGGTGCAAAAGATGTTACCGTTTAAAGGCTGAAGTGACGCTAGCGACTCAATCAGTGAGAAAGCAGACAGTTACCTGCACCACTATGTCAATGTGTTTTAAATTATGTATGTACTTAATTAACGAAATATGTGTTATGTTTTGCGTTTCGTACATTAGTAAATTACCAAGATTATCATGAATGACATATAAAAACAGCCAAATCTCACTGAATCAGTGACATAAATTTCAGCTTGTTCGTGATGAAATACTTTCGAATATCTGTGTAATTCCAGCTTACTCCACTGAAAGTAAGAGAACGTAAACACGTATTTCGTGCTTGAGAAGCATATATTTCTGTTGTGTCGGTTCTTGTTATGATGGGACTTTCCTTGACAAGTAAAACTTTTTTCTGGGATCTCATGATTTGTTCACTCTTGCGCGTCACTCTACTTTTTAATAATGAATATTTTTGTGGATGTAACTACTTTTCCTTCAAAAGCGAACATGTTGAAGATTCTTGTCGTTTGCAGTTAAGATGTAGCAACTACTTTGGAAATGGTTTCTTCTGTATTACGAAACAGTTTTATTTCCTTTGACTTTTCATCATCATTTCTACATGGCTTCCCCTTGAGCTACAGGCATGGTGACTTTATCTGTACATTCAAGAATGTAGCTATTACATTCCGTGCATGTTTCCTATATTATACATTCACTGATTTGGAAGAAAGTGTAGCAAACAAAACTTCACATTAAGGGTTTGATATACGATGTAGCTAGGAAAAAGGTCAGCTCTTCCGGTGTTTACTAACAGTTATTTCTTACATTCTTCAGCAATGTCTTGCTACAAATGTTAGCCGAAAACTCAGTTAGCAAACAGACCAATTTCCATGTTCACCCATGTTGAATCTGTGGTTACGTAAGCCTACAGTGAATGTGTGTATAAAATTCTGTAACTATCCTAGCAACATTTGGGTACTTAAAGTATAACTGAAATTAACTGATTAAAAATACAACTGATTCCACCGCTCAAGTTTTGTATAATGCAAAGGCTCATATGCATCCAAGGAAAACAGACAGTCTTCACGTCAGTTCAAGTAAGATATTGGCAATTATTTCAAAAGTATATTTCTGTACTGTAGTACCAGAGTCCTCTTGCTCAAATAATCTGTAGTTTTTTCATCTGTTGATTGATACATTGTAATGAGCATTATAATGCACATTCTAACGCCGACAATATAGGCTTCTATGAAGAAAAATTTACTTGTTTTGCTTATGAATAATTTGTTTGACAGGGCTCAAAGACACATTTTCATGCTGAACTTTTACTAGCAGAAGACGTAATAATAAGTAATGAAATAAAGAAATAATTTGAGCCATGGATGTAGTCCTCGGCTGTATAAATATTGTATGCAGCCACTGGAAACATTTGAAGATTTTTGATCGTCATATCATTAGAGTAACACACATCTTTTGTTTTCTGGGTCTAGTCGAGATAGGACATATTACGGCACTCCGCCATTAATACTACATTAATCTATTCACGAGTTGGAACCAAACGGCACTCGTAACTGCATAAATTAAGAGTCCTACTTTAAATTGTATTTCTATTTTAGAATATACTGTTATTACTAAACTACGTATATTTTATTTTGTATCTTTAGTCATTGTAAGATTGTTGTGTGACTGAGCATGACAAAAAGTTGCGTACTGTTAAGCAAAAAGTCGTCCATCTCGACCCACAGAAGAAACGCGGTTAAAAATACATGAACAGACCTTCAACAAAGAAAGCCATGCTCAAGCGCCGAGAGTTAGAATGAAATTTTTTTGGTATTCATTAGTGCAATTCATTGTATTGTCCCGATCCAGGAGCGAACAAGGCAAAAAAAAAAATATATAAAATATAAATTGGCGACTACGTGTCTGGACGCATTGTTATATGTACTGTATTGTCTACCTTTTGTTACATGTTTATTGGAAACTACATACTGGATACGAGACCGGAATACACTGAAGTAAGACGAATTGTATGTCGACACCTGAAATTACGCTGATATCTTGGATACAAGGTAAGGCACTACATTTTTACACCAGCAATCTTGCCCAAGCGCTTTGTATTGCTTGGTACATCTATCACAATTTTCCGGTTCCGTAGCCGTGATTTTAAGCTACATCGCTGTTTTCAAAACTATTTTCATTATTCATACACTGCAACAATACAGTCTTATCAGTTCACAATATGGCCGACTTTATCATGTGTGACGTTATATGGCGTGCAGCCATTATTGTTCAAAATTCCACCATTACTTACGACAGTTATTTTCTTGTTCAGACACTGTCGCACAGCGAGATTAATTTTTGTATTTATTTTAAATACACATACGGGTTTAAATTTTTCTTGTGTCATACATTAGGCTCGGAACGGTATTGACCAGGAAACAATTAGCAAAGATGGAGAACCAGAGACGGCAAACACAGGCGCAATCCGACTCTGACATACCATTAAATAATGAAAGTGACGTTACGGTTGACTCGAATACTAACGAGCGACGTATTATTGACTATTATGGTGACGTAAATTTAGAATATAGACTGTCCACCAGTAATATGCCTAAACCTAATTCCGAACCCACTTTGGTGTCTGACGTCATGTCTAACGACGTGATGGGGCGAGACAGTTGCACGTGACTAGTATTGCCAGTTTCTTCGATGCTATTATGAAACAGATGAACTAACAGGAGCATATGATGACTAACAACTAAAATCACATGGAATCCATTAAGAATCAGATGACACAACATAAACAGGACACTGACGCACGTATCGACCAACAGATGATGTCTATACGCGCTACTTTGGAAACAGCTCATGACGAGATAAAAATATGACATGATGAAATTAGATCTGATTTAGCTGCTCTTAAAGCGTCAAACGACACTTTGCGTAGCCGTGTTGAGGAGATAAATAATAGACTGACTGGACAAGTGTCCGACTTCAACGCGAAATTTTCAGAGCTTTCGTTGCAACAAGAAAACACAAATAAAGATGCGACAGATATCCAAGCACAAGTTAACAATCTCAGTAAAATCTGCGAGTCTGTAGTTACTAAGATTAAATCTTATTCGGCAGTACATGGTGATATGAAAACGTTTATTGCCGATGTCGCCCGCATCTCGTGGTCGTGCGGTAGCGTTCTCGCTTCCCACGCCCGGGTTCCCGGGTTCGATTCCCGGCGGGGTCAGGGATTTACTCTGCCTCGTGATGGCTGGGTGTTGTGTGCTGTCCTTAGGTTAGTTAGGTTTAAGTAGTTCTAAGTTCTAGGGGACTGATGACCATAGATGTTAAGTCCCATAGTGCTCAGCGCCATTTGAACCATTTTTTGAGCCGATGTCGAAAACAAGTTTGACACAATCAACAAACAGCTTTCTGATAAAGTAACACTACGCAATAACAACTAGTTCTCATACATCAATAGAGAATTTCACAGTTGTATAGAGCTATAGAGAAAAAAGACAAATATTGTGTCTAGTGCTTATAAGAAAAATTGCCTGTTGTTGCCCACGACACTGTCGCGGAATTTATAAAAAACAAGAAACATGTAATCAGTCAAGCAATAGAATCTTCCGCTGTGCAATCGAAACAGTTTGACAGTTACGTACAACCAGGGTGCAATGGCGGTAATAGCAAACAAAACACACAGTTGGGCTATGAATACAAGTATACTACTGTCCATTAAAATTGCTACACCACGAAGATGACGTGCTACAGACGCGAAATTTAACCGACAGGAAGAAGATGCTGTGATATGCAAATGATTAGCTTTTCAGAGCATTCACACAAGGTTGGCTCCGGTGGCGACACCTACAATGTCCTGACATGAGGAACGTTTCCAACCTATTTCTCATACACAAACAGCAGTTGACCGGCGTTGCCTGTGAAAGTTTGTTGTGATGCCTCGTGTAAGGAGGGGAAATGCGTGCCATCACGATTCCGACTTTAATAAAGGTCGGATTGTAGCCTATCGTCATTGCGGTTTATCGTATCGTGACATTGCTAGTCGCTTTGGTCGGGATCCAATGACTGGTAGCAGAATATGGAATCGGTGGGTTCAGGAGGGTAATACGGAACGCTGTGCTGGATCCCAACGGCCTCATATCACTAGCAGTCGAGACGACAGGCATCTTATCCGCATGGCTGTAACGGATCATGCAGCCACGTCTCGATCCCTAAGTCAACAGATGGGGACGTCTGCAAGACAACAACCATCTGCGCGAACAGTTCGACGAGGTTTGCAGCAGCACGGTCTATCAGCTCGGAGACCATGGCTGCGGTTACCCTTGACGCTGCATCAAAGACAGGAGCGCCTGCGATGGTGTACTCAACGACAAACCTGGGTGCACGAATGGCAAAACCTAATTTTTCGGATGAATCGGCTGGCCGGATTGGCCGAGCGGTTCTAGGCCCTACAGTCTGGAACCACGAGACCGCTACGGTCGCAGGTTCGAATCCTGCCTCGGGCAGGAAGCCTGTATTCGTAATCGCCATACTGGCGAATCACCCGGCGTGATGGTATGGGGTGCCATTGGTTACACGTCTCGGTCACGTCTTGTTCGCATTGACGGCACTTTGAACAGTGGACGTTACATTTCAGATGTGTTACGACCC
Organism: Schistocerca cancellata; assembly: GCF_023864275.1. Classification (NCBI taxonomy): domain Eukaryota; kingdom Metazoa; phylum Arthropoda; class Insecta; order Orthoptera; family Acrididae; genus Schistocerca; species Schistocerca cancellata. The sequence continues at coordinate 389,062,500 of NC_064631.1, read as the reverse complement.
GTGGCTCCACCGTTCATTCGATCCCTGTGAAACCCTACATTTCTTCAGGATAATGCACGACCGCAAGTTGCAGGTCCTGTACGGGCCTTTCTGGATACAGAAAATGTTCGACTGCTGCCCCTGCCAGTACATTCTCCAGATCTCTCACCAATTGAAAACGTCTGGTCAATGGCGGCTGAGCAACTAGCTCGTCACAATATGTCAGTTACTACTCTTGATGAACTGTGGTATCGTGTTGAAGCTGCATGGGCATCTTTATCTGTACACGCCATTCAAGCTCTGTTTGACTCACTGCCCAGGCGTATCAGGGCCGTTATTACGGCCAGAGGTGGTTGTTCTGGGTACTGATTTCTCAGTATCTATGCATCGAATTTGCGCGAAAATGTAATCACATGTCAGTTCTAGTATAATAAATTTTTCCAGTGAATACCCGTTTATCATCTGCAATTCGTCTTGGTGTAGCAATTTTAATGGCCAGTGGTGTACATATATGACGCATACACACCACACACTACGTACTCACAACAGGACACACCTCTACATGAACCACTGCATTGCAGTCTTGATAATTATCAACAAAATTTTCCTTGCCATTCTCCTGTTGAAATTTATAGTACTCATTCTGAAACTAAAAATTAAAGGAAGAGGAGATCCTCATAAAACACAATTTTTGCCATTTATACGTGAAGAAAGGATCGTACATCGTGTTTTTTTCTGAAAACCTTCAGAAATGCATTTCCTCGTACGTGAAGTGACAGCAAGACGATATCTTATGTTGTCGGTTATATCGAAAGCAACGCAGCTGTACGGGAGTAAACGAAGGCGACAGATGCGTCACGTACGAACAGTTTGAGAGAGCCTTTTCATCTGAACTTTGGTCACAATCTGTACAGAAACGACTACGTATTCGGATTATGAATCCTGAACAATTGCGTCCTAAGCACGGCAATTTGCGCCGGTATTTTGAGACATATTTAAATATGGGACATTTCCTTGACGAGCCGGTTGCAACGTGTGTCATTCTCCGCGCATTGAAGGCAAGATTGCAGTTTAATATCAACAAAAAACTTCTGCACATCCCAGACAAAGACGCAGTGTATTATCTCACAGTGGTCGATTCTGTTGATGTGCTTTACGAGAACCAGTGTTCCGTACGTCAAAACAATTTCTTGTCTGATGAACTGTTACAAGAGAACATACGATGTCGTACATCGACAAATGAAATTGTTTTGGCCTCAACTACTGGTGTTGTGGTTGGTATTCCCATTATTATTATTCTGGATACAGGAGCGTCTGTTAGTGTCTTGTCCTATGACTTTACAAGAAAATGTTTGAGTCTGAACCCGTACCAGAGTATCCTGTCCAGAACTGTAAAGTCTTAATTGCCATTGGCAATAAGACTTACAGGGTTAAGTAACAGGTATTTGTGACAGTCAAGATAGGTAATGGAATCGTACAATGGCCATTCCTCGTCGTCCACAACGCAGGGTAGCCAACCCAGTTCCGACGCGCCGGCTGTTGTCGGACACGCAAGCCAACAAAATCAACCGCTTAAAATGTCAAATGTGTATACACAACAGAACCAACATGCTCAAAACAGCACAAACAGCAATTGTAACATTTCTTACTCTACTGGCGGCAATCCAAATGAGAGACAGTGCAACAGCAACAACAACATCTACAACGACAATAATAATTATCGGAATGGGGAAAAAAATTTAAGAGAAACAAAAATAACTATAAATCCCCACAAAACAAGCAACAGAGCTGGAATAACAACACCTACGCTGCTCAGTATGAAAACATTGCGACACCAACGCAGCAAAACAATAATACAGACTAGTGGCAAATGCCGCCGCCGCAAATGCAAACTCCAAACTGGAATGCATCTACGAACCCGCAAGTGAGTCAAAACATGAAAACGCAACGACCGCCACAGTCCGGAGACTGGAAATGTAAATATTGTCGAAGTAACTAGTGATACTCCACCTACGTCTGTGCCTGCACCCACTACAAATTTGGCGTCAAACTAAAAACAGTCACTACTGTGCCCCAGGTCGTGGCTGTGAAAGATTTGGGGGGCGACTTCAATTTAAACTTATTGTTTGACAAACCCACTTTGCGACAGCACAATGATCACGTATCTGACAGTTGAATACAGCAACCATTATTATTCATAACGTATAATCATGACGAAAACTTGTCTGATGAACTGTTGCAAGAGAACACACAATGTCGTTTATCGACCAATGAAATTGTTTTGGCCTCACCTACTGGTATTGTGGTTGGTATTCTTACTACTATTATTGTGGACACAGGAGCGTCTGTTAGTGTCTTGTCCTGTGATTTTACAAGAAAATATGTAAGTCTGAACCCGTACCAGAGTATCCTGTCCAGAACTGTGAAGTTTTAACTGCCATTGGCAATAATTCTTGTATGGTTAAGGAACATGTATTTGTGACAGTCAAGGTAGAAAATGGAATCGTACAATGACCATTCCTCTTCGTACAAAATTTGGGTATTAATTGTATTTTAGGTTTAGATGTATTGTGATAGAAGGACGTCACTATTGACTTCTCCCAACGTAAATGTATACTTCGAGATTATGACAGCGAAATTTCAATTGACCTGGATACCGGGACTCTGAAGTACGATAAATATTGTACAGGGTACAAGATTCACTGATGATGTTTACACACAGACACACACACCTGAGGCCAAGTTTGAGGACTTAAAAACTTGAAAACTTTAATTGGTAATAAGTTATCAGTAACCACAGCTGTCACAAACGCTGAACGTAATAAACTCTATGATGCTTTGTCCAAGTATAAACAGGTATTTAGAAAACCATCAGATGTGATCAACACATAGGTGTATGAAACAGAAGTTAAACCTCACCTGAGTTTCTTCCACAAAACCTATAACGTGCCACTATCGCAACGACCTGCTGTGTGGCACGTGTTGAAACAGATTGTTAGACTGGAAAACCATCGAACCTTCCACGTCACCTTACTGAAGTCCTTTACTTGTTGTAAAGAAACCCAATGGGAATATCAGTGTTGTTTTGGACGTTCGTTCAGTTAATGAGATTATTTCATCTGTTCGCATGAAACCTGAGAATTTAGAGGAGCAACTGCAGAAACTTTTAGATTCTAGGTATTTTTCTACGATGGATCTGACCAATTCGATCTGGCAAGTCAAAATCACGCCAGATTCTAGAAAGTACACTGAATTTATATCAGGGGGGCGAACCTATCAATTTTGTGTCCTCTCCTTCGGTCTGAACGTCAGTTCAGGCATGCTTATCACCTCGTTTGATACTGTACTTGGTGATGAATTGGTTGAATCAGTTACTGACTACATTGATGACCTGCTCATAGCAAGTAAGATGTGGTCTGAACACATTGACACTTTGCAAAAGATTCTGCTTAAATTCGCACAAGCTGGAGTGACAGCTAATTTCAAAAAGCGGAAATTTACGTGCAATGAAATTAAGTATCTTGGACATATTATTAATGATCAAGGTATACGACCTGATCCAGGTAAGTTAGAGGCAATCAGGAATTTTCCCAGTCCACGGACTGGAAACCAATTGAAATCATTCCTTGGAATTCGTTCTTTCTTTCGACCACTTTTACCACACCAACTTTTAAACAGTAAACATTTATGGAACCTCCTCAAAAAGAATCAGGTATGGATATGGTCTGACCGGTGTCAGAAGGACTTTGATAGCATTAAGCATACTTTGGCTAACGCAGATATTTTGGATCACCCTGATTTTAACTTGGATTTTTCTGTGACATGTGTCGCCTCATCCTATGACTTAGGCTGTTGTTTATTTCAAGTTTTAAGGAATGGAGAACAAGAACACGTGAAAATTATTGGTTTTGTAAGCCGCACACTTAGCGAATGTGAACGCACTTACTCTGCTACAGTATTTGAAACACTCTCTATAGCGTGGATCTTTGAGAAATTAAATTACTAATTGTATTGTAAGCACACTAAAATTTATGATGACCACCAAGCTCTCTCATTTCTGTTAACTTTTACGTCTTTGCATCCCAGTTTATCACGCTGGGCTTTATCTTTTCAGAACTATTCCTTTGAAATTGTATATATTTAGGGTAAAGTCAACATCATTGCCGACACTTTGTCTCGTCTGCCTGAAGGCTTGAATGAATGTAGCTCTGACATGGAGAATGTTAGTGATTACCGAATACTTCTTATACAGGATAAGCTATATCACTAGTGTTATATCGACTTATGTAGAAATATGTCAACGTTGTAGAACTCTGATCCTCACTGGAATAAGGTAAGGGTTTTACTCACAAGTCTACCTGACCATCCTCTCTCCCACCGATATTTGACACATAATTATGTGTTATTTTATCGCCGTCATCCTGAAACCACTACTTGGTGTGTGTATGTATTCCTAAGGATTCTGTACGCAACTTAATTTGACACACAGGTTTTTTTGGGGTCATAATGGTACCAAGAAGTGCCTAGTAAAGCTTAGTACTTACTGTCACTTTAGCAATATGAGACGTAAGATCCATAGTATACTCAAAACATGTGCGATCTGTCAAAAATCTAACCGCTGAACTAGTCTACGAAGACTGATTAGCATTCTATTCTCCCTAGCAAACTTCTAGAAATTGTAAGTTCTGACAAATATAGTCCTCATCCCACAAGTAATTGTGGCGTGAAATATATTCTTGCGTTTTAGATTTATTCTCCAAGCAAGTTAAACTGCATGCTATGACATCGGCTACTACCACTGCCGTAATTCGTGGTTTCTCGTGTGGCTATATTCCTCACGTGGGAAAACCAAAAGCTACTTTATCCGACAATGCTCCATACTATACTGGGTACAAGTGCCGTAAATTTCTCAAAGTTCAACCAAATATACCAATTGGGTAACATATTTGTTTTTATTTTAAGAGGTACACAACAACATCAATGTTTATGAAACTCCGTACACTCCTAATGAGCTGGTGTTCGATCGCAAAGAAGACAACGATTGGACAACGCCGTTGCCAAAACTTTCTTTTCAGCAAACAATACTCGACGAAAAGGTTAGGGAAGTCTGTGCGACGCTGACTGCGAAACCCAAAATTAGGAAGCACGAATTTAAAGCTGGTATCTTAGTGCCTTTGAGTACTCACCTTAAGTCGTCTGCTCTGCATCGGCGCAACGCGTACTGGCGTCTGCTGTACGACGGTCCTTGTGTTATTGTCAGCATTCCGCATCCTGGTGCATATCTGCTGCAGCATCCTAAAACAAACGGAATTATTGAACTATATCTTCACCGTGATGTTAGTATACCATGCTCAACAGTAGACTCATCTATGGCTCATGCTTAAGTTATACACAACTATCAAATACACGTACCTCACAGTACTTCTACAGAGAAGCTACGTAGTATAAGAGTTTATTTCAGCTGTTCTTGTCAGCAGCAGAAGGAGAGAAGGGGTTCGTCTTCGCCGAATACTTTCAGCAGCCACTTAAAATTTTAAAGCCAATTTTATATTAACTTTTGTACAGATGTGACGAAGATATATTTCCAGCCTACGAGATTGACTATCTGCACCGTCAGTCTCCGACAACTAACGGCTGACTGACGTGAATACTTAATCATTCTACACCCTTACACTAACACCCTGAAACTGATTGGGTACGCATCTCACCATTGAACACACACACACACACACACACACACACACACACACACACACACACATACGATTAGCTAAGGCCATGCTTCCACTGCACACTTACACTCGTGTCTCGAGTTTTTTTTTTGTGTTTGATGTTAGTTCATTGCTTTTGTTATTTGCATATTTGTAGTTCTGCTGGTGTGGGGATGTCGTGTCTAAATCCTCCTCTATTTCAGGTGACAATATTTGCAAAAGCAAAACATAGATCTAAACTTGTAATGATTGTAAATACTATAAATATTGTAAAGTTACGTAAAGCTATATGAAAAATATTTCTATTGGACAAATCATACTTGTGTGAAGACAAGAGAAATATGTCTCTATGTCTATGTAAAGCCAATATGTAATACGTTTGTATGTCTTTGTACCTACGTAAAAACCTATATGTCACATGTTTCTGTTTATTTTTCTGTATTTCAGCAAAGCTAAATGATATATGCTCACTTGTATATGTTATCTGCATATGTTACATGTGCCCATATGGAAAACGTTATGAGACTTGCATAACCTGAAACTATTTGTGGACGTTTACTGTATATATACTCCTCTCAGTATATTTACTCCTTAATGAAATTTGTCCTAAATAATATATATCTTTTTCCAACAAACAGCTCACTCAGTTCATACATACAATACCAGGAACAAAAATGATCTGCACAAGGACTTAAAAGCACTTACTTTAGATCAAAAAGGGTTCCACTACTCAGGAACACTCATCTTCAATAATTTGCCAGAAAACATAAAAAAATTAGTTACAAATAAAGATCAGTTTAAAAGGAGCCTGAAAGACTTACTATTGGCCAACTCCTTCTACTCCATTGACGAATTTTTTAATAGAAACAAATTATGTATTGTTTATATATTCATACTATTAATATTGTTATTTCAGCAAAAAAAGAAAAAGAAAAAATTTGATATGTTCCACATCCACGAGGATCTCCTCAGCATGGATCTATGGAATGAAAAACTAATCTAATCTAATCTGCACGTCGCCAAACTTGTAACTACGAGGAAACTGGTGTGCAAAACAGCATAACTGAAGAAGACTATTCATGATATATTGCTATGTATGTAGACGTGATGAACTATTTATGTTTGAAATTTGTTTACAAACTGCTAATGTAAAGTCGTGTTACGAATTATTTGCGTAAAGACTTGTTAACAGACATTTGCTCTACGTCACAACTACTTGTGTATGAGTATTTGTAAATCGCCTGACAAACTGAGTACGTAACAAATGGTTCAAATGGCTCTGAGCACTATGGGACTTAACATCTGTGGTCATCAGTCCCCTAGAACTTAGAACTACCTAAACCTAACTAACCTAAGGACATCACACACATCCATGCCCGAGGCAGGATTCGAACCTGCGACCGTAGCGAGAACGTAACACACTGCCATACTGAAGTGCTCCGACGCTTTTGAGTGTATAGTAAATTGACATTCACTGCGCTGCATCTCTGTATATCTGCATCTCTGCAAGTCTGAGTAGCATGAAATGCTTCACTACAGCACCTACGGTCGCTTTTTTCCAAAACGAGCAAGACCACTCGACGCGTGGGGGAATTTTGGACCGATCCTCAGGAAGAAAAATGTTCTCGGAAATGACGGACACACTTACCTGGTCTAAACGAGGATCGACGCCAGCATCGTGCTGTCCGAGGTCTTGCTTCCATGCCCTCACGTGCTTATGCTGTGGAATGGGAATCCACCAGTCTTCTATCAGGTGATGTACGACCTAGGGCAAAAACAGTGACATCAGTCTAAATAAACAGTCTAACCAGTGCGAAAATATAAACTGAGCTACGAGTGATCGCACACATGTATTTGTATCAAAACTGTGAACTGTGACATTTAACTGCCATAAACGTGGCTCACCTTTATAATGTTGTTGTATGTTTGCGGTTCATGGAACTGTGAACGATGACGCGTCGTGAAAAGACGATATATCTGAAACGAAAAGACATTTTAAGTTCAGTACTGTGTGAAAGACACTATCAGCGATCCGAATTGGTAATTTCATGTTTACGAATGTTGCAACTTTAGGATTTTGTACCTGTTTTAAATGTTAATCCACATTTGTGAAATCCATAGTGATAAATGTTGTCTCGCCGACGTCTTGTGCACATGAACACACGGACTGAGTATAAACTATGTGTCGTGTGATGAACTCGCTTCGCAACGGCCGCGCTAGTATTGAACTTTACGCGACTGCGCAGGCGCGGTACACGTAGTATCAGCATAAAACTGTTATAGGTGCACGCACCACATTCCAACATTGAAAATCTGTTTTGTGTAAATATTATGTTATGATATGTATGTTATATACGATATGTATGAATAGTTGTAGAGTTATGTATGCAATGTGCTTTGGAGTGAGTTGCTCGCCTGCTGGTGTGTCCTTCGGTCTCGAAACTCAGAGGGCATTTTAAAGTCCCATTTGCATGCTGAGATTTTACTAGAAGAAAACGTAATTATAAGTAATGAAATAAAGAAGTAATTTGAGCTATGGATATAGTCCACGGCTTGGTAAATATTGTATGCAGCCGCTACAAACTTTTGAAGATTTTTGATCGTCATATCATTAGACTAAGAAGCAACTTTTGATTCCTAGGTCCTGTCCAGATGGGACATATTATGGCACACCATCATATACTATATTATTTTATTCACGAGTTGCAACCAAACTGCACTAGTAATTGCATAGTATAAGTGTCCTACTTTAAATCGTGTTTTTATTTCAGAATATACCGTTATTACTAACCTATGTATGTTTTATTTTGTATCTTTAGTCATTGTAAGATTGTTGGGTGCCTTGGCCTAACAACGTTTCCGTAAGTAAGCAAAAAGTCGTCCAGCTCGAGCCAACGTCGCCTTTGGGTGCTGTTTTCTTCACGAAGTCCGATTTACCACAGAGAGAAGAATCATGGGTAAAAATATATGAACGGACTTTCAGCAAAAAAGCCATCATCAAGCACCGAAAGCTTGCATGAAATTTTTTGATATGCATTACTACAATTCATTGTATTGTCTCGATCGAAGGACGAATGAGCAAAAAATAAATAAATAAATAAATATAAAAGAGCTCACTGTGGTGTCCTGTAGCTTTCGTGTCCGATTTACCAAAGAAATCTCTGACTCAGGTAATGTGTAATATAGCTATTAGTTTATTCTGTTACCAGTAGCCGGCCGAAGTGGCCGTGCGGTTAAAGGCGCTGCAGTCTGGAACCGCAAGACCGCTACGGTCGCAGGCTCGAATCCTGCCTCGGGCATGGATGTTTGTGATGCCCTTAGGTTAGTTAGGTTTAACTAGTTCTAAGTTCTAGGGGACTAATGACTTCAGCAGTTGAGTCCCATAGTGCTCAGAGCCATTTGAACCATTTTGTTACCATTATATTTATCTTGAAGTACTTTGGCTAACAAGTTTGGTGAAAGTCTTCAATTTGGGTGGCATTAACTTTACTTTACAAATGTAATACCATAGGCTGAAATCCTGTTGTATTCCTATTCGAAACATAACCCTTCAGGAAACGAAAATAAAGTCCGAACACCTTTAATGATTCAGCATTCACAGACAAACATTAAAATTCTGTCGAAGGAGTGATGCTATAGAGGACTCGCTTTTATAGTACTGACATATAGTCACAACGGAATTACAGATCTCAGCTGCGGGTGGGCACTGAACTCAATGGGGAAAGATAAACATTTATGGTGGACCCGAATTCGAACCCAGGTCTCCTGCTTTCAGCTTCCTCCATCGATTTCAATCAATGCCCGCTCGCAGCCAAGGTCTGCTATTCCTTTGTGCCTAAATTCATAAAGGCTGCTAACTCGAAAATGGTGTCTATGCTTTCGGAAGCAATATAGACAGGCTTTTGTGCACGAACTAACCTCTCGATTATGTCCCACAAAAATTCGATGACATTCATGTTTGGCCATATGAGTGGCCAAATTATCCACACGTATTGTTCAGAATGTTCTTCGAACCAATCACCAACAATTATGGCCTTGATACATGGCACATTATCATCCAAAAATTGTTCATGAATGGATGCAAATGATCACCAAGTAGCCGAACATAACCATTTGCAATAATCGATTCAACTGAATCAGAGGATCCAGTCCATCTAACGTAAATTGAGCCGACACTATTATGGGGCCACCAGCCACTTGCACGGTGCCCTGTTCACAACCCAGGTCCAAGTGTGCACCACACTCGAACGCTGCCGTTAGCTCATACTAACTGAAATCGGAACTCATCTGACCAGATTACGGGTTTCCAGTCATCTAGGTCCAGCAGCTCAGGAGAGGTGGTGCAGGCGACATCGTGCTGTTACAAAACACACTCTTGTGGATCGTCTGCTGCCATAGCCCATTAACGCCAAATTTCGCTGCACTGTCCCAACGGATATGTTCTTCGCGTGTCCCACATTGACTACTGTGGTTATTTACACAGTGTTGCTTGTCTGTTAGGATTGGCAGCTCTATGGAAACGCCGGTCCTTAAGTTAAAGACGTCGGCCACTTCCTTGTCCGTGGTGAAAGTTTATGTCTCAAAGCTGGTGTTCACGACGCACTCTTGACACTAGGGATCATACAATATTGTATTCCCTAACGATTTTCGAAAAGGAAGTTCTATGCGCTTAGGTCCAACTACCATTCTGTGTTTAACGTCTGTTGATTCCCGTCGAACACCTTTTCGCATGAATTACCTAAGTACATAAGACGGCTCCACTAATGCACTGCCCTTTTTTACCTTGTGAACGCGATAATAATTCCATCTGTATATGTGCATATCGCTATACCACGACATTTGTCGACCCAGTGTGTTAAGTACCATAAATACTGCGCAGTAAAAACTCGATACACCGCAGTCTGACATACCTACGATTCGGACAGAATTCAGGGCAGAGCATGTCCTACAGTAAATTTCAAAGGTAGGAACGACATTATTGATGCTGTACGAGAATGGTAAGCAGTCGACGATGAGAGTGTGGAAGAGAACGACGGAAGAGGAAGAAGAATAAAGCTTTGAAGATATTCCCACTGCACCCCAAACAGAGGATGATATAGGCAAAGTGATTAAACGGAAGGAGAGACAAGTGAACCAACAATATTCAGTTGCTGCACCTGACGAATAGCCGGCCGGAGTGGCCTTGCGGTTCTAGGCTCTGCAGTGGGAACCAAGCGACCGCTACGGTCGCAGGTTCGAATCCTGCCTCGGGTATGGATGTGTGTGATGTCCTTAGGTTAGTTAGGTTTAATTAGTTCTAAGTTCTAGGTGACTGATGACCTCAGAAGCTAAGTCGCATAGTGCTCAGAGCCATTTGAACCTGACGAATATAAACCAAAGCGCACAGAGCAAAACGCGTGAAATGATTCGCTAAAGAAAGATAACTTACTTCTTTAGAGCTTCGAGAAGATGAACCTACATTAAGTTGCAGACAATATCGTGAATAGCTGAGTTTATATTGTAATGTATTTTATGTACCATAGTGCAGTATTTTATTTGCAACTACTTTACTATATTATATGGTGTCCTTTAGCGAAGTTTACCTAATTACTATTTTTAAAAATTTCATTTCTAATGTTACTTAGGTTTAAACAATGTACAATGTATAGGTTTATGGATGTGTTCCACGAACTACGTTTCTCACCTATTCCATATGCTAGTTGTTTCTATCCTACATTTAGCACCAGTCTCTGACCCATCTTTGCTCATTTTCCTGTGTCACTTCCTTCCTGAAGTAGAATAGCTGTTTCTAAAATCACTTTTAAATGGCGTTCACGTGGAATGTCAAATGAGAAAAAATGTAGTAACAGAAGTAACTATAACAGGCCGGAAGATAGTGTCACGAACTTTGATTCCTTGAGTCGGGAATATTCATGGAAGTACGTCAGAGCGAAAGGTCTATTGCTGCGGGATCTTTTGCGTTTCTCCACTGCTTTCGGATTGCAATTCCGTCCGTTGCTCTCTTGGGACGCCTGCGCCACTGTATTGGCCGAGTGCTGGAGTCAGCTCCTGGAGATAGAATGGCGGAGCAGCCCAGCTGGGTCCACAGCCTGCCTTGCGTCACCCCCGCTTTCTGGAGTGGGAATTTCCGGCTGGGTAAACAGACATTCCACGTTCCTGATTTCGGTACAACACTGCATAAAATCAATACCATAACCTCAGATGATTCTAAGTCCAACGACTGCCATAATTCTACGTCCACAATCAAAATATTTCGAAGCGCCACATCCCATTAGCATTTCTCTAACACAGTGGTATCCACGCCAATCGTCTCCGAATACGTTTAACTTAAGCATTATGTACACTGCTGATCAGCAAGAGTTTCAGTGGGATAATTGCAAGCAGAAGACTGCCTGCGACCCTCACTAGCTAATGACTATCGCCTACTACGACGGCTATTTTTTTCTGTATTAACCCTTTGCTACGAACACTATCAAAGACACATACATTTCCCAGTTTCTTAACCGAGAACAGCTTTAAACGGTAAGGAAACAACACAGATTTTTTTCGGAATTTTATGTTTTTTTTCCATTTTTCAGGATGGTGCATTTGAGTACCGTCTGCCCTCCAGTGCCTTGTCAACCACCAGTTCTCAATACAGCATGAATCGAAATGTATTACAATTCATTAAGGCTAGAAGTCGCTGAACATTAGGGAGGTAATTGTACACTTGCCAAATGAAATTCAGAAAAGATATTTTGATTTTCATGGCAACAAAGTAATACTCCACAAAATAAAAATTCTCAGTTTGGTCCAAACTGAACCTTTCTTTTACGATATACTTCAAATTTCCCTTATTTACTGCAAAAATGGCAAAATTAACAGCTCTCCTTCGTAATTTTACATCTTTTGTAACTATTTCCTTCCTTTTCGATATAAGATGAACATCAACAAAAGCAAAACGCGGATAATGGAATGCAGTCGAATTAAGTCGGGTGATGCTTAGGAAATTAGATTAGGAAATGAGACATTTAAAGTAGTAAAGGTGTTTTGCTATTTGGGGAGCAAAATAACTGATGATGGTCGAAGTAGAGAGGATATAAACTGTAGACTGGCAATGCCAAGGAATGCGTTTCTGAAGAAGAGAAATTTGTTAACATTGAGCATAGATTTAAATGTCAGGAAGTCGTTTCTGAAAGTATTTGAATGGAGTGTAGCCATGTATGGAAGTGAAACATGAACGATAAATAGTTTGGACAAGAAGAGAATAGAAGCTCTCGAAATGTAGTGCTACAGAAGAATGTTGAAGATTAGGTGGGTAGATCACGTAACTAATGAGGAGGTATTGAATAGGATTGGGGAGAAGAGAAGTTTGTGGCACAACTTGACTAGAAGAAGGGATCGGTTGGTAGGACATGCTCTGAGGCATCAAAGGATCACAAATTTAGCATTGGAGGGCAGCGTGGAGGGTAAAAATCGTAGAGGGACACCAAGAGATGAATACACTAAGCGCATTCAGAAGGATGTACGTTGCAGTACGTAACGGAAGATGAAGGAGCTTGCACAGGATAAAGTAGCATGGAGAGCTGCATCAAACCTGTCTCAGGACTGAAGACCACAACAACAACAACAACAATTGCTTCCTGTCACAACATGGCGTCCAGCTTCGAGACTGATACGCCTTGCATTCATGTTCCGTAAGTCCCTAGGTCACATTTCCGCTAAACAGGCGTAATCTTTCTATACGGATCACAGTGCAGTTTATAAGCAGTTACATACACTCTTTAGACCTTCTCCCCAGCCCTTAAATAGATCTGCCTGTCAGTACGGTAAGTAAATCCCCTTTTTCAAATGATATCCTACACCGCAGAAGGGCACTGATTGTTGGCTCTAAGCACTATGGGACTTATTACTATCTGAGGTCATCAGTCTCCTAGACTTAGAACTACCTAAACCTAACTAACCTAAGGACAGCACACACATCCATACCCGAAGCAGGATTCGAACCTGCGACCGTTGCAGCAGCGCGGTTCCTGACTGAAGCACCTATAACCGCTCGGTCACAGCGGCCGGCCAGTGATTGTTGATTTTAATCGCATCCTCCTGCTTTCTGGAGACTGGTTTTGTTTCTGTTACATTTTAACTAGAAGCCAGACACATAATTACGTTCTCTTTCAATAAAGCACTTGAATCTGAGAGGCTGACATCCTATAAATGAAAGTCATATCTTTTCTTTTCGTCGGAGGGTCAAAGGCCTGCTAGGAAATTTTTCCTATTCTTCCTCATTATGCCACAAATCAAATTTTCTCTAATTCTGCCCACCAGGAACCAAAGAGTAAGTAAAAATGTTATCGAAGTCAGGGCTCCTTTTTTGCCCCAAAACTTCTTTGAAAAGACTCAAACTATCATAACACAAAATTCCCTGTCCTAAAGTTTATTTCTCCTTTGATGAAAATGTAAGTCAAGAAGGTAGTCTTTCAGGTCTGCAATACACCACAGTTTATAACTGCACTGCACTGGTTTCATTGCGTTGTGATGTTTCACCGATTTTCTTTCTTTGAAAAAAATAAATGAGCTCTCTATGGTTCTTTCACCTTCTGCCATTTTCATTTCCACGCATCTCTCATCATTTATCCCTCTTTTTTCACATTTCCCTGCAGTTTCCGGTAAACTGATTTCAACATGTACTGGACTCATTCTATCAAATTCTTTGAAAAATTTTATCAGAACGCAAAACGTTTTCAAAAATCTCGTCATCACCTAAACCCACAAGTTCATTAGCATCATTTCGATCAATATCATTGTGAAACAACATTACAATAATAAGAACCACGCTAACACTACAAGGAACCTGATGCTTATTCAATTAAAACGACAAAAATTAGTGAGATATAGCGAAACAATTACTATGAATTACTATTATTAATACTTCACAACCAACTGATAACTATCACTCTTGACTATCCTTTACCCTTGCAGTTGCTACAAGTAGGACTTTTTACTTATTCATTCTTCAGTCTTAACATTTCTCCTTCTGAATGTAAACTAGCTTCCTATTCGGCGAATAGTCCGTATTTTTAACGCCACGTATCTAAGGCTTTCTGTACAAGAATACAGCAGAATATTCGTGATTTTTCTCGAAAAAATGCCACACAGAATAACGTATCGAGATTACTAAAATGGCCGCTACTTTTCTCGTAGGTATGTGGTAGCTATCTATGTGCCAGACAGAAGCGTATAAAATACGATGACGCGGACGCGCCTGCTACATAGGGAAGTACAAGTACTCGATGACTCGATTCAGTCGAGTCGATTGACTAAAGAAACGAACAAGTGGCGTGCTCGCTAACTGGACCCAAGTGCAGGCCGTATAGAAAGCAAGCGAAACCCCTCAACAGGACTTCTCACTTGGCGGGAGACGCTATTTTCTAGGCATATTTACGTTCTCATTGCTCCCTCCGAACTGAAAAGTGCGAGGTGCTGCTGTAGACGTGCGTACCATAGACAATGTGCATCAAATCTGCGTAAAACTTCCCAGGACTTACAGTTTTGTTTTGATTTCGCGACTGATCGGAGACTGGAAAAGAAATATTGCACTGGTATTTACACTCGCATGGACCGTTTGTCCACGCCATGGACGCCAAGTTTTGTATTGCCATTTCACGTGAGAGTTAATATGTGAGATGACGAGACTTCCCAACGCACATCTCGCAATGAGAATTTAAATTTACTGCAATTATTACTTCTCAGACAGTTTTATACATATCCTTTCGTTGGATATTCAATCTTTTTTTCATGGTCTCGTCCCCCTTGGCAGTGCTCTCCCGCAGATCCAAATCGGGGACTATTCCGGAATCTTTCGCCAATGGAGAGGTCATCATGACACTTTTTCAATTACTGGCCGCATGTCCTGTGGTTACAAATTGTGTGTCTTTAATGCAGTGGTCGGCATTGCCTTCTGCACCTTCATGCCGGAAAACATTGCTGACTCTTCCACCTTTAGTAGCAGTTTCCCAACCCAAGAACGAGAGAGTGCAATGTACCTCCGTCGGCTCCTGCGCCTTCTCTGACAAGGCTGTTGGCAGAATGAGGGTGACTTCTTATGTTGGAAATCCTCAGCCGCTAATACTAATTATTAATCAAAATTTAAGCAGTGGCAGGTTTCGAACCCGGTACCGAGGACGTTTTGATTTCTAATCGAAGATGTTACCCCTAGACGTTAATACAGAGAAACAGTGCCGAAGGGATGCTGAATAAAATTTTGCGTTTTTGTAAGTCAACGGATACCAGGCGACTAGTTTATTGACACATTTCGATTACAATCATCACTAGAAAATCAGTGAGGGAGAACGTCATACATACAGTATGTAGCCATATGGATGTGACTCATTCTGGGACGTTACATGAACTTTTATTCAGCGTAAATACAAGAATTGTTTCTCCATAATAATTAATAAAATGCGTCACACATTGCGTTCTTAGGATCACTCATGTCATCTACTTCAAGCACCGCTTCTCGGTGAAGGGGTCAATATTGAACAGAGGGCATGCCTGACGTCTGACTATGGAAAATAAAGGGTAGTAGAAGGGAGTTGGCGGCGATATTCCACTGATGATATCAAATTGATATGCAAATTATTTAAATTGATCATTTAAGCATCCCCACCCCCACCTGCCCCACTCACCCCTGCCACCGAACACGTCCACCACCCACCCCTGGATGACGTCACATGTTTTCTCAGCTGCACGTCTGCCTCATTCCCCATCCCACAAGCCCCTCCCTGCAACCTAGCCTATTAGCGGGAATTTCAAATTTTGGCGGGAATTTCAAATTTTTGCGGGAATTTCGAATTTTGGCGGGAATTTCGAATTTTGGTGGGACATCCCACCCCACCCCCACCCGGGATTTGGCGGGAAATTAAAATTTACCATATCCCTTCTAGGACTCTAATACTGCTCCTCCTGGGCAGAAAGCCCAAGTGTACCTCCCTAACTAAATCAAACCACCAGAGGCGCTCGGAGTTGACAGGAAATTAAAAATGGCGGTGCCCTTTCCATGATTCGAATCCTTGTGCTCCTGGATGGAAAGCGCTACAGTTCCCCCCTCCCCGCCCCCCCCCCCTCCGCGAAGTTATGGAGACTGTCCAGATGCCGTCCAGATGCAGGAGAGGATGGTTAGGTAAGTGCACATTATTTATTTTGGTCATGAAACTGACGCAAAGATCCATCCTAACTACGTTATTAATCACAAAAATCGGTCCTAATTAAACAACTAAATGTATAGCGCTACACAAGGATTGCATAAAAGCGCAATGCAGCTCCAAAACTGGCGATACCATACAACTGTTGTTATCGAAAGTAAAACGATTAAATTATTCTGTTTTCATTTTTTAATAGTTGCTTTATTATAGGAGTCGAGTTGATGTTAAATAGTCCAGCACAGGTCGACTTCCCTACGAAGACGTGGCTAGCCTTAGAAAAAGACTCTTTGTTCATTCTGAGACACATGGATAGTCTGACACACCCATCCTGTGTTTGCCGGCAAGTGGATCGATAATTGGATTTAGCTGCTAGCTGTAGTAAAACATTCTTTGTTCATTCTGTGAGAGATGCAAAGTCTGACACACCCAGTGCCAGCTGCAGTCCTCGAAACATATTCTCCTTTGTACAGAACTGTGGCAGAAGATGCTGACTTTCGAAACTGGTAATGACCAACAAAGCGCGCCTTGAGAGCAGAATTGTATACAGATTGTGGCAGCTAGCACATGTGTCGAGGTTGCGTCTCGTCAGCTTGCGTGGTGCAGAGCCTTTCATGTCAAAAGGCCCTCAGCTGGTCAGGAGGCATGGGGTAGGCTAGCTCCTACCTGCTTGGAGGTGGCTGGAGACTGCGGAAGCTACAATGTTGAAGTCCCTACACAACGTGCTATGTCTGCACAAAAGCGTGTATGGTCAACTTAACAATAAGAGAAAAAAGGATGACCACCTCAAGTGCAATATAGCGACAGAGCCACCACGCACTGCCTCTCGATGACAGAGATCGCCTGTATTCGGTGACCGCTTTGCGCCACTTCCGATAAGCGGCATGCCTTCCTAAAGGTAAGGAAAGGTGGTCACTGTGCTTTCACCTGCCTAGTTTCAACTACTTTTCAAGATCATCTCTATTTCGGTCGGAAGAAGTGGGTGATTGGATGACCTTGAAAAACAGTGGAAACTACGTAGTTCAAAGCCGATTGAATATTTCAATTTTCGGTAAAACCATACAGAATGTAAGAAGTGATTGCGATGTTTTCATTAGGACCAAATGGGATGGGCCATGGGGCACAAGAAAGTGCCTCACCAGACCAAATTTTAAACAGGTCACAATTTTCAATGAGAGCTTTGTTGCTGTGGAGATGTCGAAGGATTCAGTAACGTTTACGAAACCAATCTATTTGGATATGTGTGTACTGGACGTCTCCAAACTCCACAAATACCTATTCCACTATTAGTTTGTTAAAACTCATTTCGTGAAGCCAAAGATAGTTTATATGAATACAGATAGCTTCACCTATTTGGTAAGGTTCTGTCATCCATATGAAGTAATTAGGTGTCACGGTAATGAATTCGATACATCGAGATACACAGCCAACAGTCCTTACAGTATTGTTCCGCAGAACAAGAAGGTTATCAGCTTAATGAAACATAAGGTGGGTGGATTGCCGATTGTGGAGTTTGTGGGTCTAAGATCGAGAATGTATTCACATCGCACAATAGATGGAGCTACCCAGAGGCAGGCTAAGGCTGTGCGAGGCGCAGCATCACGTGTCCTCACGGCCAAAGACTATCTGAAGTGCCTGTATGGAGGAAAGAAGTAGTTTACCGTATTATCTCTCGCTTTTTAACTTCATGTGCATGTGTGAGTGAATGAGTGCATATGTAAATAGATTAGTTTTTAAGTTTCACCTAGCGCTAGCTATCCCAGTCGTACTAGTTTTAAGTGTGAGTTCACCCTGTTGATTTTCGTGTAGCTGTTTGGGATAAACATTTTAGGGCCATGCAAATCATTGTATTATTAAATTATTTCAGCTGCTTGAGGTGGAAATTGCTTAGAGCCACCCAGTTCAATGTATAAATTAAGTCTTCTGTTTGGGTGGAATTTCACTAGTAATAGTATTAGTGTAAGAGAAACTATACATCTGCAATAGCTGTAACCAGTACTACAATGTAAAGTACAAAAAATTTTTCAATTAGTAGTATTGTTTTTAAAAATTATGAACTTTAAAAAACAAAGATTCAAACAGTTAAAAGAACTGTGAATTTAAAAGCAGTATTACTTCGTGTACTGTAAAAACAACAAGATTTTTGGATGTAAAGCTGGATTACTACTGTATTTATATCTGGATAAAAATTGTTATTGTTACCTCATGTCGTTGTTGTAATTTCATATAGATACTTAATTGTCATTGACCGTTATTTTAAAAAATCTTGAGCATTGTGCTTAATTTTTCCTGTTATTCATACAGAGGTGGCACCAACACCTCCATTACATGATATGGCTGTCGTACGTGCACCTAGAGCGGTGGTTGTCGGGTAGGTGTCAAACACACACCCGAGCGGCGTGCACCGCCGAGCAAAGCGGCGCTCGTTGCCATGCGGGAGGCAGCTGCGGCTCATGCAGTGCCTGCCCCTGAACCATCGCATACTGTCCTGCGTCCTTGGATGGTTCGCCCACCGACCAGGCTGGGGTTAGTGAATGCTCCACCATGCAGCAGCATCAAGGAGCGCCCCCGTCGCTGCCTGGGTTCTCCCTCAGGAGGTTGCAGCCACCACCTCCTACTACTCACGCTCCGTCTTCTCGCCCTCGCTGGCAGTGCAAGGTATGTGTACTTAGGTGCATACTCCCCCCCCCCCCCCCCCTGAAGGCGACTCATTCCCAACACCCTCATCCTATGGCTGGACGCAGTCATCACCTAGCTGTAGTATTAATGATAATGGCCCCTGTGGCTAGCAGTAGTGCTCCATCCCGTCCTGATAGTGAAGTACATTAGATTATCGGCGTCATGACCCCTCTAGAATACCCGGCGGTTACTAGGGCCTTTGGGGGACGTATTTCGTTTACTAGAGTAGAGAATCCGGCTTCAGGGTATCTTGACCATGCCAGGTTTCTAGAAGCGTGCTTCCTGGTGTTCGAGGCAGAGCTCCTGAAGGCACTAGATGATCCGCGATATATTGCCATTAAATGTAATGCAGCGCTCTGCTGTGAGTTAACCCACCCGCCTAAACAGCAGGGTGCTGCTGACGAGAAAACCTTATATTACATCTGGGTTGATAATGGCATTATATCACGGAGTACATCAATCGATGAGTGGTATCTTGAATCAACCTTGGGTGCTGTACTGGCCCAGATTTCAGAGATGGAAGTAAGAGGGTCAGTTAAAGCACTCTGCCAAATACCACACCTCAACATCCATATTCATGTCCACGAACTGTTAATTGGAGGGTCCAGTTATATCAAACTCCATGAGGATATTAAGAATAACTGGGCTTGCATTAACGTTAAAAATGAAAAAGATAATGCTTGTTTTGCATGGTCAATCCGGGCTTGTGAAAGAAACGCTAAACAGCATCCAGAGCGCACATATCGGTACAGATTAGGGCTTAACATTCGTGGATGTTATAACTTTGATGGTATCGAGTTCCCTGTAAAGACTGAGGACGTATAAAAATTTGAGGCACAAAATTCCGGAATATCAGTTCACGTATATGGCCTGAAGAAGAAGCAGAAAAGAAAACCAGATGAGCAAAACAAGCATACTATAGTTAAAATCTTCTGGGTTATTATGCTACATCATATTTCTACTAAAATGATCGACGTTCCGACCCCTCTGCTGGGATATTATTCGGGATCTTATGGTGCCCACTATTGCTGGTTCTAGCAATAGTGGACACCATAAGATCCTGAGAGGAAGATCCCAGCAGAGGGGTCGAAATGTCGATTATTTTAGTCGAAATATGACGTGGCCTAATAATGCAGAAGATTTCAACTTCAGTGACAATGGCCTCGAAAGCCTGCAGAATTTCATAAGCATACTATAGTTGGACCACTCCAATTTTCGAAATATGCATGTGAGCATGATCTTCATGTAAACATGCTGATATTCTCTAAAGGTGATAAGCAGCATTACGCATGGATGATAGATATGTCACGCCTCCTTTACAACTAATTGTGGAGACATAAATATAGAAACACATTTACTTCAGATGTCTAAAAAACTTTTCAGAAGAAAAATAATTAAACGGCATCTCGAGGACTGTGAATCCAAGGAACCGGTACGTGTTGTTATCCATACAGAAGAAAACAGGTTCATTAAATTCAAGATTGCTCACCACCAGGAACGATGTCCGATTGTTGTATACACCGACTTCGAATGTCTCCCTGCCCCTATTACCCACTTTGAAGGGAACCCCTTAGCCTCACATACCACATTCACGCAAAAACACTTAAGGTATGCGGCTGCGTACCAAATTCTATATGATTCAAGTCCCAACCACGATGAATATTATGTCAGGAATAATCCTGCGGTTTGGTACCTCACTGAGCTTTACAGCACCAACATCCCCATGACCAAGTCGGAGGAAGATAAAAATTATACTTGATGCAGTTAAGTGTCATATTTGTTGGCTGCCGTTAGAAAGAAAAGTTGAAAATCCACGTAGAGCTCATTGTCATATTACAGGGAAGTTCAACAGTCACTTCAAAACGCATGCAATTTGTAGTATCAGTTACCAAGACATATACGCAGTTTCTTCCATAACTTAAATGAGTATGATACTCACTTTCTAAATGAGCAATTGGTTAAATTCGATTGGGAGAAAAATCAGGTCAGTGTCCTGCCTGATAGCGTTCAGAAGTATATTTCATTCTCCAAACGAATGATGCCAAAAATTACACTCCGCTTCTTAGACATGCTACGTTTTATGCAGGCGCCGCTCCAGAAACTCGTTGAAACTCTTCGTCGAGGGGATATGCATTTCACCTGATCTACTTACTCCGACGAGGAAATGTTGCAGCTTGTGACTAGGATAGGAGCTTTCCCTTATGAGTATCTGGACAGTAGTGCGAAAGTCGATGAAACCAGCTACCCCACATTTCTGCATTAACCAGTAATCTCACAGGGCCGGCCGGAGTGTCCGTGCGGTTCTAGGCGCTGCAGTCTGGAGCCGAGCGACCGCTACGGTAGCAGGTTCGAAACCTGCCTCTGGCATGGATGTGTGTGATGTCCTTAGGTTAGTTAGGTTTAATTAGTTCAAAGTTCTAGGCGACTGATGACCTCAGAAGTTAAGTGGCATAGTGCTCAGAGCCAGTAATCTCACAGGCAATGCCATAACTAGTGCAGATTATGAGCATACCGTGACTGTCTGGCGGGAACGCAACTATTTAATTAGGTTGATTACACAAGACTATACATGGACACCAACATGTGCTCGCTTGCAGATGTTTTGGAATAGTTCCAGAATGTATGTATGGTCATGTACTCTTCTGATCCCATATTTTATTACGCAGCACCTGGGTTGTCCTGGGATGCAAAGTTGAAGAGAACGAGACGTAGCATCGGACTTTTGACTGATGCTCATATTCTTCTTTTCTTGGAGAACGGGATCTGTGGAGGACTTTGCCAGTGTGTCCATAGACATGCCAAGCCAAATAATCCATGTATAGGTGCGGGGTTTAACGCATCTCTCGATTCAAGTTATATTCTATATTTGGATGTGAATAACTTATACGACCATGCCATGATGCAGCCACTGCCGGTTGGTGGGTTTCAATGGGGCCCGAAAACGAATTAGAGGGATTAGGTGGAAAATATTTTGGCCTTGCGGCTGATTCTGATGTAGGGTATGTGGTGGAGGCAGGCCTCATACACTCTGTTGGTTTGCATAAAGTGAAAAGCAGCTTGCTGTTATGTCCAGAGGAACAAGTTCTGCGAGGAAGCACTATACCTAAACTGATGACCACTGTTGGACACAAGTAGAGGTATTTAATTCATCACCGGCCCGAGTGGCCGAGCGGTTCCAGGCGCTACAGTCTGGAACTGCGCGACCGCTACAGTCGCAAGTTCGAATCCTGCCTCGGGCATTGATGTGTGTGGTGATCTTAGGTTAGTTAGGTTTAAGCAGTTCTAAGTTCTAGGGGACTGATGACCTTGGTGAGCAGTTAAGTCCCATAGCGCTCAGAGCCATTTGAATTTGGAATTCATCATCGTAATTTCCAGCAGTGTCTCAGCTTAGGGATGGAGCTAGGCAGAATCACCTGGACTGTTTCCTTCAGTCCTCCAGGTTGAAGCAGTATATTCAATTTAATACCAAAAAAAGGGCTGTCGCGACTAATGATTTCTAAAATAACTTTTACAAATTAATGAATAATTCAACTTTTGGTAAAACTGTGCAGGATGAACATGATATTTTGATTAGGACCGAATGGAATTGGCTGTGGGGCGTAAGACAGAGCATCACCAGACCAGATTTTAAGCAGGTTATAATTTTCAATGAGAACGTTGTTGCTGTGGCGATGTTTAAGCTTTCATTATTCTATTTTGGTATATGTATACTGGACATCTCCAAACTACACATGTACTGATTGCACTTTGAGTTTGCTAAAACTCATTTTGTGGAGACTAAGTTACTTTATATGGATATTGATAGCTTCATCTATTGGGTGAAGAATTGCAATCCATATGAAGTAATTAGGTGTCACGGTAATGATTTCGATACATCGAGATACGCAGCCAACAATCCTTACAGTATTGTTCCACAGAACAAGAAGGTTATCAGCTTAATGAAAGATAAGGCGGGTGGATTGCCGATTGTGGAGTTTGTGGGTCTAAGATCGAGAATGTAATCACATCGCACAATAGATGGAGCTACCCAGAGGCAGGCTAAGGCTGTTCGAGGCGCAGCATCACGTGTCCTCACGGCCAAAGACTATCTGAAGTACCTATATGGAGAAAATAAGTAGTTCACCGTATTATTTCTCGCTTTTTAACTTCATGTGCATGTGTGAGTGGATGAATGCTTGTGTAAATAGATTAGTTTTTAAGTTTCACCTAGCGCTAGCTATCCAAGTCATATTAGTTTTAAGTGTGAGTTCACCCATTTGATTTTCGTGCAGCTGTTTGGGATGAAAATTTTAGGGCCATGCAAATCATTGTACTATTAAATTATTTCAGCTGCTTGAGGTGGAAAATGCTTAGAGCCACCCAGTTCAAAGTATAAATTAAGTCTTCTGTTTGGGTAAGAGAAACTATACATCTGCAATAGCTGTAACCAGTACTACAATGTAAAGTACAAAAAATCTTCAATTAGTAGTATTGTTTTTAAAAATTATGAACTTTAAAAAACAAAGATTCAAACAGTTAAAAGAACTGTGAATTTAAAAGCAGTATTACTTCGTTTATTGTAAAAACAACAAGATTTTTGGAAGTAAAGCTGTATTACTACTGTATTTATGTGTGAATAAAAAATTATTATTCATTACCATACAACTTTGTTGTTATTTCACAAATCCCTTCCTTTGCAAATGAATATAAAGGCTGTGCAGAATGCACAAGGTATTAGTTTAAAGCATGAGCGGGGTAACGTTTGAGATGGAGCAAAAGAAAATACGAGGGTTATTCCAAAAGTAAGGTCCGATTCGCCGTAACTATTGAAATTTGGCGCCAATGACAAAACACGCATGCGCGCCGACTCCCGGCAAGCCTTGCGCGTCAAACGCCGCCATTCGCTTTGTTACTGTTGCTGAGTGTAGTTCACAGTGTCACTTTACAATGTTTAAGACAATTGATCAGCCCGCCGATTGTGAAGTAAGGGCAGTGATACGGTTTTTGTCTGCAAGAAACAATTCAGCGGCGGAAATCCATCGGCAGATTACTGAAGTGTACGGTCCTAACATAATGAGCGACAGTAAAGTGCGCAAGTGGGTGCGAGCTTTTAATGAAGGACGGGATAATGTGCACGATGAACCACGGTGTGGCCGACCATCAGTGATTTCAGACGATTTGGTCAATGCGGTTGACAAAAAAATTCGTGAAGATCGCCGATTCACTATTACAGACGTAGACATGCATTTTCCGAATGTGAGTAGAACAACTTTGTACAGAATTGTGTCTGAACATTTGAAGTTTCACAAATTGTGTGCCCGTTGGGTTCCCAGGCTGCTTACTGAGCCCCAACGAATGAAAAGAATGGCTTTTGCTCTTGATTTTTTGGAGCGATATCATAAGGAAGGTGACAGTCTTTTAGACAATGTTGTCACAGGGGATGAGACATGGGTTTCTCACATCACTCCAGAGTCTAAACGTCAGTCAATGCAATGGCGTCACACGTCATCGCCAGTCAAGGTCAAGGCAAAGCAGACAATCTCAACACGTAAGGTTATGGCGACTGTGTTCTGGGATAGACGTGGAGTATTGTTAGTCGACTTTATGGAGAGAGGAACAACGATTAATAAAGCCGCCTACTGCGCTACCCTGACTAAACTTCGACGTGCAATCCAGAATAAGCGACGTGGTCTTTTGTCGTCTGGAATCTTGTTGTTGCATGACAATGCCAGACCCCACACTGCAAATGAAACGCAAGCTCTGATCAAGAAATTTGGATGGGAACAGATGGACCATCCTCCTTACAGTCCGGACCTGGCGCCAAGTGATTTCCACCTGTTCCGTTACTTAAAGGAGTTTCTCGGCGGCAAGCGCTTCGACACAGATGATGAAGTGAAAGAAGCAGTTAAGGACTGGTTATCGTCACAGGCGGCCGATTTCTATAACATGGGCATTCAAAAGCTTGTTGAACGATGTGACAAATGTTTAAATAAGTATGGAAGTTATGTAGAAAAATAGATAAAGATGTAAGGAATGTAAATAAAACAATTGTTTTGAAAAAACATTTTAGTTTTGATTTTTTTTTATAACCGGACCTTACTTTTGGAATAACCCTCGTATATGTAATGATTGCATGGGATTTCGCCTGTCGTGTTGCACGTATGTGTTTTTGGGAAAAGGCGGCGGGTAATCGTGTCCACTTCCAAAGGCATGTAGCAAACATTGCTGAAATTATATCTTCTGTTCTTGAACAGAGCCACAGACGTAGGATTCAGACAGAGCTACGCTCTGTCTAAGTAGGGACTACGTAGAAAGAAAGAAAAACACAGAATTTGAGTTAAAAATTCATTTATGTTCATTACTCAAACTTAAAAGTAATTTCACATTTTCATTAGTAGACACAACACTATTTTCACATATCTTATTCTTCCTCTGTGGTTCATGGTGTGGGTTCCTGTAGTCATGTCCTAGTTCATGAACCACGGGCAACGTATGAGTGGCCAAGTAAGTGGTCCCGACAGTCGGGATACCAGTTACTTTGGAATAAGGCTGGGCATCTCGGACATATTCTGAGTCGTGGTCACCTTTGTGCTCATACGGCAAAGACTACCAAATCCACCGGTTAGTCCCTCAGCCGTTAGGGGTAAAACCCAATGGGACTCGGGGCAGGTAAGGCTAGCAACCTGCTTCCCTGGTACTTTAAATATGATGCTGGCAACAATCAGAGCAAAACGCCTCGGACCTTTGGAGGTGACGGAGTCCCACCTCTAATTGACAAACCAGGGACTCCTAATATACGACTTGGCAAACAAATGGTAATGAGATGGGGAGCTATTAATATCAATGGGGGCTACTCTGGGAAGAAGGTAGAGCTGGCAGAGGCTGCAAGTAAGATGGGGTTGGACGTTTTAGCTGTTAGTGACATTCGGGTAAGGGGTGAGAAAGAAGAGGAAGTGGGAGAATACAAGGTCTACCTGTCAGGAGTCAAAGCAGGAATAGCACAATGGGGTGTAGGGATTTACATCAAGAAAGAACTGGAACCCAGCGTAGTTGCAATAAGGTATGTAAACGAGCGACTGATGTGGATAGATTTGACAGTGTCTAGCAAGAAAATTAGGATTGTGTCAGTATATTCGCATTGTGAAGGGACAGATCAAGATAAGATGGATAGTTTTTATGAGGCACTCAGTGATGTAGTTGTTAGAGTAAAGGACAAGGACAGTGTTTTGCTCATGGGTGATTTTAACGCCAGGATTGGAAATCGAACAGAAGGGTATGAAAAGGTTATGGGTAAATTTGGAGAGGATATGGAGGCCAACAGGAACGGGAAACAACTCTTGGATTTCTGTGCCAGTATGGGCTTAGTAATCACAAACTCCTTTTTAAACATAAGAACATTCACCGGTATACTTGGGAAGGCAGGGGAACCAGATCTGTCATTGACTATATAATAACAGATCAGGAATTCAGGAAGGCTGTGAGGGACACGTGTATTCAGGGGATTCTTTGATGACACTGATCATTATTTAATCTGCAGTGAAATTGGGATTGTGAGTCCGAAAGTGCAGGAGGTCAGGTCCATATGTAGGAGGATAAGAGTGGAGAAACTTCAGGATAAGGAAATCAGGCACAAGTACATAACAGCGATCTCAGAAAGGTACCAGTTGGTTGAATGTAGTCAATTACAGTCATTGGAAAAGGAATGGACAAGGTACAGGGACACAGTACTAGAAGTGGCTAAAGAATGTCTTGGAACAGTAGTGTGTAAAAGTAGGATGAAGCAAACAGCTTGGTGGAATGGTACAGTCAAGGCAGCCTGTAAAAGGAAAAAGAAGGCGTATCAAAAATGGCTACATACCAGAACCCAGGTAGACAAAGAAAGTTATGTTGAAGAAAGAAACAAAGCCAAAAAGATAATTGCAGCATCCAAGAAGAAATCGTGGGAAGACTTTGGAAACAGGTTGGAGACTATGGGTCAAGCTGCTGGAAAACCATTCTGGAGTGTAATTATCAGTCTTCGAAAGGGAGGTAAGAAGGAAATGACAAGTATTTTGGACAGGTCAGGAAAACTGCTGGTGAATCCTGTGGATGCCTTGGGCAGATGGAGGGAATATTTTGAAGAGTTGCTCAATGTAGGTGAAAATGCGATCAGTAACGTTTCAGATTTCGAGGTAGAATGGGATAGGAATGATGATGGAAATAGGATCACATCTGAGGAAGTGGAAAAAATGGTCAATAGATTGCAGTGCAATAAAGCGGCTGGGGTGGATGAAATTAAGTCGGAACTCATCAAATACAGTGGAATGTCAGGTCTTAAATGGCTACACAGGATAATTGAAATGGCCTGGGAGTCGGGACAGGTTCCATCAGACTGGACAAAAGCAGTACCAATCTTTAAACATGGAAACAGAAAAGATTGTAACAACTACAGAGGTATCTCTTTAATCAGCGTTGTGGGTAAAATCTTCTCAGGTATTGTTGAAAGGAAAGTGCGAGTATTAGTCGAGGACCAATTGGATGAAAATCAGTGTGGGTTTAGGCCTCTTAGAGGTTGTCAGGACCAGATCTTTAGCTTACGGCAAATAATGGAGAAGTGTTATGAGTGGAACAGGGAACTGTGTCTATGCTTTATAGATCTAGAAAAGGCATATGACCGGGTTCCTAGGAGGAAGTTATTGTCTGTTCTACAAGATTATGGAATAGGAGGCAAACTTTCGCAAGCAATTAAAGGTCTTTACATGGATAGTCAGGCAGCAGTTAGAGTTGACGATAAATTGAGTTCATGGTTCAGAGTAGTTTCAGGGGTAAGACAAGGCTGCAACCTGTCTCCACTGTTGTTCATGTTATTTATGGATCATATGTTGAAAACAATAGACTGGCTGGGTGAGATTAGGATATGTGAACACAAAATAAGCAGTCTTGCATATGCGGATGACTTGGTTGTGATGGCAGATTCGATTGAAAGTTTGCAAAGTAATATTTCAGAGCTAGATCAGAAATGTAAGGACTATGGTATGAAGATTAGCATCTCCAAAACGAAAGTAATGTCAGTGGGAAAGAAATACAAACGGATTGAGTGCCAAATAGGAGGAACAAAGTTAGAACAGGTGGACAGTTTCAAGTACTTAGGATGCATATTCTCACAGGATGGCAACATAGTGAAAGAACTGGAAGCGAGGTGTAGCAAAGCTAATGCAGTGAGCGCTCAGCTACGATCTACTCTCTTCTGCAAGAAGGAAGTCAGTACCAAGACTAAGTTATCTGTGCACCGTTCAATCTTTCGACCAACTTTGTTGTATGGGAGCGAAAGCTGGGTGGATTCAGGTTACCTTACCAATAAGGTTGAGGTTACGGATATGAAAGTAGCTAGGATGATTGCAAGTACTAGTAGATGGGAACAATGGCAGGAAGGCGTCCACAATGAGGAAATCAAAGAAAAACTGGGAATGAACTCTATAGATGTAGCAGTCAGGGCGAACAGGCTTAGATGGTGGGGTCATGTTACACGCATGGGAGAAGCAAGGTTACCCAAGAGACTCATGGATTCAGCAGTAGAGGGTAGGAGGAGTCGGGGCAGACCGAGGAGAAGGTACCTGGATTCGGTTAAGAATGATTTTGAAGTAATAGGTTTAACATCAGAAGAGGCACCAATGTTAGCACTGAATAGGGGATCATGGAGGAACTGTATCAGGTGGGCTATGCTCCAGACTGAACGCTGAAAGGCATAATCATTCTTAAATGATGATGATGATGATTATTCTTCCTCTTGAGCTTAAGGATAGCAGGGCACCCCTAGAATTCCAGGTCTTGAATAGATGCTACCTTGAAGATTTGCTGCATCGATGCAATCTTCACCTCGCTTTGACGTAGATTACGGTCAGGATGATCGAAATCCGAAGGGACGTCCTTATTTCTTATAAGGTATAGCAGTGGAGCCCATGAAATAAACGTGTTAGCCACTTTTCACTCCTCCGTGTGTTAGTACAGTTCACATCCTTGAAAGGCCTACGGTGACGCAATTCTTGCTGAGAATGTCTGTATTATACCAACATCTTCTGTGTATGCTATGAGTGTACCATCTTTAAATACGAATTACCTACAGTCATAATCATAGAAATCTTGAATGTCGGCCACGACGTTCTCACTGCAAGTAGTTGTTGTGAAATGTTCTGAATATGCAGCAGCTTTTGATCATCTATACAACACGCTGCACAGCACCAGTAAGTGGACAATAGTTAACCAAGCGGTCATGTAGAACTAGAGCATACGCTGCAGTGTGTTTGGGAATTTTGATGAAGATTCAAATTCGATTGGTACAACTATCAGTCCTTGTTTAATTATATCATTCTGCTTAGAACAGTCGATCACGATGATTGGTGCCAGCACCTTGAATTTCCGTTGACTGAGTAGGCATCCTTCTTCTTCAAAACCTTCATAGTAAGATGTACGAAATCTTGCATACATGTCAAGTGCTAGATTGTATGCATTCTGATCCCACTGTAGCAGTAAGCTGTCATATGGATAGAATTCGGAATTCAAGTAGACTCTGGCATCAGTTAAATTACAGTTGTCAAATATTTCGGAATCATTTGCTAAATTCCCCCTTCTATTGGTCTTTAATGGAAATATCTATGTAATATTGGTGTTTCCAGCTGCACCGAAGTTTTTAATAGCCCATGTTTATCCGCTCGCTGTCGGTAGCAACGGGTACTCAAAAATCTTCCATGAGCAGAAAGTTAATGGAAGATATGTACCGGTATTCCGAACTTTTAAAAGCTTCAAACGCTCCTCGTCTCCCACAATGATGAATTGTATTTTCCATATAATTGTATTAATGATGATATGACTCTCCTCTTGAGCTCCTTGAATGTATGAGTTGGTATCTGTTGCGCTACGTACCAGAAAAAGCTCCCGTTTAGCATGCAAAATAATTCACTGCATGTCCGGAAAGTACCCCATAAGCTGTTCTGCCCACAGACTCGTTGATGAACCATCCTGCATTTTCTAAGCAATTCAGAGCTGAGGGTGATGATGAGACGTATGTTTTAAGGGTTCAAGCTATGCCGACATTACGTGTACGATCATTCTCTACCCCGTTAAGTTCATAACGTATTTCCTGGAACAGTAATGCCAAAGCATTACGTTTAAGCCTTGATCCCACTGAATGACTACCACCCTTTTTCTTAAAGGATCCATCAAAAAATATGAAACACTTGCTTCGAAGAGTTAAAGCGTTTTAATGCTGAATGACAATCTTAATTTTATCGTTCTTGTTAAATGTCGTTGAAGCATAAGGTTTACGCGAGAAGTATTCTTGGTGTATGATTCGCACACCATATTCCACCGGATGAGATATATTGTGCAATGATGTCACTTGTAGTTCGCACGTGTTATCACCTTGTGGTTCTACTGCGAAGTGCTATGATGTGCATTCCGTGCGCTGGTTTTGTACCTTAGGCCCATCTGGTCGTAGATGTAGTCATACAATGATTTCCTCACCACTAAAGTCAACAAGCTGGTTATTCTGATCCACTACACGCAGCTCCTGATAGTCCACTGTCTGAACTCTGACTGGAAGGTGTATAGCGGTGGTAGGAGTTAACAATCTTATACCCTATTCCAACTGATGGGTAGAATCCGTAAACTAAATGAACCAATCTATCGCTGAGATAAGAGTTCATTACAATGTTACACTAAACACGGTTTGTACTGATAGGGAGAATATCCACTGTCTAATCAGATTTGTAAAATTTATTGGGATCCGTCTTCAAAACCTGTCCCTTTGTCACACCCAGTATTGGGCCTATTGAACCTTTCTTCTTAAAGTCAATCGAAGCATTAACCGTCCTTATTTCAGATTTAAGTGTACTGATGTTTGCACGAAGCTCAATCCATTTTCCAGGTTGTTTTAAATCTTCGTTCAAATCACCAATGTCGTATGTACCAGATTCAATTTCTACGATTTCTTCTTTAGTATTAATGTCAAGATGCAGTTCATTGTTAGCCTCTGTGATATTTGGGATGGTGATGTATGTCTACAGTCCAGTCAGAGCGATGCTCCAATTTACAACGCTTAAATAAGTTGGTGGGAAGTAATTCGCAAGTAGTGCAGACGATCGGTCTTTTAATGTCAAAGTTTAAGACATTGCATCTAATAGTCGATTGGTGAATGGGTGCTTAATACCCGGCCTTATATATCATTTGCAAAAGTCAGAAGGAACATGATGCATAGATGACCACACAGGAATGTATCAATGTTTTGGTAGCGTCGAAAATTGTAGAACACATGTATTCTGCCTGCAAAGTATCGTTGTAATTCTTCTGCGGGTTGCCGGTCGCCGAACTAGTCGAAATAATAGTCGTTATTTGTATTTCTTTTTAACTTATGCTACCCAGTGAGTTCCAGCCCCTCCGGCTACATCGAGATTCACAATTCCGCATTCTCTTGATTTCCACATAGTCTTTGGTAATGTGTTCCGCATAAACACACCTCGGAATGTTGAATTTCTTCGCAACAAACTTAAGCAGATCTGTATTCGTAAGCTCCCTGTATGGTAGGACTTCTGGGTGGTTTTCTTTTTTGTCTATGAATATACCTAGTCCTTTCTTGTATGGTTTCGAGCATAGCCCTTTTCCCATGGCTGCTGCCTTCATCGTGCGGTTAAGTCTTCGTGCCTCCTGCAGTTGCTCCTGAGAGTTTTGTGCATTCCTGACTGCCCTGGCAGTTACCGCAGCATCCCCAGCTAGTGAACCCACCGCTGAGAGGCCAGCTAAGGCAGGAATACGGAAGGGGATAATTCCACCCGACGTCTTTGGTTTTGGTAGAATTCAGGGTGGTTTAATCGAACTTTTTTTTTTCTCACTCGTTTTTGCTTCAGGGCGCTTTTAGCTACTTACAACGCTGTCAGGATACAGTTTTTCATGCACCCTTTGGTTTTCGTCTTCTTCTTTAGCGCCCTACGTGCAGCGCTAATAACTTGGCAGAACTTCTTCACATCCAAACTCCACTTCACTTTGCCACACATAGATTTTAAACTGCAAATACTGCATAGCGTTGAACTATAGCAATATCTGTTCTCGCACCTATTGCCTTAGCTTTATCAGCTAAATTTCGATCAGCGGTGTGACCATCTTTATTTGCTGCGTAAGCGATGTCGTGTTCTATACATGCTTCGTCGAGCAGATTTATTACTTAACACAGCGTGACAATCATCACTGAGGTTTCGTTGGAGGTCCAAAGTAGTTATATCCAGGAATGTGTAACTCGAGTGGTAGTTGGTCGAGAATACCTCCTCCTTCTCTAATGCGTCTCCAATTAGTCATGTTATGCTGCTGAGGTGCTTGTGGTCTGCACTCCCTGTCATACAACAAATCGACAGCGACGATCCAGCTGTTTTGTGATGCGTGAAAACCAGGCCACTTAACCAACGCTCTATTCCCTCGACGCCGTATGACCCTCTCTACGAAATACACATAATGTTCTGAGCTCCCCTGTAACTCTTGTGTGTTAAAGCATCCTGAAATTTCAGTACCAGGGCTGTCCTTTAAGAGGAAGTTACTAGGGTTCGTTCTCTGCACTTTGGAAACTGTGAATATCTCGGTTGACCAGTTTGATATGTGTAATTTCTCAAACGTTGTCTTGTGTTTTGCAATACGTAATAAATCACCTACACTAAATTGCTGTTTGCTCGGATCTGCCATTTTAA
Organism: Schistocerca cancellata; assembly: GCF_023864275.1. Lineage (NCBI taxonomy): Eukaryota > Metazoa > Arthropoda > Insecta > Orthoptera > Acrididae > Schistocerca > Schistocerca cancellata. The sequence continues at coordinate 389,029,269 of NC_064631.1, read as the reverse complement.
GACCATTGCATAATGTATCTAGAAGTTATTATGGCGAACATCGTTTGGTCTCATTTTTATTGTGCGATGTATGGCTCCATTAAATCGTGCAATTATTTGCTGGAGGATATAATCGATGTGAGCCACGAAGATGGAATGGTATCCACATCTGGAATTTCACTGTTCTGTTCAGATGTTCCACGATACTCGCCTTCAGATGGGTGAACGTTGAGTAGTGATGTAATCCACGCCGTGGAGCGGCCTTGAAATATTTATTATAAAACTCACGGCCGTGGTCTGTGTGAAGGTTGTCTGGGCCTCGATTCGTCCCCGTCTGCAGCAATCCATCAAACACATGCGCGACTTCCTTCCCTGTTTTCGATTTCACAGGTAATGCCCAAGCATATTTAGAATAAGAATCAATGATCATTAAAACATATTTGAATCCGTTATTCACACGTGAATATTCTCTCATGTCGACAAGATCCGCTTGCCACAGGTCGTTCAGACGTTTAATCATAACATATCTTGGAGGGTATGTTTTGCGTGCTGGTTTGTGCAGTTCTCGAACTACAGTCTCCATACTTAATCGATGATGCCTCTCTCTCTAAGCTCAGAAATTATTGAAACAGCTTCATTCGAATGAGCTGTATTACCAGCGGCAGTTTATGCCATGAGCAGTCGTAGCCGGTCTATTACTTCATTGGGGTCGTCGTAATATATATAATGCAGGAGTCGATTGCTCAGTCTTTTATACTGAATATCAATACGATCACCACTGCTATTTTTTTCACCATTTTAAATAGGTCTTATAATGGATTAGTATTGCACATTGCTTCGACTTTTTGCATACTTATGCAGATGAGTTAATAGCAATATTTCAAGATACATTTCCAGATCTTTAGACGAATAATTTACAGTTTTTGTGGGTCCTAGGAAAATAAGGTTCAGTAGACCTGGTGGTTTTTGAAATTGTTTATCGCCTACCTGTATCGTTTTTTCATTTAAAGTCATAGGCTGTGTGCCTAACATGTATTGTTTCTCACCACTAACAACAAAGGTTTTGTCTATCCTAGCGTCACTGTGACGGTTAGTGGAATCGGGAATAGCGTCATCGTCGTCGTTGCGGAATTTCATTGAGAGTTCATCGAGAGATTCAGTAACTGGTTTAATGCATTCTCGCAGAGTCTGTTCCCGCTTAAAATGCCGTAACCTCAGCAACCGTAACTTCGCGAACGGCCTTCCGGCCTCGATGACTCTATGCTTAGTCGACCTCTCGGTGTATATTAATCGGACATTTCTGCAGAGTGAGGTTTTATATATCCACTCTTCTTCTTCTTATTCTGCTCCCTATTCTCGGTAACAGCAGTTTTCCTTTTAGTTAAGTTGCCTATTTTCTTTTCGATTGCTTTAACCCTTTCGTACAATGTCCCGTTCTCAGTGACAGATATTCCTTCTTCAGTTAAACTGTTTACTTTCTTCTCGATTTCAGTAACCCAGTCATTCAGTCTATTGTTTAGCCTCAGAAGGGTTTGACAATTTGTCTCTAGTTCCTTGCATACACCTCCAAACTTATGTTCGAGAGTTTGAATTTTCGCGCCCACGTACAAGCAAATGTTTTATCTATGTAAAACCATCGTATCAAACTGAGCTCCCGGCATGCGTGCCAATTTATCCATAGTGATGCTTATACTGATGTACTCACCTCTTTGCATGGCTGTATATATGTAGGAACTCCTGGAAGCTCCGTCTCGACCTGCCATCATTCAGTTTTCTTGTTTTATCAATAACAAGAAACCCATGCTGTGACTGATTCCATAAATCTGTACATATTTTTACAAAATCATTGAATGACGTGTCGATTCCGACATGAGCCTGGTAAATGCGTTTTAAATTCAGGTCGTCCTGATTGAAAGCTATAATTACGTTTGCATTATTCCTCACTAGCTGTTTTGGGATACTGGAATAGGTCTGAGCCAGACAATTTACATCAAAAGCCATATGGCGATCGAAACAAAAACATCGCCTAATCTGATCTTGGTTTACCACAGCAACATCGACAAATATGAACACTGTGTTTGGCTTTACACTGCTCTCACTGAATGTCAGTTATGTCACACCGTCTGCACCATGCAGAATCTCCTGTAATAGTTGGTATTTGGGCTGAAACAGTGATTTTGAAAATACACATACATGCTCAAAGCCGACTCCATCTGAATGTGTTAGCAGTGACATGAGAACATTTGTCTTGCCGCAGTTGGGTGGACCTAAAGTTATTGCACGTATTTTGTCGGTCTTCGTGCGCACCGCCACAGCTCCAGTTGCTTACAATAAAGTCTAGATGTTTCACCAACCATGCCATGATACCTACTACGTCAGGTACTGGTGTGCAATAAGTTTCTATATAAAATAATGAGCTCTATGTCATTTCTATGATATCAACCATTTCAGGTACTGGCGTGCAATGGGCTTTTACGGAGAATTTATTTAAATGACATAGTTTTCTGCTGTTGCATGTTCCCAGTAAAAATGCTGAGGCAATCGCTTTAGTACTGGCAATATAATAAGAGGTAAGAAATAAAAATCTCATACATGGTTATATATGTTTTTTTTATTCAGTAATCATACACAGGATGCACTACATCAATTGCTTCTTTCTTTATCTTAACGCCAGGATAGAACATAGAAAATAAAGCCTTCTTGTAAGCACAGAATTCAGAATGAATTTCTCTCAAACTTGTCGGCAGTGCATTAGTTTCCACCGGCACCATACTGACCCACTGTTAGAAGTCATCTACATTCAAACTGTTCATACTTACATACTCTGCAATGTCTCTATACACAGCTTTAACACATGGCAGCCATTTGTTCAGTCTTTCCAGCACTATGGATAGTACCATCTGTGGATCGAAAAAGTTTTGAGCGGTGGAGTGTTGTAGATAAATGGAATTGTTACCTGATTTCAGACGGGGTGCTGAGCCATTGTACACTGTTGTAATGGATAGAGTTAGAGCAGCACAGTAAATGTCTGCAGGAGGACGGTCAACTGCTGCATGGTATACGCTTTTGCAGAGCAGAGTTCGTCCCCTTCCACCTCCGTAAACAGCAATTTAATACTTGTAGCTGCACTCTCGATCTCTATCACAAAACGCCACTCCCTGTCTGTGGCTGCTTCTATACCAATATATAAACGTTTCGAACCACATGCGGTTAAATTGTACACTGAAGAGAAGAGTTGTGGTGCACAGGGCTTAACTGGTATCTTCTGATCCACTACATACTCACTCTGTCCATGCAATATCACAGAAATATTTTGCGATGGCGCGTATGATGGAGGTCAGTACCGACCTGCGTCATGCTGATTAGGACCTCTGGTGCACTTAAGAGAGTCAGGAGCTGGCTGGGTGTCTTCAACTGACAATAACAGCTAATTGTCCCGCTCCGTCAAGCTGACTACGTGCGCAACAGGATCTCAGGATGCTGCCGCTGCTGCAGGTCCCAACGGGCTGGGACACGTCGCTGTTGCACACCCGACAGGTTGGAAGAGTCGCGTCCGCTGATTAGCAACGAAGATAAACCGTTACAAGCGATTATAGAAGGGCAAAGACCACCACACGGCAGTAAACGCAGACATTAAGCAGGGGATACTTACTCTTCCACGGTTTCTTCGTATTCCGTTGCTGCTGTGGCTGTACGGCGCTGGACAATCTCGACTGGCGCTTTATTCTGGGTGACTGATCGCAACTGAGGTTGCAGAGTTGCTGGGCGTGCCTTATCTCCTATTGTGATCGGATGCTGCGTTCCTATTGGCTACTAACAATTTCAAGCGCCGGTGGCGATTAAAATGTGTTAGGGGGAGGGGGGGGCAATTAGGCTTTCCGTCCAAGAAGACCAGGGTTCGAGTCTCGGAAAGGGCACCGCCAATTTTAGTTTCCCGCTCCCGCCAATTCCCGGGTGGGGGTGGGGTGGGATGTCAGCACAACTCTGGGACAAAGAAATTCCCAACAAAATTCGAAATTCCTGCCAATAGGGGGGAAGGGAAGGAGGGGTTGGGACACAAGTGTAGCTGAGAAAACTAGTGATGTCATTCGGGGGCGGGGGTTGGCGTGGTCGGGGGCGACGTGGTCGGGGGTGATTAATTGATAAATTTAACTAATTTGCATATCAATTTGATATCAAAAGTGGAGTGACACTGCCAATTCCCTACTACTGAAGGTATTTCAAAATGAACATACCGGTTTTAAGTAATGGTAGCACTTATTACGTTCAACTTACAATTGTAAATAAAACACAAAATGAACGAGCAACTCAAACACTTTCGTTTGTATACCTGGGAAGAGTATGGAATGACAAAGAGTGACTGAAAAACGTCTTGAACGAGTGCGAGTGTATCACGCTTAGCCCCAAGAAATATCCCGCGGAAAGGTTATGGGTCTTTCTTTTTCGGTGATTGAACTGTAACTGATGTTTCTTATATTGATGTGCTACAGCTGTAGCCCGGGCCTCAATGGGAAGATGCTGAACAACACATCTTTATTTGGGAGCAAGACGGTGGGCCGCCTCCCTGGCATAACTCGGTACGCGACTGGTTAAACGACGTTGTATGCGACCGGTGGATTGGGCGCGAGGGGCCGGTTGGCACAGAATTTTATGCAAGACCTCCACATTCACACGCGCTCTGACACGATCAAGTGTATGTGTCTCCGATACCAGCTGATCATTAGAAATAGTGTTATTGCAACAGTTACTCCTGAAACATTAATCAAGGTTTCGGAACAATTCGCCCATCGACTCGATGTGTGATCGGTGTTTACACTGAATAATTGTAATAAAAGCTGTTTGTGTTTCTCTTTCAATTGATGTATTATTTATAATTGTCAGGTGAAAGTAATATGTGCTACAAAGCCTTAAAACCTGTATACTTGTATTCATTTTGAAACACCCTGTAGATTTACATGTTGATGAGTAATTCAATCTTCAGAGAAACCATGGCAAATATTGTAAAATAGATAATATTTGTTTAGTTTACCGGTGTCATGTGCATTACGGTGAAAGAGACAACTTTTCAAGGCCGTATTTCAGGCACGTCGTCATCTTCGATGAGGGATTAGTCTCTGTGGAGATGGCGAAAGTTTCAGCGTAGTTCTCAAAGTCTATCCATGCCAGTTTATGGATTTTGAACATCTTCAGATTTTACTTGTACCAATTCCACTATGAGTCTCCGAAGCCAAAGTTCGCCAATCGCAACTTATTTTATATGGTTAGAGACAATGCAGGTTGTTACATGTTCTAGACGAATGGCTGAGATTCAGATGCAGTTGTTAAGTATAGTCAAGAAGAACCCAACAGGTCTGGATATGCAGGTGCCTGACAAAAGTGTGCTAAGTTTGTGTGTCATGCAGCCTTAATGGTCTCACAGATCAAGCTCACAAGAGGTGCGTCCTCGAGGGCGTTGGCGCCGCTGTACATAAGGTGTGCCAGCTAATCACTCGATGTAGTGGCCATGAGATGTAGGCCTGTAGTGTGATGACGTCGGAAAGTTCAACCTTAGCAACTGGACACGCACCCTTCCCTACTTACACTTCTCATTGGAATGATTGTGTGCGCCATTAATTTATTTGTAAATTGTTGGTACCTATGTGTGGAATAATTAGATGAACTGCTTGTCATAGTTGTGTGTGTGTCTGTATTTGTGTGTGTGTGTGTGTGTTTGGGTGTGCCTGTGTGTGTGTGTGTGTGTGTGTGTGTGTGTGTGAGTGAGTGAGTATTTGTTACAGCATAAAGTCAACGCCGGCAGGCCAGTCGGGAACGACAGAGAAGAGAAGAATGTGAGAAGAGGTCAGCCAATCTCCCGCTGACCGACCACCTTCGAGGACACCAACGCAACAGCAGCGGACCCTAGGTGAAGACGACATTAGCACCGCGCCAGATTGGTGGCAGCCCACTTCGACAACAGCTTCAAAGTTAGCCACTTCGTTAGCTGACAGATCGTAGTCTCTTACCATTAGCAATCTCTATGTTGCACAGACCTGTATCTGTCTTTTGTAAAGAAGAATAATTATTTTATATGTCGCCCTTTGCTTGCGGTACATCTATAAAAATTAAGTATTTGTATTTGTCTTGTTGTAATAGAACTCATTAATTCGAGTTCTTTCATTGGTTGTCTAGTCAACCGAGTATGCAGGATTCCTAGACGCAACAACATGCCGATGAATATGTTCGAATAACATGGTGCCGACGATATAGGAGCACTAACGTAGCGACAACCTGTTAACGTTTCGAACCCAGAGCCACCAGCTGCCAAAGATTGTCTCTGTTTTCTTTTATCATGGGTTTTAGTGGTTTGCTGCCGCCTTAATTATACCTTGTCTTTTCCTTGCAGGGGTGTGTTTACAAGTTTCTCTTGTAGTGTTTTTTTCTATTCAGTGTTTTCAGGTGGGCGATGCAGAAATTTTCTTTGCTTCTGTGCTTGTTTTTATTGCTTGCACAGTTTGTTTATTGTACTTGCCTGTTCCAAAATGACTAACCCATCTCTCCCACTCCCTGCTCAGGCGCCTCAGCTGCAAGCAACAGATGCAGCATAGATAACACAGATGTTTCAGTTGCAGACGCAACAAATTGCAACCCTTCTATACACGGTACAGCAGCTACTCGCCAACCAAGCAATTAACGCAGTGCGATCAACCGAACAACATGTAACAACTGTAGCTCCAAGTGCGATACCGTCTTTTAACCAGTTTAACAAAAATGAAGAGAAATGGCTACAGTGTTGCATCAGTATGAAGCTCACATAATTGCTCACGAAGTATCATTGCATTTTGTCAAAGGTAGGAAGTGCTGTCTTTTGCCTAGTTCACAAATCGTTCTCTGAAGCCACTCCGAGTGAACTTTCCTGTGCTCGTATTATAGGTTCTCTAATTAACTATTATGATCAACAACTGAATTTGGTGACAGCTAGGTATCAATTCCTTCGTTGCAAGGAAAAGTCAGAACAAACTTACCGCGAGTGGGTAACAGGTTTTCACGGTGTGATGAGTAAATGCAAAATTAAATGTGCATTTGGTTCTTTGTATTCAGCTGTTATGTTGCATGATGCGATCATGTACAATGAAACTGATTTCTAACTTAGAAGACAGATTTTGAAACAGTCAGATCCATCATTTCCTTACGTAAGGCAAATTCTAGATCAGTATGATTCAGGTGCCATAGCAGCCGATTAATTTGAACAGGCACCAATTTTTCAGGTTGAATCGTCCCTTGTTCAAGACCGGCCCAGTAGGCAGCAACAATACGCACGCTCCAAGCTGCATAAACAGTTGCTCGTCCAGACAAGCACAATGTTACGCTTGTGGCAAGAAAGGTAATCTACAGTTCATATGTTTGCAATAAAACAAACAGAAGTATTCTGCCCACTCACAAAAATCTCGTCACAAGACCCATGTAATTAATGCACAAGCACGAGCCACACACGGCTCAGACTATACATTATGTGTATGTACGTAGATGTTGTATACAGGGTGTTACAAAAAGGTACGGCCAAACTTTCGAGAAACATTCCTCACACACAAATAAAGAAAAGATGTTATGTGGACATGTGTCCGGAAACGCTGAATTTCCATGTTAGAGCTCATTTTAGTTTCGTCAGTATGTCCTGTACTTCCTCGATTCACCGCCAGTTGGCCCAATTGAAGGAAGGTAATGTTGACTTCGGTGCTTGTGTTGACATGCGACTCATTGCTCTACAGTACTAGCATCAAGCACATCAGTACGTAGCATCAATAGGTTAGTGTTCATCACGAACGTGATTTTGCAGTCAGTGCAATGTTTACAAATGCGGAGTTGGCAGATGCCCATTTGATGTATGGATTAGCACGTGGCAACAGCCGTGGCGCGGTACGTTTTTATCGAGACAGATGCCCAGAAGGAAGGTGTCCCGATAGGAAGCCGTTCGAAGCAATTGATCGGCGTCCTAGGGAGCACGGAACATTCGAGCGTATGACTCGCGACTGGGGAAGACCTAGAACGACGAGGACACCTGCAATGGACGAGGCAATTCTTCGTGCAGTTGACGATAACCCTAATGTCAGCGACGAAGAAGTTGCAGCTGTACAAGGTAACGTTGACCACGTCACTGTATGGAGAGTGCTACGGGAGAACCAGTTGTTTCCGTACCATGTACAGCGTGTGCAGGCACTATCAGCAGCTGATTGGCCTCCACGGGTACACTTCTGCGAGTGGTTCATCCAACAACGTGTCAATCCTCATTTCAGTGCAAATGTTCTCTTTACGGACGAGGCTTCATTCCAACGTGATCAAATTGTAAATTTTCACAATCAACATATGTGGGCTGACGAGAATCCGCACGCAGCTGTGCAATCACGTCATCAACACAGATTTTCTGTGAACGTTTGGGCAGGCATTGTTGGTGATGTCTTGATTGGGCCCCATGGAGCTCAATGGAGCACGTTATCATGATTTCATACGGGATACTCTACCTGTGCTGCTAGAACATGTGCCTTTACAAGTACGACACAACGTGTGGTTCATGCACGATGGAGCTCCTGCACATTTCAGTCGAAGTGTTCGTACGCTTCTCAACAATAGATTCGGTGACCGATGGATTGGTAGAGGCGGACCAATTCCATGGCCTCCACGCTCTCCTGACCTCAACCCTCTTGACTTTCATTTACGGGGGCATTTGAAAGCTCTTGTCTACGCAACACCGGTATCAAATGTAGAGACTCTTCGTGCTCGTATTGTGGACGGCTGTGATACAATACGCCATTCCCCAGGGCTGCATCAGCGCATCAGGGATTCCATGCGACGGAGGGTGGATGCATGTATCCTCGCTAACGGAGGACATTTTGAACTTTTCTTGTAACTAAGTGTTTGAAGTCACGCTGGTACGTTCTGTTGCTGTGTGTTTCCATTTCATGATTAATGTGATTTGAAGAGAAGTAATGAAATGAGCTCTAACATGGAAAGTAAGGGTTTCCGGACACATGTCCACATAATATATTTTCTTTCTTTGTGTGTGAGGAATGTTTCCTGAGAGTTTGACCGTACCTTTTTGTAACACCCTGTATATTTGTGTGTGCGGAGTGGTTGGGGATAAAGCGGATTAGGCCTGATGCTTGTACTTATCTTTTTACCATGTATATATAAAGTATATAAGGTAATATTATACATTTAATATAAATACCAAGTAAATACTGTAAATATAAAATGATGAATGTGATCATACAGTAAATTCTTTAAAATGTAATAGCAGACAATGGGAAAACAGTAATTATGAACTTCTTCTAGGTGACAGTCACAAATTTTCAGAAAAGCATACTGTGTACTTAAGCCCTACATATGTACAGGGTGCCCGATAAGTCGCTCACTATTTTTAAACATTTATGCTTACTTTATTTATGAATCAATTTTCTTAGAACAACTTTTGTTAGGAACAACATTGCTTGAGGTTCTGTTTAACATTGTTTTAAACCTCCAGATAAGTTCCAGCATTCTCTACGCATCTTTTTTAACGAATAGTTACGTGCGATACTGTTGCCTGAACATGTTAGGTGGAACATTGGCTAACACATCAGATATCACCGATAACAATTCATCCAAGATCCGTGGTTTTCCCCTGTAAACCTTACCCTTGGCTCGCAGAAAATATCGCAAGGTTTTAAATCAGGGCTGTGGGCAGGCCATTCATGTGCACCGCGACTGTTAGTCCAACGACCTGGCGAATGATCATGCAGCCATTCACAGACATAATTTACAAAATGTGAAGGTATGGGTTGTTACATTGTGAAATTACTGAGCATACACAACCTTGCAGCCTTCCCAGGTACCTTTCGCTATTCGTTGTGTTTCCCAGAATGGAAACACCAATAACTTCGGATGACGTGACGCCGCACCATACTGTTACCTTCGGTCGCAACTACGCTTTTCAACACATTCGTGTGGGTGTTTGGCTAACCAACAATGGCAGTTATGCCTGTTTACAAATCTACCAATGTGGAAAACTGCCTGATCAGTCCACAAAACGTTCCCAAAATGTTTGGGTCAATCATCATTCCAACTAAAGAAAATATCTCCAAACCCCATTCTTCTTAACGTGAAAGGCAGCAGTAGCCGACCAGGACAGACGTAGCAACAGGGAAGTAACCGCTTTTGTGTCGTTTACGAGTTCCTAACAGGAGCGAATTTTATTGTATCATCTGTGTGCTTCAAGTAAACCTATTTTGTGACATATTACAAATTCCTAATCAGGGGCAAATTATTTAGTATCACCTGAGTGCATCGGTAGTTAGGTTTTTGAATATCTGCATATTACTAGAAACAGTTCGTGCGTTTTCATCGGTGTCTATAGTAGAGTTGCGCAGCACGTGCCGATAGTCCGTTTATGTACATAGTTTAGTTCTCCACGGTCTTTAGTATGGACCCGGTCTGCGATTGTTGTGCGCGGATGCGAGCCGAGTTGGTGACACTTCGCTCTCAGCTTCAGGCTGTGATGGCTTCGGTTGCACAGCTTGAGGCTACAGTGGACGGGCACCACTGCTGTGGGCCTGCCGCGGGTATCCAACGGACGTCTGGCACGTCAGAGTCCTCCAATCGCTCCTCACAGGTGGCCAACCCAGATACTGCTCGCACTGAGTTTGACCTTTCACCTACGTTCCAGTGGGAGGTCGTCTCGGGGCGAAGCAGGCAGCGAAAGACTTTCCAGGCGGCCGCACCTAAGGTCTCCCCGGTTTTTCTGACAAACAGGTTGCAGGTTCTGTCTGTGGCTGACACAGTCGCTGAGCCACATGCTGTCGCCTGTCCTGTTTCAGAGGAAACCACTGAGCCTGCAAGATCAAGGCAATCGCAGAGGGTGGGATTATTGGTAGTTGGGAGCTTCAACGTTAGGCGCGTTAAGGGGCCCCTTAGGGACTTAGCTCACAAGAAGTGTAAGAAAACCAACGTGTACTCCGTGTGCATACCGGGTAGAGCCATTCCAGATGTGGAAAGGGTCCTCCCGGATGCCATGAAGAGCACAGGGTGCAGCCAATTGCAGGTGGTTGGATATGTCGGTACCAGCAATGTGGGACATTTTGGATCAGAATAGATTCTCTCTGGTTTCGAGCTGCTAACAGAAGTGGCAAAGAGTGTCAGTCTTGCTTGCAAGCTGAAAGCAGAACTGACCATTTGCAGCATAGTCGACAGGTCCGATTGCGGACCTGTGGTACAGAGCCAAGTGGAGGATGTGAATCAGAGGCTCAGACGGTTCTGCGACCGTGTAGGCTGCAAATTCCTTGACTTGAGCCATATGGTGGTTGGGTTTCGGGTTCCGCTGAATAGGTCAGGTGCCCACTATACACAGGAGGCGGCTACACGGGTAGCAGGGGCTATGTGGCGTGGACTGGGCGGTTTTTTGGGTTAGAGGGTCTCGAGAAAACACAAGAGGGGCTACAGTCACAAAGGGTGCAGGCTGAACACAGGAAGAACGTAGATAAAGGGACCATGGTATAACAGTTGTAAATTGTCGTAGCTGTGTTAGGAAACTACCAGGGCTCCAAGCGCTAATAGAAAGAACTGATGCTCAAGTACCCAACTCATACGATAATAGTTGGTAATGACTTTAATTTACCCTCGATATGTTGGCGAAAATAAATGTTTAATTCCGGAGGTATGCATAAAATATTGTGCTAAACGCATTCTCTGAAAATTATTTCGAGCAGTTAGTTCATGATCTCACGCGAATAGTAAACGGTTGTGAAAACACACTTGACCTCTTAGCAACGAATAATCATGAGTTAATAACGAACATCAAAACTGGTTCAGGGATTAGTGAACACAGGGTTGTCGTAGCGAGATTTAATATTGTAGCCCCCAAATCCTCGAAAAATAAGCGAAAAATATACCTATTGAAAAAGCAGATAAAAATTCACTTAACGCCTTTCTGAGAGACAAATCTCCACTCATTCCAAATTAATAATGTAAGTGTAGACCATATCTGGCTTAAATTCAAAGAAATAGTATCGGCAGCGATTGAGAGATTTATACCAAATAAATTAAGAAACGACGGAGATGATCCTCCTTGGCACACAAAACGGGTTAGAACACTGTTGCAGAAACAACGAAACAAACATGCCAAATTTAAACAGATGCAAAATCCACAAGATTTGCGATATTTCACAGAAGCTCGAAATTTAGCGCGAACTTCAATGCGAGATGCCTATAACAGTTTCCACAACGAAACTTTGTCTCGAAACCAGGCAGAAAATCCAAAGAGATTCTGATCGTATGTGAAGTATGTTAGCGGAAAGAAACAATCAATGCCTTCCTGCGTGATAGCAATGGAGATAACTGTCAAAGACAGTGCTGCCAAGGCCGAGTTACTAAACACAGCCTTCCGAAATGCCTTCGCAAAAGAAGACGATGTAAATATTCCAGAATCCGAATCGATAACAGCTGCCAGCATGACTAACGTAGAAGTAAATATCCTCGGAGTAGTGAATCAACTTAAATCACTTAATAAAAGCAAGTCTTCTGGTCCTGACTCTATTCCAATTAGGTTCCTTTCGGAGTATGCTGATGCATTAGCTCCATACTTAACAATCATATACAACCGTTCGCTCGACGAAAGACCCGTACCGAAAGACTGGAAAGTTGTGCAGGTCACACCAATATTCAAGAAAGATTGTAGGAGAATTCCACTAAATTACAGGTCCATATCGTTAACGTCAATATGCAGCAAGATTATAGGACATATATTGTGTTCGAAGAATATGAATTACCTCGAAGAAAACGGTCTATTCACATACAGTCAACATGGGTTTAGAAAACATCGTTCCTGGGAAACACAACCAGCTCTTTCTTCACATGAAGTGTTGAGTGCTATTGACAAGGGATTGCCAATAGATTCCGTATTTCTGGATTTCCGGAAGGCTTTTGACACTGTACCACACAAGCGGCTCGTAGTGAAATTGCGTGCTTAAGGAATATCGTCTCAGTTATGTGACTGGATTTGTGATTTCCTGTCACAGAGGTAACAGTTCGTAGTAACTGACAGAAAGTCATCGAGTAAAACAAAAGTTATTTTTGGCGTTACCCAAGGTAGTGTGACAGGCCCTTTGCTGTTCCTTATCTACATAAACGATTTGGGATACAATCTTAGTTTGTTTGCAGATGACGCTGTCAATTATCGACTAATAAAGTATTAGAAGATCATAACAATCTGCAAACGATTTAGAAAAGATATCTGAATGGTGCGAAAAGTGGCAGTTGGCCCTAAATAACGAAAAGTAAGAGGTCATCCACATGAGTGGTAAAAGGAATCCGTCAAACTTTGGTTACACGATAAGACAGTCTAATCTAAAAGCCGTAAATTCAACTAAATACCTAGGTATTACAATTACTAACAACTTAAATTACAAGGAACACATAGAAAATGTTGTGGGGAAGACTAACCAGAGAATGCATTTTATTGGCAGGACAATTAGAAAATGTAACATATCTACTAACGAGACTGCCCACACTATGCTTGTCCGTCATCTTTTAGAATACTGCTGCGCTGTGTGAGATACTTACCAGATAGGACTGACGGAGTATATAAAGGCACATTTGCATGCCGAGCGTGAGTTTCCTCGGAAACGCGAAATATTAATTAAATAAATAATCAGTGACAAATAAATAAAGCCTATGGCACACAACTGCAGCGCTGTGTCGCTGATAAAACAAAAGCACAATTACGTTACTCGTATGTTTGATTAAGAAAGGAGAGCTCTGGTTGAAGTGGTGCGAGAAGCACGTATTTTATTTTATTGTCTGGCACACCGCCATATTTCATGTTATAGAAAATTACTGCGAGTTGCAACCACACTAGGCACTCGATTCTGTAAAGAATTTATATTTATAAAAGTAAGTAGGATTATGAACTGTAGGCTTATTCATTGAATATATCTGATTTAACTAACAGTGTAACTTTTTTATGTTCAGTAGACAATCACCTCTGTACGACGTTTTGGCATGGCTGGCAAATTATTGTAATATTGAGATTTAGATTATGAGTCCGCACCTACCGCAGCAGTCTTTGGAAACGATTTAACTACGAAGTCCGATTATTTCAATTTTATTTCACGGTCAACTACGAGTAACATTGCCTTTACGAAAAAGCCATTGTCAAGCGTCTGATACCGAATAATTATCCAGATAAGCAAATATCAATTACAATTACATTCACCATCATACAGAATAATTAACATTAAAATAATTAATATTTCATTTGATTTTATTTTATTTATTTTATATTGGCGACTGCGTGTCGGACTTGTTATTTTGTCATTTGTTACATTGTTCTCTTTGTTTCATGTAAAAAATCAACTTTCTGGACCTGGACGTCAATGTATGAGAGATAACAAAATTTGAAGACATTGCAATTCTGAAATTTTGCCGGAAGACGCAAAGAAGCTTCCAGCAAAATAAGGTAAGACGCAGCATCCTTGCATTGGCGGGCTTGACCAGACGTATAATTCAGTGTATTAGCTTTTCAGTAAATTCTGTAGTGTTTCTTTTCCGCATAACAGTTTCAGTGATAAATTTCATTCTCAGTACTTTTCCCTAAACAATAACGTATGCAACAATACCAATACACGAGTGTACAATATGGCCGACTTCTGTACGATACGTAGTAACATGGACAGCAGCCATTACCAATAATCTCAAATTCAGTTTATATTTTTAAATTAATAGACAGCCATTGTTGCTACGAGCGATTCATGCTCAACTGCATTTTATTTTAAAATCAGTGTCAAATATTTTCTTGAAACATATTTCACGTGTGGCATGGTAATAACTAGAAAACAATACGCAAAAATGGAACAGCAAGGACGTACTATTCAGACGCAATCCGACTCGGACGTGAGACAAGTGTTAGAAAATGACTTTACGACAGTAACCGGTAGTGACGATTCATCAAACATTGACGCAAGTGTTGACGAAAATTTTGACAATAGGCCGTCCACCACAAAAATTTCAAAGTCTCAATCAGAGCCCATGTTAATGCATGACGTCACGTCTAATGACGCGGCGGGGGCAGAGACCTTGCAAACGGTAAACATTGCCGACATGTTACAAATGTTAATCAAACAGAACGCCGAAAACATGGCAACCTTAAAGACACAAAATGACGCAATTAAATCTGACCTCATAGCACTCAAGACAGGTAATGACACTTTATGTAAACGTGTGGAACTTATAGACGCCACACTGACCAAACAGATGACTGAACTCAGTACTAAATTTTCCCAGCTTAATACGAGACAAGAAAAGACTACAACTGACGTAGCACTTTTACAGACACAAATAAAAAACCTTAATGTCACGTGTGAAGTTCTTACTGAACAAATTCAAACATATCCTTCAGTACATGACAACCTTGAAAAACGAATTACTGACGTACAGAATAAATTTGACAATGTTGAACAACACCTGACTGATATCTTACAATCTGATGCCACAGCTCATTTTGAAAATATTAATAAAGAATTTAATGATTGGGTAGTGAACAAAGACAAACATTTTGATACATGCTTACGTGAAAATTTACCAACAATTGTGCACGACTCCGTAGCGCAATACATTACTAATAACAAACAGCTGATCAGTGACGCAGTACAATCCGTCACTGCACCCATGGGACAATTCACCGATCGACCACAGTCTGAATGTAACGAAAATATCAGTCAAAATGTACAGTTCAGAAACCAATATACATTCGAGTATGATACACACATTCCGCACACGACAAATACACAAGAACAAAACGCACCACGACTACAACACATACCACGATGTGCAAACACAAACACAAGCTATTATCATGGTAAACCACAGCAACATTATCGTAATTACTCGCCAGCTGGACATAGCAGTAATTACAGTGGGACAAATCCATATCATAATGCAAAGGAAGACGAAAGCTTAATGAAACACAGGCAATTTCAGATTTTTATCCCAGAAAAACGAACCATTCATCCGGTGATTTTTCTTAAATCTTTTAGTAACGCATTTCCACGCACTTGGAGTGACCGGAAAAAGATTTCATATATTGTCGGTTACATCCAAGGCGATGCAGCTGTCTGGGCATACAGTCAAGCTGACGTATGTACCACGTACAGTGAGTTTGAGCGTGCTTTTCTGAACAAATTCTGGTCGCAATCCGTCCAGGAGCGACTCAGAAGACAAATTTTAGAACCTGAAACTTTTAACAGTAAAAATGGCAACTTACGCAGATATTTTGAAAAATACTTGAACATGGGACACTTTTTAGACGAACCAGTCGCAACGCGTGATATACTCCGTGCGTTGAAGGCCAAATTGCCTTTCAACATTAAAGAAAAACTTCTACATATCCCGGATGACGATTCAGATTATTTTTTAACAGCTTTAGATTCGGTTGACATGTTACTTGAAGACCAGCGCTTCGCGCGGCAAAACAGCAGCCACAATGTTTACACTAGTGGTATGCAAAACATGCAGGCTTGCCAACACAATTCTGGCGCGCCCACAGTTGGATACGCGGTACAACAAAAACAGCAAACTCACATGCCGTCTCAGTACGGAAATCAAAATCAACACGCGTATTCCAATACAAACAATAGTTACAACAGTAATAACACTTCATGCGGCAATCCATACAAAAGGCACCGCGGTAATAACTACAACGGTAACAACGGATACAAAGGTAATAACAAAAACACAAACAGAAATAGAAATAATAATAACTACGAGCCAAGACAGCATCAAGGTTGGACTCGTAACGATCAGTACTTTCATTCAAACTCTGCTTTACCACAGCAGCCACCAGGACAAAATTGGAGCATACCTTACGACCGACAGGTAAGTTATAATGCGCAACAGCAACAACAACCGCAAAAGTTTGGAGATCATAATAGGCAATATCCGAATGTGAATATAATAGAAATGACACCAGATGCACAACCTCAATCTGTGTCAGTACCTAGTACAAATGCTAATCCAACAAACTAGAAACAGTCACTACTTTGCCCCAGGTCGTGGCTGAAGAATTCTTGGGGGGCGGCTTCAATGTTAATCAGTTATTTGACACCACACTTGAACAACAGAATAATGATATGCCGAGTAATTCTAAACAAAAACTACCTGTTTTATTTATAAGATACAACCACAATAACAATATATCAGATGAACTTTTACAAGACAGTACACAATGTCGTTTAAACACAAATGAAATTGTTTTAGCATCCACTACTGGTGTAGTAGGTGGGATTCCAACTACTATTGTCCTAGATACAGGTGCAGCTGTGAGCGTTTTATCTTTTAATTTTTATAAAAAGATGTGTGAATTGGAACCTGTGCCTGAGTTTCCTGCCCAAAACTGTAAAATAACTACTGCACTAGGTAATAAGTCATGTAGGGTTACGAAGCAAGTTTTTGTAAACGTTAAAATAAGTAATGGAACCGTACAATGGCCATTCCTGGTTGTACAAAACCTTGTGACTAATTGCATATTAGGAATAGATATTATGAGCGAGAAGGACTGCATTATAGACTTCTCCAAAGGTAAATGTATTTTAAATGATAAAAGCAGGGTAATTATTATTGATTTGGACAGGAGAACTCTAAAGCATGACAAACACTGTACAGGGTACAAGGTTCAGTTAGTACTTGACAAAGACATTCAAGACATGCAAACACACTCATCTGACGCAGAGCTAATGGACTTGAAAACATTGCTTGATCATAAGATAAGTGAAGCTACAGCTCTCAGTGTACATGAACGTATAAAACTACAGGAAGTGTTATCCAAATATTTACAAGTTTTTACCAAACGATTAGGTGTTATCAACACGTATGTGTACAAGATTGAAGTTAAGCCTCACAAGATCTTCTACCACAAGACATATAACGTACCGTTATCTCAACGACCTGCTGTGTGGCAAGAATTAAAACAAATGTTAGACTGGAAGGTCATTGAACCATCCACCTCACCTTACTGTAGTCCTCTACTTGTTGTCAAAAAATCAAATGGAAGCATTAGGTTAGTGTTAGACGCACGAGCTATTAATGAAATAATTTTACCGGTTCACACAAAACCTGAAAATTTAGAAGAGCAATTACAGAAATTTCTAGATGCAAAATATTTTTCCACAATAGATCTCGCTAATTCGTTTTGGCAGGTGGGTATCACTCCTGATTCTCGGAAATATATACTGCATTTATGTTCGGGGGGCGAACCTATCAGTTTTGTGTTCTACCCTTCGGACTGAATGTCAGCTCTGGGGTATTCATTACAGCCCTGGATACCGTGCTTGGCGACGATTTAGTTGAGACAGTCACACACTATGTAGATGATATACTGATAGCTACACAATCCTGGAATGAACACGTTGACACACTTCAAAGAATTTTAGAAAAATTTGCACAAGCTGGAGTCACAGCCAACCTAAGAAAATCAAAATTTGGTTGCAGTGAGATAAAATATTTAGGACATATCATTAATTCACAGGGCATACGTCCTGATCCCAGTAAATTAGATGCTATCAGAAACTTTCCTAGCCCTCGAACTAAAAAGCAGTTAAAATCATTCCTTGGGCTATGTTCATTTTTCAGACGTTTTTTGCCACAACCACTTTTGAACAGTAAACATCTGCTAAATCTACTCAGAAAGAATCAAGTTTGGATCTGGTCGGAACAGTGCCAGAATGACTTTAATACAATTAAACATGCTTTAGTGAATGCTAACATATTGAGCCGTCCAGATTTCAATTTAGATTTTTGTATGACTTGTGACGCTTCACGTACTGGCTTGGGCTGTTGCTTATTTCAAGTTGTAAAGAATAAAAAAAAGGAACAGATAAGAATTATTGGGTTTGCAAGTCGTACTTTAACTGAATGTGAGCGTACATACTCGACTACTGAGTTAGAAACACTTTCCATAGTATGGGCATTCAAGAAATTCAATTATTATTTATTTGGAAAACATACAGTAATTTACACCGATCACCAGGCCCTGACATTTTTGTTAACTTGTAAACTTGTACATCCTAGACTATCACGATGGGCAGTTACACTTCAGAACTACTCTTTTGAAATTAAGTACATAAGAGGTAAGGACAACACCATTGCGGACACTTTGTCTAGACTTCCACAAGGTATGAATGATACCAACAGTGACTTAGAAAATATAAATGACTACAGGATTCTCTTAATGCAAGACAAGCAGTATCACCAATATTATATTGATATGTGCAGAAACATGGCTGAATTACAAAAATCTGATCCTCACTGGTATAAGATAATAACATTACTGGTAGAAAAACACAATCATCCTTTGACTAAGTATTACAAGTTACACAATGGTGTGCTATTTTATCGACGACATCCAAATGCTACTAACTGGTGTGTATGCATTCCCGAAGAGTCTGAACGTAATTTAATTTGGCACACACACTTAGTTTGGGGTCATTATGGGACGAAAAAGTGTTTGGCAAAGCTCAGCACATACTGTTATTTTAGCAATATGAGAAGAAAAATTTACAGGGAACTGAAAACATGTGTCATATGTCAAAAATCAAAACCTCAGAATTTATCCACAAAAACAGATTTACATTCTATTTTACCCAGTAAACCCCTGGAAATTCTGTGTACTGACATCAGTGGACCGCATCCAGCAAGCTCTGGAGGCGTCAAATATATCTTAGCTTTTTACGATGTATTTTCTAAACATGTAAAACTTTATGCTTTAAAATCCGCCACTGCAAGTGCTATAATACGAAGATTCTCAAGTGATTACCTGACGCACGTGGGAAAACCTAAAGCAATTCTGTCAGATAATGCAGCATACTACTCTGGGTACAAATGGAGAAATTTCTTGAAGGACAATAACATTAAAAGTATATTTATTTCGAGGTTTAGTCCACAATGTAACGCGACTGAGAGACTTTTCCGAGAATTAAATCGATTCATGAGGACCTATATTTCATCAAAACATACTAATTGGGTGTCCTACCTAAGTCTTTTCGAAGACGTACACAATAACTTAAATATTTACGATACAAATTACACACCTAACGAGATCATGTTCAATTGCAAACAGAACGATCAGTGGATAGAACCATTACCTAAGTTGTCAGACAAGGAAATCACACCTGAACATAAAATAAAAGAAGTATTGACTACATTGACACATCACGCACAAATACGAAACAAACATCACAGAAACATAATAAAAAGAAAACAAAAATTCGAGGTAGGAATGCTTGTACTACTTCGTACTCATCATAAATCTGTTGCACTCAAACGACGCAACGCTAAGTGGCGTCTGCTATATGAAGGACCTTATATAATTGTTAACATACCGCACCCTGGTGCGTATCTGTTACAACATCGTAGAACTAACAAAATTATTGGGCTATACGCACACCGAGATCTTAGAGCATTTCATGCTGAATAATGTCAAAGTCATACCCATCAAAACGTTGCTAAGCAACTCGTTACAACACAGATAATAAGTAGTATAGAAATTTTCATTTCAGCGTTGCAGAGTCGCAGTTGAAGACAGAAGAACTTTTCTTTCAACGCCGCGACTCCACCGAGAAGACTGAATATTAAAGTAAAATTTATGATTACGTAGCAGTGAATGATATATTAATTTTTCACGGAACATTTGTGACTGTAGGTACCACTGACTTGGTATGACACCTGACGAACTGACAGACGTCATCTGTGAAGCGATCTTTTACTTTGAGAAATAGATTAGACGCACATCTCTCAACACGAAAAGCATCTACCAGTAGTCAAGGCCACACAGACACTCTACACACACGCACAAAACGCGAGGAATCGAACATTTTCTCTCTCTTACTATTTTGAATATTTATTGAGTAGTGAAAACGCCTGGTCTTGCCTACTGATGTAATGAATGTTGTGTCTAACCTATCTTAATTTCAGGTGACATCACAAAACCGATAAAGAGGACGTAAATATCTGCAATTCATGTAATCAAATGTGACACAATGTAATAACCTATAGCGATGTAATGATGATGTAAACATGTTTATGTGCAACTGTATTATGTTTATACTAAGAAAATATGTGACGTGTGTATGTATAATTACTTTTTTTTTAACTGATGTATCATGTAAAAATTTGAACAAAACGAATGCCAAAAAGACATTGCATAGTGAACCTCTGTTCACGGACATTAACGAACATTACTAACTCTGCAACTACGCAGAAACCTATGTGAAGGAAACGGTTAATGCCATACATTATGCATCGTACCTATGTAAACGCGATGAACGATTTCCTTGATTAATAACTACGAACATTTAGGTGAGCTATATTCAGTAAAAAACTGAAAATGTGAAGTGCATAATTCGTGCATCGTCTAGTGACATTACTACAGTACCTAACTTCAAGATGTTAACTGGATTAAATGGACACAAAGTGCCTGTCCAGAAAACAACACGACGGGTGGAAGAATTTTGGTTGGAACTTCAGGGAATGAAATGTTCTCGAAATGTGACGGACACTCTTACCTGGACTGTCCAAGGATCGACGCCAGCTACGTGCCGTCCGAGGTTCTACAACCAAGCTTCCACGGAATGTAAAAAACGAACTGCACGTGGACCAATTACTCGGCGGGTCACGTCTGATCTGTAATAAGCAATGCTTTTACTCACAACGAACTGCATCACAACGACTATAATGAAAATAGGAAATGGACACGCTTATGTATTAATCACGTTGTTATACAACGATGTTACTGTGATCAAAAAACTTTACCACGACGATACTAACCTGTAAAAAATTATTGTGCAGCAGATGAATATGAACTGTGATAACGACACGATGTGTATAGGTCAACGCACCTGAAACATACGGACATTTTTCTTTGAAGTATTTCAAAACAATACTATGTAACTAAGAACATTCAACAATCTAAGTTGTATTGTGTTATAACGAATATTGTAAATTTAAAACTAAGTTACCTGTCATAGAATGTAGTCTTCATATGTAATCTTGGTTGAATATTTTCTTGGTGCAACGACTGAGAGACGCGCGCACACGAACAATATGAACTGCAATACTGTGCCGCGTGATCTAACTGTACGCACTCTATCTGCCAACATAAGAACTTTTACGGCGCACCCGCGTCATTCAAATTTTGTATATAATGAGTATAATGTGGGTCATGTAAATAGTTGTAGATAACTTAGATTTTCTTGTGCCTTTAGGTGAATTGCTCGCCTGCAGGTGTGTCCTTTCGCCTCGCAATTCAGGGGGCAATATAAAGGCACATTTGCATGCCGAGCGTGAGTTTCCTCGGAAACGCGAAATATTAATTAAATAAATAATCAGTGACAAATAAATAAAGCCTATGGCACACAACTGCAGCGCTGTGTCGCTGATAAAACAAAAGCACAATTACGTTACTCGTATGTTTGATTAAGAAAGGAGAGCTCTGGTTGAAGTGGTGCGAGAAGCACGTATTTTATTTTATTGTCTGGCACACCGCCATATTTCATGTTATAGAAAATTACTGCGAGTTGCAACCACACTAGGCACTCGATTCTGTAAAGAATTTATATTTATAAAAGTAAGTAGGATTATGAACTGTAGGCTTATTCATTGAATATATCTGATTTAACTAACAGTGTAACTTTTTTATGTTCAGTAGACAATCACCTCTGTACGACGTTTTGGCATGGCTGGCAAATTATTGTAATATTGAGATTTAGATTATGAGTCCGCACCTACCGCAGCAGTCTTTGGAAACGATTTAACTACGAAGTCCGATTATTTCAATTTTATTTCACGGTCAACTACGAGTAACATTGCCTTTACGAAAAAGCCATTGTCAAGCGTCTGATACCGAATAATTATCCAGATAAGCAAATATCAATTACAATTACATTCACCATCATACAGAATAATTAACATTAAAATAATTAATATTTCATTTGATTTTATTTTATTTATTTTATAAGTACATCGAAAAAGTTCAAAGAAAGGCAGCACGTTTTGTATTATCGCGAAATATGGGAGAGAGTGTCACAGAAATGATACAGGATTTGGGCTAGAAATCATTAAAAGAAAGGTATTTTTCGTTCTGACGGGATCTGCTCACAAATTTCCAATCACCAACTTTATCCTACGAATGCAAAAATATTTTGTTCACACCGACCTACATAGGGAGGTACGATCACCACGATAAAATGAGGGAAATCAGAGCTCGTACGGGAAGATATAGGCGTTCACTCTTTCCGCGTGCTATACGAGATTGGAATAATAGAGAATTATGAAGGTGGTTTGATGAACCCTCTGCCAGGCACTTGAATGTGATTTGCAGAGTATCCATGTAGATGTTGATGTAGATGTAGAAAGACCACTTTCAACAGATCTATGACGCAGTGATTTCTTAGGGCTTCTCGTGAACATTTCACGAACTTTGTCCACATTCTCAGGTTGTGGCAAAATTGACGGTCTTCCTGATCTTCTTGCATCGGTAATACCCCCTGTTGTTAGTAATTTGGAATATCAATTTTTAACTGTTTTTGCGTACAGTGTTCCAAGATGCCTCGTTCTGCCATCCACCACTTTTTTACTCACAGCACTGTACGTCAGCCCTCATAACCAGCTGCTATTTTCGCCTGTTCTTCCACAGTCAAACCAGGCGGAATTTTCTAACTGAAAAAAAAATATGTTATACTCAACCTCAAGGAGTGCTGCTTCTAACAGAAGTAATTCGAAGAAAACTGATTTATAAACAATGAATCTATAACATTTTAAAAATAAGAAGTCACCTGTTAACACCCTGTTCACTGATAAGCCAAAACATTATAACCACTGCCCACCGCGACATTAGATGCCGGCTGGAGGCAGTTAGAGCACGTGACGAGGTACCAAATGTATGTAAGCGTATCAGACACAGGCAGGGGTCACCCTAGAAGAGATACGCCTCTGACAAAAGGCAGAATATTAATATGCAGAGCCTGTGAACGAGTATCTAGAAAACGGCGAAGCTGGTACAATGTTCACGATCTACTGGCGCGAGCAACCACAGAAAGAGGTAGAACGAGGGGCTAAAATGTTATACGTCCACAAATCTTCGCTGAATGTGGTATTCAGAAATTTTACTGCTCTCTAAAGTAGGGTAGATTGTAATCTGTGGCATTTCTGCTGAAAGACCACATTGCTGACGCACGCACAAGTGTTTCGGAGCACACCGTTCATGGAACATTGTTGAACGTTGGAACTCCGCAGCAGACAACCCCAACGTCTTCACATGTTGACCCAACAACGTTAGTCAGTCAGTTACGACTGCAGTGGGTACAGGGCCATGGTGAATCGACCATCGAGCAATGGAAACGTATCGGCCCCTTGGGTGAATCACACTTTTGCTACACTAGATGGAGGGTCGTCTCTATTAACGCCGCGATCGAGGCAAACGGCAGCTCGAAACGTGCAGCGAGCTGTAGACATAGGCTGGGGGGAAGAGTATTATGCTATGGGAGACATTTTTCTGTGCTTGCGTGGAACCTGTGGATCTATCGATTGCTAAGTCGAAGACACGGTGACAGTTGCAAGCCACCTGCATTCCTTCATGCTTGATGTCTTCTCGACAGCGATATTACATCTCAGCCGTATAATTTTCTGTGTCTCGGAGCCAGAGCCGTGAAGCAGTGGTTTGCGGATCATTATAGTGAGCTCATGTTGAATCTCAGAAACCATATTCGCGATGTAAATCTAATGGAATCCATCTGGGTCGCTATAGGGATCCATCACCGCGTACTCAAGTCGCCAGTCCCGTTATTTATGCAAATTACAGGTCCTCTGCGTAGACATCTAATGTCACTTACCTCCACAAGCCTATTAATAAGCTATGGATCCCTGATACACAGAATCAGTGATGTATTTCGTTGGGTCCTCTTGGTATAAGGGGCAGTAAAATTAAACCTGAACACAACAAAACCATGGAATGGTTCGATTCAAAAGCAATCGCCACACGCAATTGGACACTTATACCACTGGGAGACGAGACGGTCATTCCTGTTTGGTTGAATGGAGTCGGCAGCTGCCACATCCTCAACCGCAACCAGCCTTGCACTCGTACGACTGAAACTGACGTCCATGCATGCCATTCTTCAGGTCGCCAAAGATGTGAAAATCAAGTGAAAGATCTGAGATGTACGGAAGATGTTGCTTTGTTTATACAACAAAACGCTGAAGCAAAGCTTTCGTACGATTTCCAGTGTGGGGGCGGGCATTTTCGTGAAACAGGATGATTCCATCCAATACCTTTCCTGAGATTTTGACTTTAGGATAAGCCACAGTTCCCGCAAGTGTCTTCGTAGTAATGCGCATTGGTTGTGTTCCATGCTCGGGGAACTGGATCAGCAAAGGTTGCAGTCGAAGATCACCTTAACCTCATCGAAAATTGTATGAAGCTCTTTTGAATCCTTTAGCGGGGGAAATGTGAGATGATGCCAGATTTGCCTTTGCCGTTTGCCGTTAGACTGTCAGCCGTGATCTTTTAGTGTGTCCTTTTTCAGCTTTCGTGACATGAAGGAAGACATGTGTGCACATCGATTTCAGTCGAACGAAGATTTGTAGGTGTGGGTGCGGTTGTGGAACTGTCAGTGATCAATCATTCAGATATATGTAAATACATCAGCAAAAGTTGTAAATTGTTGCTTGTAAGAAAATAGATTCTTAAAAAAATCCACTGTGTAAATAAGACAAAGACTTACTAAATAAAACATTGTTAATAAGAATTTAATCAATGTAATAGAGAAACACTATGTGTAAACAAATATGACTGTGAAAACAAAAGTAAATAGCTAATAAATTACAAAGGACTGCACATTACAAACTTTCAGGTAATTCGTTATATCTCTGTTATAATTTACAAACCCTGTCACAGTAGAGTCATTAATAATAATTTGCTTTCAACAAACGTGAACCTCTCCCCTTGATGCTCAGACCTTGAATGAAGAGGCGTAAACAGTTGAGATACTCATAAATGGTGGGAAGGAGGAGGGGCGATAGCTCGAATCTTACTTGTGTTTGTCGTTTCGCGTCATTTTAGTGTGCTCCCATTGGTCCACGGGTTTGACACGAATTTCACGGGACCAGAATCGAGCTACGTCTTGATATAAGTCGCCCACTTCTCTAAGGTGTGTAGTGGTTTCCGTTGATGGCGTTGATCAGTTTCCAGTGATTCCAAGGTGGAGTGCAGGGTAGTGGGGGATGACTATGAACATAGGTTGCCCACATGTGTAACCTGATGAAGCCTTTATCAGAAATCTTGATGTAAGATCATTATCTCAGGCAGAACTTGAGCTAAAAAACTATTGCTTATCAGGCGTTATCGTATCACCGGAAGTGATTTATAGTCCAACGTTTATCTGCGCTTGTACTGTTCCTCCTAATCTACCTGTGGGACAAAGCAACAGACTTAGCAAGTGCGAGCGCGACGGGAAGTACTGAGATATCGCGACATAATTTGGGTTTGTTAAGTTACCATACTGATCAATAGAAGTTTCCCTGCAACGTGGTGGATTCTGTGTTGTCCTGCAGTAAAAGAAGATACGAATACTTCCAAGAAAGAGCAGAAATAAAACGTTAAACACTTTCTCTATCGTCTGTTCTAACAGAACGTGTCGAGCTGCGGAAAGAAGTGGTTCGCCAACCAGTGCAAAGTCCGACGCTAATTGCCACAACCTCTCAATCTCTCTTACCAGTAGTACATAAACATCACTGTTCTATTGTACCTCGGTCACACCCATCGGCTCCACCATATGCACAATTTCATCGCAGTATTAGTTTACCTTTTGACCTCGGATGAATGAAACCCGCGATAATTTTCTGAGACTGAGTTCAGTTTTATACTGGAGAGCAACTGTAGTAGAACCTGAAGAAAATTATGACATTTATACAGGTCTATGAATCATTTGTACTCCGTCTCTGCACCAGAACATAAGAAGAGGAATGATAAAATGCTAGTTTCTGCACTGGAAAAGAGAAAAATGCTTCAAATTTCAGTCATAAGATGTCCCTTCTAGAATGCGGCCCCATCTCAATCATTACAAGTGGCTTCACACTGTGACTTGCAGTCACAGAGTTAAGGATTCTGCAGTGAACTTGGCGTGGCTGTATATAAGGTCACGCTGAAGGGATTACGCCGGTCTCGACCGAGTTCCGGGCTGTTGACAATCGGTTTCAGAAGATCGTCTGGAATAAGATTCTGGAGGTTTACTTCATTCATCTAGCCCAATGCTCTGCTTGGGACACATTTCCCATAAACAGAAGGAATAAAATATAGCTTTCAGTGTAGTTGAACTGTAATCATGAAAGTTGACAAAAAATACAGATAATAGAAGGCGTAAGTTGACTTCCGAGATGATTCTTGTCTCTAGATTACAAGATAAATAAGGAAATTAAGAAAGTATGGCAAAAATCTGTATGAATATTAGCAGCTAAGTAAGCATCTTAGCCTAAAGTAATAAGAGCTTTTTATACTTTCTTTCATGTTCCTCCATCCGGAAAGTTAATTAATGATAACTGTCAACAGGTTTTCTGATCTCCAACAGGGCTTCTTCAGTTGTATAGACTTTTTAGATTTAAGATTTACATTATTCACTATCGACGTAACGATGTTGGTAAAAAAAAGTGCCTTTTGTGAATATATTCCAGCTTCTTTCTCGAGTAATACTCTGCATTTAATTACATAAAAGTACTGGGGATGGATATCTTCAATATGGTTCAAATGGCTCTGAGCACTATGGGACTTTACATCTGAGGTCATCAGTCCCCTAGAACTTAGAACTACTTAAACCTAACTAACCTAAGGACATCACACACACCCATGCCCGAGGCAGGATTCGAACCTGCGACCGTAGCGGTCGCGTGGTTCCAGACTGGAGCGCCTAGAACCGCTCGGCGATGGATAACTGAGAAAATCAATACCAATCACGGACCTTGCGTGGTTTAACAATATACACTCCCGGAAATGGAAAAAAGAACACATTGACACCGGTGTGTCAGACCCACCATACTTGCTCCGGACACTGCGAGAGGGCTGTACAAGCAATGATCACACGCACGGCACAGCGGACACACCAGGAACCGCGGTGTTGGCCGTCGAATGGCGCTAGCTGCGCAGCATTTGTGCACCGCCGCCGTCAGTGTCAGCCAGTTTGCCGTGGCATACGGAGCTCCATCGCAGTCTTTAACACTGGTAGCATGCCGCGACAGCGTGGACGTGAACCGTATGTGCAGCTGACGGACTTTGAGCGAGGGCGTATAGTGGGCATGCGGGAGGCCGGGTGGACGTACCGCCGAATTGCTCAACACGTGGGGCGTGAGGTCTCCACAGTACATCGATGTTGTCGCCAGTGGTCGGCGGAAGGTGCACGTGCACGTCGACCTGGGACCGGACCGCAGCAACGCACGGATGCACGCCAAGACCGTAGGATCCTACGCAGTGCCGTAGGGGACCGCACCGCCACTTCCCAGCAAATTAGGGACACTGTTGCTCCTGGGGTATCGGCGAGGACCATTCGCAACCGTCTCCATGAAGCTGGGCTACGGTCCCGCACACCGTTAGGCCGTCTTCCGCTCACGCCCCAACATCGTGCAGCCCGCCTCCAGTGGTGTCGCGACAGGCGTGAATGGAGGGACGAATGGAGACGTGTCGTCTTCAGCGATGAGAGTCGCTTCTGCCTTGGTGCCAATGATGGTCGTATGCGTGTTTGGCGCCGTGCAGGTGAGCGCCACAATCAGGACTGCATACGACCGAGGCACACAGGGCCAACACCCGGCATCATGGTGTGGGGAGCGATCTCCTTCACTGGCCGTACACCACTGGTGATCGTCGAGGGGACACTGAATAGTGCACGGTACATCCAAACCGTCATCGAACCCATCGTTCTACCATTCCTAGGCCGGCAAGGGAACTTGCTGTTCCAACAGGACAATGCACGTCCGCATGTATCCCGTGCCACCCAACGTGCTCTAGAAGGTGTAAGTCAACTACCCTGGCCAGCAAGATCTCCGGATCTGTCCCCCATTGAGCATGTTTGGGACTGGATGAAGCGTCGTCTCACGCGGTCTGCACGTCCAGCACGAACGCTGGTCCAACTGAGGCGCCAGGTGGAAATGGCATGGCAAGCCGTTCCACAGGACTACATCCAGCATCTCTACGATCGTCTCCATGGGAGAATAGCAGCCTGCATTGCTGCGAAAGGTGGATATACACTGTACTAGTGCCGACATTGTGCATGCTCTGTTGCCTGTGTCTATGTGCCTGTGGTTCTGTCAGTGTGATCATGTGATGTATCTGACCCCAGGAATGTGTCAATAAAGTTTCCCCTTCCTGGGACAATGAATTCACGGTGTTCTTATTTCAATTTCCAGGAGTGTATTTGCAACCACAAGTTGGAGTATATCTATAGAAGGAAGAGAAAACTGCAGTTCCTGATAAGAGCCAGCAACCCTTTAGCTAGTGGCAGGGCAATAGTTTCGATAATTCACTGATCTACCTATAGCACTAGCCAATAGTGCTTTAGTGCGTTGTTACAACGAACAGCCGGAAGCAAGGGGAAGCTTCAGACGTCTGTATTCTCGAGGGCCTGCAGCTCTATGGTATGGTTTTATTATTGTGATATTCTCTTCCGTAAAATGTTCCTGTGGTAAAACAACCATTCATTCGAAATGCCTGCCGAAACTACGTTGGTGATGTCAACATCAGCAAAAAGATAATCTAGCTAACTACTCGCCAGAGAGTAGAATTCTCAATCTCTTAATCGGGTCAGTAGGACAGACACTTTAAATGTAGAAGTGAGTCGCTGACAGATACAGTGGAAATTATTGAAGTTCGGCAGCAAGTGGAACAAACCTCTAGTCCGGTGAATACAATATTACATATACAAAATTAAATATGGGAAATTCAGGATTAGGTGTAACAGTAAAGAAATAGTAATGTGGATAAGGTAATGTGAACAGCATAGTAAATGCAAAACAGACGCGAAAGCAGTATCCACCTTTGTAGTACAAGTTTCTATGTTTACTAGCTCTTCAAATGGTGAAGAGGCTGAAATCAAATTTTAGAATAAAAAACACTTCCAGGGGCAATGTGGGATCTGATCATAATTCACGGTTACGAGCTGCAGATTATAACTAATTAACTTAGAGAACAGGAAGAAATTAATGAAATGGGAACTGAATAAGTTGAAAGAACACAAATTTGTAGTGAGTTTCAAATGAATCATTAGTCACTTATTCATAGAAACACAACACAGGATTGCGATAAAAGTTTGCGTGGTTAGTACTGATAGATGAAATATTGAAGGCTGCAGGGGACCAAATAGCAAAAACGTCAATGCGTAGTACAAATTGTAGGCTAACAAGAAAGATACCATATCAGACGAAAAGATAAAATACAGAAATGCAGCAAATTAAGCAGCGTAAAGGGATAAATTAGTCTAAGAGAATGAGACTGAAACAAACGACAAACAGTCTGAGCAGGAATGTGCAGAAGACGAATGTAAAGATGTGGGAACATGTAGGAGAATGAATTATTAGTGGAAAGACGGATGATGACTACAAGCAGAATAAGGAACTTTATGAAATCTACCAAGAATCTGAACGAATATCAACAGCTCACTTGGCGTAACGGCATTAAACAAAGAAAGGAAACCTGAAAGACGAAAGTAAAAGAGGATAGCTGTAATGAATTTCAATACAATAATGTAGAAAGGGTTATTGTGGGCAAGATAGACACGACGCCCACGCCTACTACAGTAGTACAAGTTTATATGCCAACTAGCTCTGCATATCATGAAGAAATTGAAGAAATGTATGATGAAATAAGAGAAATTATTCAGATAGTGAAGGGAGACGAAAATTTAAATTCGATAGTAGGAAAAGGAAGAGAAGGAAACGTAGTAGGTGAATATGGATTGGGGCTAAGAAATGAAAGAGTAAGCCGTCTGGTAGAATTTTGCTAAATCATAGCTAAAACTTGGTTCAAGAATCACAAAAGAAGGTTGTATACATGGAAGAAGCCTGGAGATACTGATAGATAGATTATATAACGGTAAAACAGAGATTTAGGAACCAGGTTTTAAATTGTAAGACATTTCCAGGGCAGATGTGGACTCTGACCACAATCTATTGGTTATGAGCTGTAGATTAAAACTGAAGAAACTGCAAAAATGTGGGAATTTAAGGAGATGGGACCTGGATAAACTGACCAAAACAGTGGTTGTACAGGGTTTCAGGGAGAGCGTAAGGGATCAATTAACAAGAATGGGGGAAAGAAATACAGTAGAAGGAGAATGGGTGGCTGTGAGGGATGAAGTAGTGAAGGCAGCAGAGGATCAAGTAGGTAAAAGGACGAGGGCTTGTATAAATCCTTGGGTGACAGAAGAAATATTGAATTTAATTGATGAAAGATGAAAATATAAAAATGCAGTAAATGAAGCAGGCAAGAAGGATTACAAACGTCTCAAAAATGAGATTGACAGGAAGTGCAAAATGGCTAAGCAGACATGGCTAGAGGACAAATGTAAGGATGTAGAGGCTTATCTCACTAGGGTAAGACAGATATTGCCTACAGGACAATTAAAGAGACCTTTGGAGAAAAGAGAACCACTTGTATGAATATCAAGAGCTCAGACGGAAACCCAGTTCTAAGCAAAGAAGGAAAGCAGAAAGGTGGAAGGAGTATATAGAGGGTCTATACAAGGGCGAGGTACTTGAGGACAATATTATGGAAATGGAAGAGGATGTAGATGAAGATGAAACGGGAGCTATGATACTGCGTGAAGAGTTTGACAGAGTAGTGAAAGTCCTAAGTCGAAACAGGGCCTCGGAAGTTATCAACATTCCATTAGAACTACTGACAGCCTTGGAAGAGTCAGGCCCAACAAAAATCTGCCATCTGGTGAGCAAGATATATGAGACAGGCGATGCCCGCATCTCGTGGTCGTGCGGTAGCGTTCTCGCTTCCCACGCCCGGGTTCGATTCCCGGCGGGGTCAGGGATTTTCTCTGCCTCGTGATGGCTGGGTGTTGTGTGCTGTCCTTAGGTTAGTTAGGTTTAAGTAGTTCTAAGTTCTAGGGGACTTATGACCACAACAGTTGAGTCCCATAGTGCTCAGAGCCATTTGAATCATTTTGAGACAGGCGAAATACCCTCAGACTTCAAGAAGAATATAACAATTCAAATCCCAAAGAAAGCTGGTGTCGACAGATGTGAAAATTACCGAACTATCAATTTAATAAATCACGGCTGCCAACTACTAACACGAACTCTTTACCGACAAATGGAAAAATATTGGAACACGTGAGGCAATACTGACCCTACGACGTACCTTAGAAGCTAGATTAAGAGAAGGCAAACCTACGTTTCTAGCATTTGTAGACTTAGAGAAAGCTTTTGACAATGTTGACTGGAACACTCTCTTTCAAATTTTGAAAGTGGCAGGGATAAAGTACAGGAAGTGAAAGGCTATTTACAATTTGTACAGAAACCAGATGGCAGTTATAAGAGTCGAGGGAAATCAAAGGGAAGCAGTGGTTGGGAAAGGAGTGATACAGGGTTGTAGCCTCTCCCGGATGTTATTCAAACTGTATATTGAGCACGCAATAAAGGAAACAAAAGAAAAATTCGGAGAAGATATTAAGATCCATGGAGAAGAAACTTTAAGGTTCGCAGATGTCATTGAAATTCTGTCAGAGACAGAATGCACTTGGAAGAGCAGTTGAACGGAATGGACAGTGTCTTGACGGGATGATAGAAGATGAACATCAACAAAAGCAAAACGAGGATAATGGAATGTAGTCGATTTAAATCGGGTGATGGTGAGGGAATTAGATTAGGGAATGAGACACTTAAAGTAGTAAAGGAGTGTTGTTATTTGGGGAGCAAAATAGACTGGCAATGGCAAGGATAGTGTTTCTGAAGAAGAGTAGTTTGTTAACATCGAGTACAGATTTAAGTGTCAGGAATTCGTTTGTATGGAGTGTAGCCATGTATGGAAGTGAAACATGGACGATAAATAGTTCAGACAAGAAGAGAATAGAAGATTTCGAAATGATGTGCTACAGAAGAACGCTGAAGATTAGATGGGTAGATCACATAACTAGTGAGGAGGTATTGAATAGAATTGCGGAGGAGTTTATGGTTAACTTGACTAGAAGAAGGGATTGGTTGGTAGAACATGTTCTGAGGCATCAAGGGATCACCAATTTAGTATTGCAGGTCTGCGTGGAGGGTAAAAATCGTAGTGGGAGACCAAGAGATGAATACACTAAGCAGATTCAAAAGGATGTAGGATGCAGTACGTACTGGGAGATGAAGAAACTTGCACAGGATAGAGTAGCATGGAGAGCTGCATCAATCCAGTCTCAGGACTGAAGAACACAACAACAACAATGTAGAAAGGGGACATTTAGTAAATGAAATTGGATGGAAGATAGGACATTGCGAGAAGAATTTGACAGAGCACTGCAGTAAGACCTACACGGAAATGAGGCCCCTGGAGTGGATTATATTGCTTCAGAAATATTGAGAACCTTGGGAAAGCCATCAACGACAAAAATATGCCACAGGACGTGTAAAATAAATAATATGAGTTAAATGCCCTTAGAATTAAAGGAAATGTACTGATTCCAACAACAAAAATGGTGCACATTGAAAGGTATGAATGTTAACTCAATATCAGTTTGATGAGTCATAGTTACGTACTATTGACACCCACATTTTATAGAAGAATGGAAACCATGATACAATTCGATCACAGAGAAGATAATTTTGAAGACCGAAGAAATGTAGTAGCTCACAAGCAAAACAGACATTACCAATTAATTTAAATCATAGGTTGAAGAAGGCCAACCAGTATCTATAGCATATGTAAATAGATACAGAAGAAGGTTCAGAAGTTTTTATTTGGAAAAAACTCTGAAGGTAGCAGCGATTAAATACAGGGTGCGAAAGATTATTTACAAAGAGAACGTAGCTGTAATAGTTGAAGGACATGAAACGGAAGAGTTGTTGGAAAGCAAATGCGACAGCGTTATAGGCTATTCCCGATGTTATTCAATATGTACATTGAGAAAACGTCCGGAAATCCAAGAATATATATGGTAAAGAAATACAAGTTCAGAAAGAAGAAATGTAAATGTAAATGACGCGTGGCTAGGGCCTACCGGCCGGTAGACCATTGGCCCATTGCTAGTCTTTCGAGTTGACGTCACTTCGGCGACTTACGTGTCGATGGGAATGAAATGATGATGATAAGGACAACACAACACCCAGTTCCTGAAGGGGGAAAATCTCCGAGCCGGCCGGCAATCGAACCCGGGCCATTAGGCATTACATTCCGTCGCGCTGACCACTCAGCTATCAGGGGCGGGCAGAAATAAGAAATAAAGAGGTGGAGGTGTGCCGAGCAAATTGTAATTCTTTTAGAGACTTTAAACGGCTTATAAGAATAGTTGAACAGAATGGATGTCATCGTGAAAATAGGTTATAAGATGACTGGGAACAAAATTAAAGCAAAGATAATGGAATGTAGTCGAATCAAATCAGGCAATGCTGAAGAAATGAGAATATGAGGCACTAAAAGTAGATACCAGTTTCATTATTTAAGCAGCTAAGAAACTAATGATGGCAGAGGAAGATTGGATATGAGATGAGAGCTCTCTTGAAAAATAGATACTTATTAACAGCAAACGTAAACTTAAGTGCTACGAAAATTTTTGTGCTTCTTTGATGGACCTAACCTTCTACGGAAGTGAGTTGTGAACGCAAACTGTTCACGTAAGAAGTGAATAGAGACTTTTACAATTTGACGTTACAGAAGAAAACTGAAGATTAAATGGGTAGACACAACAATGAATGATGTTGTACTGGAGCCAAATGAAGGAAAAACAGCTTATGGTACACGCTGTCTAAAACAAGGATTTATTCGAAAAGACATATCCCGAAGCAGCCCGCCTGCTTAACTGGGTGGTAACGTGCTTGCCTCCGATGCACTGGGCCCGAGTTCTATTCCCGGCTGGGTTGGAGCTGTCTCCGCTCGTGGACTGGCTGTTGTGTTGTCCTCATCATCATTTCATCCTCGAAAGTCGCCAAGTGTGGCGCAGACTGAAATAAGACTTGCACTTGGCGGCTGAACCCGTATGGGACCTCTCGGCCAACAATGCCATACGACCATTTCATTTCATCTCGAATCAACAAGAAATCATCGATAAGGTAATGGAGATATGTGTCGAAAGTAATATGACATAGGCTAGGATGTGGTATGGAGGGGCACGGAACTAGCACACAACTCTTTTGACGTTTGTTGGACTTCCATGGCCGATAGCCTCCACCTCCCTTATCCGTCAGTTGGCATTACGAGGAATCTTTCCATTGTTCTCGTGCGGGAAGAATCTTTGCTAGTAGCAAGAACTGAACCCGGATGCTCTGTTTGGCATCAGACGCGCTGACCACTCGGTTACGGAGGAGTACCAACAAAGCTATCTACTTTAAAAAGAAAACCTCAGAGTTTATATTTGCACTCCACTGCGAAAAGAATTAATATTTTGTGTTTCTTGCTAAAACTAATTTACTTGTATATGTGCATGAGACTCTTCAGTCACACCAAATCACTTTCAATGGAATTTTTAGAATCTTTACCTTCATGGATAAATCTCTGTGGACAGCTATGACTATGGTTAATGCACTAAAATGTTAGTTTTATTACGTTCAAGGTCACTTATTGAAACTTAGAGATCAGTGGACATTATGGTAAAGAACTTTCCTCTGCAATTTCCTCCATACGTCGCAGGTCGCGACGGCCAACGTCGAAGTATTGCTGTATAAAAGGACAAAGCAGATAGCCTAAAGCGGGTTTATGTGAATGGGTTACTTCCGATTAATGCATTCTGTCTAGGTGATTTGCATGTTAATTTGCCTGTCTGATTAAGCACCTCGACAAAATTATTACTGAACTGAAAGCACTATAAAATATTCCGAATAGATCAAACACAATGGAATGAACACAGGTTTTCTATATACATAATGCCTTTTAACTATTGATAAATATGTAATAATCAGTAATCTGAGAGAGCCGTTAAGGATGTTACTCCGTTTCTGCATAGCATATTACAAGCTAATCACAAAATGACAAATATAGTATAAAATTCCCCTTAAACTCCAATCGGTTCCACGATGTTTGTCATCATTGGTATGAAAATGTTCTCTGTATCGTATATACTGCGAAAACACTTATCGTTATGGGAAATTAAAAATGTGTGTTATTCTTGTGAGTTACAGAACTGCAAAACTCTTCCTACATGCACTTTTTGTCCTTTTGAACTTCATCCTACGTGAGATTTTTTTTTAATCTTATCGAATAAAACAGTCAATGTTCCATTCTTCGTGATGGACTATACTGTAGCTATGTCTGGAATAGAACACTACTATATGACACAGTAGGGTAGCTACACTCCTCTAGTTCTAAGGACATACAAGTATAATGAGGAGGTTGTTACTGAAAGGAAACATAACTGACATCTTCTATGCAAATATGCGTCCATTACAGAAAAATACATATTTTAACATGTGTTTTATAAAGGAGTTTTTGATGCGCAGTTTAACAGTGGGAAGTTTGGAAAGAGAAAAATAAGGATTGTATTTAATCTAAGGTACCGAAATGCTTTACATACCTTTGTCGATCAAACCCAGATTTCGATTGCCACAGACGCAAAGAAGGCCAGTCGTACCTAATTATGTCTTTAATCGCTGGAAGCCAAACCAAGAGTTGCTCTATCACTGGTTAACACAGAGTAACAAGAGAATTCGATGATATATGAAAACTGGACAGGTGAATAATTTTAACAAAACCAACAATTCTATTATGAAAATTTGTTCGTATGGTGCCGTCAAATGAAAGAATGCCTAAGACTCTATGGGTATGTAGGAGAAATCGTCTAAAGAACTTGAATTAGTTTGTTGTCTGCTGTTATTAACATAGCATTAGCAAAATTCTGTTACACTTTTTAAATATTTCTTCACTAGTTCATTACTGATTAATGTTTGGTGAGCGGCTCTGAAACGTGATCTACTTCTACTTTTAGGACTAG
Organism: Schistocerca cancellata; assembly: GCF_023864275.1. Classification (NCBI taxonomy): domain Eukaryota; kingdom Metazoa; phylum Arthropoda; class Insecta; order Orthoptera; family Acrididae; genus Schistocerca; species Schistocerca cancellata. The sequence continues at coordinate 388,992,133 of NC_064631.1, read as the reverse complement.
GTAGTGCAATAAAAGCAAATATTTTTCTATGTCTAATAGCGTACCTGTTTATATATCTAATGTGTAGCACAAACAGTGAACAAACGAGAGTAAAATTGTCATAAATAAACTAGCAGATATGACATAAATTCCGCCAGCCATGAAATATTTAGCCAATTCTGTAACATTTGACCTATTGTTGACGTATTCTTTATTTCTCTCAGAACCACAAATTAGCTGGAAATAAATGTGCAAAATTACTCATGCGTGTGCGAAGCGCAAAATTTGTACAGAGCTTTCATGCTTTCGTTTAAATACACTGCCGAAACAATTTTATACGCCCTCGAAAGATAAATGCGTGGCTCGTAATTTCCCCTCCCTGGAATTTAAATTAAATTCCACTCACCCTACCGAAAATGCAGTAGACTTACTCGTGTAAGCGCAAACGCGCACACACACACACACACATACACACACACATACACACACACATACACACACACACACACACACAAACACTTGCAGTCTCCACACAAACACATAAATACTGAATCAAACTCATGCACATAAACGTGGGGATGCGGTGCTGATATCAACAAAAAGCTCTGGAAATTCTCATTTTATGTAAAAGTTGACATCTCTTCACTTCCGTAATTTCATGAAATGCGCTGTTTTAACCTTTATTTGTCTGATTCTCAGAAAACATTGTTCTAGCTTATCTTTGTTGAAGCGGCGGAATTTAGCGTTAGCGTGACAATATTTCATCAACTAACTAGTTTGTACTTTGTAAATTAATCCTGCTTACTAATTTTTTAACGGTATCTTAGATCCATTTTTTTTGGCAAGGAAGTTCCTGCAGAGTTCCCACGGAAATGATAAAACATTTAGAGAGGGTAATTATCAATGAACTAGTGTGTGGCTACGTATTCGAGTACATGTTGATATCGCACTGGAATTCAATTGTTCGTCACACGTTAATTTACGAGAAGAAGATAAAATTACGACTTCTTAGTTATAGCTTTACAAAGAGAGTTATTTGAATAAGTGTAACTGGTTACCTAATCACGCGAAGAAAATCTATCCCAGAATCTACCTGAAGTAAGAATACATTTAGTAGCAAACAAAGTGAAGAAGAGGAGATGAACGCGTCTTCGCTACTATTAATACAATACTTTCATGTCCAACAACCAAGAAAAGTGCATAGCCCTCTATGTTATGGTACTTGGACGCTGTATAGGACAAAAGACACTATTGAAATAAGACAAATGAACAAATATACTGACGAAGAATGTGTAACAGGTAGTCAAATGAATGCTAGACACATGGACAAAATTTGATAAACTGTTTTTTTTATTTTTAAAGTAATCGAAATAATTGTTATTACATTTACCGCACTGTGAGAGACAGTGGAAATACGTTTACGATTTCCTACTGAATCATGATTGCACATAGACGGTGTAAGACGTGTATATTTCTATTGTTTATCGTCAAATCACAATTTATGAAAGATGTTTATATTTTATTAATAGGATTAAGTAGGAATAATTAATATTTGTCATGTTCGAAATAATTGTGGTAGCAGGGAATGTCTGCACCAAAGTACTGTTGACAAGAGAGACCGCGTATCGATACATTTTAAGAAAATATTGGGAAAGACCGCACATTGATACATTTTGTAATGGTAGCAGGTATTGTCTGCACCAGAAAGTATTGTTGGCAGGAGAGACCGCACTTTAGCGTTCGTAGGATGTCGGTAGTAAGCGAGAAGTGAAGCGAGTCGGTAGCAGGTCTGAAGCGAGAGGTTGAGAGGAGCGGTGTGCTTGCCAGCCACTAGCTATGATTTACAAGAAATTATAAACGGATGTACAGAGACATCAGCTAACTATTATCATAAGAGGAACTAATATTATTGAACTAATTTTCTTGAGAAACTCAAGACTACTGAAGGTATGTTTGCGCATCGCTGGATGTAAGATTATTGTAAAAAGTAAATCCCATTTGAACGTTTGTAAAATCATTTCATTCAGAATATAATTAACTTTTGCCAGCAATATTGCATTTCTAATTATAATCCATCCCAAAAACGATCAACGTAAAACTTTGCAAAATTTTATTGTTGTCAAGATAGAGTTTAACTATGAATTACGTAATTTCAGTCAAATTAATTAAAGAATGACGTCAGCTTTGCTATTAAAGAATAACGTCAGCTTTGGAAATAAATACAGCCACTTATTATGAAAGCCCACCAGCAGCTAATAGAGTATAGTAAAACAGAGTAAGTATATTCATGTCGCAGTTTGATGTATCAGTCAGATGGCGATCCAGTAACAGTAAAAAAGGTAAGGAACAGTTTTGGGTTATTGCAGATAACGACTGAGGGCCACCACGACGACACATTCTATGTTTCGTCGAAATAATCAGAAAATCACTTTTAATAAGCATCAATTAAATTTGTATGCGAAGATAGAGAAAGAGAATAAATTTCAAAGGGAAGATTTCATTTGTTATTATTAAGCAAGAGATAGAAATCCTAAGGAAAGGTTTCATAGTTTATTGTAAAAGCGAAGGTTATCAATAACAAAAGAGGTATAGAGGAGACGGGAAGGTTTCAACGGGGATCGTCCGAAGCAAATTGATGGATACTTATTTGTGTTTAAATCCTTCAGTTGCTTTTCTTCGCGAGGGACCTCTTACTACATCCACCATACATGGGTCGGTGCGATGTTCAAACGACCATGTGTTCGTACTACCCCCCTGTGTGAAAGATTTCTTAAATGTGAAATTTAAATATTCGACTTTCCTTTTGCCACATTCTATTGATACACCAGACTGATCAACTAGTGACTGGATAGAAGCCCTTTACCTGCTTATCGATTTTACGAAAGACCAGAATTTCCTCATGTTCTTGGCTATCCGTTTAAACTTTGCCCATAATTTCTTTACTTCTATCATACAGGAATTAATATCCATTCATTGTCTAAGTGGGATGCTAGCAACCGCTAATCTCCTCATTGTAGCAAAAAACACTCTACTAGCCTTCTTGAGTGATCTTTTAAGTTTCGCAAACATTGTCACAAAGGCGACATCATGATCAATAATCCCTGTCTGTATACTGGCAGCATCGACAAGGTCAGGCCTCTTTTCAGTTACAAGGTCTAAGATATTTCCACTGCGCGTGTGCTGTCGAACTAGTTGCTCAAGACAATTTTCGGAAAGTTTGTAAGTACTGACTGTACGTAACCCTGTAATGTACCCATAGACATGTCAGAAAGTAGTTCCAGGTCATCTGCAAATAACATTGATTGATATGGTATTTCCGCTCTACTGATCGTACACTTTCTTTGAATAACTGTAAAACTGTCACCGCGGAATCGAATGGCCCGTAGAAAGATCCAACAATTAACTTGATTTCATCTTGACCTGTTACACGAATCGAGACATCTTTCCACGTACCCTGAAAATCTATCTCATTGGAGACAATATGTCTTCGACTGCAATCAGCACTCTCCGTCCTATGGTGTCTAACCTATCTTTGCGATATACGTTCCACGATTCGATAAATATTTCAGAGCTTTCAATTTCGGATTTCAGCCACCTTTTCCTCCCGAGAATAGTTGTAGCCCGCCAGATTTTCTGAAGGACAGTAATTTCGGGAACTTTTTTTACGTAGGTTCGACAACTGGCTGATAATATGTAGGTATCGAACTGTCTTTACAACGATGTCGCTGTCTGCGTGTTGACTGGCGAGCAATTATCAGAGTACCTCAAACTAACAGCTAGCCTACAAAACATCAATTTGCACTCCGAAATGACTCTGCTGTCCGAGTAGTAGCTTCCTTGTGTAATGCAACCCTGACTTGTCAGGGGGAACCCTGCAACTCTCCACCTGACAACGCAGGTCCAAAAACCTTCAGCCAACACCGTCACAGAGTCGATAAACCTCTTCATTGGGACCCTCCAGTCGCCTCCAAACCGGAGGACCCTGGACAATGGCAAATTGCGAGCTCTGCTTGCATCCCGTGCATGAGGACAGCAGCGTTCTCTACTTCTTCCTGCCACCAGTATGAACTCAGGATGGTACTGGAACGCATGAAACGAGTGTCATTGGTGCTGATGTAAGCCAAACTTGCAGACCAAGGTTCCCTGCAAGCTCTGTAGCCACAGGCAAGGACTTCTCCACATCTCCCATGAGGCACCCCGCCAGACATACCGAGAGCATATTGACATTACAACCGTATATGAGCGACAACCACAGCCGTAAGTAGACGTCTTGAATAATAACCGCTGGGCTGTTCTTGTAAACAACATATTAACTACCGGTTCCGCAACTTAGAAGAAACGTGATCTGCAAAAGGCGTTGGTTACATTTGTGGTCTACTATCAGTAGTTTGAAATAAAGCATATTACTTACATCTTAAATCATGACATAAAACTTGCGACATGGACAGAACCGAACATTCCTCGTCTATGAAGAAATGAGGCAATTACTCATTCGTCAGGTAAGTAGAAAGCATTGGCCACTATTTCCTAAACATGCCCAAGAATATACAAAATGAAAAATAAAATAAAAAATAACAGTAAGGACTCCAAGAAACACCGCCCAACCTCATGTGACTCACGCCTGCACCTCTATACATTGCGGTCTGCTGCTTTTGCCGGCGGGGGTGGCCGAGCGGTTCTAGGCGCTACAGTTTGGAACCGCGCGACCGCTACGGTCGCAGGTTCGAATCCTGCCTCGGGTATGGATGTGTGTGATGTCCTTAGGTTAGTTAGGTTTAAGTAGTTCTAAGTTCTAGGGGACTAATGACCTCAGAAGTTACGTCCCATAGTGCTCAGAGCCATTTTCTGCTGCTTTTATGGTATATTATAGTGTGTAATAATTAGACTATGTGATCAAAAGTATCAGGAAACCCCCAAAAACATACGTTTTTCATATTAGGTGCCGTGTGGTGCCGCCTACCGCTAGGTACTCCATATCAGGGACGTCAATAGTCATTAGACACCGTGAGAGAGCAGAATGGGGCGCACCGCAGAACTCACGGTCTTGGAACTTCCTGAAGTGATAGGGTGTCACTTGTGTCATGTGTCTATACGCGAGATTTCCACACGCCTAATCGTCCCTAGGTCCACTGATTCCGATGTGATAGAGAAATGGAAACTGGAAGGAAACTTACAGCATAAATGGTTACAGGCCGATCTCGTCTGTTGATTGACAGAGACCGCCGACAGTTGAAGAGGGTTGTAATGTGATATAGGCAGACATCTATCTAGGCCATCACACAGGAATTCCAAACAGCGTCAGGATCCACAGCAAGTACTATGAGAGTTTGGCGGGAGGTGAGAAAACTTGGATTTCGTAGTCGAGCGGCTGCTCATAAGCCACACATTACGCCGGTAAATGCCAAAAGACGCCTTGCTTGGTGTTAGAAGAGTAAACATTGGACAACTGAACAGTGAAAAAACTTTGTGTTGAGTGACGAACCACGGTACATAAAGCCGCGATCCGATAGCAGGGTGTGGGTGTAGCGAATGCCCGGTGAACATTATCTGTCAGCGTGTGTAGTACCAACAGCAAAATTCAGAGGCTGTGGTGTTACGGTTTGGTCGTGTTTTTCATAGCGAGGGCTTGCACCCCCTGATGTTTTGCGTGGCATTACCGCGGCACAGGCCTACGTTGATGTCTTAAGGCCTCGCGGGGTAGCAGCGCGGTCTAGGGCGTCTTGTCGTAGTCCACGCGGCTCCCTCGGCTGTGGTTCGAGCCCTCCCTCCTTAGGGTTAATTAGTTTAACTTAGATGAAATAGTGTGTAAGCTTAGGGACTGATGACCTCAGCAGTTTAGTCCCATAAGACCTTACCAAAAATTTCCAATAAGCATCTTCTTACTTCCAACTGTTGAAGAGCAATTCGGGGATGGCGACTGCGTCTTTCAACACGATGGAGCACCTGTTCATAATGCACGCCCTGTGGCGGAGTGGTTACACAACAATAACATCCCTGTTATGGACTGGCCTGCAGAGAGTACTCACCTGAATCCTACAGAACACGTTTGGGATGTTTTGGAACGCTGACTTCGTTCCAGGCCTCACCGACCGACATCGATACCCCTTCTCAGTGCAGCACCCCGTGAAGAATGGGCTGCCATTCCCCAAGAAACCTTCCAGCACCTGATTGAACGTATGCCTGCGGGAGTAGAAGCTGTCATCAATGATAAGGGTGGGCTAACACCATACTGAATTCCAGCATTATCTATGGAGGAAGCCATGAACTTGTAAGTCAGTTTCAGCCAGTTGTCCGGATATTTTTGATCACACTGTGTATGCGTAATAATGTGTAATTTATGGTTGTCACATAGCAGAGAATAGGTAGAAGACTACGTAAACACTTATTATAATGTAAATGATCATTTTAGAGACTTAAACCACAATAATGGGAAGTGACGGAAGTCGAGCAAGGAAGCCAGTGACCAGCAGAGTTTGCGCAGCGTCAGCACTTCAACATATCAATGACTGAGCAGATGGGCAATGCTTCCATGGAGAACAACGACTAGTGCAGTTTGCACATCAGTGATGAGAGTTGCTTGAAGTGTCATCATACTTAAGTGACGAGCTTGACGTATCTGGTGATGCGGAGGAGGACGAGAGGGCAATGCCCAACCACACCAACATAGAGGTAAAACAAGGAAAGCCAGCACGTGTTCCGACATTGCTCACGTTTCTGCCCAACGTGAGAAGCATAGATCAACGACCGGAGAGTCAGTCGCCGCCCAAGAAACTTCACGACATTGGCGAAAACACCGAATAAATACCTCCGACAAACGGGCATGAGTTGGTCCTTCGAGGAGAGAAAGAGGAGACGAATAAACGTCGCTTGGGCAGACAGGCTTATGGTAAGACAGCCGATTGCACTTCAACGACTCTGTCACTACGCTGCACCACAGAAGAAGATATCGGTACCGTGTCAGTAGGTCAACGCAGAAGATGCCTTCCCAGATGTTACCAGGAAGAAGTTCCTGGGGTGCTTAACGTGGGGGTTGGTGAGAACGAAGGGACTGCGGCCTCACCGAATGGGCCACCTATGAACGTAGAGGTTGATGAATTCCGCAAGAAGACGCCGAACCTGAGTGTCGCTGGTTCGATTCCTGGACGGAGCACTTCGTGCCATAGCTACTTGATAGTATCACAACGAGCGAATTCACAAGGTGAAGCCCGCGCCGCCGCCTCAGTGGGTTATGCGTACGGCACTGAATGGAAGAAAACGCCGCCCGGCGCTCCGCTTCAACGCGAGCCGTCGCCGCACCAGCCGTCACCGGAATCTGCACGCTACGAATCCGCGCAGCACCGCTGCCGCGAGGGCGAGGAATTGAGAGAGTTAAAACACATTGTGTTTTTCTGTTTGGTTAAAGGGTCTTGCGTATCAATAAAAGAATGATAGTGGAACGACCAGTGTTTCACTCACACATCACCCACTGAGCCAAGGAAATAACCCACTCCAGCGGCCACAAAGTGTCACATCACCTCCCGCCATCCCTGAGAAAAGTATGACCTTTGCTTCCCTCTGTCACTGACACTCTATCTCTAGTCTCACGAAACCCAGACTAATATGTCATTTTATAAGCACAGATATTTCCCCGTCTCTTACCGGATTTATACTGTTTGTATTATCAAGCTGTTTCTTGACGATAATTCCTACATTTTAAATTAATTTCTAGGCATTTGTGGAAGGTTGTTACCCTCAATCTAATGGTTAACTGGTTATGTGAGGCGTACTGTTGTACTTCCCGGATTCATAGAAGGTGTTTTTGTGTTTTTAATTTTTGACTGGGTGTTCCTGCCTATTATTCGTGATTTGGTAGGGTAGTGGTTAATTTGGGAGTAGTAATGTACTGGTACATGTTCAAAAACATTTTATTTAATTTAACATTAGTCAGTTTTATATCCCTCTTTGTGGTAATAATATTAAAACCAGACAATGCCTCTAAAATTACAAGTTAAACAAACAACTAGGCTCAGGTAATAAAACTTTATTTATTAACGCAGAGTACAATGTCATTACAAAGAAGAGAACAAGTATTCACGAATGGGTATTATCTAGCTCACATCGCTTAAAACCACATAAAAGCAATAAAAGTAAAACGAACAAGAAAGCACATTAGAGACGGAGACATAAATTCTCAGATGTCGCTAGTTAGTAAAAATCAGAGAACTTAATGAGGTGTGCACTGAAATTTCTTTCGCCGATACATGCCACATATAGGGAACTGTGTTTTAACTTTCGGTATTTATCCTAAGGACTGCCGAAGATTTACACAGAACAAAGAATGAGTTCCAGAATTTCGCAATATGCGTTTTTCACGCTTTTAGAATTTTTGTGGTCCCATGTGGTTTATGCGCTTCTGATTTGGGTAGCTGAATCAAATCTTTCATATCACGTAGCACAACCGTTTGCGAATCCCTTCCCAAGTCTCATCAAAGAATAGTAACTAAATAAATGCAACGGCTCTGGGGAACATACATGAGATTGAATCTTAAGCAAAGACTGTAACCACTGTTTATCAGCTCAGTACACTTAATAAACGTGACCCAAACCCAAACATTTTACTCAATAACCTTAAAAACTACCAATTACCGACACTTTGAGCAGTTCACAGCTTTTAATAGCAACACTTATAGCGATTTCGAACAAAATACCTCAAGACTGTACGTCCGGTAGAGTTGATGAATAACAATGCCGAGTTCAGCTAAATAGTCAGAATTTCCAAGACAGGTACACAGGCTAGCAGACGATGTTAAATGCAAACTATTCAAATATACGTAACTGAATGAACTCCGATAACTATAATAACCGTCCTTACACAAGTAACTCACGTAATAGGCTGTTATGGTGAACTTACACATCGCTAATGTCAAGCAAAATATTTACGTAACCAAACGGCATAACAGGTCTCAATTGAGGAATACATCAGAACTACGCACCAGCCACTAAGGAATCTCATAACCGCATACATAAAACGGCAAACAAAGACTTCACGAATCGCCACATAACACGTGTCCTTACAGCTGAACCTAAGGCTCAAACCGTTTACCATTAAATAAAACTTTAATTTAAGAAATGATCAGTCCGGTTTTATCAGGTTATGGTAGTTGTGTGTGAACGTTTCAAATAAAATCAGAAGAGGAACAATAAACTATCGTATTTCATTTCTTTATTATAGTATTTCATTACAGTGCGTTTACCTTCCATTATAATTCATTGTTCCACTCCATATACTACAGTTTCTCCAAGCAGTTTGCGGAGTCTTCTGCTACTGCCACGTCTGCCTCAAAGGCGCTGGATCTGTTTCCAAGATGACGGCAGCTTTGATCCCTGTAAAAGCGCGTGCATACATATGCTCTCAGTCCTCTTGCCTTCTGCTAGCTAAACTTGGCCTAGGCGTTGGTTCGCTTTCGAAGCTTGGTGTTGATTGTTGATTCTGAGCTGCGCGCGAGTATATTATTGCTTAAGCAGTCAGGTCAGAAATATAATATTTAACATGGGTAGTGAAAGCATAGTAAGACCCTTATTAAACATCAGTTTCGTATCATTTCCTCATAACGAAAACAAAGTGATTGATAGTGGCCGACCACGCCCAGCTTTCAGGATGTCAACACGTGCCCACAGCGCGAGAGGAGGGTTCCAAAGACGTTTTCGTAGAGAATTGTATGACGATGCGGAATAGCTTTGCAGGTGTAATGTGGGAACAAATTTTAGGTTTGCACATGTTCACTATTGTTAAACAAAAAATTATGTGGAGAGAACTGAGCCATCTGAAGACTTCAGTGCAAAAGCAAAGTGAGTCTTACTTTCATCTTTCTAATTTTCTAAATATAACAAATTTATTTCGCCTATACTAGAGTCGATAATTTACTAGGTTGCCAACAAAAAGCCGAAAGGGAGGTGCACAGCGAAAAAGTGATAAAGGACAGGGAGATATTAAGAAGACTTATTCATGGGAAACAACTAAAATGAAGAGTCCTTCAGTAGGGAGAATTAGATGGAATTTCTTCCTGCAAAAGTTGAGTGTGATTGTACACTGAAAGAACTGTAACAGCTTCTACAGTCTTCCGAGGGACTTCAACATAAATTCAGAATGACTTAATAAGTTCAGTTTCTGATATAGTGAGACATGAGATGTACCATAAAGTTCAAAAAAATGGTTTTGTCGCCATGAAGCTTTATGAGACAACAGATATGAAAATCAAGTCTCAGCTTATGACAGTGTTGCGATACTTTCCGCGTCCAAGAAGTAGTAGAAATAGTCGTTGGAATTGTTGACGTAAGCACAAATAAAACTGTAGAATATATCCATACGGTAGGTAACAAAAAAGAAGCACTGATAATGGTTTCGAACATGTCGGCGAAAGTGAAGATTTCGAAAACTCGACTGAAATGGCAGATATAGGATTTTCTGGCTTTTTGCAGGATTTGAAAAATATTTTTAATAGAAGTGTTGTTAAACTTGCTGGCATTTTCACTGTACGGTTCAGTGTATAGCACTAACGTATATCACTCTAACGTGGAGCACGCTAATATTACCCTCTGAGAGAATTTCGAAGACTGACCGTGCGTGTGTCTGAGGGAGAAAGGTATTGAACTATAATTTGGAATTTGGTGAAATAAACAGAAAATCCAAACGGACTTTAACCTTGGGAGTTAATGAAAGAGGTAAAATCATAAATGAATGAAAAAAAGGTGAACGGTCGCCAGCCCAATTAGGCACATTAATTTGGAAATATATATTTCAGTAATTTGACTATTGGTAATTGAAGTTACTATCGTTGAGATTTCCCTTTGAATAGCGAACAGGATACAAACTAACATAATGCACTCTGAATTGTGTGTATCAACAACAACGCACACACTAGTAAATTATAGGAAGTTATTATTAAAACAACACATAAATTAACTGGTCCATGCCCGTACACATTACTGAATGTATGAAGTTAGTGTATCAGTGGCGAAGATTGGTGGCAAGCGACATGGCAGCTAACTGTAGTCACGGCTCTTGGTGTTCGAATGCTCTATAAAATCTCTTCTAGGCGTGGGATTTTCGACATATTAACGCCATTCCTTTACGCACAAATAATAGCCACATTCACATCCGAGGCGAAATTCTTTATAAAGCAGCTTCCAATGGCCTCTCTTAGTAGCGTCGAAGTGTACTGTGCTACCTCTAGCCACATACTGAGTGCCGCTCGCACAAGAGGGCCGTTCAGTTCGACCGACAAACCACCTTTTACATCGCACCATGCCACTTTCGTTGCGGGTGGACTTGCCTACAGCTTTTACATGTTACAAATAAAAGTGCGCTAAGCATAAACCAACTTTCAATAAACATTTTCTTTTTATGGACGTATGCATATCGTAATAATTTATCATTCATAACCGTTTGCATTTTTCATATATACATTACAAAACTGATTTTCTTACCACAGATCAAGGGGTTTAAGTAACACAGAATACGCACTTCATAAATGCAGATACACATTTACATAATACAAACCTTCTTCTAATCGATATAAGTGTTACAAGCATACACCAATTCACGAACGTTGTCGTATTACATTATAGTAATAAGATAGTTGGCGTTGAACAACAGCTGCTAAAGTGAAGAGAGAACTTTGAATTGTTATGGTCATTCATTCAGGATAAAACTGTGGATGGAGAACTTACACCAGTAACAATAGGAACGCTCGACAGGTTAATCGCTTGAGAACTATTTTCGAAGACTGTATTTCAAAATAATAAACAGTATCAGCAATTGAATACAAATTAGATTAAGATTTTTTGAGACGTTGCAACAATTCAGGTTGATAAATCCAACAAAAATGAGTAACTTTAAGAAAAAAGAAAAATTTTACTGAAATACTACAGGAAATCTAAGGAGATATTTTTCATTTGAGCAAGCTCCAGAGTGACCTTCAATATTGTGTTTTTCTGACGAAGGGTCGGGCAACACACCTGTTACACTATTAATCATTTACCAGAAATTAATCTGGAGACGGGTTTTGAGAAATTTATAAAACGCATTGATCATTGTAATAGTTCTATCAGTGACATCATCTATCAAGAGCCCATCTTCGTCCTCAACCCAAACTCACGCATTATGCCGTGCTACACAAACCCAACATATCACTGATAAGCTCAGCCTCATGTCCAACGAGAAACAATTGCTTTCGAAGCTGAGACATAACGATAAATCCAAATCCAACAAAGACTTCATCAAGAAATTCCTCCAAAAAGAATGAAGAATTAAATTAGAATTCCAATAACCGTAAGAAATGTGCACAATTTGTTGTTGTTGATTTATGTCTTTTTTACTTTTAATCGTTTAGTTTTATATTTTGCTCAAATTTAACGTGGCGCTCATACTTGAAGGCTTTCGGCGACTCAAGGACAGAAAAATTACTAGGACTGGGCTGCCTGTTATGAAAATGGCAAACCATGGTAAAGCATTTCCAGAGCTGCTGTGGTGCCAGTCGTTGCGACGACCAATCAGAACTGTAGTTACCGCAAGGCAACAGATTGGCAGGCACCGCTGAAGCATGGAGAACTTCCCTGGAAAGAAATGCAAGTCCGCCGTGGAAGACGTAAAGGTGGTAGCGGAGTCAACAATTGAGGAGAGAGGTGTGTCGCGACCATTAGAGCTGAATACGGAATTGTCGGAGCTTCTGTTTTACAAAGCAATACATTATAAGAGAGTTTGTGACTTAATGGCCATTCGTAGAAGCCAAAGAGCCCGATGTATGTGAGAACCTGGTTATTGATATCGTTACTAAAAACTGAAAAAGTACGAAAAAGACTCATTGTGTAGACAAATTTTTTTATAGGGAATCAATGCTTTACAGTTTTCTCTATTATGGGAGTTGACATGAATCATTACAGGGAATCAGTTTCTTATAATTTTTTCTAGTCGTTGTGGGAGTTGATCGTTGGGCGAAGTTTGATTATACTTCCGTGTGACCATTTCACCGTAGTAGTATAACTTTTAGAGACCGCTACTTGCAAACCAACAACCTGCCCCGCGCTCTGTGCCCACCCTCTCTCCCCTCGCTCTTCAGCAACAGAGTGGCCATCAGTTTTGTTCACGAGACTTCACTGGTAATGACATCCAGCGCCAAAGACACCATTCACTGCAACTATAACGGTCATGGCAGCTAGAAGTCCATCCTATTATGCAATAATTACAACTGGGAGTTTAATACTGTTGGCACTCTGATGCCAGCCTTCGCAAAAGAAGAAAAGCTTAAAAACACAAGGCAAATTAACAATCCGGCTTGATTTACCAGCAGCACTTCTTTTAAACGCAGAAAGGCCGATACAGTTACGCAAATGACTTCAGTTCAATATTAATTAAAATACACCAGGCAAAAGCCCTCACTACTAAAATCATAACGTCACTGAGCAGCACAAAGTGAGCCCCAAAACTCCAAGGGACGCTCTTAACACGAAGAAATGTATCCTGTAAGTGAGGTTTTTGTACAGTTTTATACATTGTGGTGCCATATTTTGTTATAAATCTGTAGATATTTCCGGTAATTATCGTCAGTTTGGACCATAAAAGTTTTATACATATTTACAAGTTTATCAAATATAAAAAATGTACGGCGTGAATGTCAAAAACTACAGGAAATATGTATATGATTACATCGGAATATTACACCACCCTGTTAAAACAGTGAAAAGTGGAAATGAAATCGATGTATTAGAATTTAATGTGAAATTTAACTAAAATAATCACCATGTGCAGTCGTACCACATGTTGTATATACGTCAGGACAACGTAGAAGTACTTGAAATTGGATATCTTCCAAAACAGTTATCGTAATACTCAATAAATGTTTCAAGCAGTGGTACTGTAATACTACTTACAACGTCCTTTCAAGACATATATTTCAGCGCAGGCCCAATAAACAAGAAAATATATCTTGAATCACCAGTATTCTCAACCTGTAATTGATGTTGAACAGAATGCAGATTCCCCAACGGTTTTTGCTGCGTTTATGGCCTCATTTATGAAAACCAACTGCCCACTGCCCTTGGCCACACAGACAGTTTACAGCGGCGACGCCGAGTTCCTCGTCAAACCCAGCCTTCTCCTTGTCAACACCTTCCTGCAGCAAGCTACATCCTAGTTCCATTCCAACTACTATTTTCTAGGGTTGAATCGACAGCTCTAAGTAGGGCATCAAATAAGTTGGAAAGAAAAACATAGGTACAAAGTTGGTAACTGCGAAGAAACCATGGGTAACAGAGGTTGGTCGATGAAAAATCGAAGTACAAAAATGCTCAGTGAATTTCAGGAATACAGAAATACAAGTTATGGAAGCACGAAATGAATAGTCTTTTACCTTTCTTTTTTCTCTTGCTACCGCCTTTATCCCGCATTGTGCACAGGGTCGGCAGGGTTAAGTGCGGATTTGGCATGGTTAATTTGAATGGGTGGCCGGATACCCTTTCTGCCGCCACCCCATACCCCCGGGACGGAATTAGTGTAACCCAGCTGTCTGCGTCCAGTGTAAATCGTGAAATAGGTGAATGTCTTTCAAATGAATGCGAGTCGTGTAACTGAGGCGGGATGTGGGGACCAGTGCAGTATTCACCTAGTTGGATGTGGAAAACTGCCTAAAAACCACATACAGGCTGGCCGGCACACTTGCCGTCATAGTTAATCCACCGGGCGGATTCGATATGGGGCCAGAGCACCTACCCGAGTCCAGAAAGCAGCGCGTTAGCGCTCTCGGATACCCTGGCGGGTCCCCGAAATGAATAGTGAGTACAGCGAAACCAAGAAGAATTGGTTGTATGAAAAATGTGAAGAAGTCGAAAAAGAAATGACTGTCGGAAGGACTGACTCAGCATATAAGGAAGTCAAAAAAGCCTGAGGTGAAATTGAAAGCGAAGGTGGTAACATTAAGAGTGCAATGGGAATTCCACTGTTAAATTCAGAGGAAAGAACGGATAGATGGATAGAGGTCATTGAAGGCTCTATAAGTGGGGAGATTTGTTGGAATTTATAGAAGAAGCGTGAGTCGATTTAGAAGAGATACAGGATCCAGTATTAGAATCAGAATTTAAGAAAGCTTTGAAGGACTTAAGATCAAATAAAGCAGAAGGGATAACATTCAGTCAAAATTTCTAAAATCTTTGTGGGAAGGGGCAATAAAACAACCATTCACGTTGGTGTGTAGAATACATGAGTCTGGTGAGGTAACATCTGACTTTCAGGAATATATCACTCACACTATTCCGAAGACTGAAAGAGGTGATAAATGTGAGAATCATCCCACAATTAGCTTAATAGCTCATGCATCCAACTTGCTGACAAGAATAACGCACAGAAAATGGAAAAGAAAATTGACCATATGTTACATGACGATCAGTTTCTCTTTAGGAAAGGTAAAGGCAGTAGAGAGACAGCCCTAACATTGAGATTGATAACGGAAGCAAGACTAAATAAAAATCAAGACACTTTCATTGGATTTCTAGACTTGGAAAAAGCGTTCAGCAATGGAAAGTGCTGCAAATTCTAAGAGGAGTAGTGGTAAGCTATAGGCAGAGATGGGTAATTATACAATATGTCCAAGAGCCGAGAGGGAATAATAAGAGTCGACCTCCAAGAATGAAGTGCGCAGAGTAAAAGGGTATCAGACAGGGATGTAGTCTTTCGCCCCTACTGTCCTATCTGTACATCGAAGAAACAATGACGCAAATAAAAGAAAAGTTCAGGAGTGGAATTAAAATTCAAGGTGGAAGGATACCAATGTTATAACACTGCTATTCTTAGTGAAAGCGAAGAGGATTTACAGAATCTGCTGAGTGGAATGAACAGTCTAATGAGAGTAAATCGAAGAAAGACGAAAGGAATAAGAAGTAGCAGGAATGACAACAGCGAGAAACTCAATATCACGGTTGATGGTCACGAAGTAGATATAGTTAAGGAGTTCTACTACCTAGGCAGCAAAATATACAATGACGGACGAAGCAAGGAGGACATCAAAATCAGGTTATCACTGGAGAAAGGGGCACTCCTAGCCAAGAGAAGTCTACTAGCATCAAACATAAGCCTTGATTTGAGGAAGAAATTTCTGAGAATATACGTCTGGCGCACAGAATTGTATGGTAGTGAAACATGGACTGCGGGTAAACCGGAACAGAAGAGAACCGAAGTATTTGAGATGTGGTACTACAGACGAATGTTAAAAGCTAGGTAGACTGTTATGGTAAGGAATGAGGAAGTTCTGCACAAAATCGGAGAAGAAAGGAATATGTGGAAAACACTGACAAGGAGAAGCGACAGCATGACAGGACATCTGTTAAGACATCAGGGAATGACTTCCACGGTACTAGAAGGAAACTGTAGAGGGCAAAAAGTGTAGAGGAAGACAGAGACTGGAATATATTCAGCAAATAACTGGGACGTAGTCTGCAAGTGCTACCCTGAGGCGGGCCGCATTAAACCAGTCAGAAGACTGACGACTCAAAAAAAAAAAAAAAAAAAAAAAAAAAAAAAAAAAAAAAAAAAAAAAAAAAAACTTCAGCCTACCCTTAACCACTTCTAAATTCTGATCTAAGTCTATATCTGCTCTTGGGACGCCTTACAATCCAGTATCTCATTTCGGAATCTCTGCGTGTCCTTGATGTAATCTAACTGGAATCTTCCCATATTACCCGGCCTTTTCCAAGTGTACCCCTTCCTCTTGTAATTCCTCAACAGAGTATTCACTATTACCGGGTGATATTTATTACAGAACTCATTCCTTGTCCGAAGCTCATATTCTTCCGGAATCTTATCATCTACTTCTTCTCCTACTACTGCATTCCTGTCCTCCATAGCTATTACATTTTAATTTCCCCTTACGGACTGTATTAACATTTTCAGTATGTTCACATACTTTATGCGTCTATAATGTTATGCGTCTTTAACGCTGTGAATTCCATTGCCTTCTGCAACCTCATACCGTCGATCATAGCCGCCTTTAGTTGCAGCTTCCCAAGGGCCAGAGAGAGTCTTGAACCTCTGTCCTTTCCTCCGCCCTTTTTAACAAGGCCGTTGACAGAATGTGGGTGGCTTCTTGTGCCAGAAATTTTCGGCCGACCGTGTTGATTATTAACCAAATCTTAAACTGTCTTTTCTTGCCAAAGAGGCTCCCCTCACTTTTTTAAAACTTATTTTGTTCAGTATTGTATTGCATTAGATTTAAGTGGACGTCACGTGACATTGGCTGATGTTCATCGTTGAGCCCTTTACTCAGTCTTTTTTTTTCCAGAAGACAGCCAACCCTCTCACCGAACACGTTGAGCTACCATGCCGGCATCCCTTAATGGCGAATGACAAATTTCATAATGTGCGTCCTGTGCGTCCTGAAGTAAGTTGCTTGTGCTAACTACTACTTACTCTGATTTTAATGTTGTAGATACTGTCTCAGGTCTCGGCTTCTTTCAAACTATTTTCAGAATTATTTTCTTCAGTGTAACTGTTATGGTGAGATAATAAAAGTAAAGAAAATAGTTTCATACGATAGCAAGAATGTTAGGGCGAACCCCGAGAGAAACGATCTTTACTCTACGGACGTAGAAAATTCTCATGCTTCGGAGGCCGGACGATAATCGATCCCTGAAACGCTGGTACATACTTTAGCTGGATATCTTCCGTGTGAAGACGACATTCACACAGACAGTGGAATACCAAACGTAGACTTTGAAACTAATGATTCTGCGCGTGAGGCGAGTGTCCCTATGGACAATGCTTTATGTGAATGTGTTTTGCGAATAACTAATCGCCTTATTGTTCCGATTATGCTAGTGTTGCAAGAGTTGCGTAGCGATTTTGAGAGTTTTAAAACACAAAACAAAAAAATTCCTAACGTGACTGTAACTGTTAATTTTTTAATTGTACCCTGAAATACAATAGTTTAGCATGTGATATGCCACAGCTGAAAACATCTTATCGTGATATTCACCAAGCTATAATAGTTTTGATGAAAGAGCAAAAGTAAATATGCGGTACCATAAACAAATTAGAGAATGAAGTAAATACTTTCTTTGATGAGCAGGAGACAAGGGGAAAAATAGTTTAAGGATAATCGTAAAGACATTTCTGATGATTTTTCGCAATGACTAACAAAGAAAGATACGGAAATGAATGCTCAAGTAAATTGCGAACTCGAGCTACTTGTGAGTGGAAAGCCACTACCACCGTGTCGAGCTGTGACATTTCTGATGAATCTGTTAAAGCAGGGGCCGAAAAGATTCAATAGACTTTAAGTGAAACTTTAAGAGAATGGCGTTCGCCTATTAGTACGCAGGTTTCTGGCAAGCAACAAAAAATATCAACAGTGAAGGGTTTTAGGACGAAGTGCACCGATGACTACAAAGGCAGTATGTGATGAACATGTCAATCTCACTGTTCTTCCTATACTGCTGCGACGTCTAGTTGTTTCTTACTGAGTAATATACCGTACGAAGTACCGGCAACACCAACGTTGCACAACATCTTGCTTCAAGAGAGCCTGCCGTACACCGTACATGAAGGCCTCTTATAACAGCAAATACTATTCCTAGTCCGCTTGCGTTCATTAAGCCCCTACAAAGATATGTTGCGTTATCCTAGTCGGAGCGCAAAAGATGTGCTTCATGCCATACATATGAGAAGATATAGGCGTATGGGCGACATAAATGGCTGACTACTGTCAAACTTCTGAACAGTTCAAAAAGCCTTGTTGTCTATATATTGGTCATAAGAAAAACTTAGAAAACAGATTTATAGTCACGAACAACTCCATTGTAAGCAGGGCAGTCTCCGCCGATACTTCGTAAGTATTTAAAGAAAACCCGTCACTGGGATGAGTCGATCTCGCACAGGGATATGCTGAGAATTTCCAAGGTCAAATTGCAGTTACATAATTGTGGAAATTTAATATATGTGCCGGAAGTCAATCTAGAACACGTTTGGTTGATCTTATACACGGAGATGTGAAAGCAAATAAAATAGCGCACCGTCGAGGAGGCAGTCGAGCGTGAAGCAACACAATAACGGCGGACCGAATGGCTTCTGCTGTCCTCCTGTGCCGTCGCAGTAAATCATGACACTGGTATCGCGTGAGACGATCAGTTTATCGGACATAGAATCTGAACAGAAATAATAACAGCAGGTATGGCAAACATTACCGGTATCATTCCGAGAGTCAAGGAAATGACGGTGGACAAAATTACTGAACGGTTAATGAAATGCACAATATACAGCTCAGTACCAGAGAAATGAAAACTGTACTTTCTCACAACATGGCCAGATGGCACTCAATTCGCCTGACAACAGTTGGCCAAATTAATGTCAATCCGTGAAAATCAATAAAGTAATGAGTGAATCACCACCAGCTGTCAATGTTGAAGGTTCAACAAGCTAGTCTCCACCTCATAAGCCATCCGATGATGGTCGTAATACAAGGTGGCGGCAATACTGATAGTTACGTTAAAATGTTGTGCTATAATGAAGGTAATAATATTAGAGAAGAACTGTGCAATAACCAGCATACACATTCGAACTAAATGCAAGTTAAGGTGCAAGCATCTATAAATGCTATTATAGCAATTATTCCTACAACGATTATTCTAAGCACTAGTGCCTCTGCCTCTGTGTATGGCATGTTTCAAAATCTATTTAATATTATTATAGGAGTGAACTAAGTACCAATATACCTGGTATGGAATTGTCGAATAATAGCAGCTCTTGCTGCGAAGTAGCTGTCTGAAAAATGGCAAACTCAAGAAAATATTTCTATAGGTAAAGGAATGACTTCATGCCCGCTTCTAATTTTAAAGAAGCTTGTAGTTGACTGATTGCCATTGAGTTTCTAGGGGACAATGACACAACGATAAACTTCTCCCAACGCAAGTGCTACTTCTACATCGATGGTGAACCTGCTGGGGTCTACTTAAGTATGAGATCCAGTTAAATCTGATAAATACCTGGAAGGAGTAAAAGTACGATTTTCAAAGACTAACAAGGAGCACAGAGAGAGTGAGGTTGCAGGTTCAGTCTTTTGAAGGGCTTATTTGAAGGTATTTTCTTAACAGTCAAGACAGTAGACATTCAAGGAATGTTAAAAACAAACCATTAACTTCCACCACGTACACCAAATAAAAAATGGCGCTCCACTATGATCATAAAAGTTCTCACCTTCAAGATCGAAGGCGAACTCCTTGGGAACTACAAATAGTGCAGGATGTTCAATTAGATATCCGATTGGAGGAACGCATATGTGTAACGCAGTTATGAGAACTGATGGAATGTGATGGAATGCAACCGAATACATAACAGTCTTCCTTCGAGTTTATTTTCAAAGTGGCTCTCAATTAACTTGTAGCTAAAGACAGTGTGATAATATGTTTTCTAGACTGAGAGAAAACAAAAATCCAAATGCTGAATTTGTCCGTTGGTTGCAAGTGGTATGAACTGCAATTTCATGCAAACTGGGGGGATATGTTGCACTGAAGGAGTACAATTTTTCTACGCGCACAAGGAACCAAGCAAGAGCAAGTTATTTTGATCAGCTATTGGCCAAAATCAGCACTCTTATGTCAATATTGCTTGCTTGATGTGACATAGATATACCTTGCTGCCCGTCTCAGACAATGCGAGCTTATTAGCTTTCTGTTTTTCAAGGAGCTCTTTGCGGAGTGGGGGATCGGCCATATACGTTAAAATCAGTATCTGATTTGAGTCTGTAGACGGATCACTGTACTGCACTGAACAGGTTGTGCTGGGGCTGCAGAATTTAGGACGCTAAACATCTAATTGTTGTTGTTTGTAGGTTCCCTAATTCTGACTACAGAGCATTTCTGCTCTACCCAGAGAGGGTTCTTGGTTCATTTTGTAGAAAGTACCAAGATGTAATGACTTCAGTATTGACTTTGTGTGTGACTGTTCAAGAAAAGGATGTTGGAAGATCTCCTAAACTCATATGATGTGATTCACACTGAGTTTTCTCGAACCAGATGATATGAAACTCCGATGCAGAGTGATAATCTCATTCTGCATAGATGATACATTTATTCATTCTTAATTACTATATGGTCAATGTGACAGTAAATGGGTGAATGGCCTTTCAAACAGTGATGCAAAGATTTTAACACTAAGGGGTTTTTGTACTCAAACAATTGCTATATACAATTGAAAATTATGAAGAACAACTAATCAACCAGCAACAGAGAGTTTTCTAAAATTCATATAGAACAAGAATGTCAGGATGGTTATAGTGGTGATAACATAGTTGTTGGTTCAATAATTATAAAAGAAGGTTGTATACATGGCAGAATCCTGGAGATACTAGTAGTTATCAGATATATTATATAACGGTAAGACCGAGATTTAGGAACCAGGTTTTAAATTGTAAGAGATTTCCAGGGGCAGATGTGCACTCTGGCCACTATCTATTGGTTATGAACCGTAGATTAAAACTGAAGAAACAGCAAAAAGGTAGTAATTTAAGGAGATAGGACCTGGACAAAATGACTAAACCAGAGGTTGTACAGAATTTCAGGGAGGGGATAAGGGAACAATTGACAAGAATGGGGGAAAGAAATACAGTAGAAGAAGAATGGGTAGTTTTGAGGGATGAAGTAGTGAAGGCAGCAGAGGATCAAGTAGGTAAAAAGACGAGGGCTAGTAGAAATCCTTGGGTAACAGAAGAAATATTGAATTTAAGTGATGAAAGATGAAAATATAAAAATGCAGTAAATGAAGCAGGCAAGAAGGATTACAAACATCTCAAAAATGAGATCGACAGGAAGTGCAAAATGGCTAAGCAGGGATGGCTAGAGCACAAATGTAAGGATGTAGAGGCTTATCTCACTAGGGGTAAGATAGATACTGCCTACAGGAAAATTAAAGAGACCTTTGGAGATAAGAGAACCACTTGTATGAACATCAAGAGCTCAGATGGAAACCCAGTTCTTAGCAAAGAAGGGAAAGCAGAATGGTGGAGAGAGTATATAGAGTGACTATGCGAGGGCAATGTACTTGAGGACAATATTATGGAAATGGAAGAGGATGTAGATGAAGATGAAATGGGAGATACGATACTGCGGGAAGAGTTTGACAGAGCACTGAAAGATCTGAGTCGAAACAAGGCCCCGGGAGTAGACAACATTCCATTAGAACTACTGACGGCCTTGGGAGAGCTAGTCCTGACAAAATTCTACCATCTGGTAAGCAAGATGTATGAGACAGGCGAAATACTCTCAGACTTCAAGAAGAATTTAATAATTCCAATCCCAAAGAAAGCAGGTGTTGACAGATGTGAAAAGTACCGAAGTATCAGTGTAATAAGTCACAGCTGAAAAATACCAACGCGAATTCTTTACAGACGAATGGAAAAACTGGTAGAAGCCGACCTCGGGGAAGATCAGTTTGGATTCCGTAGAAATGTTGGAATACGTGAGCAATACTGACCTTACGACTTATCTTAGAAGCGAGATTAAGAAAAGGCAAACCTACGTTACTAGCATTTGTAGACTTAGAGAAATCTGTTGACAATGTTGACTGGAATACACTTTTTCAAATTCTAAAAGTGGCAGGGAGGGAAGGCTATTTACAATTTGTACAGAAACCAGATGGCAGTTATAAGAGTCGAGGGGCACGAAAGGGAAGCAGTGGTTGGGAAGGGAGTGAGACAGGGTTGTAGCCTATCCCCGATGTTATTCAACCTGTATATTGAGCAAGTAGTAAAGGAAAAAAAAGATAAATTAAGAGTAGGTTTTAAAATCCATGGACAACAAATAAAAATTTTGAGTTTCGCCGATGTCATTGAAATTCTGTCAGAGACAGCAAAGGGCTTGGACGAGCAGTTGAACGGAATGGACAGTGTTTTGAAAGGAGGGTATAAGATGAACATCAACAAAAGCAAAACGAGGATAATGGAATGTAGTCGAATTAAGTCGGGCGATGCTGAGGGTATTAGATTAGGAAATGAGACACTTCAAGTAGTAAAGGAGTTTTGCTATTTGGGGAGAAAAGTAACTGACGATGGTCGAAGTAGAGAGGATATTAAATGTAGACTGGCAATGGCAAGGAAAGCGTTTCTGAAGAGGAGAAATTTGTTAACATCGAATATATTTATGTGTCAGGAAGTCGTTTCTGAAAGTATTTGTATGGAGTGCGGCCATGTATGGAAGTGAAACATGGACGATAAATAGTTTAGACAAGAAGAGAATAGAAGCTTTCGAAATGTGGTGCTACAGAAGAATGCTGAAGATTGGATGGGTAGATCGCATAACTAATGAGGAGGTATTGAATAGAATTGGGGAGAAGAGGAATTTGTGGCACAACTTGACAAGAAGAAGGGACCGGTTTGCAGGACATGTTCTGAGGCATCAAGGGATCACAAATTTAACATTGGAGGGCAGCGTGGAGGGTAAAAATCGAAGAGGGAAACCAAGAGATGAATACAATAAGCAGATTCAGAAGGATGTATGTTACAATAACTACTGGGAGATGAAGAACTTGCACAGGATAGAGTAGCATGGAGAGCTGCATCAAACCAGTCTCAGGACTGAAGACCACAACAACAACAACAACATAGATGACAAATACAATGCTTTCCTTAAGAAATTTTTCATGCTCTTGCATTCCGTTAGAACGTTCTAGACAGGGTACTAGCGGTAAATGGCAGCCTGCGTGTCTAGCTTGTGGGATGAGGGTATCATGTAAAACAAAGTGTCGATGATATCAAAATGTTAGAAGTAGTCACAATCGAGCTACAGTGGCCCATTACAAATAGTATTGTAAGGGACTTAAAAATGTTTTCAGGAAGGCTAAGTCTATGTTGTGAGGAAATAGAGTAGCTAATTCACAGGATAAAATTAGAACCATATGGTAAGTCGAGACAAAAAGACCTGGTCACAGCATAAAGTCGACGATATAAAGTCTGTTTGTAGCGAAAATGTTTCTGTTACTGATAAGTCAGACAATTTTAGACCCATTTCTCTGCCATCAGTAACTGCTAAAGCTACTGAAAATATCGTGTACGTAAAGATAATTGATCATTTTATTTCACATAATTTGCTATCAAAATAGAATTCGGTCTTAGAAGTGGTTTAACAACTTAAAATTGTATATTCTCTTTTCTCTGTGAGGTACTGGATGGATTAAACAAAAGGTTTCGAACGCTAGGCATCTTTTTTTTATCTAACTGAGGCGTTTGATTGTGCTGATCTCAAAATATTGCTCCAGATATTGGACCTTTATGGAATGCAGGGATTAGCTCACAATTAGATCATATCGTACTTTAATAATTGACAGAAAGTGGTTATTCTCCAAACTACTGAGAACACATGTGATGTGGGGTAAGAGTGTGACACACTCATATGTGGGAAGCCTCAGGGAACAGTGCTGGGACCAGTCTTGCTCCTCGCTTACATAAATGATATGGCCTCATTCAGTCCTGGTCCTCTCCCATGTCTGTCAGACGTACTGACCACTCAGTGAAGGAAGCAGACCCACTGTCAAACAGATATACCTATTTGTAACATGTTTCTAATCTGTAAGACTAAATGAGTATGTCATACTGTGTTATTTTAAATTTGAGTTTACCTTGTAGTAACAGCTTTGCTCTTGAGATGGGTTTAGTGTGTGAAATTCTAACACCAATATCGATATTATGTAGACTCATCTCACATAACTTCTTTGTTTGTTTTTACTTAAGGTCTCATCTGTGTAGTCACACTATTTGATGTAACATCATTGTAAATAGTTTATTCGTTGCTTATGTCACTGTAATTAATGTACAGATTTTATTTCGAAACTAATGTTCTGTAAAGCAATGGAAATTTTAAACTTTAATTGTAATAGTGGCTCATGTATTGGGAAAGTAGGTTCGCAATCGTGGAAAACATGAATACTGACTTGATGGTAACGGAACTGGTACATTTGGTTATAGAACTGCGGGGGTCCTTTGTGGCAAGGAGAAGTCGGTGTCTATCAGGTAACAAGAGTAACAAGATTATGTAAAATACCCTCGGATGTGGGGCAATTTGGTTACTTATTCGTGGCATACATCGGTTACCTCTGTACCACGAAAATCCGACGCTAACAAGAGAGTTTCCAGAATCTGTCACACAGCAGACGCCATGGATAACTTTGGCGGTTTTTGGGTTGCCACAGGAAACCGCCACAGAAACCACCTTCGTCTGAAATAATTATTAGAGTACCATGTTATTGCGTGGAGTAGTTATTTTGTTTCCAATCAAAATAATAATGCTACTTTCTTTAAATTTATGTCGAAGGCCCACATTTAATTCTTAGTCATTTACAGAAGTTCTGAGTATCCTCCCTTTCTGCCCCCCCCCCCCCTCTCTCTCGCTCACTTTTTTTTTGGTCAACAGCCTTCTGAATGCTTTGATGCCGCTCGCCACGAATTCCTCTCCTCTGACAACCACTCCATCTCAGAGTAGCACTTGCAATTTACGTCCTCAATTATTTGCTGAATTTATTCTAATTTCTGTCTTCCTCTACAGTTTTGACGTCTACAGCTCTCTCTAGTACCAACGAGGTCATTACCCGATGTCTCAATAGATGTCTTGCCATCCTGTCCCTTCTCCTCGTCAGTGTTTTCCACATATTCCTTTCGATTCTGCGAAAAGCCTCTTCATTCCTTACCTTATCAGTCCATCTAATTTTCAACATTCCTCTTCAACGCTACAGCTCTGTTGCTTCGATTCTTTCCCGATCCGGTTTTCCTACAGCCCATATTTCACTACCACACAATGCTGTGCTCCAGACGAACATCCTCAGAAATTTTTTCTTCAATTTAAGGCGTCTGTTTGATACTAGTAGGTTTCCCTTGGCCAGGAATGCCCTTTTTGCCAGTTCTATACTGTTTTGATGTCATCCTTGCTCCGTCCGTCATTGGTTACTTTGCTGCCTAGGCAACAGAGTTCTGTAACTATGAATTTGAATTCCACTCCTAACCATTATTTTATTTCCGTCGTTGCCTCTTCGATGTACAGATTGTGCAGTAGGAGCGGAAGACTACATCACTGTCTTACACCTTTTTCAATCGTAGCATCAAAGGCGCTGCAGTCATGGACTGTGTGGCTGGTCACGGCGGAGGTTAGATTCCTCCCTCGTTCATGGGTGTGTGTGTTTGTCCTTAGGATAATTTAGGTTAAGTAGTGTGTAAGCTTTGGGACTGATGACCTAGCAGTTAAGTCCCATAAGATTTCACACACATTTGAACATTTGAATCGTAGCACTTCGTTCTTGGTCGTCCACTCTCATAATTTCTTTTTGGCTCTTACGTATATTACTCGTGTCTTTTTACAGCTTACCCCCATTTTCCTCAGAATTTTGAACACCTTGCACCGTTTTACATTGTCGAAACCTTTGTCCAGCTAGACATATCCTATGAGCGTACCTTGATTTTTCTTTAGTCTTGCTTTCATTGTGAACCGCAACGTCAGAATTGCCACTCTGGTGCCTTTACCTTTCCCAGAAGCCAAATTGATCGTCATCGAATACATCCTCAACTTACTTTTCCATTCTTCTGTATATAATTGTTGCCAGCAACTTGGATGCATGAGCTGTTAAGCTGCTTGTGTGATGCTTCTCGCACTTATCAGCTCTCGCAATCTTCGGAATTGTGTGGATGACATTTTTCCTAAAGTCAGAGAGTATATCGCCAGACTCATACATTCTACACACCGACGTGAATCGTCGTTTTGCTGCCACGTCCCCCAACGATTTTAGGAATTCTGATGGAATGTTATCTATCCTTCTGCCTTATATGATCGTAAGTTCTGAAAAGCTCTCTTAAATTCTGATTGTGACACTGGATCCCGAATCTCTCCTAAATAGACTCCTGTTTCTTCTTCTCTCACATCTGACAAATCTTCCTCCTCATAGAGGCCCTCAATGTGCTCTTTCCACTTACCCGCTCTGTACTCCGCATTTATCAGTGGATTCCCGTTGCACTCTTAATGTTACTACCTTGCTTTTAATTTCACCGCAAGTTGTTTTGACTTTCCTGTATGCTGAGTCAGACCTATCGACCGTAATTTCTTTTCCGATTTCTTCACATTTTTCATGCAGCCATTTCGTTTCAGCTTCCCTGCATTCCATAGTTATTTCACTCCTCAGTGACTTGTATTTGTGTATTCCATGATTTTCCTGAGATTTTTTATACTTCCTTCAATCATCGATCAATTCAAGTATTTTTCTGTTACGCATGGTTTCTTTGCAGTCATTTTCTTTGTACCTATGTTTATCTTTCCAATTTCTGTGAGTGCACTTTCTGGAGATGTCCAGTCCTCTTCAACTGTACAGCCTACTGAACTATTCCTTATTGACATAACAATAGCTTTACAGAACTTCAATCGGATCTCGTTAATCTTTATTACTTCTGCATCTCACTTCTCGGCGTACTGATTCTTCCTGATTAATCTCTAAGACTTTAGCCTACTCTTCATGCTACTACATTGTGCTATGCGTCCTCTTTTATTGAAATGAAAAATTATTACTTTCTACAGTAAAATTTAATAACATTTGCGAAGTAGTAATTTCATAATCATTCAGTGAGCCTAGTTTATGAAGTAAATCATGTGTTTTTTGTACTAGGATAATTAAAATTACGTCAAAGTGCAACTGCAAAGAGATGTTTTAAAGCGTTTAGTTTAAATGTTGTTTTTATTGAAATCCCTGTAGGGTGTTAAAGTTAATGAATAAAACTGAGATTATTCGGAATGGTTTACTAGCTAATAAACTTGAAGGGCCATAACAAAAAATAATTACTATACAGATTTGTAAGTCACCGGTTTTATATTTTCGTGTAAATATAGTTAAAAGTATTTCTCATATTGTGCGTTAAGTGAAATGTTAAATTTTCGTCTGACTCAGTTAAAATAATAATCTATGGGTGCTCATACCAGTTGTTGAGCCAGTTTTTCGGTATATATTAAAATAAAAGTAATAAAGAAGCGTAACTTTCATTATTATAACTGATGTATGCTATAAAAACCACCTGACTACCAATCTACAAACAGTAACAGAGCCTAAGGACCTAATGTTTAATTTGAGCTACATGGTATAAAGAAGTAAATAGTCCTTAAGAACGAATTACATAGAAACCATTTCAAGGACCGCACTTTCCAAAATTAAGTTGATAAGAGAACATCTTCTTCATGTTAGTTTTGCTCCACCATAATTATAATCATTTACCAGTAATGGTCAGTTGCTTCCTACCGTAAAGTATAGATAGTGTCATTGAGATCCAGTTGTCACAAAATGTTCAAAATTACTTCTGTATTTTTCCTGCCAAAGCACTGTTTCAATTAATTGCTAAATTGTGCTACTGCCTTGTTCTTACTTGGAAAACAGAATTTTAGCATCAAGTAAAGTGAATTCCTATAGTTAACTTGCTGTATTAACTTGGTAAAACTTCCCTGAATTAATTATCTTTCCTTCGTGGAGGACCATAGACTCATAGAATTTTGGAAAGAAATTTCTAGCGTTTGACTGTTAATTCTTCATTTATTGTGCACAATTATGGTTTCGGTTTGCAGCCATTCTCAAGTTCAGGATGATATCTTAAAATATGTCTTATCTATGTGACGATGACATGTCATAGATAACCAAGACATATTTTAAGTTTTCAAGATGCAGTTAAGAATGGTTACTAAGCTGAGATCATTATTGTGTAAAATAAACGAAGAATTAATATTCAAATGGAGGAAATTTCTTTAAAATGCCTAATTGGAATGGCGACGTTCTCTCTTATGTAATTGCATTTTACTTACGACTATTACACTCCTGGAAACTGAAATAAGAACACCGTGAATTCATTGTCCCAGGAAGGGGAAACTTTGTTGACACATTCCTGGGGTCAGATACATCACATGATCACACTGACAGAACCACAGGCACATAGACACAGGCAACAGAGCATGCACAATGTCGGCACTAGTACAGTGTATATCCACCTTTCGCAGCAATGCAGGCTGCTATTCTCCCATGGAGACGATCGTAGAGATGCTGGATGTAGTCCTGTGGAACGGCTTGCCATGCCATTTCCACCTGGCGCCTCAGTTGGACCAGCGTTCGTGCTGGACGTGCAGACCGCGTGAGACGAAGCTTCATCCAGTCCCAAACATGCTCAATGGGGGACAGATCCGGAGATCTTGCTGGCCAGGGTAGTTGACTTACACCTTCTAGAGCACGTTGGGTGGCACGGGATACATGAGGGCGTGCATTGTCCTGTTGGAACAGCAAGTTCCTTTGCCGGTCTAGGAATGGTAGAACGATGGGTTCGATGACGGTTTGGATGTACCGTGCACTATTCAGTGTCCCCTCGACGATCACCAGTGGTGTACAGCCAGTGTAGGAGATCGCTCCCCACACCATGATGCCGGGTGTTGGCCCTGTGTGCCTCGGTCGTATGCAGTCCTGATTGTGGCGCTCACCTGCACGGCGCCAAACACGCATACGACCATCATTGGCACCAAGGCAGAAGCGACTCTCATCGCTGAAGACGACACGTCTCCATTCGTCCCTCCATTCACGCCTGTCGCGACACCACTGGAGGCGGGCTGCACGATGTTGGGGCGTGAGCGGAAGACGGCCTAACGGTGTGCGGGACCGTAGCCTAGCTTCATGGAGACGGTTGCGAATGGTCCTCGCCGATAGCCCAGGAGCAACAGTGTCCCTAATTTGCTGGGAAGTGGCGGTGCGGTCCCCTACGGCACTGCGTAGGATCCTACGGTCTTGGCGTGCATCAGTGCGTCGCTGCGGTCCGGTCCCAGGTCGACGGGCACGTGCACCTTCCGCCGACCACTGGCGACAACATCGATGTACTGTGGAGACCTCACGCCCCACGTGTTGAGCAATTCGGCGGTACGTCCACCCGGCCTCCCGCATGCCCACTATACGCCCTCGCTCAAAATCCGTCAACTGCACATACTGTTCACGTCCACGCTGTCGCGGCATGCTACCAGTGTTAAAGACTGCGATGGAGCTCCGTATGCCACGGCAAACTGGCTGACACTGACGGCGGCGGTGCACAAATGCTGCGCAGCTAGCGCCATTCGACGGCCAACACCGCGGTTCCTGGTGTGTCCGCTGTGCCGTGCGTGTGATCATTGCTTGTACAGCCCTCTCGCAGTGTCCGGAGCAAGTATGGTGGGTCTGACACACCGGTGTCAATGTGTTCTTTTTTCCATTTCCAGGAGTGTAGAATCTTGATTCGAATATGGTTAGTTGTGTTATTGTTTCCCCTCAATAGTAACATTACTTACAACTATTAGAATCCTGATTCGAATACAGTTAGTTCTGCTGTTGGTTCCCTTCAATAGTAGTATTGAAAAACAAAAATTATCTAATAAGTTAAACATTACACACAGCCACGACAAAATAAAAAAATCATTCCACAGGATAACATTATTAGTATATTGCTGATTTAGAAATAGACTGTAGTATTATACTTGGCTTCTTCCGTGACAGCATTAATAATATCGTTAGGGGAAGGTCTTATAACATCTGTATACCATCTACGTCGAAGTAAAGGTATTTCCTGGAAAAGTAGTGTCAGTGATTGGAGCACGCAAACCGATAACGAGATCGGTCTGCTGGAAGTACTTTGCAAATCGAAGATATATTGACCAGTTGTACTAGCAAGCACAACTGTTAGTCATTTGACGACACGTGGGCCTCAAATCAAGCTGATGCTAAGTAACAGCGTGATGGATTCTCGTGAAAGGAGCGTGTGCAGTTTATCAGTAGCAGAAGACTTCCTCCAAACGCCAAAGTATGCTTCACTTAGATGGAAGGAATCAATTGACTATTCGTCTCATTGTGAATTTTAAAATATATTCGTCTCATTGTCTGGATAGTATAAAATGAGAACAGGCGAGGCTAGACTGGATGGTACTCAGAATATTGTACAGCGTCTTCCTTGCCAGAATTTTTAAAATGTACACACCCTTGCACAGAGGAAACATGATAGCGTCCATGTTGCTCGTATCATGTAATTACAAATCGATGATGGGTATTTTAACATAACACTAGCTCTAAAATAAATATCAGAGTCTGCTGTTGAGGACACGGTGTGTCCTGAGGCTTGGTTTTGCTTGGACTTCGTTTCTCACCATTGATCATCTGTTGTTGTGGCATATTTTGTCCGTGCCAGTATCGTAAAGAGGAGTCAA
Source organism: Schistocerca cancellata (assembly GCF_023864275.1). NCBI lineage: Eukaryota > Metazoa > Arthropoda > Insecta > Orthoptera > Acrididae > Schistocerca > Schistocerca cancellata. The sequence goes on along the minus strand of NC_064631.1, from coordinate 388,960,924 downwards.
GACGATGACGTTGGTTCGGTACTGTGGTCTCTGATGCTTGGTGGTAAAAGTAATATACTTGAAGACAGAAATGAATATTCGAGTGATGTACGGAAATGTATTCAGATGAAGAAGAGCAATTCTAGGTTTGACTTTTGGAAAGATGGATGAAACCGGATACTGCAGAAGGAATTTTTGGGACAAAAGTAAACAATTTCGTTATTACGATATTTGAGTTTTTCATCTACAGAATTATAAAATGGTTCAAATGGGTCTGATCACTATGTGACTTAACATCTGAGGTCATCAATCCCCTAGAACTACTTAAACTTAACTAACCTAAGGACATCACACACATCCATGCCCGAGGCAGGATTCGGATCTGCGACCGTAGCGGTCGCGCGGTCCTGACTGAAGCGCCTAGAAACCGCTCGGCCTCACCGGCGGGCACAGAATTATATTTTTTTGATAAATATAGACCCTAATGCAATTGTGATGACAGACTATGGGCATTTATTGCGAGATACAAACATTATGAACACATAGTAAGTGTGGGGGGAGAGGGAATGAGGAATTCTTTCAAAACATAATATGATGTATCTACAACACGCTATAAATAAACTAATTTTTTTATGCTTCTCATAGAGTTCAACTTCGTACCGTGACAAGCAATACTTATTGTCACGTACCTGCTGTAAATTATAAGACGAACATATTGGAGGGAACGATCTGAGGAGCTTATCAAATGTTAGTTGTTCATCGTAACAAATCTGAGTTCGTACTTAGAGAGAATGTGAATGGCTTTCTATAAGACCATGGGTGACTTCTTGTTGTTCAAAAGAAATTACCGGAATTCAAGTTTTTAGGGATTACCGTAAAATACTAGCAAACAATAGGTCGATTTCATCCGTCAGAACTATGAAAATGTCACCACACTAAACTTTCTCAGTTATTTCGCATGTGGCACTTCCTCCCTAATTCGCGATCGGAAAGAGGCATTCTATGCAAACTGTATGAACTGCCGCTTGTTCTTGGAATAAGGCAACTTCTGACTTGTGTGGAGAAACCAGAGCGCTACCTCCCCGTGCAAAAGGCAGAGAAACAAGAAGAATGCGGCTAGTGGAGCGCGATCTGCAATGCAATTGGGACGGTCGACCAGGGGTCTGCGATGCGGTACAGGGAGGAAGAGGGACTGGCGGGCGGGGGTGCAGGGGGTCTCTGATGCAGGGATCGACCGGCCTGAATAATGTAACGCAATTACCGTGGCGCGGCCCCGCCCACGAGGCCAGCGACGGCCGGCGCGGCGTTTAATTGGAGCAGACAACAGCGCTGCAGCAGCTTCCGGTGCCGAGGTCCGACCTGTCCGCGTCCGGCTCAGTGAGCCCCATCTTCTAACTTTTCTGGAAATTACGCGTGGTCAATGCAGGCATGGTCACGTTTTTCAAGAAGATTAGAGAAGATTTGCTTTTGAACGTACAAACTACGAATTTTATCTTGGATGACGTGGCCCTCTCATTGGAAATTTTGGGAATTTGTGGGTGGATCTTATGGGACCAGTCTGCTGAGGTCATGGGTCCCTAATCACACACACTACTTAATCCATCTCAAACTAACTTACGCTGCGGACAACATGCACACCCATGACCGAGGGAGGACTCGAACCCCCAACGGGAGGAGCCGCGCAAGACGTTGCACGACGCCTCAGGCGGCATGGCTACCCCGCGCGGCGAGCTTTCATTGCTTGAAGAAATTTAAAAAGGATCAATTGCCTTTTACAATAAACATTCGTAGCACGAAAGGTCAAAACCAAACAATAATTGCTATCCACCGTTCTTTAATGCAACCACATTACGCCAGGTTAGTAGTATAGTATGTACTACCTAGCAAACCTTCTGGAAGGTTTTTAATTATCACATAGACGAAATCAATTGCATGGGCAAGAGGCACAGATCTTGAACACATTACGAAACCGTCCCTGCCGTCCGTCTCCACACTGACCCCACCCACGCCCCCACCTCTAATCAGAGCCTAGTACTCGTATATTGCTGACCATTACCAAGAAGAGTCGGAGATAATACAGCCAAATTGATTTAGGACATAACACATTGTACAAAGATCACATGATTGAAAATACAGCCCCTGATGCGAAGTGAGGAAGACGATGAAATCATTATTGAATGTTTATTTTTATTTTAAAATCTTATGGGACTTTACTGCTAAGGTCATCAGTTCCTAAGCTTACACACTACTTAACCTAAATTATCCTAAGGACAAACACACTCACACCGATGCCCGGGGGAGGACTCGAACCTCTCCCGGGATCATCCGCACAGTATTACTGAATGTTGCTGCCATTGTTGGCTACAACCACTCCTATAGGCCTCGGCACTAGTTCAAAGACGCTCTGGATGTGTTGTTGGGGAATCGCAGTCCATGCTGCATCCACATATTGCCGAAGCTGATACGTTGGGCAGCGGGTGGTGTATCCCTGGCCAGACGTTCCCCAATCATCGAGCAGACGTTTACAGTAGGAGAGAGCGGGAGAACGGAGAGGCCAAGGCAGCGATGAAATATGATGGGCCATGATGAAGTACTGGACATCACGTGCCACGTTGGTCGCGCATTATCCTGTCGCAGTATGGACGTCGGCACGCTACGAAGACATGGGAGGACAACAGGCTCCATCGCTTCAGAGATGTAAAGCTGATTAGTTAGCGTCCCGGCAATGCGTACTAAGGGAATGCAGGCGTGCAATCTATTACCACCCGAAACCACAATAGCGGACGCAGGACCAGTGTGACGATCCATAAGGAAATAGTTCAACAGTCTCTCACCACGGTGTCTCAAAAATGTTCAGATGTGTGTGAAATCGTATGGGATTTAACTGCTAAGGTCATCAGTCCCTAAGCTTGCACACCACCTAACCTAAATTATCCTAAGGACAAACACACACCATCGCATGCCCGAGGGAGGACTCGAACCTCCGCCGGGATCAGCCGCACAGTCCATGACTGAAGCGCCTGAGACCGCTTGGCTAATCACGCGCGGCCACGGTGTCTCCAGACTCTTCTCCGACCATAGTGGTGCTGCAGGAAGACTCGAGACTCGTCGGTGAAAACAGTGTTATTCCATTTTGTTGTCATGTCTGTCGTTCATCGCACCACTGCCGGCGCAGACGCCTGTGGTGTTCACTTAGTGGTAAACGCAGAAATGGACGCCTTATGGACAGTCCTATCCGTTTCAAACGACGTACGCAGTGGTACGCGCGCAGAAACTGCTTCATGTGCAACAAACAGAATTTGCTGCGATATGGTTCGTGGTGCGGTAGAGCGATCCATCACCGTCATACACAGAATATGCTTGATGCAACGAGCCTCGAACAATCGGTCCCGTCGTTCCGTCGTTCCCTTCTGCATCCAGCGATTACGGAGCCTCAACACAGTTGCTTGGTCCCGTCCGACACGATCACCCATTTCTTTGAAGGATAATCCGCAATCCCTATAATTAGCTAGTATTCCTCGGTCGAACTTTGAAATGTGTTTGAAGGTCGCTCTCCGTCTTCTATGAGGCCACAGCAATAGCACGAAAGAACAATTCCAGTCCGCTCACACATCCGTATGTTCCCCCCTTATTTAACGCTTGCAAGTGGCGCTATTGGCACCCGTGATGTGCCTCTCTGCTGTGATGTGCTAATCATGTGCGTGTCTCGTCGCCACTAACGCATGCTGCAAATTTCAACTGATATGGTTATTATTGTGCAGATTCTTCAAATGAAACATCCAATGAAAGTATGATGACAAAAGTATAAAGCGTGGATTGACTGTCTTTTGTTTCCTGAAGTTAGGGAAAAACGAGCACTTGAATTTTTCCTGTGAAAGCCCTTATTTCTCTTATTTTATCGTGATGATCATTCCTCCCTATGTAGGTGGGTGGCAACACAATGTTTTTGCTATCGGAGGAGAAAACTCGTGATTGTAATTTCATGAGAAGATCCGGCCACAACGAAAAACGCCTTTGTTTAGTAATTGCCACTCCAATTCACGTATCATGTCTGTGACACTATTTCCACTGTTAATACAAAATACTTCAAAAAATCACAAGAAGAAAAAAGAAGTAAAGCTTTCGCGAAATTTCTGGGTTTCGAAAAAACAAACAGTTCATAATTTACTTCGCAATAGGGTGTAACATGCTAGTAGGTGGAGGCGCTACGCTCTGTTTATCTGCTTTATAAGTAAATACACAAATTCACACTCGAGAAATATGCTGACATAGCACCACACGGCTCTCTGTAGTTCTGTGTGCTGCAAGTTAGCTTTGTTTTGTAATGCTTATTACTCTTCACATGTATATTTTATCGGAAAAGCCAAGTGAATTTGCCGGTCAAAACAGCAAGAATGCCATATGGTAAAGGTCAAGTTATGTAAGCATCCCAACATTAGAAAAGCAGGTTCCCCCTGATTGCCATTAAATTCACTAAGCACCGCTATGCCATTCGTATTGGTAGAGCTATCCACTAGAATGATACCATGAATTTCTTAGTATCTCTCTCTTAAGTCTGACTTCGTATGGATTCTAAACCATGGATGAGTATTTAAGATTGAGTCACGAGGGAGTTCTAAGTACTGCACTTGCAGATGCTACACATTTTCTCAAACTGCATCAAGCAAACCAAGCTTTTCTATTTACCTTTCCTGTGCCTTTCTTGCATAGCCCACACTGATTCAAAAAAATAGTCTTAGATATGATTAATTAAAAAATATCGCTAACATAGTAATAACACTGGAGTTCTTTATGAATTAGAAACAATAGCTAAGCAGTACTACTATTCTACAAAAATTACTTTGCTTGCAAAGTGCTCCGAGTGCCCGTAAATATCCCCCATTCTTTTCTTCTGAGATACACATTTTCACCTAAGGTAATAACAGGGCTTCAGCCAAATGGGAAACATACATACACTGCTTAAAATAAATAGGCGAAGAGGTGTTTAGGTATCTGCCACACTCCACCGAGAAATAACAGAGGACTGGATATGTTACCACCATTTAATTGTGCAAGTGTGCAACTAAACATCGTTACATGCTTGACCATTTACATAAGAAGAATTGAAATGTTTAACAGAAGTCGAAAACAAAGTGGAAACTACCATTCATCTTGTCATCCGGGATGCGTCTCATTGGATTCTGAGAGCTTCAATAATGTGTATGCCGTCCGTGAGCAATGCCTGACACCTATGTTGCATCCTCCATGTAAGTCTATGGAGATCAGCCTGCGGTATCCATTCTCATTCTTCAACAAGAGCCCATGAGCGTTCTTTGAGACTCTGTAGATGAGCTCAGATGCATAGGATGTGAGCGATACAACACTTGTCGGAACAAGCAAACCACTCAGTTAGTGTAATTTTGCTAATGTCGTCCTGCCTGCCTTGTGACACATGAAAAGCATCATATAACATTTGATATACGTTATGCCTTAAACCTTTAATGGTAAAGAAACCTAACTTGGTTGATATGCAAGTACTGCCTTATGTTACATTATGGATAAATACTGCCGGCAGCTGTGGCCGAGCGGTTCTAGGCGCTTTAGTCTGGAACCGAGCGACCGCTACGGTCACAGGTTCGAATCCTGCCTCGGGCAGGGATGTGTGTGATGTCCCTAAGTTAATTAGGTTTAAGTAGTTCTAAGTTCTAGGGGACTGATGGCCTAAGATGTTAAGTCCCATATTACTCAGAGCCATTTGG